>NC_058524.1:91062791-92312791 GCF_904849725.1 Hordeum vulgare subsp. vulgare | reverse complement strand
CGCCTCCACTGTTCCCCACGCCGAGTGCAGTAATGGAGTGGGAGTGTGACGGTCCGACATCATGGTAGGTGATGGATCAGAGCCGGGGTAGGTCAGCGCTGTGGCCGCCGACGCTCGTACCTGTCGAGCGCCCTGATCGAGTACCTTTGCTGACGCGTAGCTACCTTTAATCGTGAGGTCCTTTCCTGACCTACGATCTGATGTGACTGGTGATCCTTGGCCGGCTAACCTGCTTGGTCAGCCGGCTTGAGGGTGGCCGCCTCCTCCTTAGTCCGGCTGGCAGGGCCAGGCCGGGTCTGAATGGGAGGCCGCCTGGATTCTAGTCGGCATGGCTTGTCTGGCCGGCCAGAAAGGTGGCCGCCTCGTCTTCCAGCCGACAGGTCATGCCTAGCCGGTCAGAAGACTTGGGCCTTGAGAAGCTCCGCGCCTTCATGTCCATTGGGCCGGAAACAAAGGAACAGGCTTGATGAGCCTACCCCGGGGTTATCCCCCCGACAGATGTTCGACTACATCAACCGCGTTATATATGCTTCCGCTTAGCGATATACAAGGGTATGTGGATCCAATCTCTCCTCTCGTAGATGCTCATCACCATGGATAGATCTTGTACGTGGGTAGGAAATTTTTTGTTCCCCATTCAACGTTCCCCAACATATTCTATTTGCATGAATAATACCTTCAATGGTCGTGCATCCAATGTGAATGATTTATTGAATCTCAATCATAGTGATACACACGTTCATAGTATGTATGCAAAAGATACAAAGTTAGTAGTGATAGTACCACCTACTTCTGGCACTGTCGCTTAGTTCATATTGGTATAAAACGCACAAAGAAGATTCATGTCGATGGATCTTTGGACTCACTTGATTTTGAATCGTTTGAGACATGCGAACCATGCCTATTGGTGTAAACGCATGAAGAAACTCCATGCAGATGGATCTTTTTGACTCACTTAATTTTGAATCACTTGAGACATGCAAACCATGCCACATGGGCAAGATGAGTGAAGGCCTCGTTTTGTAGTGAGATAGAACGAGAAAGTTACTTATTGGAAATAATACATTTTGATGTATGCGGTGCAATGAGTGCTGATGCATGCAATGGATATCGTTATGTTGTTACTTCACAGATGATTTGAGTAGATACATGTGTATTTACTTGATGAATCACGAGTTCGAAATATTGAAAAGTTCAAGCAGTTTTAGGGTGAAGTTGAAGATCGTCATGACAAGAGGATGAAATGTCCACGATATGATTGTAGAGGTGAATATCTCAGTTACGAGTTTTTTATACATTTAAGACAATGCGGAAATTGTTTCACAACTCATGCCACCTGGAACACCATAGTGTGATGGTGTGTCCAACATAGTAGCCGCGTCCTATTATATATGGTCCATACTATCATGTTTCTCATCGAGTTACCACTATCATTTTGGGGTTATGCGTTAGAGACAACCCCATTCAAAATAGATAGGGCAACATATAATTCTGTTGAGATGACATCGTATGAATTATGGTTTGACAAGAAATCTAAGCTGTCATTTCTTAAAGTTTGGGGCTACGATGCATACGTCAAAAGGCTTCAGCCTGATAATCTCGAACCCAAAGCGGATAAATGCATCTTCATAGGATACCCAAAGGAAACAGTTGGGTATACCTCCTATCTCAGATCCAAAGGCAAAGTTTTTTTTGCAAAAACGGGTCCTTTCTTGAGGAAGAGTTTCTCTCGAAAGAATCGAGTGGGAGGATGGCGGAACTTGCTGAGGTTTTTGAACCTTCACTTCAAACAGCGAGTTGAAGGGCGCTCGAAGTTATTCCTGTGGCGCGTGCACGAGTTTAAGTGGAAGCTGATGATAGTGATCATGAAGCTTCAGATCAAGTTACTACCATCCTCATAGGTCGACAAGGACGCGTACTGCTCCAGAGTGGTACGGTAGTCATGTTGTTGGACAACAATGAACCTACAAGCTATGGAGAAGCGATGGTGGGCCCAAATTCCAAAAAATGGCTAGAGGCCATGAAATCCGAGATAGGATCCATGTATGAAAACTAAGTGTGTACTTTGGAAGAACTACTTGATGGTGGTAAGGCTATTAATTACAAATGGATCTTTAAAAAGAAGATAGATAATGATGGTAAGTGTCACCATTCAGAAAGGTCGACTTGTCGCAAAGAGGTTTTCGACAAGTTCAAGGAGTTGGCTATGATGAGACTTACTCACTCGTAGCGATACTAAAAGTCTGTTGGAATTATGTTAACAGTTGCTACATTTTCCAATTATGAAATCTGGCACATGGATGTCAAAACATTTTTTCCTTAATGATTTCCTTGAGGAAAGGTTGTATGTGATACAACCGGAAGGTTTTTGCTAACACGTATGCAAGCTCCAGTGATCCTTCTATGGACTGGAGCAAGCATCTCGGAGTTGGAATATACGTTTGATGAGATGATCAAAGCTTTTGGGTTTGTACAAAGTTTATGAGAAACTTGTATTTCTAAGTAAGTGATTGGGAACACTATAGAATTTCTCGTAAGTATATGTGGTTGACATATTGTTGATTGGAAATGATGTAGGATTTCTAGAAAACATATAGGGTTGTTTGAAAGATGTTTTTCAAAGGAAAACATGTACTCCCTCCGTCCCAAAATAAGTGACTCAAAATGACTCAACTTTGTACTAAATTTAGTATAAAGTTGAGTCATTTTTGAGTCACTTATTTTGGGATGGAGGGAGTATTAAGTCACTTGAACTTTGGGCATCAAGATCTATAGAGATAGATCAAGACGCTTGTTAAAACTTTCAATGAATACATACCTTAAAAATATTTTGAGGGAGTTCAAAATGGATGAGTCAAAGGAGTTCTTGCATGTATTGTAAGGTGTAAATATGCCTTAGTCATAGGCTCTATAGTATGCCATGATGTGTACCGCACCTGGCGTGTGCCTTGCCATGAGTCTTTCAAGGAGTACAAGAGTGATCCACGATTGGATCACTGGACAGCGGTCAAAGTTATCCTTAGTAACTAGTGGACTAAGGAAATGTTTCTCTATTATGGAGGTGATAAAAGAGTTCGTCGTAAAGGGTTACGCCATTACAAGCTTTGACACCAATCCGGGTTTGTATAATGGAGCATTTATTCGGAATTGTTCCAAGTGGAGCATGGTAGAAGCATCTACATTATGACATAGAGATTTGTAAAGTACACACGGATCTAAATGTTTCGGACCTGTTGACTAAAAACCTCTATCACAAGCAAGAAATGATCAAACCCCAGAACTGTACGGGTGTTAGATTCATTACAATCACATAGTGATGTGAGCTCGATTATTGACTCTAGTGCAAGTGGGAGACTGTTTGAAATATACCCTAGAGGCAATAATAAATTGGTTATTTTTATATTTCCTTGTTCATGATAACCGTTTATTATCCATGCTAGAATTTTATTGATTGGAAACTCAAATACATGTTTCGGTACATAGACAACAATGTGTTCCTAGTGAGCCTCTCATGGGGTAGCTCGTTGATCAAAGATGGGCAAGGTTTCCTGGCATGAGTTGTCATTTGATAACGGGACCACATCATTAGGAGAATGATGTGATGGACAAGACCCAAACTATGAACGTAGCATATGATCGTGTCAGTTTATTGCTACTGTTTTCAGCATGTCAAGTATGTGTTCCTGTGACCATGAGATCATGCAACTCCCGGACATCGGAGGAATGCCTTGTGTGTATCAAACGTCACAACGTAACTGGTGACTATAAAGGTTCTCTATAGGTATCTCCGAGGTCGTGTGTTGGGTTGGCGTGAATCAAGACTGGGATTTGTCACTCCGTATGACGGAGAGGTATCTCTAGGGCCCACTAGGTAATACAACATCACAACAAGCTTGCAAGCAATGTGACTAAGGACTTAGTCACGGGATCTTGTATTACGTAACGAGTAAAGAGACTTGCCAGTAACGAGATTGAACTAGGTATAGAGATATCGACGATCGAATCTCTGGCATTTAACATACCGATGGACAAAGGGAACAGTATACGGGATTGATCGAATCCTTGACATCATGGTTCGACCGATAAAGATCTTCGTAGAATATGTAGGATCCAATATGGGCATCCATATCCCGCTACTGGTTATTGACTGGAGAGTATTTCGGTCATGTCTGCATAGTTCTCGAACATGTAGGGTCTGCACACTTAACGTTCGATGACGATTTAGTATTAATGAGTTATGTGTGATGGTGCCTGAAAGTTTTTCGGAGTCCCGGATGAGATCCCGGACGTCACGAGCAGTTCTGATATAGTCCGGAGGTAAAGATTTATATATGGGAAGTCGTATTTTGGCTATCGTAAAAGTTTCAGGTTTTTCCGGTATTGTACCGGGAAGCTTTTAGAAGGTTCCGGAAACTTTCGGAGGAGTCCGGAAGTCCACCAATGGTTCCACCAAAGGGTTTGCATGGGCTGAGGGGATATGTCGTGGCCATATTGGGCAAAGCGCACAAGTCCCTCAAGGCCCATGAAGTTGGGAAAGGTGGAAAGTCAACCTTTGTACGGAAGGGAAGGAGGGGGACTTGGATTCCACCTCCTCCCCACTTGGCTGCGGCCTAGGGCTTGGAGGGGCTGTTCCCCCATGCCGCTCCATCTATATATAGATAGGAGGGGCGCCCCAAGAGCACACATGAAGCCCTTGGCGCCCCTCTCTCTCTCCCTAGATCGTTTTCTCCTCCGTTCACGGTTTCGGTAGCGCTAGGCATCGCCCTGTCGGGATAGCACCACCTGTTGGTGAACGTCGCATGGGAAACAAAAATATTCCTACATGCACGAAGACCTATCATGGTAATGTCCATCTACGAGAGGGGATTTCCGATCTACGTACCATTGTAGATCGCACAGCAGAAGCATTAATAAACGCGGTTGATGTAGTGGAACGTCCTCACGTCCCTCGATCCGCCCCGCGAACCGTCCCATGAACCATCCCGCGATCCGTCCCACGATCCGCTCCGATCTAGTGCCGAACGGACGGCACCTCCGCGTTCAGCACACGTACAGCTCGACGATGATCTCGGCCTTCTTGATCCAGCAAGAGAGATGGAGAGGTAGATGAGTTCTCCGGCAGCATGACGGCGCTCCGGAGGTTGGTGGTGATCTAATCTCAGCAGGGCTCCGCCCGAGCTCCGCAGAAACGTGATCTAGAGGAAAAACCGTGGAGGTATGTGGTCGGGCTGCCGTGGCAAAGTTGTCTCAAATCAGCACTAAAACCTCCGTATATATAGGTGGGAGGGGAGGGGCCTTGCCTTGAGGCTCAAGGAGCCCCAAGGGCGTCGGCCGAACCAAAGGGGAAAGTCCTCCCCTTCCAATCCTAGTCCAACTAGGATTGGAAGGTGGAGTCCTCCACTTTCCCACTTCCCCTTTTTTCTTTTCTCTTTGATTTCTTTCTCTCCTGCGCATAGGGCCTCTTGGGCTGTCCCACCAGCCCACTAAGGGCTGGTGCGGCACCCCTAAGGCCTATGGGCTTCCCCGGGGTGGGCTCCCCCCCCCCCCCCGGTGAACATCCGGAACCCATTCGTCATTCCCGGTACATTCCCCGTAATTCCGAAAACCTTTCGGTAATCAAATGAGGTCATCCTATATATCAATATTCATCTCTGGACCATTCCGGAAACCCTCGTGACGTTTGTGATCTCATCCAAGACTCCGAACAACATTCGATAACCAACCATATAACTCAAATACGCATAAACCAACGTCGAACCTTAAGTGTGCAGACCCTGCGGGTTCGAGAACTATGTAGACATGACCCGAGGGACTCCTCGGTCAATATCCAATAGCGGGACCTGGATGACCATATTGGATCCTACATATTCTATTAATATCTTATCGTTTGAACCTCAGTGCCAAGGATTCATATAATCCCGTATGTCATTCTCTTTGTCCTTCCGTATGTTACTTGCCCGAGATTCGATCGACAGTATCCGCATACCAATTTCAATCTCGTTTACCGGCAAGTCTCTTTACTCGTTCTGGAATACAAGATCCCGTGACTTACATTAAGTCACATTGCTTGCAAGGCTTGTGTGTGATGTTGTATTACCGAGTGGGCCCCGAGATACCTCTCCGTCACATGGAGTGACAAATCCCAGTCTTGATCCATACTAACTCAACGGACGCCTTCGAAGATACCTGTAGAGGATCTTTATAGTCACCCAATTATGTTGTGACGTTTGATACACACAAGGAATTCCTCCGGTGCTAGTGAGTTATATGATCTCATGGTCATAGGAATAAATACTAGACACGCAGAAAAACAGTAGCAAAAAAATGACACGATCAACATGCTACGTTCATTAATTTGCGTCTAGTCCATCACATGATTCTCCTAATGATGTGATCCCGTTATCAAGTGACAACACTTGCCTATGGTCAGGAAACCTTGACCATCTTTGATCAACAAGCTAGTTAACTAGAAGCTTACTAGGGACAGTGTTTTGTCTATGTATCCACACAAGTATTGTGTTTCCAATCAATACAATTATAGCATGGATAATAAACGATTATCATGAACAAAGAAATGTAATAATAACTAATTTATTATTGCCTCTAGGGCATATTTCCAATAGTCTCCCACTTGCACTAGAGTCAATAATCCAGTTCACATCACCATGTGATTTCAACGAATCCAACACCCATATAGTTCTGGGGTCTGATCACGTCTTGCTCGTGAGAGAGGTTTTAGTCAACGGTTCTGAAACTTTCAGATCCGTGTGTTCTTTACAAATCTTTATGTCATCTTATAGATGCTGCTACTACGTGCTATTCGGAAATACTCCAAATATCTACTCTACTATATGAATCTGTTTCACAACTCATAGTTATTTGGATTCGTGTCAAAGCTTGCGTCGACGTAACCCTTTAAGACGAACCCTTTAACCACCTCCATAATCGAGAAAAAATTCCTTAGTCCATTAGTTACTAAGGATAACTTTGACCGTTGTTTAGTGATTCAATCCTGGATCACTCTCTGTACCTCTTAACATACTTGTGGCAAGGCACATATCAGGTGCGATACACAACATGGCATACTTTAGAGTCTACGACTAAGGCATAGAAGATGACCTTCGTCTATTCTCTTTATTCTGTCGTGGTCAGGTTCTGAGTCTTACTCAAATTCACACCTTACAACAAAGCCAAGAACTCCTTCTTTGCTGATCTATTTTGAACTCCTTCAAAAACTTTGTCAAGGCATGTATCTTGTTGAAACTTCTATTAAGTGTTTCGATCTATCTCCATAGATCTTGATGCTCAACGTTCAAGTAGCGCAATCCAGGTATTCCTTTGAAAAACTCCTTTCAAACAACCTTTTATGCTTTACAGAAATTCTACATTACTTCTGATCCACAATATGTCAACCACATATACTTATCAGAAATTCTATAGTGCTCCCACTCACTTCTTTGGAAATACAAGTTTCTCATAAACCTTGTACAAACCTAAAATCTTTGATGATCTTCATCAATATGTATATTCCAACTCCGAGATGCTTGCACCACTCCATTGAAGGATCGCTGGAGCTTGCATACTTGTTAGTATCTTTTAGGATCGACAAAAACCTTCTAGTTTTATCACATACAATCTTTCCTCAAGGAAACCGTTGAGGAAACAATGTTTTGACATCCTATGTGCAATATATCATAAATAATGCAGCAACTACTAACATAATTCTAACAGACTTTTAGCGTCGCTACGAGTGAGAAAGTCTCATCATAGTCAACTATTTGATCTTGTCGGAAACATCTTTGCGACAAGTTTTGCTTTTCTTAATAGTGACTTATCACCATCATCGTCTGTCTTGCTTTTAAAGATCCATCTTTACTCAATAGTCCTACGACCATCAAGTAGTTATTCCAAAGTCTACACTTTGTTTTCATACATGGATCCTCTCTCGGATTTCATGGCCTCCAGCCATTTGTCGGAATCCAGGCCCACCATTGCTTCTCCATAACTCGTAGGTTCATTGTTGTCCAACAACATTGTCTCCAAGACACGATTACCGTACCACCCTACAGTAGTACGCGACCTTGTCGACCTACGAGGTCTGTAGTAACTTGATCCGATGCTCAGTGATCACTATCATCAGCTTCCACTTCAATTGATGTAGGCGCCACAGGAACAACTTCCTGCGCCCTGCTACACATTGGTTGAAGTGACGGTTCAATAACCTCATCAAGTTCCACCACTCTCCCACTCAATTCTTTCGAGAGAAACCTTTCCTCGAGAAAGGACATGTTTCTACAAACAAACACTTTGCTTCCGGATCTGAGATAGGAGATGTATCCAACTGTCTTGGATATCCTATGAAGATGCATTTATCCACTTTGGGTTTGAGCTTATCAGAATGAAACCTTTTCACATAAGCATCGCAGCCCCAAACCTTTTAAGAAACGACAGCTTAGGTTTCTCCAAACCACAGTCTATATTGTGTCATCTCAACAGAAATACGCGGTGCCCTATTTAATGTGAATGCGGTTGTCTCTAATGCATAACCCATAAACGATAGTGGTAATTCGATAAGAGACATCATAGTATGCACCATATCAAATATGGCGTGGCAATGACGTTTAGACACATCATCACACTATGGTGTTCCAGGTGGCATGAACTGCGAAACAACTTCCATATTGTATTAACTGTGTACCAAAACCTGTAACTCAAATATTCATCTCTGTGATCATATCGTAGAGAATTTATCCTCTTGTCGCGACGATCTTCACTCTGAAATTGCTTTGAACTTTTCAATATTTCAGACTTGTGATTCATCAAGTAAACACTCCTGTATCTACTCAAATCGTCAGTGAAGTAAGAACATAACGATATCCACTGCGTGCCTTAGCACTCATTGGACTGCACACATCAAAAATGCATTACTCCCAACAAGTTACTCCCTTGTTTCATGTAGTATGTTTTGCATGTCTCAAGTGATTCAAAATCAAGTGAGTCCAAACGATCCATCTCTATGGAGTTTCTTCATGCATTTTGTACCAACAGGTATGGTTTGCATGTCCCAAACGTTTCAAAAATGAGTGAGTACAAAGATCCATTGGCATGGAGCTTCTTCATGCATTTTTATACCAACATGACTCAAGTGGCAGTGCCAAAACTAAGTGGTACTATCATTATTACTTTGTATGTTTTGGCACCAATATTATGAACATGTGTAACACTACGATCGAGATTCAATAAACCATTGAGGGTAATTTATGCAAGCAAATAGAATAACTATTATTCTATTTAAATGAATAATCTTATTGCAATAAACACGATCCAATCATGGTCAACGCAAACACCAAATAACAATTATTTAGGTTTTACCACCAATCCCGATGATAGAGGGAGCGTGCGACGTTTGATCATATCAACCTTGGAAACACTTCCAACACTTATCGTCACCTCGCCTTTAGCTAGTCTCTGTTTATTCCGTAGCTTTCATTTCATGTTACTAATCACTTAGCAACCGAACCGGTATCCTATACCCTCGCGCTATTAGGAGTACTAGTAAAGTACACATCAACATCATGTATATCAAATATACTTGTTTCGACTTTGACATCCTTCTTATCTACCAAGCATCTAGGGTAGCTCCGCATCAGTGACCGTTCCCCTCATAACAGAAGCACTTAGTCTCGGGTTTTGGTTTAATCTTGGGTCTCTTCATTAGTGCAGCAACTGTTTTGCCGTTTCACGAAGTATCCCTTCTAGCCCTTGCCTTTCTTGAAACTTAGTGGTTTTACTAACCATCAACTATTGATGCTTCTTCTTGATTTCTACTTTCGCAGTGTCAAACATCGCGAATCGCTCAAGGATCATTGTATTTATCCTTGATATGTTATAGTTCATCACGAAGCGCTCACAGCTTGGTGGTAGTGACTTTGGAGAACCATCACTATCTCATCTGGAAGATTAACTCCCACTTGATTCAAGCGATTGTCGTACTCAGACAATCTGAGCACATGCTCAACGATTGAGATTTTCACCTTTACTCTGTGGACAAAGAATCTTGTCGGAGGTCTCATACCTCTTAACAAGGTCGCAAGCATGAAATCACAATTTCATCTCTTTAGAACATCTCTTATGTTCCGTGACGTTTCAAAACGTCTTCGGCGCCTTGCTTCTAAGCCATTAAGTATTTTGCACTGAACTATCGTGTAGTCATCAGAAACGTGTATGTCGGATGTTCACAACATCCACATACGACACTCGAGGTGCAGCACACCGAGTGGTGCATTAAGGACATAAGCCTTATGCGCAGCAACGAGGACAATTCTTAGTTTTACGGACTTAGTCCGCAAAGTTGCTACTATCAACTTTCAACTAAATTTTCTCTAGGAACATATAAAAACAGTAGAGCTATAGCGCAAGCTACATCGTAATTCGCAAATACCATTAGACTATGTTCATGATAATTAGTTCAATTAATCATATTACTTAAGAACTCCCACTCAAAAAGTACATCTCTCTAGTCATTTGAGTGGTACATGATCCAAATCCACTATCTCAAGTCCGATCATCACATGAGTAGAGAATAGTTTCAGTGGTAAGCATCTCTATGCTAATCATATCAACTATACGATTCATGCTCGACCTTTCGGTCTCATGTGTTCCGAGGCCATGTCTGCACATGCTAGGCTCGTCAAGTTTAACCCGAGTGTTCCGTGCGTGCAACTGTTTTGCACCCGTTGTATGTGAACGTTGAGTCTATCACACCCGATCATCACGTGGTGTCTCGAAACGACGAACTGTCACAACGGTGCACAGTCGGGGAGAACACAATTTGAGCTTGAAATTTCAGTGGGAGATCACCTCATACTGCTACCGTCGTTCTAAGCATAATAAGGTGCATAAAGGATTAACATCACATGCAATTCATAAGTGACATGATATGGCCATCATCATGTGCTTCTTGATCTCCATCACCAAAGCACCGGCACGATCTTCTTGTCACCGGCGTCACACCATGATCTCCATCATCATTATCTCCATCAACGTGTCGCCATCGGGGTTGTCGTGCTACTCATGCTATTACTACTAAAGCTACGTCCTAGCAATATAGTAAACGCATCTGCAAGCATAAACGTTAGTTTAAAGACAACCCTATGGCTCCTGTCGGATATTAACTATTACAGCATGATCATCTCATACATCCAATATATCACATCACGTCTTTGGCCATATCACATCACAAGCATACCCTGCAAAAACAAGTTAGACGTCCTCTAATTGTTGTTGCATGTTTTACATGGTGACCATGGGTATCTAGTAGGATCGCATCTTACTTACGCAAACACCACAACGGAGATGTACGAATTGCTATTTAACCTCTCTCCAAGGACCTCCTCGATCAAATCCGATTCAACTAAAGTTGGAGAAACCGACACTCGCCAGTTATCTTTGAGCAACGGGGTTGCTCATAGCGATGAAACCAGTCTCTCGTAAGCGTACGAGTAATGTCGGTCCGAGCCGCTTCAATCCAACAATACCGCGGAATCAAGAAAAGACTAAGGAGGGCAGAAAATTGCACATCACCGCCCACAAAAACTTTTGTGTTCTACTCGAGATAACATCTACGCATGAACCTAGCTCATGATGCCACTGTTGGGGAACGTCGCATGGGAAACAAAAAATTTCCTACGCGCACGAAGACCTCTCATGGTGATGTCCATCTACGAGACGGGATTTCCGATCTACGTACGATTGTAGATCGCGCAGCAAAAGCGTTAATAAACGTGGTTGATGTAGTGGAACGTCCTCAGATCCCTCGATCCGCCCCGCGAACCGTCCCACGAATCGTCCCGCGATCCGTCCCACGATCCGCTCCGATCTAGTGCCGAACGGACGACACCTCCGCGTTCAGCACACGTACAGCTCGACGATGATCTCGGCCTTCTTGATCCAGCAATAGAGATGGAGAGGTAGATGAGTTCTCCGGCAGCGTGACGGCGCTCCGGAGGTTGGTGGTGATATAATCTCAGCAGGGCTCCGCCCGAGCTCCGCAGAAACGCGATCTAGAGGAAAAACCGTGGAGGTATGTGGTCGGGCTGCCGTGGCAAAGTTGTCTCAAATCAGCACTAAAACCTCTGTATATACAGGTGGGAGGGGAGGGGCATTGCCTAGGCTCAAGGAGCCCCAAGGGGGTCGGCCGAACCAAAGGGGGAAGTCCTCCCCTTCCAATCCTAGTCCAACTAGGATTGGAAGGTGGAGTCCTTCTCCACTTTCCCACTTCCCCTTTTTTCTTTTCTCTTTGATTTCTTTCTCTCCTCCGCATAGGGCCTCTTGGGCTGTCCCACCAGCCCACTAAGGGCTGGTGCGGGACCCCTAAGGCCTATGGGATTCCCCGGGGTGGGCTTCCCCCCCCCCCCAATTAACATCCGGAACCCATTCGTCATTCCCTGTAATTCCGAAAACCTTCCGGTAATCAAATGAGGTCATCCTATATATCAATCTTCGTCTCCGGACCATTCCGGAAACCCTCGTGACGTCCGTGATCTCATCCGGGACTCCAAACAACATTCGGTAACCAACCATATAACTCAAATACGCATAAAACAACGTCGAACCTTAAGTGTGCAGACCCTGGGGGTTCGAGAACTATGTAGACATGACCCGAGCGACTCCTCGGTCAATATCCAATAGCGGGACCTGGATGCCCATATTGGATCCGACATATTCTACGAAGATCTTCTCGTTTGAACCTCAGTGCCAAGGATTCATATAATCTCGTATGTCATTCTCTTTGTCCTTCGGTATGTTACTTGCCCGAGATTCGATCGTCAGTATCCGCATACCTATTTCAATCTCGTTTACTCGTTCCGTAATACAAGATCCCGTGACTTACACTAAGTCACATTGCTTGCAAGGCTTGTGTGTGATGTTGTATTACCGAGTGGGCCCCGAGATATCTCTCCGTCACACGGAGTGACAAATCCCAGTCTTGATCTGTTGGGGAACGTCGCATGGGAAACAAAAAATTTCCTACACGCACGAAGACCTATCATGGTGATGTCCATCTACGAGAGGGGATGTGTGATCTACGTACCCTTGTAGACCGTACAGCAGAATCGTTAGTGAACGCGGTTGATGTAGTGGAACGTCCTCACGTCCCTCGATCCGCCCCGCGAACCGTCCCGCGATCAGTCCCACGATCTAGTGCCGAACGGACGTCACCTCCGCGTTCAGCACACGTACAGCTCGACGATGATCTCGGCCTTCTTGATCCAGCAAGAGAGACGGGGAGGTAGAAGAGTTCTCCGGCAGAGTGACGGCGCTCCGGAGGTTGGTGATGATCTTGTCTCAGCAGGGCTCCGCCCGAGCTCCGCAGAAACGCGATCTAGAGGAAAAACCGTGGAGGTATGTGGTCGGGCTGCCGTGGAAAAGTCGTCTCAAATCAGCCCTAAAACCTCCGTATATATACGGGGAAGAGGGGAAGCCTTGCCTTGGGTTCCAAGGACCCCTAAGGGTTTCGGCCGAGCCAAGGGGGGAAGGTCTCCCCTTCCAAACCGAATCCAACTTGGTTTGGAAGGTGGAGTCCTTCTTCCCTTTCCCACCTCCTCTTTTTTTTCTCTTTGATTTTCTTCCTATGGCGCATAGAGCCTTCTTGGGCTGTCCCACCAGCCCACTAAGGGCTGGTGTGCCACCCCCAAGGCCTATGGTCTTCCCCGGGGTGGGTTGCCCCCCCCCCCCCCCCCGGTGAACTCCCGGAACCCATCCGTCATTACCGGTACATTCCCGGTAACTCCGAAAACCTTCCGGTAATCAAATGAGGTCATCCTATATATCCATCTTTGTTTCCGAACCATTCCGGAAACCCTCGTGACATCCGTGATCTCATCCGGGACTCCGAACAACATTCGGTAACCAACCATATAACTCAAATACGCATAAAACAACGTCGAACCTTAAGTGTGCAGACCCTGCGGGTTCGAGAACTATGTAGCCATGAACCGAGAGACTCCTCGGTCAATATCCAATAGCGGGACCTGGATGCCCATATTGGATCCTACATATTCTACGAAGATCTTATCTTTGAACCTTAGTGCCAAGGATTCATATAATCTCGTATGTCATTCCCTTTGTCCTTCGGTATGTTACTTGCCCGAGATTCGATCGTCAGTATCCGCATACCTATTTCAATCTCGTTTACCGGCAAGTCTCTTTACTCGTTCCGTAATACAATATCCCGCAACTTACACTAAGTCACATTGCTTGCAAGGCTTGTGTGTGATGTTGTATTACCGAGTGGGCCCCGAGATACCTCTCCGTCACACGGAGTGACAAATCCCAGTCTTGATCCATACTAACTCAACGAACACCTTCGGAGATACCTGTAGAGCATCTTTATAGTCACCCAGTTACGTTGCGACGTTTGATACACACAAAGTATTCCTCCGGTGTTAGTGAGTTATATGATCTCATGGTCATAGGAACAAATACTTGACACGCAGAAAAACAGTAGCAACAAAATGACACGATCAACATGCTACGTCTATTAGTTTGGGTCTAGTCCATCACGTGATTCTCCTAATGACGTGATCCAGTTATCAAGCAACAACACCTTGTTCATAATCAGAAGACACTGACTATCTTTGATCAACTGGCTAGCCAACTAGAGGCTTGCTAGGGACAGTGTTTTGTCTATGTATCCACACATGTAAATGAGTCTTCATTCAATACAATTATAGCATGGATAATAAACGATTATCTTGATACAGGAATTATAATAATAACTATATTTATTATTGCCTCTAGGGCATAATTCCAACAGTCTCCCACTTGCACTAGAGTCAATAATCTAGCCCTCACATCATCATGCGAATTACATTGTAATAAATCTAACACCCATACAGTTCTGGTGTTGATCATGCTTTGCCCATGGAAGAGGTTTAGTCAGCAGGTCTGCTACATGCAGATCCGTGTGCACTTTGCATATATTTACGTCCTCCCCTTCGACGTAGTCGCGGATGAGGTTGAAGCGTCGTTTGATGTGTCTGGACTTCTTGTGAAACCGTGGTTCCTTTGCTAAGGCAATGGCACCCGTGTTGTCACAGAACAAGGTTATTGGATTCAGTGCGCTTGGCACCACTCCAAGATCCGTCATGAACTGCTTCATCCATACACCCTCCTTAGCCGCCTCCGAGGCAGCCATGTACTCCGCTTCACATGTAGAATCTGCTAAAACGCTTTGCTTGGAACTGCACCAGCTTACCGCACCCCCATTAAGAATAAATACGTATCCGGTTTGCGACTTAGAGTCGTCCGGATCTGTGTCAAAGCTTGCATCGACGTAACCTTTTACGGCGAGCTCTTCGTCACCTCCATACACGAGAAACATCTCGTTAGTCCTTTTCAGGTACTTCAGGATATTCTTGACCGTCGTCCAGTGATCCACTCCTGGTTTACTCTGGAACCTACCTGCCATACTTATGGCCAAGCTAACGTCCGGTCTAGTGCACAGCATTGCATACACGATAGAACCTATGGCTGAAGCATAGGGGACGGATCACATATGCTCTCCATCCTCATCAGTTGCTGGGCACTGAGTCTTACTCAATCTCGTACCTTGTAAAACTGGCAAGAACCCTTTCTTGGACTGTTCCATTTTGAACCTCTTCAAAACATTATCAAGGTATGTGCTTTGTGAAAGTCCTATCAGGCGCTTTGATCTATCCCTGTAGATCTTAATGCCTAGAATGTAAGCAGCTTCTCCTAGGTCCTTCGTAGAGAAACTTTTATTCAAGTAATCCTTTATGCTCTCCAAAAACTCTACGTTGTTTCCAATCAGCAATATGCCATCCACATATAATATTAGAAACGCCATAGAGCTCCCACTCACTTTCTTGTAAATACAAGATTCTCCAACCACTTGTATAAACCCAAATGCTTTGATCACCTCATCAAAGCGTTTGTTCCAACTCCGAGATGCTTGCCCCAGTCCATAAATGGATCGCTCGAGCTTGCACACCTTGTTAGCATTCTTAGGATCGACAAAACCTTCGGGTTGCATCATATACAACTCTTCCTTAAGGAAACCATTAAGGAACGCCGTTTTGACATCCATCTGCCAGATTTCATAATCGAAAAATGCAGCTATTGCTAACATGATTCTGAAGGACTTAAGCATCGCTACGGGTGAGAATGTCTCATCGTAATCAACTCCTTGAACTTGTGAAAAACCCTTTGCCACAAGTCGAGCTTTATAAACGGTTACATTGCCGTCAGCGTCCGTCTTCCTCTTAAAGATCCATTTGTTCTGAATAGACTTGCGGCCCTCAGGTAGTACTTCCAAAGTCCACACTTTGTTCTCATACATGGATCCTATCTCGGACTTCATGGCTTCTAGCCATTTGTTGGAATCTGGGCCCACCAATGCTTCTTCATAATTTGCAGGTTCATTGTTGTCCAACAACATGATTGATAAGACGGGATTACCGTACCACTCTGGAGCAGCACGTGGTCTCGTCGACCTGTGTGGTTCGACAGAAACTTGAACCGGAGTTTCATGATCATCATCATTAACTTCCTCCTCAACCAGCGTCGCAACGACAGAGGTTTCCCCTTGCCCTGCGCCACCATCCAGAGGGATGAGAGGTTCGACAACCTCGTCAAGTTCTATCTTCCTCCCACTCAATTCTCTCGAGAGAAACTCCTTCTCGAGAAAAGCTCCGTTTTTAGCAACAAACACTTTGCCCTCGGATTTGAGATAGAAGGTGTACCCAACTGTCTCTTTTGGGTAACCTATGAAGATGCACTTTTCCGCTTTGGGTTCCAGCTTTTCGGGCTGAAGCTTTTTGACATAAGCATCACATCCCCAAACTTTAAGAAACGACAACTTTGGCCTTTTGCCATACCACAGTTCGTATGGTGTCGTCTCAACGGATTTTGATGGTGCCCTATTTAATGTGAATGCAGTTGTTTCTAATGCATAACCCCAAAATGATAACGGCAAATCGGTAAGAGACATCATAGATCGCACCATCTCTAATAAAGTACGATTACGACGTTCGGACACACCATTACGCTGTGGTGTTCCAGGCGGTGTCAACTGTGAAACAATTCCACATTGTCTTAAGTGAGCACCAAACTCGAAACTCAGATATTCACCCCCACGATCAGAACGTAGTAACTTGATCTTCTTCTTACGATGATTTTCAACTTCACTCTGAAATTGCTTGAACTTTTCAAATGTTTCAGACTTGTGCGTCATTAAGTAGACATAACCATATCTACTCAAATCGTTAGTGAAGGTGAGAAAATAATGATATCCGCCGCGTGCCTCTACGCTCATCGGACCACACACATCGGTATGTATGATCTCCAACAAGTCACTTGCACGCTCCATTGTTCCGGAGAACGGAGTTTTAGTCATCTTGCCCATGAGGCATGGTTCGCACATGTCAAGTGAATCAAAGTCAAGTGACTCCAAAAGTCCATCGGCATGGAGTTTCTTCATGTGCTTTACACCAATATGACCTAAGCGACAGTGCCACAAAAATATGGCGCTATCATTGTTAACTCTAACTCTTTTGGTCTCAATGTTATGTATGTGTGTATGGCTATCAAGATTCAATATGAACAATCCTCTCACATTGGGTGCATGACCATAAAAGATGTCACTCATAGAAATAGAACAACCATTATTCTCTGACTTAAAAGAGTAACCGTCTCGCAATAAACAAGATCCAGATATAATGTTCATGCTCAACGCAGGCACTAAATAACAATGATTCAAGTTCATAACTAATCCTGATGGTAACTGAAGTGAAACTGTGCCGACGGCGATTGCATCAACCTTGGAACCATTTCCTACGCGCATCGTCAGTTCATCTTTCGCGAGCCTTCGTCCATTCCGCAGTTCCTGTTTCGAGTTGCAAATATGAGGAACAGAACCGGTATCGAATACCCAGGCACTACTACGAGAGCCGGTTAAGTACACATCAATAACATGTATATCGAATATACTTGATTTTTCTTTGGCCGCCTTCTTATCAGCCAGATACTTGGGGCAATTGCGCTTCCAGTGACCCATACCCTTGCAATAGTAACACTCTGTTTCAGGCTTAGGTCCAGCTTTGGGTTTCTTCATTGGATTGGCAACAGGCTTGCCGCTCTTCTTTGATTTACCCTTCTTGCCTTTGCCGTTTCTCTTGAAACTAGTGGTCTTATTCACCATCAACACTTGATGTTCTTTACGGAGTTCAGACTCTGCGACTTTCAGCATCGCAAACAACTCGCCGGGTGACTTGTTCATCCCTTGCATGTTGTAGTTCAACACAAAGCCTTTATAGCTTGGCGGCAGTGATTGAAGGATTCTATCAGTGATAGCCTCTTGCGGGAGTTCAATCCCCAGCTCAGCTAGACGGTTTGAGTACCCATACATTTTGAGCACATGTTCACTGACAGACGAGTTCTCCTCCATCTTGCAAGCATAGAATTTATCGGAGGTCTCATACCTCTCGATTCGCGCGTTCTTCTGAAAGATAAACTTCAACTCCTGGAACATCTCAAATGCTCCATGACGCTCAAAGCGACGTTGAAGTCCCGGTTCTAAGCCATACAAGACTGCACATTGAACTACTGAGTAGTCCTCCTTACGTGCTAACCAAGCGTTCTTAACATCCTGATCAGCCGTAGCGGGTGGTTCATCTCCTAGCGCAGCATTAAGGACATAATCCTTCTTCCCACCTTGTAAGATTAGCTTAAGATTACGAGCCCAGTCTACAAAGTTGCTTCCATCATCTTTCAACTTAGCTTTCTCTAGGAACGTATTAAAATTCAGGGTGACTGTCGCGTGAGCCATGATCTACAACACAAATATATTCAAAGTGGACTTAGACTATGTTCAAGATAATTAGAGTTTAACTTAATCAAATTATTCGCTAAACTCCCACTCAAAAAGTACATCTCTCTAGTCATTTGAGTGGTTCATGATCCACTTACACTAGCTCAAGTCCGATCATCACGTGAGTTGAGCATAGTTTCAGTGGTAAGCATCCCTATGCTAATCATATCATCTATATGATTCATGATCGACCTTTCGGTCTCATGTGTTCCGAGGCCATGTCTGCACATGCTAGGCTCGTCAAGCTTAACCCGAGTGTTCCGTGTGCGCAACTGTTTTGCACCCGTTGTATGTGAACGTTGAGTCTATCACACCCGATCATCACGTGGTGTCTCGAAACGACGAACTGTAGCAACGGTGCACAGTCGGGGAGAACACAATTTCGTCTTGAAATTTTAGTGAGAGATCACCTCATAATGCTACCGTCGTTCTAAGCAAAATAAGGTGCATAAAAGGATTAACATCACATGCAATTCATAAGTGACATGATATGGCCATCATCACGTGCTCCTTGATCTCCATCACCAAGCACCGGCACGATCTTCTTGTCACCGGCGCCACACCATGATCTCCATCAATGTGTCGCCATCGGGGTTGTCGTGCTACTCATGCTATTACTACTAAAGCTACATCCTAGCAAAATAGTAAACGCATCTGCAAGCACAAACATTAGTATAAAGACAACCCTATGGCTCCTGCCGGTTGCCGTACCATGGACGTGCAAGTCGATATTACCTATTACAACATGATCATCTCATACATCCAATATATCACATCACATCGTTGGCCATATCACATCACAAGCATACCCTGCAAAAACAAGTTAGACATCCTCTAATTTTGTTGTTGCATGTTTTACGTGGTGACCATGGGTATCTAGTAGGATCGCATCTTACTTACGCAAACACCACAACGGAGATATATGAGTTGCTATTTAACCTCATCCAAGGACCTCCTCGGTCAAATCCGATTCAACTAAAGTTGGAGAAACTGACACCCGCCAGTCATCTTTGAGCAACGGAGTTACTCGTAGCGATGAAACCAGTCTCTCGTAAGCGTACGAGTAATGTTGGTCCGAGCCGCTTCGATCCAACAATACCGCGGAATCAAGAAAAGACTAAGGAGGGCAGCAAAACGCACATCACCGCCCACAAAAACTTTTGTGTTCTACTCGAGAAGACATCTACGCTTGAACCTAGCTCATGATGCCACTGTTGGGGAACGTCGCATGGGGAACAAAAATTTTCCTACACGCACGAAGACCTATCATGGTGATGTCCATCTACGAGAGGGGATGTGTGATCTACGTACCCTTGTAGACTGTACAGCAGAAGCGTTAGTGAACACGGTTGATGTAGTGAAACGTCCTCACGTCCCTCGATCCGCCCCGCGAACCGTCCCGCGATCAGTCCCACGATCTAGTGCCGAACGGACGGCACCTCCGCGTTCAGCACACGTACAGCTCGACGATGATCTCGGCCTTCTTGATCCAGCAAGAGAGACGGAGAGGTAGAAGAGTTCTCCGGCAGCGTGACGGCGCTCCGGAGGTTGGTGATGATCTTGTCTCAGCAGGGCTCCGCCCGAGCTCCGCAGAAACGCGGTCTAGAGGAAAAACCGTGGAGGTATGTGGTCGGGCTGCCGTGGAAAAGTCATCTCAAATCAGCCCTAAAACCTCCGTATATATAGGGGCAAGAGGGGAAGCCTTGCCTTGGGGTCCAAGGACCCCTAAGGGTTTCGTCCGAGTCAAGGGGGGAAGGTCTCCCCTTCCAAACCGAATCCAACTTGGTTTGGAAGGTGGAGTCCTTCTTCCCTTTCCCACCTCCTCTTTTTTTTTTCTTTTCTCTTTGATTTTCTTCCTATGGCGCATAGGGCCTTCTTGGGCTGTCCCACCAGCCCACTAAGGGCTGGTGTGCCACCCCCAAGGCCTATGGGCTTCCCCGGGGTGGGTTGCCCCCCCCCCCCCCCCCCGGTGAACTCCCGGAACCCATTCGTCATTCCCGGTACATTCCCGGTAACTCCGAAAACCTTCCGATAATCAAATGAGGTCATCCTATATATCAATCTTCATTTCCGGACCATTCCGGAAACCCTTGTGACGTCCGTGATCTCATCCGGGACTCCGAACAATATTCGGTAACCAACCATATAACTCAAATACGCATAAAACAACGTCGAACCTTAAGTGTGCAGACCCTGCGGGTTCGAGAACTATGTAGACATGACCCGAGAGACTCCTCGGTCAATATCCAATAGCGGGACCTGGATGCCCATATTGGATCCTACATATTCTACGAAGATCTTATCGTTTGAACCTTAGTGCCAAGGATTCATATAATCCCGTATGTCATTCCCTTTGTCCTTCGGTATGTTACTTGCCCGAGATTCGATCGTCAGTATCCGCATACCTATTTCAATCTCGTTTACCGGCAAGTCTCTTTACTCGTTCCGTAATACAAGATCCCGCCACTTACACTAAGTCACATTGCTTGCAAGGCTTGTGTGTGATGTTGTATTACCGAGTGGGCCCCGAGATACCTCTCCGTCACACGGAGTGACAAATCACAGTCTTGATCCATACTAACTCAACGAACACCTTCGGAGATACCTGTAGAGCATCTTTATAGTCACCCAGTTACGTTGCGACGTTTGATACACACAAAGTATTCCTCCGGTGTTAGTGAGTTATATGATCTCATGGTCATAGGAACAAATACTTGACACGCAGAAAAACAGTAGCAACAAAATGACACGATCAACATGCTACGTCTATTAGTTTGGGTCTAGTCCATCACGTGATTCTCCTAATGACGTGATCCAGTTATCAAGCAACAACACCTTGTTCATAATCAGAAGACACTGACTATCTTTGATCAACTGGCTAGCCAACTAGAGGCTTGCTAGGGACAGTGTTTTGTCTATGTATCCACACATGTAAATGAGTCTTCATTCAATACAATTATAGCATGGATAATAAACGATTATCTTGATACAGGAATTATAATAATAACTATATTTATTATTGCCTCTAGGGCATAATTCCAACATGATCCATACTAACTCAACGGACACCTTCGGAGATACCTGTAGAGCATCTTTATAGTCACCCAGTTATGTTGTGACGTTTGATACACATAAGGCATTCCTCTGGTGCCAGTGAGTTATCTGATCTCATGGTCATAGGAATAAATACTTGACACGCAAAAAACAGTAGCAACAAAATTACACGATCAACATGCTACGTTCATTAGTTTGGGTCTAGTGCATCACATGATTGTCCTAATGATGTGATCCCGTTATCAAGTGACAGCACTTGCCTATGGTCAGGAAACCTTGACCATCTTTGATCAACAAGCTAGTTAACTAGAGGCTTACTAGGGACAGTGTTTTGTCTATGTATCCACACAAGTATTTTGTTTCCAATCAATACAATTATAGCATGGATAATAAACGATTATCATGAACAAAGAAATATAATAATAACTACTTTATTATTGCCTCTAGGGCATATTTCCAACACGACCACCACTGCCACAACGTCGCCGTGTTGCCGGAGAACTCATCTACTGCTCTTCTCTAGCTCGCTGGATCGAGGAGGCAGAGATGTCATCGAGTTGTACATGTGATGAACGCGGAGGTGTCGTCCGTTCGACACTTGATCGGGAGTTCGCGGGTCGGATCGTGATAGGATCGCGAAGAGTTCGACTACATCAACCGCGATTCTTAACCTACAGCTAAGCGATCTACAAGGGTATGTAGACACAATCTCTCCTTTCGTAGATGTGCATCTCCTAGATTGACCTTGGTGAGCGTAGGAAATTTTTGTTTCCCATGCAATGTTTCCCAGCATCCCCCTCTCATCGTGATTCTCCTCCCACCAATGGCCGATTTTTTTCTATCCCAGAGAGAACCGATTGATGAACAGAAAACCCCAAACACCTTACGTTGAAGCCTAATGTACGTCGTCCCTCCCAATTTCCTCCCACAGCTGCCGTGAGGCCCTTTCCTTCCCTCCTCCCTACCTCCTCAACTTCTCCCCTACCATTGCTACTCCACTCCGGTCCTAACCCTCCACACATGTTGTTGGGCCACGACTCCGCGTAACAGGTCATTCGGTTCCTATACGCCACTCCCCCCGCACCGGCCATCCACCACGTACATGATGGGCGTCCATCCAAGGCATCGGCGCAGGAGTACAACTGGATCGGCTATTTGTGGTGGCCACCGACAAGGGAAAGCCCGCACTTTGGTGTCGGGACGTGGCCGTCGCATGGTGCAGTACGATCCAGGCTCTAGAGCAGCAAAGATGCTTGGTGCAACATGGTTGGATCTCCATCTACACCCTCGCCGACCCGGCATCCACCAAAAACGAGGACACGCAAGAGACGAGGTAATCTTGTGAATACGATGAAGGTACTATCATGTACATGGTATACATGGTTTAGTGTTGAGCTCACTTGCAACTACATGCTCGTGCAACCATGGGTGTCAGGTGTGGGCTAAGGTAATACATTGTATGCAAGGTAACAGATAACTCTTCTAGAAGATCTTTGTGTTTTTTTGGAAAGATCGAGTGCAAGAACCCAGGATCGAATATGCCAGGACCAATGAGGGAATTGTGGACCTTCATATTTAATACTTATTACCTTCGTCCCTTCTTTAATTTTCTATAAATTACATGAATTCGGTTTCTTCGAGTATCTACAAACTACACGAAGTAAGCTTTTTATATTGTATTGGAAGTGTATACATACTGTGTCGTACTGTGTCTTACGTATAGGCATTCGTAGACGCGATCATATTATATTTCTTGACAGTCATACAGAGAGCAACACATGCTACCTTCTCAAATCAAATGTGTTCATTCAAATGTCAAGAAATTCATTAACAAAATGTGTCCTACAATAATTGATCATCGTCATCATCGTTCCTAGTAGCCATTCATGTGGAAAAAAAAATAGAAATCGAGCATTATATCAATTTTAAAACCAAACCTTCAATGCAATTTATTAGCTAGAAATTTAATTATATGTGCAATTAATTAGGTCCATTTAAATAGGAATGAGAAAGAAGAAGATGACGCGTCGATGACGACCACACTAATGTTGACGTGGTGCTGGTTGGCGTCAATAAAACGGGTTAACAAATATGCTAGGAGTAGAAGATGTAGGGTAGGCCGAGTAAGAAAAGAACGATAATTATCCCTTCTAGCAATGAATGGTATGTGAGATGGAGGTCAGACTTATTGGTGACTATATAAATACGTTCACGTTGTCACTCACTTCCAATATCGGTGTATGTTTCCATTATATTGGCGACGATAATTATTTGTTGTTGTTAATATTATGTGTTATTTTAACCCACTCTTTTATATTGCTAACATGAAAAAAATTATCGTTGTTGCAATGCATGGCGAAGATGAGGTGGACATCTTTTGCCTGAGTGAGAAATGTATCGCTACGAAGAAAAACCAAAGGGGAGGGGGGGAGGGTTCTGAGAGAAAAAGGAAAGATGCATCGTGGGATGGTGTTTTGTGTTGAATTCAGATGTTAGAGATAATATGTCGTATAGCCCATAGCAGTGCACGAGCCTTCTGTACTCGTAGCTGTTAGTGTCCCAAACAACCTTGTGAGCTCCATTCACGTCTCCCAAACCGAATTCGAGGATGGCATCCATATTTCAGGGAGTTGGATCTCATTTGATGCTGGCCCTCTTTGGAACCATAATAAATTATGGTAATATGAACTATGAAGGTAGATTATATAATCTGGTTTACAAGGGTAATGGATCATTAACAATCTGTAATCTGATTTAGCTGATGTAGAATAGATTATGAGTTTTTAATAATCTGTCCATCTAGTTTTTATAATCTACACCATAATCTGTCATATTTAAAGACATAATATATTATAAAAACTGAATTACATAATGTGAATGGTTGCAAACAGCGTCTGACACGGTACCGATCCGACTAACAACCGATCATCGATGCGGGCTCGATTGTTCAGTCGCCGCTACCGCAAACTGGTCCCTCCGCACGCGCATGATTGACCTCACGCTCACGGCCGCGTGGGGAACGCAGGTGAAAAGGGAAGGGCTTCGGGTCGGGACCCCGCGCACTCTGTCCTTTGCTATGCTACGCGTTCGTTGTCGGGGATTGGTGATGATTCAGGTGTAGTTCTTGTTGGCCTCGGTGGAGCTGGGATTTGAGATTTCCCTCGCCCTGCTTCGCTCAATGTGGTCCGCCCCGCACATATACACACACTGGACGCTACTGTGTATGCCGTGACACCAGTCAACTCCGGAACAGAGCTCCCCGCTTTCTCTAAGACATTGAGCCGTCACCCATCTTTGACGTCCTTGAGCCTATCGACTATTGCAGGGAAAATCAGTCGTAATCCAGGGTTTGAGCATCTCGGAATCAGTTAACAAGAGCCGGCTTAATTAGAGCATGTTAGGGACCAATTGAGCCGTCAACCACGTTTGACATCCTTGAGCCTATCCACTATCCACTATTGGACGGAAAATCAGTCATAATCCTGGGATTGAGCATCTATGAATCGGTAAACAAGAGTCTGTTTAATTAGAGCATGTAGAGGCAATGATGCTCGATCTCCCAGGAATCCACGCCATCCTTTCTCTTGAAAGGACATCGATCCACATCATCTAGAGCAACATAAAAGACATTTTACTTTATGTAATGGATGCATTGTCTCCTAATTAAGCTGTCTTTACACGAAGACCCAACACTAACAGACAACTATGCGCAAAAGCATAGGGTCGGCCTTAGAGTTTCGACATTTCGTGGAGAAACATCTTTGTTAGTTGTTCTATCTCCTCCTTCAACAATCTCCTCCACTAATTTTTAAATAGTCAACAGACGGCACATATAAATTGTTAGACAAATATAGCACATACTAGTAGATAGAAGATTTGCATGGGTATCACTTAAACTGATACCGAGATAAATGGTAAATTGGTCTATACTTGCTCGATATTACTCTCGGCAGTATAAATTTTTGATTTATGGAGTACTCTAATTTATAAAACTGCACATCCTTGTATAGCCATACATTTGACTTTTTATATTATTATTTTTCCAAGTCTCTAGGACGATCTGATTATTTATTTTCTGTTACACATTTTAACTTATCTAACTAGTTTACCTAAAAAAACTTACTTAACATTTCAGATCCAAAACCTCAAGCCAGCAACTAGCTTGGACGATAAATCAGTGCCACACTATAAAATATTGGGAAACAAAATATACTAAATTATCTTAGAATTCAAAAAAATGTAAAATATGTGTTATTTCTGTTGTAAAATTTGTAGTCAAGTGTACAAAAGAGTATATTCATTTTTCAAATACTTATCACACACTTAATGATATTTTATAATTTAATTACATTTTTTTAAATCCATTATAAAATTAAAATAACTTCAAATTTAGAATAAAAGTTTATAGATTTTCATAAATAAAATAGATTACCAATTCGTTATTATTATAAGTTTTCATTAATTAAACTTAAATATAAATGTCATCTTTTTATTTGATTCAGAATGCAATTTCACTAGCTTTTTAGGTGTGTTAAAGATTAGAACTAGAATTAATACCAAAGTTATTTAAGGTTTGCAATTTTTTGTCGCCTATCAAATCATCTAACAATATGAGTTCGTTGTGTGGATTTGCTCTAGCAAAATTTGAATTATACTTCATTGTTTAATTGATACTACAATAATATTTAGACGTGGTGATACTAGTGTATTTGGGGCCCTACTCCTCTCAGGCCTCGGGTGGCCGCCCTGTTTGCCGGGCCTGTTGACCGCCTCTGCCTCCACCTGATTGGGATGTCTTCCGGTTTGCTCCGTGAGACCTAGTGATGTATGCAACTCGATATATCTTTCATATTTAAATATCCCAACCAAAAGTAGTAAAATTTATTATTTAAATCTACATGAGAAAAAGTTAATACCATGATGCAATATATTTTTGCAGGAAAAGCAAAGCTCCGTTAGCTGCATCGTCATCATATTAACTTATGCAACCTCAGACGCAGTACAAAGCGAAAGAGATAACACAAAGTGCACATGCACGTAGGCACATGGAGAAAATCACAAAAAATACAAACGTGTTACACCAGCCATGTACTCACGCTATCTACGTGCGTACCCATGGTATACACGTACACGAAGCTGGCTCCATCCAGTACTTCTTCAGTTCCTCTGGAACAGAGCTCGCTGGTACATGGTAGACCCGTACAAACATGTAGATGCATGGATCGTACATACTTCGACTGGTACAAATGACTTCCCGCGCTTGTACACGTGCGCACTTACGTACGTACGCATGCAAATCCAAATCAAGAGCATATATATAGCTGGGGTCGATCGGGTGTAGTGGCACCAGCCGGCCGATCAGACATGGTCGAACTCGTCGACGGCCATGGACCGCTGGCTCTGCAGGCGGCGGAGCTTGAAGGAGGAGAGCTTCTGTGGGCCGTCCTTGACGGAGGGCTCCTCCTCGAAGCGGATGTAGGTGTAGACCCACGCGCCGGAGAGCGTGCCGATGACGGGGCCGAGAAAGTAGATCCACAGGCCGGTGTAGACGCCGCTGGCCACCGCCGGCGCCAGGGTCCTCGCCGGGTTCATCGATCCTCCTGACACAGGCCTGCAAATGCCACTCGTTTCCCCTCGTCTTAGCTATTATGCATGACTATATAAATGGCTGATCTGTCATGTGTATTTTATTTTTTCCAAAGATCTATTTGTATTGTGTTTGTCTATATACGACCAGGAATAATATCTACTTCCGAGAAGGTTCAAAGAATCCTAACCAGCCATAGTTAGTGAACTCCTGCAATATTATATACCTAAAATTGATTCAAAAGAAAAAGGGTCACCTATATATACGTACGTACCTAAACACAACTAGTTGTCGCCCCGAGCTGAAAGGTTCACTGAACCTGTGGATTTGCTAGATCACATTGCGCCTCCTTTTGCAATTAAAAGAAGGCTCTTAAAATTCTTTTTGAAAAAAGATGTGGCTTGGTGAACAGTTCCTTCCAGTTTACTAGTCATTTAGCATTTCATTAACCCTCTACAGAGCGAAGGAGTAAATCAATCGACCAGTTTAAACTTGGCCCCAACGACTCCTCGCTAAAGTCAGCCAGTCAGTGTGGTGGTTAGTGATTCTTTTGTATATTTACCCTGCGAAGATGGACGTAATGCAAACCGCGGAACCAACTGCTAACCCTGCCAACTCACCCACCTGCACCAAGCAAAAAAGAGAAGCAGAAATTAGTACTGGCGTATAATACTATCAAGAACAGAGCTAGAAATCCAATCAAGAAATCAAAAACAGGGGATCTGTGGCAGCAGGTTAACGAAGAGAACGTACCGCTCTCGAGTCCGTGGCGACGGCGCAGGTGATGAACATCATGTTGAAGGTGACGATGATCTCGATGACGAGCGCGTGCCAGTGCGGCCCCGTGGGCGTGGTCGTCCCCAGCACCGTGATCGGGTGCAGCACCGCCCGCAGCACGAACGCCGCGCACATCGCCCCCGTGAACTGCGCCGCCCAGTAGAACGGCACCTGCATCACAATTATTCACAACACAAACGTATCCAATCAGCACACAGCACGAAGAAGACGTAGACGGACGCTGCACACGCTCTAGACCACGCATGGTGCGCGCGTAGGTATACGTTATGTATATGCAGAAGTGCACGACGTGAAGGTGCATGATGCGACTCAAGGGCATAATGCAGCCTTAGCTTTTGACCCCCGTCCTTGTTATGCATATGTGATATGCTCCCTCCCTTTCCGTGCATGCACGCTAGGTTCACGCCTGTGGCCAGCAATGGATGGAGGTCGTTTACGGGGAAAAGATCGTACGAATCCTGTGAAATCTAAGCGTGATGACCAGACGGAGGTGGGCCGGCCGGCAGCGATGATCTTTGGGCACCACAACCATATAATCAGATGGTGTTGTCACTTGTCAGGCACAAAGTAGCTTGCCCGTCCTGGCATGGAGATCATCGATGGCTGGCTGGAGCATGCAGGGAGGGACACTGACAATCTTTTGCCTAAAGACTACCACTGGCCTTCATGGCATGAAGTTGATTTGTGATTGAATATATGGACATATAGTCGCGACATCAACGTCGAGTTTATACCGTGCGCTTGACTTGAGCAGCGAGTTCGTCATGTGACGCCGCTTTCAAACTTGCTTATTATGCCGCTAGCTAGACCATGTTCTAAGAAACTCCAGCAGGCTATTTAATATGCTGCAATAATTGGGACGGTTGCCCGGGAGCAACTATGAGGAAGTACAATATAGTCAGCGAATGTCAACCCCTTGGTTGGTCCGGGGAAGCTGCAATTAGTGGAGACTAATTAACAAGAGCTTTCAGGGTAAGCCATGTTCTTCCCTAATCATGAAATAGTTCTACATCAAGATGCCTCGTTTATTTTTGTGTGAGGGAGTTGGGTAGATCTGAATTTTTTTCCAATCATTCGCATGTTCAGCATGCATGTATTGGACTTAGTTTGCTGCCACTACATGCCATGTGGCGGAATAACCCAATATACACACGGCTAGCTAGGGAAGCCCTTTGGCTACTCCAAGTCTCCAACTTGTGCTACTTAAATACGGGAGTACTATTTCGGATATAGGATATGTTCTTGTATCCAGCTTGGATGGCCGATCCAGATGCGTTTTATGAATTAATTATGATACAGTTCTATTTTTTCAGTTGTTGAGGACTAGTTGTACATGTTACATATAAAATCCTTTTTTATTAGCCAAGCTTAACTAATTATCTGCACCGATCATGCATTTGACCCGCAGTGCAGTGGTGTTAGCGTGACAATTTCTTATTTGCACGTTCATGTTGATAACCAAGTCCTACTGGACAAGCATATGTGTCTGCGTTTGATTCCGTAATATCGCCGTACCTGAATCCAGGGGAAATGCCGGAAGCAGGCGAAGGAGAGGGTGACGGCGGGGTTCATGTGCGCGCCGGAGATGTGTCCGGTGGCGTAGATCATGACGGTGACGATGAGGCCCCCGACGACGGACTGGCCCAGCTGCGAGACGCGCGTCACGTCGGCGCCGTAGATGGACGCCGCCCCGCACGTCACGAACACCAGCAGGAACGTCGCCACCAGCTCCGATATCACCTGCTCATACATGAAACATCAACGTCAGCGGCAGGCACGTTTGAGCTAGTAGAAAACCATGACCGGCGATCGAACTCTGCGGGTTGCTCACCTTCTTGAGGAGGTGGGGAGGGAAGAAGTCGGCGAATGACTTCTCCTGGTAGTACATGCTGGGGGCGAGGCTGGGGGCGCCGTCCTGCACCGTGGACAGGTCGTGGATCTCGTTCGAGTAGTTCACTCGCGAGTTGGCCCTCGTCGGCGTGTTGGAAGTCACCGACATCTTTGGTTGGCTGCTGATCTCAGGTCGACTACCCTCCCTCTCTACCTCTGCCTCTGCCTCTGCCTCGAGGTTGATCCCGGAGATCTCTTGATCACAGGCAGGCTACGATATATGGTATCGATCGGCAAGCTGTTGTATCAGCTAGCAGTGGTCGACTCTCGCTACATACAGCTCGGAGCTGCCCGGAAGAGAAGATGAGGCGTGTGATTAGTGGGTATGGAGCTATGCTCGGTTGCTTGCCTGTTCTCTGTTCTGCGGCGAGCGGGCGCGTATTTATAGGTGGAGGCCGAGGCGGGTCGTCCTCGTCCCCGCGAGGGGTGGAGGGGGCGAGGAGATGAGGTGACAGGTGGTAGGCGCGCCACTCCACTGCAGGCACTGCCTTTGCGTTTGTGGCCGCCTGGCCAGACCGGCCAGCCAATCTGCCTGAGGGGCACCGGCCAACGGGCCAGCTGAAAACTGACAGGAAGCAACGAATTCTACTGATGCTAGTATTGCTAGTTTGCATACTATCAACGGCGTAAAAAACGCACGCGCCTAAACTGAAAATTTAGACGATAACTCTGAAAAGCAAGATTTCCTATCTTTTCTTTTAACTCAGGGGAAATACGGTCAGGCGGCGCTAATTCAAATCCGTGGGGCGAAATCGCACGCTTCATCGGACGCAGGAAAATAAGACGCGCGAGAGAAAGCGGGCGGCCGCGCGTTAAATTTGGCACACCGTTTTCAGCGTGCCTGTAAATACGGCGCTCGTCACGCGGCTGCCCATAGCCACGCGTCCTCTGCCTCTCCCTCGCCGCTCCCTCTGCCACCATGCCGCCGCGCCGCCCTGGATCCTCGGGCTACTGCGGCGTTCGCGAACGCCGCTCCGGTGTCTACTACATCTAGATCAGGTCCGGCGACGTCCGTGCCGGCCTCGGCACTTTCAAAACCTCGCATTAGGCCGCCTGCGCGTACGACGCGGCGGCGTGGCACCTAGGGAGGCCTCGTGTGTAGATGAACTTTTAGGATGTCTACACACGCGAGTAGGCCAGGACCTCGCCCCTCCGCCTCGTTTGATAATAGATCAGGACAGTGAGGAGCACCGTCGGCTGTAGCGCCGTCACCTCGTCGCCGAGGAGGACGAGCGAGCCATGGCGGAGTGGCGTCGGCGCCACCCGGAGGACGTCGCCGCTGAGAACGCCTTCTGGGAGAAGAGGACGGCAAGGCGTCGTGAGGAGTGGCATGACAGGCGTCGGCGCAAGTTACTCGCTATATCGTAGTGCGTGGTCGTCAACAACTGTGGGACGTCCATCTTCACTTCTGACGATGAACGTTGGGAGGACGCATGGCTATCTACCTCGGACAGCACCCACAGTGATGACTCGGAGTAGTTTTATCTATCTATGATAGTTTTATTATCGCGTTGGATTGATTTTATTATCTATATTATCTTGTTGCATTAGTTTATTATCTATATGCTGAACTATGTAACAAATCTATGCATATATTTTTAGCGTGTTGGACTAGTTTTATGTTTTAATTTGCAGCGTCTGTTGGAGCGTCGCGAACGCGCTAAAATATGTTGCGACCGTTGGAGCCGGCGCTCGTCGGCGCACTGAAAAAAGCTAGCCGCACGCTGTAAATCCATTTTTTAGACGTCGGTCGAAACGCGCCTGAAGATGCTATTTAAAGCATCCACAAATCAGACTAGCAAATCCGAGCCCTCAAACAACACGTTCGCATGCATTGACTGTCTGGTCCTCAAATCGCGTCATTCGCATATGTGCATCTTATGTCCGATCCCATATATTCATACTAATAAAAATACGTAGATCATGAACGGGACATAGAAATGCATAATCGATTCACCAAAAGATCACCGTCGGATCTTTAAAAGACTGCCAAAGTTCAAATAATGCACATGAACGATGGAGAAGTTTAAACTATACATCTAAAAACTTGAAATTAATTTGAAGGCGGATCTTCACCACTTCTTCGCCAGCCCTTTCCCCTTCCTTTCGACGGCGTAGCAGTAGGAGTCGGCGGCTGGTGGGGGATCGTCCGAGTTGTCTAACATGACGTCCTTGTTGTTCTCGTCGTCGGAGAGTACGATGAGCTCTTTGAGCCATCAGACGGTCTGCCATTTTCCGCTTGAGCTTCGCCAGCCAAGTCGCCTTCGTCGTTGCCTTCGCCGCCTCACGCTTCGACTGCTCAATGGGAGCGTCTTTGGCGATCTTTCGACGGAGCCGTCGAGTGTCCGTCTTCATCGCCGTAAGCGTCCGACAATAGACGCATGTAGGGATGAAAACGGAGCGGAAACGGACGAAACTAAGTGCTATCACATTTGTTTTCATATTATTTTACAGAAGTGAAAACGAATCCAGAAACCCCAAAAATGAATACGAAACAGATATTACCGGAAACAGAGACGGAGCAAATACAAAACGGATACAGAAATAGAAATGGGCGTTGACCGAAACTTTAAAACCCCTTGAATCATAGAGTAATACACACAACAACAAAAATTAATGAATTGCTAACATGTCTACAAAATAATTTGATTATGTTAGGAACATATCCTAGTAATGTATTAGTACATGACAATTGTGTATAGGGTATAGCTGAGTACATATATGATAGTATAAGTTGGGCCTCAAATGATCCATTATGCTCATTGTGTTATTGTGTGTTATTTGGTGATGGGGCTATAAAGTAGCCGTAAGCCTATAGTAAAAATGGGAACGGAAAGTTCCATTTCCACATATGTTCAACCGGAAAACACTCTTCCGTTTTTGTTTTCGTTTTTACATTAAAATTCCATTTCCATTTTTGTTTTGAAAATTTCCATTTCCCCTTTCATATTTCTTCTCCATTTTTATTTTTTCCTCCGAAAAAGTGGAAAGTTTTCCTTTCATTTTCATCCGTAGACGAAAGGAAGGAGCCGCTCGTCTTTGCCAGGCTCCATCGACAACCGATGGTGACGGTCTGCGCGTCGAGGCCGGCGGGACGGGCACAAGCATCGGGAGGGGCCAGCTCCGACTTGCGTGGTGCGCGGACAAAGGAGAGGCGAGACGGCTGATCGGTCACTGCCCCTTGTGTTCACCTTGAACCGCCCGCCGGGCATTTGAGATGATTTTGGGTTGCTGGGCTGCAGCCTGCACATGCCCTTAATTGCCTACATACAGTTGTTCCTGGATCCGGTGGCCGGCGCATGCATCGGCCACCGTAGCCTGCCGCCGGAGATTCTTCGTCGAGTACACGGAGTTTGTCTGACGTTGAAATCCAGGTATGTATTTTAGTTAGCCCCAGCCCGCCGTCCACGCGGATCGAATGCGCTTATTGGCTACCATCATTATCTTATAACAATAACCTTAGCTTAATTAGCACGGGAGTACATGCAGTTGTAGTACTAACTATTTCCTTGTAGTAGGGATTAACATAATCATCTTTCGGTACCCTGTCGACACTGACGTCGGTCAATGCAGCATGGATATACTAGTTTCGTAATATAACTTGTTAAAGTAGGAGAGTAGCTAACGATCATATGTACGCACATCTGTGACCGCGACTCTGACAAGAGAAAAACAAAGGAGGCTACACGCCAATGCTGCAGGTTCGTTCGAGCTGCATGCAGCCAAAGGAACGCCACGCCGCCACGATAAAGCGCGCGCGGCCAACGTCGACGTCGCCTGACGCCGGAGACGACGAAGACGACAAAGAAATCGTATTCAAATTCGGATATTTGTTTCGTCGGTTCGGGCTCTCCATGGTTAGACGGTGATGCCCTCGAGAAAGCGATGATATTTCCAGTACGAAACTACTGCATTTACGACATGCCTGCCTTGTCCGATTTTCATACGGTGCAACATCCAGCGAGCGCTGAACATTCCGGTAGTAGTAGCATTTTGTATTCTGCAGCCACTGACAAAGGTTGCTGGCGACTCCGACGACCGGCAACGGAGATCAACGGCGACACTTTGTGCCGAAGTTTTTCAAATATTCTCGAGCAGATCGAGCAATTAATCCGCTGAGATGGACGCGGCAACAGAGGGCAGCTGTGGCCTGCAAGGGCGCAACCGTGCAAGCTAGAACCTACTGCCTAGCTAGCGTCCGATCTTCAGAATTTCATCAGAGCTCGGTCGTCGGAAAGGGATTCGGGGAGAGATTACGGGCCTGATCCTGCTGATCGGGGTGACATTAAATCGCTGCAAGTACGGCTCGCCGTAGCCAGTGGAAGGCGCGCAGCATGCCATCGGGCCTCTAATGGTCGCCGTCAGGCGTGATTAGGCATCGCATTGGCCAGCCCACCGTTGACGAACAGAAGCTAGGGACGTCGGTACTTCACCGGCTTGCAAGGTTTTCGTGGCCACGGTGCGAGCCTTGGCGTTGGGGCTTCCCCGGCCCTCGTTTTTCTCTCCTCTCCGTTCCGTCACGGATGCAGGTACAACGAGCTTTGTTTTTTTGGCGGTTTGATCATCACCTCTTCTTTACTTCAACAACTCTGGCCCTGGCCTACAATGGGTGAAGTCAGAGGTGCCTCAGGATGCCATCATTAGAGGAACGGAGTGTCCATCATTTGGAGTTATCGAGGCGACCCATATATAGCATGTCCTTATGTTTGTAGCTGTGTGTAGGCCGAGGTTCGTCCGTCCAATGTCGAGCTATCAAGTTCATGCATTTCAGTTCCACGAACTTGGAGGCTCCGCATGCTGCAATGGCATACCCACTTGCTGGTGGGCAACCCGTCGGCAATGTAATGTAAGTAGAACCACATCCAAAAGTATAGAGCCACACCCCTAAGGCTGGTCATAATGAGAGTATCATAAGTACTATCATTGCCATATTTGATGAGATGACATGAATTTAAATGAGGAAAAAGAGGATCGAGTATCATACTATGATACCGTATCATATTAGAGCATGATTAATAATATAGCCAACAATCGGCTATAAGGAGTTGTCATGTCAGATAGAGCCAACCTAATAGCCGGCATATACAATAGTAAGTTTTAGATGTGTACTACTTTATTAGTAACTGCCCCACCTTACAATCTCACAAAATATCTTGGGTCTCGTGCTGCAGCCGGCTACTCACCAAGAGCCCGCTTCTCTTCTTTCTCCTCTTCTCTCTCCTCCAACTAAGCAAAGATATAATATTTTACTCCTTATAGCCTGCTTATGCCACCTTATTATACTTGCTCTTAAATGTTGTGCTACTATGTGTCATGCATGACAATAAATGAACTATTCCATGATACTAGCACATGATACTATGCATTACGGACGTAGTATCATACACTAGTATCATATGCATGATACTACTATATGATACTCTTCATTACAACCAGCCTAAGTGAGATCTTTTCTTTTTGACATAAGTGCGGGTCACACCCTCCCATACCCCCTGGCTCGCTCCCTCCAGGGCGATCGGAGGAGCCTACCCTAGCCCCTCGGCTGTCGCCACCTCCCCCATCTCTTCCACCTCGTCGTCCCCGAAGGTCTGTGCCGGCAAGGCCCGGGCGCCGCCGGTGATAGGGACGGCGGTGATCTGGGTTGCAGCCCATGGTCTTGAGGGGCTGGCAGCACGTGATCTAACCCGAAGTTTGTCTTTCCCGAAGGTTCGGTCCTTCTCCGACGGCTTCGTAGGGAGGGCGGATCGGGAGAGGATGTGGCCAATCAACGGTGATGGATCCTTAGAGCCGTGACTCCGATCATGGCGGCGGCGGCGTTCCCACCTCAGGGATACGACGGGCCAGGTGGTGGGTCCTTGTGGCGGCATCGACGGCGGCGAATCCCGGGATCCTGCTCCCGAAGACGTTGCATGACGTGCGTGCGGCCAGAGTTTCCTCTGGTGTCAACAGTGCTAGACGCGAGATCTCGATGGCTATTGCCGTTGTATGGGTGATGACAACGGCTGGCGCGACGGTGAGTGCTCCCATAGTGCCCAAAATCGGGGCGATAACCCCTCTTCATCAACGACGAAGGACTCCGGGGTTGTGTGGGCGACTCGGAGTCTGGATCTCGAGGTGGGGACAACCTTTCTGAGGGCTGGTGGCGGTATGGGACACTGCCTCTTATCAATAGATCCGGTTCGATGCGCCTCGGCAGGTGACACATGTGCCTCATTCGTAGTTGTCGGGCGGTGCCTGTCGTCGATAAGTGAAGCCATCGGTGGATGCGCTACCGACGGATGCTAGGCATGCCATGTTATACGGAGACGTGAGGTCATGCCTACTATCGGCAGGTTATACATGTTGGCTCTGGCGGAGGTGTCATGTTTAGCCTGTTGCTGTTGGATCGTAGGTGGCGCGACAGGAGAAGGAGGAAGGAGGTATTTGATGTCTTTGTCTTGTATTTTCTTTTCCAGAGGTATCCGGCTATCGAGGCGTCAGCATACGGATAAGGGTGGATGGTACAGATGGATTCAGCGACGAGTTTATGCACTCCGGCGAAAACACAAGACTTCTGATCGAACTATGTCAACACGCGTCTGCGTCGTGTCCTTGCGGAAGGTGGTGGATTGAAGTGTGTCTTTGTGGATGAGAACCGGAGTTCAACCTTGTGATGGACTCACCATCATCGACCCACGTGCATCGATACCTTTTTAAAGACGTAGCCTAGGAATTATGTTTTTTTTCGATATGTCTTGTAACATAAGGTTAGTGGATACCTAAGGGAATTATTGACGCGAGGCATACGGCCAAACAATTTGTTTTCCGCTATTCTGTTTAATAGAAATGCGGTAACTTTCGAAAAAAAAATTGTTGCACCCCTACAATGCCCGGCCTGCCTTGATGCATTTCTAATGAACCTGCTAAGAACTGAAAAATTAAAATGTGTAATAGTCATAACTTTATTTGAATTCATCATGTCCTCAAAATAAAAAATAACAAAATCTGCTTAAATAATGTGAAAACCAATGTCATTGCTTTTGCCTGTGGGGGCTAAAGGAAAGTGCAAGCAACCTCCCTTTTTGTGTGGGAGCAAAGCATACGTGGAGAAAATCCGACCCATCATAGAAAAGCACCCACCCTCTGGAATTTCGCATGTTTATATCAAGCAGTTAAATACTGACTTTCTCCCATGAAAGGGAAAACACAGCCCCCCTCCTCCCAAGATGGACGATGCAGCAGCATGGCACCACCCACGCGAGGTGACATGTTTGTTCATTTTCTTCTCTCTTCCATTATTGACAGAAAGGACTGATAACTGTTTGGTGGCGCACGTAGATGGATCAAGCAGCTTCCATTATTGAATGTATGCCACGAATAGTCTGTTGTTTTATTTGTTAGTAGTATAGGAACTTTGTCATATGTATGCCACGAATGCTCAAATTTTGAAAGCACTCGTCTACTTACCACTGATTTTGCTTGAAATGGAATCTTGACAAGGACTTTGCATAATTCAGGACCATCCGATCATTATTTTGTTCTTGTTAATTTTGTCCCATATAAGCAAGGTTCCAATGTGAAATTTCCGTAAGGTTAATTAATTTCTGAGTACTGGAAGAGACGTCTCTGTCGGCCTTTTATGCATGATGCGAATGTACACAACCAGAAGTTTTAACTCAGAGAAAAAACATTTTTATATAATGCTTTCAAAAAATAAAATAGAATATAGTTAATAATGTAGGTGGGATATACTCCCTCCATTCACTATTATAAGATGTTCTAACTTTTTTTCTGATTTAAATGTCTATAGACCCATTTTAGTGTGTTTATTAACTCATGTCAATCCGTATATAGTTTATATTGAAATATTATATCATCTTATAATTGGAAATGAAGGGAGTACATATGTCAATGTTACATGATTTATTCAATGACCATCTTCAGTTTTTTCACCTAAACTTTGGAACCATCACGTTGTTGCCAAAGAAGGAGATGCTATTCGCATTGAGCAGTTGAGATCGATATGCTCGTTTAATGTCAGCTTTAACCTTTTCACTAAGGTTGCTACGAATAGGTTGACAAAGGTAGCCCATTTGGTAGTTCAACCCTCTCAGACGGCCTTCATGCCAGGGACACATCCTAGAAGGGGTTGTGGTTTTACATGAGACCCTTCACGAAATATATTCGAAAGAACTTGACGGAGTTGCCTTCAAAGTGGATTTCAAGAAGGCATATGATAAGATCAAGTGGCCCTTCCTCCAACAAGCCTTGCGTATGAAGGGATTCAATGAAACCTGAAGGAGACATGTAGATTCATTCATCTAGAAACGTAGTGTTGGAATTAAGAGGAACGATGACATCGGTCATTGTTTTCACACGTATAAGGGCCTAAGACAGGGTGATTGGATGTCATTTGTCTTATTTAACATTATTTGTAACATGTTGGTTGTTCTTATTGGTCGGGTAAAACAAGCCGATCTAATAGGAGGATTGATTCCGCATCTCGTAGATGGATGAGTGTCCATTCTGCAATATGCGGATGATATGATTATTTTCATGGAACATGACCTCATAAAAGCTAGAAACATGAAGCTTATTTATGTCTCTTTGAGAAATTGTCGGGACTTAAGATTACTTTCAGCAAGAGCAAATTGTTCTGCTTTGGGAGAGCCAAGGAAGAACAAGAAACATACCACAATTATTTGGATGTGAGATGGGATATCTTCCATTTAATTATTTGGGAATTCCCATTCATCACCTTAAGATGACAAACAAGGAATGTAAATGTATCGAGGATATGTTCGAGAAGAGATTAAGTTCCTAGTAAGGCAAGCTTATGTCTTATGGTGGTCGCTTAGTGTTAATAAATCCAGTACTAACTAGCCCGCCAATGTTTCTATTATATTTTTTCGAAGTACCGGTAGGGGTATAAGTAAGATTAGATTTATATCGTTCTTGTTTCTTCTGGCAAAGTGATGATACCAAGAAGAAGTACATGCTTTCCAGATGGGATATTATTTACAGACCCAAAGACCAAGGCGGTTTAGGGATCGAGAACTTGGAAATTAAAAATAGATGCCTTCTTAGCAAGTGGCTCTTCACTTTGTTTGTTGAGACGATAGGTATGTGGGTACAAATTCTTCGCAATAAATTCCTACAATCTAAGACTTTGGTGCAGGTTACAGTTAGACCATCTGATTCAGCTTTCTGGAAAGGGTTAATGAGGATGAAAGATACTTTTCTCCATAGGGTGAAATTTAATGTTTGTAACAGTAACACTACTAGATTTTGGGACGATACATGGTTAGGGGAGATGACCTTGGCTACATAGTAGCTTTCTCTATATAATATTGCACATCGTATGGAAGATTTTGTTGCTATATTATTACAGTCGCCCCCGTGAATAAACAGTTTAGAAGATCTTTGGTCAGGGGAATGATGGAATTCATGGTTGCACTTAGTCCATAGGTTGATGGAAGTTCAACTGACTGACCAGCCCGATTTTATTCATTGGAAATAAACTAATAGTGGTAGTTTCTCCGTGAAATCGATGTATCTAGCTCTTATTGATTCTGGGCCATTACCGACACCCATTCACATATGGAACAATAAAGTCCCATTAAGAATTAAAATATTTATGTGGTTCGTTCACAAGGGAGTGATTCTGACAAAGGACAATTTGATTAATCGAAGATGGGTAGGAAACACCTGTTGTTGTTTTTGTGATCAGAATGAAACTATAAAACAACTCTTTCTTGAGTGCCCGCTTGCCCAACTACTTTGTCATACTATACATATAGCCTTTATCATTGTTCCTCTAAGTAGTATGCACACGTTTTATGGGGTGTGGCTCTATGGAATGCAAACAAATATTGTGAGTAATATTAGGATATGGATATGTCCTTTATTCTGGGCTATATGGAACTACAGAAATGGTATGATATTTAATAGGAAAAGCTTCACCAACTTTTTGCAGGTTATCTTCAGAGCTATAAAAGGGATCCGTACGTGGTAGTTACTCACAACAGTGGAGTCCAAGGAGATTTTGGCTACTAGGTGCACCCGGTGGGACACGGTAGCACGGACAATCTTCAACCGGTTTGGATGTCGGTTAACTAATAGGCTAGGTGTTTAGTCATATAGCTTGTTTTTGCTTACCTAGATGTGGCATTCATTCTTCTTTTACTTTTATGAGTTCGATTTATGAACTCTTTCCGATTATACACTTTTGTGGATCATTTATGGCCGTCTTTTAATAATATGTATGCAAGCATCATCATGATGCAGATGCCGGAGGTGATCCTCCTTTTCCAAAAAAATAAAAAATGAAGTATAGTGCATGACCTATAAAGCAACTTCATCCAAACTAGGATATAATGGATGTGAATTACCTCGGTAACTGATACTCGTGATCTGCGTTGGGTTTTCTGTGAAGAGGAATGGGTTATCACAGCACAAAGCGGATAAGTATATCTCTAGGTTATGAAACCAAGGTTTATCGATCAATAGGAATATCAACCAAAACCGTCTTCAGTGGTTACACATAAAAGAACAAACAAATTGCGCCCAACGCATGCAGGATGGTTGTTATTTGCCAGCAAGTGTTGTGTGTAGATAATTGTAGAGAGCAAGATAAAATAAAAACAACTAAATGGTAGCAACGTAATAAAGGTTTTATAAATATTTATGAATAGATCCGGCGGCCATAACTTTCTCTAATGGCATCTCTCATGGAAAAATAGCATACGGTAGGTAAACAAACTATTGTTAGGCAATTGGCAGAAAAGCGGATAGTTATGCGATATTCACAGCAATGATCATGTGTATATGCATCACATCCATAAACAAATAGGACGACTCCTGCCTGCACCTATTACTATTACTCCACTCATCAACCTCTATCCAACATGCATCTAGAGTATTAAGAAAAAACAGTAATGCATGGAGAATAATGACATGATGTGCATAATTAAAAGGATTAACATCACATGCAAATCATAAGTGACATGATATGGCCATGAACTTGTGCTTCTTGATCTCCATCACCAAAGCACCAACATGATCTCCATCGTCACCGGGGCCACACCATGATCTCCATCATTGTGCTGTCATCGAGGTTACGGCGCCACATATGATGTTACTACTAAAGCTACTGAACTAGCAATAAAGTAAAGCATCACCACGCGCAAAAGTAATTAAAGACAATCCTATGGCTCGTGTCGGTTGCCGTAGCACCGACGTGCAAGTCGATAGTCGATATTTAACTATTACAACATGATCATCTCATACATCAAATATATCATATCATGTCTTTGGCCATATCACATCACATGCATACCCTGCAAAAACAAGTTAGACGTCCTCTAATTTGTCTTACTTACGCAAACCACAATGGTGATATGCAAGTTGGTATTTAACCTTCTCCAAGGACCGCCTCAGTCAAATTCGATTCAACTACAGTTGAAGAAACAGACACCCGCTAGTCATCTTTATGCAACAAGTTGAATGTTAGTCGATGAAACCGGTCTCTCGTAAGCGTACGAGTAATGTTGGTCCGGGCCGCTTCAATCCAACAATACCACCAAATCAAGGAGGGCAGCAAATTGAACATCAACGCCCACAAACTCCTTTGTGTTCTACTCGAGATGTCATCTACGCATAGACCTAGCTCTGATACCACTATTGGGGAATGTTGCAAGGGAAGCAAAAAAATTCCTACACACACACAAGACCTATCCATGGTGATAACCATCTACGAGAGGGGAGAGTGCATCTACATACCCTTGTAGATCGCTAAGAGGAAGCGTATATAACACGGTTGATATAATCGTACGTCTTTGGGATCCAATCATGATCCGTCCCGCGATCTCATCACGATCGTCCCACGATCTCATCACGATACTCCCGCGATCTAATCACGATCCTTCTCGATCTAGTGCCGAATGGACGACACCTCCGCGTTCAGCACACGTACAACTCGATGCCGATCTCCACCTTCTTGATCCAGCAAGAGGGGCGGAGAGGTAGATGAGCTCTCCAGCACGACAGCGTGGTGGTGGTGGTGAACTAATCTAGCAGGCTTCGCCAAGCTATGCTGGTCTAATCTAGACGAGGGAGACGATCTACGGAGGAGAGGGTGGCACGTGGCTATTTTCGGTATCTGATACGTCTCCAACGTATCTATAATTTTGTGACAGCCCAATGCCGATGTTCCAGAAGATTCCTTTCTATTCCGTTTTCGTCGTGTGGTTATTTTTATTTGTTGCATCATCATCGCATCATGCGCATCATCAGCATTGCATCGGCATCTCCATTGCCGCTAGTTTTCAAAGTTGCATCAGTTGTTCGTTGCCGGTTCTCGTCGTTGTCCGTTATGAGCCCGACCGCACTCGCACGCGCCCGCGGCATCGTCGAAATCCTGTTTTTAAAAGTGTGTTTAAAACTTTCTCTGATCGGGTTGAGATTTGATGTGCGGTCTTATTTTAATATAGGTAGGCCGCGTGTCAAGTTTCGTCGCAATCAGAGTCCGTCTGGTACCTGAACGATCGACCATAGGGGCACCGTATTCGGTCTACCATCGGACGTGTTTTGGTGTTTTATAAATCGTTGCCGCGTCGCCCGTTTTCCCTCTCGTCCCCGGTAAACCACTCTTCACGGCCACTTACCCGTTCCCGCGTGCAGAAGTATTCGAATCTGACACCGCGGTTGAAACCGGGGCGGAATTTTGCTAAACCTAGCCCCCCATTTGTCTATATAAAGTCCCTCCTACTATTATTTTGGACAGCAACCCCCTACCTCGGGAACAGCGTCCACCTACCCCGAAACCCTAATCCTCCCACAGCCTCTCTCCCTAGCGCCGCGGGCCCGAGCCGCCGCCGCCCCATTCTGCCTCCCGTGCCCAGCGCCTCCTGCCTAGCGCCGCCGGCCAACCGTCGAGCCGCAGCACCCGAGCCCCGCAGCAGCCCGTGCCTCGCCGGAGACCACCACAGGTCGGCGCCCCTCCTGTCGCCGAGCTCCACCGCGCGTGCTCCCGTCGCCGTGGTGCCCCGTCGCCGGTGCAGGTCGCCGCCGCCAGCCGGTGCGCTGCCGTAGGGTGCCATGCCCGCGCCGCCTCCTTCCCGTCACCACCAGGGCTGCCGTTGCCAGATCTGGCCCCGCCCGACGAGCCCCGCCAATCCCTCGTCCCCGTCGGTTCCGGGTCCCCGTCGGCGCCGCCGCGGGTGCAGCAGCCGCCGGCGTTCGTCGCGGAGGCCAGCTCCTGCCTCCCGCGCCCAGATCCGATCGGGAGCGGTCTGGCTCACCCCTCCCCTTTGACCCGCGCGTGGGCTTTGTCGGCCCAGCTCGCGCAGCCTCGGCCCAGGCCAGGGCGCCCCTCCAGGCCCAGCTGGCGACTTCCCCTTCGGCCCAGCATCACCGCTTTGGCCTCCAGGCCCCGCTACAGAGCCTTTCGGCCGAGGTGAGAGCAGCCCCCCGAGCCTCTCTATCTCGCGCCCTAGGCGCTTCTTAGTATATTACGCCCATGGTTTCGGCCCGTTAGTTATTTAGGAATTTTTCGGAATTAATTGAATTCCAGAATATATATAGATGTTAATATGCCCGTGAATTTTTTTCCGTAAATCGGATCGAGGCGTATTGTATATGGTTTTGGTATAGAATTTTGCTCAGAATCCGAATTTATAACTTGCACATTTGTTTGACTTAGTTTGACGTGCCAAATGCATAGTTTTACGTGCTCTCCCAATAGGTTTCGTCCCGTAATATTTTCTCGTGCGTGTCCGAATTGCCCGAATGCCGTAGTAGAAATGTTCATGTTTTAGGAACCCCTTTGCCATGTATTTTAGAGTAGACTTTGGTATTTTTGCGTGTAGAGAATTGCCGCTAGTTTATTTCCGTGTTTAGGATTATATCTCGCATTTACGTGTGGCAATATTTTTGTTGTGCAACCCCACATGTTTTATATGTTTCCGGGATAGAAAAATCCATAGGATTTTTCTGTGCATTTAGTTTTAGCTTTTGAGCAAGTTAGTTCGTGCGATATTTTGCTATGTTGCCCTCTTGTATTTTTTGTAGGATTTATTCCGTGCTTCGTTTGAAGGAGTTGTCAACTAGGGAGTTGCCTTTTGATGTTTAGTCTAGCCCCTGGTAATTTTGGTTGCAATAGAAATGCATGTTTAGGTGTGGTTTGCTTGCTCTCAAGTTGCTAGAAATAGTGCTGATTTGAAGATGCTGAAATATTTCTAAGTCTAAGATCTGTTATATTTTGTTGCTGTCTTGTCTTGCTTCTATCTTGTGATCTGTAGCTCTTTTGAGGTTGGTGCAATGTAGTTAGTTGTAGACTTTGTGATTCTCTAGCATGCTGTGAATTTTAATGCCATTTGGAGTCCTGTAGTTTATGGTCTTGTTTTTGTCAATATGGCTTCAGATCGAAAACTGCAGCTTCATAAACTGCTATTTTCACTAAGTCTGAAATAGTGTGTGAGATGCCATTTTGTGGCTTCTTTCCCTAGTGATCCATGATGCCATGCTAGTTGTTGTTAGTTTTATGTTGTAGTGCTTCTTGCCCTCTTTCGTTTCATGCCGTGGTTGAGTATATTGGAGTTGAGTAGCTCGTAGTTCTGGGGTGTAAAAAATGCTATGTGGCTGTTTTTGACAGATTGTAGTGTTTTCTTGTTTTGCTCGTAGTTATTGAACCGTAGCTCCGATTTGATCGTGTCCTATATGAAACTTGCTTAGAATATCATGTAGTTTCGTATTATCTTTCTGGTTGTGTGTTTTGATATGTTGTGGATGCCATTTGCACACATATTGCATTCATGCCATCATATCTTGCGGTGCTTGTATCTTTTGACCCGTAGCTCCGTTGGAGATGTTCTCCGTGTGTAAATTGCTTGTAACGACGCGTAGAATCACGTGAAACTATTTTTTTTATGTTTAATAAGTAATTATATGTGTTAGTTCAGATCTGGACAGAATTGTAAATTAACATGTGAGGTCGTTCCGGAGATGCTATATGTCATTTTCGACCTCATTTAAAATGTCTAGATAGGTGAATTAATTGCGTTTCACCTCTTACCATGTGTAACCACATTTAATATTGTCGTGTACCTAATCGGGATAGAACTAAATAATTAATGTGGAGTTTCGTCAATATGCAACTCGTTGCATATTGAACTTCACTTAATGTGTAGTGTTTGTTTGTGTGAATTGTCATGCCGTGACTTGCATGTATTGAGCTGTTCATGCATCATTTGTGTTGTGCATCACGTGGTGAATCTCGTGTGTTGATTCTTGTTTCCGGTTTGCTTCGTCTCGATAGAGTTCCGCAAGCGTGTCGGATTGTGAGGACCCGTTCGACTACATCGGTTCGTTTGCTTCGCGGAGTCATTCTTCTTCCAAGCGGGATCTCAGGCAAGATGACCATTTCCCCAGATACCATTACTATCATTGCCATGCTAGGTTTACCGTTTCTATCGTTATGTCTCGTTGCCTACGACATGTTAAATATCAGCCTCTCAACAATGCCATGAAAACCTTCAACCTGCTCAATCTAGCAAACCACTGATTGGCTATGTTACCGCTTGCTTAATCGTGTGTTAGCGTTGCTAGTTGCAGGTGCAGTTGCTTCAATGTGAAAACATGGGTTCCTTGTCATATTACCCTATTAAATGCTATTTAATTTCATGCACCTATATACTTGGTAAAAGGTGGAAGGCTCGACCTGTCTAGTCTGGTGTTTTGTTCCACCTTTGCCCCTTAGTTTCGGCTACCGGTGTTATGTTCCATAATTGAGCGCTCCTAACACGATCGGGGTTGTTATGGGGACCCCCTTGATAATTCGTTTTAGATTAAAGCTGTATTGGCAAGGCCCAACATTGGTTCTACATTTTCCCAACATAATAATTTTGTTAACACTGAAATACATAGGGAGTTAGCACTACCCGAGGAGTAGTTCTACATAATACAGGGGGGCCAGTGCTGGTCCAAAATAGAGCACTGTGCGGGGCCAACCTAGGGAAACTTGGGTGATTTCTATCAGGTCTCCGTACGCGTAGCTGATCCGTCGTGTCCTGAGAACGAGATACACGGCTTCTATCGAGATCGTCGACACGCCGGGCGGCCTTGCTGGATTAGTTTTACCTTTTACGAGATATCTTGTGCATTGGAATTCCAGTGATGCTTTGGGTAATCTCAGAGTTGAGGTTTTCCACTAAGGAATCCGATGAGATCGCGAGTGTCGTGATCGAGGATTTCTATGCGGCTTGTGGTAATTTGTGATGGACTAGTTGGAGCACCCCTACAGGGTTAAATCTTTTGGAAAGCTGTCCCGCGGTTATGTGGCAACGTGGAAACTTTGTTTAACACTGGTTCTATATAACTTGAAGATAACTTAATTAAAATATGCCAACTGTGTGCGTAACTATGACTGTCTCTTTCGTGAGTTCCTTTTTTGATCGAGGACACGGTGCGGATATGTGTGACGTAGGTAGGTGTTCAGGATCATTCATTTGATCATCAGTAGTCACGTCCGCTATGCGTAGATCTTCCCCCTCTTATTTCTTGTGCTCGTAAGCTAGCCACCAAATATGTATGCTTAGCCGCTGTTGCAACCTCATCACTTAACCATACCTCACCCATTAAGCTTTGCTAGTCTTGATACCTTTGAAAATGAGATTGCTGAGTCCCTTGTGGCTCACAGATTACTACAACACCAGTTGCAAGTACGGGTAAAGGTTACTTGACGCGAGCGTGTTGATTGTTCATTTCGAGTAGTTTCTTCTTCTTCTTCATCATCGATCTAGGATGGGTTCCAGGCCGGCAGCCTGGGATAGCAAGGATGGACATCGTTCTTCTTTTCTCGTTTGTTTTCATCGTAGTCGGACCCTGTTCTTCTTCATGATGATTATGTATTTGTACTGTTGTGACTCTGATGTAGCTTGTGGCGAGTGTAAGCCAAATTCTATAAATATATCTCTTTTTTTCAGTACATGTACTTGTAACAATATCCATTCTTGCGACACGACGAGATACGCTTCTATCCCTGACGAGGCCCTCGTACCAAATTGAGGATAGGGTCGCATCTTGGGCGTGACAAGTTGGTATCAGAGCAGTACCGACCTAGGAGGCCCCTTGGTTGATCAAACTTGGCCGAGTCGAGTCTAGTGAAAAAATACTTTGAGTCTAGTTATATATCGGAGAGTCGGATTCTTCTTTCTCCTCTTCTATGCTCTGGTGAGGAATCTTGACGTAATAATTTTAATTCTACTCCTCTTCTCACTCAAAAAAAATTTAGGATCACGCGGATATTTTTGGAATCTATATGATGCTGATGTGACGGAGTACTGTCTTGGTGCCTCCTGTCTGACTTGATTTCATCCGGGGAGTTGAGCTCCAGGGGATTCTCAAGCACATCGCTATCATTCAGATTTCTTAGTATCTCAGAACGGAGGATGTTCATAATTGCTTCAATACTAGTAGTGGCGAGATAACCCCGATGTCCCCGGTACTGGTGCAGATTGTTCGGGAGTACTGCCATACTTTGTATCGTTGTGATCACGAGGGTCTGTTGTAGATGAAAGTCCGAGATTCTGGTTGTGTGTTGACGGATGTGATACAGGTGACGGGTTAGTATAGGAGTTGTGTGATATTACTCCTTGTATCTGTGTACCAGATTGCATGACCAGATATTTCGGGAATTCTTAGGTGGGAATTCAAGTAGTTACTTATAGGACAATCTTCGAACAAATGCATGATGTTAGGTTGGGGTTCGACATTTAGTGGATTCGTTTGTTGACGGTCGACTTACAACGGTTCTCGTTGTGTCTTAAAGAGTCCTTATAGCTTGCTACGACTCGGGGACGCTTCGTATGTCGGGTGCACTGCCTTGCACTTGATGGCTACTGTAAGGTTCGAGCCCGTGCGATCCTGTCCACGAAAATATCGAACGGAAATCTTTCTCATGAGTTTGTTCTGGCTTGTTTCATAAGACGCACCCCTTGTGTTGTTGGAATATGGTAATTCAAGTTGCTTCGATGTCAAGTGGTGATTTCAGATCTTTTCTAAGTAGTGTTCTCATATACATATGAGAGTACTAATCCTTTTGCTTAATCAATTGTCTTATGAATTCTTGTCAACCGAAGTTGTTATATCAATTCTTTTCAACCGATGTGCTTCTCTTCAGTGAATTCAATCCTATCTAATTTTGCAAGATCATTCTCTCATTTCATCCGGAGTTCATCTCATCTATCCCAAGTTGTCTTGTTTTTCCCCGCCCTCCCACCCTTTTCTTAAGTGATTAGTTTTTATCGAAGAGTTTTCTTTTTTGTGCTTCCTCTATCTTTTCTTCCGTGTCCTATCCGGTGATTCATTGTGAAGATTCTCAGGAGCTTCGTGTTCATCTTTATTTAGTCTTGTTATCTTTTCCGGTGAATTCAATGCAGTTATCCGTGTTCATCATATCCTTGTCATCCTTTAAATTCTTTCCTCTGTTGGAAATTCTTATCTAGTCCTCTATTGGCATTTATCTCTATTCTTTTTTGGAGCGTTGAAGTTATCTCAGTAGTTCTTGTTTTTTTTTTCAATCCTTTCAATTATTTCGAGGTGCTAACCTCATCTAGTCTTCATTTGTACCGGGGCAATATCCCTCTTTCTAGCAATCTTTTCAACGGTGGTTTCTTTGAGTGGGCCCATAACCCACAGGTTCTTTCCCAGGATATTATCTGGCTCTTGTAATCTTTCCCGGAGATCTCTAATCTTTTCAACTATGACGTAAGTATGATTTCCACCAGTCATATTAATTTTCAAGATCTATTTGAATTAATTCTCATATTTGGCTCAACCTTTCATTCTTCTTTATTCCGGAGTGTATCATTATCCTTGGTGTTGTTTCTCGTCATATTTTTCATCTTGGTAGACCGAAGGAGTGTTCCTTGTAAATCTTGGTTCATTCTCTTGAAGATTCATTATTTCAGCCTTGTGGCATCATCTTGAATTGTTGTCTATCATGAGTAATCTCTTTCTTGCTATCCGTTGCATTTCTGAGTTGTTTTCATTCTCGATCCTCCGAAGGCCATCATTTCAGAAGATTCTTCGTTCTCAGCTTTCAACTTTCATCCTCAAATCTTCTCAATTGTTGCCTCTTCGTTCGTCTCTTGGTTATTCCAGCGCCTTGTCAAGTTTTCTCTCAATTGGGTCATGATCTCTTCATTCTCATGTATCTCCATTCATTCATGGTTGCCTCATTCATTTCAATTCTCACCGGTGCCTCTTTCAAGATTTCTTCTAGTTTGTGCTCATATCTCTCCTCAATCATTTCAAGAAGATTAAGTGGTTTGCTAAATCTGTTGCTTGTCATCAGTTTAACTTGATGAAGGATAAGCATAACATAATTCTTATTCCTGTTCATAGTAATCTGAATTCTTCTTTCGGAGCGGCTCATGATATCAATTCATTCTCAAAGTGTTCTTCAAGATTATTGTTGGAGAACCTGAAGTATCCTTTATCTTGCATTATATGTGCAATTGTTCTTCCTTTATCCTTTGAGGTGGTATTATAGCATTCTTGTTAGTGTAGGAGTTTCGAAGAGATTTCCTTTCAAGAATGAGATAATTAAACCCACCAATTCTATGATCATGAGATATTTTCAACCCATGATTTCTTCATTGAGCTATCTTGGTTTGGATTTCACCTAAAGCTTTTCCTATGGATTGTTGCTATCATGGTGCTTGTCATTAATCCAAGTTCTCAGTGTATCCTCTTGGTGTAAGAATTGTTCATATCTTGTTTCTCCCAAACAATCCTTGTTTCTGTTAGTGGCTGGTTGTCACTTCATTACTTTGAAAAGGTTTCCATAAGCCCACTACTATCTTGTTCTTTTCGTTGTTATTCTTCCAACAACTCCATCCAATTCTTCTTGCAAGGATGCTTGCCAAGTTCATTGGAGTTAGTAGTTGTCATTCTCTCTTCATTCTCTTCTTCCGTATGAGCTAGTTCCTATTCTATTGTTCCGGGGGCATGGTGATGTTGCTCTTTTGGGTCTATTATGTTGTTCTATCAAGATCATGGTGTTCCCTTGTTCTATTTAGTTGTTTGTTATGAATATTGTCTATTTCTCCCATCTTATCGAAATTTTTGTCCCATTTTCCTATGGAAGTACTGCCGAAATTTTCCGGGAATTCTTATTTCTTTCTCATATCATTCCTCATCTCTTTGCAACCTTCAAGGATCGTTGGTTTCACTCGTTTGTCGAAGAAGCAACTAAGTTTTTACCTCTTGTTCTTTCTCATCCTCTCCCCCTTTCATTCTTTGATCTCGGGGCGAGATCCTCTTGTAGTGTAGGAGAGTTGTGACAGCCCGATGCCGATGTTCCAGAAGATTCCCCTTCTATTCCGTTTTTGTCGTGTGGTTATTTTTATTTGTTGCATCATCATCGCATCATGCGCATCATCAGCATTGCATCGCATCTCCGTTACCGCCAGTTTTCAAAAGTTGCATCCGTTGTTAGTTGCCGGTTCTCTTCGTTGTCCGTTCTGATCCCGACCGCACTCGCACGCGCCCGCGGCATCGTCGAAATCCTGTTTTCAAAAGTGTGTTTAAAACTTTCTCTGATCGGGTTGAGATTTGACGTGCGGTCTTATTTTAATATAGGTAGGCCGCGTGTCAGGTTTCGTGGCAATATAAATTCCGTATGGTACCCGAACAGTCGACCGTAGCGGCACCGTATTCGGTCTACCGTCAGACGTCTTTCGGTGTTCTATAAACCGTTGCCGCGCCGCCCGTTTTCCCTCTCGTCCCCGGTAAACCACTCTTCACAGCCACTTACCCGTTCCCGCATGCAGAATTATTCGAATCCGACTCCGCGGTTGAAACCGGGGCGGAATTTCGCTAAACCTAGCCCCCCATTTGTCTATATATAGTCCCTCCTACTATTATTTTCGACACCAACCCCCGTGCCTCGGGAACCGTGTCCACCTACCCCGAAACCCTAATCCTCCCCCAGCCTCTCTCCCGAGCGCCGCGGGCCCACGGAGCCCATCGCAGGCCCGCCCGGGCCTGAGCCGCCGCCGGCCCGTTTTGCCTCCCTTGCCCAGCGCCTCCTGCCTAGCGCCGCTGGCCAACCATCGAGCCGCAGCACCCGAGCCCCGCAGCAGCCCGTGCCTCACCAGAGACCACCATAGGCCGGCGCACCTCCTGACGCCGAGCTCCACCGCGCGCGCTCCCGTCACCGTGGTGCCCCGTCGTTGGTGCAGGTCGCCGCCGTCGGCCGTGCGCCGCCGTAGGTTGCCATGCCCGCGCCGCCTCCTTCTCGTCACCACCAGGGCTGCCGTTGCCAGATCTGGCCCCGCCCGGCGAGCCCCACCAATCCCTCGTCCCCGCTCGTTCCGGGTCCCCGTCGGCGCCGCCGCGGTGCAGCAGCCGCCGGCGTTCGTCGTGGAGGCCAGCTCCTGCCTCCCGCGCCCAGATCCGGTCGGGAGCGGTCTGGCTCGCCACCCCCCCCCCCCCCCCCCGTTGACCCGTGCGTGGGCTTCGTCGGCCCAGCTCGCACAGCCTCGGCCCAGGCCAGGGCGCCCCTCCAGGCCCAACTGGCGACTTCCCCTTCGGCCTAGCATCACCGCTTCGGCCTCCAGGCCCCGCTACAGAGCCTTTCGGCCCAGGTGAGAGCACCCCCCCGAGCCTCTCTATCTCGCGCCCTAGGCGCTTCTTAGTATATTACGCCCATGGTTTCGGCCCGTTAGTTATTTAAGAATTTTTCGGAATTAATTAAATTCTAGAATATATATAGATGTTAATATGCCCGTAACTTTTATTCCGTAAATCGGATCGAGGCGTATTGTATATGGTTTTGGTGTAGAATTTCGCGTAGACTCCGAATTTGTAACTTGCATATTTGTTCGACTTAGTTTGACGTGCCAAATGCATAGTTTTACATGCTGTCCCAATAGGTTTCGTCCCGTAATATTTTCTCGTGCGTGTCCGGATTGCCCGAATGCCGTAGTAGAAAAGTTCATGTTTTAGGAACCCCTTTGCCATGTATTTTAGAGTAGACTTTGGTATTTTTGCGTGTAGGGAATTGCCGCTAGTTTATTTTCCGTGTTCAGGATTATATCTTGCATTTACGTGTGGCAATATTTTTGTTGTGCAACCCCACATGTTTTATATGTTTCCAGGGTAGAAAAATTCTTGGATTTTTCTATGCATTTAGTTTTAGCTTTTGAGCAAGTTAGTTCGCGTGATATTTTGCTATGTCGCCCTCTTGTCTTTTTCGTAGGATTTATTCCGTGCTTCGTTTAAAGGAATTGTCAACTAGGGAGTTGCCCTTTGATGTTTAGTCTAGCCCCTGGTAATTTTGGTTGCAATAGAAATGCATGTTTAGGTGTGGTTTGCTTTCTCTCAAGTTGCTAGAAATACTGCTGATTTGGAGATGCTGAAATATTTATAAGTCCGAGATCTGTTATATTTTGTTGCAGTCTTGTCTTTCTTCTATCTTGTGATGTGTAGCTCTTTTGAGGTTGACTTTGTGATTCTCTAGTATGCTGTGAATTTTCATGCCATTTGGAGTCTGTAGCTTCTGGGTTTGCTGCTGTCAATATGGCTTCAGATCGAAAACTGCAGCTTCATAAACTGCTATTTTTACTAAGTCTGAAATAGTGTGTGAGATGCTATTTTGTGGCTTCTTTACCTAGTGATCCATGATGTCATGCTAGTTGTTGTTAGTTGTATGTTGTAGTTCTTCTTGCCCTCTTTTGTCTCATGCCTTGGTTGACTATATTGGAGTTGAGTAGCTCGTAGTTGTGGGGTGTAGAAAATGCTATGTGGCTGTTTTTGGCAGATTGTAGTGTTTTCTTGTTTTGCTCATAGTTGTTGAATCGTAGCTCCGATTTGATCGTGTCCTATATGAAACTTGCTTAGAATCTCGTGTAGTTTCCTATTATCTTGCTGGTTGTGTGTTTGATATGTTGTGGATGCCATTTGCACACATATTGCATTCATGCCATCATATCTTGCGGTGCTTGTATCTTTTGACCCGTAGCTCCATTGGAGACGTTCTCTATGTGTAAATTGCTTGTAATGACGCGTAAAATCATGTGAACCTATTTGTTTTGCTGTTTAACAACTAATTATATGTGTTAATTCATATCTGGACAGAATTGTAAATTAACATGTGAGGTCGTTCCGGAGATCCTATATGTCATTTCCGACCTCATTTAAAATACCTAGATAGGTAGATTAATGCGCTTCACCTCTTGCCATGTGTAACCACATTTAATATTGCCGTGTACCTAATCGGGATAGAACTAAATAATTAACGTGGAGTTTCGTCAATATGCAACTCGTTGCATATTGAACTTCACTTAATGTGTAGTGTCTGTTTGTGTGAATTGTCATGCCGTGACTTGCATGTATTGAGCTGTTCATGCATCATTTGTGTTGTGCATCACGTGGTGAATCTCGTGTGTTGATTCTTGTTTCCGGTTTGCTTCGTCTCTATAGAGTTCCGCAAGCGTGTCAGATTGTGAGGACCCGTTCTACTACATCGGTTCGTCTGCTTCGCGGAGTCATTCTTCTTCCAAGCGGGATCTCAGGCAAGATGACCATTTCACCAGATACCATTACTATCATTGCCATGCTAGTTTTACCGTTTCTATAGTTATGTCTCGTTGCCTACCACATGTTAAATATCAGCCTCTCAACAATGCCATGAAAACCTTCAACCTGCTCAACCTAGCAAACCACTGATTGGCTATGTTACCACTTGCTTAACCCTGTGTTAGCGTTGCTAGTTGAAGGTGTAGTTGTTTCCATGTGAAAACATGGGTTCCTTGTCATATCATCCTATTAAATGCTATTTAATTTAATGCACCTATATACTTGGTAAAAGGTGGAAGACTCAACCTTTCTAGTCTGGTGTTTTGTTCCACCTTTGCCCCCTTAGTTTCGGCTACCGGTGTTATGTTCCATAATTGAGCGCTCTTAACACAATCGGGGTTGTTATGGGGACCCCCTTGATAATTCGTTTTAGATTAAAGCTGGTCTGGCAAGGACCAACATTGGTTCTACATTTTCCCAACATAATAAAATGTTAACACTGAAATGCATAGGGAGTTAGCGCTACCCGAGGAGTAATTTTACATAATACAGGTGGGCCAGTGCTGATGGTGCTGGTCCAAAATAGAGCACTGTGCGGGGCCAACCCAGGGAAACTTGGGTGATTTCTATCAGCCCCCCGTACGCGTAGCTTATCCGTCGTGTCCTGAGAACGAGATACGCGGCTCCTATCGGGATCGTCGACACGCCGGGCGGCCTTGCTGGATCAGTTTTACCTTTGACGAGATATCTTGTGCATCGGGATTCCGGTGATGCTTTGGGTAATCTCAGAGTTGAGGTTTTCCACTAAGGAATCCGACGAGATCGCGAGTGTCGTGATCGAGGATTTCTATGCGGCTTGTGGTAATTTGTGATGGACTAGTTGGAGCACTCCTGCAGGGTTAAATCTTTCAGAAAGCCGTGCCCGCGGTTATGTGGCAACATGGAAACTTTGTTTAACACTGGTTCTAGATAACTTGAAGATAAATTAATTAAAATATGCCAACTGTGTGTGTAACCGTGACTGCCTCTTTCGTGAGTTCCTTCTCTGATCGAGGACACGGTGGGGTTATGTCTGACGTAGGTAGGTGTTCAGGATCATTCATTTGATCATCAGTAGTCACGTCCACTATGCGTAGATCTTCCTCTCTTATTTCTTGTACTCGTAAGCTAGCCACCAAATATATATGCTTAGCCGCTGCTGCAACCTCACCACTTAACCATACCTCACCCATTAAGCTTTGCTAGTCTTGATACCTTTGGAAATGAGATAGATGAGTCCCCTGTGGCTCACAGATTACTACAACACCAGTTGCAGGTACATGTAAAGGTTACTTGACGCGAGCGCGTTGATTGTTCATTTGGAGTTGCTTCTTCTTCTTCTTCATCGATCTAGGATGGGTTCCAAGCCGCCAGCCTAGGATAACAAGGATGGCAATCGTTCTTCTTTTCTTGTTTGTTTTCGTCCGTAGTCGGACCCTGCTCTTCTTCATGATGATTATGTATTTGTACTGCCGTGACTCTGATGTAGCTTGTGACGAGTGTAAGCCAAATTCTATAAATATATCTCTTCTTTTTTCAGTACATGTACTTGTAACGATATGCATTCTTGCGACACGACGAGATGCGCTTCTATCCCTCACGAGGCCCTCGTGCCAAATTGAGGATAGGGTCGCATCTTGGGCGTGACAAATTTTTGATGGTTCCATGCTATTATCTTGTCAAACTTTGGATGTTTTGTATGCCTTTTATGTCTTTTTTGGACTAACTTATTAACTCAGTGCCAAGTTCCAATTCCTGTTTTTTTCGTGTTTTTGACCCTTTTTAGAGGAGGATTTTAAATGGTGTCCAAACAGAATAAAACTTCCAAAAATATTTTTTCCGGAACAGAAGATACACAAGGGACGTGAGAACGAAGGCAGACCAGGGGACCCCACAAGCCCCCTAGGCGCGGCCAGGGGGGCCGCGCCTAGCAGGCTTGTGGCCCCCCTGTGGCTCGTCTGCCCTACCTCTTCCGCCTATAAATTCCTAAAAATTCCAAAACTACGAGAGAGATCCACGAAAATACTTTTCCGTCGCCGCAAGCTTCTGTCTCCGCAAGATCCCATCTGGGGCATGTTCTGGTTCCCTGCCGGAGGGGGATTCAGATACGGAGGGCTTCTTCATCAACACCATGACCTCTCCGATGATGCGTGAGTAGTTCACCATAGACCTTCGGGTCCATAGCTAGTAGCTAGATGTCTTCTTCTCTCTCTTGGATCTTCAATACAAAGTTCTCCAAGATCTTCATAGAGATCTATCCGATGTAATATTCTTTGCGGTGTGTTTGTCGAGATCCGATGAATTGTGGATTTATGACCAGATTATCCATGAATCTTATTTGAGTTTCCTCTTATCTCTTATATGCATGATTTCATATCCTTGTAATTCTCTTCGAGTTGTGGGTTTTGTTTGGCCAACTTGACCTATGATTCTTGCAATGGGAGAAGTGCTTGGTTTTGGGTTCATACCGTGCGGTGATCTCACCCAGTGATAGAAGGGGTAGCGAGGCACGCATTGTGTTGTTGCCATCAAGGGTAAAAAGATGGGGTTTACATCATTGGTTTGAGTTTATCCCTCTACATCATGTCATCTTGCTTAAGGCGTTACTCTGTTCGTCATGAACTCAATACACTAGATGCATGCTGGATAGTGGTCGATGTGTGGAGGAATTGTAGTAGATGCAGAAAGTATCGGTCTACTTGTCTCAGACATGATGCCTATATGTATGATCATTGCCTTAGATATCATCATGACTTTGCACGGTTCTATCAATTGCTCGACAGTAATTAGTTCACCCACTGTATTATTTGCTATTTTGAGAGAAGCCTCTAGTGAACACTATGGTCCTCGGGTCTACTTCACACCATATTTCCAGCCTTACACTTTTACTTCGTTGCACTTTCCGCCTTCAGATCTCACTTTGGAATCCATCTTGAAGGGATTGACAGCCCCTTTATAGCGTTGGGTGCAAGCTCTTTTCTTTTTGCGCAGGTACTTTGGACTTGACCTCGATTCTCCTACTGGATTGATACCTTGGTTCTCAAACTGAGGGAAATACTTACTGCTCCTGTGCTGCATCACCCTTTCCTCTTCAAGGGAAAACCAACGCAAGCTCAAGAGGCAGCGAAAGGATTTCTGGCACCGTTGCCGCGGAGGATCAAGTCAAGAACTCATCGAAGTAAGTGTCGCAAACTCATCTCTTGCATTTACTTTTTTTCCTCTCGTTTTCCTCTCCCCCACCTATGAACAACAAAAATTTACAAAAATATTTGCCTTTTTCGTTTGCCTTTTTCTCTCGCTTGCTTTCTGTTTGCTTGTGTGCTTGTTTGCTTGCTGAAGTCACCATGACTGAAAACACCAAACTTTGTGACTTCTCGAATACTAATAATAATGATTTTATTAGTACTCCGATTGCTCCCGCCACTAGTGCGGAATCATACGCAATCAATGTTGCTTTGCTGAATCTTGTTATAAAAGAGAAATTCTCCGGCCTTCCTAGTGAAGATGTCGCATCCCATCTTAATACCTTCATTGAGCTTTGCGATATGCAAAAGAAAAAAGATGTGGATAATGATGTGATTAAATTGAAGATTTTTCCGTTCTCGTTGCGAGATCGAGCAAAAACTTGGTTTTCATCTTTGCCCAAAAATAGTATTGATTCTTGGAACAAGTGCAAAGATGCTTACATATCCAAGTATTTTCCGCCGGCTAAGATTATCTCTCTCTGTAATGATATCATGAATTTTAAGCAACTTGATCATGAACATGTTGCACAATCTTGGGAGAGAATGAAATTGCTGATTAGAAATTGTCCCGCTCATGGCTTATGTCTTTGGATGATTATACAAATCTTCTACGCTGGTTTGAATTTTGCTTCTAGAAATATCTTGGACTCCGCCTCAGGTGGAACGTTCATGGAAATCACGTTAGGAGAAGCCACAAAACTCCTAGACAATATCATGACAAACTACTCTCAGTGGCACACTGAAAGGTCACCTACTAGTAAGAAGGTACATGCTATAGAAGAAATTAACTCGTTGAGTGCTAAGATGGATGAGTTAATGAATTTGGTTGCTAGTAGAAGTGCTCCTTTAGATCCTAATGACATGCCCTTGTCTCCCTTGATTGAGAGTAGTAATGCGAGCTTGGACGTTAATTTTGTTGGTAGGAATAATTTTGGCAACAACAATGCTTTTAGAGGAAACTATGTTCCTAGGCCTTTTCCTAGTAACCCCTCTAATAACTTTGGCAACTCCTACAACAATAACTTTGGCAACTCCTACAACAATACGCATTGAAAATCTTCATGGAGATCTATCCGATGTAATCTTCTTTGCGGTGTGTTTGTCGAGATCCGATGAATTGTGGATTTATGATCAGATTATCCATGAATCTTATTTGAGTTTCTTTTGATCTCTTATATGCATGATTTCATATCCTTGTAATTCTCTTCGAGTTGTGGGTTTTGTTTGGCCAACTTGATCTATGATTCTTGCAATGGGAGAAGTGCTTGGTTTTGGGTTCATACCGTGCGGTGACCTCACCCAGTGATCGAAGGGGTAGCGAGGCATGCATCGTGTTGTTGCCATCAAGGGTAAAAAGATGGGGTTTACATCATTGGTTTGAGTTTATCCCTCTACATCATGTCATCTTGCTTAAGGCGTTACTCTGTTCGTCATGAACTCAATACACTAGATGCATGCCGGATAGCGGTCGATGTGTGGAGTAATAGTAGTAGATGCAGAAAGTATCGGTCTACTTGTCTCGGATGTGATGCCTATATGTATGATCATTGCCTTAGATATCGTCATGACTTTGCGCGGTTCTATCAATTGCTCGACAGTAATTTGTTCACCCACCGTATTATTTGCTATTTTGAGAGAAGCCTCTAGTGAACACTATGGCCGCCGGGTCTACTTCACACCATATTTTCAGCCTTACAATTTTACTTCGTTGCACTTTCCGCATTCAGATCTCACTTTGCAATCAATCTTGAAGGGATTGCCAACCCCTTTATAGCGTTGGGTGCAAGCTCTTTTGTGTTTGCGCAAGTAGTTTGGACTTGACCTCGGTTCTCCTACTGGATTGATATCTTGGTTCTCAAACTGTGGGAAATACTTACTGCTCCTGTGCTGCATCACCCTTTCCTCTTCAAGGGAAAAACCAACGCAAGCTCAAAAGGCAACAGTATGTTACTTGCCCGAGATTCGACCGTCGGTATCTCTATACCCATTTTAATCTCGTTATCGACAAGTCTCTTTACTCGTTCCGTAATACAAGATCCCATGACTAACTCCTTAGTCACATTGCTTGCAAGGCTTATTGTGATGTTGTATTACCGAGTGGGCCCCGAGATACCTCTCCGTCACATGGAGTGGCAAATCCCAGTATTGATCCATGCCAACCCAACAGACACCTTCAGAGATACCTGTAGAGAACCTTTATAGTCACCTAGTTACGTTGTGACGTTTGATACACACAAGGTGTTCCTCCGGTGTCCGGGAGTTGCATGATCTCATGGTCATTGGAACAGATACATTGACATGCAGAAAACAGTAGCAATAAACTGACACGATCATATGGTACGTTCATAGTTTGGGTCTTGTCCATCACATCATTCTCCTAATGATGTGATCCCATTATCAAGTGACAACACTTGTCTATGGCCAGGAAACCTTGACCATCTTTGATCAACTTGCTAGACATCTAAAGACTCACTAGGGACAGTGTGTTGTTTATGTATCCACACATGTATTTGAGTTTCTAATCAATACAATTCTAGCATGGATAATAAAAAATTATCCTGAACAAGGAAATATAATAATAACCAAATTATTAATACCTCTAGGGAATATTTCCAATAGGTTGATCCAGTGGCAGCCGACCCAGGCGAGGGCGGCAGTAGAATGCATGGCGCATGCACGGGGCTGATGCTCATGTCGGGAGCAGCAGATGGCAACGACCCCTGTTCCTCCAGCAGCTCAAGACGGGCTTCATGACCTAGACCTGCAACATGATTAGGAAACAACACAGGAGAGTATGCAACATCAACAAACTGAGAAGGTAGTGGAGAGGTGGAAGGTGACGCCGGAGGAGCGGAAGATAGAGAAAAAGACGAAAACGGAAACACATTCTCATCGAACACAACATCACGCGAGATGTAAACGCAGTTAGACAGAATATGAAGACACTTGTACCCTTTGTGAAGAGAACTATACCCAAGAAAAACACAAAGTTTGGACCTAAACTCAAGCTTATGCTTGTTATAGGGGAGAAGATGAGGCCAACACGCCCATCCAAAGACTTTGAGTAAGGTATAATCTGAAAACTCGTTAAGAAAAAGTTCAAGTGGTCTTTTCATCCTAAGGAGTCGTGTAGGAAGCCTATTTATCAAAAAACAGTGTGTTGAAAATGCATCACTCAAAAAGCGGAAAGGTACCGATGCATGAGCAAGTAGGGTGATGCCAGTTTTAACAATATGGCGATGCTTACGTTCGGCCGCGCCGTTCTGCTGATGTGTATGAGGACAAGTCACACGGTGCGAAATCCCAAGCTTATTAAAGAACGTATTGAGGTTGTGATACTCACCCCCCAATCGGATTGAAGATGAATAATTTTATGCTTAAGAAGACGCTCAACATGAGCTTTAAACTAGAGAAAAACATCTAACACATCAGATTTGCGCTTGATAAGGTAAAACCATGTAAACAACTCATACGTAAGAAAACACAAGCTAAATAGGACTTAAGACAACACGACTCGACTCTGAAAACGAAAGCTGATGACTCTTCCATTGCTGACAGGCATCACAAACTGTGGCAACATCTTTATTGTGCACAACTGGAAGATCATGACGATGAAGGATAGTACGAACTATGGGAGTAGCAGGATGACCAAGCCGTGCATGCCAAGGAGTGGACGAAACACGGGCACCATGAATGATCGAGGATATGGCGCATCGATTGCATATAGTCCGTGCACAGGCGACCTCTAAGAAGAATGTCCCTCGTGTCCTGATCCTTGATAAAAAATAAAAAGGATGAAACTCAGTGAAGACATTATTGCCATGAGTAAGTTGAGGTACATACAATAAATTACGAGTAGCAGAGGGGGCTCTAAGAACATTGCGAAGATGTAGAGATTTGTGTTTATGAGTTAGGAGAGATGCATGCCCAACATGTGATATATGCATACCTGCTCCGTCAAGTGATGAGTAAAACCCATATCCATGTACCATGTCAGATCAATAGGATATGATGGAGTGTGTCTTTGCTCATAGGTAGCCAAGGTAGCCTGTTTGTCATTGCCCTTGCCATTGTTGTTGATGCCGAGGAAGTCCTTCTTGAAGCGACAATGGCAACGGGATGCTATGTGGCTAGAAAGACCACACAGCTGACAGGGGAGCTGAATACCGCATGAGGGGCAGCAGGCACAGGGGCGGCCGCCCCCAGTCGTGGGCAAAGAGGTAGCAGCGGGAGGTCGAGCTGTTTGTGGAGTAGGAGATCATGTCTTGCCTCCAGCCGGCGGCTTGTAGGGCTTCCATTTGCCGCGCATGGCAGCATTAGCGGCAACAAAACTCTGGTTGGAGCGGCGGGACTTGACATGTTGTTCTGTGGCGAGGAGGCGTGAGTAGAGCTCACGAGGTTGAAGCGGGGTGTCACGACCATTGATGTTCTTAGCAAGGTTATCATAGTTCGTATCCAAGTCCTTCATAACAAAGGTGGTGAAGTCCATAGGACGAAGCGACTGGACAATAGAGGCCAGAGTGTCGGCAAGACGCATCATCTTGTTGAAGTAGTCGGTGATGCTGAGATCCAGGAGCTTGGTCTCCCCAGCTCGGTGCGAATAGGTTGAACACATGCTTGCTGTTGAGATGCAAAGCTCGTGTGAAGGGCCCACCATGCTTACCGAGAGGTGGCAGCGAATATAACCACCGAAGATACCCCCTTCGTGAGCGACGACTGAATCGCAGAGAGTATCGTGTGATCTCGAGCCACCCATGCATGATACACTGGGTGATGCGGCAGAGAGCAAGTCAGGTCACCATCAACGTAACCCTCCAGGTAACGACTGCGAAGTAGCGGCAGCACCTGCGCATGCCACAATACATAATTATCCGTCGTGAGTTTCACTGGAATAAGCTACGCGAAGTAGTATGGCGAAGCATGGTCACATGGGGACGGCGCCGCACCATGGAACGATGGGTAGTACCCCAGGGGCGGGGCACCGCCGGATGCAGCAGGGACGAGCTTAGAGGAGATTGCCCTAGCGGGTAGGAGGGCACCATAAGGCGGCAGAACCGGCTACGACGTGTAGTAGCCAGCCGATACAACAACTCCATAGGGTGCCGTGTGGGCGGCACCGTATGCAGTCACGGGTGCAGCCGCGTATGGCAGCAGCGACTGTGGGGCATGGTAAGCGGCCTCGGACGTAACCGCATAGGACACGGACTTCAGCAGCGGTATGTTGGAAATATGCCCTAGAGGCAGTGATAAATAGTTATTATTTTATTTCCCGTTTAAAGATAATCGTTTATTATCCATGCTATAATTGTATTGAATGAAAACATAGATACATGTGTGGATACATAGACAAAACAATGTCCCTATCAAGCCTCTAGTTGGCTAGCCAGTTGATCAATGATATTCAAGGTTTTCTGACTATATGCAAGTGTTGTCACTTGATAAGTGGAACACATCATTAGGAGAATCATGTGATGGACTAGACCCAAACTATGAACGTAGCATATAGATCATGTCGTTTTATTGCTATTGTTTTCTGCGTGTCAAGTATTTGTTCCTATGACCATGAGATCATATAACTCTCTGGCACCGGAGGAATACCTTGTGTGCATCAAACGTCGCAACGTAATTGGGTGACTATAAAGGTGCTCTATAGGTATCTCCGAAGGTGTCCGTTGAATTAGTATGGATGAAGACTGGGATTTGTCACTCCGTGTGACGGAGAGGTATCTCGGGCCCCACTCGGTAATACAACATCACACACAAGCCTTGGAAGCAATATGACTAAGTGTGAGTCACGGGATCTTGTATTAGAGAACGAGTAAAGAGACTTGCCGGTAACGAGATTGAAATAGGTATGCGGATACCGACGATCAATTCTCGGGCAAGTAACATACCGAAGGACAAAGGGAATGACATACGGGATTATATGAATCCTTGACACTGAGGTTCAACCGATAAGATCTTCGGAGAATATGTAGGATCCAATATGGGCATCCAGGGTCCCGCTATTGGATATTGACCGAGGAGTGCCTCGGGGCATGTATACATAGTTCTCGAACCCGCAGGGTCTGCACACTTAAGGTTCGATGATGTTTTAGTATAGTTGAGTTATATGTGTGGTTACCGAATGTTGTTCGGAGTCCCGGATGAGATCACGGACGTCACGAGGGTTTCCGGAATGGTCCGGAAATGAATATTGATATATAGGATGGTTTCATTTGGTCACCGGAAAGTTCCGAGCAATTCCGGTAGTGTACCGGGAGTGACGAATGGGTTCCGGGAGTTCACCGGGAGGGGCCCACCCACCCGGGAGTGAGCCCAAGGCACTAAGGTGGCACCACGAGTCCTTAGTGGTCTGGTGGACTCAGCCCAAGGGGCCCATGGTGCCACATAAGAAAATACCAAAGGAAAATAAACGAAAAAGGGAAAAGAGGGAGGTGGGAAGGAAGAGGAGGACTCCTCCTTCCCAAACCGAATTGGAGGAGGAGTCCTCCTCCTCCCCTTGGCCGGCGCACCTTGAGGGCTTGTGCCTAAAGGCTAGCCCTCCCCATCCCTCCTATATATAGTGGAGTTTTAGGGCTGATTTGAGACAACTTTTGCCACGTGCAACTCAACCCTAGACCACATAGTTTTACCTCTAGATCAGATTTCTGCGGAGCTTGGGCGGAGCCCTGCAGGAGTAGATCATCACCACCACCGGAGCGATGTCACGCTGCCGGAGAACTCATATACTTCTCCATCTTGCTTGCTGGATCAAGAAGGCCGAGATCATCATCGTGGTGTACGTGTGCTGAATGCGGAGTTGCCGTCCGTTCGGCGCTAGATCGGAACCGATCGTGGGACGGATCGATGGATGGTTTGTGGGATGGTTCGACGGACGTGAAGACGTTCCACTACATCAACCGCGTTTCTTAACGCTTTCTGCTGTGCGATCTGCAAGGGTACATAGATCCAAATCTCCTCTCGTAGATGGACATCACCATGACAGGTCTTCGTGTGCGTAGGAAAATTTTGTTTCCCATGCAATGTTCCCCAACAATGGCATCATGAGCTAGGTTCATGCGTAGATGTTATCTCGAATAAAACACAAAAGGTTTTGTGGATGGTGATGTTCGATTTGCTGCCCTCCTTAGTCTTTTCTCGATTCGGCGGTATTTTTGGATTGAAGCGGCCCAGACCGACATTACTTGTACGCTTACGAGCGACTGGTTTCATCGACTAACATGCAACCTCGTTGCATAAAGATGACTGGCGGGTGTCGGTTTCTTCAACTTTAGTTGAATTGGTTTTCACCGATCCGGTCCTTGGAGAGGTTAAATAGCAATTTGCACATCTCCATTGTGGTTTTTGCGTAAGTAAGATGCGATCATACTTGATACCCATAGCAGCCACGTAAAAAAATGCAACAACAAATTAGAGGACGTCTAACTTGTTTTTGCAGGGTACGCTTGTGATATGATATGGCCAATGACGTGATGTGATATATTGGATATATGAGATGATCATGTTGTAATAGTTAATATCAACTTGCACGTCGATGCTACAGCGACCGGTAGGAGCCATAGGGTTGTCTTTAAACTAACGTTTGTGTTTGTAGATGCGTTTACTATATTGCTAGGACGTAGCTCTAGTAGTAATAGCATAAGTAGAACGACAACCTCGATGGCGATACGTTGATGGATATCATGATGATGGAGATCATGGTGTGGCGCGGTGACAAGAAGATCGTGCCGGTGCTTTGTTGATGGAAATCAAGAAGCACAAGATGATGGCCATATCATGTCACTTATGAATTCCATGTGATGTTAATCCTTTTATGCACCTTATTTTTCTTAGAACGACGGAAGCATTATGAGGTGATCTCTCACTAAAATTTCAAGATGAAATTGTGTTCTCCCCGACTGTGCACCATTGCTACAGTTTATCGTTTCGAGACACCACGTGATGATCGGGTGTGATAGACTCAACGTTCACATACAACGGGTGCAAAACAGTTGCACGAGCGGAACACTTGGGTTAAGCTTGACGAGCCTAGCATGTGGAAACATGGCCTCAGAACACATGACACCGAAAGGTCAAGCATGAATCGTATAGTTGATATGATTAGCATAGAGATGCTTACCACTGAAACTATTCTCAACTCACGTGATGATCGGACTTGAGTTAGTGAATTTGGATCATGTACCACTCAAATGACTAGAGAGATGTACTTTTTTAGTGGGAGTTTAGCAAGTAATTTGATTAGTTAAACTCTAATTATCTTGAACATAGTCTAAGTCCACTTTGAAATATTTGTGTTGTAGATCAATGGCTCACGCGACAGTCACCCTGAATTTTAATACGTTCCTAGAGAAAGCTAAGTTGAAAGATGATGGAAGCAACTTTGTAGACTGGGCTCGTAATCTTAAGTTGCTCCTGCAAGCTGGGAAGAAGGATTATGTCCATAATGCTGCGCTAGGAGATGAACCACCCGCTACGGCTGACCAAGATGTTAAGAACGCTTGGTTAACACGCAAGGAGGACTACTCAGTAGTTCAATGTGCAGTATTGTATGGCTTAGAGCCGGGACTTCAACGTCGCTTTGAGCGTCATGGAGCATTTGAGATGTTCCAGGAGTTGAAGTTATCTTTCAGAAGAACACCCGGATCGAGAGGTATGAGACCTCCGATAAATTCTATGCTTGCAAGATGGAGGAGAATTCGTCTGTCAGTGAACATGGGCTCAAAATGTCTGGGTACTCAAACCGTCTAGCTGGGCTGGGGATTGAACTCCCGCAAGAGGCTATGAGTGACAGAATTCTTCAATCACTGCCACCAAGCTACAAGAGCTTTGTGTTGAACTATACCATGTAAGGGGTGAACAAGTCACCCAGCGAGTTACTCGCGATGCTAAAAGTCGCAGAGTCAGAACTCCGTAAAGAACATCAAGTGTTGATGGTGAATAAGACCACTAGTTTCAAGAGAAAAGGCAAAGGCAAGAAGGGTAATTCCAAGAAGAGCGGCAAGCCTGTTGCCAATCCGACGAAGAAACCCAAGGCTGGACCTAAGCCTGAAACTGAGTGTTATTATTGCAAGTGACTGCGTCACTCGAAGCGCAACAGCCCCATGTATCTGGCTGATAAGAAGGCGGCCAAGGAAAAATCAGGTATATTCGATATACATGTTATTGATGTGTACTTAACCAACTCTCGTAGTAGTGCCTGGGTATTCGATACCGGTTCTGTTGCTCATATTTGCAACTCGAAACAGGAACTGTGGAATAAGCGTAGGCTGGTGAAAGATGAAGTGACGATGCGAGTGGGAAATGGTTCCAAGATTGATGCAATCGCCGTCAGCACAGTTTCACTTTAGTTACCATCAGGATTTGTTATGAACTTAAATAATTGTTATTTAGTGCCTGCGTTAAGCATGAACATTATATCTGGATCTTGTTTATTGCGAGACGGTTACTCATTTAAGTTAGAGAAAAATGGTTGTTCTATTTCTATGAGTAATATCTTTTATGGTCATGCACCCAATGTGAGAGGATTGTTCATATTGAATCTTGATAGCGATGATACACATATACACAACATTGAGACCAAAAGAGTTAGAGATAACAATGATAGCGCCATGTTTTTGTGGCACTGCCGCTTAGTTCGTATTGGTGTAAAGCGCATGAAGAAACTCCATTCCGATGGACTTTTGGAGTCACTTAACTTTGATTCACTTGACACGTGCGAACCATGCCTCATGGGCAAGATGACTAAGACTCCGTTCTCTGAAACAATGGAGCGTGTAAGTGACTTGTTGGAAATCATACATATCGATGTGTGCGGTCCGATGAGTTTGGAGGCGCGAGGCGGATATCGTTATTTTCTCACCTTCACTGATGATTTGAGTAGATATGGTTATGTCTACTTGATGAAGCACAAGTCTGAAACGATTGAGAAGTTCAAGCAATTTCAGAGTGAAGTTGAAAATCATCATAACAAGAAGGTCAAGTTCCTACGGTCTGATCGTGGGGGTGAATATCTGAGTTTCGAGTTTGGTGCTCACTTAAGACAATGTGGAATTGTTTCACAGTTGACACCGCCTGGAACACCACAGCGTAATGGTGTGTCCGAACATCGTAATCGTACTTTATTAGAGATGGTGCGATCTATGATGTCTCTTACCGATTTTCCGTTATCGTTTTGGGGTTATGCATTAGAGACAACTACATTCACTTTAAATAGGGCACCATCAAAATCCGTTGAGACGACACCATAGGAACTGTGGTATGGCAGAAGACCAAAGTTGTCGTTTCTTAAAGTTTGGGGATGTGATGCTTATGTCAAAAATCTTCAGCCTGAAAAGCTGGAACCCAAAGCGGAAAAGTACTTCTTCATAGGTTACCCAAAAGAGATAGTTGGGTATACCTTCTATCTCAAATCCTAGGGCAAAGTGTTTGTTGCTAAAAACGGAGCTTTTCTTGAGAAGGAGTCTCTCTCGAAAGAATTGAGTGGGAGGAAGATAGAACTTGATGAGGTTGTCGAACCTCTAATCCCTCTAGATGGTGGCGTGATACGTCTCCGTCGTATCTACTTTTCCGAACTCTTTTTCCCTTGTTTTGGACTCTAATTTGCAAGAGTTGAATGGAACTAACCCGGACTAACAATGTTTTCAGCAGAATTGCCATGGTGTTGTTTTTACGCAGAAATAAAAGTTCTCGGAATGACCTAAAAATTTACGGAGAATTTTTCTGGAATTTATGAAAAATACTAGTGCAAGAATCTACGGAGGATGTGGAGCATGCAGCCCACAAGCCCACCAGGCGCGTGCCCCCCTTGCCGCGCCTGGAAGGCTTGTGGAGCCCACGACACTCCATCGCCTCCAAATCCAGCTCTATTTAGTCCGTCTCGCCCGAAAAAAAATCAAGAAGACGAGTTCATCACGATTTACGATACGGAGGCGCCGCCACCTCCTGTTCTTCATCTGGAGGGCAGATCTGGAGTCCGTTCTGGGCTCCAGAGAGGGGAGATCGTCGCCATCGTCATCATCAACCTTCCTTCATCGCCAATTCCATGATGCTCTTCACCGTTCGTGAGTAATCTCATCGTAGGCTTGCTGGACGGTGATGGGTTGGATGAGATCTATCATGTAATCGAGTTAGTTTTGACGGGGATTGATCCCTAGTATCCACTATGTTCTGAGATTGATGTTGCTACTACTTTGCCATGCTTAATGCTTGTCACTAGGGCCCGAGTGCCATGATTTCAGATCTGAACCTATTATGTTGTCTCCAATATATGTGTGTTTTAGATCCTATCTTGCAAGTTATAGTCACCTACTATCTGTTATGACCCGGCAACCCCGGAGTGACAATAGCCGGAACCACTCCCGGAGATGACCATAGTATGAGGAGTTCATGTATTCACCAAGTGTTAATGCGTTGGTCCAGTTCTTTATTAAAAGGAGAACCTTAATATCCCGTAGTTTCCATTAGGACCCCGCTGCCACGGGAGGGATGGACAATAGATGTCATGCAAGTTCTTTTCCCTAAGCACGTATGACTATATACGGAATACATGCGTACATTAGATTGACGAACTGGAGCTAGTTACTTATCTCTCCGTGTTATAACTGTTGCATCATGAATAACATCCGGCATAATCATCCATCACCGATCCAATGCCTACGAGTTTTCCCTACTGGTCCTTTCTATGTTACTTTGCCGCTACTGCTGTCACTGCTACTACTGTTACTCTGTCGCTACTGTTGTTACTTTGGTGCTACTGGTTACTGTTGCTACTGTTGCTATCATACTACTTTGCTACTGATACTTTGCTGCGGATACTAAATCTTTCAGGTGTGGTTGAATTGACAACTCAACTGCTAATACTTGAGAATATTCTTTGGCTTCCCCTTGAGTCGAATCAATAAATTTGGGTTCAATACTCTACCCTCGAAAACTGTTGCGATCCCCTATACTTGTGGGTTATCAAGACTATTTTCTGGCGCAGTTGCCAGGGAAGCACAACTATATTCTCTGAGTCACTTGGGATTTACGTGTGCTGGTCACTATGAGGAATCCGATAGATCCAAGAACTAAAGTCTTGCCCTCAACTACGAGGACAGGTAAGGAACTGCCATCTAGCTCTACACTTGATTCACCTTCAGTTATGAGTAAGTTTGCGACACCACCTCCTACGAGAAATCTTGATATGTCGCCTATGCTTGACGATGCTACTTCTGCTACCCATGATGCTTATGATGATGCTATGCTTGATACAGCTTTGCGTGATGATTCTATGCTTGATACTGCTTTGCCACTAGGTGCCCTTGATGCACAAATTGCTAGAGTTGCTGCTAGATGTGATGATACTTCTGAAACTGCTGATACTATTGAAGTAGAACCTGCTATTTCGCGTGCTAGAACTAGCTCTCCTAGATATGAATTGCCTGATATGCCTGAGTGTTATGTTATGGAGGGAGAGATAGCTGAGGACTTTCTTGCGTGTAAGGATAGCTATGATGTTGAGAATTTACTGCGCAAGTGGAAAGAAAAATCTCTGAACGCTAGGATGAAATACGACCCGAAGTTTGCTACTTCGCCTATCTTTGTGACCGATAAGATTTTGAATTCTCTGTCGACCCTGAGATAATCACTCTGGTCGAATCTGATCCTTTTCACGATTATGAGTCCGAAACGGTTGTAGCCCATCTTACCAAACTGCACGATATAGCCACCCTATTCACTAGTGAGGAAAAGATCCGCCATTACTATATCCTCAAGTTTTTTCCTTTCTCGCTAAAGGATGATGCTAAGACCTGGTTCACTTCTCTTGCTCCTGGCTGTGTGTGTAGCCCCCAGGATATGGTCTACTACTTCTCTGAAAAATATTTCCCTGCCCATAAGAAGCAAGCTGCCTTGCAGGAAATATACAACTTTGCTCAAGCTGAAGAAGAGAGTCTCCCACAAGCTTGGGGGAGGCTCGTCCAGCTACTGAATGCTTTGCCTGATCACCCTCTTGAGAAGAATGAAATACTTGATATCTTCTATAATGGACTTACCGATGCTTCCAAAGACCACCTAGATAGGTGTGCCGGTTGTGTTTTTAGGGAACGAACCATAGCACAAGCTGAGATTCTATTGAATAACATCTTGTAAAATGAGAATGCTTGGACTATTCCCGAACCACCTCCTAAGCCAACTCCGAAGAAAAGAGGTATTCTATTCCTCAGTCCCGAAGATATGCAAGAAGCTAAGAAATCTAAGAAAGAGAAAGGCATTAAATCTGAAGATGTCAAAAATCTATCACCTATCGAAGAGATCCATGGTCTTGATAACTCGATACAGGTAGTAGAAGTAAATTCTCTGCGTAGATTCAATGAGAGTGATATTCCTTTTGATAAACCTGCTAGCCTATGCCTGGATGAATTTGATAACTTTGTTGCCAAACAACAAAGTTTCAATGATTATGTAAGCAGACAATTGGAATAGAATGCTCGTATGCTTAGTCATTTAAGTGCTTGTGTGGACAGAAACGTCAATGATCTTAAGCTTCTGAGTAAACATGCCTCTATGGTTACTACTCAAGTAGAACAAGTACTTAAAGCTCAAAATGACTTGCGCCATGAGTTGAATGACAATTCTATCAGATTCGTCACTAGAGGCGGTAGAATGACCCAGGAAACTGTCCGAAGAGAATTGAAGAAGATTCACAAGGAGTTTGCACTTATGCACCTAGTCATCTAGAAAGAAGAAGAAAGATGATAGGAACCTGCACGCTAGCAACCCTGTTGCTGCTACACTTGAGAGTCCAAACGATGTCTCTGTCTCTGATGCCGAAACACAATCTGGTGATGAACATGAGCCTAATGATGATATCAATAGTGATGTTCATGATGATGCTCAACCTAGCAATGATAAGGATGTGGAGATTGAACCTGTTGATCTTGATAACCCACAACCTAAGAATAAGAGATACAATAAGAATGACTTCGCTGCTAGGAAGCATGGTAAAGAAAGGGAACCATGGGTTCAGAAACCCATGCCCTTTCCTCCCAAACCATCCAAGAAAGAGGATGATGAGGATTTTGAGCGATTTGTTGAAATGATCAGACCTGTCTTTTTGCAAATGCGTTTGACAGATATGCTCAAAATGTCTCCGTATTCTAAGTACATGAAAGATATTGTGACTAATAAGAGGAGGATACCTGAGGTTGAGATTTCCACCATGCTTGGTAATTATACTTTCAAGGGTGGAACTCCTAAGAAACTAGGTGATCCTGGTGTGCCCACTATACCTTGCTCCATTAAAGGCAACTACGTTAGAACTACTTTATGCGACCTTGGAGCCGGTGTTAGTGTTATGCCTCTCTCTCTTTATTGTACACTTGAACTAGATAAGTTGACACCCACTAAAATCACTCTGCAAATGGCCGACAAATCATCTGCTTTCCCTATCGGCATTTGCGAGGATGTGCCTGTTGTGGTTGCTAACGTCACTATCTTAACAGACTTTCTTATTCTGGATATTCCCGAGGACGATGCCATGGCGGTCATCCTCGGAAGACCCTTTCTAAACACTGAAGGGGCTGTTATAGATTGCAACAAAGGCAATGTCACTTTCCATGTCAACGGTAATGAGCATACGGTGCACTTTCCGAAGAAACAATATCGAGTACATAGCATCAATGCTATCGAAAAAACTTCATCGATTCTTATTGGGGGCTTTGAATGCCCTATTCCTCCTGTTAAGATGAAGTATGATTTGCTTGTTGGGGAGATACACATCCCCATTGAGCTAACCTAGTGACTATTCGAAAATTCTCCATTCTCTTTTGCGATTCGAAAAGGTTTGTCAAGGAGACTTGATCAACCTCATTGAAGGATTTCTTTCGATGACCATGAGATGGATGAATCGAGGAGTCACAAACCTCCGTTCCAAGCTTTCACCTTTGGTTGCTTAGAAGAAAAATTATAGATTTAGTTTAGTTTTCCCTGTTTTCTGTTTTAGCGTCCCATAGAAAAGTATCCCGAAAATAAAAGTTCTCTGAACGTCCTGAAAATCAAGTACGATTTTTTCTGGAATTTTTTAAAAATAATGAGACGAAGAGCTAGTCTGGGGGCTGCACCAGTGGGCCACAATCCCTGGAGGCGTGGGCACCCCCTGGCCGCGCGTACTAGGCTTGTGGGGCCCACGTGCACCCTCTCCACTCATTCTAGCTCCCATCTGCTTCTCCTACCTCTAGAAAAAATCGTTTCGCGGCTCAAACCTGTGTTCTTGCTCTTCTTGCTGGGATTTCCGATCTCCTTGCTCAAAGCACCATTCTCCGAACTGTTTTGGGGAAATTACTCCTTCATAAGTGACTCCTCCATTGGTCCAATTAGTTTTTGCTCTAGTGCCTTATACTTCGTGTATTTTTGCTGCCTTGGTGACCTTGTTCTTGAGCTTTGCATGCTAATTTTAGCAGGTCCCAAGTAGTTTTGATGCGTAATATGGCCTCTAGGAAATTGTGGGAGTAGTTGCTATGAGTTTCGTTGAGCCTTATTCACTTTTCCTTAGAATCACTAAAAATTTCAGAAAATTTCAGAGATAGGAAAAGGAAAGGATGAGGAGGTTCTTAAGAGGCTCTTCAAGTCGTGACCCCAAGGATGATGGATGTGAGAGGAAGCCCAAGTATCCGGTCCCTCGAGTTGCAGAAGTTCGAGCGTGCGAATGGCCAAGCGATGTGTTTTTACGCGCCACCGGACTTTATGAGGACTTTTATCACTTGGTGGAGAACGCAAGCCTTACCGCCTTCGTTGAAGATAAGTGTCCGCAATACCTCCTCCTCACTAATATCTTCGTACAAAGATTTAACTTCTATCCGAGGAAGAATCCTCCTATGGTTAGGTTCAAACTTTATGATATCCCCCAGCGCATGTCACTCCAGGATTTTTGCAATGTTTGCAAATTGCCTTTTGTTGGGGATATTCATGAACCTCGTCCACGGGACTTGGAGGCTTTCATAGATACAATTGCTGTAGGAGAGGAGAGAGGAGTGTCTTGCGCTAGAGCTGCTAGCATACATTTTCCCGTGATTCGGCACTTCTCATTATTCGTGGGAAAATGCTTGATTGGCCGTGGGAAAGCTGGGTCCCTTAGCTCTCCAGATCTTGCGGTCTTGCGCGAAGCCCTTTATAATGATAAAACTTCTAGCTTGGGCGCTATAGTAGCTCAACAGTTGAACACGAAACGTTCTAAAGGTGTTGTCTATGGAGGTATCTATGCTACCCGTCTTGCCAGACACTTTGAGATACCTATTAGACTGGACGAGGAAGAAGAGATTCTTCTTCCCGAGAGATATCTAGATTATGATAGCATGGTTCGCCATGACTTTCTAGATAGAGATATAAATAGAAGGATGATTTACAACCTGATATTTAGTCAGGGTACTCGTGAGACTATTACTTTGCCTGCTCCTTCTTTGTTCAATCTTCATGCAGGCAGGTACATATTATGCCCTCGGACATCTACGCATATTGGGGCTTGGCCCAACCACAGGTGCCCGTGCCCGAGCCACCAGTCGAGTACCAGACGCCAGTTTATCAGTGAGAGCCAGAGGAGCTCACACAGCAGTGGTATCCTCAGTCCACTCCGGAGTACCCCGGAGCTGGTTATTTCCCTCCTGGGGAGTAGACCAACTTAGGCCAAAAGCCTAAGCTTGGGGGAGTACGTGTTTCTCACCGACTTTATATTCTTGCTTATGCTTTCACTTTGTTAGTCGGTGTTCACACTTTCCCACTGTATCATCCATGCTACTTTATTTTCTTTTTCTCGTTTTCTTTTCGTGTGTCTGTCTAGTTTGAGAAAACCCAAAAAGATTTTCTTTTTCTTCTTTTGCTTGTTGGGAGCTTTCCCATGTAAATAGTTTTCTTTTTCTTTGGGTCAAGGTAGAAGACAATGGTTACAATGTTTAGTGGCTCTCACATGCATACCTGTTTAGCTGTCATAGAGCCATATTAGTTTGTCTTCTCCTTTGTGTTTGCCTGCAGATTCCAGCTTTAGTCCAATGCACGAGCACTCTTATTATTGTTCACATCATTCGGTCGTGCAAGTGAAAGGCAATAATGACGATGTATGAGGAAGTGACTGAGCTTGGTAAAGTTGGTATGAACTTGATCTATTTTGTTTTTGTACATATGACTAGCTCATCATTCCTGATTCAGCTTTGCTGTGAGAGAAACATGTTTGCAATGACAACTTAGAGATCATAGTTTCTGATGCCATGCTTAATTAGCTAGGAGCATATAATGGTTTGTCATTGATGTCCACATGAATTTTGAGATGACTATGATGTAGCATGATAGGATGGTATCCTCCTTTGAATGATTCAAGTGGCTTGACTTGGCGCATGTTCACGCATGTAGTTGAAACAAAATCAACATAGCCTCTATGATCTTCATGTTCATGGTGATTTATGTCCTACTCATGCTTGCACTCAATGTTAGTTAATCGCAAGGCATTTTGATGACTATTGTCGCTATCTAGTTGGTCGCTTCCCAGTCTTTTGCTAGCCTTCACTTGTACTAAGCGGGAATACTGCTTGTGCATCCACTTCCATAAACCCAAAGTTGTTCCATATGAGTCCACCATACCTACCTATATGCGGTATCTACCTGCTGTTCCAAGTAAATTTGCATGTGCCACTCTCTAAATCTTCAAGAAATAATCTGTTTTGCATGCCCGAACCACTCATGTGGTGTGCTACTGCGACAATAGACCTTCCCTGGTAACGGCGCCAGGAATCCTGCTGCTATGGCTACGCCTATAGGGACTTCCTTGGCAAATATGCAAAGGATTTCCCCGCGGCCTTGGAGCCTTGCGTTGGTGTTCCCTTGAAGAGGAAAGGGTGATGTAGCACAGCAATAGTAAGTATTTCCCTCAGTTTGAGAACCAAGGTATCGATCCAGTGAGAGGATCACGTCGAGTCACAAGTACCTGCACAAACACAAAGAGCTTGCACCCAACGCTATGAAGGGGTTGTCAATCCCTTATAGATTGTTTGCAAAGTGAGAACTGAAAGCAAAAAAGGAAAACAAAGCAAAGTAAAAGTGAAAGTGGAGACGATAGTTGTGAATAGACCCGGGGGCCGTAGTGTTCACTAGTGGCTTCTCTCATGAAGGCAAGTAGACGATGGGTGAACGAATTACTGTCGAGCAATTGATATAACCGCGCAAAGTCATGACGTTATCTATGGCAATGATTATATCTATAGGAATCACGTCGAAAACAAGTAGACCGATACTTTCTGCATCTACTACTATTACTCCACACGTCGACCGCTATCCAACATGCATCTAGTGTATTAAGTTCAAAGGAACAGAGTAGCGCCTTAAGCAAGATGACATGATGTAGATGAACAATATCAAATCTATGATGAAAGCCCATCTTGTTACCCTTGATGGCAACAACACGATTCGTGCCTTGCTGCCCCTTCTGTCATTGGGAAAGGTCACCGCACGGTATGAACCCAAAACCAAGCACTTCTCCCATTCCAAGAATCATAGATCTAGTTGGCCAAACAAAACCCAAGACTAGGAGAGACTTACAAGGATATCAAATCATGCATATAAGAAATCAGCAAAGACTCAAATATAATTCATAGATAATCTGATCACAAATCCACAATTCATCGGATCTCGACAAACACACCGCCAGAGAGGATTACATCGGATAGATCTCCATGAAGATCATGGAGAACTTTGTATTGAAGATCCAAGAGAGAGAAGAAGCCATCTAGCTACTAACTACGGACCCGTAAGTCTGAAGTGGACTAGTCACGAGTCATTGGAGAGGCAATGATGTTGATGTAGAAGCCCTCCAACTCCAAAGTCCCCTCCGGCAGGGCACTTGGAAGGGTCTACAGATGAGATCTCGCGAAAACGGAAGCTTGCGGCGGTGGAAAAGTGTTTTCGTGGATGCCCTGATTTTTTCTAGGACTTTAGGGAATATATAGGTGAAAGAGCTAGGGCAGGGGAGCTCCAGGGGGGCAACAAGCCTGGTAGCCCCCGGCCCCCTGGTGGAGGCTACAGGGCTTGTGCGCCCCATGTGGCTCTCCTGCCTTGGCCCTCAAGTCCCCCGATCTTCTTCTGTTCTGGAACAAATTATTTCGGGGATTTTATTCCGCTTCGACTCCGTTCCAAAATCAGATCTGAAAAGAGTCAAAAACACAGAAAAACAGGAACTGGCACTTGACACTAAATTTATAAGTTAGTCCCAAAAAAGATATAAAAGGTATATAAAACATCCAAAGTTGACGAGATAACAACACGAAACCATCAAAAATTATAGATACGTTTGAGACGTATCAAACATCCCCAAGCTTAACTCCTGCTCGTCCTCGAGTAGGGAAGTGATAAAGAATGAATTTTTGATGCTTTCATGCTACCTAGCATAGATGTCCTTTGTAAATCCTCTTATGTGACGTGAATGTTCAGATCCATTAGATTCAAAACAATAGTTTGCTATTGATGTGGAGACAATAATACTTCAAGCAAACTAGCAAGGTAATCATGAACTTTCAAAATAACAAGGCCAAAAGAAAGTTATCCCTACAAAATCATATAGTCTGGCTATGCTCTATCATCCTTGCACAACGAATTTAAATCATGCACAACCTCGGTATTGGCCAAGTAATTGTTTTAACACTTTTACTTTCTCAAACGTTTTCTACTCTCACGCAATACATGAGCGTGAGCCATGGTTTTAGCACTATAAGTGGAATGGAGTGTGGTGGAGGTTGCAAGACAAACAAGGAGAAGATGGTCACATTGACTAGGCATATCAATGAACTATGGGGATGCTCATCAATAGATATCAACATGAATGAGTAGGGATTGCCATACAAATCATGCACTAGAGCTAAGAGTATGCGAAAGCTCTTAAAGAAAACTAGTGGGTGTGCATCCAACTTGCTTGCTCACGAATACCTAAGGCAATTTTGAGGAAGCCTATCATTGGAATATACAAGCCAAGTTATATAATGAAAATTTCCCACTAGCTATATGGTGGTGATAAAACGAGAGACTCTCAATCATGAAGATCATGGTGCTTAATAAGCACAAGTGTGGAAGGATAGTAGCATTGTCCCTTCTCTCTTTTTCTCTCATCATTTTTTTTGTGGGCTCTTTGGCCTTTATTTTGGTGGGCATCTTTGGCCTCTTTTTGTAAATGGGCTTCGCTGGCCTCTTTTATTTTCTCACATGGGACAATGCTCCATCAATGATGATTATCACACTTTCAACTCAAAACTTAGAGCAATGATGACTCTATATGGAATGCCTTCGGTAGTGTACCGTGACATAGCATGGCATAGACGTCAATGGAAACATCATGCTAGCTATCTTACGATCATGCAATAGCAATGTAGAAGTGGTGGGACATATCATGGTGGTATTTGCATGGCAATATATCTCGGAAGAGCTTTGAAAAAGCCATAGTAGGTAGGTATGGTGGCTGTTTTGAGGGAGGCTATATGGTGGGTTTTGTGCACCGGCGAAAGTTGCATGGCACTAAAGAAGATCGTGATGGTGGAAGGTGAAAGTGCATCTAAACCATGGACTCAACATTAGTCATGAAGAACTCATATACTTGTTGCAAAAGTTTTAGTAGTAATCGAAACAAAGCATTCAACGCATACTCCTAGGGGAAGGGTTGGTAGGTATAAACCATCGCGCGATCCCGACCGCTACAGAAAGGATGACAATCGATAGACTAATCATGCTCAGACTTCTTCACATAGCGGTTCACCATACGTGCATGCTACAGGAATTACTAACTTCAACACAAGTATTTCTAGATCCACAACACCACACTGACATAACTTAAATATTACCACAACCACATCTCAAAACTAATTGAGAGGAATCAAACTTCTCTAACTATTCAATGCACATGAAGATGGAAGTTTTCATATCCCTTTGGATAACTACCCCTTTTGAGACTACTTTCATAGCGTAGATAACTACCAAGCCACGCACCGCTGTGCTCTAAAAGATATAAGTGAAGCACATAGAGAAAAATCAACTAGCTCAAAAGATATAAGTGAAGCACATGTGAGCTGAATTGTCTAAGCAAAGGATATAAGTGTAGCTCGACAAAATCACGGTGAGTGCATGTCTCTCTCTCTAGGTGTGAAGCAAGGAAGATTGTGACACAACAAAAATAAAAGACTCCTACGATACAAGACGCTCCAAGCAAAACACATAACATGTGGTGAATAAAAATATAGCCCTAAGTAACGTTACCGATGGATTGAAGACGAACGAGGGGATGCCTTCCCGGGGCATCCCTAAGCTTAGGATTTTACGACATCCTTGAATCAACTTGGGGTGCCTTGGGCATCCCCAAGCTTGATCTCTTGCCACTCTTTATCTCCTTGTCCATGAGAACATCACCCAAAACTTGAAAACTTCACAATACAAAACTTAAACAAAAACTTGTGATAACATTAGTACAAGAAAACAAACAACCACTTCTTTTGGTACTGTAGCAAACTTGAATTCCATCTATATTGATGATGGGCTACTGTATTCTCACTTTTCCATGGCTAGTACCCCCGATACTAACCATAGTTTCATCAAAACAAGTAACCAACTCAACAAAAACAGAATATGTCAAAAACAGACCTGTCTGTAGCAATCTGTATACTTCGTATACTTCTGGTACCTCAAAAAATCTGAAACATTACGACGGTCTGGGGAAAAATCATATCAATCAGCAGCAAAATGAATCAACTCAAAAGCTCTTTTTTAATAAAAATGAAAAATTATCTCGTGAGCGAAAAGTTTCTGTGTTTTTCCAGCAGGATCAAACAACCATTACCAAGACTAGTCATAAAGGTTTTGCTTTTCTCAAACACAAAAAGAAACATAAAAAAACACAATCACAACAAAATTATGAAAGTGTGGGCGCAACAAAACAGAAAGAGAAAGATAAATTCATTGGGTTGCCTCCCAACAAGCGCTATTGTTTAACACCCTTAGCCAGGCATTGATAATTCAATGATGCTCACACAAAAGACAAGAATTGAAGCACAACGAGAGCATCATAAAGCATGTGAAAATCACATCTAAGTCTAACATACTTCCTATGCATAGGCATTTTATAGAAAAACAGATTGTCAAGACAACCAATAGTTACCATATGTAAGGAAGAAGAAAGACACAATAACAATCTCAACATAAGAGAGGTAATTTGGTAACATGAAAGTTTCTACCAAAATATTTTCCTCTCTCATAGCAATTACATGTGGGATCATAATCAAATTCAACAATATAGCTATCACAAAGGATATTCTTTTCATGATCCACATGCATGCAAAGTTGACGCTCATAAAAAATAGTGGGATTATCATCAAATAAAGTCATGACTTCTCCAATCTCACTTTCAATATTATTGCAAACATCATATTCATCATGAGGCTTAAACAAATTTTCAAGATCATAAGAAAAATCATCGCCCCAATCATGATTATTGCAACAAGTAGTGGACATAGCAAAACTAGCATCCCCAAGCTTAGGGTTTTGCATATTTTTAGCATGATTGACACTAATAGGATTTGTAGTGAAACCATTGCAATCATGCTTTTCATTCAAGGAGCCCTCGTGAATCACTTCATAAATTTCTTCATCACGATTTTTAGATTCACGCATATCAAGCAAAACTCCATAGAGAAAGTCAAGTGCACTCAACTCTCTAGCAATTGGATCAACATAATTGGATCTCTTAAAGAGATTAGCAAGTGGATGAGGATCCATATCACTAGATTTTCAGCAAGCGAAGATGCAAGCATATTGAAGGCACATAATACACAAGCAAAGGAAAGGCAAACGAGAGAAAAGGGCGAACGAAAAAGGCAAATTGTGAAGTGGGGGAGAGGAAAACGAGACGCAACTGGCAAAAAAGGTAAATGCAAGAGATGAGTTTGTGACACCTACTTGGATAGATCTTGACTTGATCTCTCCTTCCCGGCAACGGCGCCAGAAATAGGCGTGTTGACGGGAGATTAATCTTGTCTTCATACTCCTCGGCAAGCGATCCTCCCTGGCAACGACACCGGGAAGGGTCTCCAGATGAGATCTCGCGGAAACGGAAGCTTGCGGCGGCGGAAAAGTGTTTTCGTGGATGCCCTGATTTTTTCTGGTATTTTAGGGAATATATAGGCGAAAGAGCTAGGGCAGGGGAGCTCCAGGGGGCCACAAGCCTGGTAGCCGCCGCCCCCCTGGTGGCGGCTACATGGCTTGTGGGCCCCCTGTGGCTCTCCTGCCTTGGCCTTCAAGTCCCCCGATCTTTTTCTGTTCTGGAAAAATTTATTTTGGGGATTTTATTCCGTTTGGACCCCGTTCCAAAATCAGATCTGAAAAGAGTCAAAAACACAGAAAAAACAGGAACTGGCACTTGGCACTGAATTAATTAGTTAGTCCCAAAAAAGATATAAAAGGTATATAAAACATCCAAAGTTGACAAGATAACAACATGAAACCATCAAAAATTATAGATACGTTTGAGACGTATCATGGTGACAAGGGGCTATCAGTATCTTCCATGCTAGGCATGTTATCCTCGATATGTGTTTATTCACTATCATTCACGAGAAAGGGGCCGGTAATTGGAATGCCCAGTTCCATGCTCAAATCGAAAAGATAATTGCAAACAAAACTCCCCCTAGATTGATGTTGGTATTGGACGGCACCCGAGTATTCGGCTAGCCGTGGAGTGTGATTGATCGGTGGTGGGGGAGTCAAAACTTTACTTTTCTGTTTGGGAACCGCCTATAGCATGTGTAGCGTGGAAGATGGTGAGAAATCTTAGTCATTGTGTTGACAATGAAAGCATGCCACCCAAAATTATTATCTCTGTTTTCAAAGCTTGAGCTCTGGCACCTCTGCAAATCAATGCTTCTCGCTGCAAAGGGCATGTCTATTTATGTTCCTGTTGAGTCATCCTCCTCTTATAAAAGCTCCAATTAGAGAGCACCTCTATCATTTTTATGCTTTGCTTTTAACTGTGTTGAGTATGACTGTGACTGGATCTTCTTTGCCATGAATTACAACGTTTAGTCAGCCCTTGGTCTTTGAAGTTCTCTGCATTTATGTTTTGCGGTCTCAAAAAGAGCTAGCGAGATACCATCTGTTCGTACTGCTTCATGATTGTTTTGATCGAAGTGTTGACGTTTGAGACTTATTATTATTTGCTCGCTAGTTGGTTATGCCATTGATATGAGTTTACCGTCACACCTAGATGTCATTTGCTTATGTGGTTTGCTTGTGATCTTGCTAAAACTCTCGATATGAGTTAGACATAGTTGCAACAACAAGATCAAACATAGTTCGTCAAAGTTTTTCTTTTATCTCTTTCAGTTTGTGAACTGAATTGCTTGAGGACAAGCAAGGCTTTAAGCTTGGGGGAGTTGATACGTCTCCGTCGTATCTACTTTTCCAAACTCTTTTGCCCTTGTTTTGGACTCTAATTTGCAAGATTTGAATGGAACTAACCCAGACTAACGCCGTTTTCAACAGAATTGCCATGGTGTTGTTTTTGTGCAGAAATAAAAGTTCTCGGAATGGCCTCAAAATTTACGGAGAATTTTCTGGAATTTATGAAAAATACCGGCGCAAGAATCAGCAGAGGATGTGGAGCGTGGAGCCCACAAGCCCACCAGGCGCGGCCCCCCTGGCCACGCCTGGCAGGCTTGTGGAGCCCACGACGGTCCACCGCCTCCAAATCCAGCTCTATTTAGTCTGTCTCGCCCGGAAAAAAATCAAGAAGAAGAGTTCATCACGTTTTCCGATACGGAGGCGCCGCCACCTCCTGTTCTTCATCTGGAGGGCAGATCTGGAGTCCGTTCTGGGCTCCGGAGAGGGGAGATTGTCGCCATCGTCATCATCAACCTTCCTTCATCGCCAATTCCATGATGCTCTTCAACGTTGGACGGTGATGGGTTGGATGAGATCTATCATGTAATCGAGTTAGTTTTGACGGAGATTGATCTCTAGTATCCACTATGTTCTCAGATTGATGCTGCTACTACTTTGCCATGCTTAATGCTTGTCACTAGGGCCCGAGTGCCATGATTTCAGATCTGAACCTATTATGTTGTCGCCAATATATGTGTGTTTTAGATCCTATCTTGCAAGTTGTAGTCACCTACTATGTGTTATGACCCGGCAACCCCGGAGTGACAATAGCCGGAACCACTCCCGGAGATGACCATAGTATGAGGAGTTCACGTATTCACCAAGTGTTAATGCGTTGGTCCGATTCTTTATTAAAAGGAGAACCTTAATATCCCGTAGTTTCCATTAGGACCCGCTGCCACGGGAGGGATGGACAATAGATGTCATGCAAGTTGTTTTCCCTAAGCACGTATGACTACATACGGAATACATGCCTACATTAGATTGACGAAGTGGAGCTAGTTACTTATCTCTCCGTGTTATAACTATTGCATGATGAATAGCATCCGACATAATCATCCATCACCGATCCAATGCCTACGAGTTTTTCCTACTGGTCCTTGCTACGTTACTTTGCCGCTACTGCTGTCACTGCTGCTACTGTTACTCTGTCGCTACTCCTATTACTTTGCTGCTAGTGGTTACTGTTGCTACTGTTGCTATCATACTACTTTGCTACTGATACTTTGCTGCAGATACTAAATCTTTCAGGTGTGGTTGAATTGACAACTCAACTGCTAATACTTGAGAATATTCTTTGGCTTCCCCTTGAGTCGAATCAATAAATTTGGGTTGAATACTCTACCCTCAAAAACTGTTGCGATCCCCTATACTTGTGGGTTATCATGGCGCAGGGCAAGGGGAAACCGCTGTTGCTACAGCGCCGGTTGAGGAGGAAGTTGATGATGATGATCATGAAACTTCGGATCAAGTTCCTACCGGACCTCGCAGGTCGCCAAGATCACGTACTGCTCCTGAGTGGTACGGTAATCCCGTCTTATCAATTATGTTGTTAGACAACAATGAACTTGCAAATTATGAAGAAGCAATGGTGGGCTCGGATTTCAACAAATGGCTGGAGGCCATGAAGTCCGAGACAGGATCTATGTACAAGAACATAGTATGGACTTTGGAGGTACTACCTAAAGGCCACAAGGCTATTCGGAACAAATGGATCTTTAAGAAGAAGAGAGATGCAGACGGTAATGTGACCGTTTATAAAGCTCGACTTGTGGCAAAGGTTTTTTCACAAGTTCAAGGAGTTGACTACGATGAGACGTTCTCACCGGTAGCGATGCTTAAGTCCGTCCGAATCGTGTTAGCAATAGCTGCATTTTTTTATTATGAAATCTGGCAGATGGATGTCAAAACGGCGTTCCTTAACGGCTTTCTTAAGGAAGAGTTGTTTATGATGCAACCCACAGGTTTTGTCGATCCAAAGAATGCTAAGAAAGTGTGCAAGCTCCAGCGATCCATTTATGGACTGGTGCAAGCATCTCGGAGTTGGAATAAACGCTTTGATGAGGCGATCAAAGCATTTGGTTTTATACAAGTGGTTGGAGAATCTTGTATTTACAAGAAAGTGAGTGGGAGCTCTATGGCGTTTATAATATTATATGTGGATGACATATTGCCGATTGGAAACAACGTGGAGTTTTTGGAGAGCATAAAGGATTACTTGAATAAAAGTTTCTCTATCAAGGAGCTAGGAGAAGCTACTTACATTCTAGGCTTTAAGATCTATAGGGATAGATCGAGACGCCTGATAGGACTCTCACAAAGCACATACCTTGATAAATTTTTGAAGAAGTTCAAAATGGATCAGTCCAAGAAAGGGTTCTTGCCAGTGTTACAAGGTATAAAATTGAGTAAGACTCAGTGCCCAGCAACTGCGGAAGATAGAGAACAAATGAGTTCCGTCCCCTACGCTTCAGTCATAGGTTCTATCATGTATGCAATGTTGTGCACTAGACCAGACGTCAGCTTGGCCATAAGTATGGCAGACAGATTTCAGAGTAATCCACAAGTGGATCACTGGACTAGGGTCAAGAATATTTTGAAGTACCTGAAAAGGACTAAGAAAATGTTTCTCGTTTATGGAGGTGACAAAGAGCTCGTCGTAAAAGGTTACGTCGACGCAAGTTTTGACACCGATCCGGATGACTCTAAGTCGCAAACCGGATACATATTTATTCTTAATGGGGGTGCGGTAAGCTGGTGCAGTTTCAAGCAAAGCGTCGTAGCAAATTCTACATGTGAAGAAGAGTACATGGCTGCCTCGGAGGCTGCAAAGGAGGGTGTCCGAATGAAGCAGTTCATGACAGATCTTGGAGTTGTGCCAAGCGCACTAAACCCAATAACTCTGTTAAGTGACAACACTAGTGCCATTGCCTTAGCAAAGGAACCAAGGTTTCACAAGAAGACCAGACACATCAAACGACGCTTCAACCTCATCCGCGACTACGTCGAATTCGGAGAGAACGTGAATATTTGCAAAGTGCACACGGATCTGAATGTAGCAGACCCACCGACTAAACCTCTTCCACGGGCAAAACATAATCAACACCAGAACTGTATGGGTGTTCGATTTATTACAATGTAAATCACATGGCGATGTGAGGACTAGATTATTGACTCTAGTGCAAGTGGGAGACTGTTGGAAATATGCCCTAGAGGCAATGATAAATAGTTATTATCATATTTCCTGTTTAAAGATAATCGTTTATTATCCATGCTATAACTGTATTGAATGAAAACATACATACATGTGTGGATACATACACAAAACAATGTCCCTAGCAAGCCTCTAGTTGGCTAGCCAGTTGATCAATGATAGTCAAGGTTTTCTGACTATATGCAAGTGTTGTCACTTGATAACTGGATCACATCATTAGGAGAATCATGTGATGGACTAGACCCAAACTATGAACGTAGCATATTGATCGTGTCGTTTTATTGCTATTGTTTTCTGCGTGTCAAGTATTTGTTCCTATGACCATGAGATCATATAACTCACTGGCACCGGAGGAATACCTTGTGTGCATCAAACGTCGCAACGTAACTGGGTGATTATAAAGGTGCTCTACAGGTATCTCTGAAGGTGTCCGTTGAGTTAGTATGGATCAAGACTGGGATTTGTCACTCCGTGTGACAGAGAGGTATCTCGGGGCCCACTCGGTAATACAACATCACACACAAGCCTTGCAAGCAATGTGACTAAGTGTAAGTCACGGGATCTTGTATTACAGAACGAGTAAAGAGACTTGCCGGCAATGAGATTGAAATAGGTATGCGGATACCGACGATCAAATCTCGGGCAAGTAACATACCGAAGGACAAAGGGAATGACATATGGGATTATATGAATCCTTGACACTAAGGTTCAACCGATAAGATTTATGAAGAATATGTAGGATCCAATATGGGCATCCAGGTCCCGCTATTGGATATTGACCGAGGAGTGCCTCGGGCCCTATCTACATAGTTCTCGAACCCGCAGGGCGTGCACATTTAAGGTTCGATGATGTTTTAGTATAGTTGAGTTATATGTGTGGTTACCGAATGTTGTTCGAAGTCCCGGATGAGATCACAGACGTCACGAGGGTTTCCGGAATAGTCCGGAAACGAAGATTGATATATAGGATGGTTTCATTTGGTCACCGGAAAGTTTCGGGCAATTCCGGTAGTGTACCGGGAGTGACGACTGGGTTCCGGGAGTTCACCGGGAGGGACCCACCCACCCGGGAGTGAGCCCAAGGCACTAGGGTTGCGCCACAAGTCCTTAGTGGGCTGGTGGAGTCAGCTCAAGGGGCCCATGGCGCCACATAAGAAAATACCAAAGGAAAATAAAAGAAAAACGGAAAAGAGGGAGGTGGGAAGGAAGATGAGGACTCCTCCTTCCCAAACCGAATTGGAGGAGTCCTCCTCCTCCCCTTTGCTGGCACACCTTGAGGGCTTGTCCCTCAAGTCTAGCCCTCCCCCTCCCTCCTATATATAGTGGAGTTTTAGGGCTGATTTGAGACAACTTTTGCCACGTGCAACTCAACCCTAGACCACATAGATTTACCTCTACATCGGATTTCTGCGGAGCTCGGGCGGAGCCTTGCAGGACTAGATCATCACCACCACAGGAGCGCTTTCACGCTGCCGGAGAACTCACCTACTTCTCTGTCTTGCTTGATGGATCAAGAAGGCCGAGATCATCGTCGAGCTGTACGTGTGCTGAACGCGGAGGTGTCGTCCGTTCGGCGCTAGATCGGAACGGATCGTGGGACGGATCGAGGGACGGTTCGTGGGACGATTCGAGGGACGTGAAGACGTTCCACTACATCAATCGCATTTCTTAACGCTTCCTGCTGTGCGATCTAGAAGGGTACGTAGATCCAAATCTCCTCTTGTAGATGCACATCACCATGACAGGGCTTCGTGTGCGTAGGAAATTTTTTGTTTCCCATGCAACGTTCCCCAACACGGAAGTGGCTCCGGAGCCATCTTATGGCCTGCTGGATAGCCGGAGTGGATCGGGGCACCCGTCCCATGCGAGGAAGGCGCAGGCTGATCCGACTGCTGCGGGCGATCTGAAGACAAACCGATCGCAGGCGGCTAGCTGGTATAAACCGAGACCAGAGGCTGGTTGAAGACGAACGGCGAGGCAGTGGTCGATGCCGCCGGGGCTAGCGAGCCAGCGCCGTTAGGGTCGATCGGCGCGGCGACGACGACGGTGATCGGGCTAGGTAGGGCAGCGGAAGTCATTGGAACCAACCCGGGTTGATATCATGTAAGAGTTAGGGTTTGGGAAACTACACCTTACCTCATAAGAGGTGGCCTATCTCATATATATAAGGAGTACACAATATGTGTATAATACAATATACAAGACTATACAAAATCTATGTATAATACAATCTAACACTCCCCAGCTAACCAAGTATTTATTTAAAAAAACAGGCATAAGCTGCATCTGGTTTCTATTAATAAAGCCAACAGAAACCAAACAACATTTTAGTGAAATAACCGGAATCTGCCTAGCATTTGATGTTTCTGTGTCCTATAGCCACGGTGGTTTGGAGGACTATGGGAGCTATGCTAGGAACTAATTGTGGTCCAAACTCTATATGGCAATTCTATGCATAGATTCATGCTTTCCTACCTGGTTTTAGTGAAATATACACTGTTTGTTTGACGACAATTTGCTGGGCAATTTGGTTGGCTCGGAATCGTACTACCTTTGAGAAAAAGTGGATCAATACCCCGTTTAAAATTGTATTTACGGCTTATGTGTTTCTTAAATACTTGGCAGGTCTGCAGAAACCTGGGATGATAGAGGTGACCAAAAAAGGTGCAGAGATGCTGAAGGAGAATGCATCGCAGATGCTGCGGCTGTGTGGACTGCCAATGCCAGAAGCAAATGACCGCGCCAATGAAGGAGAAGAGTGAGAGAAGTGGTGATATGCCCAGTTGCTGATCCTCGTGAAACTTGGGGAAGGGGTAGAGTTGCTGTTGAAGTGCTTTTGGTGGCCAAATTCTGTTAGACTTGTGATCCATAGTGATCTTGCGTTGTTTGATTTTGGGTTGTGCTTTACTGTAAGGGGTGTTATGCGGTACTTTGTGATCTTAGGGTAGTTTGTTAAGTGCAGTTTTGGATGATATTTCAGGTTTTAGTCCCATAGTTTGTGTTCCTGATGCGTAGACGGTGGGTTTTCTGGTATTGTCCCGAACTCGTTTCTTTCCTTTCCCTAGATTTTTTTGGTTCTGATTCAAAAAAGGCGTTGTATTTCATTATGTTTATAATGAAAAAGGAAGAAGCCCGGTTTGAAAAAAAGAAGCCAAACAACAGAGTAGAAGTCTTAGAAACAGAACAGAAATAAGTAGACATACAGTACGCGACATTACAAGTATTTTCCGCTGCAATTAAAAAAAAGTATTTCCCATTGAAGTAGGGTTGTAATTAACCTTCAGAAACCCATCAAAAATATATGAAAAATAAAAAGTGAGATTGCACCTCAACATCACCTGACAGACAGTTGGAGCTAGGTAGGCTCTCCTGGCGTCAGATTTGCTGGTTCCTGCCTGCCACAGAAGCACTGCTCCTGCCCACCCAAATCCCCACTGCTCACCTCTGTGCTTTTCCAAATGCGTTACACGGTACGTGCTACGTAGGCTGGCCACTGTACGTGTGTACCCGATCTTCCTGGCTGAGCCACGAAGTTGGTTTCCGGCCGCCACTGTTCGCGTCCTCATGGCTGTCTGTAGCAGAGCCCTCGGCCACGCAATCGCTACCATAGGCTGTGCCTGTGCGGCTGTAAAACATTGAGCTGACTCGTTCGTAAACCATGCAGCCAGCCTCTCAAGTACTCCATCCATCCATCTTCGAGTGCATATCAAAATCACCACAGGAATATAATCCTAGGTACAGTTTGGAAAGATCAATGTGTAGTGTAGCAATATACGAGCAATGTCGATCGACCGACGTAATCCAAATCGATGATAAGAAAGTGCTACTTGCCCAACGTTGACCTATGCTAACTTGTCACCATATGTGCATGCATGGTTAGACCGTGGTGACTGGCAACCAGTGACTTGGGATTGCGCGCCTCGACGTTACGGGCGAAGCGACTTGGGGGTGTATGTGATCATCTGAAGCACCACAGTCTTGTCAGCGTCGTGTTCCGGCCGGCCGGGGCGGCGACGATGGGACGGACCGTCCACGGCTAATCGGCACTGATTGCTTCATGATCGCCGCCGCCAACAGCTCGCTACTCGATCTCCAGCCTCCCCCGTGTCGCGTGTATGGTCTGTTTGGATATTCTAACCTGGTTAAAGTTAGAGTTAGATTCTAACCTTTAACTAACATGAACTAACATTAGTGGAGAAAGGGGTATTAGAACCGGTTGGTAAGGGACTTTGGACCCGGATACACATCCGGTGCTACGTATCCGGGACTAAAGGCCCCCCCTTTAGCACCGGTCTCTTACAAACCGGTGCTAAAGGCCTCCACGTGGGCGCCGAAGAGTGCGCGCAGGTACCAACCGGTCCTAATGCTTTTTTTTTTCTTTTTTTTCCTTTTCTTTTCAGGGTTTCCGATTCCGTATTTCGGTGTTTCCGTGTTCCGTATTTTCAGGGTTTTCGTTTACGTGTTTCCGGTTCCGTATTTCCGTTTACGTCTTTCCGATTCCGTGTTTCCGATTCCGTGTGTCCGTGTTCCGTTTTTTACGAACACGTAATCGGAAACACGTATCCGGAAACACCGATTCCGTGTTTGCGGTTAAGTGTTTCTCCGATTCCGTGTTTGCGGTTAAATGTTGATGCACCAAATAAAAGTACATATATACATGTAACACGAAGTACTGGACCGATTATCATTACATAATTTGAAGTTCGTTTCCTATAGCTGTATACTTGCATAGAGAAGGGAGCTGGCTATTGGTTCATAGGATGGAAAAATTCTCCGCCTTCATCTATGACTTGCGTGAGGAGAAATCCTGCTAATTCCTCTGCAACTGCCTTGCAACGTTGGATTGGTCTTAGCATCGCCCGCTTTCGTTGCAGCTTTAAAAGAAGTAGATGAAAACAATTAAGTTATGAACAAAACTAACATAATTGATGGCAACATAAATAAAGTTGTGAAGATCCGGTTATGTACCTCTAGTTTTCTGGAAGTACGAGATTTCTCATTGATAATCCTGTGAATGTACTCGCAAACGTAGTATCCACAATAATCAGTGCCCTGTGGTTGTTGCGGGACGCCCTATATACGAGAACATAATTCGGTCAAATTAATAATAATCAAGAGAATGGTAATGGTATTGAAACCAGGGTACGTAGTACTACTTACTTTGTTAATCTGAAAGTGGAGCTTGTATGCCCATGTACCGGGTTCTTTCTTGATGAACATTTTCCAAACCCTGGCCGACAAAGAAAAATGAATACAAGAGTTAATTATTACTTACTTGATATCAGGAAATGAACGAAAAAGAGGCCGATGAACGAAAGAGGCCGATATATATATACCTTTGAAGCATCTGACGCGCGCTCTTCCATTTGTCAGCATCCCAGGTTAACGGGTCCCAGACTTCAACCACTCCTTGATCGATTCTAATGATGAACAATATGAAGTGGGACCTGCGCACGTGTACACACGCAGTCATGCATACTCATCAATTACACTTAACATCAGGTAAGCAAAATGGAATGTGTACAAGACAGTAACACTCACTTGAATCCGTAGGGCCAAAGTATTTCTTTTTTGGTACTTTGTCACTTCAAAAACCTTAGCAAATCATCCGGTGTATCCTTGTTGAACTTTTCTATTGTCTCTTGATGAAACGAATACGGGTCAATGAACCCAAAGTCCCAGATTCCTGCCAGCCTGCATTCACGAATCTTCATTCTGCATAGTAGCGTACAAAAAGAATGTCTCGTGAGTGATAATTATACGGGCAATGAACGCGAGCTTAACTAAATAATTAAATTACACAAATAAAACACTTACAAACAGTAGCAGCTGACGATAGCTTTGTCGAGGGCACGTTGATTGTACATCTGGAAAAAATCATCGAACCCAACCTCCACACTGTACTCTCCGAAGTAGTGTTGATCCTGAACTGCCGCCATGATACAGTCTCTCTTTTGCCTTGCGGCCTGCAAGTACCAACCATGTAAATTCCATAGTTGGGTTGTTAGAGCACTAGGATTTTCGACCAGAGGCTGCTCGGGCTTATATTTATATACCACATCAGCAATAGCGTAACCTACGTCGCCCATGCGTGGACCGGACACTGAAGCCTGGTCAGATAACATCTTGAGCGGGGCAATTGACTGTGCTTCTTGTTGTCCGAGCTGGGGAACTTGTTTCCCGCATTTCGTCTGCTCCGCCTGCTTCATCTGCTCCGCCTGCTTCATCTGTGCGGTGTGCATCTTTTCAATGAACCGTTCATAGTCTGAAAGGGGCGGCGGTGGCGGCGGTTCATGATAATATAAGTTGTCGATGGTGCACTCAAATTTTCCACTTTGGTACGTTCTTCAGAGTTTCCTTCCAGATGTCTGGAGGGGGCTTCAGGGGAAACCGTGCGAACCATGCTTTGTTTTTGGCTTTCACGGCCTCGTCTAGTTCCTCCGGAGTCATCAGGCCTGGTAACTTCGGGGGAGTCTTGACTTTATTGGGTTTGCTTTCTCTCTTCTTGGGAGGAGTCCCGTTTCTTCTGAATTGCAGCTTCCGCTTTGCCGTACCCGTAGTTCGCGCATCCGTCGGCTCACTGGAGTGCACGGGCGATGGACACTCGGCCTCGGGCTCCCTATCTTCGTTGTGGGGTGGACTTGGAGGTGCGTTGGGGGGTGGACTTGGAGGTGCGTTGGGGGGTGGACTTGGAGGTGCATTGGGGGGTGGACTTGGAGGTCATGCATTCTCTGTATGAAAGTGAAAAAACTATGAAAAATAGGCTTACATGTGGTGCAACATTCAGTAATTGTTGGAGGTGGTGCATAATTGTACCTGGAGGAGTCGGTGGCCTTGGCGCCGCGTTAGGAAACACGATGTGTTTCTTCTTCCACAAGATGATACCAAGCTCCATTTCTCCCAGTGTCTTCTCGCCTTCACCTCCAGGAATATCAAGCTCAATTGACTGGCATCCCGGCGTAATTGTTGACAACCCGACACGAGCATGGGATGCTGGAATCTGACCACCATGGTAGGTTGCTCCAGGTTGATTCGGTAAAGCATAGCCTGACGCCACCATGAAGGATATGTTCCCCATTGGCATATGTATCTCACAGTTTGTCTTCTCCGTGACATCATCCACGGGGTAGTGAGGCGCCGACGGTTCGACTGCAGGACCGTCTTCTAGCTGCAGCTGCGTGGAACCCACGCTGCTTCTATGCTGAGATGGGATGGCATCTGCTACAGGATCGTCTTCTAATTGCTGCCTATCAGCGTCAGGTGCAGGATCTTCTTCCTCCTCTTCAGTGTCAGGTACAGGGTGTCCCCCTTTCTTCAAGAGAAACGACACCTTTTCTTCTAATGTCGCTATCCGTTCCAGCGCCTTCCTCTTGCTTCTACCACGGCTTCTGTAAGTGCCAAGGTCCGCCGGAAACCCTTGGTTCCACGGGGTAGTGGCTCCAAAGCCTCGTGTTCGTCCCCACTTTTCGGGGTTCCCGAGTGCCTTCGTCAACTCGTCGTTCTCTCTGTCGGGAACAAAAGTTCCTTTTCGAACAGCTTCTATTGCCTTCTCTAGATCTGATACGACTTGTCTTATTTTTTCCGACCATGGTCCCTCCGCAACAATCATCCCAGTCTCAGCGTCCAACGTAGCCCCATGCGCGAACAACCAGAACTTGGACCTATCGGGCCAGTCATGTGTCTGTGGAATGATATTTCTTTTCAGAAGCGCATCTTCATAGCGTCGCCACCTAGGCAGGGCAGTCATGTAGCCACCTGACCCCAAAATATGGTGATATTTCTTCTTCTTCGCATTCTCCGTATTTGTGGCTGATCGGGATGTAAAGACACCCGATTTCTTGTACGCCTTAAAATCAGGCCAAGCGTCTCTTATCTTCACTAGGTGCCCAGTGAAAACTGGATGTTCGTCCTTATATTTCTTCCACAAGTCTTTCTTCCACCTCTGGAATTGTGTGGCCATCTTCTTCAAAGCCCACTCCTCGACTTTCTTCTTCTTATCTTCCGCTACGCTGAAATTTAGCCAGACCGTGTCGCAGAGCACTCTTTTCAATCTGTCATCGACATAAGTAGCTCCAACGTTGGCGCCGGTCTTCGGCTTATTCCATTCTATTAAGTTGATCGGGACCAGGTCTCTTACAACAACTCCGCACTGATTTACAAATTTGCGATAAGTTTCTGGGGGTTCCAGTGGTTTGCCATCAGCAGCAACTTTATCGATCGAGTACCTTGCAGTATCTTTCAACCTTGCGGCCGGGCCTCGTTTCGACTTTGTCTCAGTACTTGCGCTAGGTGTTCCGGAGGGCACCTAAACGGGAAAATAATGATTCGTTAGCAAGTGCAATACAAATTAATTGTTGCATCAACACTGACTTGAGATATACATTGGCAGAGTTTGTTCCGGAGGGCACTTCTTCATCTACTACATCTTCTATATTCTCAGCTCCGTCACCGGAGTCGTTCAAAAATTGATTGCTAAACGCATGCCCACCGTCGTCATCATGATATATGGCCGTTGCATCTTCAAAAATCATCTGGCACATGTATCTTTCCTTCTCCGCCTCACCCATTTCCGCGAGCTGATCGGCGTGCTGATCATGTGGTTCTTGGGGATCCATAGCTCAACACCTGCTAGTAACAAGAATTTAACTTAGCAAAATTATTTACGGAAAAGTTTTACGGAACCGGAAATTTTACGGAATCGTCGGAGTCGTAATCGTCGCAAAGTTTTACGGAATCGTCGGAAAGTTTTACGGAATCGTCGGAATCGTCGGAAACTTTCCCCGCAGTTATGGAATCGTCGGAATCGTAGGAAAGTTTTACATAATTGTAATCGTCGGAAAGTTTTACGGAATCGTCGGAAACTTTCCCCGCAGTTATGGAATCGTCGGAATCGTAGGAAAGTTTTACGGAATTGTAATCGTCGGAAAGTTTTACGAAATCGTCGGAATCGTCGGTTTAGGGTTTTACGGAATCGTCGGTTTAGGGTAAACTATGAATCGTCGGAATCGTCAGAATCGTCGGTTTAGGGTAAACTATGAATCGTCGGAATCGTCGGAATCGTCGGTTTAGGGTTTTACGGAATCGTCGGAATCGTCGGTTTAGGGTAAACTATGAATCGTCGGAATCGTTGGTTTAGGGTTTTACGGAATCGTCGGTTTAGGGTAAACTATGAATCGTCGGAATCGTCGGAATCGTCGGTTTAGGGTTTTACGGAATCGTCGGTTTAGGGTAAACTATGAATCGTCGGAATCGTCGGAATCGTCGGTTTAGGGTTTTACGGAATCGTCGGAATATGATGAAGGCGACTTCACGTAACTTTTTTTTATAGGATGTCCTATTCGGGCCGGAAAAAAACTAATATCGACGGTTATAATTACAAGCATACAACAATATGGATATACGAAAATATGCATGGATATACCTTACGTGAAGAAGACGAAGTGGGGCGGCGAGGAGGCGGCGTGGGGCGGCGCGCGAGGAGGCGGCGAGGAGGCGTCGCGAGGAGGCGTCGAGGAGGCGACGGCGCGGCAAAGAGGCGGCGAGGAGGCGACGGCGCGGCGAGGAGGCGGCGCGAGGATCGGCGAGGATCGACGAGGAGGCGACGACGCGGCGAGGAGGCGGCGAGGATCGTCGGCCGGCGAGGCGGCGCGAGGAGGCCGCGGCGCGAGGAGGCGGCGGCGGCGCGCGTGAGGAGGCGGCGGCGGCGCGCGAGGAGGCGCGCGGCGGCGCGGCGATGAGGCGGTGCCGCGCGAGGAGGTGGCGGCGCGGCGAGGAGGCGACGGCGCGGCGAGGAGGCGACGGCGCGGCGAGGCGGCGAGGAGAGAGGCCGAGTCGGCGAGGAGAGAGGCGGCGAGGAGAGAAGGCACGCGCGGGAAGGCGAGAAGTTGGTGACCCCGGAGAGGTATAGGGCCTTTAGCACCGGTCTGTGTTAACAACCGGTGCTAAAGACCCTTTAGCACCGGTTGCTAACACAGACCGGTGCTAAAGGGTCCAAAATTCGGGCGCGAACCGAACCCACCTTTAGGACCGGTTGTTGTTACAGACCGGTCCTAAAGGTTTTTTTCCTTTTTCTTTTTTCCTTTTTTCTGTTTCCTGTTTTCTTTTTCTTTTTGTTTCCTTTTTCTTTTTCCTGTTTCTTCTTTTATTTTTCTTTTTTCCTTTTTTCTGTTTCCTGTTTTCTTTTTCTTTTTGTTTCCTTTTTCTTTTTCCTGTTTCTTCTTTTATTTTTCTTTTTTCCTTTTTCCTGTTTCCTGTTTTCTTTTTCTTTTTGTTTCCTTTTTCTTTTTTCTGTTTCTTCTTTTATTTTATTTTTTTGTTTCCCTTTTCTGTTTTTTTTTACATTTATTTACGAATTGTTAAAATGTCATTTTTACACTTAAAAAATAAAAATGATATTTATCAAAATGATCAAATTTAGTGGAAACTGGTCAAAATTTTAATATTTATCAAAATGGTCAACACAATTACATAAAAGGTTTAATACATTATTACACATCACCAATAACACCCCCTATCTATTTTTCTTCTTGCCTTTCTTCTGATTGCGCCGTAACCATGGACTATCTTCATCATTTAACGGGATGCTTGGATCATCTTTGACTTTGAAGGGAGGAATTTCATCAAATTTATTGTAATCTTCTGACATGTCTGTCTTGTCCTCGACTCCCACGATGTTTCTTTTCCCTGAAAGAACTATGTGGCGCCTTGGCTCATCGTCTGATGTATTCGCTTCCTTATCTTTTCTTTTTCTCGGTCTGCTAGACATGTCCTTCACATAGAAAACCTGAGCCACATCATTGGCTAGGACGAATTGATCATTGCCGTACCCAAGATTCTTCTGATCCACTGTTGTCATTCCGTACTTCGGGTCTACCTTCACGCCTGATAGGTTGAACCATTTGCACCAGAACAAAGGGACCTTAAAAGAAGGTCCGTAGTCAAGTTCCCATATCTGCTCTATGTAACCATAGTATGTGACCCTTTGCCCGTTGTCGTCTTTCGCATCAAACCGGACGCCACTGTTTTGGTTGGTGCTCTTTTTATCTTGGTCTGCCGTGTAAAATGTGTTACCATTTATCTCGTACCCTTTAAAGGTCAATACAGTCGAAGATGGTTGCTTGGCCAACAAGTATAGCTCATCTTCAACAATGTTGTCATTAATGAGACGTCTTTGCAACCAACCGCCGAAAGTCTTCGCGTGTTCTTTAGCAATGAAATCTTCAGGTTGCTTCGGGTATTCCGAGCGTAAAATATCCTTGTGTTCCTGGATATATGGAGCCGCCAAGCTGGAATTAACTAGAACTGTGTAGTGTGCTTGAGTGAAAGATTGCTCGTCCATACATGTTGTTGATTTCTTTCCTAGCGTGCCTTTTCCACGCAGTCTCCCCTCATGGCGCGACTGAGGAACACCGATCGGGTTCAGGTCAGGAATAAAGTCAACACAAAACTCAATGACCTCCTCTGTTCCATAGCCCTTGACCATGCTTCCTTCTGGCCTAGCACGGTTTTTAACATAATTCTTCAAGACTCCCGTGAACCTCTCAAAGGGGAACATATTGTGTAAGAATACAGGACCGAGAACGTAAATCTCTTGGACTAGGTGAACTATGAGGTGCGTCATAATATTGAAGAAGGTTGGTGGGAACACCAACTCGAAGCTGACAAGACATTGGACCACGTCCTTCTGTAAACTTGGTAGAGTTGCTGGATCGATTGCCTTCTGAGAAATTGCGTTGAGGAATGCACATAGCTTCACAATGGGTACTCGCACGTTTTCTGGCAGAAGCCCCCTCAATGCAATCGGAAGTAACTGGGTCATGATCACGTGGCAGTCATGAGACTTTAGGTTTTGGAACTTTTTCTCTTCCAGGTTTAGTATTCCTTTTATGTTCGACGAGTAGCCAGACGGGACCTTGATACTGCTCAGGACTTGGAAAAAGATCTCCTTCTCTTCCTTGGTAAGAGCGTAGCTGGCAGGACCTTTGAAATTCTCTCGATTCATCAGGTCGTCTTGTTCGTGCATACGTTGGTGGTGCAGCCATGCTTTTGGTGTATCTCTCGACTTCTTCCCATGCACGCCCAATAAGTTTAGCAGGTTCACGCAAATATTTTTCGTCACGTGCATCACGTCGATCGCAGAGCGAACCTCTAGGAATTTCCAATAGGGTAGTTCCCAGAATATAGATTTCTTCTTCCACATGGCTACGTGGTTGTCGGCGTCATTCGGAACAGATTGTGCGCCAGGACCCTTACCAAAGATTACTTTTATATCTTTGACCATGTCATATATATCAGTACCTTTAGGGAGGGTTGGCTTCCTCCGTGTATCTGCCTCGCCTTTGAAATGCTTTCCTTTCTTTCTTACGGGATGCCTGTCTGGAAGAAATCGACGATGCCCCGGGTACATATTCTTGCCTATATGTATACTTTCAATCTCGCCTAAACAGTGTGTGCATGCGCTGTATCCCTTGTTTGACTGTCCTGAGATGTTACTAAGAGCGGGCCAATCATTGATGGTTACAAACAGCAACCCTCGTAGGTCAAATTCCTCCTGTTTGTACTCGTCCCACACACGTACACCTTCGTCAGCCCATAACTCTAAAAGTTCATCAACCAGTGGCCTCAGGTACACATCAATGTTGTTGCCGGGTTGCGACGGGCCTGGGATAAGCACTGGCATCATAATGAACTTACGCTTCATGCATAACCAAGGAGGAAGGTTATAGATACATAGAGTCACGGGCCAGGTGCTATGACTGCTACTCTGCTCCCCAAACGGATTCAGGCCATCTGTACTTAGACCAAACCTTAAGTTTCTTGGGTCACGTGCAAAGTCCTCGTACTTATCGTCGATGTTTCTCCACTGCGACCCATCAGCGGGTTGTCTCAGCATATCGTCTTCCTTACGGTCTTCTTTGTGCCATCGCAGCAACTTGGCATGCTCTTCGTTTCGGAACAAACGTTTCAACCGTGGTATTATAGGAGCATGCCACATCACCTTGGCAGGAACCCTCTTCCTGGGGCGGTCGTCGCCCTCAACATCACCAGGGTCATCTCGCCTGATCTTATACCGAAATGCACCGCATACCGGGCAGGCATTTAAATTCTCGTGCTGACCGCGGTAGAGGATGCAGTCATTGATGCATGCATGTATCTTATGCACTTCCAATCCTAGAGGGCGGACAACCTTCTTTGCTTCGTACGTACTGCAGGGCAGCACGTTATCTCTTGGAAGCATCTTCTTCATTATTTTCAGCAGCTTTTCAAATCCCTTGTCAGATATTCCATTCTCTGCCTTCCATTGCAGCAATTCCAGGGTGGTGCCCAGCTTTTTCTGGCCATCTTCGCAATTTGGGTACAACAATTTTTTGTGATCTTCTAACATGCGCTCCAACTTCAACCTCTCGTTTTCACTTCCGCAGTTTATCTGTTCTTCACGAATGACCTGACGAAGATCATCATCAGACTCATCAACAATGTCCTCAAGTTCAGGCTCGTCTTCCCCCATTTCAGTATCACCGTGTTCACCGAACATAGGATAGTTATCATTATCCTCTTCTTGTTCATTGTCTTCCATTACAACCCCTCTTTCTCCGTGCTTGGTCCAACAAAAATAACTGGGCATGAAGCCTTCTTGCAACAGGTGGGTGTGTATGGTTCTTGAGTTAGGGAAATTCCTCTTATTCTGGCATTTTTTACATGGACAAAAAATAAATCCATTCTGCCTGTTTTTCTCAGCCACATTGAGAAAACTATGCATGCCATTAAGGAATTCCGGACGACGTCGATCACTGTACATCCATTGCCGGTTCATCTGCCTTATATAAATTTATATTAAACCATTATGCTAAATCATCATGACTAAATTAATTAATTAATACAAAAAGTTCATCACACGTTAAAACCAAAGTAGCGTAGTGACCATACATATATAGTTCTCATAAAAACACACACTGAAACCAACCATAAAAACTCTCTCTAATTAATGCATTTAAAAACAACAACAAATGCGATCAAAATCGCAACAAACGTAACAATTGACCCGACGGCATAATGATACCAAGCCTCTTTACTAATTGCATATTTTCTAATCTTTCTAATCTTCAGACGCATTGCGTCCATCTCGCTCTTGTGACCATCGACGACACCGGCAAGAACCTTTTCCAAGGTCATCTTCTCTCTTTCAGTTTTTTCCAACCTTTCTTCAGTTTTTTTCAATCTTTCTTTCAGGCCAACATTTTCTTGTTCAACTAAGTGTAACTTCTCACCAATAGGGTCGATTGGCATTTCCGGTTCCACTACCTCCTAGATAAAAATATCTATGTCAAGTTGGTCGGCGTAATTAATTGTCATATAATCAGGAAATGAAAATATGTAGTTATAAAAGATAATATACCACATCCGAATCATAGACTGGACGAGGGCCAACGGGGACGGATATCAAAACCATGACGCTATACATATAAAAAAAATCTTACACAATAAGAAAATTATATACAAGTAAATATGTAAATCATACAAATCAAAATTTGTTTTGGTAAATAAAAACAATAGGATCACCAAGGTTGTGTCGGTGACGGGGCGATCGACGGCGGTGAGGAAGGGGACAAGGCGCGCGACACTAAAAAAAACCACAAATCATAATTAAATTTGAGCTCAAATTGCATATGTATACATAACAAATGATGAACTCTCTCTAGCTTAGGCATTTCATCAAACACCTAGCTAGCACAACAAAAATGAAATGAGCAAGAAAACGAGCAAAACTTGCAATGCCGGAAGAGGGAATGTTGATGCTAACCGTAGGACCGATGGGTGCCAACAATCTTGACAAATGGTGGAGAAAAATGGGGATGGATTAGAGCTCCCAAGAGGAAGGAGAGAGCAAAAATGGAGTTGAGCTCGAGCTAGAAAAAATGGGGTGGAATATAGGGTGCTCAGGGAGGAAGGAGAGGAGGGCTTTAGGACCGGTTTGTGTCAAAAACCGGTGCTAAAGGGTCTGACAGCGGGGCCCTGCAGTTGCTGCAAAAATGAGAAAACCTTTAAAACCGGTTTGTGATACAAACCGGTTCTAAAGGGTTTGTCCACTGGGCCCCCCTCCCTGCAGCAAACGGTCCAAAAACCTTTAGGACCGGTTTGTGTTACAAACCGGTCCTAAAGGCCTTCCGGCCATTTGCTGCAGGGAGGGGGCCCAGCGGACAGACCCTTTAGAACCGGTTTATATCCAATCCGGGTCAAATGTGGTTGGCTCAATGCCCTGTTTTCTACTAGTGTAACTCTAACTCTAAAGGTGTTTGGATGGGAGGGTTAGGTAAACGATAAATGCTCTTTCTCAATCATTTGTCTACTTTGAATCTCTCTCTTTCTCTGGACCCACCTACTCTAACCCAAAAAAGCACCTTTTAAATGGATTAGAGTTTTTGGATGGGTTAGATGCATCTAACCAACTCTAACCCACCTGTTTGAATCTTTAAGGATTAGATGGCTTAAATCTAACCCAATATAACTCTAACCCTAGGATCCAAACGGGGCCTGTGTTAGGCAGCGGTAAACTCTTTGGCCGGCCATGATGCGGCATGCATGCGTCTCAACGTCCGGCTGGCCGGCGTACACGTACACGGCGTAGGTAGCGTACTCCTGCTAGGCAGCTTCAGCCTTCAGGTGGTGAGTGGGGGCGCATGTTTTTTCGGGTAGACGACACGACGGCGACGCGACGTCCGTGCTTTTGCTCCAGTAAGCGCACGCCTTGGCCATCGTTCTCACACCCGCCTGTATCTTTTCCACGATTTTCTTTGGAGGAAAACAACCGGTCGGCGGACATGATTCCCCGGGTATACCGCCTTTCTACGTACGGTCGCATTTTACCATCCATCTGATTGGCGAAGGTGGTCCTCGCCACTCCCTCCGACATGAACAGACACATCTGGTTCATGGCTTCGTCCTTCGTGCATGTGTGGTGCCTGGCTTGGTGGAGTTGAATGAATCATCACCATGCAGGTCCAGGGACTGGCTAGAGCTTAGCCAGTTGGGGTTTTAATACTTCTATATGATGCGATGGAACGGAAACAACTGGTTCGAGGGCACGATGTGTATGCATACTTTTAAAGTACTGGTCGAATTATTGGGCCTGTACGTACGTATTTCGCATGCTCCTCTCGTGCAATTATAGGTACGACGACTCGGTTCAGTTAGAGGAACATGCGTGGTAGCCAGCCAAGATGATCATACTATGCGTTGGGAGTCGTTATCTGGAAAAGAATCGGTTTGTTGATTATATCCATTCGATCGTCAGCTGGTTAATTGCATCCAACCTAACTTAATTTATGGGAGGCTGGGCTAGGAATCTACGTCAGCACTGCTATAGTGGACAAGTGTTCATTACAAAATGCCAGTTTTAGGTTGATCGTAATTGTTAAAATTAATAGTGGGCTTTAGGTCCATAAGAGAATTTCAGAAATCTCCAAGGACTCATGTAGATGGTGGCGTGACAAGGTGGTGGTGAAAAGTTTAGTCCCATCACGTTAGTTAAGAAATAATTGGACCACGTAATTATAAGGGTCGCTCTTCTACATGTTATTGAAAAGTGAGAAAAGAAGAGGCACTCGCGCACTCCTCCTCGGCGGCGCGTCGGAGAAGACGACAGAGGATGCTGCCGCCGCCAATGCTGCTGCTACGCCCAAGTGGCCGACCGGAGGGTATAATATGTTTGTCCCGCTCATGTTTATTTCTGCCCTAATAGTACTAGCTATATGTGTAGATGTTTCTGCTATATGCGTAGTACTTGCTAGTATGCTCCGTGATCAGTATGTCATGAATCAAGTCAATGCCATGTTATTAATCATTTCATGGATTAATCTACTCGGAAAATTGCCTATTTTACTCAACAAACCAAAAACCTAATATGTGTAGGATTTTTTCGACTAATGGTTTTGCTGCTGCACTGAAACCGGATAAGTTTACCGGTACTTATTTCATGCGTTGGCAAACGAAAACTGCCTTATGGCTCACGGCTATGAACGTGTTCTGGGTAGCCGGTGTCACTCCCACGGGAATGATCTCTTCTGAACAAGAGAAGATGTTCGCGGAGGCCACCGCTCTATTCCTTGGAGCAGTCATAAACGTGATCGGAGATAAGCTGATTGATGCATATTTATATATGCATGTTGCCAAAGAGATGTGGGAGGCGCTCGAATCTAAATTCGGAGCCACTGATGATGGGAGTGAGATGTATGTTATGGAGCAGTTCCACGATTACAAAATGGTTGACAACCGTTCTGTATTGGAACAGGCTCATGAGATAATATGCATAGCTAAAGAACTTGAGGTTCTTAAGTGCAATTTGCCTGGCAAGTTTGTCACGGGCTGTATAATTGCTAAGCTCCCTAATTCCTGGAGGAACTTTACTACTACTCTGAAAGATTAGAGGCGTGAGTTCTCAGTAGAGGACATCAATGGCCATCTGAGTGTTGAGCAGAACTCGAGAGCAAAGGACTCCAATGAAAAAGCGGTCGAAAGCTCTTCTCTTGCCAATATGGTACATCAGAGGAACTTCAATTCCCACAAGCCCAAGGGAAAGAATTATGTCCAACAGAATACCGACTTCAAGAAGAAGGGAAAGAAGACCTTCAAGAAGAATAAGAAGGGAGAGGGCTGCTTTACTTGTGGTTCATATGAACATTGGGCGAACAAGTGCCCAAACAAGTACAAGAAACCGGCGCAGGACTCCAAGTCTGCCAATATGATTGTGGGCAACAATGAAAGTGGTGCATCTGGGTACGGTAATTTATTTACTGTATTTTCAGTTTGTCAGTCCACCGATTGGTGGGTGGACACGGGTGCAAATATTCATGTGTGTGCTGACATCTCATTGTTCTCTTCTTATCAGGCCACAGGTCGCGGGTCCGTATTGATGGGGAATGGCACGAGTGCTTCTGTTCTTTGTGTTGTCACGGTCGATCTGAAGTTTACTTCGGAAAGGATCGTGCAGCTGAAGAACGTGTAGCATGTCCCCGCCATGAAGAAGAATCTCGTTAGTGGGTCCCTTCTGTGTAGAGAATGGTTTAAGTTGGTCTTCGAGTCTAATAAAGTAGTTGTTACGAAATATGGGCTTTTTGTTGGAAAAGGTTATGAATGCGGAGGTCTGTTCCGCCTTTCCCTTACAGATTTTTGTAATAAAGTCGTGAACAATTTCATTCGAGTGTTAATGAATCTGAAGTTTGGCATTCATGTCTTTGTCACATAAGTTTCGGTGTTATGTCGCGGCTAGCAAAACTGAATTTAATCCCGAGTTTCACTTTAGGCAAAGGTTCTAAGTGCCATTCGTGTGTGTGCAAGCAAAGCAACCTCGCAAGCCTCACAAGGCTGCAAAGGAGAGACACTTGGCGCCATTAGAACTCATATATTCCAATCTTTGTGAGATGAATGGTGTGTTGACTAAAGGTGGAAATAAATATTTCATGACATTGATATATGATTCCACCAGATATTGCTATGTGTATCTGTTAAATACTAAAGATGAGGCTCTACATTATTTTAAAATCTATAAAGCAGAAGTTGAGAATCAACTTGAAAAGAAAATTAAACGAGTCCGGTCTCATCGTGGTGGAGAGTACTTCTCAAACGAGTTTGATTCTTTTTCTGCGGAACACAGCATATTTCATGAGAGGACGCCTCCCTATTCACCCCAGTCAAACGGGGTTGCCGAACGGAAAAACAATACTCTAACTGATTTGGTTAATGCCATGTTAGATACATCGGGTTTATGAAAGGCATGGTGGGGGGTGGCTATATTGAACGCGTGTCATGTCCTGAATAAGGTTCCTACAGAACATAATGAGGTCACTCGCTATGAGGAGTGGTCGACGAGAAGGACAACGCTCTCGTACTTACGTACTTGGGGCTGCTTCGCAAAAGTCAATGTGCCGATCCCCAAGAAGCATAAGCTTGGACCAAAGACTATGGACACATTAATTTGGGATACACTAAGAATAGCGTAGGCTATAGATTTCTAGTAGTGAAATCTGAGGTACCTGACGTGAAGGTCGGTACAATAATGGAGTCGAGGGATGCTACATTCTTTGAGGATATTTTTCCCATGAGAGATATGAAAAGCACTTCTAGACAGGAATCTGAGAAAACTCCCGAGTCTGCCATTCCTATGAAATACTATGAACAAACACATGATGAAAATCCTGAAGAGGATGATGAGGAAACCCTTGGTAGGGGCAAGAGACAAAGGACTACAAAGACCTTTGGTGATGATTTCCTCGTATACCTCGTCGATGATAATCCCACTTCTATTTCGAAGCGTATGCTTCTCCAGATGCTGATTACTGGAAAGTTGCGGTCGTAGCGAGATGGATTCCATCATGGCTAATGGGACATGGGAAATTACTGATCGTCCCTATGGTTGTAAACCACTGGGATGCAAGTGGGTGTTCAAAAATAAGCTTAGGCCCGATGGTACAATCAAAAAGTACAAGGCTAGACTTGTGGCTAAGGGCTATGCCTAGAAAGAAGAAGAAGATTTCGTTGGCACTTATTCACGTGTGGCCAGACTGACCACCATTCGAGTACTACTCTCGTTGGCAGCCTCACATGGTCTTCTTGTTCATCAAATGGACGTTAAGACGGCTTTCCTGAACAGAGAGCTAGACGAGGAAATCTATAAGAAAATGTTCATTTTAAACCCTGAATTGATAAACGTTCGACAGAATGAACCCCCAATTCAAAATCCCGGTCGATTGTAGCTGTCTAAATCAAACCATAACAAATTTCAATCGGGATTCATCTAATGGGCCGTCCCGTTTTAGGTTTTCTGTTCAAAAATAAAAACTTCAGAGAACATACATCACGATTGTACCCCGGTTGTACCCTGACTCACCTCCCAGCGCCGCCGCTCGCCTCCACCAGCCGGTGCCGCTCGATCTCTATCTCCCGTATCTCTCTCTCCTCTATGTCTCTCTCTGTGACTAATGGAACAACAGGTCACACAGGAGGCCGACGCCGCTCGCCCCACCTGCTGCCACCGTCGTTGCTCGCTCCACCTGCTGCCGCCGCCTCCGCTCGCCCCCTCCGACGCCTCCGCTCGCCCCCTTCGGCGCCTCCGCTCGCCCCACCGGCCGCCAACGCTACTCGCCACACCGGCCGCCTCTCCCGCGATGGATCTCTCTCCCACAACCTGGTCCCTCTCTCCTTCGCGTCCGTTTGACCTCGCCGACGGCTGCTCCAATCCGTCTTCTGCCCATTCCTGCTCTTATCTGTCCGCTCCCACTGCTTCTCGTTGCCGCACCCTACTCCAAACTCGAGCAGTGGAGGACGTCGGCCTCTGCCTCGCCTGCGCCCGCCGACTCCGACCGTGACCCGTGGTTGACCTCGCTGCCTTGTTGTTGGTGGTTCATGTAAAGGATGTTCCTCGTCCTAGGATGTGGCTGACCATGGATGGATGGAGCAGCTTGACAGAGAGACCCTGTGATGTGGTCGGTCCTCAGGCTTTGTAAATACATGTACAGATTTACAAGGAAATGTTCAGGGAAAGTGAGAATAACAATATGTTATGAAGTGGAATAATGCTTTTGTACAGATTTGTAATCTGGATGGGAACATGTAGTCCATAAAGTACTTATTACTCCCTCCGTTCTTAAAGAAAAAAGAAATCAGTAAATAGAAAAAGAAACAGTAAAAAAAAGAAATCATAAAAATAAAAGAATAAATATAAATAGGAACAGAAAATAAAAAATAAAACAAAAGGAAAAAAACCAGAAAAGAAAACAAAAAAATAAATTTAAATGAAAGGAAAAAAGAACTAAAAAACAACAACAAAAAACAAAAGGAAAAAAGAACAAGAAAAGAAAAAAGAAAAAAGAAGAACAAAAGGAAAAAAGAACCAAAAAAAAAAACAAATAACGAACAAAAATACTAAATCAACAACATGCAACACACGACTTCGGTGAACTGGGCCGGCCCAATCCCGGACATCGAGTGTCAGGTCGACAATCCCTTTTCGGAAAATGATTTGAAGGTTTGATTTACACCGGGATTGCATAGTTCAGGGTACAATCGACCGGGATTTTGAGTTAGAGGTTCATTTCGCCGAACCACTACCAATTCAGGGTTTAAAATGAACTTTTTCCAAATCTATATGAAACAGCCATATAGCTTTGTGATAGTTGGTTAGGAAGGAAAAGTGTGTAAGTTGTTGAAATCTTTATATGGCCTGAAGCAAGCATCTAAGCAATGGCATGATAAGTTTAATACAACTCTGACATCTGTTGACTTCGTTGTTAATGAAGCTAACAAATGTGTATACTATCGCCATGGTGGGGGCGAAGGAGTTATATTGTGCTTGTATGTTGATGACATACTGATATTTGGAACCAACCTCAAGGTGATTGAGGAGGTTAAGTCCTTCCTGTCTCAAAACTTTGAGATGAAGGACCTTGGAGTGGCTGATGTTATCTTGAACATCAAGCTCTTGAGAGATGATGAGGGCGGGATTACACTTCTGCAATCCCATTATGTTGAGAAGATCTTGAGTCGCTTTGGATATTCAGACCGCAAAATTTCTCAAACACCATATGATCCTAGTGTGCTGATTCGAAAGTTCAAAGGCACAACTATAGATCAATTGAGATTCTCTCAAATTATTGGTTCGCTTATGTATCTAGCTAGCGCAACGAGGCCTGACATCGCGTTTGTTGTTAGCAAAATTAGCCGGTTTGTTGCCAATCTGGGCGATGTTCATCGGCGTGGTGTTGAAAGAATTATGCGCTACCTGAAAGGTACTTTCAACCACGGACTTCACTATAAGGGATAAGCATCGGTACTTGAAGGGTATAGTGATGCGAATTGGATCTCTGATGCTGATGAGATGAGAGTCACTACTAGGTATATGTTTACTCTTGGAGGTGGTGCTGTTTCCTGGTAGTCTTGCAAGAAAACGGTTTTAACAAGATTGACAATGGAAGAAGAATTAACAACACTAGACACATATGGTGTCGAAGCATAATTTCTTCGAGATCTTTTGATGGACTTACCTGTGGTTGAGAAGCCGGTTCCGTCTATCCTTATGAACTGCGATAATCAGACGGTTATTGTCAAACTGAAGAGTTCATAGGATAATATGAAGTCCAACAAACATATAAGAATGAGATTGAAGTCTGTCAGACGTTCCAGAAACTCCGGAGTGATAGCGTTGGATTACATCCAAACGGCTAACAATCTGGCAGATCCCTTTACTAAAGGGCTATCGCGTGTTGTCATAGATAGTGCATCGAGGGAGATGGGCATGAGACCCACATGAGTTGCCATGGCAGTAACCCAACCTATATGATCGGAGATCCCGTGAAGTAGGACCTCAGAAAACAAGGCAGTGGTGAACTGAGGAGAGTAACTTTACTAACCCACTCCGTTGGAGATGCAATGCTCTCGGATACTGTATGGTAGGATGACTACTGTCTTAATGTGTTCTAAAGATTATGTGTAAGCAAGATGCTGTCCTACAGAGCGATCTTTTGAGGAACACACCTATATGAGCCTGACTGCTGGTCACAGTCTATGAGATTGGGGTGATCTCTAGTAAATTCATGAATAGGCCAGGAGTGTGATAAATATGCTCCACCTGAGGGGTCAGCCTTCGGTAGCCTAGTACTAGTAAGACTTGTGGTGAAGCTTCTTTACGCCAAATTGACAATTCAAGGCTTAGTCCATTGTTCAGTTGTAAAGAGGTGTAGCTGCTTGTTCTAGGTGAAGCTCAACCTTAACAGGTCTTCACTGAAATGCTGGTATATTAAAACAGCGATTGGAACAAGGGAACACGATGTGCCCTTGAGATCTGGTGGGGGATTGTTGAAATTAGTAGTGGGCTTTAGGCCCATAAGAGAATTTTAGAAATCTCCAAGGGCCCGTGTAGGTGGTGGCATGACAAGGTGGAGGTGGGAAGTTTAGTCCCACCCTGCTAGTGGAGAAGAAGTTGGACCCCTTTATGAGGGTCTCTCTTCTACATGCTATTGGAGAGTGAGAAGAGAAGAGGCCCTTGCGCGCTGCTCCTCCATCACCCGCCTTGCCACGCCATGCCTCATCACGACGCGCCGCAGGTTGCGGAAATGAGCCGAGCCGAGCTCATACCTACGCGCTTATTTTTGTCGGTCAGGAACGGAGAATACGTAACAGATGCGCCACGATCTGAGACGTCAGATCGTGGGCTGTTACCGACTCAGACGTGGGTTTAGCTCACGTCGCTCCACCCGGCCGCCTATATAAGCAGGGCTAACGCCAACCCTAGTGGTCACGAGATCATATTGCCTCTGCATCACGCGCTCGTTCCTTTGGTGCTGCTGCCTCCGGCGACTCTGTCCCGTTCACCCCGTACACGGTCGACGGGAGAGCAGGCCTCTGAAACCCCGCCTCTCCGGTTCTATACGGGAGAAGGGCGATTAGGTTTTTGAGGAGCGATCACGCGACTGCTCGCCTCCGTTTGTCTGCTTCGTCTACGTCTGCTAAACCAAGCGAAGCCGACCGTCTCCTCCAGGCCGAAGCCGAGAAGAAGGCAACAGAGGATGCTGTCGCCGCCAACGCTGCTGCTACGACCAAGTGGCCGACTGGAGGGTATAATCTGTTTATCCCACTCATGTTTATTTCTGCCCTAGTAGTACTAGCTATCACTAGTGGAATCCTAAAATTTTCCGTATGCCATGTCTTTATCGTCCGCTGACACATGGCAAAGATCCTCTTTGCCGTCAGCTGGCACAAAGCTGACGGCAAACAAAAGCCTGATGGCAAAGGTGTTGTTTGCCGTCACCCTTGCCTTTGTCGTCCGCCAGCACACGACAAAGACACCAAAGGGGGACGACAAAGGAGAGGCTGACGGCAAATGGTGGCGCCAACCTAACGGCCGAAGCCCACCCACCCCACCCACCCCTTTGCTGTCTGCCTCCCTGCCTTTGTAGACGGAAAAGGGGGCGCCACCCTAACGGCAGTCAGCCCCCACCCCGGCTCCCGTAACGGCACTCACCCTCTCTCTCACACACAAGCCCAGCCCCCCTCTCTCTCTCGCGCGCCCCCTGTCCACCTCAGAGCCACCGCCACCACCAGCTGAGCCGCTCCGACCCACCATCATCGCCCACAGCCAAAGCTCCCCGCGCCCCTCCTCCCCGCGCCCTGCCCACCCCGGCGCCGCCGCCACCACCACTAGAGCCACTCCAGCCCACCACCGCCGCCCATGGCCAGAGCTCGCCCTCCCCTCCTCCCCGCAGCCCTCCTCCCCACGGCCCTCCTCCCCGCGCCCCTGCTCCCCACGCCGTCGGAGCTCGCTCTCCACCACCATCGGCCCGGCCCCCCACGCCCCTCCTCCTCGCGCCCTGCCCCCGCCCGACGCCCCTGTCGGCCCCGGCGCCACACTGGCCAGGCCCCCACCGCCCCGGCACCCACTGCCCCGGCGGCCCACTACCCCTGCAGGTGAGTTTTTTTCCTTTTCGGATTTATTTCCTGTTTTTTCTTTTTAAGTAGATAGTTAATTTAGATAGTTAGTTTATTTTTGTTTTTTCTGTTAAATTGGATAGTTAGTTTTTTTTTCTTTTGTTTTTTATGTTAGATTAGATAGTTAGTTTATTAGGTAGAAAAAGTAGATAGAAAAGAAAAAATAGATAGAAAAGAAAAATTCTTAGAAGAAAATAAGAGAATAATAAACTAGCAGAAAGAAGAAGAAGAAGAAGAATCAGAAGAAAGAGGAGAGGAGGAGAAAGAGAAAAGAAAGAAGAAGAAGAGGAGGAGGAGGAGGAGGAGAAAAAAGAAGAACAATAATAATAATAAGAAGATGATTAAGAAGAAGAAGAAGAAAAAGAGGAGAGATGAGAAGAAGAAAGAAGAGGACCCCGACCCCCGGCCCACGACACCCGACGCCCGACGCCAACAACCCCCGACCCTCGACCCCCGACCCCCGACGCCACTGACACCCGACTTCCGACCCCCGATGCCCGACACCACTGACCCCGACCCCCAACTCCCAACCCCCGACTCCACCAAACCCCGACCCCCGATGCCCGACACGACTGACCCTCGACTCCTGATGCCACTGATCGTCGACCCCCGACCCCCAACGCCCGACGCCACTGACCCTCGAGTCCCGGCGCCACTGACCCTCGACCCCCGACCCCCGACGCCACTAACCCTTGACCCCCGCCCCTACCCCCGACCCTCGACGCCACTGACCCCCAATCCCCAACACCTCTTCAGCCTCTTGTTGACCGAAAAGAACCCAACCCCCGACGCCAGTGACCCTCGACCCCCGACGACACTGACCCCCGACCACAGGCGCAACTAACCCCTGACCCCCGTCGCCACCGACACCCGACACCACCGACCCTCGACACCACTAAGGCCCGACCCCCAACACCTCTTCTGCCTACTATTGAACGAGAAGGTGCTTTTCGGCCTTCTAGAGGCCGACGGGGTCATAGTTTTGTAAATTATGAGTTAGGTCACATATTTGCCGATTATGTTAATTATAAAAACATCATATTTGCGTTGATCAGATGAATTTAAATGTGCAGTTGTTCGACGACCTCCACGTGCGTTGGACGAGCTCCGCCCGTGAATTTGTTGGTGAGCACAAATGACTTCTCCTCCTACCCCCTTAATTTGCTCTATTCCGGTCTTCGTGCCGATGAAACTTGCTAGCTATAGGTTTCTTCAATCATGAGCATGCGTGACCAGTATGCGTCCCCCGTTCGAAAGGGCGACATCTATAAATATGCATGTCTTTGCATATTTATAACCGCCATCCTTTCGAATTGTCAAACATTATCCATGGGTAGCCCGAGTATGTGTAGATTGGGTTCGTTTTCCCGTATGCTCTGCTCTGGATCCGATGCGGAATTTCGTCAGTGCCTCCTTGTTGTTCTCCGGGTACACATCCTCTCTGCTCATTGCCGCAACGTGTATCAGGAGAACGGGGAGGTGCTACCGAAATTCTGCATCGCATCTGGAGCAGAGCATGGGAAAACGAACCAAATCTACACATACTCGGGTGGGATTAGGACCTATGTTTACCTATTAGCGTGTAGGTTGCATGGACGTAATAAAATTGACAAACTTGATTAGCTGATGAATATAGATGATGAATTATATATTTATTTCTTGTCTGCCCATAGGTAGCTAGGCAACATGAGTGATCGTGCTTGGATGTACACTAGTCACCCTTGTCAGAAAGACATGACCCATGAATGGTTAACCAAAACTAGGGGGTTTGTGAGAGCCTCATTTGCAAATGGCCAGCAAAAAACATGGTGCCCCTGTCCCAACTGCGCCAACTGGAAAAAGCAGACAGAGTTTGAATGGGTAAACACCTGCAGAAGTGGGGTTTTACGCCTAATTATAGAATGTGGACTTTTCATGGTGAGTCTGACCAACGTGCCAGAGCTGAGGTGATTCGTCGTCGCACCGACGAGCATGGTACCGGGATCGAAGATATGGTGCAAGACTTTGATGATGCTCGGGATTCGAACGATGAGATGGAGGAATCTGCAAAGGCCTTCTATGAAATGTTGGAGTCTTCAAAACATCCTCTCGACGAGCAGACTGAGCTTTGTCAGCTGGATGCCATCGTCCATGTAATGGCTCTGAAGGCTCAATTCAACCTAGGTAGAGAATGCTACGAGGCGAAGATGACAATATTTGGACGCTTTCTACCCAAAGGCCAAGTACTGCCTGCAAACCTGTACCATTCAGATAAAATCCTCTGTGTACTTAAGATGCCCTATGAGAAGATACATGCATGTGAGAATGGATATGCCTTATTTAGGCTTGAGTATGCGGCGTTGAACTATTGCCCCATTTGCAATTCTTCCAGGTATATTGTGGTAGACAACGGTATGAGTCAGAAGAATCAGATCAAAATCCCCATTAGTGTTCTTCGGTATCTGCCAATCGTACCAAGACTTCAACGTCTTTTCATGGTCGAAGAGATGGCCAGACAGATGACATGGCACAAATTGGGCAAAAGAACCGAACTAGATGCGGATGGGAACAAGATGCTGGTACACACTTCAGATGGTTTTGCGTGGAGGCACTTTGATGCATTACATAAGGATAAATCGGAAGATCCAAGGCATCCTAGAGTTGCCATCAACACGGATGGGTTCAATGTGTATGGTATGACGGCAACACAATACAATTGTTGGCCTGTATTTGTGATTCCACTCAATCTCCCACCCGGAGAGATTATGAAAAGAAAGAACATTTTCCTGGGGTTGATAATTCTAGGGCCCAACTATCCGGGGAAGAATATGAATGTGTACATGCAGCCGCTTAAGGATGAGTTGCAACAAGCTTCGGATAATGTGATCAAGACCTATGATGCCGCTACCAAAACAAATTTCAAAATGCATGTGTGGTACATGTACTCGACACATGATTATCCGGCGTTTGCGCTATTCGCTGGCTAGTGTGTGTGCATGGAAGGTTCCCGTGCACCACAAGGCAGTTCTTCAGTTCCATTGGCTGCGAGCTGGTTGCAAGTTTTCTTGCTTCGACATGCATAGACAGTTCCTGGATCCTGACCATAAGTTCAGAACAGACAAGAAGAATTTCATCAAAGGCAGAGTTGTCAAAAACACTTCACCAGTAGTGTTGACAGGCCAGCATACCCTTGATCAGTTAAACGCTCTCGAGCCTGATCCTTTGCGTCCAGGGTACTTCAAAGGGTATAATACGGAACACGATGGACTCACAAGTCATGCTTATGGGATCTTCCTTACTTCAAAGACCTCCTTTTCCGCCACAACATCGACGTGATGCACACTGAAAAGAATATTGCGGAGGCCATTTTTGGTACATTGTTCGGCATAGACGGGAAGTCAAAAGATAATCTTAAGGCTAGAATCGACCCGGAGGCTCTGTGTGATAGACCGTTACAAAACTTGCGACAACGGAAAGAAAAGCGAAGCATAGCGAAGTTAAAGGCATGGTTCAATCTTGAAAGACCAGCTATGACGGAAATGCTATTGTGGGTGAAAATGCGGTTGATGTTCCCCGATGGGTACGTTGCGAATCTAAAGATGTCGGGACCCCGATCCTAAGTCATAGGAACACAGCCTGTAACATATCACATCACTTTGCGACCTTACGCACGGTAAACTCCATGGCTGCCACCTTACCTTGGTCGGGACCGTTTGCGTCTTTTGGCTCACGTATATGAATATGTTGCTAGCATTCAAATGACAAAGAACCCGGGTCGACATGACTAGTTATAAAACCAAGCGGTACATCTGTACATGGGACAGGCATACGTAACCCAGCAAGGCAGGTGTCGATCAAAATCGTGTGTAGATGAGTCGTAGCAAGCCACAAGGACTCCATTACATTGCGTGACATTTCCCCGAGGGGAAAGACACAGCAGCAAAGAAGGATACATGGCGGTCAATCAATGTGTCTAGAGTAGTAGCAAGCTACCAAGGCTCGATAGAAGCACAAAGAGGCATTTCCCTCTAAAGAGTACTACTAAAGGCACACAACTAGGTGTCGAATCCCACACATATAATGCATTTCATAACATACACACAATATGCACGATATGTGTAGATACAACATGGCATCACAACATAACTCTATGACTCAAGCTTTTATTAAGGACTCATAAGAATCAACATAGTGTGTTATTACAAACAGGGGTCCCGTGACCCGACACTCAAGTCATACAAACAACAAGCGGAAGCAAATCATGTCTAGGTATAGACATCTACTAAAAGTGGCTGGAAGAGCCTGAAAAGCTACTACGACCCTACCAAAGGAGCCAGACCTCTGTCTCGGATTCCCAAGCTATTCCGGTCAACATCGAACACATCGCATAGAAACCTTTAATGAGACTAAATCTTCTCTGCAAAAACTTAAATAAAGCAACCGTGAGTACAAAGGTACTCAGCAAGTCTTACATCAGGACTATCTACATATGCATCATGTTTCAATGAAAGGATTGTGGGGTTTGATTGCAACAAGCCAGCTTTGACTCTTGGCTAACCTGTACTACGACAACAAGTTCTTTCTTTGAGGTGGGATAGTGCACACGAGTCCACATGTTCACCAATGCAATACACCACTATGGATCCACTCTCGTCTCCCTACGAGAAAGCCTTCCATAGAACTCACATTTATTTTGCATGTTTTAGAGTATCCAGTTAAATTGTCTATGTACCATGTAATGCTTCCAAGTAGTCCATATCCGAGGACGCGGCTATTCAAACAGATTGATTCACCCTACAGGGGTATACTTCTTCACACAGTGTTGGGGATATTACCTGTGAATGACCCGCCCTAGTTGGGCCAGGTTACCAATTAGGCGATTCACCCAAACAGTTATTTGGGCCTTGTCCTGGCCGGATCAAGGTCGTGTGACGGTTTATGATTCCTGGGAGGTCTCCAAGCTTCGGAAGATGGCGACTTAGAGACCACAGGGGTCACGACTTGTAGGAAGGAAAGTATCCTTGTAAACCCTAGGGGTTCGACCTGTATATAAAGGCGAGTCCCAGGGGAGGAAAGGGCAAGTTAGAAATCATCGAGTGCTAGGTTCGGCGAGTTACGCCCTCCTTGTAATCGAAACCACATCAATACAAACCAAAGCAGGACGTAGGCCTTTACCTCCTCACGAGGGGCCGAACCTAGGTAAATCGCCATGTCTCTCCCGCTTAACCCCTTTGAGTCGCCACCAAGGTGCGATGGCTCCAGTTCTAAGTCCTTTCACGAGGACATCTGCCATGACAAAACCACGACAGTTAGCGCCCACCGTGGGGCCTACGCACGGTGGAGTTGAGTTCTCAAAGGGAGCCCTACCAGGGTTTGGGAGTTACGCGACGGGGCTCATGACTCGGAGCCGCCGCGGGATAACCTACATCGACAACCAGCAATGGGGACCTGAAGCGGATTCGATTGAATCTGGTTACAGGGTCCCCTTCGGCAAGATCAACATCTTCGTCGGCATGATCGGATCATCCGCGCCTGAGCCGGACAACTCCACCGACATCGTCGAGCCGGCCAGGTACGTCCGCCAAGTCATCACGCCAAATCTGACACGCCCGGTCTTTGTGGGGTTCACGCAGGGATTGGAGGAGCCAGAACGCTCGGCGACTCAGGAAACTACACCGGTCAACTCTGATGACGAATCATCCATGGGCGACTCAGATTCAATCCGCTCTCTGCATGGGGATTGTCTTGGGGGCTTGTCGCTGGCCATGGACCCAGAAATCCTTGACCGAACTCGCCGCCATATCACCATCAACATGGCTGGGGCAACTTAGCCCACACAAAACCCTACTGGAGGCGATGGAACCGGCGATTCGTCCAAGAGCCCGGCCGCAGTCCTGGTGGATTTAGCAGCGGAGATCACAATGCTAATGGCGACTCCCCTCACACAGAGAACCAAGAGGAGATAAACACGGAGCTGGCGAAACTCAGAGAGGCAGTGGCAAAGGCTCATCGGGACGCCGAGATGGAGTCCGCCAGGATAGAGACTCGGCAAGCTCAAATCACAGCCGAAAGGATGCGTTTAAACACTGACAACTGGCGGCTCGAGAGACGGCAGCGCGCGTCCGATGCTGTCCATCAGCGGAGACACCAGGGTCGCCTACCCCATGATCTCAACCCGACCCGCCTATTCGACACTCGACGAACCCCTGGGGCGGGAGCCGCCCCGGGGGGAGGACCGGGCCGCCCGCCTAACACGCTAGCTCAGCCGGTTGAGGATCACATTCCCCGATTCCGGATGCCTCAAGGCCACTTTTCCAACCCGGTGGATAACGTGCTTGCCGCAACTCGCCATCTGGAGTCTCTTCCAATTCACGACAACACCCCTACCGAGATAGAAGCAAGGAACGCCATCGAGATGTTGAAGACGGCGGTGGTTCAAAACGCCCAGTTCTCGCATAGCCTCGAGAGATTGCATTCCACCCCCAGGCAAGTTACACCAGGAGCCGGCCAGAGGACCAGCCCGCCGTAAACAGCGGGCTGCGACATGTCCCACAGGACAACCCGCCTGAACGGAACCCGCCGGGCCGGGATCTCCCGAACACCCAAGACGCCCCGGCCCCCCTCGTCGGGGGCGGAGGGCGAGTTGGGGTACCATGCTTGTCCCCCGCCCTTTGTAATGAAAAGATGCCCAAAGACTTCAAAGGGCCAAGGAAAGTGCCTAATTATACCCCGGACCTCGAGCCGGCATCATGGATCGAAAGTGATGAAATCGCCATGGACATGCTCAACGTGAACGAAGCGGTTTGCGCCAGATACTTCACGGTGATGCTCGAAGGATCAGCACGCACTTGGTTGAAAAACTTACCTCCCAATTCCATCCAGTCCTGGGCCGAGTTAAAAGTATGTTTCATCAAAAACTTCCGAGGAACTTGCAAACGTCCGATGACGATCGTCGATCTACAACACTGTGTTCAGCGCCCGGATGAGTCAGCCCACCATTGGTCACGGCGGGTTGCAGAAATTATCCATTCGTCAGATGGTATTACGGCGGCTCAAGCTGTGCTCATCCTCGAGCATAATTGCCATTACGAACCCTTGGTGCAAAAATTGGGGCGACTCAAGCGAAAGGACCAAGACATGGGAGAACTGATGGACACCCTCACTAGATACGTTGAGGCTGATGATACCAAAGATCCTGGCGAGGATGGTAAGGCTAACTCGCCTAAGAAGGTCGAGTCATCCAAAAATCATACCCAGTTCCAGGGGCGTAACCGTCACAATCAAGGGACCAATGGCAAGCAGAGACCGCAGGAGGAGCCCTCGGACTTAGTCGCCAACACCAACGCCAACAACGGCAAGAAGAAGAATCGGGGTTCAGCGGGAAGAGGCCGCGTAACTACGAAGAGCTACTCAAAGGCCCTTGCCCGCACCACGCCACGGCAGACGGTCCGGCGACTCACTCTTGGGAAAACTGCTTCGTGATGCGAGAGTTTCGAGCAGAGGCGATCAAGAAGAGTCAAAACGATGACCCGAACCAGCGTCAGGAGCAATTCGCCGCACCCAACCAAAGACAGAACCCTTTCGGCGGCTTTCCCGAACAGGGGGCTCAGGGAGGCCCGCAGCCAGGCGGCGGCCAATACCCGGTGCACCACCAGCGGCGGTATAACCCGCCAGGAGTTTTCCAGCAGCCACCCCCACAGGGGGCTCCGCAGGGTCAGGACGACAATGCGGGCTTTCGCAGCAACCCCAAACAGTTAAGTAATGGGCAGTATCATGTTTTCACCACTAATGCTTGGAGTCGTGATAAGAAGGTGAGTCACCAGGCGTACAGTGTATCTGAACCAGCGCTTCCCAGATACCTCCATTGTTCTGAGCAAACTATAACGTGGAGCAGGGAGGATCACCCGCCGAGAGTTGATAACCCGGGCGATCTGGCGTTGGTCGTGGCTCCCCAAGTCGGGGGTTACACCCTATCAAAAGTGCTAATGGATGGTGGCAGCAGCATCAATATCCTATACTTTGACACTTTCCAAAGGATGAACCTATTGGAAAAAGACCTGATGCCTTCAACTACGGTTTTCCACGAAATCGTCCCAAGCAAGTCGGCCTATCCCATAGGCCGAGTGAGGCTCACAGTGGCGTTTGGAACTGCGTAGAATTATAGGTCGGAGTCACTGATCTTCGAGGTGGTCAAATTGAAAAGCCCCTACCATGCGCTGTTTGGGCGGCCGGCTTACGCCTGCTTCATGGCTCGCCCGTGCTATGTCTATCTCAAGCTCAAAATGCCTGGTCCCAAAGGACCCATCACGGTTGATGGAGATAGAAGGATTGCAAAGGAATGTGAAGAAGGGGACGCGGCTTATGCGGAAGTCGCCTGTGCTGCGGAAGAGCTCGAACACCATCGAGCCAATGTTGACCCGGCGGATATGTCACCCCTAAAGAAACCGACTACAGATTCTGAGTCGCCCCTCAAGTTCAAACCAACGGATGAAATTAAGACAATCGATTTCGTGCCTGGCGATTCATCCAAGCAGTTCACCGTTGGGACGGGTCTGGACCCCAAATAGGAAAGCGCGCTCATCGAATTCATCCGTGAGAATCGGGACATCTTTGCATGGAAACCTTCTGACATGCCTGGTGTGCCGAGAGAATTCGCTGAGCACCATCTTATTGTTGACCCAAAGTGCAAACCCATCCAGCAGTACCTTCGCAGATTTAACGAGGAGCGACGCAAGGCGATTGGGGAAGAAGTCGCCCGCCTTTTAGCCGCCGGGTTCATCGTGGAAGTTTTTCACCCCAAATGGCTCGCTAACCCGGTTTTGGTACTAAAAAAGAATGGTACTTTTCGTATGTGTATCGACTACACAGACCTCAACAGAGCTTGTCCAAAAGATCCCTTCGCTCTTCCCCGCATCGACCAGATCATTGACTCGGTGGCGGGATGCGAATGATTGTGCTTTCTGGACGCCTATTCAGGATATCATCAAATCAAGATGGCCGTGGAGGATCAAGAGAAAACAACCTTTATAACCCCCTTCGGGGCCTTTTGTTATGTGTCCATGCCCTTTGGACTCAAGAGTGAGGGGGTGACTTATCAACGCTGCATCCAAAATTGCCTCCGTAACCAAATTGGTCGCAACGTCCATGCCTATGTCGACGATATTGTGATCAAGACCCTCCAGGGGGAGACGCTACTGGAGAATCTCAAAGAAACGTTCGATAATCTACGGGTATATCAGATGAAGCTAAATCCCACCAAGTGTGTTTTTGGTGTACCTGCAGGGAAATTACTGGGTTTCCTGGTATCGGAGCGCGACATTGAAGCTAACCTGGACAAGATCGAAGCGGTTACATCCCTTGGAAAGCCGGCGAACGTTAATCAAGTTCAACGACTGGCGGGTCGAATTGCGGCCCTAAGTCGTTTTGTGAGTCGCGTGGGGGAGAAGGCGATCCCTCTTTATCAGTTATTGAGGAAATCCGATCGGTTTGTTTGGACAAATGAGGCAGACGAGGCGCTCGAAGCCTTGAAATGCCAATTGGTTAACCCGCCGGTCCTGGCTGCCCCAACTGAAAAGGAGCCCATGCTTCTGTATATTCCAAAGCAGTAAGTGTGGCGGTGGTCATTGAGAGAAAGGAGGAAGGGAAGGAATACTGGTGCAACGTCCGGTATATTTTATCAGCGAGGTGCTAACTCTTTCCAAGCAGCGGTACCCACATTGGCAGAAATTGGTATATGGGGTGTTTATGGCGAGTCGAAAACTTAAGCATTATTTCCAAGAACACCCTATCACAGTGGTTAGCTCTGCCCCCCTTGGGGACATCATCCAGAATCGGGAGGCAACAGGGCGAATCGCCAAGTGGGCAATAGAACTTGGGCCCCATCACATACAGTACACTCCCCGCACAACCATTAAGTCCCAGGCCTTAGTTGATTTCATCAACGACTGGACAGAGTTACAGGCTCCGGAAGAACGGCTTGATCTCACTTACTGGACCATTTATTTTGATGGGTCTAGGCAGCTAGAAGGATCGGGGGCTAGAGTGGTGTTGGTATCCCCTCAAGGAGATAAGTTCTGTTACGTTCTCTGACTCATGTTTCCGTGCACTAACAATGCGGCAGAATACGAAGCTCTGCTTCACGGCTTGCGACTCGCCAAGGAGATGAATCTAACACGAGTCAGATGCTTTCGCGACTCTGATTTGGTGGCACAGCAAGTTTCGGGTACCTGGGATTCTCGGGACCCCATGATGGCGGCTTACAGGCGAGCTGTGTCTGATGTGGCGGGTCATTTTCATGGTTATCAGGTGGACCATATTGATCGGCGCCTCAACGAGGTAGCTGACGCCCTCTCACGACTTGGCTCCCAGAGAAAGCCGGTTCCTCCTAATGTTTTTCTGGATATCTTACATAAACCATCCGTGACTCTACCATCGGAGGAGGAATTAGCAATACCAGATCCTGAGTCTTAGCTTGTGGCGGCTCTCCATGTCACGCCGGATTGGGTTCTTCCTTATCTGGCTTATCTCGCTCGGGGCGAGTTACCGGCAGATGAAGTTTTGGCTCATCAAATCGTTCGGCGCAGCAAATCCATGGTCATCATCAATGACGAGTTATATAAGCGGAGCGCCTCTGGAGTTTTTCAGCGATGTGTTTCCTCCGAAGAAGGATGCATAATCTTAAAAGACATTCATTCCAGAGACTGTGGGCATCACGCCGGGTCACGTTCTTTGGTGTCAAAGGCTTTCCGTCATGGTTTCTTTTGGCTGACGGCTCATGCAGATGCAGAAGATATAGTTCGTCGGTGCGTAGGGTGCCAGCGTTATGGGCGGCAGGCTCATGTGCCGGCTCAAAAATTTAGAATGATCCCCATCACTTGGCCGTTTGCAGTTTGGGGGCTGGGCATGGTCGGCCCCTTTAAAATGTCCTCTAACAAGAAGACCCATCTGCTGGTGGCGGTTGACAAGTTCAGCAAGTGGGTTGAGGCGGAACCTATTGGAGCTTGCGATGCGGAAACAACGGTCAAATTCTTGAAGAAGTTGATTTTCCGGTTTGGATATCCGCACAGTATCATTACTGATAATGGTACTAACTTGTCCCAAGGGGCGATGCAGGAGTTTTGTCATCGAGAACATATCCGACTTGACGTTTCTGCAGTCGCTCACCCACAATCTAATGGGCAGGCAGAGCGGGCGAATCAGGAGGTGTTGCGAGGGATTAAGCCCCGACTCATGGTTCCCCTGGAAAAAACCCCAGGGTGTTGGGTTGAAGAACTACCTTTGGTGCTGTGGAGTATTCGGACCACCCCGAACCGATCCACGGGTTTCACCCCTTTCTTTCTGGTCTACGGAGCAGAGGCTGTTCTCCCTACTGACATAAGACATGACTCACTTAGAGTCGCTGCGTATGTGGAACAAGACAATGGGCTGGCGCGTCAAGACTCTTTGGACGCCTTAGAGGAGGCGCGTGACCTGGCTGCGGCCCGTTCAGCTATCTACCAGCATGATCTCTGGCGTTATCACAACCGCTGGGTTAAAAGTCGGACCTTTCAGGAAGGCGACTTAGTTCTTCGGTTGATACAAGATTGTGCAGACATGCACAAGTTGTCACCACCTTGGGAAGGGCCGTTCTTCGTCAGCAAGAACCTCCGCAATGGCTCTTATTATTTGGTGGATCTCTGGCCTAACCGGCCAACCACGGAGGCTGAGTCAACTCGCCCCTGGAATATTGCCCACCTGCGGCCTTATTACACTTGAGCTCTTAATCTCTACATTTTGTAAGTTTTCCAGTTTCATTATGAAGTAATAAAGTCACAAATACTCCCTGGCTTGGGGGCTTCTTCATTAATGAGCAATTGTGTCATCCTGTTGCGACCTTATGAGCCGACAGAGTCATCATTTAGGGTGTGTGCTCGAGCTTTCTGACTCGCCTCATCCTGCCGCAACCTTATGAGCCGACGAAACCTGCATTTAGGGTGTGTGCTCGAGCTTTCTGACTCGCCTCATCCTGTCGCGACCTTATGAGCCGACAAAACCTGCATTTAGGGTGTGTGCACGAGCTTTCTGACTCGCCTCATCCTGTCGCGACCTTATGAGCCGACGAAACCTGCATTTAGGGTGTGCGGACGAGCTTTCTGACTCGCCTCATCCTGTCGCGACCTTATGAGCCGACGAAACCTGCATTTAGGGTGTGTGCACGAGCTTTCTGACTCGCCTCATCCTGTCGCGACCTTATGAGCCGACGAAACCTGCATTTAGGGTGTGTGCTCGAGCTTTCTGACTCGCCTCATCCTGTCGCGACCTTATCAGCCGACGAAACCTGCATTTAGGGTGTGTGCACGAGCTTTCTGACTCGCCTCATCCTGTCGCGACCTTATGAGCCGACGAAACCTGCATTTTGGGTGTGTGCACGAGCTTTCGGACTCACCTCATCCTGTCGCGACCTTATGAGCCGACGAAACTTGCATTTAGGGTGTATGCACGAGCTTTCTGACTCGCCTCATCTTGTCGCGACCTTATGAGCCGACGAAACCTGCATTTAGGTTGTGTGCTCGACCTTTCTGACTCGCCTCATCCTGTCGCGACCTTATGAGCCGATGAAACCTGCATTTAGGGTGTGTGCACGAGCTTGCTGACTCGCCTCATCCTGTCGCGACCTTATCAGCCGACGAAACCTGCATTTAGGGTGTGTGCACGAGCTTTCAGACTCGCCTCATCCTGTCGCGACCTTATGAGCCGACGAAACCTGCATTTAGGGTGTGTGCTCGAGCTTTCTGACTCGCCCCATCCTATCGCGACCTTATGAGCCGACGAAATTGCTGTTTGCTATTTTTTCTTCATGGCATAACCTCGAGGGTTTTTACCTTTCTTTTTTATGCCTATTGAAAATATTTGTTATCATTTGTTTGGTTTCACATATGCCATTTTCAAAGCTTAAATCAGGATGATGATCAGAATTACTTCGTCCATAGCGAATTAAGCATCATAAAGGATTCTCAAAGGGCAGGTCAAATATTTCAAATCGCCTTAAGGGCGATATAAAAATTCCTTCGAAAGGGTATCACAAAAATAGTACCGACTTATGAAAAAGACCTATTACATGGCTCTCAGGCCAAATCAATGATGTTTATTCTGCAAGCACCTTAGGATCATTCTATTGTGAGCTTTGGCCGACTTCAATTTGCAAGTCGCCCAGTACCCAGTTACACTTACCCAGAGCTGCGAAGTCATCTTCATCAGTCAGGATTGATGCGAGATCTGCTTCCAAGTCAAAAGGGTTCTTGGGTCGCCGAGGAGTTAAACTGGTCGACACAAAGGTTGGCGGGTTGACCTTCTTGTTTTTGCAATCATAAGCCGCCTGATACTTCGATAAATCAAGACTTGCTGCGAGTTGGGTTGCTGCCACCCGGGAGCCCTTGACAACATGTTGATAGTCCTCTTTAACGAATTCCGACCCATCGTCTTTATGTTGAGGAAAGCCTGCTACTACCTCTTCCGGGTTGATCTCTGGAGCATACGCCAAGCAGCGACTCAGGGCAGTCAGAACACCCTTTCGGGCGGCTGACCGAGTTAGCTTGCCAATCTGAGGGGGAAGTGTGGATAGGCAGCCAAGCACCTTCTTTATGGAAGTTATAGGCTCTTTGGCACCCATCACAGCTTTAACAGTCAAGACACTGTCGGTGTACAGTTGCTCTGTCAGCGTGTAAATCGCCTTCAGCATCAGCACGCAGTCTTCTTGAAGGTTGACGGCTCTCGGACCTGAGTAAGGGGTCATGATGATCAGCGACTTACGATAAGAATTATTTATAAAAAAGAAGAGGATATCAAAAGTTTGAGTAAGCTTACCGAAGACGGCTTGCGTCATGTTGGAGATATGACGCTTCAAGCCGGACAATTCCTGTTGCACGGTGGCCAGCCTGGCTTCAGCCTTCTCTGCTCTTTTTATGGCGGCATCTTGGTCAGCTTGATCTCTTTTCAACTCGGCTTTGAGTTTTTCCAGCTCAGCCAAGGCCAATTGATATTTCTCCTTCGACTTAGCTCGGGCGTCTTGCTGACCAGATAAGTTTTTCTTTAAATCGCCAAGCGCCGATTCAGTCTGAGCAAGAGTTTCCTGTTGAAAGTACAAAGCAAGGGCAAGTCTCAGAACTATTGCAAGCAATATCCCTGACACTTGGGGGCTAATGTATAATTTTTTCTTTTCAGATGAAATTATACAATATCAGGCCCGGCTGATCTTTTTACTAATGACCCGGTCCTTGGGGGTTACTGGTCGCAAGGTTTTTTTCTAAATTTTTCAAGACCCGGCTCATCTTTTTACTAAGGACCCGACCCTTGGGGGTTACTGGTCGCAAAAGTTTTTCTAAATTTTTCAAGACCCGGCTCATCTTTTTACTCATGACCCGGCCCTTGGGGGTTACTGGTCGCAAAGTTTTTTCTAAATTTTTCAAGACCCGGCTCATCTTTTTACTGATGACCCGGCCCTTGGGGGTTAATGGGATTAATACAATATAACAAACTTACCTCATGTTTGATTTTCAACATCCGCAGCAGGCTTTTCTCCATCTCGTAGCTCACCCCCAGGCGACTTGAAAAACCAGAGCAGAGTTCCTTGAACTCCAGATTTTCATATTCAGAAAGCTTCGTCTTGGAGAGTCCAGATTCGGGAATGGCTTGAGAAGAGGATGCCACATGCCTTGACAAAACCGTTGCCGCCGGCTTAGAGAAGCCGGTACCAGTAATAACTACAGCATCCGGGTCTTCTGTTGTCATCAATGGGCTTGGCCACTTAGGGGCATCCATTGCTTCCTTGGGCGAGTCTGGAAGATCCATTTGATTTTCAGGCTCGCCTTGGTCCGGGTTGTCCTGAGTCGGCATTGATTCTTTGATGGGCTCTTAAGTTGTGACAGGAGTTGATCCTCTTGTTTTCCTTTTCTTGTCGTGTGCCCTAAAAGAAGGGAGAAGCACATTAAGGAATTGGAAGTCTCTTACCCTCAGAATTCAAAGTAAGATTATCAAAAGACTTACCCAGGAACTCGAATCATTGGCGGAAGTGTCGACATCACTGAGTCGCCAGATGTAGGAGGAGAGTTCTACAAGAATTATACATCAAAAATATAGGCGGGTTACAGATGTGATCCAAAGAAACATGAAGAATTGTTATTCATAAGTACCTCATTTGGTTTCCTTTTGTTCGTTGCTGGTAAGCCGGACACCAGATCACCGGAATGACTTCGGGTCTTCTGATTTGAAGTATGATGTGCTTTCTTCAGCAGGAAATTTGGGTCCAAACAAGCATTTGGGTGTGAGAAGGGAACTTTCCCACAAACTCGCCTGGCCGGCTTAGGTGGAGAAGGAGATGAATCGGAGGGAACAGAAATTACCTCAACAGAGTCCTCCTGTCTTTCGTTGTCTTCATTCTATTTCAAGAGAGACAGAGATATAAATACAAAGATTAATAGTAGTGAATGGCAAGTAAAAAGAGGGCGAACTTTTACCTCCGAAAGTGCATCGTCGACTTGAGATTCATCGACTTCGGACGGCTCAACCATAGCAGCTTTGCCCTTACCCTTGGTTTTCTTTGAAGGCGGCTTAACATTTTTCATGGCTGGCCTTTTGGGCTTCCTGGACCAGAACTTATCGCCTTTCTGAAATAGCATATGTTACAAAAACCACAATACAAATGAAGCATAAGGAGTAAAGACCAAAGGCGGGTTAGATTTGTTCACCTTGGGCACCGGGTTAATTTTGCAGAAAGGCTTGAGGCCGATTTGGCCGCATTTTCCCGCAGGCTCGCCAGTGAGCTTCTTGATAATGGTAACAATGTCCTTTTCTGTTAAACCGTATGGAAATAACATTGAGGATGATCTAGGGTGCCATCAAATTCGCACATCAGACCGTCCCGGCGACTCAGAGGGAGGATATGCCGTTCGACCCAGCAGCGGATTAGGTCAACCCCAGTAAGGCCGTTGTTCGTCAAGGATCTTAATTCGGATAGTATTGGGATGAATTCCGATTCTTCTTCCTCGGTGAGCTTGTCTGGAAGCTTGAAGTTGGTTGGAAGGCGAGTTGTCGTGTAGCCTAGAAGCTTGTTTTCGCCTGCTGGAGAAGTCTCTTGACAGTAGAACCAAGACTCGCCCCAACCTTTGGGATGGCTAGGCATGGCGAGTGAGGGAAACGGGCTATCCCTGCGGCGTTGGACATTGACGCCGCCGAGTTCCAGGCTAGGGCCATTGTGGAATTCCGTTTGGCGATTCAGATGGAAAAAGTGCCAGAATAAAGGAACAGAGGGCTCAATCCGCAGATAAGCCTCACAGAAAACTTGGAATTGGCATAAGTTACTTATGGAATTGGGTCCCAAATCCTGGAGGCGGACGTTCATGAAAGCCATGGGGTCTCTAAGAAACTTCGATCCGGGCGGCTTAAAACCTCGCTCCAGGTGTTCAACAAAAACGACTATTTCCCCTTCTTTGGGGTTAGGGAGATCTTCTCTGAACCCGGTGCGCCAGCCGATAACATTCTGAGGGTCCAAGTTGCCCATTTTCACATAATCAGCTAGTATGGTGTCATCAACCTTGGTAGGAAGCCAGTCAGTTTTGAAGACGGCGCCCATGCTACAAAGAAGTAAAGTATGAACTTACATGCCTCGAACATCTACTGTAAGGGGTGAAATAAGTTCATTTAACTCGCCAAGTACTTTGTCCATGGACTAAGGGAAGGGCTTGACCCGCCATATCAAAAGGCCGAGTTGGGTTACTATGGCGACTTACGGAGTGTGGCTATTCACAAGAGCTTCGTTCTAAAGATGATGGAGACGTTCGTTCGAAATATCAAAGTGTGAAGACTACAAACAGCTTTCCGCAAACAGTAGGTAAATGATGGATCTACGAGGCAGATGAAAAAACCTGAGAAAAATTACTGGATGCAGCAATTTATTAAACGAGCAAGATGACGCCCTTCGCTTGATGAAACACTATTCTAAAGATTCACAAGTAAAGGCGGATAAATAAAGGTATTCAAAGCATTAGCTATCTCATCAACATTCATGCTAATCGGTTCAGGGTAGGCGACGTCTGCTCGCAAGGAACATCAAGAGCATGGCAATGGCTGGAGCTTCAAGCAGAGATTGGATCTATTCCTAAAATGGGCGGAAGCCTAACCTGATGCTTTCGGATGAAAGAGGCCGACGGTGACAAAGGTTGTTGGAGAAGCACGGAGGTTCCGTCTGGCGAAGAGGTCTCAGTGGCGGTGGAGTTCGTGGCGAACGGCGAGATGGTCGACGATGATGCAGTGGTCAATGGCGGCGGACGGATCGGCCGCGGCGCGAAGCTTGACGACGGCGAAGGCCTATGGGCGGCGCCGAATCTTCTTGGGCGAAGACGGGGAGTACGGTCGGCAGCGGAGTCCTCAGGAGGCGAAGAGATTTCCTCGCTGCAATGATGGGGAGGAGGTTGACGAGACGGGTAGGTGTGAAGCACCAGTCCTGTCCCCCCCCGTCTATTTATCAGGGCGGGCGCTGGAATCAAGGTGCCGTGAGCGGGAACCGCCGGGGAATAAAAAGATTCGCTATAAATGCGTGCCGAAGATTTTGGAATAACGATGCACTAAGATCCGTTGGAGTTGTGTCAGTCTTCCCGAAGATCGAGGGATAAGGAGAGGCCAACAAGAAATGGTTTGACGACTTAAAGAATTTTCGGTGCGAGATGGCGGGTTACAATTTCTGACGTATGAATAAAAATGAGGAATGAATCGCCTTCAACTAAGCGGAAGTATTGGCATGAAAAAGAAGTTCAAGTCAATTTGGGGCCTAATGTTGGGGATATTACCAGTGAATGACCCGCCCTAGTTGGGTCGGGTTACCAATTAGGCGATTCACCCAAACAGTTATTCTGGCCTTGTCCTGGCCAGATCAAGGTCGTGTGACGGTTTATGATTCCTGGGAGGTCTCCAAGCTTCGGAAGATGGCGACTTAGAGACCACAGGGGTCACGACTTGTAGGAAGGAAAGTATCCTTGTAAACCCTAGGGGTTCGACCTGTATATAAAGGCGAGTCCCAGGGGAGGAAAGGGCAAGTTAGAAATCATCGAGTGCTAGGTTCGGCGAGTTACGCCCTCCTTGTAATCGAAACCACATCAATACGAACCAAAGCAGGACGTAGGCCTTTACCTCCTCACGAGGGGCCGAACCTGGGTAAATCGCCGTGTCTCTCCCGCTTAACCCCTTTGAGTCGCCACCAAGGTGCGATGGCTCCAGTTCTAAGTCCTTTCACGAGGACATCTGCCGTGAGAAAACCACGACACACACGCTCCCACCACTTATGACCATGTGCATGTCAAGCATCTCGGCAACCTTCAAGCGGAAGCACTGGCGTGGGTGTCGGCCACAACCGTTAACCACACACGACCTTAGTCAATGTTTATCGCCTATTTGAGACTGAACCGGCAAGGAAGTCCGACCGAGGTTTCCTTTACGGCCCCAAACGATGTGCGCAGGGTTCCCAAGCCCACCATCCGGGTGCCACTTGGTACACCGTGCCACTATGTATCGACCGCAGAGAAGCCTACCCCGTCGGGTAGAGCTAAACACATCCGCCAACACTTTTCCTACAAACACGAGAAACTAATTGCAACTCCTGGACAGGGAGCTAGGCAATTAATAAGCCGAGCGGGGTCATATTTCAGGGCCCAATGCATGGTAGTATCTTGTCTTGGATAACATACACAGAACTCAGTTCTTAAGGACGGTCCCAATGAGACAACCCACCATGTACTCCTACATGGCCTCTCATCGTTACCTTTACCAAATCGAATTCACACTTTTACTCTCACACTGTAGGACATGAACACAACCATTCCGATTCATCATCCAGATGGATCGGACCCAACACAACTCTAAGCATAGCAGGCATTGTAAGCAAGCATGGATGAGTAAGCACAACAAGGCTCAAGCAGTTACTACTCATGCTATGTGGTTTCCACTATTTACTGTGATAAAATCAGGTCATGCAGACGAATGGGTTCAACTACCGATAACATGTACACTTGAATCGTGTTTGTCCTAATGCAGTAAAGAGAGCAGGAGCGAGAGAGTGGGTTTATATCAATATGCTCAAGGGGGTTTGCTTGCCTGACACGTCTGAAGATAGCAATGAGTCTTCATCAATGTCAACGATCACATCGTCGGAACCATCGTCTACCTAGAGGGAATAGTACCGGCAAACAGGAAAGAACAAAAGTTACTTCACAGAAATGCAACACTATGATGCATGATCAAGAAATGGAAATGGAATGTGACAGGGCCAATATAGGTACCATTTCTTAGATTGAAGCTGGGTTTGAATCAGGATTCAAACATCACTTCATCAAGGTATTTTCCGGATACCCTTTTAACTGATTCGACCTGATGCTTAGGTAAACTTGTTTTAACATGCATGAAGATGTCATATTGGGGTGCTGAGTTTCCTGGATCATTGTTTGGTCATAGTAATTGAAGTGGAATTCAAATAGGAATCAAAGTCAAACTCCAAACTATTTATTAAATTTACCCTATTCATCATTTTGCCTATTTGGTGCTGTTAACTCTCTCAAACCAGCATGAAAATGACATTATCAAATTCTTTGGATTTTTCTGATCCTTTTTCATATATAAATTATTTTCATTGGACTTACAGATTATTTTCTATGATTTTTAGAAGTTTTAGGCATTTTCTGGAATTATTTGAAATCCAAAAATGCATTTACTGCATCAGCCATACGTCAGCATGACCTCAGCAGGTCAAAGGCGCCAGCCCAGGTCAAACCTGGCGGCTGGGCCCCACATGTAAGTGACTCTGGGTTACTGATTTTGTTTCAGATTTAAATCTTAGTAATTAAACGCGTGGGGCCTCATGTGAGTTCCTCATTAGGCTAGTTAGATAGGGGGGCGGGTTAGCGCTAATGACGGCCACGTCATCCTGCCAGAGAGTTGCCGGCGACGACCACATCCGACGGCGGCATCTCGCCGGAATCGGCGAACGGCGAGGGTTGGATGCGCGGAGACCACCAGGAGGTAGCCCGCGTTGGGCCGTATCCATTCCCATGGGTTTGAGGGCGAGGGGGTCGCCGGAGACGATAGGAGCAGCGACGGAGCGGCGGCCCGTGCTCGGCAAGATGGGGTCGAGGCCAGGGATGCGGGAGGAAGAATTGGGGGTGGCTACGGGTTCCTGTGAGCTCCCTGAGCACGCTGAAGTGCTCAGCACGAAACTCGGGGGGGGGGCAAGCCATGGCCGGCGGCAGGAACTCGGGCTCCTTGGCGGGAGGAGGCTAGCGGAAGGGGCTCGACTAAAAGAGGGGGGAAAGAAGAAGAGCTCACGGCGGATCCAGGGAGCTAGGTGGATGGCTCGAGGACGACCTGTGGCCGGCAAATCGACGTCGACTTCCGGCGGCCTTCGGTGGTCTTGGCATGGGGAGACAGACGGGAGAGAAAGATCCGGGGAAGGAATGAGGAGGAGAGAGAGGTCGAGGAGTGCGTGGCGTCCTTAGCCAGCTCCCGATGTCGTGCTGGAAGCAGGAGGTGGCAAGGCACGACAGCGAGTTCGCCACGGCTCTGCCTGTCCTCCTCGCAGAGTGAGGCAGAGGGGAAAAATAGAGGAAGAGAGGAAGGAAGAGGATACGACAGAGTGGTCCGGGGGAGGAAGAGAAGAGGGGCATGGGGGCGAGGCGTCGCGCTGGCTAGGAGGTCCAGGCAGGCAAGGAGGAGGTGGCGCCCCTGGCCACGATGCCGTGCTCATCTTCTCCCCTGCCTTCTGGCAGGAGGAGGGAGAAGACAAGGGACCCCCCTGGTGGGCTGGGCCTGGAGGTAAGCGACAGGTAAGTCTCTCTTTCTCTCTTTTCCTTTTTCTGTTTTTATTTCTTTCTAGCATTTAGATTTAGGTTTTAAAACAAAATGTTTAAATATTTTATAAAACCCTAAATTAGTGTTATGTGACAGAGATAAAGATAATCAATGCCACATAATAGTTTCAACATTTTTGAAACTTCTATTTTGAAAGAAAACAAAATAACTCCATTCCAAACAATTATTTGATCAAATCAAAAATCCTTTTCAAAATGTTCCAGTGACTTAAAATTTTGGTTTGACAAATTTATTCCGTGTCACTATTTTCCCAATTATTTGGAACATTTTCCTGGTTCCTTTTAAGGTATTAATTTTTATTGCCTTGTTGCCATTTTTTCAAATTATTGGGGTTTTGTTCACTTCCTATTTTAAACATCAAAGTTTTATAATGCATGCATGAATGCTTGGCAAACAAATGAAAGCTAGGGTGTGACAACTCACCCCCAGTAAACAAGAATCTCGTCCCAAGATTCAGGCGTAGTCGGGAAGATGAAGAGGGGCATTAGACTATCAGAATCTTCACGATACATTTGCTCCTCTCGAGGATATTGAGTCATCGCATCATGTTGATCTTGACATCTTTGTCTTTGAGGTCTTCATCCAGCTCGACGACAAAAGAACAGGAAGACTCTACAAGATTCGTTCTCCTCAAAGATCGAGCAACTCAAGATCAACTCATTGAATGAGACATAGGAACATCCCTTGAGCTGAGACACAACACTCATGATGGAAACAAGGAAGTGAGGCATATTACAAATGTTCAATTGGTAGGCAGCAAATCCACGCTTAAAACAGATGGTGATGAGGTTTCAAAGTAGCGAGGATTAAGTTAACCATCATACCATAACGGGGCACCGTAGGAGGGTGACTCGTAGAGTTATTCCCTTAAGTGGCAAAAAGAATTACTTTTGATCCAAAGATCATTGAAACTCTTCATACCAGAGTAAGGCAATTCACAAATAATTGTTTCAAGGAATTTTAAGAATGGCATACTCGGTTGGAAAGAAACTAGAGTTATAAAATAACTCGATTATTACCGAGGATATAACCTAGTGTCTGAGCGTGCTCTCAAGAACTTGAGCATTTCCATATTCATCAAGGTTTACCAACATCCGTGCCAAGGATCCTGGTGACACAACATACTACCATGATGAACAGTGATGGAGGATGCAGATGCAAAGGAAGACAACACTTCCTCAGATTTCACCTTAGTTGTGCCAAGGGAACGAAATCTGGTTGATCGACCGAGAGACATTTAGCACTCCGCTTCTAATGTTCTCCTTGATGTACTAGCACAACCCAATTATAGATCATGCTTGATATCTAGCACATCAAGTATAGGTCGGAATTCGGGGCATCTAAGGGAGTCCATGAGGAACAACTTCCAAAATAAGTCATACAAAACCTCACGGGGAGATGGCTAAGATTGCTGATACAAGATATTATAATATCAAGTCTTCCGGCTAGGTGTGTTAGCCATTACATCACTTTACCGGGTTACATAGAGACCAATATTATAATTCTTGGGGAAAGTTCCAACCATTATAACTGCCTGAGATTCAGCTCCGGTTGGTGACACGATGCTTCAGACTCAGCATGTCCGAAAAGAAAGTTTGCAACACAAATCGACGAGATAACATTGCATGATTCTCAGGAAATGAACTACGGGAGACAACTCCAAAACATGAGCTGGATTACAAAACCCACGTGAACACACTGCCCAAGACAATGATGAGCACATGAAAAATATTACAATCAAAACACTACCGAGTTCTGGATGGGAACCATCATTGCGGATGACGAAGCCATGTGCATGTCCGTCTGGTACCTTCAGGAATGGCACTTAACTTCTTTTCCTTGAACAAATCAATTAGTGGCTTGGTGTGCTAGGAGATACATATGGAGTGAAGATGATCAGTCTATCAAACCATAGAATACTTCACATGTGCATGATTGACTTGGTATGATTCCGAAGAAACAAATTAACTTTTCTCGAATTCACGGCGGCAACTTGCATCAGATGCACATGAATTAGAGGAAGTCACTTCTTACACCAAACATATACCTCGTGCTCGAGACACGAAGACAATGTCTACAAAGTTTCCAGCACTAGCTTAATGTCCAACATAGATCGTGGAACAAATGAGAATGTTGCCGATGGGCTCAACAACAATTCATCAAGATACCCATATAAATGGATTTCCACAACTATGTGAGCAAGATAATAACATTGGTCAGATCAAAGAATACAATAGTGTAGGCTCAAGGAAATCCATGAGTAAGACACCGTTGCTACAATCTTTGGTTCTGAGTTTGATTTGACAATAGCCCATACTCAAATCAAAATTGAACAAGATAATATATGCAACAATTGATCACACGAATCAACCGATGAAAATATCATCTTTCTTCAGACTCACACAACAAGAAAAATATCCTTTTTAAATGAGCTAAGTTTAGGCGAAGCTTTTATCTTTGAACTCCCCAAGTTGTTGTTTAGCTTAACAAACTAGCTCGGGGTATCCAACACAGATTCTTGGAGAAGATGGCTTATAGAGAAACCAACTTGATCACGAGCTCTATCATAACAGTCAGGAAACAACCTGGTAATACTTCCGAGAAGATATTCGGAAAATCACGAACCACCGATATGTTATTAAGCTCGGAACAATCTTGCTTTTTAGGGCAAGATGATGTGATCAATAGAACAGGGATTGACAAAATCCTAACTGATTGATCAAAAAGTGCACCATGAAACATGGACTAGGTAGCACGGTCAATCTTAGGATGATGATTCAATCACCATCACCATAAGAGTGAATTTATTGTCCATTAACTACTAAACAATGGCATTGCTAGGAGTATTGATTTCACACATCATGGTTCACTTGTCGATATTCCGGTTACAACCAACACGGAAACCGAGGGATGAATAATGATAGCGAGAAATATCACTACGTCAAGAGATCATAAGAGATGGTGGAATTATCATAATATTCTTGACAAAAGAAGATAATACTCCAAGATAGAACAGAACAAAACCCAGATTGGCATTTTGATCTGTGGATTGCAACTACTTCGACCCAATCCAAGAAAAGGATGAGGTACTGGAGTTTACTTCTCCCAGTCAATTGGAAATAGCACAACTTGGCAAACCACGGGAATAGAAGACATTGATAACAAGAATGCGCAACTACTCTTGACTAACCTCTCAATGATGAAGGTCAAAATACAACTAGATAGGGCCAACTCAAGAGCACATGATTTCTTGAGTTATGGATGCATGGATTAGAATGTCGAACGAGTTCAACATAATTCTTCCAGATAACCTATGCAGAAGGGCGGAGTAGGTAGAATCACAATATGGAGTAGAGAACTCATCACGAGCACTCTTGTTATGATCTTTAATTCATGGAGAACTTATGCCAAAGACGATTCATGGTGTTGGAAGAATGATATAGCATGAACCTTGGGAACTACAACAAGGTTACTAATCATTCTAAAGGAACTAGCATCACTATCAATAGAGATGAGCAGAATGATCCTTGGATTCAAAGACCCAGAAATGGAATACCTAAAAACTAAATAACATCACGGGATGTTTTTCTAAAATGATGGCCAGAATTATCGCACTGGAAGACATAGCACACATCTAGACTATTGGGTAGTTTTCGGAGTAACATGTTTTCCTAATACTTCAACAAAACGTCGAGGTAATAGAGTACCTCAACACAATTATTAGTGTGCTTTGTCCGGCAAAAAGACATTGGGAAAAGAGGAAGGAATTTGCAATCGCATCATACTATTTGGGAACTTTGGAAAACTCAGACAGCATAACGGCTATACGGGCATGCAATATGAGGCAACCTGCAAGAAAACTAAAAACATAACAATTGAATTCTTATGGAGAAACTCATCCAGGAAGACAACAACTTTTCTATAAGTCTCCAGCATAGTAACTTGTCATCCTAATGAATAGATGAGAAAGCCTATTTCTTAAATCTCGTAGATTAAAGAAGAGGGTGACTTAGAATAAGAATTACACAAGGAAAGGAGTAAAAAGAGCCTTACGTTCCCTTCCACAAACAATTACCGTATATAACAAAAGAGTTGCTAGACTCAACATCGACCAATTTGGCTTGGTTATCCTACACGCAGTCAATCTCTGATACCAAAGCTGTCGGGACCCCGATCCTAAGTCATAGGAACACAGCCTGTAAGATATCACATCACTTTGCGGCCTCACGCATGGTAAACTCCACGGCTGCCACCTTACCTTGGCCGGGACCGTTTGTGTCTTTTGGCTCACGTATATGAATATGTTGCTAGCGTTCAAATGACAAAGAACACGGGTCGACATGACTAGTTATAAACCCAAGCGATACATCCGTATAGGGACATGCATACATAACCCAGCAAGGCAGCTGTCGATCAACAGCGTGTGTAGATGAGTCGTAGCAAGCTACAAGGACTCCATTACATTGCGTGACATTTCCCCGAGGGGAAAGACACAGCAGCAAAGAAGGATACATGCCGGTCAATCAATGTGTCTAGAGTAGTAGCAAGCTACCAAGGCTCGATAGAAGCACAAAGAGGCATTTCCCTCTAAAGAGTACTACTAAAGGCACACAACTAGGTGTCGAATCCCACACATATAATGCATTTCATAACATACACACAATATGCACGATATGTGTAGATACAACATGGCATCACAACATAACTCTATGACTCAAGCTTTTATTAAGGACTCATAAGAATCAACATAGTGTGTTATTACAAACAGGGGTCCCGTGACCCGACACTCAAGTCATACAAACAACAAGCGGAAGCAAATCATGTCTGGGTACAGACATCTACTAAAAGTGGCTGGAAGAGCGTGAAAAGCTACTACTACCCTACCAAAGGAGCTAGACCTCAGTCTGGGATTCCAAAGCTATTCCGGTCAACATCGAACACATCGTGTAGAAACCTTTAATGAGACTAAATCTTCTCTGCAAAAACATAAATAAAGCAACCGTGAGTACAAAGGTACTCAACAAGTCTTACATCAGGACTATTTATATATGCATCATGTTTCAATGAAAGGATTGTGGGGTTTGATTGCAGCAAGCCAGCTTTGACTCTTGGCTAACCTGTACTATGACTACATGTTCTTTCTTTGAGGTGGGATAGCGCACACGAGTCCACATATTCACCAATGCAATACACCACTATGGATCCACTCTCGTCTCCCTATGAGAAAGTCTTCAATAGCACTCACAATTATTTTTCATGTTTTAGAGTATCCATTTAAATTGTCTATGTACCACGTAATGCTTCCAAGTAGTCCATATCCGAGGACGCGGCTATTCGAACAGATTGATTCACCCTGCAGGGGTATACTTCTTCACACACGCTCCCACAACTTATCACCATGTGCACGTCATGCATCTCAGCAACCTTCAAGCGGAAGCACTGGCGTGGGTGTCGGCCACGACCGTTAACCACACAAGACTCTAGTCCAGGTTTATCGCCTATTTGAGACTGAACCCGCAAGGAAGTCCGGCCGAGGTTTCTACGGCCCCAAACGATGTGCGCAGGGTTCCCAAGCCCACCATCCGGGTGCCACTTGGTACACCGTGCCAGTGTGTATCTACCGCAGAGAAGCCTACCCCGTCTGGCAGAGCTAAACACGGCCACCAACACTTTTCCTACAAACACCAGAAACTAATTGCAACTCCTGGACAGGGATCTAGGCAATTAATAAGCCGAGCGGGGTCATATTTTAGGGCCCAATGCATGGTAGTATCTTGTCTTGGATAACATACACAGAACTCAGTTCTTAAGGACGGTCCCAATGAGACAACCCACCATGTACTCCTACATGGCCTCTCGTCGCTACCTTTACCAAATCGAATTCACACTTTTACTCTCACACTGTAGGACATGAACACAACCATTCCGATTCATCATCCAGATGGATCAGACCCGACACGACTCTAAGCATAGCATGCATTGTAAGCAAGCATAGATGAGTAAGCACAACAAGGCTCAAGCAGTTACTACTCATGGTAAGTGGTTTCAACTATTTACACTGACAAAATCAGGTCATGCAGAGGAATGGGTTTAACTACCGATAACATGTACACTTGAATCGTGTTTGTCCTAATGCAGTAAAGAGAGCAGGAGCGAGAGAGTGGGTTTATATCAATATGCTCAAGGGGGTTTGCTTGCCTGACATGCCTGAAGATAGCAATGAGTCTTCATCAATGTCAACGATCACATCGTCGGAACCATCGTCTACCAAAAGGGAACAGTACCAGCAAATAGGAAAGAACAAAAGTTACTTCACAGAAATGCAACACTATGATGCATGATCAAGAAATGGAAATGGAATGTGACAGGGCCAATATAGCTACGATTTCTTAGGTTGAAGCTGGGTTTGAATCAGGATTCAAACAACACTTCAACAAGGTATTTTGCCCTTGTTTTGGACTCTAATTTGCATGATTTGAATGGAACTAACTTGGACTAACGCTGTTTTCAGCAGAATTGCCTTGGTGTTATTTTTGTGCAGAAATCAAAGTTCTCCAAACGTCCTGAAAATTTACGGGGAGCAGTTTTGGAAAATAAGAAAAATATCTGCGCCAAGTTCCACCTCAGGGGGTGGGCCAGTGGGCCACAAGCCCTGGCTCCGCCACAACCCCCCTAGTGGCGGTGGGCAGGCTTGTGGGGCCCACACGGCTCTACCGCCCCCAATTCCAGCTCTATAAGATCCCTTTCGTCCCAGAAGAAATAAAAAAGAGAAGTTTTCGTCCCGTTTGCGATACGGAGGCGCCGCCACCACCCGTTCTTCATCTCGAGGGCAGATCTGGAGTCCGTCTTGGGCTCCGGAGAGGCGAAATCGTCGCCATCGTCATCATCAACCTTCTTCCCTCTCCAATTCCATGAAGCTCTTCGTCGTTCGTGAGTAATCTATTCGTAGGCTCGCTGGGCGGTGATGAGTAGGATGAGATCTATCATGTAATCGAGTTAGTTTTGATGGGGATTGATCCCTAGTATCCACTATGTTCTGAGATTGATGTTGCTACTACTTTGCTATGCTTAATGCTTGTCACTAGGGCCCGAGTGCCATGATTTCAGATCTGAAATTAGTATGTTGTCACCAATATATGTGTGTTTTAGATACGATCTTGCAAGTTGTAGTTACCTACTATGTGTTATGATCCGGCAACCCCGGAGTGACAATAACCGGAACCACTCCCGGTGATGACCATAGTTTGAGGAGTTCATGTGTTCACCAAGTGCTAATGCATTAGTCCGGTTATTTATTAAAAGGAGAACCTTAATATCCCGTAGTTTCCTTTTGGAGCCCACTGCCACGGGAGGGATGGACAATAGATGCCATGCAAGTTCTTTTCCCTAAGCACGTATGATGACACACGGAATGCATGCCTACATCACATTGATGAACGGGAGCTAGCCACACATGTCTCCGTGTTATAGCTGTTGCATGACGAATATCATCCAAACAAATCACCGGCCCATTGCCTATGAGTTTGTCGTACTGTTGCTACTGCTGTTACTTGTTTTGCTCTGCTGCTGCTACTACTTTTGCTACTGTTGTTACTTGTTTTGCTCTCCTGCTGCTACTACTGTTGCTACTGTTGTTACTTGTCTTGCCCTGTTGCTACTGTTGCTACTACTGTCGCTTGCTACTCTTGCTACTTGCTACTGCTGTCACTACTGCTGTTCTTTGCCACTGTTATTGCTCGTTACACTGCTGCTACCTGTTACAATCGTGGTACGCTGGATGTTGACGGGAACTGACAACTTCCGTCAACGCGGCAACTTGGCGCCATTGATACAATCGTTAGGAATAGTCTGCCGTCAACCAATCGTTTCTGACACCGTTGTTATCATATCACTTGGCAATTACTAGTGTGCTTGCAGATACTAATCTTTCAGGTGTGGTGGAATCTGACATATTCAGCTGCTAATACTTGAGAGTATCCTCTCACCTCCTGTCTGGTAAACCAAGAAATTGGGTTGAATACTCTACCCCCGAAAACTGCTACGATCCCACGCGCTGGTGGGCGTCAACAACATTCTTCTAGTTTCGATTGCCGTAGAGTGCTAGCAGCATTCTTCTGGTGCCGTTGCAAGGGGAAGAACAGTTGGCATCAAGAATTTTTCTGGCGCCGTTGCCGGGGAGGTATTGCTATATTCTCTGAGTCACTTGGGATTTATATCTGCTGATCACTATGAAGAATGTGAAGGATCCGAAGACCAATGTCTTGCCCTCAACTACGAGGGGAAGTAAGGAATTGCCATCTAGCTCTACACTTGATTCACCTTCAGTTATGAGTAAGTTTGCGACATCACCTCCTGCTAGAAATCTTGATATGTCACATGTGCTTGATGATGCTTGTGATACTACTGCTAGAGATGCTATGCTTGATACTATGCCTGATGATACTATGCTTGATACCGCTTTGCCTGATGATGCTAGAGATGCTATTTTGCCTGATGATACTACTACTAGAGATGCTATGCTTGATACTATGCCTGATTATGCTTGATACTTCTAGAGATACTCCTTTGCCTGATGTTCCACTAGGGGTATTCCTTGATGCTCATATTGCTAGAGTTACTGCCAATGCTCGTGATGCTTCTGAAACTGCCGATACTATTGAGATATAACCTGCTTTTGCTCCTGTTAGATCTAGCTCTCCTAGATATGAATTGCCTGATATACGTGAGGGTTACATTATGGAGGGAGAGATAGCTGAGGATTTTCTTGCGTGTAAGGATGCCTATGACGCTGAGAAATTACTTCTCAAGTGGAAGGAAAAATCTTGGGAAGCTAGGATGAAATATGACTCGAAGTTTGCCACTTCACCTATCTTTTTCATCGATAAGGATTATGAATTCTCTGTCGATCCTGAGATAATCTCTCTAGTCGAATCTGACCCTTTTCACGGTTATGAGTCTGAGACGGTCATAGCCCATCTTGCCAAACTGCACGAAATAGCCAACCTTTTCACTAATGAGGAGAAGATCCGCCACTACTATATCCTTAAGCAGTTTCCTTTCTCTCTAAAGGATGATGCTAAAGCCTGGTTCACCTCTCTTGCTCCTGGATGTGTGCGTAGTCCCCAGGAGATGGTCTATTACTTCTGTGAGAAATATTTCCCTGCCCATAAGAAGCAAGCTGCCTTGCAGGAAATATACAACTTTGCTCAACTCCAAGAAGAGAGTCTTCCACAACTTTGGGGGAGGCTCGTCCATCTACAGAATGCTTTGCCTGATCACCCTCTTAAGAAGAACGAGATACTTGATATCCTCTATAACGGACTTACCGATGCCTCTAGAGACCACCTAGATAGTTGTGCCGGTTCTGTTTTTAGGGAACGAACTGTAGAACAAGCTGAGACCCTACTGAATAACATCTTGATCAACGATAATGCTTGGACTATGCCCGAACCACCTCCTAAGCCAACTCCTAAGAAAAGTTGTATTCTATTCCTTAGTCCCGAAGATATGCAAGAAGCCAAGAAATCTATGCAAGAGAAAGGCATTAGATCTGAAGATGTCAAAAATCTACCACCTATCGAAGAGATCCATGGTCTCGATAACCCCATACAGGTAGTAGATGCGAATTCTCTGCATAGGTTTGATGAGAGTGATATTCCTTTTGATAAACCTGCTAGCCTATGCTTTGATGAATGTGACAACTTTGTTGCCAAACAACAGAGTTTCAATGATTATGTTAGCAGACATTTGGAACAAAGTACTCGTACGCTTAGCCATTTAAGTGCTTGTGTAGACAGAAATGTGAATGATCTGAAGCTTCTGAGTAAACATGCCTCTATGATTACTACTCAGGTAGAACAAGTACTTAAAGCTCAAAATGACCTGCTCAATGAATTAAATGACAATTCTGTCAGAGTCATTACTAGAGGAGGCAAAATGACTCAGGAACCTTTGTATCCTGAAGGTCATCCTAAGAGAATTGATCAAGATTCTCAAGGAATCAATGCTGACACACCCATTCATCCTAAGGAGAAGAAGAAGGATGATAGAAACCTACATGCCAGTTCACCAAATAATGTCAGACCTGATGAACCTAATGATATTTCTGCGTCTGATGCAGAAACACAATATTGTGATGGACATGAACCTGGTGACAATATGGACAGTGATGTTCATAATAATGATGAACCTAGCAATGATGATGATGTGGAGATTCAACCTAAGGTTAATCTTGATAACCCACAACGTAAGAAGTACGATAAGAATGACTTCACTGCTAGGAAGCATGGTAAAGAAAGGGAGCCATGGGTTTAGAGACCTATGCCCTTTCCTCCTAAACCATCCAAGAAAAAGGATGATGACGATTTTGAGCGCTTCGTTGAGATGATAAGACCCATCTTTCTGCAGATGCGGTTAACTGATACGCTCAAGATGTCTCCGTATGCCAAGTACATGAAAGATATCATGACTAATAAACGAAAGATACCAGATCTTGAGATCTCCACCATGCTTGCCAATTACACTTTTAAAGGTGGAACTCCTAAGAAACTTGGTGATCCCGGAGTGCCCACTATACCTTGCTCAATTAAAGGAAACTACGTAAGAACTGCCTTATGTGACCTTGGAGCCGGTGTTAGTGTTATGACGCTCTCTCTTTATCGTAGACTTGAGTTGGATAAGTTGATGCCCACTGAAATTTCTCTGCAAATGGCCGACAAATCAACTGCTTTCCCTATCGGCATTTGCGAGGATGTGCCTGTTGTGGTTGCTAACACAACTATATTAACAGACTTTGTTCTCTGGATATTCCCGAGGATGAAGCCATGGCTGTCATCCTCGGAAGACCCTTTTTAAACACTGTAGGGGCTGTTATAGATTGCAACAAAGGCAATGTCACATTCCAAGTCAACGGTAATGAGCACACAGTGCGTTTCCGAAGAAACGGTATCAAGTACAATGCATCAATGCTATCGAAAAGACTTCATCGATTCTCATTGGGAGCTTTGAATGACCTATTCCTCGTGTCAAGCTGAAGTATGATTTGCTTGTTGGGGAGATACATATCCCCATTGAGGTGACTTAGTGGCTATTCGAAAATTCTCCGTTCACTCTTGCGATTCGAGAAAGTTTTGTCTTAAGGACTTGATCAACCCCATTGACAGAATTCTTTCGATGACCATGAAACAGATGAATCAAAGAGTCACATACCTCTGTTTTGAGTTTTCCTTTTCTGTTGCTTAGAAGAAAAATGATAGAATTAGTTTAGTTTTTCCCTGTTTTCTGTTTTAGCGTCCCAGAGAAAAATACCTCGAAAATAAAAGTTCTCCGATGGTCCTGAAAATTTAGTATGATTTTTTATGGAATTTTTGAAAAATTCTGGGCCTCAGAGCTGGCCTAGGGGCTAGACCAGTGGTCCACAAGCCCTGCCACCGCCACCTACCCCCCTGGTGTTGGGGTGCAAGCTTGTGGGGCCCATAGGCACCCCTCCACTCATTCCAGCTCCTAGCCTCTTCTCCCACCTCCAGAAAAAATTGTTTCGCAGCTCAAACCCGTGTTCTTGCTCATTTGGCTGTGATTTTCGATCTCCTTGCTCAAAGCACCATTCTCGAACCGTTTTGGGGAAATTACTCCTTGGTAAGTGACTCCTCCATTGGCCCAATTAGTTTTTTCTCTAGTGCTTTATCCTTCGCGTATTCTTGCTACCTTGGTGACCCTGTTCTTGAGCTAGAAATGTTGATTTTAGTTGGTGCCAAGTAGTTTTAGCGCGTGATACGGTCTCTAGGCACTAGTGGGAGTAGTTCCTACAAGGTGTGGTGGGCTTTATTCACTTTTCTCTTGAACTTCAAAAATTTCAGCAAAAGGAAATTATGTTCAGGAGGAAGTTTCATGGTGGTTCCTCAAGTAAGAAGGGTCCTCATCTATCTTTTCGGGAGCCCGAACCTTTTCAACTAAGGGACGCACCGGTGCAACCATGTGAATGGCCTTCCGATGAGTTCATGATCGAAGCAGGTTTCAAGGATGAGTTTGATACACTTGTCCCTAATGCCGGGTTAGAAGAATTCCTCTCACATAAATGTGAACAATATCCTATGCTCACTGCCTCTTTCGTGCGTAGATTTAAATTCTTAGTTGGCCGTGACTCATCCATACGTTTTGATCTGTACGATAAATCATATAAATCATATACCGTGGATCTGGAGGATTTCAATAGGATTTGCAAGATACCCGATGGGGGTAGTGTTAATGATCCTCCTAAGTCTTCGGTCAGAGACTTCGATATCATGCAAGCCACCATAGGAAGCATCCATTTCCCTACCTTGCACTACCTTGCCCTTTTCATAGGTAGGTGCATTAACGCCAAGGGTGCACGTTGTCACCTATGCGCTTCCGACCTTAGTATCCTTAAGAGCGCAGTAACAGGTGACAGGAGTTTCAATATGGGAGCTATAATAGCAAGGAGGCTGAAGAAAAATGCCAGTGAGGGGGATTTCTTTGGTGGAGTTTATGCTACACACTTAGCAAATTTTCTTGGGGTATCCATCTGTCCAGAAGACTCTCCTCTCCGTACAACCTACCTTGATCGTGTCGCTCTAACATGCTACCAGTACCTTGAGAGAGATCATGGATCCCTCCTATACCGCTTGATATTTAACCGGCAGCGTGTTTTCCATATTACCCTTCCTGCTCCTGCTTTCTTTGAATTTCAGGTTAAACGAATATACTACATAACCATAGGAGAGGCACAGGAGTATGAGAGGGAGGCGACGGCTGCTCGACTTCGTGAGGCAGCTATTCAGGCAGTGGCTGCAACACTCCTGTATAACATCCATTATGACTTTGGGTTTCGCCAGGATCATCCTTGGGAGTAGACCAAGCTAGGCCAAAAGCCTAAGCTTGGGGGAGTACGTGTTCTCACCGACTTTTACATTCATGCTTATGCTTTCACTTTGTTAGCCGATGTTCACACTTTGCCACTGTATTATCCATGCTAGTTTATTTTTGTTTTCTTGTTTTTTTGTTTTGTGTCCTTTTGAGAAAACCCAAAAGGATTTTTATTTCTTCTTTTGCTTGTTGGGAGCTTTCCCGTGTAAATAGTTTTCTTTTTCTTTGTGTCAAGGTAGAAGATATTGGTTACAATGTTTATCGGTTCTTGCATGCTTACCTGTTTAGCTTTCAAAGAACCATATTATTTTGTCTTCTCCTTTGTGTTTGCCTGCAGATTCAGCTTAGTCCAATGCACTTATTATCGTTTACATCGTTCGGTCGTGCAAATGAAAGGCAACAATGATGATATATAATGAAGTGACTGAGACTAAAAAGCTTGTATGAACTCTATCTATTTTGTTTTTGTAAATATGAGTAGCTTGTCGACCCAAATTCAACTTTGTTGTGAGAGAACCATGTTTGCAATGACAACTTAGAGATCATAGTTTCTAATGCCATGGTTATTTAGCTGAGAGCTTATAATGGTTTGTCTTGAATGCCAACATAGATTTTGAGATGACTATGATGTAGTATGATAGGATGGTATTCGACTTTGAATGTTTCAAGTGGCTTGACTTGGCGCATGTTCATGCATGTAGTTGAAACAAAATCAACATAGCCTCTATGATGTTCGTGTTCATGGTGATTTATATCCTGTTCATGCTTGCATTCAATGTTAGTCAAACTCATTGCATCTTGATGACTGTTGTCGCTCTCTAGTTGGTCGCTTCCCAGTCTTTTGATAGCCTTCACTTGTACTAAGCGGAATACTGCTTGTGCATCCACCTCCATAAACCCAAAAGTTTTTCCATGAGAGTCCACCATACCTACCTATTTGCGGTATCTACCTGCTGTTCCAAGTAAATATGCATGTTCCATTGTCTAAACCTTCAAGAAATAATCTGTTTTGCATGCCCGAACCGCTCATGTGGTGACAGAGGGCTATTGGTATCTTCCATGCTAGGAGTGTTATCCTCGACATGTGTTTATTCACTTTCATTCACGAGAAAGGGGCGGTATTTGGAATGCCCAGTTCCACGCTTAAATCGAAAACATAACAGTAAAACAAGACTCCCCCGGATTGATGTTAGTATGGACGGTACCCGAGGATTCGGCTAGGCGTGGAGTGTGATTGATTGGTGGTGGGGGAGTTAAAACTTTACTTTTCTGTTTGGGAACCACCTATAGCATGAGTAGCATGGAAGATATTGAGAACTCTTGGTCATTGCATTGACAATGTAAGCATGCCACCCAAAATTATTATCTCTGTTTTCAAAGCTTGAGCTCTGGCACCTCTGCAAATCAATGCTTCCCTCTGCGAAGGGCCTCTCTATTTATTTTCCTGTTGAGTCATCCTCCTCTTATATAAGCACCAATTAGAGAGCACCTCTGTCATTTTTATGCTTTGCTTTTGATTGATATGGAGTATGACTATGACTAGATCTTCGTTGCTATGAATTACAATGTTTAGTCAGCCTAAGATCTTTGGAAGTGCTCTGCATTTATGTTTTGCGGTCTCAGAAAGAGCTAGCGAGATACCATTTATTCATATTGCTTCATGCTTGTTTTGATTGAAGTGTTGGTATTTGGAACTCGTTATTATTTGCTCGTTAGCTGACTATGCCATTGATATTAATTTATCGTGAGACCTTTGTGTCATTTGCTTATGTGGTTAACTTGTGATCTTGCTGAAATTCTGGTTATGAGTTAGACATAGTTGCATCAACAAGATCAAATAGAGTTTCTCAAAGTTTTTCTTTCTCTCTCAGTTTGTCAACTGAGTTGCTTGAGGACAAGCAAGGTTTTAAGCTTGGGGGAGTTGACACGTCTCCATCATATCTACTTTTCCAAACTCTTTTGCCCTTGTTTTGGACTCTAATTTGCATGATTTGAATGGAACTAACCTCGACTGACTCTGTTTTCAAAGTTCTCCAAACGTCCTGAAAATTTATCGGGAGCAATTTTGGAAAATAAGAAAAATATCTGCGCCAAGTTCCACCTCGGGGGGTGGGCCAGTGGGCCACAAGCCCTAGCTTCGCCACCACCCCCTTGGTGGCGGTGGGCAGGCTTGTGGGGCCCACACGGCTCTGCCGCCCCCAATTCCAGCTCTATAAGATCCCTTTCGTCCCAGAAAAAATAAAAAAGAGAAGTTTTCGTCGCGTTTGTGATACGGAGGCGCCGCCACCACCTGTTCTTCATTTCGAGGGCAGATCTGGAGTCCGTATTGGGCTCCAGAGAGGGGAAATCGTCGCCATCGTCATCATCAACCTTCTTCCCTCTCCAATTCCATGAAGCTCTTCGTCGTTCGTGAGTAATCTATTCGTAGGCTCGCTGGGCGGTGATGAGTAGGATGAGATCTATCATGTAATCGAGTTAGTTTTGATGGGGATTGATCCCTAGTATCCACTATATTCTGAGATTGATGTTGCTACTACTTTGCCATGCTTAATGCTTGTCACTAGGGCCCGAGTGCCATGATTTCAGATCTGAAATTATTATGTTGTCACCAATATATGTGTGTTTTAGATCCGATCTTGCAAGTTGTAGTTACCTACTATGTGTTATGATCCGGCAACCCCGGAGTGACAATAACCGGAACCACTCCCGGTGATGACCATAGTTTGAGGAGTTCATGTGTTCACCAAGTGCTAATGCGTTGGTCCGGTTATTTATTAAAAGGAAAACCTTACTATCCCTTAGTTTCCTTTTGGAGCCCGCTGCCACGGGAGGGATGGACAATAGATGCCATGCAAGTTCTTTTCCCTAAGCACGTATGATGACACGCGGAATGCATGCCTACATCACATTGACGAACGGGAGCTAGCCAAATATCTCTCCGTATTATAGCTGTTGCATGATGAATATCATCCAAACAAATCACCGACCCATTGCCTATGAGTTTGTCGTACTGTTCCTACTGCTGTTACTTGTTTTGCTTTGCTACTGCTACTACTGTTGCTACAGATGTTACTTGTTTTTCTCTGCTGCTGCTACTACTGTTGCTACTACTGTTACTTGTCTTGCCCTGCTGCTACTTTTGCTACTACTGTCGCTTGCTATTGTTGCTACTTGCTATTGCTGTCACTACTGCTGTTCCTTGCCACTGTTATTGCTCGTTACACTGCTGATACCTATTACAATCTTAGTACGCTGGATGTTGATGGGAACTGACAACTTCCGTCAACGCAGCAACTTGGTGCCATTGATACAATCGTTAGGAATAGTCTGCCGTCGATAGATCGTTTCTGACACCGTTGTTATCATATCACTTTGCTGTTACTACTGTGCTTGCAGATACTAATCTTTCAGGTGTGGTTGAACCTGACATATTCAGCTGCTAATACTTGAGAGTATCCTCTCACCTCCTGTCTGGTAAACCAACAAATTGGGTCGAATATTCTACCCTCGAAAACTGCTACGATCCCACGCGCTGGTGGGCGTCAACAACAATCTTGTAGTTTCTATTGCCGGAGAGTGCTAGCAGCATTCTTTTGGTGTCGTTGCAAGGGGAAGAACAGTTGGCATCAACCATCCGGTGCTTCGAAAGGGAAATTATTGGATGTCGAAGAATGGCGGACCATTTCATGTATATCTTCACCAACCTAACAGAAGTGCGGCCATACATAGAGTAAGTTCTCGGTAAATTATTGTTCCGCAACTTCTAATTCCTTTGAACTACTCTTATTCCCAAATATTTGATATAGTCGATACGTCGCCGAATTCTTGGATGGAGCGGTCATCGAAAAGGATTCCGTCAAAGAGTATGAGCTTCTCGCAAAGCATGGAGGCGACTATCCCGGTTTCATCTCTTGGTTGAAACAAAGGGTAATTAATTACCATTAATGGGCCATTTGATTTTTTGGTCTAATTTGCGGCTAATGCATCCATTCTTTTGTATTAAACTTGTAGGTTGATGCAGAGCCTATGGACGCCGAGTTGAGACATGTCGCTAATGGTTTTGACTATAAGGTCCGTTCATTTGACAAATACAACATCAACAGGTATCACTTTCGTACCTTTGGCAAAGAGCTATCTATGCCCGACCTAAAGACTACAAATTGTTCTGTCTGTGCTATCGGCGAAGGAGGAACCGAGTATTATGGAAGAGTTGAAGAAATTTCTGAACTTCTATTCTATGGTGAAAACCCACCGACCGTCCTATTCTTCAAATGTTATTGGTTTGAGCCGAGGGAGACTAGAAGGACTCATGAACATATAGGACTAGTCGAAATCAACCAAAACACACACTTATATGTTACCGAGGTTTGCATTACGGCTTAACAGGCGACACGAGTTTTCTATCTACCGTGGGCCTGCCAAACTGATCCAAATATGAAAGTTTGGGATGTCGTTTATGAAGTGCCGCCACATTTTAGACCACCTACCCTCAATGAAGAGGATTACGAACCTCACATAAACCCAGACACATATGAAGGAGAATTCTTCCAAGAAACACGTATGTCCAAGAAACGTTTCAACAACCGCTCTACTTCACCCCAGAACATTGAAGTAGACAGCGACAGTGAATTCGTCTTAACCCCTGAGCCCGAACAGGAAGAGCCGGAAGAAGAAGAAGTTACTGCAGCGGGTGACCTGTCACTTCTTGACCGATTACATAATGGTGGCCTTCCACATGGTCTTCCTGATAGTGATGATGATGCTTTTATTGATGATAGTGATGATCATGATGCATTTATTGACCCCAAAGCATATATAGATGAGCACGATTGTTATTAGTTCATGTTAGGTATTCAACTATTACTATATATAAATTTTGAGTTCATGTTAGGTATTCTTTTTATTTGTCATGTTGGTATTTATGACGATGATACACTTCAATTATATACATTTTATTACTCATGTTGCTATTTATGTTGAACTAATTTCATTTCCTCTTTCTCATGTCAGGTGTTGAAAGATGGTGGGAAAGGGTCGAAATCACTCCGCGGCTCCTTCTTCGTCGGCGGGTGGTGGGATGGGTACTTCCATTCCTGCCTCGCCTCTTCGGAGAGCGTTGCTATGTACTCTGCATGGAGTGGCCGATTCTTCGACTCTCGCGGCCCCCGTGAGAGGAGGTCGACCCCCCGCGAAGCCGAGAGGTACTAAAGGTATTACTCATCTTGGTATTTATGTTGTAATCATGTTGGTATTTATATACATTTTATTACTCGTGTTGGTATTTATGTTGTACTAAAGGAACACGCGGCCGTGGGAGAGGTAGGGCGGTGGCTGCCACGCCTTCGTCGCCGCCACCCCAAGCTGATTCACCTGAGCACATGACTTCTAGGGTGGATTCGTCTGAGGTGGAGGCTACACGGTATCTGGTTCACGAGCCTCAGGTCAACGAGACTTCGACCCACAAGACTCGTGTCCTAGAGGCTTCATTCCAGGCGACTCCGGAGCAAAGCAGGGATGAGGGTACGTCCCCAAAGACCCAGTGGGATACCTGGGCTGATCTGGGTCAGCATGAGCCAAGTGGCCATGCTGATAGCGACGCGGAGCTGTGTGAGGGGGCCAGCGTCTACCAGCATGGTAGTTCAGGGCTCCCGCTCGTGCCGGTGACCCGCGAGCAGAGGTGGTCGATTAAGCCAAATGGGGACAAGTAAGTTAATTTACTCTTATTTAACCTTTTGCCTTCAGGTTTTCTCAAATATCTAATTTTTTGTCTTTAATTTGTCTTACTGCAGGGGTTGGATTGTTGCCAAGGGTGTGCGCAAGCCCAACAACATCCTTGGTGTGCTCTGCTGTCAAAACTTCCCGGGGTTTGTTACGTTCCCCAGTCGAGAGAGAGAGGTAGGAATGACCTAGGAGCACAACTTGGGTGCCCCGGCCCCGCCGGAGGTGGAGATTGACGGTGTTTTGTGCCACACGAGGGTCGACATGGTGATCCGATAGTTCTTGGTAATTTAGCTCGAATAATAGGACAAGAGGAGAAGATAGAGGAAACATGAAAATAAGGAAGAAGAAGAATAGAAGAAGAGAAGAAGAAGGACAAGGAGAAGGAGGAGAAGAATGAGAAGGAGCCCCCCTCCTTCTTCTCTCCTCCTTCTTCTCCTTCTTATTCTCTTTCTTCTTCTCTTCTTCTTTTCTTCTTCTTCTCCTCTTCCTTCTCCTTCTCCCTCTGCTCCTCCTCCTCCTTCTTCTTCTTCTTCTTTTTCATCTCGTTCTTCTTCTCTTCTTGCTTCTTCTCTTTCTTCTTCTACGTAGCTTATTTTCCCCAACAAAGACATACTTAGCTAATTATCCTCCAAAATGACATAATTAGCTTAGTTAGGTAAAAACATCATAAGGACCTTGGTTAGTTCATTAAAATGACTAATTTATCTCCAAAATGACATAATAAGCTCAAAATGGCATAAGAACCTTGGTTAGCTCATGAATATTATATAGTTAGCTTGTTTTCCTCTAAAATGACATAATTAGCCCATTTAGCTCCAAAAATACATACTTAGCTAATAATCAGCTATTAAATAGCCTATAATTAGCTTAGCTAGCAACAAAATGCCTTAATAATCATAGTTAGCTTCAAAATGACATATTTTACCCAAGTTACCTCTAGAATGGCGTATACTTAGCTTGGCTTCCACCTAAATGACATAATTAGTTTAGTTAGCTCCAAAATGGTCTATTTAATAAAAAATGGCCTATACTTAGCTAATTATCCTCCAAAATGACATAATCAGCTCCAAAAAGGCATAATTAGCTAATTTAGCTCAAAGAAGAGGATAAGAGGAGAAGAAAGATGAAAAATGAAAAGAAGGAAGAAGAAGAAGAAGAGAAGAACAAGGAGAAGGAGAAGGAGGAGGAGAAGGAGAAGGAGCCCTCCTTCTTCTTCTCTCCTCCGTCTTCTCTTTCTTCTTCTCCTTCTTCTTCTCTTCTTCTTTTCTTCTTCTTCTCCTCTTCCTTCTCCTTCTCCTTCTCCTCCTCCTCCTCCTCCTCCTTCTTCTTCTTTTTCTTCTCCTTCTTCTCTTCTTGCTTCTTCTCTTTCTTCTTCTACGTAGCTTATTTTACCCAACAAAGACATACTTAGCTAATGATCCTCCAAAATGACATAATTATCTTAGTTAGGTAAAAACATCATAAGTACCTTGGTTAGCTCATTAAAATGACTAATTTATCTCTAAAAGGACATAATAAGCTCAAAATGGCATAAGAACCTTGGTTAGCTCATGAATATTATATACTTAGCTTGTTTTCCTCTAAAATGACATAATTAGCCCATTTAGCTCTAAAAGACATACTTAGCTAATAATCAACTATTAAATAGCCTATAATTAGCTTAGCTAGCTCCAAAATGCTTTAATAATCATAGTTGGCTCCAAAATGACATATTTTATCCAAGTTAGCTCTAGAATGGCCTCTACTTAGCTTGGCTTCCACCTAAATGACATAATTAGCTTAGTTAGCTCCAAAATGGCCTATTTAATAAAAAATGACCTATACTTAGCTAATTATCCACCAAAATGACATAATAAGGCTATGTAGCTCCAAGATGACCTATTCCACCTAACTTTGCTATTAAATGGCCTATAATTAGCTTAGCCAGCTCCAAAATGGCTTAATAAGCATAATTGGCTCCAAAATGATATATTTTTCCCTAAGTAGCTCCAAAATGACATATACTTAGCTAAGTTCTCTCCTAAATGACATAATAAGGCTATGTGACTGGCACTCTATGGCAATAGCTAGACGAATGCTGGTTCTGTGACAACAAACCTTCCCCTGCAACGACACCAGAAGAATGCTACTAGCACTCCCCGGTAATGAAACTAGAAGAATATTGTTGATGGCCCACCAGCGCGTGGGTTCGCAGAAGTTTTCGAGGGTAGAGTATTCGACCCAAATTTGTTGTTACGCCAGACAGGAGGTGAGAGAATACTCTCGAGTATTAACAGCTTTATTTGTCTGATTCAACCGCACCTGAAAGATTAGTATCTGCAAGCAAAGTAGTAACAACAAAGTAGTATGATAACAACGATGTCAGAAACGATCTGTTGACGGCAGACTATTATTAACTGTCGTATCAATGGCGCCAAGTTGCCTCATTGACGGAAATTGTCAGTTCCCGTCCATGACCAGTGAACCAAAATTGTAGCAGGTACCAGCAGCGTAACGAGTAATAGCAGTGGCAAGGAACATCAGTAGTGACAGCAGTAGCAAGTAGCAAGAGTAGGAAGCAACAGTAGTAGCAACAGTAGCAGTAGAGCAAGACAAGTCACAACAGCAGCAACAATAGTAACAACAGGAGTAGGACAAACTCGTAGACAATGGGTCGGTGATTTGTTTGGATGATATTCATCATGCAACAGTTATAACACGGAGAGATATGTGGCTAGTTCCCGTTCGTCAATGTGATGTAGGCATGCATTCCGTGTGTCGTCATACGTGCTTAGGGAAAAGAACTTGCATGACATCTATTGTCCATCCCTCCCATGGAAGCGGGGTCCAAAAGGAAATTACGGGATATTAAGGTTCGCCTTTTAATAAAGAACTGGACCAACGCATTAGCACTTGGTGAACACATGAACTCCTCAAACTATGGTCATCACCGGGAGTGGTTCCGGTTATTGTCACTCCGGGGTTGCCGGATCATAACACATTGTAGGTAACTACAACTTGCAAGATCGGATCTAAAACAAACATATATTGGTGACAACATAATAATTTCAAATCTGAAATCATGGCACTCGGGCCCTAGTGACAAGCATTAAGCCTGGCAAAGTAGTAGCAACATCAATCTCAGAACATAGTGGATACTAGGGATCAATCCCCATCACAACTAACTCGATTACATGATAGATCTCATCCTACTCATCACCGCCCAGCGAGTCTACGAATAGATTACTCACAAACGACGAAGAGCTTCATGGAATTGGAGAGGGAAGAAGGTTGATGATGATGATGGCGACGATTTCCCCTCTCCGGAGCCCAACACGGACTCCAGATCTGTCCTCCAGATGAAAACATCTCTTTTTTTATTTTTTCTGGGACGAAAGTGAACTTATAGACCTAAGGTTGGGGGCGGCAGAGCCGTGTGGGACCAGGGGTGGTGGCGGAGCCAGGGCTTGTGGCCCACTGGCCCACCCCCCAGGTGGAACTTGGCGCAGATATTTTTCTTATTTTCCAAAATTTCTCCCCGTAAATTTTCAGGACGTTTGGAGAACTTTGATTTCTGCACAAAAATAACACCACGGCAATTCTGCTAAAAACAACGTCAGTCCAGGTTAGTTCCATTCAAATCATGCAAATTAGAGTCCAAAACAAGGGCAAAAGAGTTTGGAAAATAACACCACGACAATTCACGATGGAGACGTGTCAACTCCCCCAAGCTTAAAACCTTGCTTGTCCTCAAGCAACTCAGTTGACAAACTGAGAGAGAAAGAAAAACTTTGAGAAACTCTGTTTGATCTTGTTGATGCAACTATGTCTAACTCATAACCAGAATTTCAGCAAAATCACAAGTTAACCACATAAGAAAATGACACAAAGGTCTCACAATAAATTAATATCAATGGCATAATCAGCTAACGAGCAAATAATAACGAGTTCCAAATACCAACACTTCAGTCAAAACAAGCATGAAGCAATATGAATAGGTGGTATCTCGCTAGCTCTTTCTGAGACCGTAAAACATAAATGGAGAGCACTTCCAAAGATCTTAGGCTGACTAAACATTGTAATTCATAGCAACGAAGATCTAGTCATAGTCATACTCAATATCAAACAAAAGCAAAGCATAAAAATGATAGAGGTGCTCTCTAATTCGGGCTTATATAAGAGGAGGATCACTCAACAGGAAAATGAATAGACAGGCCCTTCGCAGAGGGAAGCATTGATTTGCAGAGGTGCCAGAGCTCAAGCTTTGAAAACAGAGAAAATAATTTTGGGTGGCATGCTTTCATTGTCAACGCAATGACCAAGAGTTCTCAATATCTTCCATGCTACTCATGCTATAGGCGGTTGCCAAACAGAAAAGTAAACTTTTAACTCCCCCACCACCAATCAATCACACTCCACGGCTAGCCGAATCCTCGGGTACCGTCCATACTAAAATCAATCCGGGGGGAGTCTTGTTTTACAGTTATGTTTTCGATTTAAGCGTGGAAATGAGCATTCCAATTACCGGCCCCTTTCTCGTGAATGACAGTGAATAATTACATGTCGAGGATAACACTCCTAGCATGGAAGATACCAATAGCCCCCTGTCACCACATGAGCGGTTCGGGCATGCAAAACATATTATTTCTTGAAGGTTTAGAGAATGGCACATGCAAATTTACTTAGAACGACAGGTAGATACCGCAAATAGATAGGTATGGTGGACTCTCATGGAAAAACTTTTGGGTTTATGGAAGTGGATGCACAAGCAGTATTCCGCTTAGTACAAGTGAAGGCTAGCAAAAGACTGGGAAGCGACCAACTAGAGAGCAACAACAGTCATCAAGATACAATGAGTTTGACTAACATTAAATGCAAGCATGAACATGATATAAATCACCATGAACACGAACATCATAGAGGCTATGTTGATTTTGTTTCAACTACATGCATGAACATGCGCCAAGTCAAGCCACTTGAAACATTCAAAGGAGAATACCATCCTATCATACTACATCATAGTCATCTCAGAATCTATGTTGGCATTCAAGACAAACCATTATAAGCTTTCAGCTAAATAAGCATGGCATCAGAAACTATGATCTCTAAGTTGTCATTGAAAACATGGGTCTCTCACAACAAAGCTAAATCTGGGTCGACAAGCTAGTCATATTTACAAAAACAAAATAGATGGAGTTCATACCAGCTTTTCAGTCTCATTCACTTCATCATATATCATCATTGTTGCCTTTCATTTGCACGATCGAATGATGTGAACAATAATAAGCGCATTGGACTAAGCTGAATCTGCAGGTGAACATAAAGGAGAAGACAAAGTAATATGGCTCTTTGAAAGCTAAACAGGTAAGCATGTAAGAACCAATAAACATAGTCGGTGAGAACACGTACTCCCCCAAGCTTAGGCTTTTGGCCTAGCTTGGTCTACTCCCAAGGATGGTCCTGGCGAAACCCAAAATCATAATGGGTGTTATACGGGAGTGCTGCAGCCACTGCCTGAATAGCTGCCTCACGAAGTCGAGAAGTCGTTGCATCCCTCTCATATTCCACTCCCTCTCCTATGGTAATGTAGTATCTTTGTTTTACCAGAAAGTCAAAGAAAGCAGGAGCAGGAAGGGTAATGTGGAAAACATGCTACCGGTTAAATATCAAGTGGTATAGGAGGGATCCATGATCTCTCTCAAGGAACTGGTAGCGTGTTAGAGCGACACGATCAAGGTAGGCTATACGGAGAGGAGGGTCTTCTGGACGGATGGATACTCCAAGAAAATTTGCTAAGCGTGTAGCATAAACTCCACCAAAGAAACCCCCCTCACTGGCATTTTTATTCAACCTCCTTGCTATTATAGATCCCATATTGAAGCTCCTGTCACCTGTTAGTGTGCTCTTAAGGATACTAAGGTCGGAAGCGCATTGGTGACAATGTGCACCATTGCCGTTAATGCACCTACCTATGAAGAGGGCAAGGTAGTGCAAGGTAGGGAAATGGATGCTTCCTATGGTGGCTTGCATGATATCTCTGGTTTCTCCAACAATTATACTAGAGACAAAGTCTCTGACCGAAGACTTAGAAGGATCATTAATACTACCCCCATTGGGTATCTTGCAAATCATATTGAAATCCTCCAAATCCACGGTATAGGATTTATCGTATAGATCAAATAGTATGGATGAGTCACGGCCAACTGAAAATTTAAATCTACGGACGAAAGAGGCAGTGAGCATAGCATACTGTTCACATTTATGTGAGAGGAATTCTTCTAACCCGGCATTGCAGACAAGTGTATCAAACTCATCCTTGAAACCTACTTCGATCATGAACTCATCGGAAGGCCATTCACATGGTTGTACCGGTGCATCCCTTAGTTGAAAAAGGTTCGGGCTCCCGAAAAGAAAGACGAGGACCCTTCTTACTTGAGGAACCACCATGAAACTTCCTCCTGAACATAATTTCCTTTTGCTGAAATTTTTGGAGTTCAAGAGAAAAGTGAATGAAGACCCACCATACCTTGTAGCAACTACTCCTACTAGTGCCTAGAAACCGTATCACGCGCTAAAACTACTTGGAACCAGCTAAAATCAACATTTATAGCTCAAGAACAGGGTCACCAAGGTAGCAAGAATGCGCGAAGGATAAAGCACTAGAGCAAAAACTAATTGGACCAATGGAGGAGTTATTTACCAAGGAGTAATTTCCCCAAAACGGTTCAGAGAATGGTGCTTTGAGCAAGGAGATTGAAAATCACAGCCAAATGAGCAAGAACACAGGTTTGAGCTGCGAAACAATTTTTTCTGGAGGTGGAAGAAGAGGCTGGGAGTTGGAATGAGTGGAGGGGGTCCCTGTGGGCCCCACAAGCTTGCACTCCGCCACCAGGGGGTAGGTGGCGGTGGCAGGGCTTGTGGCCCACTGGTCTGGCCCCCAGGCCAGCTCTCATGCCCAGTAATTTTCAAAATTTCCAGAAAAAATCATACTAAATTTTCAGGACCATCGGAGAACTTTTATTTTTGAGGTATTTTTCTACGGGATGCTAAAACAGAAAACGGGAAAAGCTAAACTAATTCTATCATTTTTCTTCTAAGCAAAAGAAAATAAAAGCTCAAGACAGAGGTATGTGACCCTTTGATTCATCCGTTTCATGGTCATCGAAAGAAATCCGTCAGTGGGATTGATCAACTCTTTATGAAAAAACCTTCTCGAATCGCAAGAGAGAACGGAGAATTTTCGAATAGCCACTAAGTCACCTCAATGGGGATATGTATCTCCCCAACAAGCAAATCATACTTCATCTTGACATGAGGAATAGGGCATTCAAAGCTCCCAATGAGAATCGGTGAAGTCTTTTCGATAGCATTGATGCAATGTACTTGATATCGTTTCTTTGGAAAGTGCACTGTGTGCTCCTTACCATTGACTTGGAAAGTGACATTGCTTTGTTGCAATCTATAACAACCCCTGCAGTGCTTAAAAAGGGTCTTCCAAGGATCACAGCCATGGCATCGTCCTCGGGAATATCCAAGATAACAAAGTCTGTTAAGATAGTGGTGTTAGCAACCACAAGAGGCACATCCTCGCAAATGCCGATAGGGAAAGCAGTTGATTTGTCGGCCATTTGCAGAGAAATTTCAGTGGGTGTCAACTTATCCAATTCAAGTCTACGATAAAGAGAGAGCGGCATAACACTAACACCGGCTCCAAGGTCACATAAGGCAGTTCTTACGTAGTTTCCTTTAATGGAGCAAGGTATAGTGGGCACTCCGGGATCACCAAGTTTCTTAGGAGTTCCACCTTTAAAAGTGTAATTGGCAAGCATGGTGGAGATCTCAAGATCTGGTATCTTCCGTTTATTAGTCACAATATCTTTCATGTACTTGGCATACGGAGACATCTTGAGCATATCAGTTAACTGCATCTGCAGAAAGATGGGTCTTATCATCTCAACGAAGCGCTAAAAATCCTCATCATCCTTTTTCTTGGATGGCTTAGGAGGAAAGGGCATAGGTCTCTGAACCCATGGCTCTCTTTCTTTACGATGCTTCCTAGGAGTGAAGTCATTCTTATCGTATTTCTTAGGTTGTGGGTTATCAAGATTAACCGTAGGCTCAATCTCCACATCCTCATCATTGCTAGGTTGAGCATTATTATGAACATCACTGTCCATATTATCACCAGGTTCATGTTCATCACGAGATTGTGTTTCCGCATCAGATGCAGAAATATCATTAGGTTCTTCAGGTGTGACAGTATTTGGTGAACTGGCATGTAGGTTTCTATCTTCCTTCTTCTTCTCCTTAGGATGACTAGGCGTATGAGCATTGATTCCTTGAGAATCTTGATCAATTTTCTTAGGATAACCTTCAGGATACAAAGGTTCCTGAGTCATTTTGCCTCCTCTAGTAATGACTCTGACAGAGTTTTCATTTAATTCATTGAGCAAGTCATTCTGAGCTTTAAGTATTTGTTCTACCTGAGTAGTAATCATAGAGGCATGTTTACTCAGAAGCTTCAGATCGTTGACATTTCTATCTACACAAGCACTTGAAAGGCTAAGCATACGAGTACTTTGTTCCAAATGTGTGCTAACATAATCATTGAAACTCTGTTGTTTGGCAACACAGTTGTCAAATTCATCAAAGCATAGGCTAGCAGGTTTATCAAAAGGAATATCACTCTCATCAAACCTACACAGAGAATTCACTTTAACTACCTGTATCGGGTTATCGAGACCATAGATCTCTTCGATAGGTGGTAGATTTTTGACATCTTCAGATCTAATGCCTATCTCTTGCATGGATTTTTTGGCTTCTTGGATATCTTCGGGACTGAGGAATAGAATACCTATTTTCTTAGGAGTTCGCTTAGGAGGTGGTTCGGGAATAGTCCAAGCATTATCGTTGATCAAGATGTTATTCAGTAGGGTCTCAGCTTGTTCTACAGTTCGTTCCCTAAAAACACAACCGACACAACTATCTAGGTGGTCTCTAGAGGCATCGGTAAGTCCGTTATAGAGGATATCAAGTATCTCGTTCTTCTTAAGAGGGTGATCAGGCAAAACATTTTGTAGCTGGACGAGCCTCCCCCAAGCTTGTGGAAGACTCTCTTCTTGGAGTTGAGCAAAGTTGTGTATTTCCTGCAAGGCAGCTTGCTTCTTATGGGCAGGGAAATATTTCTCACAGAAGTGATAGACCATATCCTAGGGACTACTCACACATCCAGGAGTAAGAGAGGTGAACCGGGCTTTAGCATCATCCTTTAGAGAGAAAGGAAACAACTTAAGGATGTAGTAGTGGCGGATCTTCTCCTCATTAGTGAAAAGGGTGGCTATATCGTGTAGTTTCGCAAGATGGGGTACGACCTTCTCAGACTCATAACCGTGAAAAGGATCCGATTCGACTAGAGAGATTATCTCAGGGTCAACAGAGAATTCATAATCCTTATCGGTGATAAAGATAGGTCAAGTGGCAAACTTCGGGTCATATTTCATTTTAGCTTCCTGTGATTTTTCCTTCGACTTGAGAAGTAATTTCTCAGCGTCATAGGCATCCTTACACGTAAGAAAATCCTTAGCTATTTCTCCCTCCATAACGTAACCCTCAGGTATATCAGGCAATTCATATGTAGGAGAGCGAGATCTAACAGGAGCAAAAGCAGGTTCTATCTCAATAGTATCGGCAGTATCAGAAGCATCACAAGCATTGGCAGTAACTCTAGCAATATGAGCATCAACGAACACCCCTAGTGGAACATCAGGCAAAGTAGTATCTCTAGCAGTATCAAGCATGGCATCATCAGGCAAAATAGCATCTCTAGTATCATGTGACAGCCCGAGACCGACGTTCCAGAAGATTCCCCCCTTTTGTTCCATTTTCGTCGTGTCTCTATTTTTTATTTGTCGCATCATCATCGCATCACGCGCATCATCTGCATTACATCGGCACTCCATTGCCACCAGTTCTCAAAACTGCATCCGTTATTAGTTGCCGGTTCTCTCCGTTTTGTCGTTGACCGTTTGAGACCTACCACACAGGCACGCAACCGCGACATTGTTAAACTCTGTCGCCGGGTTGCCGTTTTCCCTCTCTTCCCTGCCTAGCCGCTCTACACACAGCACCGACATGTGCGCTGCCTAGTCCGAAAACTTCCCGAAACCTTAATCATACGGTCGTGATCGTTGGATCCGGATCAACCCCGTTTTACCGCAAACCATCACCGGTTTGTCAACTGGACTCCCTAACCTAGTCATTTTGACCGTCTGATTTAATCGAAGGGTCCAAATGCCTATTAGACCGACCAAGTGCTATATGTAGTAAACCTAGACCTAACCATAGCCTCTACCTCGATCCACTCCCCAATCCCGAATCAGCCGCCGCCACCCACTGAAAAATTCCCCTCAGGATCATCCCAGATATCTCCTCCAGTCAGCATCGCTCCCCCGATTCTCCCCTCGATCTGCCGGTCCCGAGAATCATGGTCGCGCCTAGCCCGAGCCGCAGCTCCTCCGCCCGCTCGCCCACCATGCTGCGCCCCACCCGCAACCGTTGCTACCCCGCGCCTCTCTCTACGCTCCTGGCTCGAGCAAGAGGTCGCCCTCGAGCACCACCCCTTGGCCAGCCTCGACCAGGCCACCCTCCTCTGCTCCCGCTGGGTCCCTCTGGTGCCCGCACCTACGGGCATCTCCAGCAGCGCCCCACCACCGCGAGGAGCTCCGGCCGCCGCCGCCTACCTCCCGTAGGTAGGACCTCGCCTCCCCTCTCCCTCCCTCTTCCTCCTCTCGCTTCCTCTCCCGTAACTCTCTCTCTGTGTTCTCTGTAGTTAGAAGCAGCTGCAGCACGTGGAGTTTCAACCGAAGCGGGACCCGATGCCGACCACATCAACGCCTGGATCCAGCATGAACCGAGCCCCGACGAGCTCCTTGTCCCAGATCCAGCCTCCCCCCCGCCAGCAGCGTCCATGCCGCGCCGTTGACCTGCTGTTACTTCCATGGCCGGACGCATCCCTTTCTCAGGTTCAGGTTCAGTTACAGTATTTTCAGCCCCGTTTAGACTTGTGGCTGTATCAGTTCATTAGGTGTCATCCTTCATTTTTAGCACAACCGTGCAGCAGTCCAGCTGGTTAGTTCGTTGGTGTGCAGCCAAGAGATCTTGGGTTCGAAACCCCATGGCTCCACATATTTTTATTTCTGCAATTCATCTCTCGAGGATGAGCTACTGCTGCCGTTTTAATTAGTTTAGAGACCCATTTATTTAACGTGCAAGTAGCCAACCCAGCTGGTTATCTTTAGGGTTTTGAATCCATCAGGTTGTGGGATCAAGTCCCTAGCACCTTCCTTTATTTTTTTAATATGTTTTGCTTTGGGCAGATTCTTTTAGCCTTTTGAAAATCCATATAATTCATCCATGCATCGAATTAAAAAAACCTTTTTATTTTAGAACGTGTAGAATTTTGTGTAGATTAATAATTTCTAACCTTCATGCATGATAAAAATACTTAAACGTGTTGTTTGTATCGGTTTACGTGTCGACGCGATAAAAACGGTTTAGGTCGTAACTAATTATCCGTAGCTCCGTTGGATATGTTCCATATATGAAAATGGAATAGAACGACGTGTAGTTTCACGTGAACCACTTTATTTCGCTGTTCAACAAACCTAAATTGTGATTACGACAAATCTGGACAGAATTAGTATTTAACACATGGGTCAGTTCGGAGATGCTATATGTCGTTTCCGGCCTCATGTAAAATGCCTAGATAGGTAGTTTAATTTTTCTTCACCCCTTGCCATGTTAACTACAATTTAATATTTCCGTGTAAATAATCGGGAATGAACTAAATAATTAATCGTGGAGTTTTGTCGGTATGCAACTCGTTGCATATCGAGCTTCACTTAATGTGTAGTGTTTGCGTGAGGTGAATTGCCATGCCATCACTTGCATCGTTGATCTGTTCATGCATCATATTAGGGTGTGCATCATGTCTTGCTTTTGCCGTGGTGAATATTTGTGTTGATGTTTGTTTCCAGTTTGCTTCGTTCCGATAGAGTTTCGACCGATTCGGAAAGTGAGGAACCGTTCGACTACATCGGTTCGTCTGCTTCACGTAGTCTTTCTTATTCCAAGCGGGATCTCAGGCAAGATGACCATTTCCCCAGATACCATTACTATCATTGCCATGCTAGTTTTATCGCTTCAATCGATTATGTCTCGTTGCCTACCACATGTTTAATATCAGCCTCTCAACAATGCCATGATTACCCTCAACCTGTTCGACCTAGCAAACCACTGATTGGCTATGTTACTGCTTGCTTAACCCTGTTGTTAGCGTTGCTAGTTGCAGGTGCAGTTGCTTCCATGTGACAACATGGGTTCCTTGTTATATCACCATATTAAATGCTGTTTAATTTAATGCACCTATATACTTGGTAAAAGGTGGAAGGCTCGGCCTTTCTAGCCCGGTGTTTTGTTCCACCTTTGCCCCCTTAGTTTTTGGCTAGCGGTGTTATGTTCCATAATTGAGCGCTCCTAACATGATCGGGGTTGTTATGGGGACCCCCTTGATAATTCGTTTTAGATTAAAGCTGGTCTGGCAAGGCCCAACTTTGGTACTACATTTGCCTAATAACTAATGAACTGCATAGGGAGTAATTAACCCGAGGATAATTTAATCAACCCCCGGGCCAGTGCTCCTCATGAGTGTTGGTCCAAATTGGCAGACTACGGGGCCACCGCGGGGCAACTCGAGGTTTGGTATCTCCTTGTGTGACCCATCCGTCGTGTCCTGAGAACGAGGTACGCGACTCCTATCGGGATCGTCGACATGTCGAGCGGCCTTGCTGGATTAGTTTTACCTTTGACGAAATATCTTGTGCATCGGGATTCCGGTGATGCTTTGGGTAATCTCAGAGTTGAGGTTTTCCACTAAGGAGTCCGACGATATCGCGAGCTTCGTGATTGAGGATTTCTATGCAGCTTGTGGTAATTTGTGATGGACTAGTTCGAGCACCCCTGCAGGGTTAAATCTTTTCCGAAAGCCGTGCCTGCGGTTATGTGGCAACGTGGAAACTTTGTTTAACACTGGTTCTAGATAACTTGAAGTTAACTTAATTAAAATATGCCAACTGTGTGCGTAACCATGATTGTCTCTTTCATGAGTTCCTTCTCCGATCGAGGACATGGTGGGGTTATGTCTGACGTAGGTAGGTGTTCAGGATCATTCATTTGATCATCCGTAGTTCACGTCCACTATGCGTAGATCTTCCCTCTCTTATTTCTTGTACTCGTAAGTTAGCCACCAAATATATGCTTAGCTGTTGCTGCAACCTCACCACTTAACCTTACCTCACCTAATAAGCTTTGCTAGTCTTGATACCTTTGGAAATGAGATTGCTGAGTCCCCTCTGGCTCACAGATTACTACAACACCAGTTGCAGGTACAGTAAAGGTTACTCGACGCGAGCGCGTTGATTTTTCATTTGGAGTTGCTTCTCCTTCTTCTTCTTCATCGATCTAGGATGGGTTCCACGCCGGCAGCCTGGGATAGCAAGGATGGACGTCGTTCTTCTTTTCTCGTTTGTTTTCGTCCGTAGTCGGACCCTGCTCTTCTTCATGATGATTATGTAATGTACTGTTGTGACTCTGATGTTGCTTGTGGCGAGTGTAAGCCAATTATATATATATATATATATCTTCTTTTCAGTAAATGTACTTGTAACAATATCCATTCTTGCGACACGACGAGATGCGCTTCTGTCCCTGACGAGGCCTTCGTGCCAAAGTGAGGATAGGATCGCATCTTGGGCATGACAAGTTGGTATCAGAGCAGTACCGACCTAGGAGCCCCCTTGATTGATCGAACTTGGCCGAGTCGAGTCTAGTGAAAAACTGCTTTGAGTCTAGTAATATATCGGAGAGTAGGATTCTTTTTATCCTCTTCTATGCTCTGGTGAGGAATCTTGACGTAATAATTTAATTCTACTCCTCTTCTCACTCAAATTTTTTTTAGGATCACGCGGATATTTTTGGAATCTATATGATGCCGATGTGACGGAGTTCTGTCTTGGTGCCTCCTATCTGCTTTGAGTTTCAGGAGAGGTGAGCTCGAGGGGATTCTTGAGCACATCGTTATCATTCAGGTTTCTTAGTATCTCAGAATGAAGGATGTTCGTAATTGCTTCAATACTAGTAGTGGCGAGATAACCCCGATGTCCCCAGTACTGGTGCAGATTGTTCGGGAGTACTACCATACTTTGTATCATTGTGATCACGAGGGTCTCTTGTAGATGAAGGTCCGAGATTCTGGTCGTGTGTTCATGGATGTGATACAGGTGACGGGTTAGTATAGGAGTTGTGTGATATTACTCCTTGTATCCGTCTACCAGATTGCATGACCAGATATTTCGGGAATTCTTAGGTGGGAATTCAAGTAGTTTCTTATAGGACAATCTTCTAACAAATGCATGATGTTAGGTTGGGGTTCGACATCTAGTGGATTCGTTTGTTCACGGTCGACTTACAGCAGTACACGTTGTGTCTTAAAGAGTCCTTGTAGCTTGCTACGACTCGGGGACGCTTCGTATGTCGGGTGCGCTGCCTTGCACTTGATGGCTACTGTAAAATCGAGCCCGTGCGATCCTGTCCACGAAAATATCGGACGAAATCTTTATCATGAGTTTGTTCTAGCTTGTTCCATAAGCCTCTCCCTTTGTTTTGTTGATTTTGGTAATTCAAGTTGCTTCGACGTCAAGTGGTGATTTCAGATCTTTTCTAAGAGGTGTTCTCATATTTTTATGTGAGAATGCAAATTCTTTTGTTCGTTCATTTGTCATGTCAATTCTTGTCAACCGGAGTTGTCATGTCATTTCCTTTTCAACCAGAGTCATCGTATCAATTCTTTTCAACCGGTGTGCTTCTCTTCAACTGAATTCAATCCTCTCTAAATTGTTGCAGATCATTCTCTGAATTCTTTCCGGAGTTCATCTCATCTGTCCCTAGTTGTCTTTGTTTTTCCCCGCCCTCCCACACTTTTCTTCAGTGATTCAATTTTCATCCAAGAGTTTTCTTTTCAGTCATGCTTCCGCTATCTCTTCTTCATTTCATAGCCGGTGATTCATTCTAAAGATTCTCAGGAGATTCATGTTATATTTGTTCATTCTTGTCATCTTTTTCCGGTGAATTTAATTCAGTTGTCTGTGTTAATCACATCCTTTTCATCCTTGTAAATTCTTTCCTATGTTGGGAATTCTTATCAACCTATCCTATTATTCATTCATCTCTTTCCTATCCAGAGTGCTGAAGATATCTCTGAGTTTCGTGTTTTCAATTCTTTTATTTATTTCGAGGTTCTCAACCTCATCTAGTTTTCATTTGTACCGGTGCAATATCCCTCTTCTAAGCAATCTTGTCAACGGTGATTTCTTTGAGTGGGCCCATAACCCACATGTTTTTCCCAGGATCTTATATGTCTCTTCTAATGTTTCCGGAGATCTTTAATTCTTTTCAACTATGACGTAAGTATGATTTCCATCTGTCATATCCCTTCGTCAAGTTCTATTCGAATTAATTCATTCTTTGGCTCAACCTTTTATTCTTCGTTATTCCGGAGTGTCTCAGTAATTCTCGGTGTTGTTTCTCGTCATCATTCTCAGCTTGCTATTCGAAGGGGTGTTTCTCTCAAACTTGGACCATTCTCTTGCAGATTTGTCATTTCAGCTTTGTGACATCATCTTAATTGTTCCAATCATGAGTAATCCCTTTCTTCCTATTCGGTGCATTTCAATGTTGTGTTCATTTCTCGTTCCTCTGAAGGACATCATTTCAGAAGATTCTTCGTTCTCAGCTTTCAGCTTTCATTCTCAAATTCTGCTCCATTGTTGTCTCTTTGTTCGTCTCTCGTTTATCCGGTGCCTTGTTCAAGTTTTATCTCAGGTGGCTCATGAGCTCTTCATTCTCATGTTTCTCCGTTAATTCGTGGTGTTCCCATTCAATTGTGAATTCTTACCGGTGCTTCCTTCAATTTTTCCTCAAGTGCTGCTTATCTCTCTATCTATTCAAGTTTCTTTCAAGAATAATAAGTTGTATGCTCGATCTGTTGCTTGTCATCAATTTAATTTGATGAAGGATGAGCATAACAATAATTCTTATTATTGTCCTTCCTTCTTCCAAGAGATTACAATTCTTCGTCCGGAGTGGCTCACGGTGTCAATTCCTTTTTCTCAGAGTGTTCTTATGTTTTCTTTTCTGGAGTTCCAAGTTCTATCAAGTATCTCTTTGTGAAGCTTCATCTAAATCTTGGCAAGGTCATAATCTTATTCTTTTCTACCTTCATATCGTTGCGTTATTCATTTTGATACGGAGGCTCGTCATGCTGGTTCTTCAAGGATGTGATTCATTCTCATGTGTTCTTCAAGATTCCTGTTGGAATACCTCAAGTATTCTTTCTCTTCCATTTTCAGTGCATTGGTTTTTCCGTTATCCTTTGAGGTGGTATTATAGCATTCTTGTTAGTGTAGGAGCGTCGAAGAGATTTCATTTCAAGAATGAGATAATTAAATCCACCAATTCTATGATCATGAGATATTTTCAACTCATGGTTTCTTCCTTGAGTTATCTTGGTTTAGGTTTCACCTAAAGCTTTTCCTTAGGATTGGGGCTATTATGGTGTTTATCATTGATCCACGTTCTCAAGGTATCCTCTTGGTGTAAGAAGTTTTGCTTATCTCGTTTCCCGAAATGGTCCTTGTTTCTGTTAGTGGCTGGTTGTCGCTTCATTAGTTTGAAAAGGTTTCCATAAGCCCACTTCTATCTTGTTCTTTTCGTTGTTGTTTTAACAACAACTCCGTTCAATTCTTCTTGCCAAGTTAATTTGAGATAGTAGTTGTCATTCTTTTCTTCATTCTCTTCTTCCGTATGAGCTAGTTCCTATTCTATTGTTCCGGAGGCATTGCGATGTTGCTCTTTTGGGTCTATCATCTTGTTCTATCAAGATCATGGTGTTCCCTTGTTCTATTTAGTTGTTTGTTGTGAATCGTGCCTAATTCTCCTACCTTATCGAATTTTTTGTCCCCTTTTCCTACCGAAGTGCTGCCGAAATTTTCCATGAATTCTTGCTTGTTTCTCATATCATTCCTCATCTCTTTGCAACCTTCAAGGATTGTTGGTTTCACTCACTTGTCAAAGAAGAAATTAAGTATTACCTCTTGCTTTCTATTCCTCTTGCCCTTTTCATTCTTGGATCTCGGGTCGAGATCCTCTTGTAGTGTAGGAAAGTTGTGACAGCCCGAGACCGACGTTCCCGAAGATTCCCCCCTTTGTTCCATTTTTGTCGTGAGTCTATTTTTTATTTGTCGCATCATCATCGCATTACGCGCATCATCTGCATTACATCGGCACTCCATTGCCACCAGTTTTCAAAACTGCATCTGTTATTAGTTGCCGGTTCTCTCTGTTTTGTCGTTGACCGTTTGAGACCTACCACACAGGCACGCACCCGCGACATTGTTAAACTCTGTCGCCGGGTTGCCGTTTTCCCTCTCTTCCCTGCCTAGCCCCTCTACACACAGCACCGACCTGTGCGCTGCCTAGTCCAAAAACCTCCCGAAACCTGAATCATACGATCGTGATCGTTGGATCCGGATCAACCCCGTTTTACCGCAAACCATCACTGGTTTGTCAACTGGACTCCCTAACCTAGTCATTTTGACCGTCTGATTTAATCGAAGGGTCCAAATGCCTATTAGACCGACCAAGTGCTATATGTAGTAAACCTAGACCTAACCACAGCCTCTACCTCGATCCACTCCCCAATCCCGAATCAGCCGCCGCCAACCACTGAAAAATTCCCCTCGGGATCATCCCAGATCTTTCCTCGAGTCAGCATCGCTCCCTCGATTCTCCCCTCGATCTGCCGGTCCCGAGAATCATGGTCGCGCCTAGCCCGAGCCGCAGCTCCTCCGCCCGCTCGCCCCACCATGCTGCGCCCCGCCCGCAGCCCTTGCTGCCCTGCGCCTCCTCTGCGCTCCTGCTCGAGCAGGAGGTCGCCCTCGAGCGCCACCCCTTGGCCAGCCTCGACCAGGACACCCTCCTCTGCTCCCGGTGGCTCCCTCTGGTGCCCGCGCCTACGGGCATCTCCAATAGCGCCCCACCACCGCGAGGAGCCCCGGCCGCCGCCGGCTACCTCCCGCAGCTACGACCTGGCCTCCCCTATCCCTCCCTCTTCCTCCTCTCTCTTCCTCTCCCGTAACTCTCTCCATGTGTTCTCTGTAGTTAGAAGCAGCAGCAGCACATGGAGTTTCAACCGAAGCGGGACCCGATGCCGACCACATCAACGCCTGGATCCAGCAGGAACCGAGCCCCAACGAGCTCCTCGTCCCAGATCCGGCCTTCCCCCCGCCAGAAGTGTCCATGCCGTGCCGTTGACCTGCTGTTACTTCCATGGCCGGACGCATCCCTTTCTTAGGTTTAGGTTCAGTTACAGTATTTTCAGCCTCGTTCAGACTTGTGGCTCTATCGGTTCATTAGGCGTCATCCTTCATTTTTAGCACGATCGTGCAGAAGTCCAGCTGGTTAGTTCGTTGGTGTGCAGCCAAGAGATCTTGGGTTCGAAACCCCATGGATCCACATTTTATTTATATATGCAATTCATCTCTCGAGGATGAGCTACTACTACCGTTTTAATTAGTTTAGAGACCCATTTATTTAACGTGCAAGTAGCCAGCCCAGCTGGTTATCTTTAGGCTTTTGAATCCATCAGGTTGTGGGATCAAATCCCTAGCGCCCTCCTTTATTTTTTTTGCTATGTTTTTCTTTGGGCAGATTCTTTTAGCCTTTTGAATATCCATATAATTCAACCATGCATCAAATTAAAAAAAACTTTATATTTTAGAACATGTAGAATTTTGTGTAGATTAATAATTCCTAACCTTCATGCATGATAAAAATACTTAAACGTGTTCTTTGTATCGGTTTACATGTCGACGCGATAAAAACGGTTTAGGTCGTAACTAATTATCCGTAGCTCCGTTGGATATGTTCCATATATGTAAATGGAATAGAACGACGTGTAGTTTCACGTGAGCCAATTTATTTCTCTGTTCCACAAACCTAAATTGTGATTAGGACAAATCTGGACAGAATTAGTATTTAACACATGGGTCAGTTCGGATATGCTATATGTCATTTCCGGCCTCATGTAAAATGCCTAGATAGGTAGTTTAATTTGTGCTTCACCCATTGCCATGTTAACTACAATTTAATATTGCCGCGTAAATAATCGGGAATGAACTAAATCATTAATCATGGAGTTTCATCGGTATGCAACTCGTTGCATATCGAGCTTCATTTAATGTGTAGTGTTTGCGTGAGGTGAATTGCCATGCCATCACTTGCATAATTGATCTGTTCATGCATCATATTGGGGTGTGCATCATGTCTTGCTTTTGCCGTGGTGAATATTTGTGTTGATGTTTGTTTCCGGTTTGCTTCGTTCCGATAGAGTTCCGACCGCTTCGGGAAGTGAGGAACCATTCGACTACATCGGTTCGTCTGCTTCACGGAGTCATTCTTCTTCCAAGCGGGATCTCAGGCAAGATGACCATTTCCCCAGATACCATTACTATCATTGCCGTGCTAGTTTTATCGCTTCTATCGATTTTGTCTCGTTGCCTACCACATGTTTAATATCAGCCTCTCAACAATGTCATGATTACCCTCAACCTATTCGACCTAGCAAACCACTGATTGGCTATGTTACTGCTTGATTAACCCTGTTGTTAGCGTTGCTAGTTGCAGGTGCAGTTGCTTCCATGTGACAACATGGGTTCCTTGTTATATCACCATATTAAATGCTATTTAATTTAATGCACCTATATACTTGGTAAAAGGTGGAAGGCTCGGCCTTTCTAGCCCGGTGTTTTGTTCCACCTTTGCCCCCGTAGTTTTCAGCTACCGGTGTTATGTTCCATAATTGAGCGCTCCTAACACGATCGGGGTTGTTACGGGGACCCCCTTGATAATTCGTTTTAGATTAAAGCTGGTCTGGCAAGGCCAAACTTTGGTACTACATTTTCCTAATAACTAATGAACTGCATAGGGAGTAATTAACCCGGGGATAATTTAATAAACCCCCGGGCTAGTGCTCCTCATGAGTGTTGGTCCAAATTGGCAGACTATGGGGCCACCGCGGGGCAACTCGAGGTTTGGTATCTCCTAGTGTGACCCATCCGTCGTGTCCTGAGAACGAGGTACGCGACTCCTACCGGGATCGTCGACATGTCGGGCGGCCTTGCTGGATTAGTTTTACCTTTGACGAAATATCTTGTGCATCGGTATTCCGGTGATGCTTTGGGTAATCTCAGAGTTGAGGTTTTCCACTAAGGAGTCCGACAAGATCGCGAGCTTCGTGATTGAGGATTTCTATGCGGCTTGTGGTAATTTGTGATGGACTAGTTGGAGCACCCCTACAGGGTTAAATCTTTTTCGAAAGCCGTGCCTGCGGTTATGTGGCAACGTGGAAACTTTGTTTAACACTGGTTCTAGATAACGTGAAGTTAACTTAATTAAAATATGCCAACTGTGTGCGTAACCGTGACTGTCTCTTTCGTGAGTTCCTTCTCCGATCGAGGACACGGTGGGGTTATGTCTGACGTAGGTAGGTGTTCAGGATCATTCATTTGATCATCCATAGTTCACGTTCGCTATGCATAGATCTTGCCCCTCTTATTTCTTGTACTCGTAAGTTAGCCACCAAATATATGCTTAGCCGCGGTTGCAACCTCACCACTTAACCTTACCTCACCTAATAAGCTTTGCTAGTCTTGATACCTTTGGAAATGAGATTGCTGAGTCCCCTGTGGATCACAGATTACTACAACACCAGTTGCATGTACAGTAAAGGTTACTCGACGCGAGCGCGTTGATTGTTCATTTGGAGTTGCTTCTCCTTCTTCTTCTTCTTCATCGATCTAGGATGGGTTCCAGGCCGGCAGCCTGGGATAGCAAGGATGGATGTCGTTCTTCTTTTCTCGTTTGTTTTCGTCCGTAGTCGAACCCTGCTCTTCTTCATGATGATTATGTAATGTACTGTTGTGACTCTGATGTTGCTTGTGGCGAGTGTAAACCAATTCTATATATATATATCTCTTCTTTTCAGTACATGTACTTGATATCCATTCTTGCGACACGACGAGATGCGCTTTTATCCCTGACGAGGCCTTCGTGCCAAATTGAGGATAGGGTCGCATCTTGGGCGTGACACATCATCAGGAAAAATAGCATCTCTAGCAGTATCAAGCATAACATCTCTAGCAGTATCAGGCATAGTACCAAACATAGTATCATCATGCATAGTATCAAGCATAGCATCTCTAGCAGTAGCATCATAAGCATCATCAAGCACAGCCGACATATCAAGATTTCTAGCAGGACGTGATGTCGCAAACTTACTCATAACTGAAGGTGAATGAAGTGCAGAGCTAGATGGAAATTCTTTACCTCCCCTCGTAGTTGAGGGTAAGACTTTAGTTTTTGGATCCTTCAGATTCTTCATAGTGATCAGCAGATATAAATCCCAAGTGACTCAGAGAATATAGCAATACCTCCCCGGCAACGGCGCCAGAAAAATGCTGACTGGCACTCTCTGGCAATAGCTAGACGAATGCTGATTCTGTGACAACAAACCTTCCCCTGCAACGGCACCAGAAGAATGCTACTAGCACTCCCCGGTAATGAAACTAGAAGAATGTTGTTGACGGCCCACCAGCGCGTGGGTACGCAGCAGTTTTCGAGGGTAGAGTATTCGACCCAAATTTGTTGGTATGCAAGACAGGAGATGAGAGAATACTCTCGAGTATTAACAGCTGAATTTGTCTGATTCAATCGCACCTGAATGATTAGTATCTGCAAGCAAAGCAGTAACAACAAAGTAGTATGATAACAACGGTGTCAGAAACGATCTCTTGACGGCAGACTATTCCTAACCATCGTATCAATGGCGCCAAGTTGCCTCGTTGACGGAAATTGTCAGTTCTGACAAACTCGTAGGCAATGGGTCGGTGATTTGTTTGGATGATATTCATCATGCAACAGTTATAACACGGAGAGATATGTGGCTAGCTCCCGTTCGTCAATGTGATGTAGGCATGAATTCCGTGTGGCGTCATGCGTGCTTAGGGAAAAGAACTCGCATGACATCTATTGTCCATACCTCCCGTGGCACAGAGGTCCAAAAGGAAACTACGGGATACTAAGGTTCTCCTTTTAATAAAGAACCGGACCAACGCATTATCACTTGGTGAACACATGAACTCCTCAAACTATGGTCGTCACCGGGAGTGGTTCCGATTATTGTCACTCCGGGGTTGCCGGATCATAACACATAGTAGGTAACTACAACTTGCAAGATCGGATCTAAAACACACATTTATTGGTGACAACATAATAATTTCAGATCTGAAATCATGGCACTCGGGCCCTAGTGACAAGCATTAAGCATGGCAAAGTAGTAGCAACATCAATCTCAGAACATAGTGGATACTAGGGATCAATCCCCATCAAAACTAACTCGATTACATGATAGATCTCATCCTACTTGTCGGGACCCCGATCCTAGGCCATAGGAATCCAGCCTGTAACACATCGCATCCCTTTGTGGTCTCACGCACGGTTAACTCCACGGCTGCAGCCTTACCTTAGCCGGGACCTTTTCGTCTTTTGACTCACGTATGCGATAGTGTCGCTAGCAAACCAATGTCAAAGAACCCGGATCGACATGTCTAGTCATAAACCAAAGTGGCAGTTCCGCACAAGGACAGGCATACATGACCCAACAAAGCAGGTGTCGGTCATCAACGAACGTAGACGAGTCGTAGCAAGCTACAAGGACTCCATTACGTCGCGTGACATTTCCCCAAAGGGGACAGACACAGCAGCTAAGAAGGACACATGCCGGTCAACCAATGTGTCTGGAGCAGTAGCGAACTACCAAGGCTCGTTGGATCACAAAGGGGCATTTCCTTGTAAGGAGTGCTACTAAAGTTCACGACTAGGTATTCGAACCCCATACATATCAAGTAAGACACACATACGCATGGCATACCGATATGTATAGATACATCGATGGCATCACAACATAACCATAACCATACAAGCTTTATTTAAGAGGCTCGGAAGAGCCACACACATAATATTACACATTAAGGGTCTCACGACCCATAATAGCAGTCATACAATACAAGCCAGCGGAAGAGTTATAAACTGTCTGGGTACAGACAGGGCAACTGGTAGGCATGAGGCCTGACTTTACTACAGAGCCGACGTAGGGCTAGATCGTAGCTGGGACACCAGCTACTCGTCGTCGTCGATGTCTATGAAGAACCCTCCATTAGGGTCATTAGCAACCTCTGCAACATTTATTAAGAAAACATGAGTACGAAGGTACTCAGCAAGACTTTAGGAGAACTAACTACTCATGCAAGGTATCAAAAAGTATTGTGGGGTTTCATGCGGAAAGCCAGCATTTGACTCGTGGCTAGACAACTTGCATTTTGAAATTAGTTTTGACAACTTGATTTCTCGCACACGAGTCCACTAACACCACAACAATACACTATCGTGGAATCATTCTGTCTCCATACGGAAATGCCGTCCACGACACTCACACTTATCTTGACAATTTTATGAGTAGCCATTGAAGTTATCTATGAACAACATATGTCTCCAAGTAGTCCATATCCGCGGACGCGGCTATTCGAATAGATCATAACCCTGCAGGGGTGTACTTCGTCACACACGCTCCCGCCACTTATCGCCATGTGCACGTCATGCACCTCGGCAACCTTCAAGCGGAAGCCCAGCGAGGGAGTCGGCCACGACCGTTAACCACACTAGTACCTAGTCCAGGTTTATCGCCTATCTGAGAGTAACCCGTACGGAAGTCCGGCCGAGGTTTCCGCCACGGCCTCAAACGATGTGCGCAGGGTTCCCAAGCCCACCATCCGGGTGCCACTTGGTACACCGTGCCACTGCCTACCGCATCACGGTCCACCTCCCAGGTCAGCACCATGCACGGCCTCCAGCATTACTATAAACACTAGAAACTACTTGCAACTCCTGGACCGAGTACTACGCGATTAATAGGCCGAGCGGGGTCATATTTCAGGGCCCAGCATGTGGTAGTATCTAGTCTTGGATTACATACACGGAACTCAGTTCCTAAGGACGGTTCCAATGAAACAACCCGCCATGTACTCCTACAGAGCCTTTGACCGGTACCTTTACCAAATCAAGTTCAACACACGACCTTTGCTCACCGAACACATTCCACATTTCTGTTCATCTCCCAGATGACAGACCATACACAACTCTAAGAATAGCATGCATAGCAGGATAAGGCACATCATAGCTCAAGCAACTACCAGGTATGCTAGGTTGCAAGGTTCGGCTATTTACTGTGACAAGGTTAAGTCATGCAAAGGAAGTGGGTCCAACTATTGTGGCAAAAGAAGTTGTAGCATTTGATCCTAATGCAATAAATAGGTGCAGGAGCAAGAACATAGGAGTTATTGTGATGATCAAAAGGGTTGCTTGGCTTGTTGCTCAGAGGAGGAATGATATCCGTCAGACGGATATTCGGTGGAATCCGGGGGTGCGGAGCCTACCGAAATTAATGGCAACATTCAATAACAATCATATGCAATCAAAATGATGCATGAGCATGGCATGAGAATGCAAGTGATAAGTTATTATAATCAAGATGTTTTAGGTTTAGAGTTGATTTGAATCACATTCGAATAGCAATTCAAACGGGTATTCTCGGATACCGGTTTAATTGATTCGACCTGATGCTCAGATCAACCTAATGTTAACATGCATGAAATTTCATGTTATGGTACTGATTTATATCTAGGGCAGTGTGTGATCATTGTATTTATAATGAAATTTGGATATTTTTGCAAATTCCATTTATAAAGTGATTAAAGAATTGAATTATTCCTTATTTCACAATTTAGGGTCCTGTAACTTTTTCAAACATAGTTGAAAATAGCATAATCAGAATCCTTGAATTTTTCTGATACTTTTTCATATATAATTTATTTTCATTGGAGTTACAGATTAATTTCTATGATTTTTGCAATTTTCAGCAATTTCCTGAATTAGTTTTAAACTGGAAATTCCATTTATTGCATCAGGCTGACGTCAGCAGGTCAGCCGACCTGTTCAGGTCAAACCTGATAGGGGGGCCCCACTGGTCAGCCTCTCTGGGACTAATCCTGCGCTGACCAGCCCTAACTGAGGTTTGACTTGGCCTTGGGCCCACTTGTCAGCGAGTGATTAAGTCACTAATCGGCTGGGTTAGCTTGCCAAGTCGACCTCCACCGGCGGCGAGGTCGTCCTCACCGTGGGGAGCCTCCGGCGACCACCAGCACGGCGGAGGGGCTTGGAAACGGCGCACAGGGGGCCAAATGCTGCGCGGAGAGCACTAGAGGAACGACACGTCTCCCGCAGCTTCATTTCTGCGCCTAGCCGGGGCTGATCTGGCCGGAGATGACGCCGGCGACGAGCTTGGCGGCGGCCAAGGATCGGGCGTCATCGGGGTCTTTGCAACAGGGGGATCTACGCTCGGTTCTTAGCTGCTACAGCATCTACGCGTCGTCCTGGAGCTGTTGGTGCCATCGGAAGGACGAGCTGGACATCGGAGGGCTACCGGCGACGAGCGGCAGCGGCGGTCCTCGTCGGGCTCCGGTGAAACTAGGGCTAGAGGAGGGGATCGACGGGGAAAACTTAGGGGAAACGACCGCATGCTCACAGGGAGTGCAGAGCAGAGCTCAGACGGCTTGGGGAAGGCCTGGGGGCGACGAATCGACGGGAGAGGTCCGGCGGCCGGAGGAGGAAGACGACGGCGACGCGGGCGTTGCAGGGCTCGAGGAGGCTTCGGCTTCTGCAGAGACGACCAGGGCGACGAGGCGGAGCTAATGGCGTGTTCTAGGAGGGGATCCTATGGCCAGGGGCACGGCCAGCTCGAGCTCGAGCTCGGCTCTAATGGCGGCAGCAGGGAGAAGGAGGAGATCCGTGAGGAGGAGGAGAACCGAGGCGGAGAATGGATAGGGGAGGCTCTGGGGAGCTTATCCCCGTCGTCGCCAGCGCGAACCGGCGGCCAGGCAGGCACGCAGGTGCATGGCCGCGCCGGAGGAGGCGGCGGCCACCTCCTGCTGCCTACTGGCGCGAGGGAGGGGACGAGCGGGGAGATGGGCCGGGCCTGGCTTGGGCGACAGGTAAGTCTTTTTCCATTTTCTCTGTTTTTTTTTTCTGTTTTGCTATTTATTGCTTTGCTAATTATTTCAGCTCAAAAACAAAAATTAAAAACTATTTTAGACCTCCTGAAATATTTTTTATAATATCCCCACTCATTTCCAAGGTTTTCAATATTTTTGGAAAATTATAGTTTCTGATTTCAATTTTTAAATTTGAAACCAGTGGCTTTTGCATTTATTTAAAATGCTCAAAGTGTCAAGAAAATAGTTTTCTCCAATGCTCATTGACTTTCATGATTTATCAGAAAGTTTGAACATTTCTTGAGGCCATTTTGGGTTCATTGATTTGAACTAGTTTGAAATTTCCTTTAATTGAAATGGTGGCTAGGGTTTTGAGTTTTTCCTTTGCCACTTTGTTGTTTTTGTTGAAACTTCTTAGATGCAAATGCAAAGAAGACATGAGCACAATGCTATCTTGCTTAAGGGTTAGGGATGTGACACTACTCATCACCGCCCAGCGAGCCTACAAATAGATTACTCAAAAACGACGAAGAGCTTCATGGAATTGGAGAGGGAAGAAGATTGATGATGACGATGGCGACGATTTCCCCTCTCCGGAGCCCAAGACGGACTACGGATCTGCCCTCCAGATGAAGACCAGGTTGTGGCGGCGCCTCCGTATCGCATACGTGACGAAAAGTTCTCTTTTTTTATTTTTTCTGGGACGAAAGTGAACTTATAGACCTGAGGTTGGGGGCGGCAGAGCCGTGTGGGCCCCACAAGCCTGCCAACCGCCACCAGGGGGGTGGTGGCGGAGCCAGGGCTTGTGGCCCACTGACCCACCCCCTCAGGTGGAACTTGGCGCAGATATTTTTCTTATTTTCCAAAACTACTCCCCGTAAATTTTCAGGACGTTTGGAGAACTTTAATTTCTGCACAAAAATAAAACCAAGGCAATTCTGCTGAAAACAACGTCAGTCCAGGTTAGTTCCATTGAAATCATGCAAATTAGAGTCCAAAACAGGGGCAAAAGAGTTTGGAAAAGTAGATAGGATGGAGACGTATCACTATGTAGCTCCAAGATGACTTATTCGCCCTAACTTAGCTATTAAATGGCCTATACTTAGCTAAGTTCTCTCCAAAATGACCTATATATATACTTCTCTTCTTCATCTAGTCTTCTTCTTCTAACTTTCTTATTTCCCATTTTGCAGATTAAATTCACTTCACGGGAAGCTTGGAGTATATTGATGGAGTGCTTGAATATGGTTTCTTCTACCATGGCTTCACAGAAGCTTGGATTGAAACTATTGTAGTATATGGATATATATGAAACTTTGTATGCATGGATGAAACTAGTGTAATATATGGTTTGGTACGCATGCAACTTGCATAATATGTATTATGCATAAAAGTTATTTTAATATGGTTATGATTACGGAAACAAAATTATTTCTGTCTAATATATATATATATCCTGATTATTGTGAAAATTATTCCTAATTTTTGTGAAAATTGCTGGATATTATAGAAAATAAAATAAATAGGGGCTGTTTTGAGCCTTTGCCGTCCGCCCACCGACGGCAAAGGGATTGCACCAGACGGCAAAGGCTCCACATCCTAGGCTGAAACGCGCTGGGTGCCCCCTTTGTCGTCTACCTCAAACATGGCTGACGGTAAAGGGGGGGAGGGCAGACAGCAAAAGTGGGAGGGGCAAACGACAAAGGTGGGGGGAGAGAGGGGCTGGGTGCCCCCCTTGGCCGTCGGCCTCAAACATGGCTGGCGGCAAAGGGGGGTAGGGCAGACGACAAAGGACAGGTGGGCCGAGCAGGCTGCCGTTAGCACTTAACGGGAGCGCCTTGCGGATCTGCCGTCCATTTTCTTTGCCGTCTGCCCCTCATGGCAAACATTGTTTACCGTTCGGCTTCTAAAGGCAGACGGCAAAGAACCTCTTCACCGGATAAATCTTTGCCGTCCGGGGTGCCTCCCTTTGTCCTCTGCTGACGGACGGCAAAGGCTTTGCCGTTCGGGGTGCCTCCCTTTGTAATCCGCCATGGCAGACGGCAAAGTCTTAGATTCCTGTAGTGTATATGTGTAGATGTTTCTGCTATATGCGTAGTACTTGCTAGTATGCTCCATGATCAGTATATCATGAATCTAGTCAATGCCATGTTAGTAATTATTTCATGGATTAATCTACTCAGAAAATTGCCTATTTACTCAACAGTAATGTGGGTACGATGCATGACAACTAGACATATTTGATGAGATGTCATATAGTTAAACGAAGAAAAAAATGGTTAAGTATCATATCATGATGCCGCATCATATTAAATGTTATGATAATATGTGTCATGCATCATAATAAAATGAACTTTAATATGAGTTGACGAATGACCCGCATCATGGCGAATGACTGTGTCAAATGAGAATACTTCTCGACCTCATGTGGTGCAGGGGTTTCCCGCCAAAATTTCGGGATTGGGTCACTGCTCACCTCTGCATTTCTTCTTCGAAGATTCTATTGAATGGTGTGGCGGGCCGGCCTATCAAGCATGGGTGCGGCCTCAGGCAAGGGGATCCCCTCTCCCCGCTCCTCTTAGTCATTGCTATTTACACCCTGCAACATGTCCTCGAGCTTGCAACAAGAAAGGGGATGATGCGCAAGGTTCCTAGGAGAGGGGCTATGGTTCGCACCTCGCTGTACGCGCATGAAGCGTTTATCTTGATGGGCCCACTTAAAAAGGATATAGATAATCTCAAGAAAGGGGACGATGCGCAAGGTTCCTGGCAGAGGGGTGATACGTCTCCAACGTATCTATAATTTTTGATGGTTTCATGCTATTATATTGTCAAACTTTGGATGTTTTGCATGCCTTTTATTTATTTTCTGGGACTAACTTATTAACTCAGTGCCAAGTGCCAGTTCCTGTTTTTCCATGTTTTTGACCCCTTTCAGAGGAGATTTTGAAACGGAGTCCAAACGGAATAAAATCCCCGAAAATATTTTTTTTGGAACGGAAGAAGATCGGAGAACTTGGGAGCCAAGCCAGAGGAGCTCCAGGGGCCCCACAAGCCCCCACCCCGCGGCCAGGGGGGCGCCATCCAGGCTTGTGGGCCCCCTGGAGGTCCCCTGGCATAGATCTTACGCCTATATAATCCCAAAAATTCCAGAAAAAATCAGGAGATCATCACAATCACTTTTCCGACGCCGCTAGCTTCTGTCTCTGCAAGATCCCATCTGGGGCACGTCCTCGTGCCCTGCCGGAGTGGGGATTCGGACACGGAGGGCTTGTCCATCAACACCATGCCCTCTCCGATGATGCGTGAGTAGTGCACCATAGACCTACAGGTCCATAGCTAGTAACTAGATGGCTTCTTCTCTCTCTTGGATCTTCAATACAAAGTTCTCCATGATCTTCATGGAGATCTATCCGATATAATCTTCTTTTGCGGTGTGTTTGTCGAGATCCAATGAATTGTGGATTTATGATCAGATTATCTATGAATATTATTTGAGTTTCTTCTGATCTCTCTTATGCATGATTTCATATCCTTCTAATTCTCTTCGAGTTGTGGGTTTTGTCTGGCCAACTAGATCTATGATTCTTGCAATGGGAGAAGTGCTTGGTTTTTGGTTCATACCGTGCGGTGACCTCACCCAGTGACAGAAGGGGTAGCGAGGCACGCATCATGTTGTTGCCATCAAGGGTAAAAAGATGGGGTTTTCATCATTGGTTTGAGATTATCCCTCTACATCATGTCATCTTGCTTAAAGCGTTACTCTGTTCGTCATGAACTCAATACACTAGATGCATGCTGGATAGCGGTCGATGTGTGGAGTGATAGTACTAGATGCAGAAAGTATCGGTCTACTTGTCTCGGACGTGATGCCTATATGCATGATCATTGCGTTAGATATCGTCATGACTTTGCGCGGTTCTATCAATTGCTCGACAATAATTTGTTTACCCACCGTAATACTTGCTATTTTGAGAGAAGCCTCTAGTGAACACTATGGCCCCAGGGTCTACTCCACACCATATTTTCAGCCTTACACTTTTTACTTCGTTGCACTTTCCGCCTTCAGATCTCACTTTGCAAACAATCTTGAAGGGATTGACAACCCCTTTGAACCGTTGGGTGCAAGCTTGTTTGTGTTTGCGCAGGTACTCTGGACTTGACGAGACGCTCCTTCTGGATCGATACCTTGGTTCTCAAACTGAGGGAAATACTTACTGCTACTATGCTGCATCACCCTTTCCTCTTCAAGGCAAGAACCAACGCAAGCCCAGCCTGTGTCAACGTGTCAACTTCTGGCGCTGTTGTCTGTGGGATAGCAGAAGAATTTCTGGCACCGTTGCCGGGGAGGAAGATCAAGTCAAGAACTCATCCAAGTAGGTGTCGCAAACTCATCTCTTGCATTTACTTTGTTTGCCAGTTGCCTCTCGTTTTCCTCTCCCCCACTTCACCAATTTGCCTTTTTTGTTTGCCTTTTTCGTTTTCCTTTTTTGTTCGCCCTTTTCTTCCGCTCGCCTTTCCTTTGCTTGTGTGCTATGTGCCTTCAATATGCTTGCATCTTCGCTTGCTGAGAATCTAGTGATATGGATCCTCATCCACTTGCTAGTCTCTTTAAGAGATCCAATTGCTAGTGAGTTGAGTGCACTTGACTAACTTTATGGAGTAATGCTTGAGATGCGTGAATCTGAAAATCGTGATGAAGAAATTTATGAAGTGATTCACGAGGGCTCCTTGGATGAAAAGCATGATTGCAATGGTTTCACTATAAATTCTATTAATGACAGTCATGCTAAAAATATGCAAAACCCTAAGCTTGGGGATGCTAGTTTTGCTATGTCCACTACTTGTTGCAATGATATTTGCAATAATATTGAAAGTGGGTTTGGAGAAGTCATGACTTTAGTTGATGATAATCCCACTATTTTTGAAGATCGTCAACTTTGCATGCATGTGGATCATGAAAAGAATATCCTTTGTGATAGCTATATTGTTTAATTTCATAATAATCCCACATGTAATTTCTATGAGAGAGCAAAATATTGTGGTAGAAACTTTCATATTACCAAATTACCTCTCGTTATGTTGAGATTGCTATTGTCTCTTTCTTCTTCCTTGCATTTGGTAACTATTGGTTGTCTTGCCAATTTGTTTTCCTACAAAATGCCTATGCATAGGAAGTATGTTAGACTTAGATGTGATTTTCACATGCTTTATGACGCTCTTGTTGTGCTTCTATTCTTGTCTTTTGTGTGAGCAGCATTGAAATCCTTATGCCTAGCTAAGGGCGTTAAACAATATAGCTTGTTGGGAGGCAACCCAATGAATTTATTTCTTTTTCTTTCTTTTTTGTTGCGTCCACACTTTCATAATTCTGTTGTGATTGTGTTTTTTGTGTTTCTTTTTGTGTTTGAGCCAAGCAAAGCCTTTATGACTAGTCTTGGTAATGGTTGGTTGATCTTGCCGGAAAAAGACAGAAACTTTTCGCTCACGAGATGATTTTTCATTTTTATTCAGAAAGAGCTTTTGAGTTGATTCTTTTTGCTGCTGATTGATATGCCTGTTTCGTAGGCCATCGTAATTTTTCAGATTTGTTGAGGTACAGAAGTGTACAAAGTATACAGATTGCTCCAGACTTGTTTGTTTTTGACAGATTCTGTTTTTGTTGAGTTGGTTGCTTGTTTTGATGAAACTATGGTTAGTATCGGGGGGTAATAGCCATGGAAAAGTGAGAATACAGTAGCGCATCATCAATATAGATAGAATTCAAGTTTTCTACAGTACCAAAAGAAGTGGTAGTTTGTTTTCTTGTACTAATGTTATCACAAGTTTCTGTTTATGTTTTGTGTTGTGAAGTTTTCAAGTTTTCGATGATGTTCTCATGGACAAAGAGATAAGGAGTGGAAAGATCTCAAGCTTGGGGATGCCCAAGGAACCTCAAGCCAAATTCAAGTACACCAAAAATCCTAAGCTTGGGGATGCCCCGGGAAGGCACCCCCTCTTTCGTCTTCAATCCATCGGTAACATTACTTGGAGCTATATTTTTATTTCACCACATGATATGTGTTTTGCTTGGAGCGTCTTGTATCGTAGGAGTCTTTTCCTTTTGTTGTGTCACAATCATCCTTACCGTACACCTTTTTGATAGAGAGAGACATGCACTCATCGTGATTTTTGCTAGAATGCTCATAGTGCTTTACTTATATCTTTTCAGCTAGATACTTTTGCTCTTGTGCTTCACTTATATCTTTAGAGCACGGTGGTGCGTGATTTGGTAGTTGGCTTATGCTATGAAAGTAGTCCCAAATGTGCTAGGTACCCAAAGAGGATGCAAAAACCTCCATCTGTGCATAGAGTAGTAAGAGAAGTTTCGATTCCTCTCAATTAGTTTTGAGACGTGGATTCGGTAATATTGAGAGTTATGTTAGTAGGGTGTTGTGAATCTTGAAATACTTGTGTTGAAGTTAGTCATTCCCGTAGCATGCACGTATGGTGAACCGCTATGTTAGGAAGTCGGAGCATAATTGATCTATTGATTTTCATCCTTTGTGTTGAGGTCGTGATCGCGCGATGGTTTACACCTACCAACCCTTCCCCTCGGAGTATGCGCTTAGCACTTTGTTTCGATTACTAATAAAAACTTTCGCAATATGTGAGTTCTTCATGACTAATGTGAGCCCATGGTATAGACGCACTTTCACCTTCCACCATTGCTAGACTCTCTAGTGCCGCGCAATTCTCGCCGGTGCACAAACCCACCAAATTCGGTCCTCAAAACAGCCACCATACCTACCTACTATGGCATTTTCATAGCCATTCCGAGATATATTGCCATGCAACTCCCACTGTTCCATCTCATGACTTGCGCCGTCACTCTCATATTGCCATTGCATGATCATAAGATAGCTAGCGAGATGTTTTCAACGTCATACGCCATGCTAGATCGTTGCACATCCCGGTACACTGCCGGAGGCATTTCCTATGGAGTCATCATCATTGTGATCTTCGAGCTGTGAGTAAATAAAAGTGTGATGATCATCATTATTAGAGCATTGTCCCATGTGAGGAAATAAAAAAAACAGGCCAAAGAGCCCAAAAACAAAAAAAGAGAAAAAAAGAGGCCTAAGAGCCCAAATGAAAAAAAAGAAAAGAGAGAAAAAGAGAGAAGGGACAATGCTACTATCTTTTTCCACACTTCTGCTTCATGATAACACCATGTTCTTCATGATTGAGAGCTTCTTGCTTTTTCACTACCATATGCGAGTGGGAATCTTCACTATATAACTTGGCTTGTATATTCCAATGATGGGCTTCCTCAAAATTGCCCTAGGTCTTCGTGAGCAAGCAAGTTGGATGCACACCCACTAGTTCTCCTTTTTGAGCTTTCACATACTTATAGCTCTAGTGCATCTCTTGTATGGCAATCCCTACTCATTCACATTGATATCTATTAATGGGCATATCCATAGCCTATTGATACGCCGAGTCAATGTGACCATCTCCTCCTTTTTGTCTCACAACCACCACCACACACTATTCCACCTGTAGTGCTATATCCATGGCTCGCGCTCATGTATTGCGTGATAGTTATAAAAAGTTTGAGAAAGTAAGAGTGCGAAAACAATTACTTGGCCAATTCCGGGGTTGTGCATGACTTACATTAGTTGTGTGAGGATGATGGAGCATAGCCAGACTATATGATTTTGTAGGGATAACTTTCTTTGGCCTTGTTATTTTGAAAGTTCATGATTACTTTGCTAGTTCGCTTGAAGTATTACTGTTTTCATGTCAATAGCAAACTATTGTTTTGAATCTTACGAATCTGAACATTCATGTCACGTGAAAGAAGTTGCAAAGGACAACTATGCTAGGTAGCATTCCACATCAAAAATTCATTCTTTATCACTTCCCTACTCGAGGACGAGCAGGAGTTAAGCTTGGGGATGCTTGATACGTCTCCAACGTATCTATAATTTTTGATGATTTCATGCTATAATCTTGTCAAACTTTGGATGTTTTGCATGCCTTTTATTTATTTTTTGGGACTAACTTATTAACTCAGTGCCAAGTGCGAGTTCCTGTTTTTCCATGTTTTTGACCCCTTTCAGAGGATATTTTGAAACGGAGTCCAAACGGAAGAAAATCCGTGAAAAGATTTTTTTTGGAACGGAAGAAGATCGGAGAACTTGGGAGCCAAGCCAGAGGATCTCCAGGGGCCCCACAAGCCCCCACCCCGCGGCCACAGGGGTGCCGTCCAGGCTTGTGGGCCCCCTGGAAGTCCCCTGACCTAGATCTTTCGCCTATGTAATCCCAAAAATTCCAGAACAAATCAGGAGATCATCACAATCACTTTTCCGCCGCCGCAAGCTTCTGTCTCCGCAAGATCCCATCTGGGGCACGTCCTGGTGCCCTGCCGAAGGGGGGATTCGGACACGGAGGGCTTCTCCATCAACAATATGACCTCTTCGATGATGCGTGAGTAGTTCGCCATAGACCTACGGGTCCATAGCTAGTAACTAGATGGCTTCTTCTCTCTCTTGGATCTTCAATACAAAGTTCTCCATGATCTTCATGGAGATCTATCCGATGTAATCTTCTTTTGCGGTGTGTTTGTCGAGATCCGATGAATTCTGGATTTATGATCAGATTATCTATGAATCTTATTTGAGTTTCTTCTGATCTCTCTTATGCATGATTTCATATCCTTGTAATTCTCTTCGAGTTGTGGATTTTGTCTGGCCAACTAGATCTATGATTCTTGCAATGGGAGAAGTGCTTGGTTTTGGGTTCATACCGTGCGGTGACCTCACCCAATGACAGAAGGGGTAGCGAGGCATGCATCATGTTGTTGCTATCAAGGGTAAAAAGATGGGGTTTTCATCATTGGTTTGAGATTATCCCTCTACATCATGTCATCTTGCTTAAAGCGTTACTCTGTTTGTCATGAACATAATACACTAGATGCATGCTGGATAGCGGTTGATGTGTGGAGTAATAGTACTAGATGCAGAAAGTATCGGTCTACTTGTCTCGGACGTGATGCCTATATGCATCATCGTTGCCTTAGATATCGTCATGACTTTGCGCGGTTCTAGCAATTGCTCGACAGTAATTTGTTCACCCACCGTAATACTTGCTATTTTCAGAGAAGCCTCTAGTGAACACTATGGCCCCCAGGGTCTACTCCACACCATATTTTCAGCCTTACACTTTTTTACTTCGTTGCACTTTCCGCCTTCAGATCTCACTTTGCAAACAATCTTGAAGGGATTGACAACCCCTTTGAAGTTTTGGGTGCAAGCTTGTTTGTGTTTGTGTAGGTACTCTGGACTTCACGAGACCCTCCTTCTAGATTGATACCTTGGTTCTCAAACTGAGGGAAATACTTACTGCTCTTGTGCTGCATCACCCTTTCCTATTCAAGGGAAGAACCAACGCAAGCCCAGCCTCTGTCAACGTGTCAACTTATGGCGCTGTAGTTTGTGGGATAGCAAGGGGCTATGGTTCGCACCTCGCTGTACGCTGATGACGAGTTGATGTATATAATTCTCGCCCCTCGTTCGTTACCCCAAGTGGAAGGTGGAGATGTAGTCAGCGGCAAATTTCGCTTACACGAAGACTGTAAGGTTTATCGAACCAGGAGGACTCCTAGGCTCAAAAAGTAGGTGTCTTCCACCCTGGCGCTAGAAGAATATGTGGACCTGCACACACAACAAATAACTTTGCTCCCAACGAGTATGGAGAGGTTGTCAATGTCTCCGGCCTTGTAGTTAGCAAATGATCAAAACACAAGCGGGAAGGTAATAGTGATTGCAACGGAAAAGTAAATGAAAGCGGTAAATGATGGAGGTGTAAACAATGATGGTGATATGGACCGGAGTCACATGATGTTCACTAGTGATGTCTATCTCCCAAAAGACGATAAAAAACTATGCTAGGGTAAACAAATCACAGGTGGGCAATTGACAAAATTATGATCGCACCGCAATGCTAATTATGCTCCTTAATAGTTAGAGGTTCAATAGTAACAGGCAATACGCCAAGACAAGTAGACCGTTTATTCATCAGCATCTACTTACTAATCATCCACCTTGAGATATCTATCCAGAACATCTCTCTGATATTAAGTTGCGAGCCCAACCCAAAATGTAAACTCAAAGGAACGGACAACTACATTAACGAACTATGCGTAAGGTAAACAATCCTTGCAACTGTGGTCACAAGCACCATTGTTTTCTCCCTGGTGGCAACAAGCACATCCCCTAGTCTCATGTTTCTGTCACTCAAGCTAGACATCGAGGGGCATGAACCCACAATCATGCATAACGCTCCCTCTTGGAGTTACGATCTACTACTTGGCCAAAGCAATAAAAAGCAACAAAGAACATGCATGAATCACTAAGGAACATAATATAAAAGGATAATCAAATATATAACTCATAACAATCTAAACATCATCTCATAATCCATCGGATCCCAACAAACTGAGCATAGCAATAGCAAAAGAATTACATAGATGCCTTGATCATGTAGGGTAGGTCACAAGGAGTAACCATTGATGCACAAGATTGGAGAGAAGACATCACATAGCTACTGGTCATGGACTCATGGTCCAAGAAGGACTCATCAGGGCACGTCCGACATGCATCCATGGCAGTGGAGAAGCTCCCAGAGGTCAATGCTCTCTCCGGCAGGGTGCCGGGAAGAGGTCTCCTGATGCTCCCGATCTCGGAAGCGATGCGGTGGCGGAACGATGGGGAAATTCATGATTTCTGATAGTCTGCGAGGGTTTCCTCTCGGGACTCTAAATATAGGCCAAAGTAGGACAACGGAGGAGGTGGAACCCACCCAGGCGACCTCGTGGCGCGGCCTAGGGCCTGGCCGCGCCATCGGGCCGCCTGGGAGGCCCCTGGCCCCCCTCTGGCCCTCCTTCGTGATCCGGAAGCTTCTGTTTCGCTGATTTTTATATATTTTTTCTGGATTTTTCGGGGCTTCGAAAAATTGGGTAAAAGGCCCTCCAAAATAGACATCAACAGACAAAAACTGGCATTGGGTGCACTGAGTTAGTAGGTTATTTCAAATATGTGTAAAATGACTTAAAAGAGTAGCAAAACATATAACAATGTCACCCAAAAGATCATGGAACAAGCAGAAATGATAGATACGCCTGGGATGTATCATACGTGCATGAAGCGTCTGTCTTGATGGCCCCAGTTAAAAAGGATATAGATAATATCTTAGCCATCTTGCACCGATTCGCGGAGATCACCAGGTTGTGCACCAAGTTCCCCAAGAGCTCGGTTCTTCCCATCAGATGCAACCACCTAAACCTTGAGCGCATCCTGCAGAGCCTTCCGGCAAAGAAGACGACCTTTGTCCGTCTGGAAACTAGAGACGATGGACTTCCAATTCCTCGAGAATAAGGTTGCGAACAAGTTTTTGAATTATGAGGGCTAGGACATTATCACCATTGGGAGCACAACACTGGTTAAGTCTGTCATTTCCTTGCTATTTGACTACTTCATCACCTCACCACTGTTGTCTCCATCGAGCACATTTGTCAGTTACTCACCTGATGGGCGACGTTGAATGACGTCCAACACGATGACCACGGTGAAGATACCATTGTATGGAAATACACAACGAGGGGACACTTCTACCCAACCTCTGCCTATAAGGACAAATTCCTAGGCTTGGTCTTCTCCCCCATGGAGCATATGATCTGTAGGGATTGGGCGCCACCTAAGGCCAACACTAAAAGAAATATGCTCATACATGATGTTTTTAAGACGTCGTTGATGAATTCATCATAAATCTATGACGATTTCATCCGAGATTGTCGTAAACCGTTTGAGGGGATCAAATCTACATATAAATTACAACGATGTGAGTCAAAAACATCGTAACCACATAAGATGAGATCGTCATAACTTCTACGACGATTATAAAAATGTCGTAACATGTTCTAACTATGTTGACATGTCACTCGTGGGTCCATTCTATGTCACGCGCCAAACCCGCCTAGTTTGTGAAGCAACCTACTATTCTGTCATTCCAAAAATTCTCGAAAAATTCTCATAAATACTTTGCATCATATATTCCTCAAATATGTGAAAACCCTTCCTTCCATGGTTCAAAAATAATTCAGCAATATTCATTTTCCTATTATGTTGAGAATATCAATTTGTGAAGGAAGTGCTATTTCGATTTTTTTGATTGCCCTCAAAATTGTTGGGACCTCTTTCCTATCCAAATCATTGCCTCATGAAAACTTTCATAATCATTTGCCTAGTAAATCTTTCTCAGCAAATTTCCAAAGTTTGTGTTCAGCTCACACCTTTGTGAAGGAAGTACTAGCTAGGAATATTCTGATGATTTAAATTTTTTCTACATCTTCTATATGCCAAAACCATAGCTCTCCACAAAATTTCAGCCACATGTAACAATCCATGTGAACTCATCATCAAATCTTTGTTTCTAGTAATATTTTCAGTTTGTGAAGCAACTACATTTTATATTGCTTTATAGTTGATGAAAATTTACCACGGAATAAAACTTACCATATAACATAACTCCACCAAATTTTAGCTCATTTAATTTGGCCAGTTGCCGTCAATATTTTTCCTAATATTCTGTTCAGTAGAGAGCATTGTGAAGGAAGTACAATTTTGGTTTATCCAAAATTTATGAAATTATTACAGTGCCTTAATGTGCCCGAGTTATCATCCTCCTCCAAATTTCAGCTCAATCCAATCATGTATGTGAGCCGAGTTTCAATTATCATTTTCTGTCTGGATTAACACATTGTTAAGGAAGTGTCACTTTGGCATGTCCAAATGGTATAAAAATTTAACAGTGCCTTCGTATGCCTAAATTAGCATCATACACCAAATTTCAGCTCAATACATTCATTCATTTGATCCCACCTTCAACATCCATATTTTTGCATAGTGTGGTACTTTGCAAAGCAAGTGTCACCTAGGTTCATCCATTTGAGCTAAAAAATTGCCAAAAGAGTGTCCTTAGTAGATGATCATCCTCATCCAAAATTTAGGCCCATTGTCTATGTGCATTTCCCGCACCGCTAACACTACTGAAATTCAGAAATTTGCCGTCTGCCAAGGCGGACGGCAAAGGGGGCAACCACGGACGGCAAAGGCTTTGCCATCTGCCCCCTCATGGAAAAGTAGACGGTAAAAAAATCCGGTGAAGAGGCTCTTTGCCGTCTTCTTTCACAAAGCGGATGGCAAAATAAGTGGGACGGCATATATTGCAACGTCCCCGTTAAGTGTTAACGGCAGGCCTCCTCTCTTTGCCGTCTGCCTCCCCCCCTTTGCCATGTGGGGGCAGACGGCAAAGAGGGGAGAGAGAGGGGCCAGATCCTCTCTTTGCCGTCTGCCTCCCCCCCTTTGCCATGTGGGGGCAGACGGCAAAGAGGGGAGAGAGAGGGGGCAGATTCTCTCTTTGCCGTCTGCCTCCCCCCCTTTGCCATGTGGGGGCAGACGGCAAAGAGGGGAGAGAGAGGGGGCAGATTTATCTCTTTGCCGTCTGCCTCCCCCCCTTTGCCATGTGGGGGCAGACGGCAAAGAGGGGAGAGAGAGGGGGCAGATTCCCCCTTTGCCGTCTGCCTCCACCCCTTTGCCATGTGTTGGCAGACGGCAAAGAGGGGAACCAACCCCTTATTTATTTATTTTTTGTTATATCCAGCATTTTTAACAATAATCAGGATATATATATATATATATTTGACATAAATAAATTTCTTTCCGTACTCATAACCATATTAAAATAACTCTCATCCATAGTGCATACATATTATGGAAGTTACATCCGTACCAAACCATATATTACACCAGTTTCATCCACGTGCATACAAAGTTTCATATATTCATATACTACAATAGTTTCAATACAACCCATGGTACAAGAAATCATCTTCAAGCATTCCATCAACCAAGCTTCCCGTGAAGTGAAGGTAATCTGCAAAATGACAAATAAGAAAGTTAGAAAAATAATACTAGATGAAGTAGTGTATATATAGGTTATTTCGGAGAGAAATTAGCTAAGTATAGACCATTTAGGAGCTAACTAAGCTAATTATGTCATTTAGGTGGAACCCTAGCTAACTATAGGAGAAGAGAAAGAGAAGAAGAAGTAAAATAAGGAGGAGGAGGAGGAGAAGGAGAAGGAAGAGGAGAAGAAGAAGAAAAAGGAGGAGGAGGAGGAGGAGGAGAAGGAGAAGGAAGAGGAGAAGAAGAAGAAGGAGAAGAAGGAGAAGAAGAAGGAGAAGGAGCAGGAGCTCCTTCTCCTTCTTCTTCTTCTTCTTCTCCTTCTTCTTCTTATCCTTTTGTCCCCTTCTTCTTCTCCTCCTCCCTCTCCTCCTTCTTCTTCTCCTTTTTCCTCTTCCTTCCTTTCATTTTCCTCTTTTTCTCTTCTTGTCCCCTTCTTCGGGCTAAATTGGCTAAGAATGCCTTTTTGGAGCTAATTATGTCATTTCGAGGATAATTAGCTAAGTATAGGTCAATTTTTATTAAATAGGCCATTTTGGAGCTAACTAAGCTAATTATGTCATTTCGTAGGATAATTAGCCAATTTAGCCTTTCTTGGATAAGTCTAAGCTACGTAGAAGAAGAGATAGAGAAGAAGAAGTAAAATAAGGAGGAGGAGGAGGAGGAGGAGAACAAGAAGGAAGAGGAGAAGAAGAAGAAAAGAAGAAGGAGAAGGAGAAGAAGAAGGATAAGGAGAAGGAGGAAGAAGGAGGAAGAAGAAGGGGAAGGAGGAGCTCCTTCTCCGTCTCCTCCTTCTTCTCCTTCTTCTTCTCCTCCTCCCTCTCCTCCTTCTTCTTCTCCTTTTTCCTCTTCCTTCCTTTCATTTTCCTCTTTTTCTCTTCTTGTCCCCTTCTTCGGGCTAAATTGGCTAAGAATGCCTTTTTGGAGCTAATTATGTCATTTCGAGGATAATTAGCTAAGTATAGGTCATTTTTTATTAAATAGGCCATTTTGGAGCTAACTAAGCTAATTATGTCATTTCGTAGGATAATTAGCCAATTTAGCCTTTCTTGGATAAGTCTAAGCTACGTAGAAGAAGAGATAGAGAAGAAGAAGTAAAATAAGGAGGAGGAGGAGGAGGAGGAGGAGAAGAAGAAGGAAGAGGAGAAGAAGAAGAAAAGAAAAAGGAGAAGGAGAAGAAGAAGGAGAAGGAGAAGGAGGAAGAAGGAGGAAGAAGAAGGGGAAGGAGGAGCTCCTTCTCCTTCTCCTCCTTCTTCTCCTTCTTCTTCTCCTCCTCCCTCTCCTCCTTCTTCTTCTCCTTTTTCCTCTTCCTTCCTTTCATTTTCCTCTTTTTCTCTTCTTGTCCCCTTCTTCGGGCTAAATTGGCTAAGAATGCCTTTTTGGAGCAAATTATGCCATTTCGAGGATAATTAGCTAAGTATAGGTCATTTTTTATTAAATAGGCCATTTTGGAGCTAACTAAGCTAATTATGTCATTTCGTAGGATAATTAGCCAATTTAGCCTTTCTTGGATAAGTCTAAGCTACGTAGAAGAAGAGATAGAGAAGAAGAAGTAAAATAAGGAGGAGGAGGAGGAGGAGGAGAAGAAGAAGGAAGAGGAGAAGAAGAAGAAAAGAAGAAGGAGAAGGAGAAGAAGAAGGAGAAGGAGAAGGAGGAAGAAGGAGGAAGAAGAAGGGGAAGGAGGAGCTCCTTCTCCTTCTCCTCCTTCTTCTCCTTCTTCTTCTCCTCCTCCCTCTCCTCCTTCTTCTTCTCCTTTTTCCTCTTCCTTCCTTTCATTTTCCTCTTTTTCTCTTCTTGTCCCTTCTTCGGGCTAAATTGGCTAAGAATGCCTTTTTGGAGCTAATTATGTCATTTCGAGGATAATTAGGTAAGTATAGGTCATTTTTTTATTAAATAGGCCATTTTGGAGCTAACTAAGCTAATTATGTCATTTCGTAGGATAATTAGCCAATTTAGCCTTTCTTGGATAAGTCTAAGCTACGTAGAAGAAGAGATAGAGAAGAAGAAGTAAAATAAGGAGGAGGAGGAGGAGGAGAAGAAGAAGGAAGAGGAGAAGAAGAAGAAAAGAAGAAGGAGAAGGAGAAGAAGAAGGAGAAGGAGAAGGAGGAAGAAGAAGGGGAAGGAGGAGCTCCTTCTCCTTCTCCTCCTTCTTCTCCTTCTTCTTCTCCTCCTCCCTCTCCTCCTTCTTCTTCTCCTTTTTCCTCTTCCTTCCTTCCATTTTCCTCGTTTTCTCTTCTTGTCCCCTTCTTCGGGCTAAATTGGCTAAGAATGCCTTTTTGGAGCAAATAATGTCATTTCGAGGATAATTAGGTAAGTATAGGTCATTTTTTATTAAATAGGCCATTTTGGAGCTAACTAAGCTAATTATGTCATTTCGTAGGATAATTAGCCAATTTAGCCTTTCTTGGATAAGTCTAAGCTACGTAGAAGAAGAGATAGAGAAGAAGAAGTAAAATAAGGAGGAGGAGGAGGAGAAGAAGAAGGAAGAGGAGAAGAAGAAGAAAAGAAGAAGGAGAAGGAGAAGAAGAAGGAGAAGGAGAAGGAGGAAGAAGGAGGAAGAAGAAGGGGAAGGAGGAGCTCCTTCTCCTTCTCCTCCTTCTTCTCCTTCTTCTTCTCCTCCTCCCTCTCCTCCTTCTTCTTCTCCTTTTTCCTCTTCCTTCCTTTCATTTTCCTCTTATTCTCTTCTTGTCCCCTTCTTCGGGCTAAATTGGCTAAGAATGCCTTTTTGGAGCTAATTATGTCATTTCGAGGATAATTAGGTAAGTATAGGTCATTTTTTATTAAATAGGCCATTTTGGAGCTAACTAAGCTAATTATGTCATTTCGTAGGATAATTAGCCAATTTAGCCTTTCTTGGATAAGTCTAAGCTACGTAGAAGAAGAGATAGAGAAGAAGAAGTAAAATAAGGAGGAGGAGGAGGAGGAGAAGAAGAAGGAAGAGGAGAAGAAGAAGAAAAGAAGAAGGAGAAGGAGAAGAAGAAGGAGAAGGAGAAGGAGGAAGAAGGAGGAAAAAGAAGGGGAAGGAGGAGCTCCTTCTCCTTCTCCTCCTTCTTCTCCTTCTTCTTCTCCTCCTCCCTCTCCTCCTTCTTCTTCTCCTTTTTCCTCTTCCTTCCTTTCATTTTCCTCTTTTTCTCTTCTTGTCCCCTTCTTCGGGCTAATTGGCTAAGAATGCCTTTTTGGAGCTAATTATGTCATTTCGAGGATAATTAGCTAAGTATAGGTCATTTTTTATTAAATAGGCCATTTTGGAGCTAACTAAGCTAATTATGTCATTTCGTAGGATAATTAGCCAATTTAGCCTTTCTTGGATAAGTCTAAGCTATGTAGAAGAAGAGATAGAGAAGAAGAAGTAAAATAAGGAGGAGGAGGAGGAGGAGAAGAAGAAGGAAGAGGAGAAGAAGAAGAAAAGAAGAAGGAGAAGGAGAAGAAGAAGGAGAAGGAGAAGGAGGAAGAAGGAGGAAGAAGAAGGGGAAGGAGGAGCTCCTTCTCCTTCTCCTCCTTCTTCTCCTTCTTCTTCTCCTCCTCCCTCTCCTCCTTCTTCTTCTCCTTTTTCCTCTTCCTTCCTTTCATTTTCCTCTTTTTCTCTTCTTGTCCCCTTCTTCGGGATAAATTGGCTAAGAATGCCTTTTTGGAGCTAATTATGTCATTTCGAGGATAATTAGCTAAGTATAGGTCATTTTTTATTAAATAGGCCATTTTGGAGCTAACTAAGCTAATTATGTCATTTCGTAGGATAATTAGCCAATTTAGCCTTTCTTGGATAAGTCTAAGCTACGTAGAAGAAGAGATAGAGAAGAAGAAGTAAAATAAGGAGGAGGAGGAGGAGAAGAAGAAGGAAGAATAGAAGAAGAAGAAAAGAAGAAGGAGAAGGAGAAGAAGAAGGAGAAGGAGAAGGAGGAAGAAGGAGGAAGAAGAAGGGGAAGGAGGAGCTCCTTCTCCTTCTCCTCCTTCTTCTCCTTCTTCTTCTCCTCCTCCCTCTCCTCCTTCTTCTTCTCCTTTTTCCTCTTCCTTCCTTTCATTTTTCTCTTTTTCTCTTCTTGTCCCCTTCTTCGGGCTAAATTGGCTAAGAATGCCTTTTTGGAGCTAATTATGTCATTTCGAGGATAATTAGCTAAGTATAGGTCATTTTTTATTAAATAGGCCATTTTGGAGCTAACTAAGCTAATTATGTCATTTCGTAGGATAATTAGCCAATTTAGCCTTTCTTGGATAAGTCTAAGCTACGTAGAAGAAGAGATAGAAAAGAAGAAGTAAAATAAGGAGGAGGAGGACGAGGAGGAGAAGAAGAAGGAAGAGGAGAAGAAGAAGAAAAGAAGAAGGAGAAGGAGAAGAAGAAGGAGAAGGAGAAGGAGGAAGAAGAAGGAGTAGGAGGAGCTCCTTCTCCTTCTCCTCCTTCTTCTCCTTCTTCTCCTTCTTCTTCTCCTCCTCCCTCTCCTCCTTCTTCTTCTCCTTTTTCCTCTTCCTTCCTTTCATTTTCCTCTTTTTCTCTTCTTGTCCCCTTCTTCGGGCTAAATTGGCTAAGAATGCCTTTTTGGAGCTAATTATGTCATTTCGAGGATAATTAGGTAAGTATAGGTCATTTTTTATTAAATAGGCCATTTTGGAGCTAACTAAGCTAATTATGTCATTTCGTAGGATAATTAGCCAATTTAGCCTTTCTTGGATAAGTCTAAGCTACGTAGAAGAAGAGATAGAGAAGAAGAAGTAAAATAAGGAGGAGGAGGAGGAGGAGAAGAAGAAGGAAGAGGAGAAGAAGAAGAAAAGAAGAAGGAGAAGGAGAAGAAGAAGGAGAAGGAGAAGGAGGAAGAAGGAGGAAGAAGAAGGGGAAGGAGGAGCTCCTTCTCCTTCTCCTCCTTCTTCTCCTTCTTCTTCTCCTCCTCCCTCTCCTCCTTCTTCTTCTCCTTTTTCCTCTTCCTTCCTTTCATTTTCCTCTTTTTCTCTTCTTGTCCCCTTCTTCGGGCTAAATTGGCTAAGAATGCCTTTTTGGAGCTAATTATGTCATTTCGAGGATAATTAGGTAAGTATAGGTCATTTTTTATTAAATAGGCCATTTTGGAGCTAACTAAGCTAGTTATGTCATTTCGTAGGATAATTAGCCAATTTAGCCTTTCTTGGATAAGTCTAAGCTACGTAGAAGAAGAGATAGAGAAGAAGAAGTAAAATAAGGAGGAGGAGGAGGAGGAGAAGAAGAAGGAAGAGGAGAAGAAGAAGAAAAGAAGAAGGAGAAGGAGAAGGAGGAAGAAGGAGGAAGAAGAAGGGGAAGGAGGACCTCCTTCTCCTTCTCCTCCTTCTTCTCCTTCTTCTTCTCCTCCTCCCTCTCCTCCTTCTTCTTCTCCTTTTTCCTCTTCCTTCCTTTCATTTTCCTCTTTTTCTCTTCTTGTCCCCTTCTTCGGGCTAAATTGGCTAAGAATGCCTTTTTGGAGCTAATTATGTCATTTCGAGGATAATTAGCTAAGTATAGGTCATTTTTTATTAAATAGGCCATTTTGGAGCTAACTAAGCTAATTATGTCATTTCGTAGGATAATTAGCCAATTTAGCCTTTCTTGGATAAGTCTAAGCTACGTAGAAGAAGAGATAGAGAAGAAGAAGTAAAATAAGGAGGATGAGGAGGAGGAGAAGAAGAAGGAAGAGGAGAAGAAGAAGAAAAGAAGAAGGAGAAGGAGAAGAAGAAGGAGAAGGAGAAGGAGGAAGAAGGAGGAAGAAGAAGGGGAAGGAGGAGCTCCTTCTCCTTCTCCTCCTTCTTCTCCTTCTTCTTCTCCTCCTCCCTCTCCTCCTTCTTCTTCTCCTTTTTCCTCTTCCTTCCTTTCATTTTCCTCTTTTTCTCTTCTTGTCCCCTTCTTCGGGCTAAATTGGCTAAGAATGCCTTTTTGGAGCTAATTATGTCATTTCGAGGATAATTAGCTAAGTATAGGTCATTTTTTATTAAATAGGCCATTTTGGAGCTAACTAAGCTAATTATGTCATTTCGTAGGATAATTAGCCAATTTAGCCTTTCTTGGATAAGTCTAAGCTACGTAGAAGAAGAGATAGAGAAGAAGAAGTAAAATAAGGAGGAGGAGGAGGAGGAGAAGAAGAAGGAAGAGGAGAAGAAGAAGAAAAGAAGAAGGAGAAGGAGAAGAAGAAGGAGAAGGAGAAGGAGGAAGAAGGAGGAAGAAGAAGGGGAAGGAGGAGCTGCTTCTCCTTCTCCTCCTTCGTCTCCTTCTTCTTCTCCTCCTCCCTCTCCTCCTTCTTCTTCTTCTTTGTCCTCTTCCTTCCTTTCATTTTCCTCTTTTTCTCTCCTTGTCCCCTTCTTCGGGCTAAATTGGCTAAGAATGCCTTTTTGGAGCTAATTATGTCATTTCGAGGATAATTAGGTAAGTATAGGTCATTTTTTATTAAATAGGCCATTTTGGAGCTAACTAAGCTAGTTATGTCATTTCGTAGGATAATTAGCCAATTTAGCCTTTCTTGGATAAGTCTAAGCTACGTAGAAGAAGAGATAGAGAAGAAGAAGTAAAATAAGGAGGAGGAGGAGGAGGAGAAGAAGAAGGAAGAGGAGAAGAAGAAGAAAAGAAGAAGGAGAAGGAGAAGGAGGAAGAAGGAGGAAGAAGAAGGGGAAGGAGGACCTCCTTCTCCTTCTCCTCCTTCTTCTCCTTCTTCTTCTCCTCCTCCCTCTCCTCCTTCTTCTTCTCCTTTTTCCTCTTCCTTCCTTTCATTTTCCTCTTTTTCTCTTCTTGTCCCCTTCTTCGGGCTAAATTGGCTAAGAATGCCTTTTTGGAGCTAATTATGTCATTTCGAGGATAATTAGCTAAGTATAGGTCATTTTTTATTAAATAGGCCATTTTGGAGCTAACTAAGCTAATTATGTCATTTCGTAGGATAATTAGCCAATTTAGCCTTTCTTGGATAAGTCTAAGCTACGTAGAAGAAGAGATAGAGAAGAAGAAGTAAAATAAGGAGGAGGAGGAGGAGGAGAAGAAGAAGGAAGAGGAGAAGAAGAAAAAAAGAAGAAGGCGAAGGAGAAGAAGAAGGAGAAGGAGAAGGAGGAAGAAGGAGGAAGAAGAAGGGGAAGGAGGAGCTCCTTCTCCTTCTCCTCCTTCTTCTCCTTCTTCTTCTCCTCCTCCCTCTCCTCCTTCTTCTTCTCCTTTTTCCTCTTCCTTCCTTTCATTTTCCTCTTTTTCTCTTCTTGTCCCCTTCTTCGGGATAAATTGGCTAAGAATGCCTTTTTGGAGCTAATTATGTCATTTCGAGGATAATTAGCTAAGTATAGGTCATTTTTTATTAAATAGGCCATTTTGGAGCTAACTAAGCTAATTATGTCATTTTGTAGGATAATTAGCCAATTTAGCCTTTCTTGGATAAGTCTAAGCTACGTAGAAGAAGAGATAGAGAAGAAGAAGTAAAATAAGGAGGAGGAGGAGGAGGAGAAGAAGAAGGAAGAGGAGAAGAAGAAGAAAAGAAGAAGGAGAAGGAGAAGAAGAAGGAGAAGGAGAAGGAGGAAGAAGGAGGAAGAAGAAGGGGAAGGAGGAGCTCCTTCTCCTTCTCCTCCTTCTTCTCCTTCTTCTTCTCCTCCTCCCTCTCCTCCTTCTTCTTCTCCTTTTTCCTCTTCCTTCCTTTCATTTTCCTCTTTTTCTCTTCTTGTCCCCTTCTTCGGGCTAAATTGGCTAAGAATGCCTTTTTGGAGCTAATTATGTCATTTCGAGGATAATTAGCTAAGTATAGGTCATTTTTTATTAAATAGGCCATTTTGGAGCTAACTAAGCTAATTATGTCATTTCGTAGGATAATTAGCTAATTTAGCCTTTCTTGGATAAGTCTAAGCTACGTAGAAGAAGAGATAGAGAAGAAGAAGTAAAATAAGGAGGAGGAGGAGGAGGAGGAGAAGAAGAAGGAAGAGGAGAAGAAGAAGAAAAGAAGAAGGAGAAGGAGAAGAAGAAGGAGAAGGAGAAGGAGGAAGAAGAAGGAGTAGGAGGAGCTCCTTCTCCTTCTCCTCCTTCTTCTCCTTCTTCTCCTTCTTCTTCTCCTCCTCCCTCTCCTCCTTCTTCTCCTTATTTTTCCTCTTCCCTCCTTTCATTTTTCCTCTTTTTCTCTTCTTGTCCCCTTCTTCGTCCTCTCCTCCAGCTCCCTAATTTCCTTATCCTTCTCCGCCATAGCCGCCTGCATTGCCGCTCTCTCTTTCTGAATAAGAGCCTGCAACACAACTCATTGTTAGCAATGTAATCATATTGGTTCCAACGCACAACATAATGCGGAAAGATAGTTGACTCCATTAAACTAACCTCGATGGCGAGCTCGACTGGCCGTGGACGACGTGTTATCTCCGGACAAGAGCTCGTTTGGCGTGCCTTTATCTGCCGGAGAGTGCTAGGACAACGTATAAGGCCGTCTCCAATGGCGATCGAGCCATGGGGCCTCCCGTTGCCAGCTATCATCACCAGCTCTGGATCAATAGGCCCCTCGCTCGGGTTAAAGTCCTCCCCTTTCCTCGCCTTCCCGTGATCTCTGTACTTCACGAGCTTGTCGTGGGAGGAGATGTTGGTGAAGTTTTCTGGATGCTCGAGGTCAGACTCACAGAATGCCTTGACCTTCTTGTACGAGGCAGTATGGGCCATCGCATACAGGTCGTACATCTGTGGCGCCTCCGTCTTATTGTGACGCGCCTAAAAGAGAGAGAGCAGAAAATTGTATTGGTAAAGGGCTCAAGATAGCATTAAGAATGAATTGCATGAGGCATGAAGCAAACCACATACCCAGTTCTCGCCAAATTGGATTAAGTTGACGCTCCCTTGATGGTGTGGCACGCCAACCATTTTGCCACGCCTCTCCTTGGCGTTGTTGTGGCTGGTCTCCCACGTTTCGGAGCACCACTGGTCCACCAAGGCCTCCCAACAATCCATCTTATCCACACACCATCTAGGGGGCACCTAAGTTAATAAAGAGAAATTTGAATGCGTAAGAACCAAATCAAGGAAACTAACTACAAAGCCTTAATAATATGTAATTACCTTCATGTAATGCTCCTTCTCCATCTTAGCATCACGGCACTTCGCCTTATCAATCCTAATACGCCGCGTGGCATAGTAGTCTCGAACAGCCTGCACCCGAGCCTCGTGCCGAAAGTTTTGAAGTAGGCGGCGACATTCGGTTTCGATAACCTTTGCCGCGTCGTCCTCGTATCCCTCCTCACACCTGTAGAAGGTCTGCAAATGAGACAACACCGATTAGTACAATAAATAGCTATGGTTAATTTATAATTGTGTGAAAGAGAAATTACCCAGAACTTTCGGATCACCATGTCCGCCCTCGTGTCACACAAAACACCGTCGATCTCCACCTCCGGCGGGGCCGGGGCACCCAAGTAGTGCTCCCAGGTCATCCCTACCTCTCGCTCCCGACCGGGCAACGTAACAAACCCTGGGAAGTTTTGACGGCAAAGAACACCGAGGACGCTGTTGGGCTTGCGGACACCCTTGGCAACAATCCAACCCCTACAGTATGACAAATTAAAGCCAAAACATTAGATATTTGCGAAAACGGGAAGGAAAAAGGTTACATAAGAGTAAATTAACTTACTTGTCCCCATTTGGCCTAATCGAGCACCTCTGCTCGGGGGTCGCTGGCACGAGCGGGAGCCCCGAACTACCACGCTGGTAGACGGTATCCCCCTCAGCCAGCTCCTCGTCGCTACCAGCATGGCCAGTTGGCTCTGGCCAGGGATCCCACTGGGTCTCTTGGGACGTACCCTCATCCCTGCTGTGCTCCGCAGTCGTGTGAATGGAAGCCTCTAGGACACGAGTCTCGTGGGTCAAAGGCTCGTCGACCTGAGGCTCGTCGACCCGAGGCTCGTGAACCGGAGACCGTGTAGCCTCCACCTCAGACGAATCCACCCTAGAAGTCCTCCCGTGCTCAGGTGAATCAGCTTGGGGTGGTGGCGGAGACCGTGTAGCCCTACCTCTCTCGCGGCCACGTGTACCTTTAGTACAACATAAATACCAACATGAGTAATAAAATGTATATAAATACCAATATGCATACAACATGAGTACAACATAAATACCAACATGAATACAACGTGTACCTTTAGTGCCTCTCGGCTTCGCGGGTGGTCGACCTCCTCTCACGGGGGCCGCTCCTTGCATAGTAGAGAGCAACACTCTCCGAAGAGGCGAGGCAGGAATGGAAGTACCCATCCCATCACCCGCCGACGAAGAAGCAGCCGCGGCATGCTTTCGACCCTTTCCCACCATCTTTCAACACTTGTCATGACAAAGAGTAAATGAAATTAGTACAACATAAATACCAACATGACTAATAAAAATTGAATACCTAACATGAACTCAAAATTTATATATAGTATAATAGTTGAATATCTGACATGAACTAATAACAATCGTCCTCGTCTATATATGCTTCGGGGTCAATAAATCCATCATGATCATCACTATCATCAATAAATGCATCATCATCATCACTATCTAGAAGAACATGTGGAAGGCCACCATTATGTAATCGGTGAAGAAGTGACAGGTCATCCGCAGCAGTAACCTCTTCTTCTTCCAGCTCTTCCTCTTCGGGCTCAGGGGTTAAGACGGATTCACTGTCGCTGTCTACTTCAATGTTCTGGGGTGAAGTAGAGCGGTTCTTGAAACATTTCTTGGACATACGTGTTTCTTGGAAGAATTCTCCTTCATATGTGTCTGGGTTAATGTGAGGTTCGTAATCCTCTTCATTGAGGGTAGGTGGTCTAAAATGTGGTGGCACTTCATAAACGACATCCCAACCTTTGAGATTTGGATCAGTTTGGCAGGCCCGTGGTAGATAGAAAACTTGTGTGGCCTGTTGAGCCGTAATATAGACATCGGGAACATCTAAGTGGGTGTTTTGGTTGATTTCGACTAGTCCTATATGTTCATGAGTCCTTCTAGTCTCCCTCGGCTCAAACCAATAACATTTGAAGACTACGACGGTCGGTGGGTTTTCACCATAGAATAGAAGTTCATAAATTGCTTCAACCCTTCCATAATACTCGGTGTCTCCTTCGCCGATAGCAGAGACAGAACAATTTGTAGTCTTTAGGTCGGGCATAGATAGCTCTTTGCCAAAGGTACGAAAGTGATACCCGTTGATGTTGTATTTGTCAAATGAACGGACCTTATAGTCAAAACCATTAGCGACTTGTCTCAACTCGGCGTCCATAGACTCTGCGTCATCCTACAAGTTTAATACGAAAGAATGGATGCATTAGCCGCAAATTAGACCAATAAGTCAAATGGGCCCTTAATGGTAATTAATTACCCTTTGTTTGAACCAAGAGATGAAACCAGGATAGTCGCCTCCATGCTTTGCGAGAAGCTCGTACTCTTCGACGGAATCCTTTTCGATGACCGCTCCATCCGAGAATTCAGCGACGTATCGACTATATCAAATATCCGGGAATAAGAGTGGTTCAAAGCAATTAGAAGTTGCGGAACAATAAATTACTGAGAACTTACTCGATGTACGGCCGCACTTCTGTTAGGTTGGTGAAGATATACAATGAAATGGTCCGCCATTCTTCGACATCCAACGATTTCCCTTTCGAAGCACCGGATGGTGCGAGCTTACCTTTGAATAGGCTGAGGTTGGATCGAACTTTTTCTCGGTCGCCATCATTGTACCGAGGCTTCGGGTTATGCAAATGATAATTTTTGGCTTCGTAGTGTGCTTTCACGAAGTTTGCCGCCTCCTCAGTAATGAATGCCTCGGCCATCGATGCTTTAATTCTACGTTTATTTTTACACTTAGCTCGAAGCGTCTTCTGCATCCTCTCAGTTGAGTAGCACCATCGATTTTGAACGCCCCCCCCCCCCATTCTTGCCTCGGTCGGGAGATGCAAAATCAAATGTTGCATTGGATTAAAGAAGCCCGGTGGAAAGATCTTTTCTAATTTGCAGACCAACTCCGGCACCAACTCTTCCATTTCATCTAGCACGCCAGGCGATAGTTCTTTCGCACAAAGAGAACGGAAGAAATAGCTCAGCTCAGCCAGTACTAGCCATTCATCCTCAGGGATAAAGCCACGCAACATCACCGGCATTACCCGCTCAATCCATATGTGCCAATCATGACTCTTGAGCCCAAATATTTTCAATTTCTCAAGACTCGCTCCCCTCTTTAGATTCGCAGCATACCCATCGGGGAACATCAACCGCATTTTCACCCACAATAGCATTTCCCTCATAGCTGGCCTTTCAAGATTGAACCATGCCTTTGGCTTCGCTATGCTTTGCTTTCCTTTCCGTTGTCGCAAGTTTTGCAACGGTCTATCACATAGAGCTTCCAGGTCGATTCTAGCCTTAGGATTATCTTTTGACTTCCCCTCTATGCCGAACAATGTACCAAAAATGGCCTCCGCAATATTCTTTTCAGTGTGCATCACGTCAATGTTGTGTGGGAAAAGGAGGTCTTTGAAGTAAGGGAGATCCCATAAGCATGACTTGTGAGTCCAGGCGTGTTCCGTATTATACCCTTTGAAGTATCCTGGACGCAAAGGATCGGGCTCGAGAGCGTTTAACTGATCAAGGGTCTGTTGGCCTGTCAACGCAGCTGGTGCAGTGTTTTTGACAACTCTACCTTTGATGAAATTCTTCTTGTCTTTTCTGAACTTATGGTCAGGATCCAGGAATTGTCTATGCATGTCGAAGCAAGAATACTTGCGACCAGCCTGCAGCCAACGGAACTGAAGAGCTGCCTTGCATGTGGTGCACGGGAACCTTCCATGCACACACCAGCCAGCGAATAGCGCAAACGCGGGATAATCATGCGTCGAGTACATGTACCACACATGCATTTTGAAATTTGTTTTGGTAGCCGCGTCGTAGGTCTTGATCCCATTATCCCAGGCTTCTTGCAACTCATCCTTAAGCGGCTGCATGTACACATTCATATTCTTCCCCGGATAGTTGGGCCCTGGAATTATCAACGTCAGGAAAATGTTCTTTCTTTTCATAATCTCTCCGGGTGGCAAATTTAGTGGAATGACAAATACAGGCCAACAACTGTATTGTGCTGCCGTCATACCATACACATTGAACCCATCCGTGCTGATGGCAACTCTAGGTTTCCTTGGATCTTCCGATTTATCCTTATGTAATGCATCGAAGCGCCTCCACGCAAAACCATCTGAAGTGTGTACCAGCATCTTGTTCCCATCCGCATCTAGTTCGGTTCTTTTGCCCAATTTGTGCCATGTCATCTGTCTGGCCGTCTCTTCGACCATTAAAAGACGTTGAAGTCTTGGTACGATTGGCAGATATCGAAGAACACTAATGGGGATTTTGGTCTGATTCTTCTCACCCATGCCGTTGTCTACCACAATATACCTGGAAGAATTGCAAATGGGGCAATAGTTCAAGGCCGCATACTCAAGCCTAAATAAGGCACATCCATTCTCACAGGCATGTATCTTCTCATAGGGCATCTTAAGTACACGGAGGATTTTCTCTGACTGGTACAGGTTTGCAGGCAGTACATGGCCTTTGGGTATAAAGCGTCCAAATATCGTCATCATCGCGTCGTAGCATTCTCTGCCTAGGTTGAATTGAGCCTTCAGAGCCATTACTTGCGCGATGGCATCCAGCTGACAAAGCTCAGTCTGCTCGTGGAGAGGACGTTTTGAAGACTCCAGCATTTCATAGAAGGCCTTTGCAGATTCCTCCATCTCATCGTCCGAATCCCGAGCATCATCAAAGTCTTGCACCATGTCTTCAATCCCGGTACCATGCTCGTCGGTGCGACGACGAATCACCTCAGCTCTGGCACGTTGGTCAGACTCACCATGAAAAGTCCACACCGTATAATTAGGCGTAAAACCCCACTTCTGCAAGTGTTTACCCATTTCAAACTCTGTCTGCTTTTTCCAGTTGTCGCAGTTGGGACAGGGGCACCAAGTTTTTTGCTGGCCATTTGCAAATGCGGTTCTCACAAACCCCCTGGTTTTTGTTAACCATTCATGGGTCATGTCTTTCTATCTAGGGTGACCAGTTTACATCCAAGCACGATCACTCATGTTGCCTAGCTACCTATGGGGGCACAAGAAATAAATACATAATTCATCATCTATATTCATACGCTAATCAAGTTTGTCAGTTTTATTACGTCCATGCAACCTACACGCTAATAGGTAAAGATAGGTCCTAATCCCACCCGAGTATGTGTAGACTGGGTTCGTTTTCCCATGCTCTGCTCCAGATGCGACGCAGAATTTCGGCAGCACCTCCCCGCTGTTCTCCTGATACACGTCTCGGCAATAAGGAGAGAGGATGTGTACCCGGAGAACAACAGGGGAGGCACTGACGAAATTCCGCATCGGATCCGGAGCACAGCATACGGGAAAACAAACCCAATCTACACATACTCGGGCTGTCCATGGATAATGTTGGACAATTCGAAAGGATGGCGGTTATAAATATGCAAAGAAATGCATATTTATAGATGTCGCCCTTTCGAACAGGAGACGCATACTGGTCACGCAGACTCATGATTGAAGAAACCTATAGCTAGCAAGTTTCATCGGCACGAAGACCGGGACAGAGCAAATTAAGGGGGTAGGAGGAGAAGTCATTTGTGCTCACCAACAAACGCAAGGGCGGAGCTTGTCCAACGCACGTGGAGGTCGTCGAACAACTGCACATTGAAATTCACCCGATCAACACAAATACGATGTTTTTATAATTAACATGATCGGAAAATATGTGACCTAACTCATAATTTACAAAACTATGACCCCGTGGGCCTCTGGAAGGCCGAAAAGCACCTTCTCGTTCAAAAGAAGGCAGAAGAGGTGTCGGGGGTCGGGGCTTAGTGCCGTCGGAAGTCAGTGCCGTCGAGGGTCGGTGGCATCGGGGGTCGGGGGGTTAGTGGCGTCGGTTGTGGGGGGTCAGTGGCGTCGGGGGTCCAGGGTGAGTGGCGTCGGGGGTCCAGGGTCAGTGACGTCGGGTGTCAGTGGCGTCGGGGGTTGGTGGCGTCGAGCGTCGGGGGTCGGGAGTCGTGGGCCGAGGGTCTGGGTCGGGGGCAGTGGCGTCGGGGGTCGAGGGTTAGTGGCGTCGGGGGTCAGTGGCATCGGGGGTCGGGGGTCAGTGGCGTCGGAGGTCGATGGTCGGGGGTCAGTGGCGTCGGGCGTCAGGGGTCGGGGTTCGAGGGTCAGTTTTGGGGTGCCGGGGTTCCCTTTTCCTCTTCTTTCTTCTTCTCCTCTCTCCTCTTTTTTTTCTTCTTCTTCTTCTTTTTTCTCCTCCTACTCCCCTCCTCTTTTTCTCCTTCTATTCTTTTTCTTCTTCTTCTTCTTCTTCTTCTTCTTCTTTCTCCTCCTCTTTCTCCTCCTCCTCCTCTCCTCTTCTTCTTCTTCTTCTTCTTCTTCTTCTTCTTCTTCTTCTTCTTCTTTTTTCTCCTCCTCCTCCTCTTCTTCTTCTTCTTCTTCTCCTGCTTTTTTTCCTTCTGCTTTTTTTCTTCTAACCTAACTAACTAACCTAATTAGCCTAATAATCTAACCAAATAAACTAACTAAATTACCCTATATATAATAAAAAAAACAAACCTAATAAACTAACTAAAGTAATTAACTTTTTTAAAAAGAAAAACAGGAAAAACTCACCGGCAGGGGGCGGCGGCAGGGGGCGGCGGCGGCAGGGGGCGCGCGGCTGGGGGCTCGCCGCAGGGGGCGTCGGCGGCAGGGGGCGGCGACGGCAGGGGGCGCAATGCAGGTGCCGTGCAGCAGGGGGCGGCGGCGGCAGGGGGCGACGACGGCAGGGGGCGCAATGCAGGTGGCGCGGGCGCGCGGCAGTGGGCGGCGGCAGGGGGCGGCGGCGGCAGGGGGCGCGCCGCAGGGGAGGTGCTCACCGTGGGGGTGGGTCGCCGCGGGGAGGTGCCCTCGCGGGGAGGGGATCCCACGGGGAGGGGGTCACCGGGGGGGGGGGTGGGCTCGCCGGGGGGGTGGGCTCGCCGCGGAGAGGGGATCTCGCGGGGAGGGGGTCGCCGCCGTGGAGAGAGAGAGTGGTCGGGTGAGAGAGAGAGAGAGTGAGCGAGGGGGGGGGGGTAACGGCCGTTATAGGGCTGCCCCTTTGCCGTCCGCCCCCCGACGATAAAGGGCCGTATGGCAGACGGCAAAGGCCCGCGGACGGCAAAGGCCCCCGGATTTCGGACACGGCAGGCATGGGACCCACGCGTCCCCTTTGCCGTCTGCCCTGGGGCTCTTTGCCGTCTGCTGGCAGACGGCAAAGGACCCACACATGGCAAATAGTATTTTTGCCATGTGTCAGTTCTTTGCCGTCTGTATTGTGTCAACTGATGGCAAAGAGGTTCTTTGCCGTCAGCCAGCAGACAGTAAAGAACTGGCTGACGGCAAATTTCTGGATTCCAGTAGTGTAATCAAACACTTGGCTGCTATTTCATGTTTGACCCTAGTTCGCTCTCCTCATGAGATTCTTCTATTGTATTCATATTCCTAACACCTACAAAAGGGATTTTCCAACCTACCAGACATGCCTATTCCACCCCGAGCGTGTGGCAACACAACGGTCAGGCGGTGACCACGTGGCTGGCATGCAAGTTTACACGCTCTGGAGTTGGGGCCCTCGACCACCTTTCAAACCTCGACGTCAAGACACCACACCATGTATTTATGATTAAATAGATTTTTATGTACCTATAAATGATTTTTGGGGAAAATAAAGATCAAACTATAATGCAGCTGCAGTTCAAATTTGACCCGCTTCGAGCTGATTCGATGAAAATTTGTCTTTTTCACGAGAGGTGGATAAAAGCTTTTAACAGCCAACCATTTTGTCAATTGTAAATTAAACGTGTCCTAGTATTTTAGAAAAATGATTTGGCACAAATTTGAAACAAATATATGATAGGTCCTTCACAAAAAAACTCATTTTGGACACTTGAAAAATGGAAAATTATTTTTACATACAAGGAAAATGAAAACTTCCTTAATCAACGTTGTTTGTCATTCCAATACGCACCCTTTTGCATAATATTAGATCATTTTAACAAACTATGCAATGAATGTGGCCAAAAGATTGATCATTTGGCTTGAAAACCATGAATCTTCACTCATGATGGCCCATTTCTGAGAACACTTTTTAAAAATAATTGTCGTATTACAAGTTTATTATTTTTCCTGGTAAATTTGTCACATATAATGACATAATGCAAAGGTTTTCCTTTTTTTGATTTTTTTTGAATTTTTCATGGCCATTTCAAAGTGCGGTCAAAACGGCGGGTATGACCGTTCCTAGCTAGTGGTTGAATATTGGAAAACTTTTGATGTTTCTATGATTTAATAGATACTTTTGTACCTATAAATTATTTTTGGGAAAAATATAAAGCAAACTATGAGGCATCTGCAGTTCTAATTTGACCCGCTTCCAGCTGATTCGATGAAAATTTGTCATTTTCACGAGAGGTGGATAAAAGATTTAAACACCCAACCATTTGGTAAATTGTGCATTTAATATGACTTAGTATTTCAAACAAATGATTTGGTACAATTTTGAAACGAATATATGGTAGGTCCTTCATAAAAAAACTCATTTTGGACACTTGAAAAATAGAAAATGATTTTTACATACAAGGAAAATGAAAACTTCCTTAATCAGCGTTGTTTGCCATTCCAATACGCACCCTTGTACATAATATTAGATCATTTGAACAAACTATGCAATGAATGTGGCCATAAGATTGATCATTTGGCTTGAAAACCATGAATCTTCACACATGATAGCCCATTTATGAGAACACTTTTTAAAAATAATTGTCATATTACAAGTTTATTATTTTTCCTGGTAAATTTGTTAGATATAATGACACAATGCATAGTTTTTCCATTTTTTGATTTTTTTTGAATTTTCCATGGCCATTTCAAAATGCGGTCAAAACGGCGGGTATGACCGTTCCTAGCTAGTGGTTGAATCTTGGAAAACTTTTGATGTTTCTATGATTAAATAAATACTTTTATACCTATAAATTATTTTTGGGAAAAATATAAAGCAAACTATGAGGCATCTGCAGTTCAAATTTGACCCGCTTCAAGCTGATTCGATGAAAATTTGTCTTTTTCACGATAATGAATACGAGTTGGTGATAATCCATGAAATATGATATACCTTGAGTGGAAATTTTAGGGACGTCATTTTACAATACACTCTTGATAGTTGCTTCACAAACACACATGTTTTTAACACTTCAAAATTATTTTTAGTGTTACTCCCTCCGGTCCTTTCTTGTCTGCGCTCTGGAAAAATTGGTTTTTCCCGCAATGTTGTGCGTGTTGTCCCTTTTTGGCTTATGTTTCCAGCTATGCCCATGCATCCAGGTGATCGCATGCATGCGTGCAGTTACTCGCATCGCTCTTTCTCCAACGTCCTTTGAATCTTCCGGAGGCAGCCGCTTACCTCTTCTTCTGCTTCCCATCCACCCCAGAAGACTACTCCACATCCCCTCATCTCTTCTTCTCTGCACTTTCACTTCTTACTCCACATCCCCTCTCCATGGATGAAATCCACCCATCATGGTTGTGGGAGGACAGCCAACCTCTAGAGGACAGTCAGCCCATGAACGACAACTTGCTTGCGGAGGACATCTTGTTCGAGGTGGACGACGGTGAACTCGCATACGGTGGCGTGCTCCCGCTCACAGAGGGTCGTGCGGTCGTGGACGACAGCGTGTTCCCGATAGGCGTTGCGCTCGCGGACAATGGTGTGTTCCCAAAAGGTGGCGCGCATGCGGACGGTGGCGTGCTTCCGCCGGCGGACGGCGACACACTCGTGCAAGGTGTCCTGCTCCCGCTGGCGGACAGCGACGCACTCGTGGACGACGGTGTGCACGGCGGCGTGCTCCCACTGGCATCATATTGATTCTCCAACTGGTGAAAAGGTTTCATCTTCTTAAATTGTTTTGGCGGTAAACGAATTGCTTTGGCTCCAACTCCACCAGTTTTAAACGCCGCCGGTGTTCTTCCTGCTCATAGGCCATGCAATGAGTAAGATAATGGCTTGCACGGAGGGAGATGCACTATAATGATACGCATGCATGCAGACCGGAAGAGAGAAGCGCATGCATATGGAGGGGAGAGAGACGCGCATGCATAGAGATGAAGAGTGTGGGCGCGAGAATATATGAGTGCAGGCCAATCGTTTGCATGCATGGATTAACTGCCTAATGTCTCCTCTGTAGCAATTCAGGGGCAAAATAGTTCAAATTTTTCTGAGTGCTCCTCTCATTGGTATCCGGGCTGGAGCTAAAACGCAAACAATAAAGGAACGGAGGGAGTACATATCTTAGACCAATCAAAATGCAGAACTACCCTTCCCACGGATGATGCAGCAAACACCGTTGGATGCTCCGAGATTGAACGACAGCCATCAATCCCACCCCTCTCACCAACATAGCCCTATCCTCTCGTCCCATCTCCCTCACGCAGCCGCCACTCTGAACCCTAGCGCCCCAGCCACATCCCCAATCCACAACAAAGCCAGAGCGCCCGTCTACTCCCCCCACGCTGCCGCACCCCAAACCCTAGCGCCCCAGCCAGCGAGCAAGCGACAGCCATGCCGGCGGACGCCAAGATCCGTTGGGGGGTGCTCGAGGTGGACGACGGGGGCGACCTCGACTTCCTGCTGCCGCCGCGGGTCATCATCAGCTCGGGGGCAGCGATTTGAGGTGAGAGGTGAGAGGAGGAAGCAGTTCTCGGAGGGAGGATTTGACTGGCTTCCTTCGGCAAGGAGGAGTCGCGGCGCCCTCTTCTCCCACCCTTTCCGTCGCCAGGTTCGCCAGGAGGAACTGCAATCACACTTGAGAAGTCTTGCAATCACACTTGAGAAGTCTTCCGCTCTATATTCGATCAGAGAACCAATATTGTGCCCCCAATTGTGTACTTGATTAGGTTTCTGACGACAATAGACTCAATGGTTGATCTAACAGTTTTTATTTGCATGGCCTGCACCCAGCAAAGCATACTGCTTTCCCACTGATATAGTTGTAAAAGCAAGCGATGCAAAGTTTGAACGATTTGGTTATCCAGGTCAATAATATGCAGCGTCCTTTCGTCGCTAGCTATATAATGAAATTGATGTGTAAAAACGACAGTGATGACACCTATGGACCAATAACATGGAGCACCAGCACATTTTCTATGCACTTTTAGACAACAGTCTCATCTCCAAGTTTTCCAACATAGTGGTACTACTTCTACGGCCAGGTTCTTCTTTAATGATTCATGAAAATGTGCATGATCGGTTAGACCTGAATGAAACTTCTATGTAGATAAAACTTATACTAGCTCAACAACCCTCCTGATTCATTATTCCTTTTTATTTTAATAAAATAACCTAAAGAAATCGGATGAATCAGCTTTCCACGGGCGCGGCGTGCCGCCGCGCCTCTGGCCTGTAGTCAAACTTAATAGCTCGAATGTCAGCCTAGAGGGTAAGATGCAATAGCTCAAACGTCGCCACAGGGGAACATATGCAATGCCATAGTTCAATTGAAACCCATACAGGCTACAAAAAATATGTACTACAAGGAGTATCAAATGGTAGCTCACTGTCTCTGTGTTGCTTGGTAAAAAGCAAGGGCGTTAGTTCAGAAAGTGACACAGTAACTCACTAGTACCCTTGCAGCAGAAACACCACACATCCAGCAATCGTGGCTGGTGCATCGCCGTCAACACCAGCATCGGCCTAACCTAAAGCAACACTCAATCCAATCAGCCTAAGCATCGCGTACTACCCAACAAAAATCGTTCGCCAGCATCCAGCAAGGGCATTCAGCCGAATCACGGGGAAGATTCCGACGGCCGCACACACCGAGCCTGCGTCTCGAGGCAGTCGCGACGCGGAGAAGGCGGCACACGGCAGTACCTCTAGAGTTGGCCGGAGCGAGGGCGTCGGCACGGGGTAGGCGAGGAGGGAGCGACGGGGATTGAGTTTCGAATCAGGCAGGGAGAGAGAGGAGGAGGAGTAGGAGGGAGAGGGTGAAAGAGGGGGACGGATGCAGACCTTCTCGACCGCGGCGGGGTCGATGGGTGCGACGGAGCCGTGGAGGCGGCGAACGTCGGCGTCGAGCGCGACGGCGCGGCACCACAGCACCTCCTTGTCGGCGGGGCGGCGGGCGGCGAGGGCCGCCGAGGCGTACCGCAGCTCCCGTGCCGCCTCGACCGTCGCCGCTGCTTGCTCCTCCAGGCCATGGGCCTCATCGCCCTCGTCATCCATTCCGCTTGGCCTGTGGGAGCGTGGGGGATATGCTAGGGCGTCCGGGGGTGTGACAGCGAGGCAGGGGTCGCCGGGGCGTGGGATGTCGGGGGCGAGGCCAGGGTGCGGGGGCACGAAGCCGGGGTCGCCGGGGCTTGGGGTCGGGGGAGCCGACGGCGGGGATGAAGCGGAAAGAGGCAGGTGTCGGGGTGCTCTGGATCTGGTGCGTGAGAGAGAGACGTTATCTACATGTCGATCTGAATAAAGATTCATCCTATCACATGCGAGGCCACGGATCCCTCCCTAGAAACAGAACCTAGCCATCCACTCCTCCTACATCCAACGCTTCAAAATCCTCCCTTCATAAAACACACCTCTATCACTTTTTCTCTACTTCTTTTTTCAATCGGTAGCACTTAGTGACCAATTTGTGCAATAGTATCATGACCTAATGGATTCAAAAGGTCATAACGTTATGGGCTTTGGACTCTCTTAGATTTATCATGAATAATTTCGGAATTTTGGTCATGGATCAATGACCAATTAAACCACCGCCATTTTTTGGGGTCATAATTGAGCATTTTGCTTGTAGTGAATGAATCTCGGTGGTACCGAATTGCACTAAATATGGCAACTTTTGAATTCTCGGTGAGGCCGATATAGGAATCTCGGTGGAACCGATACGATGACCTACACTGGTTTCAAAATCTTGATGATACTGATTTCAAACTGAGAAATTCAGAAACTTCAAATCATATCAACAAAAAGTTGGTCACACAATCTTGGTGACACCTATAGGAACGTTACTTGTACCGAGATGGTGGGTTTGGCATAGGATGTGTCTAAGTGTAAAATCGGTACGGCCGAGTTGGAAATGTTGGTGGCACCGATTTTTCTTATGTGGCTAGGGACAAATATATTTTGTGGGAGAATGGCTGAGTATTTTTGGTGGTTATCTGTAAGAACTCGAGCAACCAATTCACCATAGTATCATATCCCCTTTTCATAGTATTGGCTTTCCTATGGATTTCTCAGGAATACAAAATGTAGAGTCTTCTTGCTTGAATCTTGAGCCAATCCTATTCCCTCCTTGTATCAAAGGGGAATCTCCACACAATCCTATAGCCAAAGCATCTTTGAATTTTTTTGAATTATACTTGAATAAACGCATTAGTCCAATGATGCATATGTTCTAATTAATTAACAAAACCACCTTAGGGAAAGGGAGCGATTTTGCTTTCAAGCATGAAGAAAATGCTCAACATGAAGACAATGCTGCTTATGAAGACAATGCTCAACAACAACAATGTATTCAACATGCGCATCCTCAAGTAGAAAATGAAGTGTAGACTAAAAAGATCCTCGACATCATCAAATGCACCAGGATTATTGACACACCCAAAGGCTTCACAATTAGCTAACTTTTTGGAACTATTCTTTTGTATCTCCGTCGGATCCCACCAAATTATTGATACCTTTCTAGAGCCTTAATGGATTCAAGCCTAGTAAGAAGAGCTTCAACAATTCAAGCTCAATATTGTGTGGGAGCTAGTTAAGCATCCAGAGCCACACAAGCACAATATTACAAGTACCAAGAGGAGATATCGCAACAAACAAGATAAAAATGGTTGGGTGGTAATATATATGACTCGTCCTGTAGCTCAGGATTACATAGAGGTTGAGGGAATTGACTTTGAGGAATTTTTTGGTCTTGTTGCTAGGCTTTAAACTATTCGTATATTGGTTGCAGATTCTAACCGTCATAATATCTTCGTATATCGAATGGATGTGAAAAAGTCTTTCTCAATGGTAAGATCAAGGAAGAATTATATGTTGATCAACCCTTATGTTTTGAAGACCCAAAGGATCATAACAAAAAAATTACGGTCAACAAGGCATTGTATGGCCTCAAGCGAGAACTTCAATCCTGGTACGACACTCTCTAGGACTTTCTCTATGAGAAAGGCTTTAAATGTGGTTCACTCATCCCCCCTCTTTTCACAAAATCTTATGATGGTGAACTGTATGTATGTCAAATATATGTGGACGACACTATCTTTGGGTGCACTAAAAGTCGTTATAGTGATGATTTCAGTCGCTTGATGTGTGAACAATATCAAATGTCCATGAATGGGGTTGAAATTCTTCCTAGGCCTTCAAATTCATTAGCACCAAAAAAAACCTCTCCATATATCAAGAGAAGTAGATCAAGGACTGCCTGATGTACTTTGGCATGCAATACTTCTATGGCCTCGGGACGGCAATGCCTACCAATGGCCACCTCAACCCTGATGAAAATGGCAAAGATTCGATCAAAAAGGTATATTGATCCATCATAGTGTAGATATATGCATCTAGGAAAGATATAATGCTTAGTGTTTGCACGTGTGCGTGATTCCAAGCAGCACCAAAGGAATAGCATCATCATGTCGTGAAGCTAATTCTTTGACATTTCGGTCACACAACACTAGGATTATGGTATCCCAAGGAATCTGTGTTTGATCTTGTTGGATTCTTTGCTTCTCACTATGATGGCGATAGGGTGGATCACAAGTCTAAATCAGGCACATGCCACTTCCTAGGCTGATCCATTGTATGTTGGTCTTCAAAGAAGTAGGAATGTGCTCTTCACTATTGAGGCTGAATAAATTGATATTGGCGATTGCTAATCATATCTTCTGCGAATGAAGCACACCCTCAAGGACTAAGACATCGATGTGAAGAAATTCTGTCTCCTCTATGGCTATGAGAATGCTATCAAGATCGTCCACAACCCAGTGCAACACTCAAGGATGAAGCACATTGATCACCTTTCATACACGTATAGCTCTAATCATTCGTTGCAAGACAATCCCTACTCCTCGCATTGACATTCATCATAAGGCCTCTCCACTTCCTAACTATTAACCATGCTGATAAGAGATTTTCTACACCTTTTGTCTTCTTATAAACCCCAATCATCATCTTTTTAATCCAAAGTGGTAGGTCCATGGCTCACACCCTTTATTAAGTGAAGTTGAAAAAAGTTAAAGTGATTAAAAGTTTGATACAATTGCTTGATTTGGCATCAGGGTGTTCATCATTTCTACTTTATGTTAGGAACAACGACCTATGCCATGCTTACATGATTAAATGTTTAGGAACAACATTCTTTAGCTTATTTTATTTTTAAAACAAAGATTACTTTCTAGCATTCATGCATATTATCATTTTGATATTTAATAAATCAATCGCTTCCCAATATTCATACCACAAAGAGTTACATGATTAAAACATGTTCGGCAGCATGTCATGTGAAAAATGATGTTTTAATAATTTACCTACTCGAGGACGAGTATGAATTAAGCTTTGGGATGCTCATGTGTCTCCAATCTATGTATAGTTTTATTTTTTTCATGATATAATATTATCAATCTCACATGATTTATATTTAAATTTATATTGTTTCCATGGACTAACCTATTAACTCAGTGCGGAGTGTCACTTCCTGTTTTTTTATGCCTTGGGTTTTCCATGAAATCCATACCAAATAAAGTCCAAATGCGACAATACTTATTGAGGAATTTTTCTTGGCAAAAACTGACCTTGTAAGCTTAGGAAGAATACGAGACGGTCGACGGGGGAGCCACAATGTACGGGGCATGCACTGGGCGTAGGGCACGTCCAGGTGCCTTATGGCCCCCATGTGCCTCCATTTGTGCTAAAACATGTCCTATAAACTCCCATATATAGAAACCCTCCAAGTGCGACTCGAAACAATTCTATGGCCACCACAACCCTCTATTCTTCCGCGATCCCATCTGGAGGCTTCTCTGGTACTCTATGAGACAGGGAATCCATCACAGAGGTCATCTTTATTAACCTTGTTGCCTCCGTGTCCTTACTCTGTGATAGGAGGGGTTACAAGGCACGTATTTTAGTATTGATACTAGGGATAAAACAATGGGGTTTTAACATATTGCTTGATCTTACTTTGTCTACATTATGTCATCTTGTTTAAAGCGTTACTCTGTTGTCACGAAGTTAATACTTTGAGATGCATTATGGATAGCGGTGTTGGGGTGGAGTAATAGTAGTAGGTACAGTTGGATAACAGTCTACTTGCCGCACATGTAATGCCTATATATCAATTATGCCACGAAGAATCATCATAACTATGAATTTTTCTATGAATTTTCCAATAGTATTTTGTTTACCCACCGATGTTATGCTTATGAGAGAGATGCCTCTAGTGAACTCAATGGCCTTCGGGTCCACTTTTCCATTATTACTAAGAATCCTAAAATTTATTATTGTTTCATTATTTTTAGTTTCCTTTTTATTTTAATTAATTTATATATGTATCACTACTAGACTTAACGTTTGCAATCATTGAAAACAAGGGGATTGACAACCCTCTAGCCCACTTAGGGAAGTTCATGGAAGCCAAAGGGGGCTGCGACCCCCCCCCCCCCCCCCGAATTCCAAAAGTGTAAATATAATTTACTAGGTATACTAGCAGACCAGCCAAGTTTCATCATCACCAAACGTCCATGATTGGCTGCACTACAACGTTGTTGGTTGTTGTAGATTATAGGGAGAATGCCCGGTGATGACAAGTATTAAGATTCATGGAATGCTCGGAAGAGGTCGGCTTCATCATGGTTCCCTTGAATGTAGAGGCTTCTATTTTTCTTCAGTCCATAGGTATCCAGCATGAATGGATTATTGTCTTCAAATTGCTCTATTGCTTTCCCTCATAGCATTAGTGGGTATATTTTTTCCCTTCAGGTGCTACGTGACCACTCATGGCTATTGTATGTGAGAGGTAAATTTTTTAAGATAGTGAATTGGGAGGGGAATGTACATGTGGAGGTAAGGTTATAGAGAAAACGCATGTTTATTTCATAACTAACCATGTATTTATGGTATGTTCCCCATAATTTTTGTTATTTTCTCATTCGGGTGTATTCATTTTGCCGTGGAACACTAGATACGAATTACACATGTTTCATGTATATTTTGCTTTTAGCTCAATTATTCTGGACCCCTCTTGGTTACTTGTCACGCTTCGCCATTACTCTTGTCTTCGTTAGTTGCAATCATTTGCTTTCTGCGTGTGTAGGTACTATTGGCATTATTTGTGTGCCGCCTCCTTCTTCTTGTTTGATAACATTGGTATTAACTAACAGAAATAATATCTGCTACAATACTGCTTCACCCTTCCTCCTCGTGGAAGATCCAACATCTACCACAAATAGTAGGGGACAATCAGTCCCTAATTTGGCGGGCAAGGTTTTCAAGACAATGTTACTCCTCGAAGGTTTTCAAGCACTGGGAGTGATACTCAATATTTAGGATATCAATTATCTTTACCATCTGAGTTGCGTGGGATTAGAGATTAATCAAGAACTCATGGATTAATCGGTTTTAGGTCGACTATTAATTGGTCATTTTGTGGGAAATCTCCATTCCCGGTACTAAATATGTTATATGCATTACAAAAACAATATTAGACATAAGTTTTATGTCGACTCCTTGCATTTGAATCTTTGTATAACAGTAAAATCCCAGGTTTTGTTATTCTCTTGGATTCACAAGAAAAATAAGCAATTAGCAGTACAACAAACATAGTGCAAGGAATATGCCCGATTTACCGGTTGGTTCCTATAAATCGCTTGTGACGACAATAAATTGACCGAATCAATTAATAGTGATGATATGGCATATTCTTACTGGCTACCCCTTGATTAGTAATAAATTGACCTTTCTAACAATGGCGATACTACATGTGGGACACGAGGGAAGGCACCATTTGTCAAAAGAAGAAGGTCGTAGGCAAGTGGAGAAGAGATTCAAGCTGATGTGATGAATGTTGCATCTTCCCATGTGGAGCACTGTTGGTCCCAATGACTCTACTATGTTGCAACTGCCATGCTTTTGGAAATCCCGCGACAGTCCGAGAAGTCTGTGATCTCAAGGACAAATTTTCCCATGACGTACTATGCCTAGTTGAAAGAAATTTACCTAGTGTACATGTTGAGATTCTATCTTTGTCATTCGGTTATGATAGATCTTATTCTGTTTGAAGCTCGGGAGGAGTAATGGTGGTCTTGTATTTTTTTGGAATAATGGAATAAAACTAGATATTATCAGTTACTCACGATACCACATTGACTCTATTGTACGTGATCTTGTCCATATACCATGAAGAATGACCTGCATATATGGAGAGGTGATACGTCTCCAACGTATCTATAATTTTTTATGGTTTCATGCTATTATCTTGTCCAACTTTGGATGTTTTGTATGCCTTTTCTAGATTTTTGGGATTAACTTATTATCTCAGTGCCAAGCGCCAGTTCCTGTTCTTTCCATGTTTTTGACCCCTTTCAGAGGAGATTTCGAAACGGAGTCCAAACGGAAGAAAATCCCCGAAAAGATTTTTTCTAGAACAGAAGAAGATCGGAGAACTTGGGAGCAAAGGCAGGGGAGATCCAGGGGCCCCACAAGCCCCCACACCGCGGCCAGGGGGGCCACGCCATCCAGGCTTGTGGGCCCCCTGGAGGTCCCCTCACCTAGGTCTTTCACCTATATAATCCCAAAAATTCCAGAAAAAATCAAGAGATCATCGCAATCGCTTTTCCGCTGCCACAAGCTTCTGTCTCCGCAAGATCCCATCTAGGGCACGTCCTGGTGCCCTGCCGGAGGGCGGATTCGGACACGGAGAGCTTCTCCATCAAGACCATGACCTCTCCGATGATGCGTGAGTAGTTCACCATAGACCTACGGGTCCATAGCTAGTAACTAGATGGCTTCTTCTCTCTCTTGGATATTCAATACAAAGTTCTCCATGATCTTCATGGAGATCTATCCGATGTAATCTTCTTTTGCGGTGTGTTTGTCGAGATCTGATGAATTGTGGATTTATGATCAGATTATCTACGAATCTTATTTGAGTTTCTTCTAATCTCTCTTACGCATGATTTCATATCCTTGTAATTCTCTTCGAGTTGTGTGTTTCGTGTGGCCAAGTAGATCTATGATTCTTGCAATGGGAGAAGTGCTTGGTTTTGGGTCCATACCGTGCGGTGACCTCACCCAGTGACAGAAGGGGTAGCGAGGCACGGATCATGTTGTTGCCATCAAGGGTAAAAAGATGGGGTTTTCATCATTGGTTTGAGATTATCCCTCTACATCATGTCATCTTGCTTAAAGCGTTACTCTGTTTGTCATGATCTCAATACACTAGATGCATGCTGGATAGCGGTCGATGTGTGGAGTAATAGTAGTAGATGCAGAAAGTATCGGTGTACTTGTCTCGGACGTGATGCCTATATGCATGATCATTGCCTTAGATATTGTCATGACTTTGCGCGGTTCTAGCAATTCCTCGACAGTAATTTGTTCACCCACCGTAATACTTGCTATTTTGAGAGAAGCCTCTAGTGAACACTATGGCCCCAAGGGTCTACTCCACACCATATTTTCAGCCTTACACTTTTTTACTTCGTTGCACTTTCCGCCTTCAGATCTCACTTTGCAAACAATCTTGAAGGGATTGAAAACCCCTTTGAAGCGTTGGGTGCAAGCTTGTTTGTGTTTGCGCAGGTACTCTGGACTTGACGAGACCCTCCTTCTGGATCGATACCTTGGTTCTCAAACTGAGGGAAATACTTACTGCTCCTGTGCTACATCACCCTTTCCTCTTCAAGGGAAGAACCAACGCGAGCCCAGCCTCTGTCAACGTGTCAACTTCTGGCGCTGTTGTCTGTGGGATTGCAAGAGGCATAGGTCACACAGCAAAAAGAAGTTGGGATATTTTATGCCCAATAGGAGGTGCATCAAATCTCCTATGGGTAACTTTTGTAGAATTTAATGAAGTGCTTACAAAATCTGAACATGAAGGAGTCAACCTGAGGGGAGAAGAGCAGATGGATGGATTCATAGATGCTTCAGACATCTATGGGCTATGTGACCTAGGGTACAAATGAAGAGTGTGTACATTTGAGAAGAAATTGTTTAGAGGAAATTAAATGAGGGCACAATTGGACCGGGCTATGGCAGGCTCGGCTTGGAGCTCAATTTTCCCTTTGGTTGAATTGGACATTGTGATATCGCTGCAAGCTTTGATCATGGTCTTGATGGGTCAAGAATTTGTGATGTTTTTGTAGTGATTTCCAATTGTTTTCATTGGAATTCCGTTACTCTTTGGATATTTCTAATGCTAATCCATCAAAAGATAAGAAAATATACTTTTCCCTATGTTTGTCAGGAAATATAAATTATGGAAGGAGACCAAGAGGGATTGCAGAAATTCAAGCCAAATGGAGCAACTTTGCTGAAGAGAGCTAAGCCAACAGGTGCACCAGAACAAAAGATGGCGTTCCATGCGACCACGAGCACTTGCGTCAACGGTCCCCTCACCTAGGTCTTTCAGCTATATAATCCCAAAAATTCCAGAAAAAATCAAGAGATCATCGCAATCGCTTTTCCGCTGCCACAAGATTCTGTCTCCGCAAGATCCCATCTAGGGCACGTCCTGGTGCCATGCCGGAGGGCGGATTCAGACACGGAGAGCTTCTCCATCAACACCATGACCTCTCCGATGATGCGTGAGTAGTTCACCATAGACCTACGGGTTCATAGCTAGTAACTAGATGGCTTCTTCTCTCTCTTGGATATTCAATACAAAGTTCTCCATGATCTTCATGGAGATCTATCCGATGTAATCTTCTTTTGTGGTGTGTTTGTCGAGATCCGATGAATTGTGGATTTATGATCAGATTATCTACGAATCTTATTTGAGTTTCTTCTAATCTCTCTTATGCATGATTTCATATCCTTGTAATTCTCTTCGAGTTGTGGGTTTCGTGTGGCCAAGTAGATCTATGATTCTTGCAGTGGGAGAAGTGCTTGGTTTTGGGTCCATACCGTGCGGTGACCTCACCCAGTGACAGAAGGGGTAGCGAGGCACGGATCATGTTGTTGCCATCAAGGGTAAAAAGATGGGGTTTTCATCATTGGTTTGAGATTATCCCTCTACATCATGTCATCTTGCTTAAAGCGTTACTCTGTTTGTCGTGATCTCAATACACTAGATGCATGCTGGATAGCGGTCGATGTGTGGAGTCATATTAGTAGATGCAGAAAGTATCGGTCTACTTGTCTCGCACGTGATGCCTATATGCATGATCATTGCCTTAGATATTGTCATGACTTTGCGCGGTTCTAGCAATTCCTCGACAGTAATTTGTTCACCCACCGTAATACTTGCTACTTTGAGAGAAGCCTCTAGTGAACACTATGGCCCCCAGGGTCTACTCCACACCATATTTTCAGCCTTACACTTTTTTACTTCGTTGCACTTTCCGCCTTCAGATCTCACTTTGCAAACAATCTTGAAGGGATTGAAAACCCCTTTGAAGCGTTGGGTGCAAGCTTGTTTGTGTTTGCGCAGGTACTCTGGACTTGACGAGACCCTCCTTCTGGATCGATACCTTGGTTCTCAAACTGAGGGAAATACTTACTGCTCCTGTGCTACATCACCCTTTCCTCTTCAAGGGAAGAACCAACGCGAGCCCAGCCTCTGTCAACGTGTCAACTTCTAGCGCCGTTGTCTGTGGGATTGCAAGAGGCATAGGTCACACAGCAAAAAAAAGTTGGGATATTTTATGCCCAATAGGAGGTGCATCAAATCTCCTATGGGTAACTTTTGTAGAATTTAATGAAGTGCTTACAAAATCTGAACATGAAGGAGTCAACCTGAGGGGAGAAGAGCAGATGGATGGATTCATAGATGCTTCAGACATCTATGGGCTATGTGACCTAGGGTACAAATGAAGAGTGTGTACATTTGAGAAGAAATTGTTTAGAGGAAATTAAATGAGGGCACAATTGGACCGGGCTATGGCAGGCTCGGCTTGGAGCTCAATTTTCCCTTTGGTTGAATTGGAGAATGTGATATCGCTGCAAGCTTTGATCATGGTCTTGATGGGTCAAGAATTTGTGATGTTTTTGTAGTGATTTCCAATTGTTTTCATTGGAATTCCGTTACTCTTTGGATATTTCTAATGCTAATCCATCAAAAGAGAAGAAAATATACTTTTCCCTATGTTTGTCAGGAAATATAAATTATGGAAGGAGACCAAGAGGGATTGTAGAAATTCAAGCCAAATGGAGCAACTTTGCTGAAGAGAGCTAAGCCAACAGGTGCACCAGAACAAAAGATGGCGTTCCATGCAACCACGAGCACTTGCGTCAACGGTCCTATGGACTACCGGTACCTCCTCCTCATTTACATAAGCCGCTTTTGTGAAGGGACCACAAGGAGAATAGAAACCTAGGTGTCGCCACACCACCAAAATAGGAGAAGAGAGGATGTGAAGAACTCACGAAGATCATTGTAGTTTTGGTTCTTTCATCTCCTTCATCATCAGCATCATCATCATAATCATCATCCCATCCTTCACTATTGTAATAGATATTCCAATTTGTAATGTCTTGTCCATCTCATGTGAGATCAATACTATTTGAGTGCTGCTACCTCTTGACCTTGCGTTTTTTTCCCTTGAAGAGGAAAGGGTGATGCAACACAGTAGCGATAAGTATTTCCCTCAGTTTGAGTACCAAGGTATCAATCCAGTAGGAGTATCAAGATGGGGCACCAATGTACCTGCGCAAAAACAAACAAACATGCACCCAACGCTATAAAGGGGTTGTCAATCCCTTCACGATTATTTGCAACGTGAGAACTGAAGGTGGAAAGTGCAACAAAAAGTGTAGATCTGAAAATATGATGTGAAGTAGACCCGGGGGCCATAGTGTTCACTAGAGGCTTCTCTCATGATAGCAAGTATTACGGTGGGTGAACGTATTACTGTCGAGCAATTGATAGAATCGCGCAAAGTCATGATGATATCTAAGGCAATGATCATACATATAGGCATCACGTCTGAGACAAGTAGATCGATACTGTCTGCATCTACTACTATTACTCCACACATCGACTGCTATCCAGCATGCATCTAGTGTATCGAGTTCATAACAAACAGAGTAACGCTTTAAGGAAGATGACATGATGTAGAGGAATAAATTCGTGCAATATGATATAAACCCCATCTTTTTACCCTTGATGGCAACAACGCGATGCGTGCCTCGCTACCCCTTCTGTCACTAGGTGAGGACACCGCACGGTATGAACCCAAAACCAAGCACTTCTCCCATTGCAAGAATTATAGATCAAGTTGGCCAAACGAAACCCACAACTCGAAGAGAATTACAAGGATACGACATCATGCATATAAGAGATCAGAGGAGACTCAAATAATATTCATAGATAATCTGATCATAAATCCACAATTCATCGAATCTCAACAAACACACCACAAAAGAAAGTTACATCGGATAGATCTCCATGAAGATCATGGAGAACTTTGTCTTGAAGATCGAAGAGAGAGAAGAAGCCATCTAGCTACTAGCTATGGACCCGAACGTCTGTGGTGAACTACTCACGCATCATCGGAGAGGCAATGGTGTTGATGAAGAAGCCCTCTGTGTCCGAATCCCCCTCTGGCAGGGCACCAGAACGGTCCCCAGATGGGATCTTGCGGAGACAGAAGCTTGCGGCGACGGGAAATTATTTTCGTGGCTCTCTCTAGTGGTTTTGGATTTTTAGAGAATTTATAGGTAGAAAAGGTAGGGTAGAGGAGCCACGGGGGGCCCACGAGCCTGCTAGCCCCCCCCAGGCCGGGGCTAGGGGGCTTGTGACCTCCCCAGAGGTCCCCTGCCTTGGTACTCAAGCCTCGTGCGTATCTTCTGTTATGGAAAAAATCATTCCGCAGGTTTTATTCCGTTTGGACTCTGTTTAATATTGTCCTCTGAAAAAGGTCAAAACACGAAAAAAAAACAGAAACTGGCACGGAGTTAATAGGTTAGTCCCAAAAAAGATATAAAATAGCATATTCATGCATAAAAACATCCAAAGTTGACAAGATAATAGCATGGAACCATAAAAAATTATAGATACGTTGGAGACGTATCAAGTACCATTTCATCTCTTTGTGGATCCTCCCAATATTATCGATATGGTTTTCATGGGCTTTATCTCTGTTGTGATTCATTCCCATCTTATGATGTGTGAGTATTTCCCCTAGGCGTCGAAGATATAGGGAAGTGTTAAGATTGATCTATGTCTATTCTACATGTCGTCATTTGCATTCGTAGTAGTATGAGCTACCTAGTGTGTTCTTATAGTATGCTGAACTCTATGCATGTTTTCCAATTTAAGGGCTCGACCAACATGATCTCAAGACCTACACATGTAACGCATATGTTTTAGGAACTCTATAACCTCTGACATGATAGGTGGAAATATCTATGAGAGATTGGATACAATATGAGATAATGGTAATCCATTGAACTTTCCTAGGTTCCGGTCTGATGACCATAATTGTGGAAATGAGCACTCTATGAAAACGGAGAAGGAGGACCAGAAAATGAAATGTAATCCCAAGAGGAGGAGTTTCATAACCATAGGGAGAACTGCCTATAGAAAAGTTATATCAAATACTTTGTGTATAATACAAGGTAACTTGTAGTACTGTCGCACTCGCACGATTCATATACTCTTACCATGAACTGAAATCTCTCCGCACCAAATCTCTTCATTACAGGAAACACGATCCTTAGTTCTATTTATGTTAGTTACTTCCACAAGTTTTCTTAGTTGCCACTTTTAAACTCCCTTTGTATTAACATATTTGGTTTATCAATTTTCCACGAAAGTAATAATATTGGCAGAAGTAGAAGCAGTTACTTCACACAAGAATTGTGACACCTAGTGTGTGAAAGAAGCGCCTCCGTAAATACTATCGTCCGCTCTTTGTTGGGACGATTACTCAATGGGATACTACCGTAAAACTGCTACACTACCCTATTTGATCTACACGCACCAACCCATTTTCTGGCACCGTAGTCGGTGAGATAATCACAAAGTAATGGTTTCACAATTGTTTTTGTAGGTATTGTTATTTTCGATGCTTATTGTAACTCACACGGGATCTACTCGTACTGGAAGAACATATTAACAAATTACATTACTCATTTTCTTCATGAGCAACAAGCTTCATTAATAGAAAAGGACAAAAATAGTGTGACAGTTGAGATTAACACTTTGTTTGGATAAATTACAATTACTCGAAAGAATAAGAAGACTATTAGGGTCATTGTGCTCCAGTATTAGTTTCTAGGTATCCTATAGTTTATACTACTAATTATGCTCAAGCGTACCCGACTGACTGTGATGTTATTACAGAAGTTATAAAGCATGCCTTTGCATGAAATGAACAGGAAGATCCTCAAATACATCTCATGTTCTTTGATACTTTATGTGGAACATTTAAATTAAAGGATGTTTGATGAGTGATATTTTTACACTCATTTCACCATTGTTTAAAAAGAAAGGCATGTGCTCTGATATTGCCACTAATGACTAATGAATGCAAATGTTTCCACAAATCCTCTGTTAAATGTTTTCCACCGGCAATGGGCTAAGAATGGAAGAAAACATGCGGAGGAATGGAACTGAAGGAAATGGAGAATGAAACAATCAAGAGGAGAGCACTAGAAGTTAACGACAGTAAAAGACGGCGTTCCATATGGGTGCAAGCGCCCATATGAGCGAACGTGTGACCTGGAAACTCAGGCAGGTCGTCCACGTGAACAAATTTTAACGAGCACATCCAAAATGTTTTCATCATACATAAACCCTATGCGCTGCCGTCTCCATCTCCATAGCCATCTCAACCACCATAGTGCTCTCTCATCTAGTTCATACTTGTAATCGTGCATCGCACAAGGCATCTATTGTATGACATATTGCACTCAATCAATCCCAAGATGTGTTCTTCAATATTCCTTCTTGCTATCTGATCTCCATGTGTGAATAGTTTGGTAAGGTATGGTTTGAGACATGAACCTTGCAACCCCAGCTATTTTTAAGGGGATTAAGGGAAGTATTTCATACAACATCTCATATGTGTGTTTCGTGAAGTATCTCTTGTCTTGTCCGCGATATTCATCCCTGCACATACCTAGGATCATGGAGATTAAGCACTGCTAGTTTTGGGTTGCACTGGGTTTGACCCCGAAGAGGTAGGGTGAAGAACCAAGGTTATCAAACGAGTAGGATAATCATGCAAACTCTCCTGGTCAGCGCCTACACACACAAAACCAAACACTTGCACCCAACGCGGGAAAGAGGGTTTTGACGCCCCTTGAACTCATTAGTTGCAAGGATTGATTGTTACAGATACATATTTATAAATAAGAAAAGTTAATAAATTCACGGCAATGATCATTTATATAGGCATCACGTCCATAAACAAGTAGACCGAAACGATCCTGCGTCTACTACTATTACTCAACTACGAGAGCGCTTCTATGCTTGCCTCTCTAGGTGTTAAGTTCATGAAAAATAGAGTAATGCTTGGGGCAAGGTGACATGATGTAGACAAAGTAAGGCAAGCAATATGTCCGGACCCTCCCTTTTTATCCTTATTAACAACAATAAAAATATGTGTCTTGTCCCCTTCTGTCACATGGATATAGAGCACAAAAAGATTGAACCCACTAAAACGAACCACTCCCACTGAAGATAAATAAATCTAGTTGGCCAAAAAGTATATCGATCACGGAGAAATCTGAAGCTATAAAAATCATGCATAATAGAATTCAAAGAAGACTCAACTACTTTCAGTGAATATTCTGATCATAAATGAGAATTCATCGGATCCCAACAAACAGAATACAAAGCGGATTACATTGGATAGATCACCGCGACAATCGTGCCAAATATTGTATTGAATATCATAGAGAGAGAAGAAACCATCTAGGTACTAGCTATGGACCCGTAGGTCTCTCGTGAAATACTAACACATAATCATGGATGCGACAAGGTTGATGTAGATGGCTGAATCGACCATTTTTCATCATGTTTTGTTACTGTTATTTATAGTGTTTTTATGCATTTTCCACTTGGTGGATTAATTCTAATGCCTTTTCTCTCATAATAAGCAAGGTTTACATCAAGTGGGAGAATGCCGGCAGATGGAATCCTAGACCCAAAAATGCTACCTATTCTGCACATCTCCAATTGGTCTAAAAATTTGCGCAGATTTATTTATAATAAATAAAATATACTGGAGCAAAGAAGTACCGGAGGGGGATACCAGACCCCCACAAGACACTAGGGCGCGCCATGTCCTGATGTCTGGTGGCACCCCTGGTCCACCTTTAGCGATCATCTTCTAGTATAAATTCTCCTTTACCCTGAAAAAATAAGAGTAGGACTTTCGGGGTGAAGCGCCACTGTCTCGACGCAGAATGTGGGTAGGATCACTTTTTCCCTCTAACGGAGCGATTCCGCTAAAGGAACTTCCCTCCCGGAGGGGGAAATCGAGGCAATCGACATCACCAACAACCCTATCATCTTGGAGAGGCCATTCTTCATCAAGATCTTCATCATCACCGTCTCCTCTTAAAACCTTAGTTCATCTCTTGTACTCTATCTTGTACCGGAACTTCGGATTGGTACCTAAGGTGTGACTAGTAGTGCTGATTACATCTTGTAGTTGATGCTTTATGGTTCATTTGGTGGAAGATCATAAGTTCAAATCCATTATGCTATCTAATACCTTTTTGATCATGAACATGTTTATCACTTGTGAGTAGTAACTTTTGTTCTTCAGGCCACGGGAGAAATCATGTTGCAAGAACTCATGTGAAGTTGATATTCATTTGATATTTTGATGATATGAATGTTGTGATTCCCTTAGTGGTGTGATGTGAACGTCGACTACATAACACTTCACCATCTTTGGGCCTATTATAATGCATTGTGGAGTAGTAGTTAGAGGGTGGGTTGCTATAGTGACAGAAAGTTAAACCCCAGTCTATGCACTACTTTGTAAGGGGCTCATTTGGTTCCCTATGTTTAATGATATGGTTAGAATTTATTCTTAATACTTTTCTCGTAGTTGCAGATGCTTGCAGTAGGATTAATCATAATTGGGAGGTTTGTTTAAGTAAGAACAACACCCAAGCACCGGTCCACCCACATATCAAATTATCAAAATACCGAACGCGGTTTAAACCAACATGACGAAAGTGACTAGATGAAATTCCCGTGTGCCCTCAAGAATGCTTTGCCTATTATAAGAAATTGTTTTGGCCTATCCTTTGCCACAAAAGTATTGCACTACCTTTATGCACTCACTCTTACTATTGCTACTTGTCACTTATTACAATTATCTTGCTATCAAACAACTTGTTACCGTTATTGGAATGCTTGCATAAATTACCTTGCTGAAATCCCTTTGTCATTTCCTTTCGCTCCTTGTTGGTTTTGACACTAATACTTATCGAAAGGACTATGATTCATCCACTATACTTGTGGGTCATCAAGACCCTTTTCTGGCACCGTTGCCGGGGAGTGAAGTGTTGGAAATATGCCCTAGAGGCAATAATAAATTGGTTATTATTATATTTCCTTGTACATGATAATTGTCTATTGTTCATGCTATAATTGTATTAACTGGAAACCGTAATACATGTGTGAATACATAGACCACACCATGTCCCTAGTGAGCCTCTAGTTGGCTAGCTCGTTGATCAATAGATGGTCATGGTTTCCTGATAAGGGACATTGCCATGTCATTGATAACGGGATCACATTATTAGGAGAATGATGTGATGGATAAGACCCAATCCTAAGCATAGCACAAGATCGTGTAGTTCATCTGCTAAAGATTTTCTAATGTCAAGTATCATTTCCTTAAGCCATGAGATTGTGCAACTCCCGGATGTCGTAGGAGTGCTTTGGGTGTACCGAACATCACAACGTAACTAGGTGATTATAAAGGTGCACTACAGGTATCTCAAAAAGTGTCTATTGGGTTGGTACGACTCAAGACTGGGATTTGTTACTCCCTACGACGGAGAGCTATCTCTGGGCCCACTCGGTAATGCATCATCATAATGAGCTCAATGTGACTATGGAGTTAGCCACAGGATGATGTTTTACGGAACGAGTAAAGATACTTGCCGGTAATGAGATTGAACAAGGAATAGGGATACTGACGATCGAAACTCGGGCAAGTGTCATACCGGTAGACAAAGGGAATTGCATACAGGATTGAGTGAATCCTCGAAATCGTGGTTCATCCGATGATATCATCGTGCAACATGTTGGATCCAACATAGATATCCAAACCCTGCTGTTGGTTATTGGCTGGAGAGGTGCATCGGTCATGTCTGCATGTTTCCTGAACCCGTAGGGTCTACAAACTTAAGGTTTGGTGACGCTAGAGTTGTTACGGGAATAGAATATGTGGTTACCGAAGGTCTTTCGGAATCGCAGATGAGATCCCGGATGTCACGAGGAGTTCTGGAATGGTCCGGAGGTAAATATTTATATAACGGAAGTTCCTATTTTGGCCACCGGAAAATGTTCCGGAGTGGGGCCCACCTGCATGGGGGGACCCACATGAACGTGGGTAGTGGGGGCAAGGCACCACACCCCTAGTCACGGTGCACCAAGACCCCCTTAGAAGGAATAAGATCATATCCGGAAGAGATAAGATCAAGATCCCTAAAACGGGGGATAAGAATCGGTGGGGAAAGTAAAGGATGGGATTTCTTTCCTACCACCTTTGCCAACACCCCAATGGACTTGGAGGGCAAGAAACCAGCCCCCTCCACCCCTATATATAGTGGAGAGGCGGATGGGAGCCTCACCCCTTGCCCCTGGTGCAGCCCTCCCCCCTCCTACACCACCTCCTCCTCTGTAGTGCTTAGCGAAGCCCTACTGGAGAACCACGAGCTCCACCGCCACCACGTCGTCGTGCTGCCGGAGTTCTCCCTCAACCTCTCCTCCCTCCTTGCTGGATCAAGAATAAGGATACGTCCACGGGCTGTAGGTGTGTTGAACGCGGAGACACCATACGTTCGGTGTTCAGATCGGATCTTCCTCGATTTGAATCGCCGCAAGTACGACTCCATCGACGGCGTTCATAGTAACGCTTCCGCTATGCGATCTTCAATGGTATGAAGATGCTCTAACCTCACTCGTTGCTGGTTCTCCTAGATATATCCTTGTGTGACGTAGTATTTTTTTTGAAATTACTACGTTCCCCAACATGAAGCGCCTTTGGTAAGCGGAATTCAGGAAGGGAAAATTTATATTACGTGCTGCAATTTACTGTTACTTGTCACTATGGAAGGTAATTGCTTGAGAGGTTTGTTTGGAGTATCTTCGCCTCCACCGGAAAGACCAAGAGTTGACCCTCGACCTTCTGAACCCACTGAAAATGTTTATTATTAAATTCCTTTGGGTATGATAGAGAAACTGCTAGCTAATCCTTATGCAGGAGATGGAACAAAACATCCTGATATGCACCTAATCTATGTGGATGACGTCTCTGGATTATATAAGCTTGCAGTTTTAACCGGAGATGAAGTAAAGAAGAAGGTTTTCCCTTTATCTTTGGGGGTAGCATTGACATGGTATAGGCTATGTGATGATACATGATATTGGAACTGGAATTGATTGCAATTGGAGTTTCAACAAAATATTTATCCTACGCATCTTGTTCGTCGTGATCAGAATTTTATCTATAATTTTTGGCCTTGCGAAGGAGAAAGTATGGCTATAGCTTGGGGGATGCTGAAGTCAGTGTTATATTCATGCCCCAATCATGAGCTCTCGAGAGAAATTATTATTTAGTACTTTATGTTGGGCTTTCTTGCAATGATAAAACCATGCTCGATACTTCTTGCTCTGGTTCTTTTATGAAGAAGACTATTGAATTTAGGTGGGATCGTTTGGAAAGAATTAAACGCAACTCTAAAGATTGGGAGCTCGACGAAGGTAAAGACTCAGGTATAAAACCTAAGTTTGATTGTGTTAAATCTTTTATGAATACCGATGCTTTCAATGATTTTAGCACTAAGTATGGACTTGACTTTGATATAGTAGCCTCATTTTGTGAAACCTTTTCTTCTCATGTTGATCTCCCTAAAGATAAATGGTTTAAATATCATACTCCTATTAAGGAAGAAAGTGAAGAACCAATTAAAGTTGATGGTGAAACTATTATTTATAATGTTGACCCAATTGTGCATACTGCTTATTTGAGAAACCACCTTTCCCTATTAGGATAAAGGCAGATGCTAAAGCTTTAATTGTGGTTAATAAAAGTTATGTTAGAATAACTAAACCCTTTGAGAAAATCAAGGTAGAACCTAGTACTGCCATGGTTAAAGATGTCTTGGTAGACAATATTGTTGGGCATGTTATTTATTTCTGTAATGAAGATAGTAGAATCGCCAAACTTGGAACTAAAGATAACATTAGACCTATTGTTGGCATGCATGTCGTTTCAGTCAAAATAGGAAATCATTGTTATCATGGTTTATGTGATGGGTGCTAGTGTTAGTGCTATCTGCTACCTCTTTGCTTGCGTTGGTTTTTCCCTTGAAGAGGAAAGGGTGATGCAGGACAGTAGCAGTAAGTATTTCCCTCAGTTTGAGAACCAAGGTATCAATCCATTAGGAGAATCAAGCCAAGTGTCTAGAGTACGTGCGCAAACACAAACGAGCTTGCACCCAACGCTATAAAGGGGTTGTCAATCCCTTCAAGATTGATTGCAAAGTGAGATGTGAAGGCGGAAAGTGCAACGAAGTAAAAGTGTAATGCTGAAAATATGATGTGAAGTAGACCCGGGGGCCATAGTGTTCATTAGAGGCTAATCTGAAAATAGAAAATATTACGGTGGGTGAACAAATTACTGTCGAGCAATTGATAGAACCGCGCAAAGTCATGACGATATCTAAGACAATGATCATACATATAGGCATCATGTCCGAGACAACTAGACCGATACTTTCTGCATAGACTACTATTACTCCACACATCGACCGCTATCCATCATGCATCTAGTGTATTGAGTTCATGACGAACAGAGTAACGCCTTAAGCAAGATGACATGATGTAGAGGAATAAATTCACGCAATAGATATAAACCCCATCTTTTTACCCTTGATGGCAACAACATGATGCGTGCCTCGCGACCCCTAAAGTCACTGGGTGAGGTCACCACACGGTATAAACCCAAAACCAAGCACTTCTCCCATTGCAAGAATCATAGATCAAATTGGCCAAACAAGACCCACAACTCGAAGAGAATTACAAGGACATGAAATCATGCATATAAGATATTAGAAGAAACTCAAATAAGATTCATAGATAATCTGATCATAAATCCACAATTCATCGAATCTCGACAAACACACCGCAAAAGAAGATTACATCGGATAGATCTCCATGAAGATCATGGAGAACTTTGTATTGAAGATCGAAGAGAGAGAAGAAGCCATCTAACTACTAGCTATGGACCCGAAGGTCTATGGTGAACTACTCACGCATCATCGGAGAGGCAATGGTGTTGATGAAGAAGCCCTCTGTATCCGAATCCCCCCTCCGGCAGGGCACCAGAACGTGCCCCAGATGGGATATTGCGGAGACAGAATCTTGCGGCAGCGGAAAAGTATTTCCATGGATCTCTCGCGTAGTTTTGGATTTTTCGGGAATTTATAGGCGAAAGAGGTAGGGCAGACGAGCCACACGGGGGCCACAAGCCTTCTAGGCGCGGACCCCCCTGGCCACACCTAGGGGGCTTGTGGCCTCCCCTGGTGGCCTCTGCCTTGGTTCTCACGCCCCCTGCGTATCTTCTGTTCCGGAAATATCTTTTCGGAAGTTTTATTCCATTTGGACTCCGTTTAATATTCTCCTCTGAAAAGGGTCAAAAACACGGAAGAAACAGGAACTGGCACTTGGCACTGAGTTAATAATTATTCCCAAAAAAGATATAAAAGACAGACAAAACATCCAAAGTTTGACAAGTTAATAGCATGGAACCATCAAATATTATAGATACGTTGGAGACGTATCAAGCATCCCCAAGGTTAACTCCTGCTTGTCCTCGAGTAGGGAAGTGATAAAGACTGAATATTTGATGTGGAATGCTACCTAGCATATTTGTCCTTTGTAACTTAGTTCATGTGACATGAATGTTCAGATCCGTAAGATTTAAAACAATAGTTTGCTATTGACATGTAAACAATAATACTTCAATCAAACTAGCAAGGTAATCATGAACTTTTGAAATAACAAGGCCAAAAGAAAGTTATCCCTACAAAATCATATAGTCTAGCTATGCTCCATAATCCCCACACAACTAATTTAAATCATGCACAACCCCGGTATTGGCCAAGTAATTGTTTTCGCACTCTTACTTTCTGAAACCTTTTTCAACTCTCATGCAATACATGAGCGGGAGCGATGGATATATCACTATAGGTGGAATAGAGTGTGGTGGAGGTTTTGAGACAAAAAAGGAGGAGATGGTCACATCGACTCGGCGTCTCAAAGGGCTATGGAGATGCCCATTAATAGATATCAATGTGAAAGAGTAGGGATTACCATGCAATGGATGCACTTAGAGCTATAAGTATGTGAAAAGCTCAAAAGGAGAACTAGTGGGTGTGCATTCAACTTGCTTGCTGACGAAGACCAAGGGCAATTTTGAGAAAGCCCATCATTGGAATATACAAGCCAAGTTATATAATGAAGATTCCCACTAGCATATGGTGGTGACAAAACGAGAGACTCTCAATCATGAAGAACATGGTGCTATTATGAAGCACAAGTGTGAAAAAATAGTAGCATTATCCCTTCTCTCCTTTTCTCTCTTTTTTTGTTTGGGCTCTTTGGCCTCTTTCCATATCTCTTTTTTTGTGTGGGCAACTTTGGCCTCTTTTTTTTTTATTTCCTCACATGGGACGATGCTCTAATAATGATGATCATCACACTTTAATTTACTCAATGCTTAGATCAATGATGACTCTTATAGGAAATGCCTCCGGCAATGTACCGAGATGTGCAACGATCTAGCTTGGCGTATGACTCGCTAGCTGTCTTACGATCATGCAATGGCAATATGAGAGTGACGTCACAAGTCACGAGATGGAACGGTGGGAGTTGTATGGCAATATATCTCGGAATGGCTATGAAAATGCCATAATAGGTAGGTATGGTGGCTGTTTTGAGGAAGGCATATGGTGGGTTTGTGCACCGGCGAAAGTTGCGCGACACTAGAGAGGCTAGCAATGGTAGAAGGTGGAAGTGCATCTATACCATGGACTCACATTAGTCATGAAGAACTCACATACTTATTGCGAAAGTTTTTATTAGTAATCGAAACAAAGTGCCAAACGCATACTCCTAGGGGAAGGGTTGGTAGGTGTTAACCATCGCGCGATCTCGACCGCAACACAAAGGATGACAACCAATAGATCAATTATGCACCGACTTCCTAACATAGCGGTTCACCATACGTGCATGTTACGGGAATCACTAACTTCAACACAAGTATTTCTAGATTCACAACACCTTACTAACATAACTCTTAATATTACCAAATCCATGTCTCAAAACTATTCGATAGAATCAAACTTCTCTTTCTAATGAATGCACAAGAAGATGGAAGTTTCATTGTATCCTCTTTGGATTCCTATCACCTTTGGGACTACTTTCATAGCACAAGACAACTACCAAGTTGCTCAGAGAGATCACTCTCAAAAAGATATAAGTGAAGATCGAGAGTTCTTATTTCTCCAAAATATGACACCGCCGTGCTCTAAAAGATCTAACTGAAGCGCATGTGAGCTAAATTGCCTAACTCAAAAGATATAAGCGAAGCTCAAAGAGTATTCTAGCAAAATCACGATGAGTGCATGTTCTCTCAAAAGGTGTGCAGCAAGGATGATTTTGACACAACAAAAAGAAAAGACTCCTACGATACAAGACGCTCCAAGCAAAACACATATCATGTGGTGAATAAAAATATAGCTCCAAGTAATGTTACCGATGGATTGAAGACGAAAGAGGGGATGCCTTCCCAGGGCATCCCCACGCTTAGGATTTTTGGTGTTCTTGAATTTGGCTTGGGATGCCTTGGGAAGCCCCAAGCTTGAGCTCTTTGCACTCTTTATCCCTTTGTCCATGAGAACATCACCCAAAACTTGAAAACTTCACAACACAAAACTTAAATAGAAACTCGTGATGTCATTAGCACAAGAAAACAAACTACCACCTCTTGAGGTACTGTAGCAATATTGAATTCTATTTATATTGGTGTTATATTACTGTATTCTCACTTTTCCATGGCTAATACCCCCTGATACTATCCATAGTTTCATCAAAACAAGCAACCAACACAAAAAGAAACAGAATCTGTCAAAAACAGACCAGTCTGTAGCAATCTGTATACTTCGTATACTTATGGTATCTCAAAAATTCTAACAAATTACGACCGTTTGGGAAAAAGGTATATCAACCAGCAGCAAAAAGAATCAACTCAAAATCTCTTTGTGGATAAACATGAAAAATAATTTAGTGAGCGAAAAGTTTCTGTCTTTTTCTAGCAGGATCAAACAACCATCATCAAACTAGTCATAAAGGTTTTACTTGGCTCAAACACAAAAAGAAAAACAAAAGACACAATCATAAGAGAATTATGATGGTGTGGATGCAACAAAACGTAAAGCAAAAAAGCAAAGATCAATTAATTCGGTTGCCTCCCAAGAAGCATTATTATTTAACGCCCTTAGGTAGGCATAAGGTGATAGAATCACGTATCGTCGTCTTTGGTGCTCAAACCATAAGTAGCCCTCATCATGGATTAATAAGGGAATCTTATTTTATTTCTAGGAAAATGCTCCATGCCCTTCTTTAAAGGAAATTGAAATCTAATATTCCCTTCCTTCATATCGATGATAGCACCAATAGTCCTTAGGAAAGGTGTAGCGACCCGACTCTAAACGAGTCAAGCCTATGTGTTTCTGTGCCATCCCTGGATCAGTATGCTGGCACACACAATACATGAATGTATATATCAAAGTGCAATCACATGTAAATAGCGTAGAACTAATATATACCTTAAAATCTCAGCGGAAGCAGTCAAGGGAGTGGAGTCCCAAATAACACCAACGGCAGGTTGAGTGCGGACCATAACCCTGAATCGAACACTTACTTGTCGAAGAAAGTATCTGCAACATAAGACCTTGCAGCCGTGTAGGTCAACATATTGAATATGCCGGCAAGTCATCAAAGAGAGGGGGTGAAATAATAATCATCTATTCTACATGCATACATGGCAGGTGGGGCTATAAGTTTTTAGCGAAAAGCAAGTTTTCTCCTACATCAAGAGAGGGTTAAAGCAAAATATTACTACGTTGTTTGTTGTTAACAAGATGGTTCCGCCAACCAATTCTCATACCCGAGTTGTCAATAATTCCCACATTATTATTAAATTGTGTTGAGAGTGCAGGAAAATTTCAATGCCTTCGGCTCAAGTTGTCCCTGACCGTGGACACGGCTAATCGATTAGGTTTGGGTACTGTGTAGAGTTTTGCACACGTTCCCCACAAGATTTGATCGCCTCCGAGTATGTCCTCGCACTTCAGGGTGTTTGAACATCTGATGATCAAAACATGGTCTTACAACGGGTCCCTCTGATCCCCTGTCGGTGCCCATCCAATCCTACAGTTATTCTACATCTGCTAGCACCGCCTGTCCAGAGTCGCCACGTTGTCTAACCAAGCCAGAGCCCATAATGACTTGTGGCTGTGCAGGTAAGCCTTGGGTCTTGATGCCTCCGTCCATCTCTTTGAGCCTGGGTGAAGCTTTCCGCAAGATGTCATGGCACGTCTCCATGCATCCCGGGTCGTCCACTGGTTTCTCCAGGGAGCCCATCTAAACCGTCCTTCACCCAGAGTTGCATTGCGTCACGAGGTCTTGAAAAGTCTTGACTTAACCGGTCTTGGTTATTAAATTATTCCCGCATCACTCGTGATAAACTCTCAATCATAACCCCGTCTACACAAGCATAGTATAATAGAATTCGTCGTCCCGGGCCAAGTAACCGGGTTGTTCGGGTGCCTACCACATGGTACTACATCAAGTAACCATATTTTTCCAAGTACCTAGTCAGCATGCAAATGGGTATAGGAAGGTAGAACTACGATGCATGAAAACATAGGTGATACATGATCAAATGACTTGCCTTGCTGATAGTTGTTGTTATCAAGCACTTCTAAGTAGCACGCTTCGCGCTCCGGGTATCTATCGATACAAACAAATACACACCATAAGCACTACAATCATTAACAAGCAAAATAACACCACTAGCACAAAACTACTATTGCATGAAGTGAAGAAATTCACTTCCCCTAATCAAAACAGAATCTGTTTTTGATAAAACCCCACGTAAAAATATTTAAAAAAATTTGAAACTTAAACTACAGAAAGATATGATCACTAGGAAGGAGCAGCAAAAAGAATCAAATTAAAAGCTATTTTTAAACTCCTAGAATAAGCAAAACAAGATTTAAACTAAATGTGATCTAATTCAAATTTTGAAATTTCAAACATAGGCAAATAATATGTTTTCGAAAACTACACAAATATTGTGATCTACTGGAAAAAGAATCAACCTCATTGGATCTCTAGATCAAAATTTATAGGGAAAAAATTAGAACTCTCTGTGTTTCAGAATTAAAATAGGAAAGAGAACCGATGACGTGGCACGATCTGATTTGATGAAAACCATTCCCTGCTACCGCTAACTAGCAAATGGCCGCTATATAACGAAAGTCCTCTGGCTAAACTATAAGTAAAGAAAAACCGTTTTGGTTTTTGGTTAAAAACCGAAGAGGTATTACGATCTAATCTAACGCGTTGATTAAAGATCTAACGGTAGAAAGTAAAACACAAAAAAAACAGAAGGGAGAGGGTGTTACCTCATGCTACAGAGGAGGCACGATGGCAGGGAGGAGCAGCAGCGAGGAGGGGGCACTCCTGTGAGGGGCGAGGTCGCCGGCGAGGGTGGGGCGGTGGAGGAGGGTGCGGGCGACGGAGGGGGAGTGGCAGCGAGGCTCCAGGGGCTCCTAGTCGAGCAGGGGCGAGGGGGTGAGCATGGGGAGACCAGGGTGCTTCGGCTCCTACTCGGAGCTCCGGCGAGGCAATGCGGTGGCGTGGGGCGAGGAGCTCGGGGTCTTGAGGGAAAAATGGGTTACGGGGGCTATGGGGTGGCTGCTGGTGGCGTCGGGTGGTGCCGGGAGGCGTGGGGTGGCGCGGTAGGGGGTGGCGTGGCTCTCCTGGAGCTCGTCTCCGGCGAGGTGGTTGCAAGGGGTGGCCGGGGCGAGGAGCTCGGGGTCTTGGGGGGAAAACGGGGCGAGGAGGGTCAGGGGGCTTTTATAGGGAGAGGAGGGTCGGGGGAAGGAAGGCGAGGGAGATCGGGGCGAGGGGATCGGCTCCGGTGAGGTATGGTAAGAGGAGGGGCTCGAGGGGGAAAGAAGGGAGCGAGAGGAAGGGGGTGACCGATGGGGTGTCGGTTCGGTCAGGGGGGGTGTGGCAAGCGCGGAGAGAGGAGGGGCGAGGCGCTGGATCGGGCGGGAGATCTGTAGCGGAATCGGATCCCGGGCCTTAGGGGATCTGGCCCAAGAATTAAAAGACGCCCTGTGCGCTTTCCTAAAATAGAGGATTTTTTTCCTATTTTTCAAAAACAGAAACTAAATCAAAATAAAAGGCAAGTAAATAAAATCCAAAAATAGGGGTATTATATACCAAAAGTTTCAGAAAAAAATCTCTACATGTTTAACATTTTTCCAAGACCAAAATAAAAACTTAAAAAATGTTTTTTTTCAGAAAAAAGGCTTTATTTTCTTTTGCAATTATAAAACTTTGGCTTTTCTTGGCTCAAATATTTTAAAAATGCCCCTGGTTTTGGAGGGTCATATTCCTCCTCTCTTTTCTGTTTGACAGAATATATTCCCCGGCATTTCTTGAGTGGAGAAAAATAGAATTGCAAATCAAAATCGAAGGAAATTCAAATGCCACCTTCATTCAACATTCTTTATAGTTGAAGACGTCATGCTATCTCCTCTGATTGATTTTAAATGGATGAATTTGAATTCACCGGAAAAAGGGGAAAGTCATTTTATTCCCTCTCATTCAAAAGTTTTTAAAAAGTTTCAAATTTCACTCAAGTTTCAATCACTCAAACAAACAAACAATCAATCTAATAATTTTATTAACATTCCAAAATTTGGGATGTTACAAACCTACCACACTTAAATTGAATCTCGTCCTCGAGATTCGAAGGGGCTAGAAAGAAAGGTTAGGGTTTGGGGGTCTTTTAACAAATCCAAGCTCCAGCAAAGTGGGATGCTACCACACTTAAAAATAAAGATTACTGGTCCCTCAAAATGTTTTAACGATCCTCTGGGGTTTTGGCAACTCACTTCTCACAGTCTTCCTATTAAATCCTTTGGTGATGCTCTCACGTTATATTCATAAAGTTTCCATCAAAACCGAGGGTTCCTCTGTTGATATATGCTTCTTCCGTTACTGGGTCTTCTTAACTGACAGTCCCGTGGTCAATTCTAAATAACCTATCGACGATTCTCATGGTGGTCTACCATTTGTGGTTATCCTGCAGAGAGGGGGGTCTTGGTTTCATCCTCACCGTAAAATTTCTTACGCGTGACAACAAATGCCATGTACATGGGCTTTCATCATACCATTCTAAGGCTTAAACAAAAAGCTTCAAAGAACGTCGTCTCTCTCTATGGGTAAGTCTCTCAGATTTACCATTCCGAATAGCAAGATAAATGATACGAGTAAGTCGTCATGGTGATCAATCCATTCCACAACCAAATCATTTCTCTGTATAAGGTTTAGAGAATCTCGCATTCTAACACTTGGGCATCCTCACAAGCGTCGCAGAATTTCTCTTGTCCACGAATGAAGTTCGTGTAATCCATTGGTTCTGCAAGCTGAACAAAACATCTAACGTATCTTCACAACTCTCAGATTTTCGTATGCTCCTAAGAAAACGTTTGTTGATACAAGTTTCCTTCTCCAAAAGATAGTACTTGATCCTTATTAGTCTCGGGGTCTCTGGGTGCAGGCATACTTGGAATTACTCTGCCTTTAATTCCTATAGTGTTTCCTCCATCATACTCTTGGGGTAACCATCATATAAAAATCCTCAGACTTATTTTTTTTGGTTCACACGCCACTCTGTGGGATACCATAAGAAGGTATTGCTCATCGATAATTCATATTTATTTCATACTCCATCCTTTATTACATCCTTAATACCTCCTCAAAACTCCAAATTCAAAAATAACCTTATTACAAATGCGGCCATCCACATTGTTCGGTATGGTCAAGCATTTCTGCCAACTTTATTCAGTTGTCTCCCTTGGAGATACTTTAGTTCCACAGGAACTTTCCAAGGTGCTCTTGAAATCATCCATCTTTTGCTTTCTCATGGTGGCCATGAGCTTCATCTCCATCATCTCTGCATGCAGTTCACTCAGGTATTCCTGGGTATGACGGAGTCTTGCTTCAAGTATTTCTCCAATCTGACGTATGGCTTCCATGGCAGCTTCACGAACAACATCAAAGAAAATTGCTCGTGGTACACGTGAAATGAAAAAAAATTGCCCCATAGTCTTTGGACAAACTCCTTTCACATGGTGGAGGTGTACTTCCACATACCAAAGTTCCACTCCATTTTCCATGAACGGGTAGCCTTTGTAGATTGCATCTCCTTCAAGATGAATGTGCTTCATCATGTCCTTCAGGATTTTCGGGTAATCATGATCACTGGTCAAGGTCATGATCGTTTCTGGGCCCTTGAGGAATGACTCGTAGAGAGTTGTCATCTGAATGTGTCAGTAAATAGGTACTCAGAGGAATGTATGTGTCTCCTTGGTAATTATGGTACATTCCTACTTAGTGGATCCTGTGAGTTTACCGATTACTACCAGATTTAAAATGGATTATACCCATGCCTGCATAGACCATATTTTCTCTTATCCTCATAAATGTTCAAAGATCTTTGCTCGTAGAGAAAACAACGCATACAGTTCAACATAGGAGATCATGACACCACAATTTTATTGATTCATGAGTTATTACAATCTCAGAGACTTCTGTTACACAAATTTCAACTCCAGGATCTCATGAAAAACAAGAGTGCTTCAGATTACACTTATTGCCATGGTCAAAACTTTACTACTCCATTTTAGCTTTCTTCCTACGTGGACAATCATTAGTAAAATGTGCTGCTTCCTTGCAACGAAAGCAAATGAGTTCTGACAAGTCTCGAGGCGTCTTAGTGTTTGCTTTTGCTCCTTGGGTTTCCGGCTTCCTTCCTGAGCACATGTATTTGTGGTGGCCAAATTCCATACACTTGTAACATCTCACATGACTCAGGTCTTTATCTGCAGAGATTTGGCTCTTCCGAGGTTACTTTTTCTTCTTTGCGGAGTCCTTTATTTTGGCGAGTTCTTCTATTTCAACTGGATCAAACTCCACTTTTTCCGTCGGGCAGCTTCCCAGATACTCTTGGCTTCCCTTCGTGCAATCCTGTGAATAATGTCCGTCTTGTCCACATGCGTAGCATGCATTGGAAAAAATCTGGTCAGACCTTGTTCATGAGGGTCTTCTATATTTTCATTCATCATAGGTTCTTCTAGAATCTTCTTCTTGAGGGTTTCCTTCATTGCATCTTTCTGCTGCTTGATAACTTGTTGCACCTTGGGGTAAATGTGACATTGAGCTGGGTAGTGGGTGGTTCCTTCACTAAGGAAACAAGTCACCTGACTACTTGGGCACTCCTCAGCTGGGTGATTTTCTTCACAATGAGTGCATCCATCCTTGTGTTCTTCCTGGGTGTGTCCTATTTCTCCACAGATCTTTCATGCACAAGTCTTCTCCTTCGGATTGTCATAGCACTTCTGAATAAGTCGGGATCTTAACAGAGTGATCTTGAATTCGTCCAAAGTTTCCGCTCCACTAAATCCTTGTATGGCATGATGCATTTTCCACCAGATAGCAACACTTTGGGTAAAGTACTGGAGAGCGTGTTCCACTTCATACTTCCTTGAGATCAAGTTGCTCCTGAAGTGGTTCTCCATGTTCGGAATCCATATTTTAGCCTCCAGCTGGGTCATTGGTCCAGAGACTACAAGTCCAGCTTCATACTCCATCTGGTAGGGTTGAGGTTTTGGGGATGAGACGGGTAAGATAGGAACGAAGATACACACAATACAAACAATATTTCTGAGAATAGGTTTTTTTGTGGCCGTCGGAAAACACACACCAATGACGACGCACAAATCATCGTATCTAACATGGGTATATAAAAGGGGTTTAGACTTCTAATGGTCATATAATTTTTCGAACACTTCAGGGTCTTCGAGTTCTTCGGGTCTTGAGAGTCTTCTGTTGGTGTAGCTTCAATTCTTCAAATGCGTGATGAAATCCTCTTTACTCTGAAGTAGAACTCCGTTGATTCTTCATGAGGTCAAAGGGGTAAGGGGATTGTATAACTATTTGAGGTGAGAGAGAACATTTGATTAAATCAGAAGGGATGAGAAGTGAAAGGTGTTCTCGAAAATACGATTTTTGAGAGATCCTATCCTAAGAAGGTTCGAGTTTCTAGGGTCACGTCCTACAATCAACATGTGCTCTGGTACCATTTCTGTAGCGACCCGACTCAAAATGAGTCAAGCCTCTGTGTTTCTGTGCCATCCCTGGATCAGTATGCTGGCACACATAGTACATCAATGTATATATCAAAGTAGAATCACATGTAAATAGCGTAGAACTGATATATACCTTCAAATCTCAGCGGAAGCAGTCAAGGGAGTGGAGTCCCAAATAACACCAACGACAGGTTGAGTGCGGACCGTAACCCTGAATCGTACACTTACTCGTCGAAGAAAGTATCTGCAACATAAGACGTTGCAGCCGTGTATGTCAGCATATTGAATATGCCGACAAGTCATCAAAGAGAGGGGGTGAAATAATAATCATCTATTCTACATGCATATATGGCAGGTGGGGCTATAAGTTTTTAGCGAAAAGCAAGTTTTCTCCTACAGCAAGAGAGGGTTAAAGCAAAATATTACTACGTTGTTTGTTGTTAACGAGATGGTTCTGCCAACCAATTATCGTACCCGAGTTGTCAATAATTCCCACATAATTATTAAATTGTGTTGAGAGTTCAGGAAAATTTCAATGCCTTCGGCTCAAGTTTTCCATGACCGTGGACACGGCTAATCGATTAGGTTTAGGTACTGTGTAGAGTTTTGCACACGTACCCAACAAGATTTGATCGCCTCCGAGTATGTCCTCGCACTTCAGGGTGTTTGAAGACCGGATCATCAAAACATGGTATTTCAACGGGGCCCTCTGATCCCCTATCGGTGCCCATCCAATCCTACCGTTCTTCTACATCTGCTAGCACCGCCTGTCCAGAGTCGCCACGTTGTCCAACCAAGCTAGAGCCCATAATGACTTGTGGCTGTGCAGGTAAGCCTTGGGTCTTGATGCCTCCGTCCATCTCTTCGAGCCTGGGTGAAGCTTTCCGCAAGATGTCATGGCACGTCTCCATGCATCCCGGGTCATCCACTAGTTTCTCCAGGGATCCCATCTAAACCGTCCTTCACCCAGAGTTGCATCGCATCACGAGGTCTTGAAAAGTCTTGACTTAACCGGTCTTGGTTATTAAATTATACTCGCATCACTCGTGATAAACTCTCAACTAGAACCCCATCTACACAAGCATAGCATAATAGAATTCGTCGGCCCAGGCCAAGTAACCGGGTTGTTGGGGTGCCTACCACATGATACTACATCAAGTAACCATATTTTTCCAAGTACCTAGTCAGCATGCAAATGGGTATAGGAAGGTAGAACTACGATGCATGAAAACATAGGTGATACATGATCAAATGACTTGCCTTGTTGATAGTTATCGTTATCAAGCACTTCTAAGTAGCACGCTTCGCACTCCGGGTATCTATCGATACAAACAAATACACATCATAAGCACTACAATCATTAACAAGCAAAATAAGATCACTAGCATAAAACTACTATTGCATGAAGTGAAGCAATTCACTTCACCTAATCAAAACAGAATCTATTTTTGATAAAACCCCACGTAAATTTATTTAAAAAGATTGAAACTTAAACTACAGAAAGATATGATCACTAGGAAGCAGCAGCAAAAAGAATCAAATTAAAAGCTATTTTTAAACTCCTGGAATAAGCAAAACAAGATTTAAACTAAATCTGATCTAATTAAAATTTTGAAATTTCAAACATAGGCAAATAATATGTTTTCCAAAACTACAGAAAAAGTGTGATATACTGGAAAAATAATCAACCTCATTGGATCTCTAGATCGAAAGTTATAGGAAAAACAAAATTAGAACTCTCTCTGTTTCAGAATTAAAATAGGAAAGACAACCGATGACGTGGCACGATCTGATTTGATGAAAACCGTTCGCTGCTACCGCTAACTAGCAAATGGCCGCTATATAACGAAAGTCCTCCGGCTAAAAAATAAGTAAAGAAAAACCGTTTCAGTTTTTGGTTAAAAACCGAAGAGGTATTATGACCTAATCTAACGCGTTGATTAAAGATCTAACGGTAGAAAGTAAAACACAAAAAAACATAGGGAGAGGGAGTTACCTCGTGCTACAGAGGAGGCACGATGGCAGGGAGGAGCAGCGGCGAGGAGGGGGCACTCCGGCGAGGGGCGAGGTCGCCCACGAGGGTGGGGCGGTGGAGGAGGGTGCGGGCGACGAAGGGGGAGTGGCGGCGAGGCTCTAGGGGCTCCTGGTCAAGCAGGGGCGAGGGGGCGAGCAGTGGGAGACTAGGGAGCTTCGGCTCCTGCTCGGAGCTTCGGCGAGGCGATGCGGTGGCGTGGGGCGAGGATCTCGGGGTCTTGGGGGAAAAATGGGTTGCGTGGGCGGTGGGGTGGCTGATGGTGGCGTCGGGTGGTGCGAGGAGGCGTGGGGTGGCGTGGTAGGGGGTGGCGGGGCTCTCCTGGAGCTCGGCTCCGGCGAGGTGGTTGCAGGGGGTGGCCGGGGCGAGGAGTTCGGGGTCTTGGGGGGGGGAAAACAGGGCAAGGAGGGTCAGGGGGGCTTTTATAGGGGGAGAGGAGGGTCGGGGGAAGGAAGCAGAGGGAGATCGGGGCGAGGGGATCGGCTCCGGTGAGGTATGGTAAGAGGAGGGACTCGGGGGGGGGGGAGAAGGGAGCGAGAGGAAGGGGGTGACCGATGGGGTGTCGGTTCGGTCAGGGGGGGGGGCAGCGTAGAGAGAAGAGGGGCGAGGCGCTGGATCGGGCGGGAGATCCGTAGCGGAATCGGATCCCGGGCCTTAGGCGATCTTGCCCAAGAATTAAAAGACGCCCCGGGCGCTTTCCTAAAATAGATGATTTTTCCTATTTTTCAAAAATAGAAACTAAATCAAAATAAAAGGCAAGTAAATAAAATCCTAAAATAGGGGTATTATATACCAAAATTTTCAGAAAAAATCTCTACATGTTTAACATTTTTCCAAGACCAAAATAAAAACTTCAAAAAATGTTTTTTTTCAAAAAAAACCCTAAAGGCTTTATTTTCTTTTTGCAATTATAAAACTTTGGCTTTTCTTGGCTCAAATATTTTAAAAATGCCCCTGGTTTTGGAGGGTCATATTCCTCCTCTCTTTTCTGTTTGACAGAATGTATTCCCCGCCATTTCTTGAGTGGAGAAAAATAGAATTGCAAATCAAAATCGAAGGAAATTCAAATGCCAGCTTCATTCAAAATTCTTTATAGTTGAAGAAGTCATGCTATCTCCTCTCATTGATTTTAAATGGATGAATTTGAATTCACCGGAAAAGGGGAAAGTCATTTTATTCCCTCTCATTCAAAAGTTTTTAGAAAGTTTCAAATTTCACTCAAGTTTCAATCACTCAAACAAACAAACAATCAATCTAATAATTTTATTAACATTCCAAAATTTGGGATGTTATAAAAGGTCAACCAAGAATGATAGGACATGTAGGATTGCAATCAATATCAAGCACAATGAAATCCACGGGTACATAGTTCCTATTTGCAATAATAAGAACATCATTGATCCTTCCCATGGGTTTCTTCATAGTAGAATCCGCAAGATGCAAATTAAGAGAGAACTCCTCAAACTCATTAAAGTCTAGAACATCACATAAAGACTTTGGAATCGCGGAAACACTAGCACCCAAATCACACAAAGCATTGCACTCATAGTTTTTGATATTGATTTTGATGGTTGGTTCCCACTCATCATGAAGCTTTCTAGGAATAGAAACTTCCAACTCAAGTTTCTCATCAAGAGATTTTATCATAGCATCGACGATATGATTGGTAAAGGCCTTGTTATGGCTATAAGCGTGTGGAGAGTTTAGCATGGATTGCATCAAGGAAATACATTCAATCAAAGAGCAACTATCATAATTGAATTCCTTGAAATCCAAAGTGGTAGTTTCATTACTACTCAAAGTTTTGATATCCTCTACTCCACTTTCAATACTTTTAGCATCATGATAGATAGACTCCGAATCATTGGAGCGTTTTTCAACCAAGGTGGATTCATATCCATCCCCATCATCATTAGGTTTGACACTAGAAAACAAGGATTCAATTTGAGTCACACCAAGCACCTTAAGATCTTCGTGACTCTCCTCAAGAGAACACGCCTTTTTAAGCCATTCATGTCTAGCACGAATTTGGGCGGTTCTTTCTTTACTCTCATTCATGGAAACACGCATAGCTTTAAAAGTTTCATACATATTGATCTTGGGAGGAGCACATCTAACTTTCAAAGCATCAATATCAATAGACATTCTATCAACGCTCCTAGCCAAATCATCAATTTTGAGTAGTATTTCTTCTATGGACGCATTGAAAATCTTTTGCGAGTTGATGTACTCTTTGATATTACGCTCTAGATCACAGGGTAATTTGTTGTAATTTCCATGAACATTGTCGTACGAGTTGCCAAAGTTATTAGAGGGATTACTAGGGAAAGGCCTAGGAACATAGTTTCCCCTAAAAGCATTGTTGTGGTCAAAATTATTCCTACCAACAAAATTAACGTCCAAGCTTTCGTTGCTACTCTCAATCAAGGAAGACAAGGGCATATCATTTGGATCTAAAGGAGCACCTTTACTAGCAAACAATTTCATTAACTCATCCATCTTAGCACTCAACGAGTTAATTTATTCTATAGCGTGTACCTTTTTACTAGTAGGTGACCTTTCAGTGTGCCACTGAGAATAGTTTGTCATGATATTTTCTAGGAGTTTTGTGGCTTCTCCTAATGTGATTTTCATGAACGTTCCGCCGGAGGCGGAGTCCAAGATATTTCTAGAAGCGAAATTCAAACCAACGTAGAAGATTTGTATAATCATCCAAATGAGCGGGACAATTTCTAATCATCAATTTCATTCTCTCCCAAGATTGTGCAACATGTTCATGATCAAGTTGCTTAAAATTCATGATATCATCACAGAGAGAGATAATCTTAGCCGGCGGAAAATACTTGGATATATAAGCATCTTTGCACTTGTTCCAAGAATCAATACTATTTTTGGGCAAAGATGAAAACCAAGTTTTTGCTCGATCTCGCAACGAGAACGGAAATAGCTTCAATTTATTCACATGATTATCCAAATCTTTCTTCTTTTGCATATCGCAAATCTCGATGAAGGTATTAAGATGGGATGCAACATCTTCAATAGGAAGGCCGGAGAATTGCTCTTTCATAACAAGATTCAGCAAAGCAGCATTGATTTCGTATGGTTCCACACTAGTGGCGGGAGCAATCGGAGTACTAATAAAATCATTATTATTAGTATTCGAGAAGTCACAAAGTTTGGTGTTTTCAGTCATGGTGACTTCAGCAAGCAAACAAGCACAGAAGCAAACAGAAAGCAAGCAAGAGAAAATGGCGAACGAAAAAGGAAATATTTTTGTATTTTTTTGTTTTTCAGAAGTGGGGGAGAGGAAAACGAGAGGAAAAAAAGTAATTACAAGAGATGAGTTTGCGACACTTAATTGGATAAGCTTCACTTAGAATAATCCCCGGTGCCAGAAATTGACACACTCATGGGAGACTATTCTTGACTTGATCCTCCCCGGCAACGACGCCAAAAATTCTTCTTGCTACCTCTTGAGCTTGCGTTGGTTTTTCCCTTGAAGAAGAAAGGGTGATGCGGTACAATAGTAGTAAGTATTTCCCTCAGTTTGAGAACCAACGTATTAATCCAGTAGGAGAATCAAGCCAAGTGTCCAGAGTACCTGCGCAAATACAAACGAGCTTGCACCCAACGCTATAAAGGGGTTGTCAATCCCTTCAAGATTGATTGCAAAGTGAGATCTAAAGGCGGAAAGTGCAACGAAGTAAAAGTGTAAGGCTGAAACTATGATGTGAAGTAGACCCGGGGGCCATAATGTTCACTAGAGGCTTCTCTCAAAATAGCAAATATTACGGTGGGTGAACAAATTACTGTCGAGCAATTGATAGAACCGTGCAAAGTCATGATGATATCTAAGGCAATGATCATACACATAGGCATGACGTCCGAGACAAATAGACGGATACTTTATGGATCTACTACTATTACTCCACACATCGACCGCTATCCAGCATGCATCTAGTGTATTGAGTTCATGACGAACAGAGTAACGCCTTAAGCAAGATGACATGATGCGTGCCTTGATGGCAACAACATGATGGCAACAACAATAGATATAAACCCCATCTTTTTACCCTTGATGGCAACAACATGATGCGTGCCTCGCTACCCCTAAAGTCACTGGGTGAGGTCACCGCACGGTATGAAACCAAAACCAAGCACTTCTCCCATTGCAAGAATCATAGATCAAGTTGGCCAAACAAAATCCACAACTCGAAGAGAATTACAAGGATATGAAATCATGCATATAAGAGATCATAAGAAACTCAAATAAGATTCATAGATAATATGATCATAAATCCACAATTCATTGGATCTCGACAAACACATCGCAAAAGAAGATTACATCGGATAGATCTTCATGAAGATCACGGAGAACTTTGTATTGAAGATCCAAGAGAGAGAAGAAGCCATCTAGATACTAGCTATGGACCCGAAGGTCTATGGTGAACTACTCACGAATCATCGGAGAAGCAATGGTGTTCATAAAGAAGCCCTTCATATCTGAATCCCCCCTCCGGCAGGGCACCACAACATGCCCCAGATGGGATATTGCGGAGACAGAAGCTTGCGGCGGCGGAAAAGTATTTTCGTGGATCTCTCACGTAGTTTTGGATTTTTCCAGAATTTATAGGCGGAAGAGGTAGGGCCGATGAGCCATAGGGGGCCCACAAGCCTACTAGGCACGGCCCCCCTGGCGGCGCCTAGGGGGCTTGTGGCCTCCCGTGGTGGCCTCTGCATTGGTTCTCACGCCCCCTGCGTATCTTCTGTTCCAGATATTTTTCCCAAATGTTTCATTCCGTTTGGACTCCGTTTAATATTCTCCTCTGAAAAGGGTCACAAACACGGAAAAAACAGGAACTGGCACTTGGCACTGAGTTAATAAGTTAGTCCCAAAAAGATATAAAAGGCATACAAAACATCCAATGTTTGACAAGATAATAGCATGGAACCCTCAAAAATTATAGATACGTTGGAGACGTATCACTATCCCTTTCACCTTATATCAAGAAATTATGCATGAGATAGCACCCGCTGAGATAGAAGACATAGATGTTACTATGAAACTTGCTAATAGAGACACCATCACACTACTTGGGATTGTTAGAGATGTTGAAGTCTTGTGTGGAAAAGTAAAATACCCTACTGATTTTCTAGTACTTGGCTCACCACAAGATAATTTTTGTCCCATAATGTTTGGTAGACCCTTCTTGAACACTGTGAATGCTCAAATAGATTGCAAAAAGGAAACGATCGGTGTTAATTTTGGTGGTATGTCTCGTGAGTTTCATTTCTCCAAGTTTAGTAAGCAACACCATGACAAATAATTGCCTAGTAAAGATGAATTAATTGGTCTTTCTTCTATTGCTATTAGTAATCCATTAGAACAATATTTTCTAGACCATGAAAATGATATTCACATGCATGAAAGAAATGAATTAGATAATATGTTCTTTGAGCACAAACCTATTCTTAAACACAACTTGCGTGTTGAAACTCTAGGATTTCCTCCTCCACCGAAGGGTGATCCTGTGTTTGAATTAAAGAAATTACCTCACACTTTAAAATATTCTTATCTTGATGAAAATAAGACATATCTTCTTATTATTAGTGCTAACCTTATAGAGCAAGAAGAAGAAAGATTGTTAAAATCTTTAAGGAAGCACCTAGCTCTATTGGGTTTACTCTTGATGATCTTAAGGGCATTAGTCCCACTCTTTGTCAGGACAAGAATAATATGGAACCATGGTTGAACACCAGCGAAGTCTCAATCCCAAAATGAAGCAAGTGGTAATAAATGAAATACTAAAGCTTCTGGAAGTAGGTATGATTTATCCGACAACTGATAGTAGATGGGTAAATCCCGTTCATTGTGTTCCTAATAAAGGAGGTATTACTGTTGTGCTTAATGATAATAATGTACTCATTCCACAAAGAATTGTCACTAGCCATAGAAATTTACTTTTATAAAATTAAACAAAGCTACTAGAAAAGATCATTATCCTTTACCTTTCGTAGACCAAATGCTAGAAAGATTATCAAAGCACTGACATTTTTTTGCTCTCTAGATGGTTATTCTTGTTTCTCTCAAATGCTTGTGTCACAACCTGATCAAGAAAAAATCACATTTACTTGTACTTTTGCAACCTATGCTTATAGACGTATGCATTTTGGATTATGCAATGCACCAACTACCTTTCAAAGATGTATGACTGCTATATTCTGTGATTTTTGGGAAAAGATTGTTGAGGTCTTCATGGATGATTTTCTCGTTTATGGAACTTCTTTTGATGATTTCTTAAAAACCTTGATAGAGTTTTGCAGATATGTGAGCAAACTAACCTTGTCTTGAATTGCGAGAAGTGCCACTTTATGGTAAATGAAGGTATTGTCTTGGGTCATAAAATTTCCGAACGAGGTATTGAGGTGGATAAGGTTGAAGTTGATGCAATTGAGAAGATGCCATGTCCTAGAGATATTAAATGTATCTGTAGTTTCCTTGGTCATGCTGGTTTCTATAGGAGGTTTATTAAAGACTTCTCTAAAATTTCTAGGCCTCATACTAATTTATTACAAAAGTATGTCCCTTTTGTTTTTGATGATGATTGTGTAGAGGCCTTTGAAACACTTAAGAAAGCCTTAACTTCTGCACCTATTGTTCAACCGCATGATTGGAACTTGTCTTTTGAAATAATGTGTGATGCTAGTGATTATGCTATTGGTGTTGTTCTAGGACAAAGGCTTGATAAGAAATTAAATTTTATCCATTATGCTAGTAAATATCTAGACAGTTCCCAAAGAAATTATGCTACCACTGAAAAAGAATTATGAGTAGTTGTATTTGCTTGTGATAAATTCAGATCTTACATTGTTGAATCTTAAGTAATTGTTCACACTGATCATGGTGCTAATTAATATTTTATGGAAAATAAATATGTTAATCCTAGATGTATTAGGAGGGTTCTCTTGCTACAAGAATTTGATTTGCATATCATTGATAGGAAAGGACCAGAGAACCCTGTAGATGATAACTTCTCTAGGTTACAAAATGTTCTTCATGACCCACTACCTATTGGTGATAGCTTTCCTGATGAACAACTAGTTATGGTCAATGTTTCTCATAACACACTTTGGTTTGCTGATTATGCTAATTATGTTGTTGCTAAATACAGGCCACCTAGTTACACCTATCAACAAAATAAAAAATATTATTTTATTTAAGATATTACTTCTGGGATGACTCACATCTTTATAACAAGGGAATAGATGGTATCATTACACGTTGTATACCTGAGCATGAACAAGAACAAATCCCTCAAAAGTGTCACTCTGAGGCTTATGGAGGACACCATGCGGGAGACAGAACTGCACACAAGGTATCACAATCTAGACATTACTGGCCTACTCTTTTCAAAGATGCTCGTAAGTTTATACTCTCTTGTGATGAATGTCAAAGAATTGGTAACATTAGTAGACATCAGGAAATGCCTATGAATTATTCACTTGTTATTGAACCATTTGATGTTTGGGGATTTGATTATATGGGACCTTTACCTTCCTCTGATGGGTATACACATATTTTGGTTGATGTTGATTATGTCACTAAACTGGTAGAAGCTATTCCAACCAATAGTTTTGATCATAACACCTATATTCAAATGCTTAAGGAAGTTATTTTCTCATGTTTTGGAGTTCCTAGATACTTAATGACTGATGGTAGTTCACATTGTATTCATTGTGATTTTCGTAAGTTGCTTGCTAGATATGATGTTCACCGTAGAATTGCATCTCCCTATCATCCTCAGTCTAGTGGTCAAGTAGAATTAAACAATAGACAAATAAAACTAATATTGCGAAAGACTATCAATATGTGCCGAAAGAATTGGTATAAGAAATTAGATGATGAATTGTGGGCCTACAAAACAACTTATAAAAATCCTATGGGTATGTCTCCATACAAAATGGTTTATGGAAAAGCATGTCATTTACCTCTTGAGCTAGAACATAAAGCTTATTGGGCAACTAAAGAAATGAACTATGATTTCAAACTTGCTGGTGAAAAGTGGTTATTTGACATTAGGTCATTAGATGAATGGAGAACCCAAGCTTATGAAAATGTCAAATATTCAAAGAAAATGTTAAAAGATGGCATGACAAAAGAATCCAAAAGCGAGAATTTGAAGTTGGTGAATATGTTCTATTGTACAATTCTCGTCTTAGATTTTTTGCAGGAAAACTTCTCTCCAAATGGAAGGACAATATATCATCGAAGAAGTTATCGGTTTGGAGCTATTAAGATCAATAATCCCGAAGGCACAAACTCGAAGGTGGTTCATAGAAAAATAATCAAGCACTATATTTCAGGTACACCAATTAATGTTGAAACAAATATTATCAAAACCATGAAACCGAAGGAGAACATTAGGGAGACCTTCCAAAACACTGCAGAACCCTTAAAAGGAAGAGGTATGTGATACGATAAGTAAACGGACTCAGAAAATCCGCAAAAATATTTTGGTCAGTTTTTGAATATTAAAAAAATTAGAAAACTGAGAAACACATGGGAAAGCAACCCAGGTGTCCACTAGACACCAGGGCGCACTAGCCCCGCTTGTGCGGCTTGATCTCTAGTGGGGCCCTCAGACACCTTCCTGGTTCCGTTTTCTTGTGGAACACATGTTTCCTTGTATAAAAATTCTCTATATATATCTCACGATGATTTGACCCCCGTACCATGGAGAAATCCTCTATTCTTGTTTTGTGCTATTTTTTGGATAGATCTAGATTACCATGGCCTCATCAAGCTCCTCCAAGGATAAGTTATATGAGAGGGTCATCAACAGCTACTTTCCGGAGGTGATAAAGCACCCTCAAACCATTGAGATGTGTGATGTGGTGCATCACATGCGGGATGTTTAAGGGCCCAAGAATACGGGGATCGTGGAAGCTAGGTGTAGGATCGAAAGTATGTCTTGAGGGGGTGATTAGACTACTTGACAAGATAAAAACTTAGCCTTTTCACAATTTTAAGTGTAGGCCAGTTTTAGCAATTATGACTAGTGAAGTACACCCTACACATGCGCATCTAAGAGTATAGCAGCAGATAGTAAAACATGCAAGTGTAAAGTAGAGGGTAAGGTTGGGAGATCAAACGCAAAGGTTGACACAACAATTTTTGGCATGGTTCCGGTAGGTGGCGCTATCGTACAACCATGTTAGTGGCGACTTCAACCCACGGAGGGTAACGACTGCGAGAGTCCACGAAGGGATCCACCCACAAGGCATCCCTGATCAAGCGACCTTGTCTATTCCATCACGGCTTATGTGCACGGAGGACTAGCCTCACTCACGGTAGATGTTCACGAAGTAGGCAATCACCTTGCCCGTACAAACATCTTGGTTAAACTCCACAACACGACGTAGGAGGCTCCCAAGAGACACATAACCAATCTAGGAGGCACCACCCTCCAAAAGGTAATAGATGTGGTAGAATGATGAACTCCTTGCCCTTGTGCTTCAAAAGATAGTCTCCTTGATACGTCTCCATCGTATCTACTTTTCCAAACTCTTTTGCCCTTGTTTTGGACTGTAATTTGCATGATTTGAATGGAACTAACCTGGACTGACGGTGTTTTCAGCAGAATTGCCTTGGTGTTATTGTTGTGCATAAATCAAAGTTCTCCAAACGTACTGAAAATTTACGGGGAGCTTTTTTGGAAAATATGAAAAATATCTGCACCAAGTTCCACTTGAGGGGGTGGGCCAGTGGGCCACAAGCCCTGGCTCCGCCACCACCCCCCGGGGGGCGGTGGGCAGGCTTGTGGGGGCCCACACGGCTCTGCCGCCCCCAATCTCAGGTCTATAAGTTCCCTTTCGTCCCAGAAAAAATGAAAGAGAAGTTTTCATCGCGTTTACGATACGGAGCCGCCGCCACCACCTGTTCTTCATCTGGAGGGCAGATGTGGAGTCCGTCTTGGGCTCTAGAGAGGGGAAATCGTCGCCATCGTCATCATCAACCTTCTTCCCTCTCCAATACCATGAAGCTCTTCGTCGTTCGTGAGTAATCTATTCGTAGGCTCGTTGGGCGGTGATGAGTAGGATGAGATCTATCATGTAATCGAGTTAGTTTTGATGGGGATTGATCCCTAATATCCACTATGTTCTTAGATTGATGTTGCTACTACTTTGCCATGCTTAATGCTTGTCACTAGGGCCCGAGTGCCATGATTTCAGATCTGAAATTATTATGTTGTCACAAATATATGTGTGTTTTAGATCCGATCATGCAAGTTGTAGTTACCTACTATGTGTTATGATCCGGCAACCCCGGAGTGACAATAACCGGAACCACTCCCGGTGATGACCATAGTTTGAGGAGTTCATGTGTTCACCAAGTGCTAATGCGTTGGTCCGGTTCTTTATTAAAAGGAGAACCATAATATCCCGTAGTTTCCTTTTGGACCCCGCTGCCACGGGAGGGATGGACAATAGATGTCATGCAAGTTATTTTCCCTAAGCACTTATGACGACACACGGAATGCATGCCTACATCACATTGACGAACGGGAGCTAGCCACATATCTCTCCGTGTTATAACTGTTGCATGACGAATATCATCCAAACAAATCACTGACACATTGCCTACGAGTTTGTCCTACTGTTGCTGTTACTTGTCTTGCTCTGCTGCTGTTACTACTGTTGTTGCTGCTGTCACTTGTCTTGCTCTACTGTTGTTACTACTATTGTTGCTGCTGTTACTTTTCTTGCCCAGCTGCTGTTACTACTATCGCTTGCTACTATTACTACTTGCTACTGCTGTCACTACTGTTGTTCCTTGCCATTGCTATTACTCGTTACACTGCTGCTACCTGGTACAATCTTGATTCGCTGGTCGTTGACAGGAACTGACAACTTCCGTCAATGAGGCAACTTGGCGCCATTGATACAATCGTTAGGAATAGTCTACCGTCAACACATCGTTTCTGACACCTTTGTTATCATACTACTTTGCTGTTACTCCTTTGCTTGGAAATACCAATCTTTCAGGTGTGGTTGAATCTCACATATTCAGCTGCTAATACTTCAGAGTATCCTCTCACCTCCTATAGGCGATCAACAAATTTGGGTCGAATACTCTACCCTCGAAAACTGGTACGATCCCACGCGCTGGTGGGCCGTCAACAACATTCTTCTAGTTTCGATTGCCGGAGAGTGCTAGCAGCATTCTTCTGGTGCCGTTACAAGGGGAAGAACAGCTGACATCAAGCATTTTTCTGACGCCGTTGCCGGGGAGTTATTGCTATATTCTCTGAGTCACTTGGGATTTATATCTGTTGATCACTATGAAGAATCTGAAAGATCCGAAGACCAAAGTCTTGCCCTCAACTATGAGGGGAGGTAAGGAATTGCCATCTAGCTCTGCACTTGATTCACCTTCAGTTATGAGTAAGTTTGCGACATCACCTCATGCTAGAAATCTTGAAATGTCGCCTGTGCTTGATGATGCTTATGATGCTACTGCTAGAGATGCTATGCTTGATACTATGCCTGATACTGCTTTGCGTGATACTGCTAGAGATGCTATGCTTGATACTGCTAGAGATGATATGCCTGATGATGCTATGCTTGATACTACTAGAGATGCTACTTTGCCTGATGTTCCACTAGGGGAATTCCTTGATGCTCATATTGCTAGATTTACTGCCAATGCTCGTGATGCTTCTGAAAATGCCGATACTATTGAGATAGAACCTGCTTTTGCTCCTGTTAGATCTAGCTCTCCTAGATATGAATTGCGTAATATACCTGAGGGTTACATTATGGAGGGAGAGACAGCTGAGGATTTTCTTGCGTGTAAGGTTGCCTATGACGCTGAGAAATTACTTCTCAAGTGGAAGGAAATATCTCTGAAAGCTAAGATGAAATATGGCCCGAAGTTTGCCACTTCACCTATCTTTATCACCGATAAGGACTATGAATTCTCTGTTGATCCTGAGGTAATCTCTCTAGTCGAATCTGAGCCTTTTCACGGTTGTGAGTCTGAGACGGTCGTAGCCCATCTTGCCAAACGACACGATATAGCCACGCTTTTCACTAATGAGGAGAAGACCCGTCACTATTATATCCTTAAGTTGTTTCCTTTCTCTCTAAGGGATGACGCTAAAGCCTCGTTCACCTCTCTTGCTCCTGGATGTGTGAGTAGTCCCAAGGAGATGGTCTATTACTTGTGTGAGAAATATTTCCCAGCCCATAAGAAGCAAGTTGCCTTGCAGGAAATATACAACTTTGCTCAACTCCAAGAAGAGAGTCTCCCACAAGCTTGGGGGAGGCTCGTCCAGCTACAGAATGCTTTGCCTGATCACCCTCTTAAGAAGAACGAGATACTTGATATCCTCTATAACGGACTTACCGATGCCTCTAGACACCACCTAGATAGTTGTGCCGGTTGTGTTTTTAGGGAACGAACTGTAGAACAAGCTGAGACCCTACTGAATAGCATCCTGACCAACGATAATGCTTGGACTATTCCCGAACCACCTCCTCAGCCAACTCCGAAGAAAAGAGGTATTCTATTCCTCAGTCCCGAAGTTATGCAAGAAGCCAAGAAATCTATGCAAGAGAAAGGCATTAGATCTGAAGATGTCAAAAATCTACCACCTATCGAAGAGATCCATGGTCTCGATAACCCGATACAGGTAGTAGAAGTGAATTCTTTGCGTAGGTTTGAGGAGAGTGATATTCCTTTTGATAAACCTGCTAGCCTATGCTTTGATGAATTTGACAACTTTGTTGCCAAACAACAGAGTTTCAATGATTATGTTAGCAGACATTTGGAACAAAGTACTCGTATGCTTAGCCATTTAAGTGCTTGTGTAGACAGAAATGTCAATGATCTGAAGCTTCTGAGTAAACATGCCTCTATGATTACTACTCAGGTAGAACAAGTACTTAAAGCTCAGAATTAAATGACAACTCTGTCAAAGTCATTACTAGAGGAGGCTAAATGACTCAGGAACCTTTGTATCCTGAAGGTCATCCTAAGAGAATTGATCAAGATTCTCAAGGAATCAATGCTGATACACCTAGTCATCCTAAGGAGAAGAAGAAGGATGATAGAAACCTACATGCCAGTTCACCAAATACTGTAACACCTGAAGAACCTAATGATATTTTTGTGTCTCATGCAGAAACACAATCTGGTGATGAACATGAACCTGGTGACAATATGGAAAGTGATGTTCATAATAATGCTCAACCAAGCAATGATGAGGATGTGGAGATTGAACCTACGGTTAATCCTGATAACCCACAACCTAAGAAATACGATAAGAATGACTTCACTGCTAGGAAGCATGGTAAAGAAAGGGAGCCATGGGTTCAGATACCTATGCCATTCCCTCCTAAGCCATCCAAGAAAAAGGATGATGAGGATTTTGAGTTCTTCGTTGAGATGATAAGACCCATCTTTCTGCAGATGCGGTTAACTGATATGCTCAAGATGTCCCCGTATGCCAAGTACATGAAAGATATCGTGACTAATAAACGAAAGATACCAGATCTTGAGATCTCCACCATTCTTGCCAACTACACTTTCAAAGGTGGAACTCCTAAGAAACTTGGTGATCCCGTTGTGCCCACTATACCTTGCTCCATTAAAGGAAAGTACGTAAGAACTGCCTTATGTGACCTTGGAGTCGGTGTTAGTATTATGCCGCTCTCTCTTTATTGTAGACTTGAATTGGATAAGTTGACACCCACTGAAATTTCTCTGCAAATGGCCGACAAATCAACTGCTTTCCCTATCGGCATTTGCGAGGATGTGCCTGTTGTGGTCGCTAACACCACTATCTTAACAGACTTTGTTATCTTGGATATTCCCGAGGACGATGCCATGGATGTCATCCACGGAAGACCCTTTTTAAACACTACAGGGGCTGTTATAGATTGCAACAAAGGCAATGTCACTTTCCATGTCAACGGTAATGAGCACACAGCGCACTTTCCGAAGAAACGATATCAAGTTCATTGAATCAATGCTATCGAAAAGACTTCATCGATTCTTATTGGGAGCTTTGACTGCCCTATTCCTCGTGTCAAGATGAAGTATGATTTGCTTGTTGGGGAGATACATATCCCCATTGAGGTGACTTAGTGGCTATCAGAAAGTTCTCCGTTCTCTCTTGCGATTCGAGAAGGTTTTGTCATAAGGACTTGATCAACCCCATTGATGGATTTCTTTCGATGGCCATGAAACGGATGAATCATAGAGTCACATACCTCTGTTTTAAAGCTTTCATTTTCTTTTTCTTAGAAGAAAAATGATAGAATTAGTTTAGCTTTTCCTGTTTTCTGTTTTAGGGTCCCGGAGAAAAATACCTCAAAAATAAAAGTTCTCCAATGGCCCCGAAAATTTAGTATGATTTTTTCTGGAATTTTTGAAAATTGCTGGTCCTCAGAGCTGGCCTGGGGGCTAGACCAGTGGGCCACAAACCCTGCCACCGCCACCCCCTGGTGGCGGAGTGCAAGCTTGTGGGTCCCATAGGGACCCCCTTGATACGTCCATTTTTTATCATGCTTTCATGTTGATATTTATTTCTTTTTGGGCTGTTATATTACTTGTGGTACCATATTTATGCCTTTTCTCTCTTATTTTGCAAGGTTTATTTGAAGAGGAAGAATTCAGGCAGCTGGAATTCTGGACTGGAAAAGGAGCAAATCCTAGTCCACTATTCTGCACATCTCCAAATGCCCTGAAAATTGACATGGATTTTTTCTCGAATATATTAAAAAAACTGGGCGAAAGAACTACCGGAGGGGGCCACCAGGGCCCCACAAGCTTGCCCACCGCCACCACACCCCCCCCCCTAGTGGCGCAGGGCAGGCTTGTGGGCTGCCTGAATTCCCACTAGCCCCCCACTTTTGCTATATGAAGCGTCCAGGTCTGGAAAAAATCAATCGGGAGCTTTTTCGTGCTTTCGTCGCCGCCACGAGGCGGAACTTGAGCAGATCCAATCTAGATCTCCGGCAGGACGATTCTGCCGGGGAAACTTCCCTCTCGGAGGTGGAAATCATCGCCATCGTCATCACCAACACTCCTCTCGTCGAAGGGGAGGCATCTTCATCAACATCTTCATCAGCACCATCTCCTCTCCAATCCCTAGTTCATCTCTTGTAACCAATCTTTGTCTCGCAACTCCGATTGGTACGTGTAAGGTTGCTAGTAGTGTTGATTACTCTTTGTAGTTGATGCTAGTTGGATTACTTTGTAGAAGAGTTTATGTTCAGATCCTTGATGCTATTCATTACACCTCTGGTCATGATTATGATTATGTCTTGTGAGTAGTTACTTTTGTTCCTCAGGACATGGGATAAGTCATGCTGATAATAGTCATGTGAATTTGATATTCGTTCGGTATTTTGATATGATGTATGTTGTTTTTCCTCTAGTGGTGTTATGTGAACGTCGACTACATAACACTTCACCATACTTGTGCCTAGAGGAAGGCATTGGGAAGTAGTAAGTAGATGATGGGTTGCTGGAGTGATAGAAGCTTAAACCCCAGTTTATGCGCTGCTTCGTGTGGGGTTGATTTGGATCCACTAGTTTAACGCTATGGTTAGACTTTGTCTTAATTCTTCTTTTGTAGTTGTGGATGCTTGCGAGGGAGGTTAATCATAAGTGGGATGCTTGTCCAAGTAAGGGCAGTACCCAAGCGCCGGTCAACCCACATATCAAACTATCAAAGTAACGAACGCGAATCATATGAACATGATGAAACTAGCATGACAGAAATTCCCGTGTGTCCTCGGGAGCGTTTTTCCTACTATAAGACTTTGTTCAGGCTTGTCACTTGCTACAAAAGGGATTGGGCCACTTGCTGCACTATTGCTACTACTTGTTACTTGTTACTCTTTACTTTCTACGTTTCACCTCGCTACACAATCACTTGTTACCGCTACTTTCAGTGCTTGCAGTTATTACCTTGCTGAAATCCATCTATCAGAGCCTTCTCCTCCTCGTTAGGTTTGACACTCTTACTTATCGAAAGGACTACGATTGATCCCCTATACTTGTGGGTCATCACCCCTCCACTCATTCCAGCTCCCAGCCTCTTCTTCCACCTCCAGAAAAAATTGTTTCGCAGCTCAAACCCGTGTTCTTGCTCATTTGGCTGTGATTTTCGATCACCTTTCTCAAAGCACCATTCTCCGAACCATTTTGGGGAAATTAATCCTTGGTAAGTGACTCCTCTATTGGTCCAATTAGTTTTTGCTCTAGTGCTTTATCCTTCGCGTATTCTTGCTACCTTGGTGACCCTGTTCTTGAGCTAGAAATGTTGATTTTAGCTGGTCCCAAGTAGTTTTAGCGAGTGATACGGTCTCTAGGCACTAGTAGGAGTAGTTGCTACAAGGTGTGGTGGGTCTTCATTCACTTTTCTCTTGAACTTCAAAAATTTCAGCAAAAGGAAATTATGTTCAGGAGGAAGTTTCATGGTCGTTCCTCAAGTAAGAAGGGTCCTCGTCTTTCTTTTCGGGACCCCGAACCTTTTCAACTAAGGGCACACCAGTACAACCATGTGAATGGCCTTCCGATGAGTTCATGATCGAAGCAGGTTTCAAGGATGAGTTTGATACACTTATCCGCAATGCTGGGTTAGAAGAATTCCTCTGAGATAAATGTGAATAGTATGCTTTGCTCACTGCCTCTTTCGTGCGTAGATTTAAATTTTCAGTTGGCCGTGACTCATCCATACTGTTTGATCTGTACGATAAATCCTATAACGTGGACTTGGAGGATTTCAATAGGATTTGCAAGATACCCGATGGGGGTAGTATTAATGCTCCTTCTAAGTCTTCAGTCACAGACTTTGTCTCCAGTAGAACTGTTGGAGAAACCAGAGATATCACGCAAGCCACCATAGGAAGCATCCATTTCCCTGCCTTGCACTACCTTGCCCTCTTCATAGGTAGGTGCATTAACGGCAAGGGTGCACATTGTCACCTATGCGCTTCCGATCTTAGTATCCTTAAGAGCACAGTAACAGGTGACATGAGCTTCAATATGGGAGCTATAATAGCAAGGATGCTGAATAAAAATGGAAGTGAGCGGGATTTCTTTGGTGGAGTTTATGATACACGCTTAGAAAATTTTCTTGGAGTATCCATTCGTCCAGAAGACCCTCCTCTCCGTACAGCCTACCTTGATCGTGTCGCTCTAACACGCTACCAGTTCCTTGAGAGAGATCATGGATCCCTCCTATACCGCTTGATATTTAACCGGCAGCGTGTTTTCCATATTACCCTTCCTGCTCCTGCTTTCTTTAACTTTGAGGTAAAATGAAGATACTACATAACCATAGGAGAGGCAGAGGAGTATGAGAGGGAGGCGACGGCTGCTCGACTTCGTGAGGCAGCCATTCAGGCAGTGGCTGCAGCACTCCCGTATAACACCCATTATCACTTTGGGTTTCGCCAGGATCATCCATGGGAGTAGACCAAGTTAGGCCAAAAGCCTAAGCTTGGGGGAGTACGTGTTCTCACCGACTTTACATTCATGCTGATGCTTTCACTTTGTTAGCCGGTGTTTACACTTTGCCACTGTATTATCCATGCTAGTTTATTTTTGTTTTCTTGTTTTCTTGTTTTGTGTCCTTTTGAGAAAACCCAAAAAGATTTTTCTTTCTTCTTTTGCTTGTTGGGAGCTTTCCCGTGTAAATAGCTTTCTTTTTCTTTGGGTCAAGGTAGAAGATATTGGTTATAATGTTTAGTGGTTCTTGCATGCATACCTGTTTAGCATTCAAAGAGCCATATTACTTTGTCTTCTCCTTTGTGTTTGCCTGCACATTTAGCTTTGTCCAATGCGCTTATTATTGTTCACTTCGTTCGATCGTGCAAATGAAAGGCAACAATGATGATATATGATGAAGTGACTGAGACTGAAAAGCTGGTATGAACTCTATCTATTTTGTTTTTGTAAATATGACTAGCTTGTCGACCCAGATTCAACTTTGTTGTGAGAGAACCATGTTTGCAATGGCAACTTAGAGATCATAGTTTCTGATGCCATGCTTATTTAGCTGAGAGCTTATAATGGTTTGTCTTGAATGCCAACATAGATTTTGAGATGACTATGATGTAGTATGATAGGATGGTATTCTCCTTTGAATGTTTCAAGTTGTTTGACTTGGCACATGTTCATGCATGTAGTTGAAACAAAATCAACATAGCCTCTATGATGTTCGTGTTCATGGTGATTTATATCCTGTTCATGCTAGCATTCAATGTTAGTCAAACTCATTGCATCTTTATGACTGTTGTCGCTCTCTAGTTGGTCGCTTCCTAGTCTTTTGCTAGCCTTCACTTGTACTAAGCGGAATACTTCTTGTGCATCCACTTCCATAAACCCAAAAGTTTTTCCATGAGAGTCCACCATACCTACCTATTTGCGGTATCTACTTGCCGTTCCAAGTAAATTTGCATGTGCCACTCTCTAAACCTTCAAGAAATAATCTGTTGCATTCCCGAACCGCTCATGTGGTGACAGGGGGCTATTGGTATCTTCCATGCTAGGAGTGTTATGTAGCGACCCGACTCAAAACGAGTCAAGCCTCTGTTTCTGTGCCATCCCTGGATCAGTATGCTGGCACACACAGTACATCAATGTATATATCAAAGTGCAATCACATGTAAATAGCGTAAAACTGATATATACCTTAAATATCTCAGCGGAAGCAGTCAAGGGAGTGGAGTCCCAATAACACCAACGGCAAGTTGCATGTAGACCGTAACCCTGAATTGTACTCTTACTCATCAAAGAAAAATATCTGCAACATAAGACGTTGCAGCCGTGTAGGTCAGCATATTGAATATGTCGGCAAGTCACATAAGAGAGGGGTGAATAGGAATCATCTATACTATATGCATATATGGCAGGTGGGGCTATAAGTTTTTAGTGAAAAGCAAGTTTTCTCCTACATCTAGAGAGGGTTAAAAGCAAAATGATTACTACGTTGTTTGTTGTTAACGAGATGGTTCTGCCAACCAATTCTTGTACCCGAGTTGTCAATAATTCCCACATCAATATTATTATTTGTGTTGAGAATTTCAGATAACTTTAGTTCCTTTGGCTCAAGTTGTCCATGACCGTGGGCACGGCTAATCGATTAGGTTTGAGTACTCTGCAGAGTTTTGCACACGTTCCCCACAAGATTTGATCGCCTCCGAGTATGTCCTCGCACTTCAGGGTGTTTGAAGACCGGATGATCAAAACATGGTGTTTCAACGGGTCCCTCTGAATCCCTGTCGGTGCCCATCCATTCCTACCGTTCTTCTACATCTGCTAGCATCGCCTGTCCAGAGTCGCCGCGTTGTCCAACCAAGCCAGAGCCCATAATGACTTGTGGCTGTGCAGGTAAGCCTTGGGTCTTGAAAATATCCGTCCGTCTCTTTGAGCCTGGGTGAAGCTTTCCGCAAGATGTCATGGCCGTCTCGAGCATCCCGGGTCATCCACTTGTTTCTCCAGGGAGCCGATCAACCGTCCTTCACCCAGAGTTGCATTGCATCACGAGGTCTTGAAAAGTCTTGACCTAACCGGTCTTGGTTATTAAATTATTCTCGCATCACTCGTGATAAACCCTCAACCAGGATCCCGTCTACTCAAGCATAGCAATATGAAATTTGTCATCCCGGGCCAAGTAACGGGGTTGTTGGGTGCCTACCACATGATACTACAATATGTAACCATAATTTCCAAGTACCTACTCAGCATGCAATTGGGCATAGGATTGTAGAACCACGATGCATAAAACATAGGTGATAGATGATCAAATGACTTGCCTGGTGATGTTGACGAAGAAGAATTTCTCGAGAAATAACTTGATAGAATACTCGTCACTCTCCGATGAAATCTATATAACAAACATATCATTTACATAAGCACTCATACTAGCAATCATTCTAGCAATCAAAACAAAAGAGAGAGTGAATTAAGAATCCGAAAGAAACTTCAAATAAGACTAGGGAGTCTTCTACTACATCAAACACTAAGTAGTTTTTGTCTAACAGAAAATAATAACACGGAACTAAGATATAAATTTAACTAAGATAAAATAAAGTATTTTTTGACAAAACTTTTTGAAAGTATTTCCAAACGGGATTTGAAACAGTGGAGAAACAATTGCAAGTTATTAGAGAACTAGAATTAATTTCATGATAACATATAAAAATAAAAATAAAAACTTGTTGCAAACCTACTGTTAACTAACAGAAACAAAACATAATCTTTCTGAAATATAAAAGAAAAATAATTTAAAAACAACTAAGGAAAGGAAATTAGTCACAATCCTAAAAGAGGTGAAATAGAAATTGTTTCACAACAAACAATGAGCTAAAATACTCAAACAAATCTGAAATTTTTACCACTGATAAATAACATCACTAGTGATCAGTAGAAAAAAGAATTAAATTAAAAGCTATTTTTAAACTCCCAGAATAAGCAAAACAAGATTTAAACTAAATCTGATCTAATTCAAACTTGAAAATTTTAAACATAGACAAATTATATGTTTTTAAAAACTACAGACAAATTGTGATCTACTGGAACAAGTTTCAACTCCATTGGTGTTATGGATCAAAAGTTATGATGAAAAGAAGATTGGAACTTTCTCTATTTTTGGAATTAAAACAGAAAATAAAAATGAATCTAATCGGACAGGGGTACACGTGGCGCTCTCTGATTGGTCTACGGGTGTTTGCTGCGGGGAAATCTAACAAACGGCCGAATCTTAACAGAAACCTCTTCGGCTAATATTAAGTAATGAAAAACCGGCCCGGTTTTGTTTAAAAGACCGAAAGGGTACCGGTGATCTAATCTCTACCGTTTACTCACGATCTAACGGCTCAGGAAAAGATGGGGGGTCTCACCGTGAGTTCCTGGGGCTCCTTCTCCGGCGAGACAGAGAAGAGGTGGTGCTCGGGGAGGGGGCTCGCGCGATCTCCGGCGGCGTCCGAGACGTGGGGAGGAGGGAGGTGGGTCTCCTCCGTCGATTGGCGGCGACGGCGAGGTGCTTCGAGGTCGGGGAAGAGCAGGGGCGGCCGGGGAAGTTTCATGTATCGGCCAACTCCGGCGAGATGGTGGCGGGACGCTGCGGTGGCGAGGTGCTCGGGCTAGTGGGAAAATGGAGTGCGGTGATCGAGGGTAACTCGCTGGTTGTCTCGGTGCTGCGGGGGGAGGGGGGTGCGGTAGTGGCCGGGGCGGCGTGGCGGATTTTCTACTGGAGCCTGCTCCAGCGAGGTGCGAGGGCAGGGCGAGGTGGTTCTGGCATGGGAGGAGGGGGGCGGGGGGGGGGGTGTGGAGCGGCGAGCTTATATAGGGGCAGGGGGCTCGGGGAAAGGAAGGGGAGGCGAGATCGGGGAGATCCCGGGATCGAGGAGGTGGCGCCATGGAGGGTGCGTGCGCTGGGGAAGGAAGGGTTACGGGAGAAGAAAGGTAAGAGGAAGAAGAAGGAAGGAAAAAAATAAGGAAGGAAGAAAGGGGTGCGCTAGGTGGAGGAGATCCCGGTGGGATTTCGGATCTCGGCCAGGGGATTCGGCCCGTTCCTTTCCTAACGCGTGCTGGCGGTTTCCAAAAAAAGATTTTTTTTAAACAGCAAGAGAAAGAATAATAGGAAACAAAATAAAAATAATTTATATGGGGTATTATATACCATAATTTTCAGAAAAATATTTCCTACTCGCTTATCATTTTTCCAACACCAAAATAAAAAAATTTAAAAAATGTTTTTTTCAGAAAAAAAATCCCTAAGGCTTTATTTTATTTTTGAAATTATTTTCTCCACAAGGTTTGTGTTTTCCTTGGCTCAAAATATGTCAAAAGTGCCCCTGGTCATTTTGGAGGGTCATATTCCTCCTCTCTTTCTTGCTTGCAAGAATTTTTTCCCGGCACTTCTTGCACAAAGAAAACAAATAGAAATGCAAAAGAAAAATTTGAAATAATTCAATTGCAAACTCCATTCAAATTCTTTATAGTTGAAGAAGTCATGTCATCTTCTCTCATTGCTTTTAACTCGCTCAATTTGAATTTACCGGAGAAGGGGGAGAGTCATTTTATTCCCTCTCATTCAAAAGTTTTGAAAAGTTTCAAATTTCACTCAAGTTTCAATCACTCAAGCAAACAAACAAACAATGTAATAATTATATTAACATTCCAAAGTTTGGGATGTTGCATGTTATCCTCGACATGTGCTTATTCACTGTCATTCACGAGAAAGGGGCCGGTAATTGGAATTCCCAGTTCGACGCTTAAATCGAAAACATAACTGTAAAACAAGACTCCCCTGGATTGATGTCAGTATGGACGGTACCCGAGGATTCGGCTAGCCGTGGAGTGTGATTGATTGGTGGTGGGGGAGTTAAAACTTTACTTTTTTGTTTGGGAACTACCTATAGCATGACTAGCATGGAAGATATTGAGAACTCTTGGTCATTGCGTTGACAATGAAAGCATGCCACCCAAAATTATTATCTCTGTTTTCAAAAGCATTAGCTCTGGCACCTCTGCAAATCAATGCTTCCCTCTGCGAAGGGCCTGTCTATTTATTTTCCTATTGAGTCATCCTCCTCTAATATAAGCACCAATTAGAGAGCACCTCTGTTATTTTTATGCTTTGCTTTTGATTGATATTCAGTATGACTATGACTGGATCTTTGTTGCTATGAATTACAATCCTTAGTCAGCCCCTGATCTTTGAAAGTGCTCTGCATTTGTGTTTTGCGTTGTCAGAAAGAGCTAGTGAGATACCACCTATTCATATTGCTTCATGCTTGTTTTGATTGAAGTGTTGGTATTTGAAACTCATTATTATTTGCTCGTTAGCTGATTATGCCATTGATATTAGTTTACCGTGAGACCTTTGTGTCACTTTCTTATGTGGTTAACTTGTGATCTTGCTGAAATTCTGGTTTGAGTTAGACATAGTTGCAACAACAAGATCAAACAGAGTTTGTCAAAGTTTTTCTTTCTCTCTCAGTTTGTCAACTGAGTTGCTTGAGGACAAGCAAGGTTTTAAGCTTTGGAGAGTTGATACGTCTCCATCGTATCTACTTTTCCAAACTCTTTTGCCCTTGTTTTGGACTCTAATTTGCATGATTTGAATGGAACTAACCTGGACTGACGCTGTTTTCAGCAGAATTGCCTTGGTGTTAATTTTGTGCAGAAATCAAAGTTCTCCAAATGTCCTAAAAATTTACGGGGAGCATTTTTGGAAAATATGAAAAATATCTGCGCCAAGTTCCACCAGAGGGGGTGGGCCAGTGGACCACAAGCCCTGGCTCCGCCAGCAACCCCGGGGGGCGGTGGGCAGGCTTGTGGGGCCCACACGGCTCTGCCGCCCCCAATCTCAGGTCTATAAGTTCCCTTTCGTCCTAGAAAAAATAAAGAGAGAAGTTTTCGTGGCGTTTACAATACGGAGCCGCCGCCACCACCTGTTCTTCATCTGGAGGGTAGATCTGGAGTCCGTCTTGGGCTCCGGAGAGGGGAAATCGTCGCCATCGTCATCATCAACCTTCTTCCCTCTCCAATTCCATGAAGCTCTTCGTCGTTCGTGAGTAATCTATTCGTAGGCTTGCTGGGCGGTGATGAGTAGGATGAGATCTATCATGTAATCGAGTTAGTTTTGATGGGGATTGATCCCTAGTATCCACTATGTTCTGAGATTGATGTTGCTACTACTTTGCCATGCATAATGCTTGTCACTAGGGCCCGAGTGCCATGATTTCAGATCTGAAATTATTATGTTGTCACCAATATATGTGTGTTTTAGATCCGATCTTGCAAGTTGTAGTTACCTACTATGTGTTATGATCCAACAACCCCGGAGTGACAATAACTGGAACCACTCCCGATGATGACCATAGTTTGAGGAGTTCATGTGTTCACAAAGTGCTAATGCGTTGGTCCGGTTCTTTATTAAAAGGAGAACCTTAATATCCCGTAGTTTCCTTTTGGACCCCACTGCCACGGGAGGGATGGACAATAGATGTCATGCAAGTTCTTTTCCCTCAGCACGTATGACGACACACCGAATGCATGCCTACATCACATTGATGAATGGGAGTTAGCCACATATCTCTCCGTGTTATAACTGTTGCATGATGAATATCATCCAAACAAATCACCGACCCATTGCCTACGAGTTTGTCCTACTTCTGTTGTTACTTGTCTTTCTCTGCTGCTGTTACTACTGTTGCTGCTGCTGTTACTTGTCTTGCTCTGCTGCTGTTACTACTGTCGCTTGCTTCTGTTGCTACTTGCTACTGCTGTCACTACTGCTGTTCCTTGACATTGCTATTACTCGTTACACTGCTGCTACCTGCTACAATCTTGATTCGTGGTCATTGACGGGAACTGACAACTTCCGCCAACGAGGCAACTTGGCTCTATTGATACAATCGTTAGGAATAGTCTATCGTCAACAGATCGTTTCTGACACCGTTGTTATCATACTACTTTGTTGTTACTACATTGCTTGCAGATACTAATCTTTCAGGTGTGGTTGAATCTAACATATTCAGCTGCTAATACTTGAGGGTATCCTCTCACCTCCTATAGGCGATCAACAAATTTGGGTCGAATACTCTACCCTCGAAAACTGCTACGATCCCACGCGCTGGTGGGCCATCAACAACATTCTTCTAGTTTCGATTACCGGAGAGTGCTAGCAACATTCTTCTGATGCCGTTACAAGGGGAAGAACAGCTGACATCACTCCTCAATACTTAGTCACTCTCTCTCAGATTTGGCATGGGTAGGAGAGATTGATCTTGTGGGAAGCAACGTGGGGAAGGTAGAAATCAAGGTTCAAATGGTTGGAATGGAATCCTGTGAGCACAACACACGAGTACGTGGTTCTCTCTCAGAAAAATGGATCTAGCAAGTGTAAGTGTGTTCTGAGTGCTTCCTCTATGAGTTAGAGGTATGTGGAGGGGTATATATAGGCATCTCCCAAAATCCAACCGTTACAACATTATTGCCCAACTTGGTGACACCAAAATGAATCTCGGTAGTACTGATATGATAACCTAGAGTGGTTTCCAAATCTTAGTGAGACCTATTTCAAACTCGGAAATTTGAAAACTTTAAATATCCTCAACAGAAAGTTTGTCACACAATCTAGGTGGTACCTATAGGAATGTTGGTTGTACCGAGAGGGTGGGTTTGGCATCGGATCTGTCTAAATGTAAAATCGGTAGGGTCGAGTGGAAATTGTTGGTGGCACCTATTTAACTTATGTGGCTTGGGACAGATATGTTTTATGGGAGAATGGGTGTGTATTTTTGGTGGCTATCTATAAGCACTTGGGCAACCAATTCCTCATAATACCTCATCCCCTTTTAATAGTATTGGCTTTCCTATGGACCCAAAGTGATTTGTCACAAATATAAATTGTAGAGTCTTCTTGCTTGAAGCTTGAGCCAATCCTATTCCTTGATTGCAACAAAGGGGTATCTGCACACAATCCTATAGCCAAAGCATCTTTGAACTTTTCTGAAATATACTTGAATAAACTCATTAGTCCAATGATGCATATTTTGTGATTAATTACCAAAACCACCTTAGGGAGCAATTGTGCTTTCAATCCACCCTTTTTGGTAATTGATGACAACATATAGATCAAAGCTTCAACAAAAGATATAACCAATGATTAAGTATGTGAAAAGCAGGAGATCCCCCTAAATTTCTGCATTATTTTAACTTTGTGTTTGAATCCAAATGCACAATCGATTAGGATCATGGGCTAATCTTCCATGTCACATACAACTTGGTGGTGCGCATAAACGATATGAATGAATATGAATGCACATAAGACCAATAAGCAAGGCAATGATCATAATCTAGGTAGCTGAAAAGTAATAATGTGGTAGTATTAAACTACGAAAGCGTATGGTCAAACACACATCTAAATGGATAAAGTCATCCAAAAGACCAAAAGTTTTGAAAAACCAAACGAGAGCACATAAAATGCAAAAGCTCTCCCTCTTGAAACCCCGTTGATCAATAAACTTATCCCCTTTGGAAACAAGTAACCAAAAAGTTCAAAGGTCTATAAATAAGCGTATCTCTGGGCATGCTCTCCTCTGGTAGCAGAAGTGGGAGTAGACAAGAGAGCATCAATGAAGGCTTCGGTAGATGTCGCTAGAGCTAGAGGTGTAGACACTGGAGGTGCTCGGGCAGGAGCTGAAGCTTGAGTTGATGAAGATTGTCTTGCTTTTGGTACTAGCACAACTGCTGGCCTAGTCTAGGTCGTGAACCGAGTGGTACTACGAAGAGGCAAATCATCATCGTCGTCGTCGTCATCATCACTAGAGCGTGGAATCTTCACCAGGTCAACTTCATGCCGAAGCTACTCAACAGTGGTGGGCAACTCCTTCATCTTCACATCCAGGTCATGGAATTTTATCTCCACAATGCTCTCTAGGCTCTTTAGGTTCAGCAAGATCTCTAAAACTTTCTTCTCCATCCCTTGGATGGTGCTGACCAAGAAGGACATCTGCTCATCTCTCGTTTTGAGCTGTGGGGGTTGAGCTGGAGCATTCTGAGCAGCCGCTGCAGCTGCTAGCTCTGCTGCCTCTCTAGCTATAGCTGAGCAAGGATGAGTGTCCTCCATCACAACTACATTATCCTCAAACTCTGGCTGAAGTGGCAAATGAGGACGATCAATCGAATATGCATACTTGCCAATCTTGGCATTGATGAGAATCTGAATGTATGGAGCATATCCACACGATCTTTTCTAGTCTGCAGCAGTTGTCCTCACAGTCTCAACAATCAAATCCATCACCTTGAAGCGAGTGGATAGTCATTGGGAACTCGCTTGTACATGTTAGACATGGAGTTATGATTCATCTTAGGATCTGAATACACATCCAAGTCCTCTTCTTGAGATTTTGGAGTACCAATCATAGTGTCCCATTCTTCAACTGTGGCTTCATATATATGACCATCGGTCATTCAGAAAATTGTGCCATCTACATAGAAGTGAACTGTTGAGTAGAATTGCATAATCATCTCATCATGCCGTGAAGTCATCTCTCTACCACCAAACTCTTCAATGTCAACAAGGTTGAAGTTTTCTTTCACATGGGTAAAGAATTCTTCATTGGCTTTAATGTATTGCGAGTCGACATATCTCATGTCACTAACAGGTGGACTCTTATCAAACAAAACAGTCTCATAAAAATCTTGTTCTTCCCTTGTGTGAAAGCGGGGATCAACAAAAGTTCTTCTCGTCACGGCATAGGAATCAATGTCTCTCCACTTCCTCAGCCCAGCACCTCTCCTCTTCTTCATGTCTTGAGAAATTGGATAAGCTTCATTGTGAAGTGGCAAATGAGGTCTTAACTTCATAAGGATAGGTGCATCCTCTTCTTCTTCCTATGTAACAAAGGCTCTGGAAGCAGTGTGTTTCTCTTTGGAAGTTGCAGATATGTCCTTTGTAGTCCTCTTGGGAGCTACAAGCTTCTTAGGAGCAGAGGACTTCTTAGGAGCAGAAGGCTTCTGTGGCATAGCATCAGCAATAAGCTTCTTCTTTGGAGGAGGAGGCACCTCAGCTGGTATTTGTTCCTACTCCTCATTAACAACATCTGGATCTTCATACATGGAGGTTTGTCTACGAATGACATGCACAATCCTATTCCTGGGTCTCTTCACACCTGGCTTTTTGTTTCAAGAAGGTTTAGCATACTCTTTCCTTACTACCTTCCTGACAGCAGACTTCTCCTTCTGCTTTTGGGGAGCAGAATATTCAGGAATAAAATCAGAATCTTCTTCATCAAAATTTAGCTTCTTCCTGGACCTGGTAGCTACCTTGGGCATGCCATGGGATCTCGGAGTACCTGGATCCAAAGGGGTCCTCCCAGGACTAGTGCCTGAATCAGATTCAGCATGGGGCTCACTGAAGTTGTTCTGACGGTCATCGGATCCTGACATCTTGCAAGACCAATAGACGAGCAAACTTGCAGACTCACACACGAGCACACAAGGTGACCTTGTGAAAAGATATAGAAGAGCTTGAAAAGCAAGCATTACAAAATTCCAGAAGTTCTGTAAAATTTGAACTCTCAAAAAATATTTTAAACTTTCAGCAAAATTGGATTTCGGTTCCACCGAGTCAAAAAATTGGAGCCACCGTGACACATGTATTGTTTTACACAAACTTGGCACCCCTTTCCAGTTTTACCAAAAAGAAGAACTCGGTTCCACCGAGAACATTCTCAGCAACCCTAAATCCAAAATCAATACTACAGACTTTTCCAACTCGGTGACACCGAGAATCAATCTGGCAGACTGTTAAACATAAAAACTTCATTGCTCGCTAATCTAACGAAGTTGTTGCTGACAGAACAAGTAGCAATCTGTTGACAGATAATGGCATAGCCGTTTGGGCAAGAATCAGATAAGAGTGCAAAGGGACTTCAAATCCATAAACTAATTCGGTTGGATCCGCTACTGCGGCCACGGCAGTGAAGATCCCGTCGACGGCGAATACTCTTGGCGAAGGCGCATGGGTGGAAGGCAAGGTGATGTCTAGGGACTAGGTCGCAGCAGCGAAGGGGCTACTGCAATGCGACGTTTGAAGAAAATTTTCAATTGTAGTGTCCACTGATATATGTATCCCTTCACTTTCGATAACACAGAGTTGAGATTTTCGATGCCAAACTCGGTTACAGCAAGATGAACAATACTGATCAACCCTAAGCTTCGGTGGGACCGAGATTTTGAGGTTGCTCACACTGAGATGCACTTTGGGAGGTTTTGGAATTCAGCCCTTGTCGAGAGGATCTCCGAATGCTCCATACAGAGAGTGTCTCTAAAGAGCATGCTCAAATTTCAAGATGTAGCATGAATGGAATTTGAGACAAGAAAGCATAGATAGCTAGAGGAGGGTACTTAGGTATTCTTGTATATCCGATTGACCAAAATAAAAAGAAAGCCAAATAAAAACAATTGGATATCCTCGAATGAGCAAAATATGCATACCAACATGCTCACACAGTAAGATGTCAAACAAAACATGGTGAACATGCACAAACATTCTAGCATTTATCAAGCATTTTGGCGATGAGGAAGTCATCTACGTATGAGTATATTGACTTAGGATCCAAGTAAGAATACCTGATCATAAGTCATACTCATCGATTAAGCACAAGTGGGGCTACCACTTTTACATAATGCATTAATGTGTTCACATCATTTAGCAGACACTTATACTCAAGTCTGAGAGTAAAGCTCCCCTTATATGTGACATCGCCCCTAAGAGGGAGCAACTAGCCTTGGGTTTTGTCGTAGAAGCCTTCAAGTAGGTTAATTGGTGGTGGATGCTCATTGTTGATGAAGATCATGTTGAGTTGGGAGCAATCCTTGTTGTTTCTTAATATGTTGAATAGTAATGCGATAATACAAATCATGGCTCTTAATAATAAATGCGTGCAGTGATCGTATCAAACCACCTAAATGAACATTGAGATCTAGGAACTTCTGAACCAGTCACCCATCCTTGGTCTACTACACCCACAACATGCTTAACTTCCGAGTTCCATTTGAATCGGTTAGGGGCTGGGAAGCTGGAACTTGCTGATAAGGCATGTGTCCCTACATTTATAAAGCGTCCCCTGATGGGCACCTCGTGGGACTAGCTATGTACCACATACGTTTCTAGTAGTACGAGAAACCGTGTGCGATGTCTCATAATGGCGTTGCCAATGCTTGCTTGGAGTGATGATGAAGTCTCACTCATGCTAGATGGTGCAATGCCTCTCTTGCTCTCTGGCCTAATCCATCTCGTCCTCCTCATCGAGGAGGTTGATGAAGGGGTCGGTGCCTTGACGGGAAACCGGTTGGGGGAGTGGCGGGAGACCGATTGGGGGATAGGCAGGAGAAGCATGTTTGGATAGAAAACCATTTTAATATAAATTGGATGACTTATGAAAGAAGGAAAATTGAGCTAGCAGAACATGTGCGCACACCATGCATACACGCGCACGGGCTCTAGGCGGTTGTATAGATCTGCTTTAAATTATTCGTGGTTCGTTTGGCCTTTCCAATGTACTACACTTATTAAGTTTTCTAGGCATTTAATATGCATAATTCAAATTTGAACTAAAAGCACATGCTCCATGTCACCAAAATGGGTTGAAAAAACATACACTACAAGGAATATGCTAATACACGACGCTATTTTTTCATCGCTACATCGTCACGGTTTTCACGACGAAAAACCAAGCGTCGAAAACGGAGGGTCACAAATGAACAGCAGCGACGTTTTGATCAAAATCGTCGTAACTTTTACGACAATTCCTGGATTGTCGTAACCTTTATGACGATCCTAAATCATCGTTCGCAATCAAACTCAGTCCTACGTGGCAGTCCTACATGGCAAAATTACGACGAAATCAAAAGGTCATGATTGAAATCAGCCCAACCCATTTCAATTGATCACATGGGCTGATTTTATTTTTGGGCTTTTTCTTACTCGGCTTCTTTTTGAGTCTTAGCCCATTTATAGCCACTTTTAGTTTTCCTTTTTTGAAATTTTTTTTGGGCCTTGCCCTTTTAGTGCCCACATACGTTTGGTCCAGTTTCAGTTTTGGCCTTTTTCATTTTTGAATTCAGGAACTTTTGTTCCCAAAACCTGGTTTCATTTCCATTTATTCGGCCTTTTCAACCAATTATTTGTCCAATATTAAATGCAGCAATATTTCATATTCAAATCAAGAAAACTCCAAGTCGAATTAAAATCATCCATCATATAACATCACATAATACATCTCCCAGGTTTACATAACACAATAACTCATCTGATTCACAATTGACAATCAGATACGAATTTTCACAGCTAAAGTATTAACCCAGAAGAATCTCAAACGAAAATACAGAAATTAGCACTCGCTCTGAAGAAGTCATCCTGCTCGTGCTTCCCCACTCCTAGTTTTGCATCCCTGATACCAGCTTTTATGGGCTCTAGTATACCTGCATCCAAACAAAGTAATGTATTGTTGAGGCACAGGAACTAAATGGCAATGCTAAATTGTAAAACGTCTTTCGAAGAACAAAATATCATCTCACATGAAACTGTAGCGTAAGTTTAAACAAAATACGAGGCAGAAATAAAAGAAAATGTTCAGATCTTCAGTAATATGAAGTAACAGATATACTCTCGTTGGTAATCCACCCAAAACTTTTCATACAGGCTATATGTGACAAGGAAACACCCTAACAGTAGAAATTACTGGCGGTAACTATTAGCAATTTTGTGTATGTAAGTGTAAATATACGCGGTGTAGGAGGGACATATTACAGAACTGGAATAGCAAAGCAAACTAGATGTATAGGTCTGGTATACAATCCCTCGTTTCATGCACTCAAGCTCAATGAAGTAATTGACATAAAACATTTCATAACTACATAGGACAGCATAGCATCAAAGTATCAAACAACACAATCAGCCTCTCCTAGGGGCTCAACAATCTTCACAATCTTTGCACTACTAATATTTTGTATACATCACCATAAAATTACCATCATATCTGCTATACTTTCTTCGTTTTATAAACAAGTAGTAGAGATCTGTAACATATCCATATGATGATCACATAACAATGTGACAGGCATCAGGTCAGTTACTCCCTCCGTTCACTATTACAAGATGTTCCAACTTTTTTTAAAATAATTGTATGTAGACAAATTTAAGTGTGTTTGTTCACTCATTTCAGCCCATATGTAGCCCATATTGAAATATGCAAAACATCTTATAATAGGGAGTGATAATTGACCTAATGGAACTTAATCATAATATCAATAGTTTGACAATCAGACATACAGGACCATCCACTTACTATGGGAAGTGACAAAAAATTAACAAATCAAACAACATGATAATACATCTGTTCCTACATGAAAGACGTTTTAGCAGTATTAGGATCAGAGGGTGTACTAAATAGACAAGCACATATTGATATGGCACATGAAAGATGCAGAAACTGAAACAATTATATAGCCCCCAAAATAGTCCCGGCGTTGTGAACCTTCAGACGAGCAAAGAGGACAGTGGTGTACACTGAGGATAACCAAGTTTAAAGGGCATGAACACAGAAACCGACCTCTTTCTTTCGCTGTGAGGGCATAAGCATGCCAAATCAACTCTGTGCCAGTTGCCCGTTATCTTGCTCTAGTTTATCAGCTATGTAGCACAAAAGTAGTTATCACTATCTCTCTATTTATTGCAAGGCCAAACTAACCAGAAAACAAGTTCCAGAAATATTCCTACAAGGGAATTCTTTACCTAAATCAAAGATTTGTCCAGCAACATAATCCCTGTTGCCCAGAAGTGGTGACGAAGACAATGTGTTGACCCAGTACTTGTTCCAGAGTAGATCAAGGAGGTGAGAAGAAATCTGCTTCATGTACCCGCCCCCTCGTACTGGACGACGTCCACCGCTGAGCACTCGCACACCCTCCCCATGTACGTGTCCTGCAGTGCCGGTGTCGCCAACGTGCACGCTGGTGAGTCTCAAACTGCTCTGACAATCGATTGGACAAACGCCACTGCAACAATCTGGAATGATGTTTATTCAGAGAAGGAATGATGGATGCTATACCCTGCAAGCGGTTATGATGGTCTTTTCGTCGCGCTAGTTGTGCACGCACTCGTCCATCTCCATATCTGCAACCAGATCGTAGAGATCAGTGACCACAACTAATGAAATGAAGCGATCCGTCAGGAAAACTTCAACTGTGATCAGGTTGTAAGAACATACATGCAAAATGAGCTAGAATCCAATGCAAGTGTGGTGCTTGCTACTCACCACTACTATCTCTCCCTTCTTTGGGGATGGGCCATCTCCAACCCGCAAGTCCTGCAATTCCTCATGGGTTAAATCTGAACTTTTGAGTATTATGCAGGAATCATCAATGGCAGCGTAAGAACCTTGTAATGGAGGCCTGACTCTGTTTCGGTGTAATCTAGATAACTCATTTTTGTCTTCCCATAATCCTTCCCACGGAGCGCTGGCACTATAATTGCAATATCAAAGAGTAAGTTCCAATGGAAAACTAGAAAACTTATGAACGCCTAGATAAGTTCGAATGGAAAACTAGAAAACTTATAAACTTTTAAAGAAAAGCTCATTTTAACAACAGTTAGCTATATATAGTATATATACGCCGGCAGCGGCTTCTTAAGTTGAATGATTTTTCTGAAGTATCAAGACACCAACGAACTAAATAATGTCTACAAAATATGCTAACAAGATATGAGGGATTACAGCCTTAAGGTAAAACTAATATAATCTAAGAACCAGCGTCTCTTCTACAATAGCAATGTAGCAGATTTCAGTCCACCTATCGGCCAGTTAATCATTCAGAACATATGTGTTATAGTAGAGAAAAACTTGTCTACAATGTTGACTATCCAAAGACCTGATACCTACAGGTTTATAAATACATTCTTAATACATTGAAGCTTCAAAGCGTATGTGTCATAGTAGAGCAAAACCTGTTTATAAACGCATTGTATAGTCATAGTCGATAATTTGGGGAAAGTATCCTCAGGTCCATATAATCCAAGGAAAGAAGCAAGTGATCATCACAGTAAGTGCAGAAAAGTGGTATGGATATGTTATCATCACTTCTCACAGCAAACAAAAAATGGTGTAGGAGTTTCTACTTATTTAAGACAAGACAACTATACAGCATCCATGACAGAATGTGCTGCTTACTAGACATTCAGAATAAGTAGGAGGAAATTATCATCAAATAGATCACAAACTATCACAAAGGGAATCGTAGAATTCGATGCGAAGTTGACGTTGATACTATTGAGCATTCATCTTATACTGAAGTAGTATGAACTACCATCCTATGTTATCTGAATGCATATTGGGCCGGAGATGTCAAGACGAGATAAGATGAAGGTCGGGACATACTTCCAGTACGTACTAACAGGCACATGCTGAACATTGTATCACGGAAGCCCAAAGTGCAGTAAGGAAAAAATATGGACCAAACAGGGTCAGGCATTTAAAAATTTAACACAACAACTGCAACCAACTCTGAATAAAGATCCTCACTAGCAACGACAAGCAAGGTAAGTGAAGTGACAGTACATAAGAAATGACATTTCAAAATCTTCCAACAGAAAAAAGCATTGTACGATAACTGAGGTGAGAAGTTCAAAGTAACAACAGAATTTCAATCTTAAAGTGATTATTGTGGTTCTATTTCGCGTCGTCGAGACTTACTAGACCTCACACGTTTTTGAACTGAATTTGGAATGTATAGCACATGTTGGAAAAATGGAAATCGAAACATTCACTTACAGCAGCCATTAAGACCGAGCTGGTGCTCCGTCTTTAACGCTTGTTGAAGGCGGGGCGGACGACCTTGCGGTGGCGCTTCCAGTCATCGCCGTCGGCGAGCACCAGCCCCTTGCTGAGCAGGCGGGCGGTGTGCGGGTTCTGGATGTTCTTGGGGTACATCACGTTGTAGTTGGGGAGCACCTGCTCCACCACGTTCACGTCCGCCATGCACAGGCTCGGCCTGGCACCAAACCAGTACAGGAACGTGCGACCTGCAGGAGACCAAAACGTAAGAGCAAGAACTAGACGACCCTGGATTGGAACTTTGAAGGAATTGCGATCTATCTGAGGTTCTCGTACCATGGACGGGGATCCATTTGCGGAAGTGCTGCTGGACCATGGGGACGAAGTCGTGGTCGCCGATGTCCAGCGCGATGCCAGCGGTGTCGTTGCGGAGCCGCTTGATCTCGCCGAGGTTGCCGGCGAAGAAACTGTAGCCTGGCGCCCTGGCCCGCCCACACCCTGCGTGCGGAGCTGCCAGATGATGGCGTGCGACCTCCACACGAGGTACACCAGCATGTTGAACACCCACGAGGCCAGCACGGCCGCCACAGCCTCCGCCACCATCCAGACGAGATCTGATAGATCTGATGGATCCGTGGTGATGGGAAGGAGCCGAGGGCGGGGCGGAATGGAGCGGCCGGAGGTGGTGGCGTGGTGCGGAAGGGAGCAACCAGAGCTGGTGGTGGTGGGGAGGGAAGGAAGGAGCGCTCGATCGGATCTAGAGAGGCGGCTCGATCGCATCTGGAGAGGGAGAAAGGGTGGGTGGGTGGTTAGGGTTTTAGTTTTTCGAAGACGGGCTCCACCGTTGGATGAGTGGTGGTGGATGGCTCAGATCACGTTCAATTGGATGATCCACGTGAAGGCAGTTTCTCATCTCTCATTGGCCGACTGAGAACTCGATTTTTTAACCCAAATCTTTAGAAAAAAATACAGAAAATATCAATTATTTGTTGCCCAATTGGACTACTTAATTTTTTTCAAAATATTATACCACTTGAGTATCAAGATGTTTTCGTGGCTAGCTAGCTTGGAGGCACAATGGCCAGACAAACATATAGCAGGAGCGCGGCGAGAAGCGACGATGCTTCGACCGAGAAGAAGCAACCCGCTGGCCCAGCGGCGGATCACGGCATCCACCCACGTCCGAACAAAGACAATAACTGGACTAAAAAATCCAATAGAAGTGTCTGCATTCCCGGATGCCAAGATCCGGCACTACGAGGCCAGATCTCGTCTCGGGCCGCCCGGTGGTGCGCGCACAGCAAGATCCACCAAGCTACTTACAAGGAAGAGAGATACATGGATCCATGAGTGACATGGAAACATAGTTAGGACATGTTACGACGTTTTTATAATCGTCGTAAAAGTTACGACGATCTCATCTTTTGCGGTTACGACGTTTTTGACTAACATCATCGTAATTTATATGTAGATTTGATCCCCTCAAACGGTTTACGACGATCTCGGATGAAATCGTCATAGATTTATGACGAATTCATCAACGAGATCTTAAAAAACGTCATGTATGAGCATATTTCTTGTAGTGATTTGTGTCCTTGGGTTCCATGTTGAGGTCCCATACAATGAACGTGAATGGGTTACAAACATCTCAGCATATGACTAGGCCACAAATATTGAGTAACTTGGCTTTTTAAATCTGCATAATCAGAAACCTGTATGAAATTCTTGAAACTTATCCCGATGTTATGACACGGGACTTATACGAAATGATAAAATTTTTGACCAATTTTGGACAAGTTTTCGGACAAGTCTCTTGCACACACGAACTTATCTTAAGAAGCTGATACTTGTGATCCGTGTTGGGTTTTCCATGAGGAGGAATGTGTTATCGCAGCACAATGTGGGTAAGTATTTCCCTCGGTTATGAAACCAAGGTTTATCGAACCGATAGGAATACCAACCACAAGCGTCTTCAGCGGCTGCACACAAAAGAACAAACAACTTGCACTCAACGCGAGCAAGAGGGTTGTCAATCCTCGTGTTCTTGTTATTTGCAAGCGAGTGAGGTGTGTAAATAATTGTATATAGCAAGATAAAATAAAAACAAGTAAATGGCAGCAATAGTTTTCTGTGGTGCGAAGGTTTATATATATATATATATGTGTGTGTGTGTGTGTGTGTGTGTGTGTGTGTGTGTGTTGTGAATAGACCCGAGGGCCATAGTTCTCCCTAATGGCATCTCTCATAAAAAATAACTTGTGGTGGGTAAACAAATTACTATTGGGCAATTGAAAGAAAAGTATATAGTTATGCAATATTCTCGGCAATGACCATGTGTATATATGCATCACGCCCATAAACAAATAGTCCGACTCCTGCCTACACCTATTACTATTACTCCACTCATCAACGGCTCTCCAGCATGCATCTACATTACTAAGTAAATCAGAGTAATGCATGGAGAACAATGACATGATGTAGACAAAGCAAACTCAAGCAATATGAATAAATCCCATCGTTTTATCTGTAGTAGCAGCAACACAAAGACGCATCTTGTCCCCTTCTGTCACTAGGTTATACAAATTCGCTAGGTTGAACGTACTACAACACACCCTTCTCACCGAAAAAATATAAATCTAATTGGCCAAACTATTTCAATAGATCATTTGAGGGTGACGACGATCTCCTCCAAGGGCCTCCCATCCACCTGATAATCTCCTGTTCCACTTCCTTAAACCTAGTGGAAGCACAATTGCTCCCTAAGGTGGCTTTCGTAATTAATCACAAAATATGCATCATTGGACAAATGAGTTTATTCAAGTATATTTCAGAAAAGTTCAAAGATTCTTTGGCTATAGGTATGTGCGGAGATTCCCATTTATTGCAAGGGAGGATAGGACTGGCTCAATCTCCAACCAAGAAGACTCTACATTTTATATTTGTGAGAAATCACTTTGAGTCCATAGGAAATTGGTGCCACCAACAATTTCCACTCGACCCTACCGATTTTACTCTTAGACAGATCCTATGCAAAACCCATCATCTCGGTACAACCAACATTCCTATCGGTGCCATCGAGATTTCGTGACCAACTTTATGTTGAGGAGATTTCAAGTTTCAGAATTTCCGACTTTGAAAATAGTGTCACCGAGATTTGGAAACTAGTCTAGGTCAGCATATCGGTACCACCGAGACTCATATATCAGTCTCACCAAGAATTCAAAAGTTGCTACATTTAGTGAAACTCGGTACCATCGAGATTCATTTCGGTGTCACCGAGTTGGGCAATAATATTGGAACGGTTATATTATGGGAGATGCCTATATATACCCCTCCACCTACCTCTCACTCACAGAGGAAGCACTCAGAACACACTTACACTTGCGAGATCCATTTTTCTGAGAGAGGAACCTACTCATGTCTTGAAATCAAGAGATTCCATTCCAACCATTTGAACTTAATTTCTAGCCTCCCCAAGTCGCTTTCCACAAGATCAATCTCTCCTACCCCTGCCAAATTTGAGCGAGAGTGATTGAGTGTTGAGGAGACTATCTTTTGAAGCACAAGAGCAAGGATTTCATCGTTCTAGCACTCCTATTATCTTTTGGAGGGTGGTGCCTCCTATATTGGTTAGGTGTCGCTTGGGAGCCTCCTACTTCTTATTGTGGAGTTGAACCAAGATGTTTGTATGCGCCAAGAGATTGCTTACTTTGTGAAGATCTACCGTGAGTGAGGCTAGTCATGTGTGGACAGAAGCCATGGTGGAATAGTCAAGGCCGCTTTTTGGTGGACCCCTTGTGGGTGGAGCCCTCCATGGAATCTCATAGCCGTCACCCTCCATGGGTTGAACTCTCCACTAACATGGATGTATGATAGCACCACCTATCGAAACTATGCCCAAATTTCCATGTCAACCTTTGCGTTTGATCTCCCTACCTTACCCTCTACTTTACACATGCATGTTTTACTTTTCCGATACTATACTCTTATATGTGCATGTGTAGGGTGTACTTGACTAGTCATAATTGCTAGAACTGGACCACACTTAAAATTGGGAAAATGATAGGTTTTGATCTTGTCAAGTAGTCTAATCACACCCCCTCTAGACATACTTTCAATCCTACAAGTGGTATAAGAGCTTTGGTCTCCATTGCATTGGTTTCACAAGCTAGTGAGGGAAATTATCATCATGGAGGTCAATAATTCTATGGCACTAATTTTTCTAGTTGGAAGCATAAGATGAAAAGGCATAATCTTGGTCATAATCCTGCCATTTCGGTTGTTGTTCGTGTTGGTGTGTAAGGTGGTTTGTTCGAAGAAGAAAATAACCGGATCTCGATGCCACAGCGGATGAGCTGAAGATGTTGCAATACAATGCTCAAGCCTTTGATATACTGTTCAACTTCTTGTGTCCTGAAGAATTCAACAAAACCAGTCGCCTTGAGAATGCAAATTAAATTTGGGATACTTTTATTGATATGCATGAAGATACCAATTCTGTCAGGGAATCTAAGTTGGATGTGCTTCAAATTCATCTTGACAAGTTTAAGATGAAGGATGGTGAAGGAGTTGCCGAGATGTATTCTAGGCTAGCTCTCATCACAAATGAGATTGCCCGCTTAGGAAGTGAAGAGATGACAAAAAAATTCATCATCAAGAAGATACTTAGAGCCTTGGATGGAAGATACGACCCCGTGTGCACATTAATTCAAATGATGCCAAATTAGAAAGATCTCAAGCCAACTGAAGTCATTGGAAGGATTGTTTCTCATGAAATGTCTCTCAAGGACAAAGATGAGTTGCACAATAAGTCAAGCAGTGCTCTCACTTCTTCAAGTGACAACCTTGTTACCAATGAATATATCATTCTCATGTTCAAGAAATTTAACAAGTTGTACAAGAGTATAGGCAAATAGAGAAACTCAAGCTCAAGATATGATGAGAAGTGTTCGTCTAGTCGTGACAAAAACTGGTACAACTGTGGAAAGACCGGACACTTTTCCAATGAGTGCTCGGTTCCCCACAACCGAAGAGAAGAGTCACCTAGAAGAAAAAGCTCAAGAGATGAGGAACCTCGTAGAGAGAGAAGGAGTAGAGAAGATCATTATGAACGAAGACACTCCCGGAGAGGCAAAGAATCAGAGAAGGAGGACAAGCACACCAAGAGCAGTTCAAGAAAAAGACATCAAGCTCACGTTGGTGAATGGCCTTCTGGCTCCAAGTCTGACAACCAATACGAGAGAAGCTACCACTCCAACTGTGACTACAGTCAATATGGGGGTTTTGCCGGCATTGCGCTTGTTTCCTCCAACTCCTAGGACATATTTGATTCACCAAATGAAGGAATTGGAAACTGCTTCATCGCTAAAGCCCCAAGCACTAGTGCAGAATCAAGCAATAGTCCCGACTCGTAAGGATCTTTAGTGTCGGTTCAACAACCGGCACTAAAGGGTGGGGACTAAAGCCCCCCCCCCATCCTTTAGTGTCGGTTCGTCCTGAACCGGGACTGAATGCCCACCACGTGGCACGAGCCCACGCCGGGGGGCTGGGGGCCTTTTTTCTTGGTTGGTTTGGTTACACCAACCGGGACTAAAAGGTTTAGGGGTTTTGGGTTTATGGTTTAGTTTTCCTTTTAATTTTGTGTTTTCCATTTAATTATTTTTAATTTCGAACATAGTTTACACTATTACATAATGTACACATTATGCATATAAAAAACAATTTCTGGTAGAACCGATCATATATATATATATATATATATATATATATATATATATATATATATATATCATCCAATTTCTCGCACGACCATTCACACATATACATATATATACAATTTGTCCTACAATTTGTAGATCATTACATGGAGGCATTACATCTTGTAATGGTACTCTCCTTTGGGATCTATAACCTCGTCGAGCAAAAATCCTGCTATTTCCTCTTGAATTTCTCATACGCGATCCGTTGGTAGGAGTTGATCCCTCCTATCTTGCATCTTTATTAAGAAATAAGATCGATATGAATATATTAGTTGTGTGTATATATATTAGATCATGATAAAAAATAATTGGGAATAGTGTTCTGGCAAACGTACCCGAAGTTGTCTATCACTTTTGGACCTTACACACGTCATCATGTGAATGTTCTCGCAAACGTAGTGTGCACGTAAATTATTCCCGGTCCTTGCCTCGCGCACTTTACGAGAATATAATACAATCAGGTAATAATTAATCAAGCATGACAATGGTATTAAGAATTAAAGAGATGGTAGCTAGCTAGTACTACTTAATTAATTACCCTCGGTCGCACCCATTTCAGTTTTTGTTTCCATGGACCATCAACCTGTTTGATGAACTTTTGCCAAGCCCTGCCCGCTGGCAAAGAAAATAAATAAAGGAGTTATTAATTAGTTGATATCAGTAAATGAACTAAAGAGGCCCACATATAGTTCGATAATGATTGAAATTACGTGTCGACCATCCCCTTCACGATTGCGTAGTCTCTATCGTCTTTAAGTAGTGAGACCAGTACTAGAACTTTTCCCTTGTCAATTTCAGTGATTAGCAGGATCCAGTGAAAACTGCAAGCGCACACGTTTGTATAATTAAGCCGGTATGTGCATATATAACTCATCAACTACACTTATTAAAATCTAGAGTAAGCAAAAATAGAATTTGTAGTACAAGACAGTGTCACTCAAGAAGTTGTAAGGAAGTAGTATTTCTGGTTGGGTATTTAGTCGCACCAAGAACTCTACCAATCTTATCTTTGTGTCTTTTCATTCCCACGTACGCGTCCATGTCTCTTCATTAATGGTATTTGGGTCAATGAGCCCTATGCCATAGCGTCCAGCTTTTTTCATTTCATACATCTTCCTTCTACTTAATATCACAGAAAAGAATATATACTGAGGATAATTACACGTAATGAACGAGCACTACAGCTACCTAGAGACTTAAGTTACAGAAAGAAATCACATACAAATAATAGCAATTGACGTGAGATTTGTCGAGTGTGTCTTGATTGAGTAACTAAAACATTTCTTGATACTCAACCCACAAATCTTTTTTATGGTAGTAATGCTCTGCATGGACTTTCACCATGAAGGACTCTCGATTATTAGTCTTTACTACTCTCAGGTACCATTGATGCAATTCTAACATTCTCGTTGATAGAAGCGGGATCTTCTCAGGCTTGACCATAGGTTGGCCGTGGACATCTTGTTGGGGAACGTTGCAAGGGAAATAAAAAATTCCCTACGCACGCGAAGACCTATCATCGTGATGATCATCTACGAGAGGGAGATCGGATCTACATACCCATGTAGATCGCTAAGCGGGAAGCGTTAAGAAATGTGGTTGATGTAGTGCGTCTTCGCGATCCAAATCGCCGCCATCCCACAATCCGTCCTGATCTAGCACCGAACGGACGGCACCTCCGCGTTCAGCACACGTACAGCTCGGTGATGATCTCCGCCTTCTTGATCCAACAAGAGAGACGAACAGGTAGCTGCATTCTCCGGCAGCACGACGGCATGGCGGTGATCATGGTGGAGCTACTTCGTCAGGGCTTCGCCGTGTCGTACCCATCTAGCTACGAGGTGTTATAAAGTAGTGGAGGGACAGAGGTTTGCACAAACTCTTGAGTTGCAAAAACCCTAAAACCCTCCACTGTATATAGGAGGAACCAAGGGGAGGTTGCCTTTCCTCCGACTCCAAGGAGGAGGCTTTGGCCGAAGCAATGAGGGAGGAGTCGTCCTCCAATTAGGTTTGGTGGAGGACTCCTTCCTATCTTCTCCACCTCCTTCCTTCTTCTTCTTTTTCTTTTTCCTCTTTATTTTTGCCTTGGCCGAAATAGGCTTCTTGGGCTGGCCTCACCAGCCCAAAAAGGGCTGGTGCGCCACCCACGGGCCTATTAGGTCCTCTCGCGGGTGGGTGGCCCCTCCCAGTAAAACCTCGGAACCCATTCGTCATGCCCGGTACTTTACCCGTAATACCCAAAATCTTTCCGGAAGCCAAATTCAACAATCATATATATCAATCTTTGTTTCTGGACCATTCCGGAGACACCCGTGATGTCCGGGATCTGATACGAGACTCCGAACAACATTCGGTTCCAACATCAATAATTCAAGTATACCAAAAACGTCACCAAACCTTAAGTGTGCAGACCTTGCGGGTTCGATAACTATGTAGATATGACCGAGACACTCTCCGGACAATATCCAATAGCGGGAACTGGACGTACATATTGGATCCTACATATTCTTCGAAGATGTTATCGGTTGACTGTCTATGTCAAGGATACACACAATCCCATATATCATTCCCTTTGTCCTTCGATATGTTACTTGCCTGAGATTCAATCGTCGGGATCGCCATACCTATTTCAATCTCGTTACCGGTAAGTCTCTCTACTGGTTCCGTAATACAAGATCCCGTGGCTAACTCTTTAGTAACATTGCTTGCAAGGCTCGTTTGTAATGTTGTATTACCGAGTGGGCCCCGAGTTACCTATCCGTCACACGGAGTGACAAATCCCAGTCTTGATCCATGCTAACTCAACGAACACCTCCAGAGATGCTTCTAGAGTACCTTTATAGTCACCCAGTAACCTTGTGATGTTTGATACAAACAAATCATTCCTCTGGTGTGAGTGAGTTACATGATCTCATGGTCATAGGAATGTATACTTGACATGCAGAAAACAATACCAACAAAATGACACGATCATATGCTACGTTTATAGTTTGGGTCTTGTCCATCACATCATTCTCCTATTGATGTGATCCCGTCATCAAGTGACAACACTTGTCTATGGCTAGGAAACCTTAACCATCCTTGACCAACATGCTAGTCCACTAGAGGCTCACTAGGGACATTGTTTTGTCTATATATCCACACATGCATTTATGTTTCCATTCAATACAAATATAGCATGGATAATAAACAATTATCTTGAAATAGGAAATATAATAATAACTATTTTATCATTGCCTCTAGGGCATATTTCCAACAGTCTACCACATGCACTAGAGTCAATAATCTAGCTTCACATATCTATGTGATTTACAATGTAATGAATCTAACACCCATACAGTTTTGGTGTTGATCATGCTTTGCTCATGGAAGAGGTTTAGTCAGCGGATCTGCAACATTCAGATCCTTGTGCACTTTCAAATATTTATGTCCTCCTCCTTGATGTAATTACGGATCGCATTGAAGTGTCGCTTTATGTGTCTGGTCCTCTTGTGAAACCTTGGTTCCTTGGCTAGAGCAATGGCACCAGTGTTGTCACAGAACAACTTGATTGGGTCCAGTGCACTCGGCACTACTCCAAGATCTGACATGAACTGCTTCATCCATACACCCTCCTTGGTAGCCTCTGAGGCAGCTATGTACTCCACTTCGCATGTAGAATCAACTACGACGCTTTGCTTGGAACTGCACCAGCTTACCGCACCCCTGTTAAGAATATATACATAACCGGTTTGAGACTTAGAGTCATCCGGATCAGTGTCAAAGCTTGCATCAATGCAACCCTTTACGACGAGCTCTTCGTCACCTCCATAAATGAGAAACATTTCCTTAGTTCTTTTTAGGTACTTCAGAATATTCTTGACCGCCGCCCAGTGTTCCACTCGTGGATCACTTTGAAACCTTCCTGCCATACTTATGGCCAGGCTGACATCCGGTCTTGTGCATAGCATTGCATACATAATAGACCCTATGGCTGAAGCATAGGGGGCGACACTTATCTTTTCTCTATCTTCTGCAGTTATGGGACATTGAGTTTTACTCAACTTTATACATGTAAGAGAGGCAAGAACCCCTTCTTGAATTGTTCCATTTTGAACTTCCTCAAAACTCTATCAAGGTATCTGCTTTGTGAAAGAGCTATTAGGCGCCTTGACCTATCTCTATAGATCTTTATGCCCAATATGTTAGCACCTTCTCCTAGGTCCTTCATTGAAAACTTTTATTCAAGTAATCCTTTACACTTTTCAGTAATTCTACATTGTTTCCAATCAGCAATATGTCATCCAAATATAATAGTAGAAACGCTATAGAGCTCCCACTCACTCTCTTGTAAATACAAGCTTCTCCAAAACTTGTATGAACGGAAACGCCTTGATCACCTCATCAAAGCGTTGGTTCCAACTCCGAGCTGCTTGCACCAGTCCATAAATGGATCGCTGGAGGTTGCACACTTTGTCAGCATTCTCTGGATCGACAAAACCTTCGGGTTGCATCATATAAAACTCTTCCTTAAGAAACACGTTAAGGAACGCCGTTTTGACATCCATCTGCCAGATTTCATAATCGGAAAATGCAGCTATTGCTAACATGATTCAGATAGACTTAAGCATCGCTACAGGTGAGAATGTCTTGTCGTAGTCAACTCCTTGAACATATCAAAAACCCTTTGCCACAAGTCGAGCTTTATAAATGGTCACATTGCCGTCCACATCCGTCTTCTTCTTAAAGATCCATTTGTTTTGAATAGCCTTGTGACCTTCAGGTAATACTTCCAAAGTCCATACTTTGTTTTCATACATAGATCCTATCTCGGATTCATGGCTTCTAAACATCTGTTGGAATCTGGGCCCATCATTGCTACTCCAAAACTCGTTGGCTCATTGTTGTCCAACAAGATGATTGACAAGAAAGGATTCCCGTACCACTCAGGAGCAGTACGTGCTCTTGTCAACCTGCGAGGTCCGACAGTAACTTGATCTAAAGCTTCTTGATCATCATCATTAGCTTCCTCTTCAATTGGTGTTGCCTCGACAGAAATTTCTTTCCGCCCTGCGCCACCATCTTGTTGAAGCAGAGGTTCCGCAACCTCATCAAGTTCTATCTTCCTCCCACTCAATTCTTTCGAGAGAAACTCTTTCTCAAGAAAATCTCCGTTCTTAGCGACAAACACTTTGCCCTCGGGTCTGAGATAGAAGGTATACCCAACTGTCTCTTTTGGGTAACCTATGAAGACGCACTTTTCCGCTTTGGGTTCCAGCTTTTCAAGCTGAAGCTTTTTGACATAAGCATCACATCCCCAAACTTTAAGAAACAACAACTTTGGCCTCTTGCCATACCATAGCTCGTATGGTGCCGTCTCAACGGATTTTTGATGGTGCGCTATTTGAAGTGAATGCAGTTGTCTCCAATGCATAGCCCCAAAATGATAATGGCAAATCGGTAAGAGACATCATAGAACGCACCATATCTAATAAAGTACGATTATGATGTTCGGACACACCATTACGTTGTGGTGTTCCAAGCGGTGTCAACTATGAAATAATGCCACATTGTCTTAAGTGAGCACCAAACTCGTAACTCAGATATTCACCGCCTTGATCAGATCGTAGGAATTTGATCTTCTTGCTACGATGATTTTCAAGTTCACTTTGAAATTGTTTGAACTTTTCAAACGATTCAGACTTGTGCTTCATCAAGTAGATATAGCCATACCTACTCAAATCGTTAGGGAAGGTGAGAAAATAACGATATCCATCACACGCCTCTATGCTCATTGGTCCGCACACATTAGTATGTATGATCTCCAACAAGTCACTTGCATGCTCCATTGTTCCAGAGAATGGAGTCTTAGTCATCTTGCCCATGAGACATGGTTCTCATGTGTCAAGTGATTCAAAATCAAGTGACTCCAAAAGTCCATCAGCATCGAGTTTCTTCATGCGCTTAACACAAATATGACCTAACTGTTAGTGCTATAAGAAAGTGGTTGTATCATTTTTAACTCTACACCTTTTGGTCTCAATGTTATTGATATGAGTGTCATCACAATCCAGATTCAACATGAACAAACCCCTCACATTGGGTGCATGACCATAAAAGATATTACTCATATAAACAGAACAATCATTATTCTCTGACTTAAATGAGATACCGTCTCGCAATAAACAAGATCCAGATATAATGTTCATGCTCAACGCAGGCACAAAATAATAATTATTTAAGTTCATCACTAATCCCGACGGTAACTGAAGTGAGACCATGCCGACGGCGATCGCATCAACCTTGGAACCATTTCCCACGCGCATCGTCACTTCATCCTTCGCCAGCCTTCGTTTATACCGCAGTTCCTGTTTCGAGTTGCAAATGTGAGTTACAGAACCGGTATCAAATACCCAGGCAATACTACGAGAGTTGGTGAGGTACACATCAATAACGTGTATATCATATATACCTTGTTTGGTGTTGGCGGCCTTCTTATCGGCGAGATACTTGGGGCAGTTTGTAGCGACCCGACTCAAGACGAGTCAAGCCTCTGTGTTTCTGTGCCATCCCTGGATCAGTATGCTGGCACACACAGTACATCAATGTATATATCAAAGTGCAATCACATGAAAATAGCGTAAAACTGATATATACCTTAAATATTTCAGCGGAAGCAGTCAAGGGAGTGGAGTCCCAATAAACACCAACGGCAAGTTGAGTGTAGACCGTAACCCTGAATCGTACTCTTACTCGTTGAAGAAATATCTGCAACATAAGACGTTGCAGCTGTGTAGGTCAGCATATTTAATATGCTGGCAAGTCACATAAGAGAGGGGTGAAAAGTAATCATCTATACTATATGCATATATGGCAGGTGGGGTTGTAAGTTTTAGCGTAAATCAAATTTTTCTCCTACAACAAGAGAGGGCTAAAAAGCAAAATGTTACTACATTGTTGGTTGTTAACGAGATGTTTCCGCCAACCAGTTCTCGTACCCATGTTGTCAATAATACCCACATCAATATTGTTATTTGTGTTGAGAATTTCAGATAACTTCAGTTCCTTTGGCTCAAGTTGTCCATGACCGTGGACACGGCTAATCGATTAGGTTTGAGTACTCTGCAGAGTTTTGCACACGTTCCCCACAAGATTTGATCGCCTCCGTGTATGTCCTCGCACTTCAGGGTGTTTGAAGACCGGATGATCAAAACATGGTCTTTCAACAGGTCCCTTTGAATCCCTGTCGGTGCCCATCCAATCCTACCTTTCTTCTACATCTGCTAGCACCGTCTGTCCAGAGTCACCGCGTTGTCCAACCAAGCCAGAGCCCATAATGACTTGTGGCTGTGCAGGTAAGCCTTGGGTCTTGAAAATATCCGTCCGTCTCTTTGAGCCTGGGTGAAGCTTTCCGCAGGATGTGATGGCCTCTCCAGCATCCCGGGTCATCCACTGGGTTCTCCAGGGAGCCGATCAACCGTCCTTCACCCAGAGTTGCATTGCGTCCGAGGTCTTGAAAATCTTGTCTTAATCGGTCTTGATTAATTAATCAACCTCGCATCACTCGTGTTATGCACTCAACCGAAATCCCGTCTACTCAAGCATAGCAATATGAAATTTGTCGTCCCGGGGCCAAGTATCGGGGTTGTTGGGTGCCTACCACATGATACTACAATTTATACTAAAATTTCCAAGTACCTAAGCAGCATGCAATTTGGGCATAGGATGGTAGAACTACGATGCATAAACATAGGTGATAGTATGATCAAAGTGACTTGCCTGGTGATGTTGATGAAGAAGAATTTTCGTTCTCGGGAAATACGTGATAGAACTATTCGTCACTCTCCGATGAAACCTATATAATCAAACATAGTATTCACATAAGCACTCACACTAGCAATCATTCTAGCAATCAATTAACAAACAGCAATAAAAGTTGATGCATTCAAAAATCAATAAGAGAGAGCGGATAAAAATCCAAAGGAAACTTCAAAGAAGCTAGGAAGCCTTCTACTACATCAAACACTATATAGTTTTTGTTCTAACTGAAAATAAAACACTAAAATATAAAAAATAACAGAAAACAAAATATAAAATAACTAAGATAACAGAAGTAAAATTTACAAAACAATATTTTTTATAAGTATTTTCAACATAGGAAATCAAACTAGCAATGCAATCAATTCGCAAGTTAGTATAGAACTAGAATTGATTCCATGCAAACAAATAAGAATAAATAAAATAAAATTTTGTTGTTGTTCAAAAGTTACTGGTAAATATCAGAAAACAAAATATAACTTGTCACAATTAGAAAAAAAACAAATTAAGAACAATCAATACAAAAGAAATAGCAAGAAAACAAAAAAAGGCTAAAATAGAATCTGTTTTCCTTAAAACCCTAAGTAAAATTACTTAAAAAAATTTAAACTTAAATTACTGATAGATATGCTCAATACGAAGCAGCAGCAAAAAGAATCAAATTAAAAGCTATTTTTAAACTCCCGGAATAAGCAAAACAAGGTTTAAACTAAATCTGATCTAACTTATATTTGAAAATTTCAAACATAGACAAATTATATGTTTTTAAAAACTACAGGAAATTTGTGAGCTACTGGAAAAATAATCACTATCATTGGACTAATGAATCAAACGTTATGGGCAGAACAAGATTGAAACTATTCTGTTTTTGAACTAAACAACAAAAATAAGATAAACGGGGAATCCATGTGGCGGCTTTTGATTGGCTGATGGGTGTGCGTGGCATAAGCTAACCAGCGGATGGCCGCTAAATAAGACAAATGCTTCGGTTCACTTAACTGATGAACCGGTTCTTTTTAGAAAACCGAAGGGGTAAGTACTTCCTAATCTATACCATAGGATCTAGATCTAAGGGCTAAAACTAAAAAAACAAAACAAGTCAAAGAAAAAAAAAGGAGAGAGCCTTACCGTGGCTGGGAGCTACTCCCTCGCTGGCAATGGCTGGCCGAGGTGGGGTGGGGTGCCGGTGGGGTGGGGAGGGGCCGGTGGGAGGAGTGGTGGAGGGGGGGCCGGTGGAAACTCCTCGGGGGGGGGGGGGAGGGCCGAAGGGAAGGAGGGAGTGCAGGGGGAGGGGCTCGGCAGGGAAGTTGCTGGTGTCTTCCTGGCCGCTGGTCCCAGGGGAGGAACCGAAGGGTGGAGGGCGACGGGGTGGCAACGGGGTGGCGGTGGAGGGGGCCGAGGTGGTGGGGAGAGGTGGCCGAAGGGTGGAGGGGTGCAGGGGTGGCCGAAGGGTGGAGTTTTCCTGGGAAGAGTTCCTGGCGATGGGAGGAGTTCTGGGAGGTTTTTGGTGACGACTCCGGCGAGGGGTGCGCGAGCTAGAGGCGAGGAGAGGCGGCGGTTTCAACGGGAATGGAACGAGGAGGACGTGGGGCTTCTTATAGAGGCGACGGGAGAAGCTAAGTGGGAAAGGGCTTCGCGAATCCCGGAGGTGGAGATCCTCCTCTCCATGGAAGGAAAACTTCGTGTGACGTGAGGGAGAGAGGAGGAAGAAGATGATCTTCTTGGGCCAGTGAAAGGAAAGTCTTAATGGGCCAGCAGGTATTTCCTAATAAAAGTGATTTCCTTCCTATTTTCAAAACTAGGAAACTAAATGATAAAAAGGAAATCAAATCAATTCGGAATAAAGAGTTTTTATATACTAGAATTATCAGAAAAATAAAATATAGATGATGGGCATTTTTCCACGGCAAAAATAAAAACTTCAGAAAAAATTGTTTTCACAAAATTGACTAAAAGGTTTATTTACTTTGGCAAATAATTTTCAAATGACCCTCTAAGTTTGAGGGTTAAAATAACTTTCAAAATGCCCGTGGGTTTGAGGGTCATGTTACTCCGCTCTTTAGAATGTATTTCCCGGCATTTCTTGCACGAAGAAAATGAATGGAAATGCAAAAGAATTCAAATGCAAATATCTCCGTTCAAATTATTTATAGTTGAAAAATTCATGTCATCTTCTCTCGTTGCTTTTAAAAGATTGAATTTGAATTCACCGGATAAGGGGAAAGTCATTTTATTCCCTCTCATTCAAAAGTTTTGAAAAGTTTCAAATTTCCACTCAAGTTTCAATCACTCAATCAAACAAACAAACAAATAATCTAATAATTATTTTAACATTCCAAAATTTGGGATGTTACAAACCTACCACACTTAAAATGAATCACGTCCTCGAGATTCGAAGAGGCTAGAAGGAAAGGTTAGGGTTTGGGGGTCTTCTAACAATTCCAATCTCCTGCAAAGTGGGATGCTACCACACTTAAAATGAAGGTTACTGGTCCCTGAAGATTTTAACAATCCTCTGGGGTTTTGGCATCTGACTCCTCACAGTCTTCATATCTTCCGTTATATTCATAACATCTCCATCAAAAACGAGGGCTCTTCCGTTGATATAAGCTTCTTCCGTTACTGGGTCTTCTTTAACTGTCAGTCTCGTGATCAATTCTAAATAACATATCGATGGTTCTCATGGTGGTCTACCATTTGTGGTTATCCTGCAGAGAAAGGGGTCTTGTCTTCATCCTCACCGTAAAATTTCCTACGCGTGACAACAAATTCCATGTACGTGGGGCTTTTCTTATACCATTCTAAGACTTAAACATAAGCTTCAAAGAACGTCGTCTCTTACTATGGGTAAGTCTCTCAGATTTACCATTCCGAATAGCAAGATAAATGATAAGAGTAAGTCGTCATGGTGATCAATCCATTCTGCACCCAAATCATTTCTCTGTATAAGGTTTAGCGAATCTCGCATTCTAACACTTGGGCATCCTCACAAGCGTTGCAGAATTTCTCTTGTCCACGAACGAAGTTCGAATAATCCATTGGTTCTGCAAGCTGAATAAAACATCTATCATATCTTCACAACTCTCTGGCTTTCGTATGTTCCTAAGAAAACGTTTGCTGATCCACCATAGCTTCTTCCATAAATCATATTCATTTCATAATCAATCCTTTATTACATCCTTGCTTTCTTCAAAATTCCAACTCAAAAGTACTCTATTACAAATGCTGCCATCCACATTGTTCAGTATGGTCGACCATTTCTGCCAACTTTATTCATTCGTCTCCCTTGGCGATACTTTAGTTCCACTGGAACTTTCCAATGTGCTCCTTGAAATCATCCATCTTTTGCTTCATCATGGTGGTCATGAGCTTCACCTCCATCATCTCCGCATGCACTTCACTCAGGTATTCCTGGGTATGACGGAGTCTTGCTTCAAGTATTTCTCCGATCTGACGTATGGCTTCCATGGCAGCTTCACGAACAGCATCAAAGAAGATTGCTCGTGGTACACGTGAAATGAAAAAGTATTGCCCCATAGTCTTAGGACAAACTCCTTTCACATGGTGGAGGTGTACTTCCACATAGCAAAGTTCTACTCCACTTTCCATGAATGGGTAGCCTTTGTAGACTGCATCACCTTCAAGATGAATGTGCTTCATCATGTCCTTCAGGATTTTCGGGTAATCATGGTCACTAGTCAGGGTCATGATCGTTTCTGGGCCCTTGAGGAATGACTCGTAGAGAGTTGTCATCTGCAGGTGTCAGTAAATAGGTACTCAGAGGAATGTATGTGTCTCCTTGGTAATCATGGTACACTCCTACTCAATGGATCCTGTGGGTGTACCGATTACTACCACACTTAAAATGAATTATACTCATGCCTGCATAGACCATATTTTCTCATATCCTCATAATTGTTCAGAGATCTTTGTTCGAAGAGAAACAACGCATACATTTTCAACATAGGCAATCATGAGACAATAAATTCCATTTATTCATGATGTTATTACAATCTCGGGGACTTCTGTTACAAAAAAATTTCACTCCATGATCTCATGAAAAACAAGAGTGCTTCGGATCACACTTATTGCCATGGTCAAAACTTAACTACTCCATTCTAGCTTTCTTCCTTTGCGGACAATCGCTAGCAAAATGTCCTGCTTCCTTGCAACGAAAGCAAATGAGTTCTGACAAGTCTCGAGGCTTCTTAGCTTTTGCTTTTGCTCCTTTGATTTCCGCCTTCCTTCCTGAGCACATGTATTTGTGGTGGCCAAATTTCATACACTTGTAACATCTGACATGACTCAGGTCTATGTCTGCAGAGATTTGGTTCGTCCGAGGGTACTTTTTCTTCTTTCCGGACTCCTTTATTTTGGCCAATTCTTCTATTTCAAGTGGATCAAACTCCACTTCTTCCGTCGGGAAGTTTCCCAGATACTCTTGGCTTCTCTTCGTGTAGTCCTGTGAATAATGTCCTTCTTTTCCGCATGAGTAGCATGCATTGGAGAAAAATCTGGTCAGACCTTGTCCATCAGGGTCTTCAATATATTCGTTCATCACCGGTTCTTCTAGAATCTTCTTCTTGAGGGTTTCCTTCACTGCATCTTTGTGCTGCTTGACAACTTCTTGCACCTTGGGGTAAATGTGACACTGGGCTGGGTAGTGGGTGGTTCCTTCATACAAGAAACAAGTCACCTGACTACTTGGGCACTCCCCAGCTGCGTGATTTTCTTCACAATGAGTGCAGCCATCCTTGTGTTCTTCCTGGGTGTGTCCTATTGCTCCACAGATCTTGCATGCACAAGTCTTCTCCTTCGGATTATCATAGCACTTCTGAATAAGACGGGATCTTAACAAAGTCTTCTTGAATTCGTCCCAGGTTTCTGCTCCACTAAATCCTTGTATGGCATGATGCATTTTCCACCAGATTGCAGCACTTTGTGTAAAGTACTGAAGAGCGTGTTCCACTTCATACTTCCTTGAGATCAAGTTGCTCCCGAAGTGGTTCTCCATGTTTTGAATCCATATATCAGCCTCCAGCTGGGTCATTGGTCCAGAGACTACAAGTCCAGCTTCATACTCCATCTGGTAGGGTTGAGGTTTTGGGGATGAGACGGGTAAGAGAGAGGGAGATACAAAAAATATTTTTGAGAATAGGTCTTAGTTGTGGCCGTTCGGAAAACACACACCAATGACGGCTCACAAATCATCGTATCTAACGTGGGTATATAACAGGGGTATGGACTTCTAATGGTCATATAGATATTCAAATGCTTCAGGGTCTTCGAATTCTTCGGGTCTTGAGAGTCTTCAATTGGTGCAGCTTCAATTCTTCAATGCATGATGAAATCCTCTCTAATTTAAAGTGGGACTCAGTTGATCCTTCATGTGTTCAAAGGGGTAAGGGTATTGTCTAACTATTTGAGGTGAGAGGGAACATTCAATGAAATCAAAAGAGATGAAAAGTAAAAGGTGTCGTTGAAAATAAATTTTTTGAGAGATCCTTTCCTAAGAAATTTCCAGTTTCTAGGGTCACGTCCTACAGTCAACATCTGCTCTGATACCATCTCTGTAGCGACCCGACTCAAGACGAGTCAAGCCTCTGTGTTCCTGTGCCATCCCTGGATCAGTATGCTGGCACACACAGTACATCAATGTATATATCAAAGTGCAATCACATGTAAATAGCGTAAAACTGATATATACCTTAAATATTTCAGCGGAAGCGGTCAAGGGAGTGGAGTCCCAATAAACACCAACGGCAAGTTGAGTTGAGTGTAGACCGTAACCCTGAATCATACTCTTACTCATCGAAGAAATATCTACAACATAAGACGTTGCAGCCGTGTAGGTCAGCATATTGAATATGCTGGCACGTCACATAAGAGAGGGGTGAAAAGTAATCATCTATACTATATGCATATATGGCAGGTGGGGTTGTAAGTTTTAGCGTAAAGAAAATTTTTCTCCTACAACAAGAGAGGGCTAAAAAGCAAAATGTTACTACATTGTTGGTTGTTAACGAGATGGTTCCGCCAACCAGTTCTCGTACCCATGTTGTCAATAATACCCACATCAATGTTGTTATTTGTGTTGAGAATTTCAGATAACTTCAGTTCCTTTGGCTCAAGTTGTCCATGACTGTGGACACGGCTAATCGATTAGGTTTGAGTACTCTGCAGAGTTTTGCACACGTTCCCCACAAGATTTGATCGCCTCCGTGTATGTCCTCGCACTTCAGGGTGTTTGAAGACCGGATGATCAAAACATGGTCTTTCAACGGGTCCCTCTGAATCCCTGTCGGTGCCCATCCAATCCTACCGTTCTTCTACATCTGCTAGCACCGCTTGTCCAGAGTCGTCGCGTTGTCCAACCAAGCCAGAGCCCATAATTTCCGTCCGTCTCTTTGAGCCTGGGTGAAGCTTTCCGCAGGATGTGATGGCCTCTCCAGCATCCCGGGTCATCCACTGGGTTCTCTAGGGAGCCGATCAACCGTCCTTCACCCAGAGTTGCATTGCGTCCGAGGTCTTGAAAATCTTGTCTTAACCGGTCTTGATTATTTAATCAACCTCGCATCACTCGTGTTATGCACTCAACCGAAATCCCGTCTACTCAAGCATAGCAATATGAAATTTGTCGTCCAGGGGCCAAGTATCGGGGTTGTTGGGTGCCTACCACATGATACTACAATTTATAATAAAATTTCCAAGTACCTAAGCAGCATGCAATTTGGGCATAGGATGGTAGAACTACGATGCATAAACATAGGTGATAGTATGATCAAAGTGACTTGCCTGGTGATGTTGACGAAGAAGAATTTTCGTTCTCGGGAAATACGTGATAGAACTATTCGTCACTCTCCGATGAAATCTATATAATCAAACATAGTATTCACAGAAGCACTCACACTAGCAATCATTCTAGCAATCAATTAACAAACAGCAATAAAAGGTGATGCAATCAAAAATCAATAAGAGAGAGCGGATAAAAATCCAAAGGAAACTTCAAAGAAGCTAGGAAGCCTTCTACTACATCAAACACTATATAGTTTTTGTTCTAACTGAAAATATAACACTAAAATATAAAAAATAACAGAAAACAAAATATAAAATAACTAAGATAACAGCAGTAAAATTTACAAAACAATATTTTTTATAAGTATTTTCAAAATAGGAAATCAAACTAGCAATGCAATCAATTCGCAAGTTAGTATAGAACTAGAATTGATTCCATGCAAACAAATAAGAATAAATAAAATAAAATTTTGTTGTTGTTCAAAAGTTACTGGTAAATATTTAGAAAACAAAATGTAACTTGTCACAATTACAAAAAAAACAAATTCAGAACAATTAATACAAAAGAAATAGCAAGAAAACAAAAAATGGCTAAAACAGAATCTGTTTTGCTTAAAACCCTAAGTAAAATTACTTAAAAAACTTGAAACTTAAACTACTGCAAGATATGATCAATATGAAGCAGCAGCAAAAAGAATCAAATTAAAAGCTACTTTTAAACTCCCGGAATAAGCAAAACAAGGTTTAAACTAAATATGATCTAACTTATATTTGAAAATTTCAAACATAGACAAATTATATGTTTTTAAAAACTACAGGAAATTTGTGAGCTACTGGAAAACGAATCACTATCATTGGACGTCAGCATCAAAAGTTATGGGTAGAACAAGATTGAAACTATTCTGTTTTTGAACTAAACAGCAAAAATAAGATAAACGGGGAATCCATGTGGCGGCTTCTGATTGGCTGATGGGTGTGCGTGGCATAAGCTAACCAGCGGATGGCCGCTAAATAAGACAAATGCTTCGGTTCACTTAACTGATGAACCGGTTCTTTTTAGAAAACCGAAGGGGTAAGTCCTCCCTAATCTATACCATAGGATCTAGATCTAAGGGCTAAAACTAAAAAAAAAAAACAAGTCAAAGAAAAAAAAAGGAGAGAGCCTTACCGTGGCTGGGAGCTACTCCCTCGCTGGCCATGGCTGGCCGAGGTGGGGTGGGGAGGGGCCGGCGGGAGGAGTGGTGGAGGGGGGGCGGTGGAGACTCCTCGGGGGGGAAGGGCCGAAGGGGAGGAGGGAGTGCAGGGGGAGAGGCTCGGCAGGGAAGTTGTTGGTGTCTTCCAGGCCGCTGGTCCCAGGGGAGGAACCGAAGGGTGGAGGGCGACGGGGTTGCAAGGGGGTGGCGGTGGAGGGGGCCGAGGTGGTGGGGAGAGGTGGCCGAAGGATGGAGGGGTGCAGGGGTGGCCGAAGGGTGGAGTTTTCCTGGGAAGAGTTCCTCGCGATGGGAGGAGCTCTGGGAGGTTTCTGGTGACGACTCCAGCGAGGGGTGCGCGAGCTAGAGGCGAGGAGAGGCGGCGGTTTCAACGGGAATGGAACGAGGAGGACGTGGGGCTTCTTATAGAGGCGACGGGAGAGGCTAAGAGGGAAAGGGCTTCGCGAATCCCGGAGGTGGAGATCCTCCTCTCCATGGAAGGAAAACTTCGTGTGACGTGAGGGAGAGAGGAGGAAGAAGATGATCTTCTTGGGCCAGTGAAAGGAAAGTCTTAATGGGCCAGCAGGTATTTCCTAATAAAAGTGATTTCCTTCCTATTTTCAAAACTAGGAAACTAAATGATAAAAAGGAAATCAAATCAATTCGGAATAAAGAGTTTTTATATACTAGAATTATCAGAAAAATAAAATATAGATGATGGGCATTTTTCCACGGCAAAAATAAAAACTTCAGAAAAAATTGTTTTCACAAAATTGACTAAAAGGTTTATTTACTTTGGCAAATAATTTTCAAATGACCCTCTAAGTTTGAGGGTTAAAATAACTTTCAAAATGCCCGTGGGTTTGAGGGTCATGTTACTCCGCTCTTTAGAATGTATTTCCCGGCATTTCTTGCACGAAGAAAATGAATGGAAATGCAAAAGAATTCAAATGCAAATATCTCCGTTCAAATTATTTATAGTTGAAGAAGTCATGTCATCTTCTCTCGTTGCTTTTAAAAGATTGAATTTGAATTCACCGGATAAGGGGAAAGTCATTTTATTCCCTCTCATTCAAAAGTTTTGAAAAGTTTCAAATTTCCACTCAAGTTTCAATCACTCAATCAAACAAACAAACAAAGAATCTAATAATTATTTTAACATTCCAAAATTTGGGATGTTACAAACCTACCACACTTAAAATGAATCTCGTCCTCGAGATTCGAAGAGGCTAGAAGGAAAGGTTAGGGTTTGGGGGTCTTCTAACAATTCCAATCTCCTGCAAAGTGGGATGCTACCACACTTAAAATGAAGGTTACTGGTCCCTGAAGATTTTAACAATCCTCTGGGGTTTTGGCATCTGACTCCTCACAGTCTTCATATCTTCCGTTATATTCATAACATCTCCATCAAAAACGAGGGCTCTTCCGTTGATATAAGCTTCTTCCGTTACTGGGTCTTCTTTAACTGTCAGTCTCGTGATCAATTCTAAATAACATATCGATGGTTCTCATGGTGGTCTACCATTTGTGGTTATCCTGCAGAGAAAGGGGTCTTGTCTTCATCCTCACCGTAAAATTTCCTACGCGTGACAACAAATTCCATGTACGTGGGGCTTTTCTTATACCATTCTAAGACTTAAACATAAGCTTCAAAGAACGTCGTCTCTTACTATGGGTAAGTCTCTTACGTGGGGCTTTTCTTATACCATTCTAAGAAACGCGGTTGATGTAGTGGAACGTCTTCACGATCCAAATCGCCGCCATCCAACGATCCGTCCCGATCTAGCACCGAACGGACGACACCTCCACGTTCATCACAGATACAACACGATGACAATCTCCGCCTTCTTGATCCAGCAAGAGAGCCGAAGAGGTAGCTGAATTGTCCGGCACCACGACGGAATGGCGGTGATGATGGTGGACTACTCCGACAGGGCTTCGTCGTGCCGTACGGATCTAGCTACAAGGTGTTACGAAGTAGTGGAGGGAGAGAGGTTTGCACAAAGCCTTGAGTTGCAAAAACCCTAAAACCCTCCACTATATATATGTGGAACCAAGGGGAGGGTGCCTTCCCTCCTACTCCAAGGAGAAGGATTCGGACGAAGTAAGGAGGGAGGTGTCCTCCTCCAATTAGGTTTGGTGGAGGACTCCTTCCTATCTTCTCCACCTCCTTCCTTCTTCTTTTTTATTTTTCCCCTTTTTTTGCCTTGGCTGAAATAGGCTTACTGTGCTGGCCTCACCAGCCTACAATGGGTTGGTGCGCCACCCATGGGCCTATTAGGTATTCTCGCGGGTGGGTGGTCCCGGTAAAACCTCACAACTCATTCGGCACTCACGGTACTTTACACGTAATGCTCGAAATCTTTCCAGAAGCCAAATGCAACAATCCTATATGTCAATATTCGTTTCCGGACCATTCCGGAGACACTCGTGATGTCTGGTATCTCATCTGAGGCTCCGAACAACATTCAGTTACCAACATCAATAATTCAACTATACTGAAAACGTCCCCGAACCTTAAGTGTGAAGACCTTGCGGGTTCGAGAACTATGTAGACATGACCGAGACACTCTCCAACCAATATCCAATAGCGGGACCTTGACGTCCATATTGAATCCTACATATTCTATGAAGATCTTATCAGTTGAACCTCTATGTCAAGGATTCACACAATCCCTTATATCATTCCCTTTGTCCTTCGGTATGTTACTTGCCCAAGATTCGATCGTCGGTATCGCCATACCTATTTCAATCTCGTTTCCTGCAAGTCTCTTTACTCGTTCCGTAATACAAGATCCCGTGGCTAACAGTTTAGTCACATTGCTTGCAAGGCTCGTTTGTGATGTTGCATTATCGAGTGGGCCCCGAGTTACCTCTCCGTCACACTGAGTGACTAATCCCAATCTTGATTCATGCTAACTCAACGGACACCTTCAGAGATGCCTGTAGATTACCTTTATAGTCACCCGGTAACGTTGCAACGTTTCATACACACAAGGCTTTCCACCGACGTCAGTGAGTTACATGATCTCATGGTGATAACCCACAAGTGTAGGGGATTGATACGTCCATTTTGTATCAGGCTTTCATGTTGATATTTATCGCTTTATGGGTTGTTATTACACTTCACGGTACAATAGTTATGCATTTTCTCTCTTATTTTATAAGGTTTACATGAAGAGGGAGAATGCCGGCAGCTGGAATTCTGGTCTGAAAAAGGAGCAAGTTTGAGATACCTATTATGCGCAACTTCAAAAGCCGTGAAAATCAACGAGGAATTATTTTGGATTTTATAAAAAATATTGGGTGGAAGAAGTACCAGAAGGGAGCCACGAGGAGGCCACAAGCCTGCCAGGCGCGGCCTACCCCCTGGCCGCGCCTAGGTGGCTTGTGGGCCCCTGTTGCCCCTCTGGCTCCCATATTTTGCTATAAGGAGGGTTTCGTTCCAGAAAAAAATCAGAAGGAGGCTTTCGGGAGGAATCGCCGCCACCACGAGGCGGAACTTGAGCAGAACCAATCTAGAGCTCCGGCAGGGCCGTCTTGCCGGGGAAACTTCCCTCCCGGAGGGGGAAATTGTCGCCATCGTCATCACCAACACTCCTCTTAGCGGAGGGGACTCATCACCATCAACATCTTCATCAGCACCATCTCATCTCCAAACCCTATTTCATCTCTTGTAACCAATCTCCGTCTCGCGACTCCAATTTGTACTTCTAAGGTTGCTAATAGTGTTAATTACTCTTTGTAGTTGATTCTAGTTGGATTACTCGGTGGAAGATTATATGTTCAGATCCTTGATGCTATTCAATACATCTCTAGTCAGGAACGTAATTATGCTTTGTGAGTAGTCACTTTTGTTCCTGAGGACATGGGATAAGTCTTGCTATAAGTATTCATGTGAATTTGGTATTCGTTCGATATTTTGAAGCGTTATATGTTGACTTTCCTCTAGTGGTGTTATGTGAACGTCGACTACATAACACTTCACCATTATTTGGGCCTAGAGGAAGGCATTGGGAAGTAATAAGTAGATGATGGATTGCTAGAGTGACAAAAGCTTAAACCCTAGTTTATGTGTTGCTTCGTATGGGGCTGATTTGGATCCACTAGTTTAATGCTATGGTTAGACTTTGTATTAATTCTTCTTTCGTAGTTGCGGATGCTTGCGAGAGGGGTTAATCATAAGTGGGATGTTTGTCCAAGTAAGGGCAGCACCCATGCACCGGTCCACCCACATATCAAACAATCAAAGTAGGGAACGCGAATCATATGAACATAATGAAAACTAGCTTGACAAAAATTCCCATGTGTCCTCGGGAGCGCTTTACCTCCTATAAGAGTTTGTCCAGGATTGTCCCTTGCTACAAAAGGGATTGGGCTATCTTGCTGCACCTTTGATACTATTGATACTTGCTACTCGCTATGAATCCTCTTATCACACAACTATCTGTTACCGATAATTTCAGTGCTTGTAGAGAATACCTTGCTGAAAACAACTTGTCACTCCCTTCTGCTCCTCATTGGGTTCGACACTCTTACTTATCCAAAGGACTACGATAGATGCCCTACACTTGTGGGTCATCTGGGATCACAACAATCTTCGCGGGTAAGTTAACCCAATTTAATTATTCGATACAAGGGGAGCCAAAGAATATTTATAAGCTTTGACAGTTGAGTTGTCAATTCAACCGTACCTAAAAGATACTTGCTTGGCAACGAAATATTAATATAAACGGTGATATGGAAGTGATGGTGGAAACGGAAATAATAGTGGCAAAGCAACGAAAGTAAAACGGCGAAAGTAAAGTAACTTGTAACTAGCAAGATTAAAAACAATGTAGGCTAAGGAGATGGATGGTTGGTCATGGATGAGAGATATCATGTATTTCAGTTGGGGCAAGGCACATAGAAAATTAATGATCATCTAGGCATATATCAAACATTAGGCATGTATCCCGAGGTAGTCGTGCGTGCTTGCAATAAGAACTTGTACAACATCTTTTGTCCTACCATCCTGCTATCAACGGGGCCAAAACAAACTTATGGAGATTAAGGTGCTCGTGTCAAAGAGCACCGGAACAAAGCATTAACAATCAATGGATACATGGAATCCTCAAACTATAGCCCATCCCCTTTGGTCTCCCAAGCTGTCACCATTGGGATCGCCAGTTCCGGACTATAATTGGTGCATACTACTCATAGATAGGATCTAGAACACAAATATATTCATGAAAACATAAGGTATTCAGATCTGAAATCATGGCACTCGGGCCCAAAGTGACAAGCATTAAGAGTAACAAGTAGTAGCAAAGATGATAAACACCATAGTAGATGATAGGCAACATGCCCCCAACAATCTGACGAACTATTACATGATCTAACTCATCCAATCTCTCCCATCCCCTTCACCTACAGTAGGGAATTACTCACACATGATGGGAGAAGCCATGGAAGCATGATGGACTAGTGATGTTGATGACGATGGCGACAATTTCCCCTCTCCGGAGGCCAAGACAGCCTCCAGATTAGCTCTCCCGAAGAAGAACCGAGGGTGGCGGCGGCTCCGCACCGAGAACTTGCAAAACGACTTCTGTTCTGGAATTTCCTCATCATGGGTAAAAATAGGAGCCAAAGTAGGGCAACAGAGGAGGTGGTCCCTTCCCAGGCGGCCTCCCGGCACGGACAAGGGCAGGTTGCACTAGCAGGTCGCCTGGGGGCCCTGTGGCTCCCCTCTGGCCCATGGTCCCTCCCGGTGCATGGATTTTCTCTATTTTTTATGGGAATTTCCTAGGATGTCTAAATATCCATTTTCCTCCACACAACAAAACCATACAGGCAGCTCTGCTGAAAACAACATCAGTCTGTGTTAGCTTCGTTCAAATCATGCAAGAATGAGGCCAAAACAATAGCAAAACTGTTTGGAAATGTCTATACGTTTGAGACGTATCAACTACCCCAAGCTTAGCATATTGCTTGTAGTCAAGAAATTCAGTTTAACGAACTAAACGCGACAAAGAAAACTTGACAAACTCTTTTGCTTCATCAGATGTATATAAGAATGCACTACGAACAAGTCCAACAAGCATTGCAGTAATGCTACAAAAACAATACAGGAAGCAATCCTTCGATCATGTGAAGAGTTTCAAACAGCGAAGAAAGAATAATATGTAAATGAAAATCATAACGAGATCACAATGCACATGACTTGGATATACTAGAGTGGTGTGTCATTAGCCCCCATGAGTGAAGCAAAACATAAATGCAGACGCTCCTTAGGAGTATTAAAGGAGAGTAGAAATAAATATTTCAGAAAAAGCAATATCACAATCATGCAAAAGACAATGTGGTGCTTTGGTAAAATGCATATTACACTTAGAATGACAATTATGCTCTCTATAGTTGGTGCTTTTTATAAGAAGAGGACAACTGAACAGAAAACTAAAATAGATAGGCACTTCACAGAGGGAAGCATTGATTTGCAGAGGTGCCAGAGCTTGAGCTTTAAAACATAGATAAATCAACATTTTGATTGGCATGCTTTCATTGTCAACGTAACAACTAAGAGATCTCAATATCTTCCATGCTAAACACATTATAGGCGGTTCTGAAACAGAAAAGTAAAGTTTTAACTCCCCCTCCACCAATCAATCACACTCCACGGCGGGCCGAATCCACAGGTACCGTTGATACAAACAACAATCCTAGGGGAGTTTTGTTTCATTAAATTTGATTTGACTCTGAGCATGGAACCGGGCATCCCGGTTACCAGCCACTTTCTCGTGAATGATAGTAAATCAACACATATCTTGAGAATAACCTACTTAGCATGGAAGATACTCGTAGCCCCTAGTCACTACATGAGCGATTCAGGCATACAAAACAAAATATTCATTTGAAAATTTAGAATACGACACATGCAAATTTACTTAGGACGGCACATAAATACCGCATATATGTAGGTATGGTGGACTCATATGGTGCAACTGGTTTTAAGGATTTTGGATGCACAAGCAGTCAGTCTGCTTAGTACACGTGAAGGCTAGCAAAAGACAGGGAAGAGACCAACTAGAGAGCGATAACAGTCATAACTATGCAGAGCGACAAAGCAACATTGAATCGGGCATGAAAGCGATATAACTATTCTGAAATAAAAGATCGTCAAGGCTTGATAGACTTCTAGTCATATACATGTGTAAGCATGTGCCAAGTCAATCCAAAAACTCTCCGAAGGGAAACACCACCCTAATACGCCAAACCATGAACAATGCAATGCATGCTAAACATTTCAATAACACAGTATGCACTCCATCTATTTGAGACTACTCATAAAGAAAGACTGAACTACTGGGAAATCATTGTAATCATAGCACTATGTCGCTACAAGCTGGTCTCTAGATCATAAGTACACGCATATGTACAAAAGTAGAAACAAGTAGAGTTCATACCGGCTTTCCTTGTTACATTCCTTCCGTTGATCTTCATCATTATTGCTTCATCACTTGCACGATCGAACGTAGAAATATATAATCAAGTGCAATTGCAACCATGGACGTGAGCTGAACTCTGCAAACAAAGCAAACTAAAGAGAGAACATAAATCTTTTTGGGTTTTCCAAAGGTTAAACAAAAGCAAAAGAAAAGAGAAATCTTTTGGTTATTTTTGCAAACAAAGAACAAAGAAGGACAAGCAAAAATTCTGAAAAGACTTACAAAAGATACTACGGATGATACAATGAAAGGGGAGAAGGATACATACTCCCCCAAGCTTAGGCTTTTGTCCTAAGTTGAGCTCGGCTACTGCGGGCTCCAGGAGCTTCCTCTGGCTCCGGAGTGGTACTGGTGGATCCAAGAATCATATGAATCCTCGGGCGCGTACACGGATGCCCGGTGATGACCCACAAGTATAGAGGATCAATCGTAGTCCTTTCGATAAGTAAGAGTGTCGAACCCAACGAGGAGCAGAAGGATCTGACAAGTGGTTTTCAGCAAGGAAATATCTGCAAGCACTGAAATTATCGGTAACAAGTGATTGTGTGGTGAGATGATTCGTAGCAAGCAACAAGTAACAAAAGTAGCAACGGTGCAGCAAAGTGGCCCAATCCCTTTTGTATCAAGGGACAAGACTGTACAAAGTCTTATAGGAGGAAAAACGCTCCCGAGGACACACAGGAATTTCAGTCATGCTAGTTTTCATCATGTTCATATGATTTGCGTTCGTTACTTTGATAGTTTGATATGTGGGTGGACAAGCGCTTGGGTACTGCCCTTACTTGGACAAGCATCCCACTTATGATTAACCCCTCTCGCAAGCATCCTCAACTACGAAAGAATAATTAAGAGAAATTCTAACCATAGCATTAAACTAGTGGATCCAAATCAGCCCCTTACGAAGCAACGCATAAACTAGGGTTTAAGCTTCTTTCACTCTAGCAACCCATCATCTACTTACTACTTCCCAATGCCTTCCTCTAGGCCCAAATAATGGTGAAGTGTTATGTAGTCGACGTTCACATAACACCACTAGAGGAAAAACAACATACAACACATCCAAATATCAAACGAATACCAAATTCACATGACTACTATTAGCATGACTTATCCCATGTCCTCAGGAAGAAAATTAACTACTCACAAAGCATAATCATATTCATGACCAGAGAGTTAATGAGTAGCATCAAGGATCTGAACATAAACTCTTCCACCAAGTAATCCAACTAGCATCAACTACAAAGAGTAATTAACACTACTAGCAACCTTACAAGTACCAATAGGATTAGCGAGATGGAGATTGGTTACAAGTTATGAACTAGGGTTTGGAGATGAGATTGTGCAGATGAATATGTTGATGGTGATGAGTCCCCTCTGATGACAGGAGTGTTGCTGATGATGATGGCGACGATTTCCCCCTCCGAGAGGGAAGATTCCACGGCAGGATCGTCCTGCCGGAGCAGTAGATTGGTTCTGCTCAAGTTCCACCTCGTGGTGGCGGCGAATCCTCGAAAAAGATTCCTCCAGATTTTTCCCCGAACAAAACCCTTCATATAGCAGAAGAGGGGGGCCAGAAGGCCAGCTGGGTGCCCACAATCCCCCTAGGCGCGGCCAGGGGGTGACCGCGCCTAGCAGGCTTGTGGCCACCTCCTAGCGCCCCTCTGGCGCTTCTTCGGCCCAGTATTTATTATAAATCCGGAAAAAATCCTCATTGATTTTACGGCGTTTGGAGTTGCGCATAATAGGTATATCAAACTTGCTCCGATTTCAGGCCAGAATTCCAGCTACCGGCATTATCCCTCTTCATGTAAACCTTGCAAAAAAGAGAGAAAAGGCATAAGTATTGTACCGTGAAATGAAATAACAGCCCAAGAAGCGATAAATATGAACATGAAAGCATGATGCAAAATGGACGTATCAACTCTCCCAAGCTTAGACCTCGCTTGTACTCAAGCGAAAGCCGAGCTCGATAAATATGACCACATGTTTAGGGAGAGAGGTGTCGACAACATGAATGCATCATAATCATGATGAGAACAGCAATACCAACATATAATCTCTCATGCTAAAGTGGCAATTCCTTCACAAAGTAAAGCATGGATCAAGAACCTTACTGAGAAGTAACAACCGATAGCCTTTAGTCATTGAAGAAATTTCAATTTATCACAACATCAGAAAAATTCAAATGAGATCTTATAAAGCAAATCCACATACTCAATCATCTTTTCATTCTTTACAATTGCTACAACTCACGTGGTACTCATGAGATCAAAGTTTTAGCTGAACACAGAGAAAGATAGGGGCTTACCGTTTTACCTCCCAACTACTTACCTCAAGGGTAATGTCAACAATAATAATTCATGAATGCTTACCTCCAAGTTGACATATGAATATAGATCTTTCCCAAGCATATGACGGTGGCCAAGATAAAGGCGAAATAGGGAATTGGTGAAGATCACCATGACTCTTTCAAGGGAAAAAAGTAAAGGTACAAGATAGGCCCTTTGCAGAGGGAAGCAGAGGTTGTCATGCGCTTTTGAGGTTTGGATGCGTGTCCTCTTAGTGTGGAGGAACGTCACTTTATATTGCCTCCTGTGATAAAGAACTTTATTATGCAGTGTGTCTCTTTTATGTCTTCCTCATCACAGGTTCGTACAAAGCTTATTTTCCACACACTAAAAGATCATACATATTAGGGAGCAATTTTTATTTCTTGCACCGATGACAACTTACTTGAGGGATCTTATTCAATCCATAGGTAGGTATGGTGGACTCTCATGGCAAAATTGGGTTGAAGGTTAATGGATGCACAAGTAGTATCTCTACTTGGTGCAGGAGTTTTGGCTAATATGAGGTGGAAGCAATCATCACATGCTAAGGGATCTCTAATCATATAACATTGTTTGGAACCATGCAAACACAATTCATTATGTTGTCTTCCTTGTCCAACGTCCACTTCTAAGCATGCAATAGTTTAGTGAGTGTTCACAATCATAGGTGGTGTCAAATATGATATATTTATATGTGAACCTCTCCTTCTTTATCACTTCCTATTATGTGCAACAATGACCAAGGTCTACGTTTGTCTACCCTCAACAAGTTCCAATCAACATTCTTTTTATATGTGAAGCCATCACTTCCCATAAGATCATTACATGATATTTCATACTTTTGTTCTTTTCTCACTCTTTTGATCATGGCCAGAGGAAAAGCCCTTCAACTAAGACACTCTTTATTATATGGCTCACGAGCTCGAATACATCGGGGGTGATACAAAGCAACACTCAAGACTAAAACACTAAGACTTTTATACTACTAGAGAAAGACAAAACTGAAAAGGAACAAACTAAAACAAAGGTAAAGGAAAAAGATGTGATGGTGATACGATACCGGGGCAACTCCCCCAAGCTTGGCACAAGCCAAGGGGATTGCCCATACCCATGCTTAGTTGTCTTCCTTTGGAGGTGATGGTGGCGGAGTTGTTGCAACATGAGTTTGATCCTCCGTCTTCCAAGGCATAGGTGCTCCATCATGGAAAGATGAACGAGTCTCCGGAATCCTCAAATCTGCAACCAACCGTATTGATTTAAATCTATACTCATACTCACAGTTTTGGTTCTGCAGGTCATAGATCTGGGCCTGGAGTTGATCAATCCTGTCATAGAGCCTAGAGAGGTGCTTCCCAATGTCATTGTCATCGATCATGTGCTTGCTGGTGAACTCCGTGATTATCAAGTGGTTGGCGTTGAGTCCACGCTCCACCATCCCTTGGCACTTGAAGACATGTTGCTCCATTGCTCCGAGCCTCGTCTCCATGCTTCCGGTCTTCTTAAGCCCCTCAACATCACGGATGTGCAACATCCCCTCACGCATCTCGATAGATTGAGGGTGTTGCAGCACTCCCGTGAGGTAGGGATTGATGACCTTCTCGAAGATCTTGTCGTTCGGAGCTTTTGGGGACGTCGTGGCAATCTAGATCTGCAACAGAAACAGGCTCGAAACGAAAACAAAGAGAATCTGCGTGATACGAGGGTCAGACCTTACGGGAGAATATATATTTATTTTTTCTAGACCAGAAGGAGTACTTCGCACGAAAACGGAGTCCGGGAGGCACATGACGTGGCCACAAGCCCCCCAGGCGCGGCCAGGGGGTGGGCCCACGCCTGTCAGGCTTTTTGCCTCCTCGCGCGCTTTCCGGACTACTTCCATTTTTTCTATTTTTTCAAATATTCCAAAACGGAGAAAAATTCCTACTGGAAAAGTTTTGGAGTATGTTTTCTTACCGAATCACATACCTCTTCGTTTTCGGAGTTTGAAACAGACTCATAAATATCCCTTAGGTATTCTTCCGGAGTTATGGTATTGATAATATTGCTTTCAACATTTATGGGAGTACGTGAGATATAATGCTTGATTCTCTGCCCATTTACAACTCTCGCACAACTACCTTCCATGTTGTTGATCTTGATAGCACCAGAATGATATACTTCCTCAACAATATAGGGTCCTTCCCATTTAGAGAGAAGCTTGCGTGTAAAAAATCTTAAATGAGAATTATATAGCAAGACATAATCACCTACATTGAACTCACACTTTTGTATCTACTTATCATGCCACCTCTTAACCTTTTCTTTGAACAACTTGGCATTTTCATATGCCTGAGCTCTCCATCCATCAAGCGAGCTAATGTCAAATAACCTCTCCTCACCAGCAAGTTTGAAATCAAAGTTGATCTCTTTGATTGCCCAATAAGCTTTATGCTCTAGCTCAAGAGGTAAATGACATGCTTTACCGTATACCATTTTGTACGGAGACATGCCCATGGGATTCTTATAGGCAGTTCTATAACCCATAGAGCATCATCGAGCTTCTTAGACCAATTCTTTCTAGACCTACTGACAGTCTTTTGCAGAATTAGTTTAAACTCTCTATTGCTTAGCTCTACTTGACCACTGGACTGAGGGTGATAGGGAGATGCAATTCTATGGTTGACATCGTACTTAGCAAGCGTTTTACGGAAATCGCCATGAATGAAATGTGAACCACCGTCGGTCATTAAATATCTAGTGACTCCAAATCTAGGGAAAATAACTTCTTAAAGCATCTTGATAGAAGTGTTGTGATCAGCACTACTAGTGGGGATATCTTCTACCCACTTAGTGACGTAATCAACAGCAACTAGGATATGAGTATACCCGTTGGATTTTGGAAAATGTCCCATATAATCAAAGCCCCAAACATCAAATGGTTCATTGACTAGTGAATAGTTTGTAGGCATTTCCTGACGTTTACCGATGTTACCTACTCTTTGACATTCGTCACAAGACAAGACAAACTTACGGGCATCCTTGAAGAGAGTGGGCCAATAGAAACCTGATTGCAATACCTTGTGTGCAGTTCTATCTCCCGCATGGCGTCCTCCGTAGGCCTCGGAGTGACACTTCTGTAGGATATGTCCCTGTTCATGTTGAGGTACACAACGTCTAATAACACCATCTACTCCTTCCTTATAAAGATGAGGATCATCCCAAAAGTAATGTCTCAAGTCAAAGAAGAATTTCTTGTTTGCTGGTATGTGAAACTAGGTGGTATATATTTGGCAACGATATAGTTTGCATAATCAGCATACCACGATGCACTACGTGAAATATTAATGACATTCAATTGCTCATGGGGAAAGGTATCATCAATAGGTTGTGGGTAATCAAGAACGTTCTCTAACCTAGCCAAGTTATCTGCTACGGGGTTATCAGCACCCTTCGTGTCGACAACATGCAAATCAAATTCTTGTAGCAAGAGAACCCATCTGATAAGTCTAGGTTTGGCATCTTTCTTCTCCATGAGGTACTTAATAGCAGCGTGATCAGTGTGAATAGTGACTTTGGAATCCACTATGTAAGACCTAAACTTTTCACATGCAAACACGACTGCTAAAAACTCCTTTTCCGTAGTGGCATAGTTTCTTCGGGCATTGTCTTGAGTTTTACTAGCATAGTCAATAACATTCAACTTCTTATCAACTCTTTTCCCTAAGACAACGCCAACAGCATAATCACTAGCATCACACATGATTTCATAAGGTTAGTTCCAATCAGGTGGTTGAACAATAGGTGCAGTTATCAAAGCCCTCTTAAGTATTTCGAAGGCTTCCTCACAATCATCGTCCAAAACAAAAGGAATATCCTTTTGCAAGAGATTTTTAAGAGGCCTAGAAATCTTAGAGAAGTCTTTAATGAACCTTCTATAGAAACCAGCATGACCAAGGAAACGTCTTATACCTTTGATATCTGTGGGGTATGGCATTTTCTCGATCGCATCAACCTTAGCCTTATCGACTTCAATACCTCTTTCAGAAAATTTATGTCCTAAGGCGATGCCTTCATTAACCATAAAGTGGCACTTCTCCCAATTCAAGACAAGATTGGTTTCTTTACATCTCTGCAAGACTCAATCAAGGTTGCTCAGGCAATCATCAAAGGAAGACCCGTAAACGGAAAAGTCATCCATGAAAACCTCAACAATCTTTTCACAAAAGTCAGAGAATATAGCCATCATACATCTTTGAAAGGTGGCAGGTGCATTACATAAGCCAAAAGGCATACGTCTATAAACAAAGGTACCGAAAGGGCAGGTGAAAGTGGTTTTCTCCTGATCAGATTACACAACTCGTATTTGGGAGAAACCAGAATAACCGCTAGAAAGCAGAAGTGTGTGTGTTTAGACAGTCTTTCTAGCATTTGGTCGATAAAAGGCAAAGGGTAATTATCTTTCCTAGTGGCTTTATTCAATTTCCTAAAATCGATCACCATCCTATACCCAATAATAATCCTCTGGGGATCAATTCATCCTTATCATTAGGGACAACGGTAATGCCTCCCTTCTTAGGGACGCAATGCACCGGACTCACCCAATCACTATGAGCAACAGGATAGATAGTACCTACTTCCAGGAGCTTTAGTATTTATTTTCTCACTACCTCTTTCATCTTAGGATTTAATCTCCTTTGATGATCAACAACTGGTTTGGAATCAGGATCAGTTTTAATCCTGTGTTGGCATAGAGTAGGACTAATTCCCTTAAGATCATCAAGAGTATATCCAATAGCAGCACGCTGCTTTCTCAGAGTTTTTAGTAACTTCTTTTCTTCATGCTGTGAGAGGCTAGCACTGATAATAGCAGGATATATCTCTTTTTCATCAAGATAAGCATACTTAAGAGTATCAGGAAACTGTTTAAGCTCGAACACAGGATCACCCTTTGGTGGGGGTGGATCCCCAAGCAATTCAACAGGCAAGTTATTCTTAAGGATATGATATTTTTCTAAGACAACTCTATCTATCTCATCCCTTTCATCCATATGCATATCATTTCCAAGCTCAAGCAAGTATTGCTCTAAGGGATCAGTAAGAGGCATGGCAATAGAAGCTAAGGAAATAGTTTCATCCTTAATAGGCAGCTCTTTTTCATGAGGTTGTCTACCAAACATTGAGAAATTGAACTCATGTGATACACCTTCAAAGCCAACAGTGACAGTTTTCTTCTCACATCAATATGAGCATTGACGGTATTGAGAAAAGGTCTGCCAAATATGATGGGACAAAAGCTATCTTGTGCGGTAGCAGGAACGAGGAAATCAGCAGGATACTTCATTTTACCACACAAGACTTCAACATCCCTAACAATTCCCACAGGGCAGATAGTATCTCTATTGGCAAGCTGAATAGTGACATCAATAGGCTCTATCTCAACAGGTGCAATCTCATCTTTGATTTCATCATATAAGGATTGAGGTATTGCACTAACACTAGCACCCACGTCACATAAACCATGATAACAATGATCTCCTATCTTAACAGAAACAACAGGCATGCCAACAACAGGCCTATGTTTGCCTCTAGCGTAAGGTTTAGCAATTCTAGCAGCATCTTCACAGAAGTGAATATTATGTCCCTCAACATCATCGGACAGAAGGTCTTTGATAATAGCAATGCTAGGTTCAACTCTAATTTTCTCAGGGGGTGTAGGTGTTCTAATGTAGCCTCTACGTATCACAGTTAAAGCTTTAGAATGATCCTTTATCCTAACAGGGAAAGGTGGTTTCTCAATGTAAGCACTGGGAACAATAGGATCATTATAGGCAATGACTTTCTCTTCAACTGGATTGGGTTTAACTACATTGACTTCTAAAGGAGGATGATATTTAAACCACTTATCTTTGGGGAGATCAATAAGAGCAGCAAAAGATTCACACAATGAAGCTACTATCTCAGAGTCAAGTCCATACTTAGCGCTAAAATCACTAAAGGTATTTGTTTCAACAAAGGATTTAACGCAATCAAACTTGAAATTCATACCTGACTCCTTACCTTCTTCATGCTACCAATCTTCAGAGTTTCGTTTAATTTTCTCCAATAAATTCCATCTGAAGTCAATATCTCTCTTCATAAAAGAACCGACACAAGAAGTGTCAAGCATGGTGCGATCATCATGAGAAACCGAGCATAGAAGTTCTGAATGAAAATTTCTCTCGAGAGCTCATGGTTGGGGCATGAATATAACATTGATTTAAGCCTCCCCCACGCTTGAGCAATGCTTTCTCTATCACTAGGCCAAAAATTATAAATATAATTCCAATCACGATGTACTAAATGCATAGGATAAAACTTTTTATGAAATTCCAATTTCAACCGATTGTAGTTCCATGATCCAGTATCATCACATAGCCTATAGCATGTTAACGCCTTATCCTTCAAAGATAAAGGAAATACCTTCTTCTTAACCACATCCTCGGGCAAACCTGCAAGCTTAAATAAACCACAAACTTCATCTACATAGATTATATGCAAGTCTGGATGTGATGTTCCATCTCCTGTAAAAGGATTAGCCAGCAGTTTCTCAAGCATACCCGAAGGAAATTCAAAGCAAATATTTTCAGTAGGTGCAACAGGTTGAGGAGAAACTATTTGTGCTTCCGTTCGAGGTGAAGATACCCCGAACAAGCCCCTCAAAGGATTAGTATCCATAGTGACAAGTGACAATAAATTTCAGCACACTATATGAATGTTTCCTTACCAAGTTCCACTTACCAAAGGCGCTTCACTCCCCGGCAACGGCGCCAGAAAAGATTCTTGATGACCCACAAGTATAGGGGATCAATCTTAGTCCTTTTGATAAGTAAGAGTGTCGAACCCAATGAGGAGCAGAAGGATCTGACAAGTGGTTTTCAGCAAGGAAATATCTGCAAGCACAGAAATTATCGGTAACAAGTGATTGTGTGGTGAGATGATTCGTAGCAAGCAACAAGTCAAAAAAGTAGCAACGGTGCAGCAAAGTGGCCCAATACCTTTTGTAGCAAGGGACAAGCCTGGACAAAATCTTATAGGAGGAAAACGCTCCCGAGGACACACGGGAATTTCTGTCATGCTAATTTTCATCATGTTCATATGATTTGCGTTCGTTACTTTGATAGTTTGCTATGTGGGTGGACCGGCGCTTGGGTGTTTCCCTTACTTGGACAAGCATCCCACTTATGATTAACCTCTCTCGCAAGCATCCGCAACTATGAAAGAAGAATTAAGACAAAGTCTAACCATAGCATTAAACTAGTGGATCCAAATCAGCCCCTTACGAAGCAACGCATAAACTAGGGTTTAAGCTTCTGTCACTCTAGCAACCCATCGTCTACTTACTACTTCCCAATGCCTTCCTCTAGGCCAAAATAATGGTGAAGTGTTATGTAGTCGACGTTCACATAACACCACTAGAGGAAAAACAACATACAACACATCAAAATATCGAACGAATACCAAATTCACATGACTACTATTAGCATGACTTATCCCATGTCCTCAGGAACAAAAGTAACTACTCACAAAGCATAATCATATTCATGACCAGAAAGGTAATGAGTAGCATCAAGGATCTGAACATAAACTCTTCCACCAAGTAATCCAACTAGCAACCTCACAAGTACCAATCGGAGTTGCGAGAGGGAGATTGGTTACAAGTGATGAACTAGGGTTTGGAGATGAGATGGTGCTGATGAAGATGTTGATGGTGATGAGTCCCCTCCGATGAGAGGAGTGTTGGTGATGACGATGGCGACGATTTCCCCCTCCGGAAGGGAAGTTTCCGCGGCAGGATCGTCCTGCCGGAGCTCTAGATTGATTCTTCTCAAGTTCCGCCTCGTGGCGGCGACGAATCCTCGAAAAAGCCTCCTCTTGATTTTTTCCCGGACGAAACCCTCCATATAGCAGAAGAGGGGGTCCAGAAGGCCAGCTGGGTGCCCACAAGCCCCTAGGCGCGGCCAGGGGGGTGGCTGCGCCTAGCAGGCTTGTGGCCACGTGCTCGCATCCCTCTGGCAATCCTTAGGCCCAGTATTTTTTATAAATCCGGAAAAAAATCCTCGTTGATTTTACGGCGTTTGGAGTTGCGCAGAATAGGTATCTCAAACTTGCTCCAATTTCAGGCCAGAATTCCAGCAGCCGGCATTCTCCCTCTTCATGTAAACCTTGCAAAATAAGAGAGAAAAGGCATAAGTATTGTACCGTGAAGTGAAATAACAACCCAAGAAGCGATAAATATCAACATGAAAGCATGATGCAAAATGGACGTATCACCCGACTGGACTCCCAAGGAGAAGGTTCTTCTTCCTCGGGAACAACCTCCTCCTTGGGGTTGTGGAATTTTTGCTGGATCACGAACTCGTCCAGCTCAGTCGAGGTGAAAGACAACCCGTTGCTGCTAGTGTAATCAAACCAATGTGGTGCAGGTATATGGATCTTGCGAGTAGTAAGCTCGTCAAATCTCATAATATAAACAAGGTTGCCAAACTCGGAAGTCCTGGTAACAAACTCATGCCTCTTCATAGCGGTAAGATCAAAGCTTATGAATGAAAAAGGTGTATCATCCGTGCGCACTGTGTGCCCGAGGTGCTCGAGGATAAGCGTGGCAGAAATGCCACCAAAGAGAGGCCCTTTGCCGCTGTTAGCTATGAGGCGACGAGCAAACAAAGCACCAATATTATACGTGTTATCTCCTAAGAGGGCGGCTGCCAAGATAGCGAGATCCGGAGCCGAAATGTTGCTTGTGTTGTCACGAGCTAACACCCCTCGAGCAATATAACATGTGAAATACCTTATGTGGGAAACAAGTTACTGGAGATCTTCCCCCGTGAATTTCTCGCGAGTCCTTACTACAAAGGGAAGCGAATAGGGAGCTCAGCTCGTATGGCTGAACGTTCATTTTGGTCGTCTTCCCAACATTCCGCACACCTATAATATCAAAAAATTCTGCTAAAGACATGGTAAAGACATCCTCATATAATCTGAATTCAATCATGGAAGTTTTATCATTATATCTAAACTAGTTGACAAAATAATAGGTGAGTTTTGGATATTGTTGCACACATCCTTAATCACGAGATGTGTCAAACCTGCAGGTGCACAGAGGTTATCAAACTCATCCTTAATACCTGCCGCCATAAGGAAATCTGAACATGGGTATGCCATGGCACGGGCCGTGTCCGTCTCGTGGAACAACTCCGGTGGCACGATATCATCATTGTAACTTGTCCTCACAGTAGAGGATGAAGTCGTGGCTCTAGTTAGTCTATCAATAGGCTCGGGTCTCTTTTCCCCAAGCCATCCTTTTGCTTTTCCAAAGAAGCTCATTTCTGAATTTTTTGGGTACAACACAAAAATGGAGGTTTAAGCAAAAATGAGTTGGAGCAAACTATTTTACTCACTTCCCTGGTGCAGAAGCTTGCATCAAAACTTCACAAATAAATTTCTAAGCATGCATGCAAGCTCATATGAACAGTACCAAGAGCTGCTAAATACTCACAAATAAGACCACCAATCAAAATTTTAATTGGAGGAGTGGAGGAGTCACATACCAGGGAGAAAATGCTCAAATTCTCAATGCAAATGATGGGTTGTAGAGAGAGATCGAAATTCGCCACCAAGAACACCAAGAACTCGACCTCCAGCAGAAAAATCGTTATTTTTGGAGTGAGAGAGAGAGAAGGGAAGAAGAAGTACCAAGAAAGGGGCCCAGGTGGGCCTAGGCGACTTGTGGGCACGGCTAGGGGTAGGTCGCGCCAGTTGGCCGCCTGGAGAGAGGGTGGCCCCATTGGCTGGCTCCACGTGCCCGTGCGTCTCTTTTCCGATAGAAATTTTTACTTTAATTTTTCTGGAATTTTTCTCACAACTTCACTTTTGGAAAGAAAATCAAAATACTGAAAGCTGCAAAACTTCCGGAAAGCTAGGAACAATGGTTAAACATATGAAGTTTCAAAAACATTAAACTTTGGTACAGCAAGGAGGATGAAAGATAAAGGAAATGAAAACATAACAAGCTTCTCTTTTTACTCATATAAAACATATTTGTTAGCAAAGTTGATCAAGTCTCACTACCAAACAGGTGTCATATCGAGGAAAAAGTTTCACTTCTTATAAAGCAATCATGATACCTTTATTTCAATGGATATTGTCCCCACCATAATGGTTTTGTATTTGTCGTGCACATGTAGAGGAAAATCCCACTCTCCAACCTTCACGGTCTCAATATTCTCAATAGAATTAAGGCCATGCCTTTTATCAATCTTCTTCGAAAAATATACCGTGTGCTCCTTCTCATTAACATTGAAGGTCACCTTTCCTTTATTGCAATCAATAATAGCACATGCGGTGTTAAGAAAAGGTCTACCAAGAATAATAGACATGCTCCCATCCTCATGTATGTCAAGCACAACAAAGTTAGTAAGGATCAAGCAATTAGCAACTTCAACGGGAACATCCGCACAAATACCTACACGAACGACTGTTGACTTATCACCCATTTGAAGAGAGATATCTGTAGGAATTAGTTTATCTAGAGAAAGCCTTTTGTAAAGAGAGAAAGGCATAACACTCACTATCGCACCAAGATCACATAAAGCAGTTCTGACATAATTATTTTTTATGGAGCAAGGAATGGTGGGTATAACTGGATCACCAAGCTTCTCGGGAATCTTACCACTAAAATAGTAATTATCAAGCATAGTAGATATTGTCTCATTAGGAACTTTTCTTTTATTAGTAACAATATCTTTAATATACCTCTAGTATGGAGGCAACTTAATAGCATAGGTCAAAGGAATTTGAAGAAAAAGAGGTTTCATCCATTCACAAAATTTATTGTAATGCTCTGCTTCTTTAGTTTTAAAAGACTTGCATGGGAAGGGCATTGATTTCTATACCCATGGTTCTCTTTCCTTCCCAAGTCTTCTTGCAAAAAAATCTTCTCTAGTATATCTTTTGCGCTTGTCTGGTGCTTCTTTTTCTCGTATCTCAGGAGGATCAATCTTCTCATTATCTTTATTAGGTTCAGCACCATCTTTAGTTTCAGCATCGGAAATAGATATACTATTAGGATCAACAATAGGTTCTTCATCAATTATGGGATCATTGGAGTTGTCAGCCTCCTTGTGTTTCTTCTTCTTCTTCGGGGAGCTGACGATGTCTTCTTCCTGCAATTGAGAATCTTGCTTGATCCTCTTTGGATGCCCCTCCGGATAAAGGGGGTCCTGAGTATGTGTACATCCTCAGATCTTTATACAGCATGCCTGCGTATCAACTTGTTTGGCATTGTTAGCAAGCAAATCTTTTTGCACATTAGAAATTAGTTTGAGCGGAGTTTGAACCATATGAAAATGCTTAACAAGTCCTTTAACATCATTAACAGTCCTACTTAAAACATCAAGCAAACTTTTGATAGCAGGGGAATTATCATGCAATTGACTTTGAATCCGCTCATTAAAGTGATTTTGCTTGACAATGAAATTATCAAGCTCATCTAAGCATTGATCAGGGGGCTTACCATGAGGGACGTCACTTGCATCGAATTCTAAAAGAGAGTGTACCTCTACCATAGGTTGGTGAGTGGTAGGGTCACATAATTCCTCTATAGGAGGTAGATTCTTCACATCTTCAGTTCTAATACCTCTCTCTTTCATAGACTTCTTGGCTTCTTGCATAATTTCTGAGCTCAAGAAAAGCATACCTCTCTTCTTGGGTGATGGAGGTGGTTTAGGAACGGGCCAATCATCATGATTCTTAGCTATTTTGCCCATTAATTCTTCGGCATCGTCCGGTGTTCTTTCCCTGAAAACACAACCAGCACACCTATCTAGATAGGTTCAAGATTCATAGGTTAGACCAGCATAAAATATATCAATCAATTCATTCTTAGGGATTCCATGTACCGCTCTAGCCTTAAGCAAAGTCCAATACCTCCCCCAAGCTTTAGGGAGGTGCTCATCCTGCAACTGTTTAAAGCTATAAATTCTTTGTAAAGCAGCATGTTGCTTATGAGCAGGAAAATATTTAGCAACAAAAGATAGAGCTAAATCTTGAGGACTCTTGATGGAACCACATGGTAGTGCATCATACCATGCCTTCGCATCTTCCTTCAAAGAGAAAGTAAGTAGCTTAGTAACATAATAATTTCTCTTCTTGTCCTATGTAGTGAATAAGCCACCCAACTGAGTGAGTTTGGTAAGGTGTGCAATAGCATCATCATCTTCTCTGCCATAAAAAGGGTCAGCTTCAACTGTGGATATCAGTGAAATATCAACAGAGAAATCAAAATCAGCATCCTCAATGCAAATAGGAGATGAAGCAAACTTAGGATCAGGATTAAACCTGTTCTTCATAGAATGCTTTTCGAGCAACTTTTTAACAGAAATAGGGTCAGAGTCAGCACACTCTGTAAGTTCCCTGCATAAATCATCATCAAGTTCAATATATCATCATCAAGAATTCTTTCCTTGAGACCACTCAAGTCTGGGTAACCAAAAGATCTACCAATGGGGTAGCGTGTAACAAGAAGTTCAATTCCAGACTGCTTAGCAGCATTAGCAATCTCAGACTCAATAAAATAACCAAGTAAACCAGGCTCATTGATACCTCTTGACCTTGCATTGGTTTTTCCCTTGAAGAGGAAAGGGTGATGCAGCACAGTAGCAGTAAGTATTTCCCTCAGTTTTGAGAACCAAGGTATCAATCTAGTAGGAGTATCAATCTAAGTCTCCAAAGTACCTGCGCAAAAACAGAAAACTTGCACCCAACGCTACAAATGGGTTGTCAATCCCTTCACGATTGATTGCAAGGTGAGATCTGAAGGTGGAAAGTGCAACAAAGTAAAACTGTGGAGCTGAAAATATGATGTGAAGTAGAGCTGGGGGCCATATTGTTCACTAGATGCTTCTCTCAAAATAGAAAATATTACGGTGGGTGAACGAATTACTGTCGAGCAATTGATAGAACCGCACAAAGTCATGATGATATCTAAGGCAATGATCATACATATAGGCATCACATCCGAGACAAGTAGACCGATACTGTCTGCATCTACTACTATTACTCCACACATCGACCGCTATCTAGCATGCATCTAGTGTATTGAGTTCATGATGAACAGAGTAACGCCTTAAGCAAGATGACATGATGTAGAGGGATAAATTCATGCAATAGATATAAACCCCATCTTTTTACCCTTGATGGCTACAACACGATGCGTGCCTTGCTACCCCTTCTGTCACTGGGTGAGGTCACCGCATAGTATGAACCCAAAACCAAGCACTTCTCCCATTGCAAGAATCCTAGATCAAGTTGGACAAACAAAACCCACAACTCGAAGAGAATTATAAGGATATGAAATCATGCATATAAGATATCAGAAGAAACTCAAATAAGATTCATAGATAATCTGATCATAAATCCAAAATTCATCGGATCTCGACAAACACACCGCAAAAGAAGATTACATCGGATAGATCCCATAAAGATCATGGAGAACTTTGTATTGAAGATCCAAGAGAGAGAAGAAACCATCTAGCTACTAGCTATGGACATGAAGGTCTATGGTGAACAACTCACGCATCATCAGAGAGGCAATAGTGTTGATGAAGAAGCCCTCTGTATCCGAATCCCCCTCCGACAGGGCACCAGAATATGCCCCAGATGGTATCTTGCGGAGACAGGAGCTTGTGGCAGCAGAAAAGTATTTTCGTGTATCTCTCCCGTGGTTTTGGATTTTTCAGGGATTTATAGGCGGAAGAAGTAGGGCAAACAAGCCACTGGGGGGCCACAAGCCTCCTAGGTGCGGGCCCCCCTGGCCACGCCCAGGGGGCTTGTGGCCTCCCCTGGAGGGCCTATGCCTTGGTTCTCACGCCCCCTGCATATCTTCTGTTCCGGAAAAAATCTTTTCGGAGGTTTTATTCCGTTTAATATTCTCCTCTGAAAAGGGTCAAAAACAATGAAAAAACAGGAACTGGCACTTGGCACTGAGTTAATAAGTTAGTCCCAAAAAATATATAAAAGGCATACAAAACATCCAAAGTTTCACAAGATAATAGCATGGAACCATCAAAAATTATAGATACGTTGGAGACGTATCAAGCATCCCCAAGCTTAACTCCTGCTCATCCTCGAGTAGGGAAGTGATAAAGACTGAATTTTTGATGTGGAATGCTACCTAGCATATTTGTCCTTTGTAACTTCTTTCAGGTGACATGAATGTTCAGATCCGTAAGATTCAAAACAATAGTTTGCTATTGATAAGAAAACAATAATACTTCAAGCAAACTAGCAAGGTAATCATGAACTTTCGGAATAACAAGGCCAAAGAAAATTATCCCTACAAAATCATATAGTCTGGCCATGCTCCATCATCCCCACACAACTAATTCAAATCATGCACAACCCCGGTATTGGCCAAGTAATTGTTTTCGCACTCTTACTTTCTCAAACCTTTTTCAACTCTCACGCAATACATGAGCGTGAGCCATGGATATAGCACTATAGGTGGAATAGAGTGTGGTGAAGGTTGTGAGACAAAAGGGAGGAGATGGTCACATCGACTCGGCGTATCAAAGGGCTATGGAGATGCCCATTAATAGATATCAATGTGAAAGAGAAGGCATTACCATGAAATGGATGCACTTAGAGCTATAAGTATGTGAAAGCTCAAAAGGAGAACTAGTGGGTGTGCATCCAACTTGCTTGCTCACGAAGACCTAGGGCAATTTTGAGGAAGCCCATCATTTGAATATACAAGCCAAGTTATATAATGAAGATTCCCACTAGCATATGATGGTGACAAAACAAGAGACTCTCAATCATGAAGAACATGGTGCTATTATGAAGCACGAGTGTGGAAAAGATAGTAGCATTGTCCCTTCTCTCTTTTTCTCTCTTTTTACATATATATATAATTTTTTTTGTTTGGGCTCTTTGGCCTCCTTGCATATCTCTCCTTTTTTTGGTGGGCAACTTTGGCCTCTTTTTTTTATTTCCTCACATGGGACAATGCTCTAATAATGATGATCATCACACTTTAATTTACTCACAGGTCAATGCTTAGAACGATGATGTCTCTATAGGAAATGCCTCCGGCAGTGTACCGGGATATGCAACGATCTAGCTTGGCATATGACATTGAAACATCTCGCTAGCTATCTTACGATCATGTAATGGCAATATGTAAGTGATGGGACATGTCATGAGACGGAATGGTGGGAGTTGCATGGCAATATATCACGGAATGGCTATGAAAATGCCATAATAGGTAGGTATGGTGGCTGTTTTGAGGAAGGCATATGGTGGGTTTGTGCACCGGCGAAAGTTGCGCGGCACTAGAGAGGCTAGAATGGTGAAAGGTGAAAGTGCATCTATACCATGGACTCACATTAGTCATGAAGAACTCACATACTTATTGCAAAAGTTTTTATTAGTAATCCAAACAAAGTGCTAAATGCATACTCCTAGGGGAAGGGTTGGTAGGTGTTAACTATCGCGCGATCCCGACCGCAACACAAAGGATGACAATCAATAAATCAATTATGCTCCGACTTCCTAACATAGCGGTTCACCATATATACGTGCATGTTACGGGAATCACTAACTTCAACACAAGTATTTCTAGATTCACAACACCCTACTAACATAACTCTTAATATGACCAAATCCATGTCTCAAAACTATTTGAGAGGAATCAAACTTCTCTTTCTAATCAATGCACATGAAGACGGAAGTTTTATTGTCTCCTCTTTGGGTGCCTATCACCTTTGGGACTACTTTCATAGCACAAGCCAACTACCAAGTTACTTAGAGAGATCACACTCAAAAAGATATAAGTGAAGATCGAGAGTTCTTATTTCTCCAAAATATAACACCGCCGTGCTCTAAAAGATCTAAGTGAAGCACTTAGAGCAAAGTTATCTAGCTGAAAAGATATAAGTGAAGCACATGTGACCTAAATTGCCTAACTCAAAAGAGTATTCTAGCAAATTCACGATGAGTGCATGTCTCTCTAAAAAGGTGTGCAGAAAGGATGATTGTGACACAACAAAAAGAAAAGACTCCTACGATACAAGACTCTCCAAGAAAAACACATATCATGTGGTGAATAAAAATATAGCTCCAAGTAATGTTACCGATGGATTGAAGACGAAAGAGGGGATGCCTTCCAGGGGCATCCCCAAGATTAGGCATTTTTGTGTCCTTGAATTTGCCTTGGGATGCCTTGGTCATCCCCAAGCTTGAGCTCTTTTGTCACATCCCTAACCCTTAAGCAAGATAGCATTGTGCTCATGTCTTCTTTGCATTTGCATCTAAGAAGTTTCAACAAAAACAACAAAGTGGCAAAGGAAAAACTCAAAACCCTAGCCACCATTTCAATTAAAGGAAATTTCAACTAGTTCAAAATCAGTGAACCCAAAATGGCCTCAAGAAATGTTCAAACTTTCTGATAAATCATGAAAGTAAATGAGCATTGGAGAAAACTATTTTCTTGACACTTTAAGCATTTTAAATAAATGCAAAAGCTACTGGTTTCAAATTTAAAAAATTGAAATCAGAAACTATAATTTTCCAAAAATGTTGAAAACCTTGGAAATGAGTGGGGATATTATAACAAATATTTCAGGAGGTCTAAAATAGTTTTTACTTTTTGTTTTGGAGCTGAATTAATTAGCAATACAATAATTAGCAAAACAGAAAAACAAAAACAGAGGAAATGGAAAAAGACTTACCTGTCGCCCAAGCCTGGCCCGGCCCATCTCCCCGCTCGTCCCCTCCCTCGCGCCAGTAGGCAGCAGGAGGTGGCTGCCGCCTCCTCTGGCGCGGCCACGCACCTGCGTGCCTGCCTGGCCGCCGGTTCGCGCTGGCGACGACGGGGATAAGCTCCCCAGAGCTTCCCCTATCCATTCCCCGCCTCGGTTCTTCCCCTCCTCCCGGATCCCCTCCTTCTCCCTGCTGCCGCCATTAGAGCCGAGCTCGAGCTCGAGCTGCCCGTGCCCCTGACCATAGGATCCCCTCCCAGAGCACGCCATTAGCTCCGCCTCGTCGCCCTGGTCGTCTCTGCAGAAGCCGAAGCCTCCTCGAGCCCTGCAACGCCCGCAACACCGTCGTCTTCCTCCTCCGGCCGCCGGACCTCTCCCGTCGATTCGTCGCCCCCAGGCCTTCCCCGAGCCGTCTAAGCTCTGCTCTGCACTCCCCGTGAGCATGCGGTCGTTTCCCCTAAGTTTTCCCCGTCGATCCCCTCCTCTAGCTCTAGTTTCACCGGAGCCCGACGAGGACCGCCGCTGCCGCTCGTCGCCGGTAGCCCTCCGATGTCCAGCTCGTCCTTCCGAGGGCACCAACAGCTCCAGGACGACGCGTAGATGCCGTAGCAGCTAAGAACCGAGCGTAGATCCCTCTGATTCAAAGACCCCGATGACGCCCGAGCCTTGGCCGCCGCCAAGCTCGTCGCCGGCGTCATCTCCGGTCAGATCAGCCCCGGCTAGGTGCAGAAATAAAGCTGCAGGAGACGTGTCGTTCCTCTGGTGCTCTCCGCGCAGCATTTGGCCCCCTGTGCGCCGTTTCCGAGCCCCTCCGCCGTGCTGGTGGTCGCCGGAGGCTCCCCGCCGGCGAGGACGACCTCGCCGCAGGTGGAGGTCGACGTGGCAAGCTAACCCAGCCGATTAGTGACTTAATCACTCGCTGACAAGTGGGCGCAAGGCCAAGTCAAACCTCAGTTAGGGCTGGTCAGCGCGGGATTAGTCCCAGAGAGGCTGACCAGTGGGGTCCCCTGTCAGGTTTGACCTGAACAGGTCAGCTGACCTGCTGACGTCAGCCTGATGCAATAAATGGAATTTCCAGTTTAAAACTAATTCAGGAAATTGCTAAAAATTGCAAAAATCATAGAAATTATTCTGTAACTCCAATGAAAATAAATTCTATATGAAAAAGTATCAGAAAAATTCAAGGATTCTGATTATGCTATTTTCAACTATGTTTGAAAAAGTTACAGGACCCTAAATTGTGAAATAAGGAATAATTCAATTCTTTAATCACTTTATAAATGGAATTTGCAAAAAATATCCAAATTTCATGATAAATGCAATGATCACACACTGCCCTAGATATAAATCAATACCATAACATGACATTTCATGCATGTTAACATTAGGTTGATCTGAGCATCAGGTCGAATCAATTAAACCGGTATCCGAGAATACCCGTTTGAATTACTATTCGAATGTGATTGAAATCAACTCTAAACCTAAAACATCTTGATTATAATAACTTATCACTTTGCATTCTCATGCCATGCTCATGCATCATTTTGATTGCATATGATTGTTATTGAATGTTGCCATCCAGTTCGGTAGGCTCCGCACCCCCGGATTCCACCGAATATCCGTCTGACGGATATAGTTCCTCCTCTGAGCAACAAGGCAAGCAACCCTTTTGATCATCCCGATAACTCCTATGTTCTTGCTCCTGCACCTATTTATTGCATTAGGATCAAATGCTTCAACTGCTTTTGCCACGATAGTTGGACCCACTTCCTTTGCATGACTTAACCTTGTCACAGTAAATAGCCGAACCTTGCAACCTAGCATACCTGGTAGTTAATTGAACTATGATGTGCCTTATCCTGCTATGCATGCTATGCTTAGAGTTGTGTATGGTCTGTCATCTGGGAGATGAACAGAAATGTGGAATGTGTTCGGTGAGCAAAGGGTTGTGTGTTGAACTTGATTTGGTAAAGGTACCGGTGAAAGGCTGTGTAGGAGTACATGGCGGGTTGTTTCATTGGAATCGTCCTTAGGAACTGAGTTTCGTGTATGTAATCCAAGACTAGATACTACCACATGCTGGGCCCTGAAATATGACCCCGCTCGGCCTATTAATCGCGTAGTACTCGGTCCAGGAGTTGCAAGTAGTTTCTGGTGTTTATAGTAATGCTGGAGGCCGTGCATGGTGCTGACCTGAGAGGTGGACCGTGATGCGGTAGGCAGTGGCACGGTGTACCAAGTGGCACCCGGATGGTGGGCTTGGGAACCCTGCGCACATCGTTTCACGCCGTGGCGGAAACCTCGGCCGGACATCCGTACGGGTTACTCTCAGATAGGCGATAAACCTGGACTAGGTACTAGTGCGGTTAACGGTCGTGGCCGACTCCCTCGCTGGGCTTCCGCTTGAAGGTTGCCGAGGTGCATGACGTGCACATGGCGATAAGTGGCGAGAGCGTGTGTGATGAGGTACACCCCTGCAGGGTTATGATCTATTCGAATAGCCGCGTCCGCGGATATGGACTACTTGGAGACATATGTTGTTCATAGATAACTTCAATGGCTACTCATAAAATTGTCAAGATAAGCGTGAGTGTCGTGGACGGCATTTCCGTATGGAGACGGAATGATTCCACGATAGTGTATTGTTGTGGTGTTAGTGGACTCGGGTGCGAGAAATCAAGTTGTCAAAACTAATTTCAAAAAGCAAGTTGTCTAGCCACGAGTCAAATGCTGGCTTCCCGCATGAAACCCCAAAATACCTTTTGATACCTTGCATGAGTAGTTAGTTCTCCTAAAGTCTTGCTGAGTACCTTTGTACTCACGTTTGCTTAATAAATGTTGCAGAGGATGCTAATGACCCTAATGGAGGGTTCTTCGTAGACATCAACGACGACGAGTAGCTGGTGTCCCAGCTACGATCTGGCCCTACGTCGACTCTGTAGTATAGTCAGGCCACGTGCCTACTAGTTGCCCTGTCTGTACTCAGACAGTTTATAACTCTTCCGCTGGCTTGTATTGTATGACTGCTATTATGGGTCGTGAGACCCTTAATGTGTAATATTATTTGTGTGGCTCTTCCGAGCCTCGTAAATAAAGCTTGTATGTTTATGGTTATGTTGTGATGCCATCGATGTATCTATACATATCGGTATGCCATGCGTACGTGTGTCGTACTTGATATGTATGGGGTTCGATTACCTAGTCGTCAACTTTAGTAGCACTCCTTACAAGGAAATGCCCCTTTGTGGTCCAACGAGCCTTGGTAGTTCGCTACTGCTCCGGACACATTGGTTGACCGGCATGTGTCCTTATTAGCTGCTGTGTCTGTCCCCTTTGGGGAAATGTCACGCGATGTAATGGAGTCCTTGTAGCTTGCTACGACTCGTCTACATTCGCCAGTGACTGACACCTGCTTTGTTGGGTCATGTATGCCTGTCCTTGTGCGGTACTGCCACTTTGGTTTTTGACTAGACATGTCGATCCTGGTTCTTTGACATTGGATTGCTAGCGATACTATCGCATACGTGAGTCAAAAGACGCAAACGGTCCCGGCTAAGGTAAGGCTGCAGTCGTGGAGTTAACCGTGCGTGAGACCACAATGGGATGCGATGGGTTACAGGCTAGATTCCTATGGCTTAGGATCGGGGTCCCAACATCTTTCCACTCTTTATTCCTTTGTCCAAGAGATCATCACCCAAAACTTGAAAACTTCACAACACAAAACTTAAACAGAAAATCGTGATATCATTAGAACAAGAAAACAAACTACCACCTCTTGAGGTACTGTAGAAAACTTGATTTCTATTTATATTGGTGTTAGATTACTGTATTCTCACCTTTCCATGGCTAATACCCCCGATACTATCCATAGTTTCATCAAAATAAGTAACCAAGACAAAAAAATATAATCTTTCAAAAAACAGACGAGTCTGTAGCAATCTATATACTTCGTATACTTATGCTATCTCAACAATTCTGAACAATTACGATAGTTTGAAAAATTAGCATATAAACCAGAAGCAAAAAGAATCAACTCAAAAGCTCTTTCTGGATAAAAATGAAAAATAATTTCATGAGCGAAAAGTTTCTGTCTTTTTCCATCAGGATCAAACAACCATCACCAAACTAGTCATAAAGGTTTTACTTGGCTCAAACACAAAAAGAAACACAAAAGACACAATCATAACAGAATTATGATTGTGTGGATGCAACAAAATAGAAAGCAAAAAGCAAAGATAATTTCATTGGTTGCCTCCCAACAAGCGCTATTGTTTAACGCCCTTAGCTAGGCATAAGGTGATAGAATCACGTATCGTCGTATTTGGTGCTCAAACCATAAGTAGACCTCATCATGGATTCATAAGGCAATCTTATTTTCTTTCTAGGAAAATTCTCCATGCCCTTCTTTAAAGGAAATTGAAATATAATATTCCCTTCCTTTATATCGATGACAGCACCAATAGTCCTTAGGAAAGGTCTACCAATCATGATAGGAGATGTAGGATTGCAATCAATATCAAGCACAATGAAATCCACGGGTTCATAGTTCCTATTTGCAATAATAAGAACATCATTGATCCTTCCCATGGGTTTCTTAACAGTAGAATCCGCACGATGCAAATTAAGAGAGCACTCATTAATCTCATTAAAGCCTAGAACATCACATAAAGACTTTGGAATCACGGAAACACTAGCACCCAAATCACACAAAGCATTGCATTCATAGTTTTTTATCTTGATTTTGATAGTAGGTTCCCATTCATCATGATGTTTTCTAGGAATAGAAACTTCCAATTCAAGTTTCTCTTCAAGAGATTTTATCATAGCATGGACGATATGATCGGTAAAGGCCTTGTTTTGGCTATAAGCGTGTGGAGAGTTTAGCATGGATTGCATCAAGGAAATACATTCAATCAAAGAGCAACTATCATATTTGAATTCCTTGAAATCCAAAGTAGTAGTTTCATTACTACTCAAAGTTTTGATATCCTCTACTCCACATTCAATGCTTTTAGCATCAAGATAGATAGACTCTGAATCATTGGGGTGTTTTTCAACCAAGGTGGATTCATATCCAGCCCCATCATCATTAGGTTTGACACTAGAAAACATGGATTCAATGGGAGTCACGCCAAGCACTTTAAGATCTTCGTGATTCTCATCACGAGAACACGCCTTTTTAAGCCATTCATGACTAGCATGAATTTGGGCGGTTCTTTCTTTACTCTCATTCATGGAAATACGCATAGCTTTCAAAGTTTCATCCATATTGATTTTGGGAGGAACACATCTAACTTTCAAAGCATCAATATCAATAGACATTCTATCAACGCTCCTAGCCAAATCATTAATTTTGAGTAGTTTTCTTCTATGGACGCATTGAAAATCTTTTACGAGATGATAAACTGTTTAATATTACTCTCTAGATCAGAGGGTAATTTATTGTAATTTACATGAGCATTGTTGTAGGAGTTGCCAAAGTTATTAGAGGGATTACTAGGAAAAGGCCTAGGAATATAGTTTCCTCTAAAAGCATTGTTGTTGCCAAAATTATTCCTACCAACAAAATTAACATCCAAGCTCTCATTGCTACTCTCAATCAAGGAAAACAAGGGCATATCATTTGGATCTAAAGGAGCACCTGTACTAGCAAACAATTTCATTAACTCATCTATATTAGCACTCAACGAGTTAATTTCTTCTATAGCGTGTACCTTTTTACTAGTAGGTGACCTTTTAGTGTGCCACTGAGAATAGTTTGTCATGATATTGTCTAGGAGTTTTGTGGCTTCTGCTAATGTGATTTCCATGAAGTTTCCACCGGAGACGGAGTCCAAGATATTTCTAGAAGCAAAATTCAAACCAGCGTAGAAGATTTGTATAATCATCCAAAGACTCAAGCCATGAGCGGGACAATTTCTAATCATCAATTTCATTCTCTCCCAAGATTTTGCAACATGTTCATGATCAAGTTGCTTAAAATTCATGATATCATTACGGAGAGAGATAATCTTAGACGGTGGAAAATACTTGGATATATAAGCATATTTGCACTTGTTCCAAGAATCAATACTATTTTTGGGCAAAGATGAAAACCAAGTGTTTGCTCGATCTCGCAATGAGAACGGAAATAGCTTCAATTTAATCACATCAGTATCCACGCCTTTCTTATTTTGCATATCGCAAAGCTCAATGAAGGTATTGAGATGGGATGCGACATCTTCACTTGGAAGGCTGGGTAATTGCTCTTTCATAACAAGATTCAACAAAGAAGAATTGTTTTATATGATTCCGCACTAGTGGCGGGAGCAATCGGAGTACTAGTAACATCATTATTATTAGTATTCGAGAAGTCACAAAGTTTGGTGTTTTCAGTCATGTTGACTTCAGCAAGCAGACAAGCACACAAGCGAACACAAAGCAAGCAAAAGAAAAGGGCGAACGAAAAAGGAAAATATTTTTGTAAATTTTTGTTTTTCAGAAGTGGGGGAGAGGAAAACGAGAGGCAAAAAAGTAAATACAAGAGATGAGTTTGAGACACTTACTTGGATAAGCTTCACTTAGAATAATCCCCGGTGCCAGAAATTGACACGTTGATGGGAGACTATTCTTGACTTGATCTTCCCCGACGACGGCGCCAGAAATTCTTCTTGCTACCTATTGAGCTTGTGTTGGTTTTTCCCTTGAAGAGGAAAGGGTGATGCAGCACAGTAGCTGTAAATATTTCCCTCAGTTTTGAGAACCAAGTTATCAATCCAGTAGGAGTATCAAGCCAAGTTTCCAAAGTACGTGCGCAAAAACAGCAAACTTGCACCCAACGCTATAAAGGGGTTGTGAATCCCTTCACGATTGATTGCAAGGTGAGATCTGAAGGTGGAAAGTGCAACAAAGTAAAAGTGTGGAGCTGAAAATATGATTTGAAGTAGACTCGGGGGCCATAGTGTTCACTAGAAGCTTCTCTCAAAATAGCAAATATTACGATGGGTGAACGAATTACTGTCGAGCAATTGATAGAACCGCGCAAAGTCATGACTACATCTAAGGCAATGATCATACATATAGGCATCACGTCCGAGAGAAGTAGACCGATACTGTCTGCATCTACTACTATTACTCCACACATCGACCGCTATCTAGCATGCATCTAGTGTATTGAGTTCATGACGAACAAAGTAACGCCTTAAGCAAGATGACATGATGTAGAGGGATAAATTCATGCAATAGATACCCCATCTTTTTACCCTTGATGGCAACAACATGATGCATGCCTCGCTACCCCTTCTGTCACTAGGTGAGGTCACCGGATGGTATGAACCCAAAACCAAGCAGTTCTCCCATTGCAAGAATCATAGATCAAGTTGGCCAAACAAAACCCACAACTCGAAGAGAATTACAAGGATATGAAATCATGCATATAAGAGATGAGATGAAACTCAAATAAGATTCATAGATAATCTGATCATAAATCCATAATTCATCGGATCTCGACAAACACACCGCAAAAGAAGATTCCCTCGGATAGATCTCCATGAAGATCATGGAGAACTTTGTATTGAAGATCCAAGAGAGAGAAGAAGCCATCTAGCTACTAGCTATGGACCCAAAGGTCTATGGTGAACTACTCACTCATCATCGGAGAGGCAATGGTGTTGACGAATAAGCCCTTTGTATCCAAATCCCCCCTCCGGCAGGGCACCAGAACGTGCCCCAGATGGGATCTTGCGGAGACAGAAGCTTGCGGCGGCGGAAAAGTATTTTCGTGGATCTCTCCCGTGGTTTTGGATTATTTTTCCCGGGATTTATAGGCGGCAGAAGTAGGGCAGACGAGCCACAGGGGGCCCACAAGCCTGTTAGGCGCCCCCTGGCCGCGCCTAGGGGGCTTGTGGCCTCCCCTGGTGACCTTTGCCTTGGTTCTCACGCCCCCTGCGTATCTTCTGTTCCGGAAAAAATCTTTTCGGATGTTTTATTCCGTTTGGACTCCGTTTAATACTCTGAAAAGGGTCAAAAACACAGAAAAAACAGGAACTGGCACTTGGCACTGAGTTAATAAGTTAGTCCCAAAAAAGATATAAATGGCATACAAAACATCCAAAGTTTGACAAGATAATAGCATGGAACCATCAAAAATTATAGATACGTTGGAGACGTATCACTCATCAATAGTTGTGGAAGCATCATCAAAAGTATCACACATAGTAAAAGACTCGGTAGAAGCAGCATGTGATGGTGGTGAAGCAAACTTACTCATAACGAAAGGTCAATCAAGCGTAGCACTAGTGCTAAGAATCGTACCTTTTCTCGTAGTGGATGGTAAAATTGGAACCTTCGGGTCTCCTTTATTACCCATAGTGAATAAATCACAGCAAGCAAAATAACTCCAACTAGACTTGTAAATAAAGCTATGCTCCCCGGCAACGGCACCAGAAAAAGGTCTTGATAACCCACAAGTGTAGGGGATCGCAACAGTCTTCGCGGGTAAGTTAACCCAATTTATTGATTCACACAAGGGGAGCCAAAGAATATTTATAAGCTTTAATAGTTGAGTTGTCAATTCAACCGCACGTGAAAGATACTTGCTTGGCAAAGAAATATTAGTAGCAACGGTGATATGGAAGTGATGGTGGCAACGGAAATAATAGTGGCAAAGCAACAAAAGTAAAACGGCGAAAGTAAAGTAACTTGTAACTAGCAGGATTAAAAACACTGTAGGCTAATGAGATCGATGGTTGTTCATGGATGTGAGTTATCATGTATTTTAGTTGGGGCAAGGCACATAGAAAAGTAATGATCATCTAGGCATATATCAAACATTAGGCATGTATCCCGAGGTAGTCGTGCGTGCTTGCAATAAGAACTTGCACAACATCTTTTGTCCTACCATCCCGCTATCAACGGGGCCAAAACGAACTTATGGAGATTAAGGTTCTCCTGTCAAAGAGCACAGGAACAAAGCATTAACATTCAATGGATACATGGAATCCTCAAACTATAGCCCATCCCCTTTGGTGTCCCAAGTTGTCACCATTGGGATCGCCGGTTCCGGACTATAATAGGTGCATACTACTCATAGATAGGATCTACAACACAAATATATTCATGAAAACATAACGTATACAGATCTGAAATCATGACACTCGGGCCCAAAGTAACAAGCATTAAGAGTAACAAGTAGTAGCAAAGCTGATAAACACCATAGTAGATGATAGGCAACATGCCCCCAACAATCTGACGAACTATTACATGATCTAACTCATCCAATCTCTCCCATCCCTTTCACCTACAATAGGGAATTACTCACACGTGATGGGAGAAGCCATGGAAGGATGATAGAGTAGTGATGGTGATGACGATGGTGACAATTTCCCCTCTCCGGAGGCCAAAAGAGTCTCCAGATTAACTCTCACGAAGAAGAATCGAGGGTGGCGACGGCTCCGCATCGAGAACTTGCAAAATGACTTATGTTCTGGAATTTCCTCATCAAGGGGGAAAATAGGAGCCAAAGTAGGGCACTAGAGGGGGTGGGCCCCGCCTAGGCGACCTCACGGCATGGCCAGGGGGCAGGCCGCACCAGCAGGTCGCCTGGGGGCCCTGTGGCTCCCCTCTGGCCCATCTTCTGGCCCATAGTCTCTACTGGTGCGTGGATATTTTCTATTTTTTATGGGAATTTTCTCGGACGTCTAAATATCCATTTTCCTGTACACAAGAAAACCATAGAGGCAACTCTACTGAAAACAACGTCAGTCCGGGTTAGTATCATTCAAATCATGCAAGAATGAGGCCAAATCATTAGCAAAAGTGTTTGGAAAAGTCGATAGGTTTGAGACGTATCACATGGTCATAGGAATGTATACTTGACATGCAGAAAACAATAGCTACAAAATGACACGATCATATGCTACGTTTATAGTTTAGGTCTTGTCCATCACATCATTCTCCTAATGATGTGATCCCGTCATCAAGTGATAACACTTGTCTATGGCTAGGAAACCTTAACCATCCTTGACCAACAGGCTAGTCAACTAGAGGCTCACTAGGGACATTGTTTTGTCTATATACCCACACATGCATTTATGTTTCCATTCAATACAATTATAGCATGGATAATAAAGGATTATCTTGAAACAGGAAATATAATAATAACTATTTTATTATTGCATGTAGGGCATATTTCCAAAACATATTTCCATTGTAGTTGCTCCTGTGTAAACGTTTGCAAGTCCTCGATGCCTAGAAGTTGTTCTACAGTGACACCAGCCTCTTTAGCCTGCCTTCTATGTTCAACGATTGTTACCAGCTGAAGATCGGTTGTACTCACATGTGTTTGTAGCGGGAGGGTCCATTGCACTGCCTGTTCTCCCAGCAGGGGAACAACTTTCCCGCATTTTTTGCTAGCTGCTTTGCTCGAGCTCGAGCTCGACTCCTTTTTTGTGCTCGATATGACTTCCTGATAGAGAGCTCATAGTCTGAGTCTATATGCTTGACAGCTGGTTGAGCATTATCAACAAAGTGGTGTATGACATGCTCAGGTATGATCTCCTTTCGTGGCGGGGGCGGTTTCGGTCCAAAATGGGCGTTCACTTGGGCTTGCACTTCGGTTGTGTTTGCTTCGGGAGTCAGGTGGTAAGGCAACCTCGGAAGAGGCTTGACGCTTGGACCATATTTGAATTTCTTGCCACCTGTTGTAACGCTAGACAACGTAGTTGCGGCACCTCTCTTCTGTTGTTGCTGAAGCGGCGGATCCCGCTGTGGCGGTGGAGATGGCTGATATGGTGCCTGACTTGGAGGAGGAGTTGGGTGACGTGGTGCCGGACATGGAGGAGGATGAGTCGGCTGACGCGATGCCGGTCTTGGAGGAGGAGGAGGAGGCTGACGTGGTGCCAGACTTCGAGGAGGAGGAGGAGGCTCACGTCGTGCCGGACTTGGATGAGGAGGAGTGGGCTGACGCGGTGTCGGACTTGGCACAGGAGGAGTCGGCTGACGCGGTGCCGGACTTGGAGGAGGAGGAGTGGGGTGACGCGGTAGCGGACTTGGATGATTAGCTGGCTGACGTGGTGTCGGTGGCCTTGTAAAGATGATGCAATACTTTCTCCATAGAATGATATGATGTATGGCCTCTCCCAGTGTGTGTTCGTCATCACCTCCAGGAATGTCAAGATCTAGCACCGAATATCCTGCCACCACATCATCAACCCTGACACGAGCATAGCCAGCTGGAATCGGATTGCAATGGAAGGTTGCTTTAGGGGGATTTGTATAAGCATAGTCGTCTGCCACCTTCTCGGATATTCTCTTCACCTTTATGTGTTGCTCACAAGTTGTTGTATCTATGATGTCATCCATAGGGTATATATCCAGTGCATCATCGCCCAGGGCAAAACCCATGCTGCTTCTCAGCTTGGATGGGCGGTGTTATCCAATGCTGGATCCGCTAGCTGCTACCGCTGCTGAGACCCCCTTTCCTGGATAAGTGAGTCAATCTGCTATTGTTGCCGCTTGAAAGCGAGGTCCAACTCCGCGTGCTTTGATGCTACGACGTGAAGGCAGTCTTCTTCCTTCTTCCTATGCTCCTCCTCCAGCTTCATCTTCTGCTTCTCCTGTTGCTTCTTTCTCAAACGACTTCTATAGTCGGTGTTCCAGTCCACAAACCCCTCAAACCACGGATCAACGCCTTTGCCTCGTGTTCTTCTCGGGTTTTCAGGATTCTTCAGGGCGCACATAAGCTCGTCGTTCTCTCTGTTGGGCGTGAACACCCCCGTTAGAGCCTCTTTAAGACATGCCTGCTCCAAAACATCGCCTCTCTTAGGGTCCAACGTCCCCCCAAGCCCATATAACCAATCCCTGCGCTTGGGGGGGCAGCTCCTTGTAACTGGAGTTACCCCTGCATCCATCATCTCTTGCTCAGCGAGATCCCACTTAAGTCGGGCCACCTCGTAGCTACCTGGCCCGAGCTTATGGTTCCACTTCTTTTTTGCTGCATTAATCTTGTTTTTTCTCGACCGTTCCTGGGCTACTTCCGATTCCTTGAAGTTCACGAAAGCTTCCCAGTGATCTCTTTCCTTCTCCGGTGTTCCCTTGAATTCTGGAGTCTACTTTCCTGCATTGATATACGCGGCCCATATAGTTTTCTTGTGGTTGTTGAATGCTATCTACAACCTCTTAACAGCAGCGTTCTTGACTTTTTCCAGATCTACATCTGTCAAATGATCTGGTAGGGTGAAATGTGACATGAGCGATTCCCAAAACAATTTTTTTGCTATTTGGTTGACAAAAGTAACATTTGGATCTCCCTTTCCTGGATTTTTCCATTCTTGAATGGAGATTGGGATTTGGTCCCTAACGATAACTCTGCATTGACGAATGAACTTCTTCGCATTCTTTTAGGTTCATCAGGTTCGCCATCAGGAATGATGGCATCGATGTTGTACTTTACGCCAGCCGACAACATTTTGGACGGGCCTCGAACTGCCCTGCTACTTGTAGAAGATTTACTTGATCCGGAGGTGTTTGTTATTTGAAGAACAACATTCCCTTCGTTATCATTGTTCTGGACTTCATCTATTCGTTCATCTTCATCGAACTTCATACCATCACCGGTATTGTTAAGATATTGTGAGCCGTCATCTTATTCATTCTTCTAGTATCGGGGAGCATATGATCTTAAAGAGGGCCTCTTCTCCTTCTCTACTGGTATTGTCCATAGCATTCGAGAATAGATTGTATGCAAATTTAACATTTTTTAAATGCTTCAATTGTGATTTCTTATATACGAGGAACCTTTAGTCCCTGGCTAGTAATAGGATTTAGAATCAGAATCAATTCTCTTAACCTTTAAGGGATTTAACAAAATGGCGCCATTCTGGTTGTGTAGAAAATGGTCCATATTTTTCTTGATCTCATCTACCCTTCTATATGTCACGTTGTCTAGTGTCAAAGGATTCAAGAAAATCATGGCTTCATCATTAGCCGAAAGTAACAGGCGCATGATTGTATGAAGCTCTCCAAAGTTGCTTAGGAACGTAGTTCCTAATAGGATAATTAGCTTTTTGGTACAAAGTTCAGCAACAGCCTTCCCAATATCGCTATTTGGAAGGCCTTTGCTGAACTTTCTACCAAAAAGCGAATTATCCTATTAGGAACTCCGTTCCAAAACAACTTTGAAGAGCTTCATACCATCATGCGCATGTTACTTCCAGCTAATGATGAAGCCATGGATATCTTCGATACTTTACACACGACAACCTGGCATATAGAAGGGTAGATGAGATCAGAAAAAAATTGGATCAACTTGTGCACATCCATACTGGGGGCATTAATTCTTGATAAATCCCTTATTAAAGAACTAAGAGAATCCCAAATGCTAGAAATCACCAGTTCATAGCTTGAGCTAAATGCCCACAAAAAAGTTACTAGCATGAAAGTAACACGACAAGAAAATAATAACAAAATCTTAGGCTTAGTGAAAATCACAGATTTTCACTTGGTGCCATTTCCAATAGAATAGCAACTTTGACAAGGAAAAAAACTATGATGCAAAGTCCTATGAACAAACTTGTGGTAGTAAGTTGTCACTACAATTCATGTCATTGGTGCAACCACCAAAGAACAACACATCCGTGGAAACCATGCTCACAACAGGAATAGAAAACAACAGTACCAACACTTAGAAATATTTCTAGCTATGCAAACAGCAATATTTTCTACACATGTTATCAGCAAGGTATCCACTTATCTACTAGAGTAACATGCCCAACAAACATACCAGGCCTTAGACAAAAAGCTAGAACTTATATGTTGACACAAACTTCAAAGAATGGACAGAATAATTCCTACAAAAATGACAAAATGACACCTCATCACAAAATGACATTTTTACAAACTTGCACGCAAGTGAAATCTAATGCCATCATTGGATTTGTTGGGTTTTTCAACCCCAAATCCACATATCACACAAACATACTTGCATGCACAAAATTGCAACAAAACAGAAAATAAAATCTACTCTAAAACCTAAATCACTTAACTTTTCTTCTTTTCTTCTTTTTTTTGCATGAACCTACTTAACCTAAACTAACAATAACCTATTTAACACTAACAGTGACCTAAACTAACACTAAAAGTGACCTAAACTAACTAAATTCAGCTAACGGATGCAATGAAATGAAAAAAATTAAAGCAAAAAAATAAAGAAGAACTCACAATGGGGGTGGTGGTAGGCACTGGCGGTGGGGAAGGGGGGTGGCGTCGCGGGGAAGGGGGTGTCGCGGTGGGGAAGGGGTAGCTCTAGCGGTGGCGAAGGGGAGTGGCGCTGGTGGTGGGGAAGGGGAGTGGCACTACTAGGGAAAAGCTTATACACAGAATTTTACTAGTAGCACCTGTTAAAAGAAAGTGCTACTGCTAATTACCCGTAGCGCGTGCACGTGAACCGCGCTGCACATATGTGTGTGGCAGTAGCCCGTTTTCTTGGGAAAGCGCTACTACTAAAATTCCCACTACTAAGCTGGTAGGCTACGAATAGCAGTAGAGATCTTCGAAAAACAATGCTACTGCTAAGATTATTGTAGCAACACGTTTTCCGGGAAAAGCGCTGTTGCTAATGAAAAGAAAATACAATTAAAAACAAATAGAAAAGTAAATGAAAATTAAAGAAATATAAAGGAGAATGAAAATTAAAGAAAGAAAAAAGAAAAAGAAACAGAAACAGAAAAATAAAGGAGAAAGGCATAGGAGTAGCGTCTATTCAGAACAGGCGCTAAGATAATGTAGCAGTAGCGCGTTTTGTAAACCCCCACTATAGAAAGGGAAAAGGAAAAAAGAAAATAAAAAGGATAATAACTAGCTATAGAAGTAGCGCGTTGTGCAAAACGCGCTATGGCTAACTTAGCTATAGCATTGTGTGTCTACCAGTGCTACCTCTACGTTGGACTTAACCACCGCGTGGTTTCTCTCCCCCCCCCCAACGGCCACCACTTATTCCCGAAATCCATCGCCCCACTTTGCCGCCATCTCCCCACTTTGTCGACGCCCCACTTTGCCGTCGTCTCCTGCCGACGTCGACGCCGCCGGAGTCACCAGAGCCGCGCGCCGTGGACGCCACCGGAGTCGCCCCCAACACCACCGGAGTTGCACGACCTCATCAACGCCACCGGAGCCACCCTCGACGCCCCTGCCTCCCTCGCCACCACTGCCTCCCTCGCCGTCACTGGAGACGAGCCTGCCTCCCTTGCCAGCACTGCCTCCCTCGCCACCACCGGAGCCATCCTCTGTAAGTCCCCACCCCTCCTCTCTCTCTCTCATGCATAGCACAAACATTGGACAGGGAACTAGCTAGCTAGGTTAACTAGTTTAATTAGGTTAATTATCTAGGTTATTTTAAAAAATTAGTTAGGGCTTTGACAAAGAACTAGCTAGGTTAAATAGTTTAATTAGGTTAATTATCTAGGTTAGTGCAAAATTTTAGTTAGGGCTTTGACAAAGAACTACCTAGGTTAACTAGTTTAATTAGGTTAATTATCTAGGTTAGTGCAAAATTTTAGTTAGGGCTTTGACAGAGAACTAGCTAGGTTAACTAGTTTAATTAGGTTAATTATCTAGGTAAACTACGTTAACTCGCTAGGTTAACTAGCGAAAATTATTTGGACTATGGACATGAATCTGGTCCAAATTTCATTCAAATGAAATTTGAATTATTTGGACTATGGAAATTTTGGTGAGGTCAGAAGGGTTCGAGAAAATGGAGTTCCTTTGCAATTTAATTGGATTTTCTCCTAGGCACAGAAGGGTTAGAGAAAATAATGTGTTTGAGGAATAACTAGAATAGAATTTGGGTTCTGTCCTAGGCAGAAAAGTGCTTAGTGAGGTCATTTTGCAAAGCTTTTTGATTTTTGAAAAGACCACTATTTTTCAAGGAAAAGAATTTGGGCAAGTTTTATTTTAAAGATCATCCCTTCCTAGACTTTTAGCTTTAAACAAAAAACAAAAGCATTTAGCTAAAAATAAAAAATAGTATCTATGGCATTTAGCTATAAACAAAAAACAGAATTGATGTTATATGATATATGTCATTGATGTTCATTTGCATATTCCATTATTGTTGATTATATCTTTTCATTCAAGTGGTCATGTTATATCTTTTCATTGAAGTGGTTCGATTGTGCCCAAGTGGCCTTTTGTTGTTTGCAGGGAATGATTCCGAGTGGCCTATGTTTTGCCAGAATGTTGATTCATTTTTGTTCCGACAAATTTCATGCGCTCTATTTGTCCAGTTTGTAGCAAATCTCATGCCGAAATTTTCAATGAATTTTCGGCATGACTTGTGCAACAAACTAGGAAATATCAAGTGCCCGGGATTTGCCGCAACGGGAATGAATCAACATTCCTACAAAAAATTGGCCTTTTTTCATGTCATAATTCATTTTATTAGGTCTAGAATTAATTGACTAGATTTAATCGTAGGAAACATGGCTAGCAATGATGAAGGACAGGGTTCTGGTAATTGCAACGTCTACGCGGCGGCACACGCCTATTTGAACCTTCTCGATGAGCAACGGTTGTTGTAGGGCCCACCTGTCACATCCAAGACTGAGACCGACATCGACATCGACGCTGAGACTGACACCGGCACCGAGACAGACACCGGCGTCGAGACCGGCGCTGAGACTAACACCGGCGTCGAGACCGGCTCCGAGATTGGCGAAGCTGGTATGGAACCGAAACTAAAGAGGCAATGACGCCTAAACCAGCTCATCACTACTAGACTGGTGGTCAGAGAGGTGGAGAATGGCAATTTTGAGCCAAAATAGCCTCCGGAAGCGCGCGCTGCTTCTGCAATCAAATAGGCTGCATCCTACGGGCAACCGCCACCATCAACGATGCGAAACTACGGAAGATACCAGATATGAAACCGTCCCTCCTAACGAAGCTGCACAAGGTGTTCTTGTTCCCGGCCGGGATGAAATCAAGTATAAAAATCCAGATAAAGATCCGGCATTGAAGAAGATAAACAGACGCGCCATGGGCAAGTTTAGCGGTGCGTTGTCCGCGTGGAAAGTAAGGGTGAAAGCAAGGATCATTGACAAAAAGGAACCCTACTCCAAGATTTTAAAGGATAATCCAACAATTACGGAAGAGCAGTTTGAAATATTCAAGGCGGCTTGTATTGCCGAAGCTGCCAAAGAAAACTTGGAGTACATGAAGGGGCTTCAAGAGAGGAACATGGGGTGCCATCACCTTGGAAGCCGCGATTACGCGGGGAAGAGGTCCATATGGGCCAAGGAGGATGCGGAACGCGAAAGTCTGGGCATCCTAGACCCCTTGGCGGAGTTCACCGTCCAGCGGGAGCGTGATGTCCTTAGGGCCCGGTACCATTGGGACCCACTGAAGAATGTTTTTGAGATGGACGCGGTCACGACGTAGTTCATGAGACTGCTGGTAATTTTTAGCTTCTGATCAATTCAACTGTACGTTTAGTCATATTTGTGAATGATCCTTGTTCCTTTTGCAGAGAGAGCAGCACATGATCGCGACTGTCGTGGTTTTTTCACGGCAGATGTCCTCGTGAAAGGACTTAATACAGGAGCCATCGCACCTTGGTGGCGACTCAAAGGGGTTAAGCGGGAGAGACACGGCGATTTACCCAGGTTCGGGCCCTCGAGAGGAGGTAATAGCCTACGTCCTGCTTTTGTGTGTATTGATATGGATTCGATTACAAGGAAGGCGTAACTCGCCTAAACCTAGCACTCGATGATTTCTAACCTATCCTCTGTCCCCCAGGACCTCGCCTTTATATACAAGTCGATTCCCTAGGGTTTACAAGGATTCCTTCTTTCTTACAACTCGTGACCATTGCGATCTCTAAATTGCCATCTTCCAAAGCTGGGATACCCGCCAGGAGCCATACTCGTCGTGCAACCTTGATTCGGTCGAAACGTGGCCCAACTAAACATTTAGATGAGTCGCCCAATGGATAACCCGGCCCAACTAGGGCGGGTCATCCACAGGTTACATCCCCAACATTAGGCCCCAAATTGACTTGAACCATTCTTCTTAACGCCAATACCTTTGCTCCATTGAAGGCGATTCATCCCCTATTTTTCTTCATTTTGTCAAAAAATTGCACACCCGCCATCGCCCTTGGGCACTCACAATCCCTTAAGTCGCCAGGTCATTACTAACTAGCCTTTTCTTATTCCTCTTTTTTCGGGAGGACAGCCACAACTCAAACGGATCCTTAACGCATTGTTATCCTGAATTTTTCGGCGCACATTTATGGCGAATCTTTTATCCCCCGGCGGTTCCCGCTTATGGCGCCTCGATTCCAGCACCTGCCTTGATAAATAGGTCGGGGGGACAGAACTGGCGCTTCCCACCTACCAGTTCTGTCACCTTCCTCCCCACCGGCGCAGCGAGAAAAACGCATCGCCCCGAGGAATCCGTCGCCGACCATGCTTTCGGCCTTAACGCGAGGAGCTTCGGTGCCGCCTGGGGGCTTTCACCGTCGTCCATTCTCGTGCCGCAACCAACACATCCGCCATTGTCATCGTCGACTGCATCGCCGTCGGTCACCTCGCCATTCACCACGAACTTCGCCGCCGCCGGAAACCTCTTCGCTCGACGGGACGCCCGTGCTTCTCCAGCAAACCCCATCACCGTCGGCTCTTCTCACCCGACAACATCAGGTTAAGCTTCCACCTATCTTTAGGAGCAGATTTTTTCTCCGCTTGAACTTCCGCCATTGTCGTATTCTTGAAGCTTCCTGCATATAGACGCTATCTGCTCTGAATCAATTAGCACGAGTATTGGTAGTATAGTTAATGTTCCGAATACTTTCATCTACCCGTTGTACTCGTGAATCTTTGGAAATAATGTTTTCACCAAGCGAAGGGCATCATCTGATAATAAACTGTCGTGACCAGTCATTTTCTCTAGGTTTTCGCGTCTGTCTGGTAGATCCATTCCTTATTTACTGTTTGCAAAAATTTGTTTATAGTCTTCATCTCCTGGTACTTCAAATGAAACGCCCTTACCGTCTTCAGAACGTAATCCTTGGGAATAGCCACACTTCCATGAGTCGCCATAGTGACCCAACTCGGCCCTTTGATCTGGCGAGTCAAAACCCTTCCTTAATCAAAGTACTCGGCGGGTTAAATGAACTGATTTCATCCCATACAGTAGGTGTCCAAGGCATGTAATATCATACTTTACTTATTTGTAGCATGGGCGTCGTCTTCAAGAGTGACTGGCTTCCTACCAAGGTCGATGACTCCATTTTAGCTGATTATGTGAAAACGGGCAGCTTGGATCCTCAGGATGTTATAGGCTGGCGCACTGGGTTCGGAGAAGATCTCCCTAACCCCAAAGAAGGGGAAATAATCGTTTTTTTTGAACACCTGGAGCGATGTTTTAAGCCGCCTGGATCAAAGTTTCTTAGGGACGCCTTGACTTTCATGAACGTCCGTCTCCAGGATATGGGACCCAATTCCATAAGTATTTGTACCAATTCCAAGTTATGTGTGAGGCTTACCTGCGGATCGAGCCTTCTATCCCTTTATTCTCGCATTTCTTTCATCTGAATCGCCAAACGGAATTCCACAACGACCCCAGCTTGGAACTTGGTGGCGTCAATGTCCAGCGCCGCAGGGATAGCCCATTCCCCTCACTCACCATGCCTAGCCATCCCAAAGGCTGGGGCGAGTCTTGGTTTTACTGTCAAGAGACATCTCCTGCTGGCGAGAACAAGTTTCTGGGTTATAGGCCAACTCGCCTTCCGACCAACTTCAAGCTTCCAGACAAGCTTACCGAGGAGGAGGAATCGGAATTCATCCCAATACTATCTGAATTAAGATCTTTGACGAACAACGGTCTTACCGGGGTCGACCTAATCCGCTGTTGGGTTGAATGGCGTATCCTCCCTCTGAGCTGCCGAGATGGTCTGATGTGTGATTTTGATGGCACTCTGGATCATCCTCAATGCTATTTCTGCACAGCTTTAACGGAAAAGGATATTGTTACCATTATCAAAAAGCTGACTGGCGAGCCTACGGGGAAATGCGGCCAAATCGGCCTTAAGCCTTTCTGCAAAACTAACCCGACGCCCAAGGTAGACAAACTTAACCCGCCTTTGGTCTTTATACTTTATGCTTCATTTGCATTGTGGTTTCGTAATATATGCCATTTCAGAAAGGCGATAAGTTCTGGTCCAGGAGGCCCAAAAAGCAAGCCGTGAAAAATGTCAAGCCGCCCTCAAAGAAAACCAAGGGTAAGGGCAAATCTATTGCGGCTGAACCATCCGAAGTTGACGAATCTCAAGTCGGCGATGCTCTTTCGGAGGTAAAACTTCATTCTCTTTTCACTCGCCACCTATTACTGTTAGCCTTTGTATTTATATCTCTCCCTTCCCTTGAAATAGAATGAAGATAACGAAAGCCAAGAGGACTCTGTTGAGGTAATTTCTGTTTCCTCCGATTCATCTCCTTCTCCACCTAAGCCGGCCAGGCGAATTTGTGGGAAAGTTCCCTTCTCACATCCAAATGCTTATTTGGACGCCTCAAACCGGAAAACACGAAGTCACTCCGGTGATCTGGTGTCTGGCTTACCAGCAACGAACAAAAGAAAGCCAAGCGAGGTACACTTATGAGTAGCCATTCTTCATGTTTCTTTGGATCACGTTTGTAACCCGCCTGTATTATTGACGTATAATTTTTGCAGAACTCTCCTCCCACTTCCGGCGACTCAGTGATGTCGACACTTCCACCAATGATTTGAGTTCCGGGGTAAGTCTTTTGATAACCTTGCCTTGTCTTTTGAGTATAACGATCTTTTCAATTCCTTAACATGCTTATTCCCTTTTGTCACGGCACAAGCCAAGAAGAGGAAAACCAGTGGATCAACTCCTGATGCAACTTCAGAACCCACGAAAGAATCAACTCCGACTCAAGACAATCCGGATTAGATTGAGCCTGCGACTCAAGTGGATCTTCCTGAGTTGCCGAAGGAAACAATGGATGCCCCTAAGTCGCCGAGCCCATTGATGACAACAGAAGACCCAGATGTTGTAGTTATTACTGGCTCTCGCTTTTCTAAGCCGGTGGCGACAGTTTTGTCCAAACATGTAGCATCCTCCTCTCAGGCCATTCCCGAGTCTGGGCTCTCCAAGGCGAAACTTTCCGATTATGCAAATTTGGAGTTTAAGGAACTCTGCTCTGGCTTTGCAAGTCGCCTGGAGGCGAGCTATGAGATGGAGAAAAACCTGCTGAAGATGTTAAACAACAAACATGAGGTAAATTTTGTTATACTTATATTATTCCCATTAACCCCCAAGGGCCGGATCATCAGTAAAAAGATGAGCCGGGTCTTGAAAATTTAGAAAAAACTTCGCGACCAGTAACCCCCAAGGGCCGGGTCATCAGTAAAAAGATGAGCCGGGTCTTGAAAATTTAGAAAAAACTTCGCGACCAGTAACCCCCAAGGGCCGGATCATCAGTAAAAAGATGAGTCGGGTCTTGAAAATTTAGAAAAAACTTCGCGACCAGTAACCCCCAAGGGCCGGGTCATCAGTAAAAAGATGAGTCAGGTCTTGAAAATTTAGAAAAAACATCGCGACCAGTAACCCCCAAGGGCCGGGTCTTGAAAATTTAGAAAAAACTTCGCGACCAGTAAACCCCCAAGGGCCGGGTCATCAGTAAAAAGATGAGCCGGGTCTTGAAAATTTAGAAAAAACTTCGCGACCAGTAACCCCCAAGGGCCGGGTCATCAGTAAAAAGATGAGCCGGGTCTTGATTTTTGTATAGTTTCATCTGAAAAAATTATACATTAGCCCCCAAGTGTCAGGGGTATTGCTTTGCAGTAATTCTGAGACTTGCCCTTATTTTAAACTTTCAATAGGAAAACCTTGCTTAGACCGAATCGGTGCTGGGCGATTTAAGGAAAAACTTAGCTGGACAACAAGATGCCCGAGCTAAGTCGGAGGAAAAATGTCAATTGGCCTTGGCCGAACTGGTAAAACTCAAGGCCAAGTTGAAAGAAGCTCAGGCTGAACAAAATGCCGCCTTGAAGAGGGCAGAGAAAGCTGAAGCTAGGCTGGCCACTGTACAACAGCAATTGTCCGGCTTAAAGCGTCATATCTCCAACATGACGCAAGCCGTCTTTGGTAAGCTTTACTTAAACCTTTGATCTCCTCCTCTCTTTTTGGATTTACTTATGATAACTCGCTAATCATCATGATTCAGGTCCAAGAGCCGCCAACCTTCAAGAAGACTGTGTGTTGATGTTGAAGGCGATTTACACGCTGAGAGAGAAATTGTACACAGGCAGTGTCTTGACTGTTAAAGCTGTGATGGGTGCCAAAGAACCTATCACTTCCATCAAGAAGGTGCTTGCCTGCTTATCCACACTTCCCCCTCAGATTGGCAAGTTAACTCGGTCAGCCGCCCGGAGAGGTATTCTGACTGCCCTGAGTCGCTGTTTGGCGTATGCTACAGAAATCAACTTAGAAGAAGTAGCCGCAGGCTTTCCTCAGCTCAAGGACGATGGGTCCGAATTTGTTGAAGAGGACTATCAGCGAGTCGTCAAGGACTCTCGGCTGGCTGCAACTCAACGTGCCGCAAGCCTTGACTTAACAAAATACCAGGCGGCTTATGATAGCAGAAACAAAAAGATCAGCCCGCCAACCTTCATGACGACCAGTCTAACTCCTCGGCGACCCAAGAATCCTTTCGACTTGGAAGCAGACCTGGCATCAATTCTGACTGATGAACATGACTTTGCTGCTTTGGCCAAGTGCAATTGGGTATTGGGCGACTTGCAGATCGAAGTCGGCCAGAGCTCACATCAGGATGATCCTGAGGCGCCAGCAAAGTAAATTTTATTGAATTTGGCCTGAGAACCATATAATAGGTCCTTTTTCCGTAAGTCAGTACTGTTTTTGATGATACCTCTTGCAAGAACCTTTATATCGCCCTTAAGGCGATTTGAAATATTTGACCCGCCTTTTATAAGAGTCTTTTATAGCGCTTGATTCGCCATGGATGAAACAATTCTTATCACCCTCCTGTCTTAAGCTTTGAGAATAGCATATGTGAAAACAAACAAACTATAGATATTTTCAACAAGCATCAGAAAGAAAAGGTTTAAAACCTTCAGGGCTATGCCACAACGAAAAATAGCAACAGTAATTTCGTCGGCTCATAAGGTCGCGACAGGGGGAGGCGAGTTAGAAAGCTCGTGCACCCACCCTAAGTGCAGGTTTCGTCGCCTCATAAGGTCGCGACAGGGGGAGGCGAGTCAGAAAGCTCGTGCACCCACCCTAAATGCAGGTTTCGTCGGCTCATAAGGTCGCGACAGGAGGAGGCGAGTCAGAAAGCTCGTGCACCCACCCTAAATGCAGGTTTCGTCGGCTCATAAGGTCGCGACAGGGGGAGGCGAGTCAGAAAACTCGTGCACCCACCCTAAATGCAGGTTTCGTCGGCTCATAAGGTCGTGATAGGGGGAGGCGAGTCAGAAAGCTCGTGCACCCACCCTAAATGCAGGTTTCGTCGGCTCATAAGGTCGCGACAGGGGGAGGCGAGTCAGAAAGCTCGTGCACCCACCCTAAATGCAGGTTTCGTCGGCTCATAAGGTCGCGACAGGGGGAGGCGAGTCAGAAAGCTCGTGCACCCACCCTAAATGCAGGTTTCGTCAGCTCATAAGGTCGCGACAAGATGACACAATTTGCTTTTTAATGGAGAAGCCCCCAAGTCAGGGAATATTTTATTACTTCATAATGAAACTGAAAAACTTACAAAGTGTAGAGCTTAAGAGCTCAAGTGTAGTAAGGCCGCAAATGGGCAATATTCCAGGGGCGAGTTGACTCGGCCTCCGTGGTCGGTCGATTAGGCCGAAGATCCACCAAATAATAAGAGCCATTGCGGAGGTTCTTGCTGACGACGAACGGCCCTTCCCAAGGGGGTGACAACTTGTGCATGCCTGCTCTTTCTTGTATTAGACGCAGCACTAAGTCGCCTTCCTGAAAGGTCCGACTCTTAACCCGGCGACTATGATAACGCCGCAGATCTTGCTGATAGATAGCCGAACGGGCCGCAGCCAGGTCACGCGCCTCTTCGAAGGCATCCAAAGAATCTTGACGCGCCAGCTCAGTATCTTGCTCCACGTATGCGGCGACTCTAAGAGAGTCATGCCTTATGTCAGTAGGGAGAACAGCCTCTGCTCCATAGACCAAAAAGAAAGGGGTGAATCCCATGGATCGGTTCGGGGTGGTCCGAATACTCCACAGTACCGAAGGTAACTCTCCATCCCAACACCCTGGAGTCCTTTCCAGGGGAACCATGAGTCGGGGCTTGATCCCTCGCAAGACCTCCTGATTCGTCCGCTCTGCTTGCCCGTTGGATTGCGGGTGAGCGACTGCAGAAATATCAAGTCGGATATGTTCTCGACGACAAAAATCCTGCATCGCCCCTTGGGACAAGTTAGTACCATTATCAGTGATAATACTGTGCGGATATCCAAACCGGAAAATTAGCTTCTTCAAAAATTTGACCGTTGTCTCCGCATTGCAAGCTCCAACAGGTTCCGCCTCAACCCACTTGGTAAATTTATCAACTGCCACCAATAAGTTAGTCTTCTTGTTGGAGGACATTTTAAAGGGACCAACCATGTCCAGCCCCCAGACCGCAAAAGGCCAAGTAATGGGAATCATTCTTAATTCTTGAGCCGGCACATGAGCCTGCCTCCATAACGTTGGGACCCCTCACATCGGCGAACTATGTCTTCCGCATCTGCAGGAGCCGTCAACCAAAAGAAACCATGACGAAAAGCCTTTGATACCAAAGAACGTGACCCGGCGTGATGTCCACAATCTCCGGAATGAATGTCATTTAGGATCGCGCATCCATCTTCCGGGGAAACACATCGCTGAAACACCCAGAAACGCTCCGTTTATATAACTCGCCATTAATGATGACCATGGATTTGTTGCGCCGAACGATTTGACGAGCCAAAACTTCGTCGGTGGGTAACTCGCCGCGAGTGACATAAGCCAGATAAGGGAGAACCCAATCCGGAGTGACACGGAGAGCCGCCACGAGCAGAGACTCGGGATCCGGTATCGCCAATTCCTCCTCTGAGGGTAAAACCACGGATGGTTTATGCAAGATATCTAGAAAAACATTAGGGGGAACCGGTTTTCTCTGAGAGCCGAGTCGCGAGAGGGCATCAGTTGCCTCGTTGAGGCGCCGGTCAATATGGTCCACCTGATAGCCATGAAAATGACCCGCCGCACCAGACACAGCTCGTCTGTAAGCCGCCATCATGGGATCCCGAGAGTCCCAGGTACCCGAAACTTGTTGCGCCACCAAATTGGAGTCACCAAAACACCTGACTCGTGTTAGGTTCATCTCTTTTGCAAGTCGCAAGCCGTGAAGCAAGGCCTCATATTCCGCCGCATTATTAGTGCAGGGAAACATGAGTCGGAGAACGTAATAGAACTTATCTCCTTGAGGGGATACTAACACCACACCAGCCCCCGAGCCTTCCAGCTGCCTGGACCCATCAAAGTAAATAGTCCAGTAGGTAAGGTCAGGTCGGTCTTCCGGAGCCTGTAGCTCTGTCCAGTCGTTAACGAAATCAACTAGTGCCTGGGACTTGATAGCTGTGCGGGGAGTATATCGTATGTGATGAGACCCAAGCTCTATTGCCCATTTGGCGATTCGCCCTGTTGCCTCCCGATTCTGGATGATGTCTCCAAGGGGAGCAGAATAACCACTATGATCGGGTGCTCCTGGAAATAATGCTTAAGTTTTCGACTCGCCATATGTTGGGGAACGCCGCATGGGAAACAAAAAATTTCCTACGCGCACGAAGACCTATCATGGTGATGTCCATCTACGAGAGGGGATGAGTGATCTACGTACCCTTGTAGATCGTACAGCAGAAGCGTTAGTGAACGCGGTTGATGTAGTGGAACATCCTCACGTCCCTCGATCCGCCCCGCAAACAATCTCGCGATCAGTCCCACGATCTAGTACCGAACGGACGGCACCTCCGCGTTCAGCACACGTACAGCTCGACGATGATCTCGGCCTTCTTGATCCAGCAAGAGAGACGGAGAGGTAGAAGAGTTTTCCGGCAGCGTAACGGCGCTCCGGAGGTTGGTGATGACCTTGTATCAGCAGGGCTCCGCCCGAGCTCCGCAGAAACGCGATCTAGAGGAAAAACCGTGGAGGTATGTGGTCGGGCTGCCGTGGAAAAGTCGTCTCAAATCAGCCCCATACCTCCGTATATATAGGTGGGAGGGAGGGGACCTTGCCTTGGGGCTCAAGGAGACCCAAGGGTGTCGGCCGAGTCCAAGGGGGGAAGGCTCCCCCCCCAAACCGAGTTGGACTTGGTTTGGTGAGTGGGAGTCCTTCCCTTCCTTCCCACCTCCCTTTTTTTCTTTCTCTTTGATTTTTCTTTGTATGGCGCATAGGGCCCTTTTGGGCTGTCCCACCATCCCACTAAGGGCTGGTGCGCCACCCTTATGGCCTATGGGATTCCCCCCCCCCCCCCCCGCGGTGAACTCCCGGAACCCATTCGTCATTCCCGGTACATTCCCGGTAACTCCGAAAACCTTCCGGTAATCAAATGAGGTCATCCTATATATCAATCTTTGTTTCCGGACTATTCCGGAAACCCTCGTGACGTCCGTGATCTCATCCAGGACTCCGAACAACATTCGGTAACCAACCATATAACTCAAATACGCATAAAACAACGTCCAACCTTGAGTGTGCAGACCCTGCGGGTTCGAGAACTATGTAGACATGACCCGAGAGACTCCTCGGTCAATATCCAACAGCGGGACCTGGATGCCCATATTGGATCCTACATATTCTACGAAGATCTTATCGTTTGAACCTCAGTGCCAAGGATTCATATAATCCCGTATGTCATTTCCTTTGTCCTTCGGTATGTTACTTGCCCGAGATTCGATCGTCGGTATCCGTATACCTATTTCAATCTCGTTTACCGGCAAGTCTCTTTACTCGTTCCGTAATACAAGATCCCGCAACTTACACTAAGTTACATTGCTTGCAAGGCTTGTGTGTGATGTTGTATTACCGAGTGGGCCCCGAGATACCTCTCCGTCACATGGAGTGACAAATCCCAGTGTTGATCCATACTAACTCAACTAACACCTTCGGAGATACCTGTAGAGCATCTTTATAGTCACCCAGTTACGTTGCGACGTTTGATACACACAAAGCATTCCTCCGGTGTTAGTGAGTTATATGATCTCATGGTCATAGGAATAAATACTTGACACGCAGAAAACAGTAGCAACAAAATGACACGATCAACATGCTATGTCTATTAGTTTGGGTCTAGTCCATCACGTGATTCTCCTAATGACGTGATCTAGTTATCAAGCAACAATACCTTGTTCATAATCAGAAGACACCGACTATCTTTGATCAACTGGCTAGCCAACTAGAGGCTTGCTAGGGACGGTGTTTTGTCTATGTATCCACACATGTAAATGAGTCTTCATTCAATAGAATTATAGCATGGATAATAAACGATTATCTTGATACAGGAATTGTAATAATAACTATATTTATTATTGCCTCTAGGGCATAATTCCAACAGTCTCCCACTTGCACTAGAGTCAATAATCTAGCCTTCACATCATCATGTGAATTACATTGTAATAAATCTAACACCCATACAGTTCTGGTGTTGATCGTGCTTTGGCCGTGGAAGAGGTTTAGTCAGCGGGTCTGCTACATTCAGATCCGTGTGCACTTTGCATATATTTACGTCCTCTCCCTCGACGTAGTCACGGATGAGGTTGAAGCGTCGTTTGATGTGTCTGGTCTTCTTGTGAAATTGTGGTTCCTTTGCTAAGGCAATGGCACCCGTGTTATCACAGAACAAGGTTATTGGATTCAGTGCGCTTGGCACCACTTCAAGATCCGTCATGAACTGCTTCATCCAAACCTCCGAGGCAGCCATGTACTCCGCTTCACATGTAGAATCTGCTACGACGCTTTGCTTGGAACTGCACCAGCTTACCGCACCCCCATTAAGAATAAATACGTATCTGGTTTGTGACTTAGAGTCGTCTGGATCTGTGTCAAAGCTTGCATCGACGTAACCTTTTACGGCGAGCTCTTCGTCACCTCCATACACGAGAAACATCTCCTTAGTCCTTTTCAGGTACTTCAGGATATTCTTGACCGCTGTCCAGTGATCCACTCCTGGATTACTCTGGAACCTTCCTGCCATACTTATGGTCATGCTAACATCCGGTCTAGTGCACAGCATCGCATACATGATAGAACCTATGGCTGAAGCATAGGGGACGGAGCGCATATGCTCTCTATCTTCATCAGTTGCTGGGCACTGAGTCTTACTCAATCTCGTACCTTGTAGAACTGGCAAGAACCCTTTGTTGGACTGTTCCATTTTGAACCTCTTCAAAACTTTATCAAGGTATGTGCTTTGTGAAAGTCCTATCAGGCGTTTTGATCTATCCCTATAGATCTTAATGCCTAGAATGTCAGCAGCTTCTCCTAGGTCCTTCATAGAGAAACTTTTATTCGAGTAACCCTTTATGCTTTCCAAAAACTCTACGTTGTTTCCAATCAGTAATATGTCATCCACATATAATATTAGAAACGCCACAGAGCTCCCACTCACTTTCTTGTAAATACAAGATTCTCCAACCACTTGTATAAACCCAAATGCTTTGATCACCTCATCAAAGCGTTTGTTCCAACTCCGAGATGCTTGCACCAGTCCATAAATGGATCGCTGGAGCTTGCACACCTTGTTAGAATTCTTAGGATCGACAAAACCTTCGGGTTGTATCATATACAATTCTTCCTTAAGGAAACCGTTAAGGAACACCGTTTTGACATCCATCTGTCAGATTTCATAATCGAAAAACGCAGCTATTGCTAACATGATTCTGACGGACTTAAGCATCGCTACGGGTGAGAATGTCTCATCGTAGTCAACTCCTTGAACTTGTGAAAAACCCTTTGCCACAAGTCGAGCTTTATAAACGGTCACATTGCCATCAGCGTCCGTCTTCCTCTTAAAGATCCATTTGTTCTGAATAGCCTTGCGGCCCTCAGGTAGTACCTCCAAAGTCCACACTTTGTTCTCATACATGGATCCTATCTCGGACTTCATGGCTTCTAGCCATCTGTTGGAATCTGGGCCCACCATTGCTTCTTCATAATTTGCAGGTTCATTGTTGTCTAAAAACATGATTGATAAGACGGGATTACCGTACCACTCTGGAGCAGCAAGTGGTCTCGTCGACCTGCGTGGTTCGACAGAAACTTGAACTGGAGTTTCATGATCATCATCATTAACTTCCTCCTCAACCGGCGTCGCAATGACAGAGGTTTCCCCTTGCCCTGCGCCACCATCCAGAGGGATGAGAGGTTCGACAACCTCATCAAGTTCTATCTTCCTCCCACTCAATTCTCTCGAGAGAAACTCCTTCTCGAGAAAAGCTCCATTTTTAGCAACAAACACTTTGCCCTCGGATTTGAGATAGAAGGTGTACCCAACTGTCTCTTTTGGGTAAACTATGAAGATGCACTTTTCCGCTTTGGGTTCCAGCTTTTCAGGCTGAAGCTTTTTGACATAAGCATCACATCCCCAAACTTTAAGAAACGACAACTTTGGCCTTTTGCCATACCACAGTTCGTATGGTGTCGTCTCAACGGATTTTGATGGTGCCCTATTTAAAGTGAATGCAGCTGTTTCTAATGCATAACCCAAAAATGATAACGGCAAATCAGTAAGAGACATCATAGATCGCACCATCTCTAATAGAGTACGATTACGACGTTCGGACACACCATTACGCTGTGATGTTCCAGGCGGTGTTAACTGTGAAACAATTCCACATTGTCTTAAGTGAGTACCGAACTCGAAACTCAGATATTCACCCCCACGATCAGACCGCAGGAACTTGATCTTCTTGTTACGATGATTTTCCACTTCACTCTGAAACTGCTTGAACTTTTCAAATGTTTCAGACTTGTGCTTCATCAAGTAGACATAACCATATCTACTTAAATTGTCAGTGAAGGTGAGAAAATAATGATATCCGCCGCGTGCCTCCACGCTCATCGGACCACACACATCGGTATGTATGATTTCCAACAAGTCACTTGCACGCTCCATTGTTCCGGAGAACGGAGTCTTAGTCATTTTGCCCATGAGGCATGGTTCGCACGTGTCAAGTGAATCAAAGTCAAGTGACTCCAAAAGTCCATCAGCATGGAGTTTCTTCATGCGCTTTACACCAATATGACCTAAACGGCAGTGCCACAAAAATATAGCGCTATCATTGTTAACTCTAACTCTTTTGGTCTCAATGTTATGTATATGCGTATTGCTATCAAGATTCAATATGAACAATCCTCTCACCTTCGGTGCATGACCATAAAAGATGTTACTCATAGAAATAGAACAACCATTATTCTCTGACTTAAAAGAGTAACCATCTCGCAATAAACAAGACACAGATATAATGTTCATGCTCAACGCAGGCACTAAATAACAATGATTTAAGTTCATCACTAATCCTGACGGTAACTGAAGTGACACTGTGCCGACGGCGATTGCATCAACCTTGGAACCATTTCCTACGCGCATCGTCACTTCATCTTTCGCCAGCCTTCGTCTATTCCGCACTTCCTGTTTCGAGTTGAAAATATGAGCAACAGAACCGGTATTGAATACGCAGGCACTACTACGAGAGCCGGTTAAGTACACATCAATAACATGTATATCAAATATACCTGATTTTTCTTTGGCCGCCTTCTTATCTGCCAGGTACTTGGGGCAATTGCGCTTCCAGTGACCCATACCCTTGCAATAGTAACACTCCGTTTCAGGCTTAGGTCCAGCTTTGGGTTTCTTCGTCGGATTGGCAACAGGCTTGCCGCTCTTCTTCGAATTGCCCTTCTTGCCTTTGCTGTTTCTCTTGAAACTAGTGGTCTTATTCACCATCAACACTTGATGCTCTTTACGGAGTTTAGACTCTGCGACTTTCAGCATCGCAAACAACTCGCCGGGAGACTTGTTCATCCCTTGCATGTTGTAGTTCAACACAAAGCCTTTATAGCTTGGCGGCAGTGATTGAAGGATTATGTCAGTGATAGCTTCTTGCGGGAGTTCAATCCCCAGCTCAGCTAGACGGTTTGAGTACCCAGACATTTTGAGCACATGTCCACTGACAGATGAGTTTTCCTCCATCTTGCAAGCATAGAATTTATCGGAGGTCTCATACCTCTCGATCCGGGCGTTCTTCTGAAAGATAAACTTCAACTCCTGGAACATCTCAAATGCTCCATGACGCTCAAAGCGACGTTGAAGTCCCGGTTCTAAGCCATACAAAACTGCACATTGAACTATTGAGTAGTCCTACTTACGTGCTAACCAAGCGTTCTTAACATCCTGATCAGCCGTAGCGGGTGGTTCATCTCCTAACGCAGCATTAAGGACATAATCCTTCTTCCCAGCTTGTAAGATTAGCTTAAGATTACGAGCCCAGTCTACAAAGTTGCTTCCATCATCTTTCAACTTAGCTTTCTCTAGGAACGTATTAAAATTCAGGATGACTGTCGCGTGAGCCATGACCTACAACACAAATATATTCAAAGTGGACTTAGACTATGTTCAAGATAATTAGAGTTTAACTTAATCAAATTATTCGCTAAACTCCCACTCAAAAAGTACATCTCTCTAGTCATTTGAGTGGTTCATGATCCACTTACACTAGCTCAAGTCCGATCATCACGTGAGTTGAGTATAGTTTTAGTGGTAAGCATCCCTATGCCAATTATATCATCTATATGATTTATGATCGACCTTTCGGTCTCATGTGTTCCGAGGCCATGTTTGCACATGCTAGGCTTGTCAAGCTTAACCCGAGTGTTCCGCGTGCGCAACTGTTTTGCACCCGTTGTATGTGAACGTTGAGTCTATCACACCCGATCATCACGTGGTGTCTCGAAATGACAAACTGTAGCAACGGTGCACAGTCTGGGAGAACACAATTTCATCTTGAAATTTTAGTGAGAGATCACCTCATAATGCTACCGTCGTTCAAAGCAAAATAAGGTGCATACAAGGATTAACATCACATGCAATTCATAAGTGACATGATATGGCCATCATCACGTGCTTCTTGATCTTCATCACCAAAGCACCGCCATGATCTTCTTGTCACCGGCGCCACGCCATGATCTCCATCAACGTGTTGCCATCGGGGTTGTCGTGCTACTCATGCTATTACCACTAAAGCTACATCCTAGCCAAATAGTAAACGCATCTGCAAGCACAAACGTTAGTATAAAGACAACCCTATGGCTCCTGCCGGTTGCCGTACCATCGACATGCAAGTCGATATTTCTATTACAACATGATCATCTCATATATCCAATATATCACATCACATCGTTGGCCATATCACATCACAAGCATACCCTGCAAAAACAAGTTAGACGTCCTCTAATTTTGTTGTTGCATGTTTTACGTGGTGACCAAGGGTATCTAGTAGGATCGCATCTTACTTACGCAAACACCACAACGGAGATATATGAGTTGCTATTTAACCTCATCCAAGGACCTCCTCGGTCAAATCCGATTCAACAAAAGTTGGAGAAACCGACACTTGCCAGTCATCTTTGAGCAACGGAGTTACTCGTAACGATGAAACCAGTCTCTCGTAAGCGTACGAGTAATGTCGGTCCAAGCCGCTTCAATCCAACAATACCGCGGAATCAAGAAAAGACTAAGGAGGGCAGCAAAACGCACATCACCGCCCACAAAAACTTTTGTGTTCTACTCGAGAAGACATCTACGCATGAACCTAGCTCATGATGCCACTGTTGGGGAACGTCGCATGGGAAACAAAAAATTTCCTACGCGCACGAAGACCTATCATGGTGATGTCCATCTACGAGAGGGGATGAGTGATCTACGTACCCTTGTAGATCGTACAGCAGAAGCTTTAGTGAACGCGGTTGATGCAGTGGAATGTCCTCACGTCCCTCGATTCTCCCCGCGAACAATCCCACGATCAGTCCCTCGATCTAGTACCGAACGGACGGCACCTCCGCGTTAAGCACACGTACAGCTCGACGATGATCTCGGTCTTCTTGATCCAGCAAGAGAGACGGAGAGGTACAAGAGTTCTCCGGCAGCGTGACGGCGCTCCGGAGGTTGGTGATGACCTTGTCTCAGCAGGGCTCTGCCCGAGCTCCGAAGAAACGCGATCTAGAGGAAAAACCGTGGAGGTATGTGGTCGGGCTGCCGTGGAAAAGTCGTCTCAAATAAGCCCCAATACCTCCGTATATATAGGTGGGAGGGAGGGGACCTTGCCTTGGGGCTTATGGAGCCCCAAGGGGGTCGGCCGAGTCCAAGGGGGGAAGGCTCCCCCCCCCCAAACCGAGTTGGACTTGGTTTGGTGGGTGGGAGTCCTTCCCTTCCTTCCCACCTCCCTTTTTTTCTTTCTCTTTGATTTTTCTTTGTATGGCGCATAGGGCCCTTTTGGGCTGTCCCACCATCCCACTAAGGGGAGGTGCGCCACCCTTATGGCCTATGGGCTTCCCCGGGGTGGGTTGCCCCCCCCCCCAGGTGAACTTCTGGAACCCATTCGTCATTCCCGGTACATTCCCGGTAACTCCGAAAACCTTCCGGTAATCAAATGAAGTCATCCTATATATCAATCTTCATTTCCGGACTATTCCTGAAACCCTCGTGACGTCCGTGATCTCATCCGGGATTCCGAACAACATTCGGTAACCAACCATATAACTCAAATACGCATAAAACAACGTCAAACCTTAAGTGTGCAGACCCTGCGGGTTCGAGAACTATGTAGACATGACCCGAGAGACTCCTCGGTTAATATCCAACAGCGGGACCTGGATGCCCATATTGGATCCTACATATTCTACGAAGATCTTATCATTTGAACCTCAGTGCCAAGGATTCATATAATCCCGTATGTCATTCCCTTTGTCCTTCGGTATGTTACTTGCCCGAGATTCGATCGTCAGTATCCGTATACCTATTTCAATCTCGCTTACCGGCAAGTCTCTTTACTCGTTCCGTAATACAAGATCCCGCAACTTGCACTAAGTTACATTGCTTGCAAGGCTTGTGTGTGATGTTGTATTACCGAGTGGGCTCCGAGATACCTCTCCGTCACACGGAGTGACAAATCCCAGTGTTGATCCATACTAACTCAACTAACACCTTCGGAGATACCTGTAGGGCATCTTTATAGTCACCCAGTTATGTTGCGACGTTTGATACACACAAAGCATTCCTCCGGTGTCAGTGAGTTATATGATCTCATGGTCATAGGAATAAATACTTGACACGCAGAAAATAGTAGCAACAAAATGACACGATCAACATGCTACGTCTATTAGTTTGGGTCTAGTCCATCACGTGATTCTCCTAATGACGTGATGCATTTATCAAGCAACAACACCTTGTTCATAATCAGAAGACACCGACTATCTTTGATCAACTAGCTAGCCAACTAGAGGCTTGCTAGGGACGGTGTTTTGTCTATGTATCCAGACATGTAAATGAGTCTTCATTCAATACAATTATAGCATGGATAATAAACGATTATCTTGATAGAGGAATTATAATAATAACTATATTTATTATTGCCTCTAGGGCATAATTCCAACACCATAAACACCCCATAGACCAGTTTTTGCCAATGCGGGTATCGCTGTTTGGAAAGAGTTAACACCTCGCTGATAAAATATACCGGGCGTTGCGCTGGGTATTCCTTCCCTTCTTCCTTTCTTTCAACGACCACAGCCACACTTACTGCCTTGGAATTCACCGCGATATACAGAAGCATAGGCTCCTTTTCAGTTGGGGCTGCCACGACCGGCGGGTTGACCAATTGCCGTTTCAGGGCCTCAAGCGCCTTGTCTGCCTCATTTGTCCACACGAATCGATTGGACTTCCTCAATAATTGATAAAGAGGAATCGCCTTTTCCCCTAGGCGACTTACAAAACGACTTAAAGCCGCAATGCGACCCGCCAGCCGTTGAACTTGATTAACATTCGTCGGTTTTCCGGGAGAGGTAACCGCTTCGATCTTGTCCGGGTTAGCCTCGATGCCGCGCTCCGATACCAAGAAACCCAGCAATTTTCCTGCAGGTACACCAAAAACGCACTTGGTAGGATTTAGCTTCATCTGATATACCCGTAAATTATCAAAAGTCTCCTTAAGGTCTTCCAATAGTGTCTCCCCTGGCGGGTCTTGATCACAATATCGTCGACATAGGCATGGACGTTGCGACCAATTTGGTTGTGAAGACAATTCTGGATGCAGCGTTGATAAGTCGCCCCCGCGCTTTTGAGTCCGAAAGGCATGGACACATAGAAAAAGGCCCCGAAAGGGGTTATGAAGGCCGTCTTCTCCTGATGCTCTACGGCCATTTTGATCTGGTGATATCCTGAATAGGCGTCCAGAAAACACAATCGTTCGCATCCCGCCACCGAGTCAATGATTTGATCGATGCGGGGAAGAGCGAAGGGATCTTTGGGACAAGCTCTGTTTAGATCTGTATAGTCAATACACATACGGAAAGTGCCATTCTTCTTGAGTACCAACACCAGGTTAGCCAGCCATTTGGGGTGAAAGACTTCCACGATGAACCCGGCGGCTAAAAGACGGGCGACTTCTTCTCCAATCGCCTTGCGTCGTTCCTCGTTGAATCTGCGATGGTACTGTTGGACAGGTTTGCATTTTGGGTCAACGTTAAGATGGTGCTCAGCGAATTCTCTCGGTACACCAGGCATGTCAGAAGGTTTCCATGCGAAGATGTCCCGATTCTCACGGATGAATTCGATGAGCGCGCTTTCCTATTTGGGGTCCAGACCCGTCCCAATGGTAAGCTGCTTGGATGAATCGCCAGGCACGAAATCGATTGTCTTAGTGTCATCCGTTGGCTTGAACTTGAGGGGCGACTCAGAATCTGTAGTTGGCTTCTTGAGTGGTGACATGTCCGCTGGGTCAACATTGGCCCGATGGTGTTTGAGCTCTTCCGCCGCACAGGCGACTTCCGCATAAGCCGCGTCCCCTTCTTCACATTCCTTTGTGATCCTTCTATCTCCATCAATTGTGATGGGTCCTTTGGGACCAGGCATTTTGAGCTTGAGGTAAACATAACATGGGCGAGCCATGAAGCGGGCGTAAGCCGGTCGCCCGAACAGCGCATGGTAGGGGCTTGTCAGTTTGACCACCTCGAAGATTAGAGACTCCGACCTGTAATTCTGCGTAGTTCCAAATGCCACTGTGAGCCTGACCCGGCCAATGGTATAGGCCGACTTGCCCGGGACAATCCCGTGGAAAACCGTGGTTGAAGGCATCAAGTCTTTCTCCAATAGATTCATCCTCTGGAAGGTGTCAAAGTATAGGATATTGATGCTGCTGCCACCATCCATTAATACCTTTGACACGGTGTAACCCCCAACTTGGGGGGCCACGACCAACGCCAAGTCGCCCGGGTTATCTACTCTTGGCGGGTGATCCTCTCTGCTCCATGTTATGGTCTGCTCAGACCAATGGAGATATCGGGGGATCGCTGGCTTAGATACAATGTACGCCCGGTGACTTACCTTTTTATTTCGCCTGCAAGCATTAGTAGTGAAAACGTGGTACTGCCCATTACTTAGCTGTTCGGGATTGCTGCGGAAGCCCCCATTATCCTCCTGGTCCTGCGGAGCCCCCTGTGGAGGCGGCTGCTGGAAAGCTCCCAGCGGGTTGTACCGCCGCTGGTGGTGCACCGGGTACTGGCCACCGCCTGGCTGCGGGCCTCCCTGAGCTCCCTGTTCGGGAAAACCGCCGAAGGGGTTCTGTCTTTGGTTGGACGCGGCGAGTTGGTCCTAGCGCCGGTCTGGATTTTCATTTTGGCTCTTCTTGATTGCCTCCGCCCGAAACTCTCGCATCACGAAACAGTTTTCCCAAGAATGACTCGCCGGGACGTCAGCCGTGGCGTGGTGCGGGCAAGGGCCCTTGAGTAGCTCTTCACAGTTACGCGGTCTTTTCCCACTAAAACCTCGATTCTTCTTTTTGCCGTCATTAGCATTGGTGTTGGCGACCAAGTCCGAGGGCTCCTCCTGCGGTCTACGCTTGCCATTGGTCCCCTGATTGTCACGGTTGCGCCCTTGGAAACGGGTATGATTTTTGGATGACTCGCCCTTTTTGGGCGAGTTAACCTTACCATCCTCGCCGGGATCCTTAGTATCATCGGCCTCGACATATCTAGTGAGGGTGTCCATCAGTTCGCCCATGTCTTGGACCTTCTGTTTGAGTCGCCCCAACTTCTGCACTAAGGGCTCGTAATGACAATTGTGCTCGAGGATAAGCACAGCTTGAACCGTCGTAATACCATCTGACGAATGAATAATTTCTGCAACCCGCCGTGACCAATGGTGGGCCTACTCATCCGGGCGCTGAACATAGTGTTGTAGGTCGACAATCGTCATCGGACGTTTGCAGGTTCCCCGGAAGTTTTTGATGAAACGCTCTTTTAACTCGGCCCAGGACTGGATGGAATTGGGAGGCAAGTTTTTCAACCAAGTGCGTGCCGACCCCTCGAGCATCATCGTGAAGTATCTGGCGCAAACCGCCTCGTTTACGTCGAGCATGTCCATGGCAATCTCATAACCCTTGATCCATGACGTCGGTTCGAGGTCTGGTGTATAATTAGGCACTTTACTTGGTCCTTTAAAATCCTTGGGCATCCTTTCGTTCCGAAGGGCTGGGGACAAGCATGGTACCCCAACTCACCCTCCGCCCCCGACGAGGGGGGCCGGGGCATCTTGGATGTTCGGGAGATCTCGGCCCGGCGGGTTCCGTTCGGGCGGGTTGTCCTGCGGGAAGTGTCGCGGCCCACTGTTTACGGCAGGCTGGTCGTCCTGCCTGCTCCTGGTATAACTTGCCTGAGGGGTGGAGTGCAACCTCTCGAGGCTACGCGAGAACTGGGCGTTTTGAACCACCGCCGTCTTCAACATCTCGATGGCCTTCCTTGCTTCTATCTCAGTTGGGGTGTTGCCGTGAATCAGAAGAGACTCCAGGTGGCGAGTTGCGGCAAGCACGTTATCCACCGGGTTGGAGAAGTGGCCTTGAGGTGTCCGGAAACGAGGAATTTGATCCTCAATCGGCTGAGCCGGCGGGTTAGGTGGGCGGCCCGGTCCTCCTGCCGGGGCGGCTCCCATCCCGAGGGTTCGTGGAGTGTCGAACAAACAGGTCGGATGGAGGTCATGGGGCAGGCGACCCTGGTGTTTCCGCTGATGGACGGCGTCGGACGCGCGCTGCTGTCTCTCGAGCCGCCAGTTGTCAGTGTTTAAGCGCATTCTTTCAGCCGCAATTTGGGCTTGTCGAGTCTCAATCCTGGCGGACTCCATCTCAGCATCCTGGTGGGCCTTTGCTACCGCCTCTCTGAGCTTTGCTAACTCTGCGTTTATCTCCTCTTGGTTCTCTGGTGTGAGGGGAGTCGCCATTAGTCTCGTGATTTCCGCCGCCAAATTCACCGGGACTGCGGCTGGACTTCTGGACGTCTCGCCGGTCCCATCGCCTCCAGTAAGGTTTTGTGTGGGTTGAGTCGCCCCAGCCATGTAGATGGCGATCTGGCGGCGAGTTCGGTCAAGGACTTCCAGATCCATGGCCAGCGACAAGCCTCCGAGACCATCCCCATGTAGAGACCGGATGGAATCTGAGTCGCCCATGGACGATTCATCATCCGAGTTGACCGGGGTAGTTTCATGAGTCGCCAAGTGCTCTGGCTCCTCCGATCCCTGCGTGAACCCCACAAAGACCGGGTGAGTTAAATTTTGCGTTATGACTGGGAGGACGTACCTGGCCGGCTCGACGATGTCGGTGGAGATGTCCGGCTCAGGAATGGATGATCCGATCATGCCGATGAAGATGTTGATCTTGCCGAAGGGGACCCTGTAACCAGATTCAATCGAATTCGCTTCAGGTCCCCATCGCTGGTTGTCGATGTAGGTTATCCCGCGGCGGCTCCGAGTCATGAGCGCTGTCGCGTAACTCCCAAACCCTGGTAGGGATCCCTTTGAGAACTCAACTCCACCGTGCGTAGGCCCCACGGTGGGCGCCAACTGTCGTGGTTTTTTCACGGCAGATGTCCTCGTGAAAGGATTTAATACAGGAGCCATCGCACCTTGATGGCGACTCAAATGGGTTAAGCGGGAGAGACATGGCGATTTACCCAGGTTCGGCCCCTCGAGAGGAGGTAATAGCCTACGTCCTCCTTTTGTGTGTATTGATATGGATTCGATTACAAGGAAGGCATAACTCGCCTAGACCTAGCACTCGATGATTTCTAACCTATTCTCTGTCCCCCAGGACCTCGCCTTTATATACAGGTCGATTCCCTAGGGTTTACAAGGATTCCTTCCTTCTTACAACCCGTGACCATTGCGATCTCTAAATCGCCATCTTCCAAAGCTGGGAGACCGCCAGGAGCCATACTCGTCGTGCAACCTTGATTCGGCCGAAACGGGGCCCAACTAAACACTTAGATGAGTCGCCCAATGGATAACCCGGCCCAACTAGGGTGGGTCATCCACACATTACATCCCCAACAGCGACCAAAAGTGACTCGCTGTCGCAGGAGTTTGTGAGGCCCAAGTGGGACAACCCATTCAACCAGGCCTTGAACATATTGAAAGGACTACGGGTGGACACTCGGCCGTCGTATGGACGCGTGCACGGCGTCGGAGATGGCGCCACGTGGAATAAGTACTACTGTGAGACCACGGAGGAGAGAAAGGAAAGACGGAGGTCAAATGAAGAAAACATTGACAAGAAGGTTGCGATTGCGGTTGCGGCAGCTATTGCGGTCGCAGCAGCGGTAGCTGCCGCAAAACATGAGATTGTAGCTTCGTATGGTGTCTTGGTTTAGGGTATCGTTAGTTGGGGAAGGCAAAATCCAAATAAAGAGGCAGCGGACTTTCCCCTTTCCAACTTCTTCGGGAGCAGCTCGACTAGCTTTGCACCAGCACCTGCTCCTGCACCGGCTCCCGTACCTGCTCCTGCACTAGCTCCTACACCAGCTCCAGCACCGGCTCCCACACCTGCTCGTGCACCAGCTCCTGCACCGGCACCCGCACCTACTCCTGCACCAGCTCCTGCACCGGCTCCCGCACGTACTCATAGAATCCCGTCCTCCGTCTCGGACGTGCTCAGCGGTGCTTCGTCTTTGGATGAGCTCGACGACCCCGCGGTACCTGTCACACCGTCCCTCTTCAATAAATGTGTAATCTCCCGTTTCCGTTGCCTTTCGGATGTCTCACATCGCAGACATGTCTTTGCAGGCCTAATTTACCCTGTGCACCATATTGTACACCATCAGCGGCCAGAAGGTGGACGTGGGGAAGGAGACGATAGTGAAGCCGAAGGAACAATTGTTCCACATACATCTGATCCCCCCTGACGTCTTGGAGGTTTCCCTCGCCAGTGTCAAACCGGGCCCCGAGAATTTGGCTCCTCCGTTACTAGGGGGAGACGACGACGAGACCCCGCGGCGGCTTGGGGATTGCAAGAGATGGGTCCTATTGTGGCCAAAGAATCTGCCTCGTCTGGAGGCGACCGGCAGCACACACACGGCCACGTAGCCTCAGCAAGGTATGAACATCAACACCCCACCTACCCAATTAGCTTCGCCTATCGTGTCGGGTGATAGCGGACGGGGTGGGGAAGAGGCTCCATTAGTCGCTGATGACATTGCCGCCACCAAAGAAGCAATGCATGATATTGATGCCATCGATGAGGATGACAATGACACTCTACAGTATCTCAATACTGGCGCCTATGACGACGGAGGATTGATGGCTCAGTAGTATGAATACTCAGGGTTTGAGCGTCATGAGTCGGTGCCTGAATTGTCCCCTCCGGAGGCTGAACGTATTATAGATGACCTTTGAGTAGCAAAGAAGCATAGGAAGAGAGCGAGGAAAGGCAACACAGCTCATTCTATGATCCAGCCGCCTCCGCAGCCTCGGGTTCAAGACCGTATACTTGTCATGGGTGCGGTGTAATACCATATCCTAGTGAACCAATCCTATCTAGCTAAGGAAGCGTTAGAGGCCATATACGACGATCTCTTGAGACTTCATGACGATGTGATGCAAAGAGAGAAAAGCCTGATCGCCTCGCAAAATCCAGTATACCCGCTCTACGTGGTTAACATGCCGCAGCAAAGGTTGTACGTCGACACATTCCTCGCGGAAATTTTTTTCCTTCGATTCGATTACATCTTCGACATGTTTCAGGTGAAAAAGCTGGATTTTACGTTTGTCCGCCTTTTTTCCTTGCACATGAACTACATCATCAGGATTGAGCAGATACCTTATATCTATGTCCCTGACCCATACTTCATGCACGAGAGCTTCTTCCTAGTCTGCAAAGAGCACCGAGAATACACGAGTAACTACATCGCTGATTTCATGGTCGGCAATAAGGACAAGGAGATGATTCTCGTGCCTTATCATCCCATGTAAGTCATTTGTGCAGATATCCTTTCTTTGATTTCAATCATTTCATTTGCACACATGGAGGCTAATTTGAGGTGTACTTATTTTGCGGAGTGACGGGCGTGTTGTCCTCAACATCCTCTACCCCCGAGTCTCCCACGCTCTTTACTTGCACTTGTCAAAGAACTTGAAGAAAAAGGATTACACCCACATCAAGTCTGTTCTCGACAGTGTTATATTTACGTACGGCGTACCGGGTGGAGAGATCTCACTCAGGAAGACAAGGAACCGCGCACCCTGCTTCGTCCATAAGACTGACTTTTGTTGCATCCAGCAACCGAGTGGTACTATCAGTGATGGATTCTATATCCTCCACCACATGCAGGAGTTCAGACGGGATCAGCAGAACCTTCGCATGTCACCTAGATCCGGCGATGCCCATATTCTGCAATGGTCAAAGAACCTAGGAGATATCCCGGATCATCGACTCTGAGCTGAGTTCTATCACATCCAGCGTGAACTTGCCCAAATCATCATGAAGGAGGTCCTCGAAAAAACAGGGATGTTCTACGAAGAAGGGCAAATGTCGCGGGAAGACGTCTGAACATGCGTAGCCTCTCAGCGTCTCGACCTGAAGCCTTTCACTGCGCTCGGGGAATATCTCCCTGACTTGCATGGATGGCACGACATGTTGGAGTGATTGACGATATATGACAATGTGTCCGTTTAGTCCATACTTTCTCTATGACAAAACTTTAAGTTATGCACGACAAAACTTTATTTGTGATGTAATTAAACCGTCCTCCTCAACTAGTGAAGACCACTCTAGTTAGGGCATTTTGGGTACGATGAACTTTGTATGCTTATGATATGTCGCTTCTATTTTTGCCAAGTCTGTGTTTTTCTGTTGCTCAACTATATATCTTGCATATCATCAACTCATGTTACGATGTATGTGCGTACATCATTGATGGCGAAGAGTGCTACACCAGGAGTATACGACGAGTGGCCGCAGTGTCAGGCCCAGGTGGACCGGTTTCCTGTTTCCGAGCGACAGCCAGTAGTTAGTTTAGGTTCACGCTAGTGCGAGAGATGGATACGAACCGACGCCTCAAGAAGTACTACAATATGTATGATGAGACATGTCATGTAACTTGTATAGCTATATCGTGATTATGACGTGGCGACTGATACGTCTCCATCGTATCTACTTTTCCAAACTCTTTTGCCCTTGTTTTGGACTCTAATTTGCAAGATTTGAATGGAACTAACCCGGACTGATGTTGTTTTCAGCAGAATTGCCATCGTGTTGTTTTTGTGCAGAAATGAAAGTTCTCGGAACGTCCTGAAAATTTACGGAGAATATTTCTGGAAAATATGAAAAATACCTACGCAAAGATCCACCAGAGGGGACGGGCCAGTGGGCCACAAGCCCTGTAGCTGCCACCCCCCCCTGCGGCGGCTACCAAGCTTGTGGGGCCCACGTGGCTCTGCCGCCCCCAATTCCAGCGCTATCTATTCCCTTTTGTCCCGGAAAAAATCAGGAGAGAAGATTTCATCGCGTTTGCCATACGGCGGCGCCGCCACATCCGGTTCTTCATCTGGAGGGCAGATCTGGAGTCCGTTTTGGGCTCCGGATCAAGGAAATCGTCGCCATCGTCATCATCAACCTTCTTCCCTCTCCAATTCCATGAAGCTCTTCATCGTTCGTGAGTAATCTATTTGTAGGCTCGCTGGGCGGTGTTGAGTAGGATGAGATCTATCATGTAATCGAGTTAGTTTTGACGGGGATTGATCCCTAGTATCCACTATGTTCTCAGATTGATGTTGCTACTACTTTGCCATGCTTAATGCTTGTCACTAGGGCCCGAGTGCCATGATTTCAGATCTTAAATTATTATGTTGTCACCAATATATGTGTGTTTTAGATCCGATCTTGCAAGTTGTAGTTACCTACTATGTGTTATGATCCAGCAAACCCGGAGGGACAATAACCGGAACCACTCCCGGTGATGACCATAGTTTGAGGAGTTCATGTGTTCACCAAGTGCTAATGCGTTGTTCCGGTTCTTTATTAAAAGGAGAACCTTAATATCCTGTAGTATCCTTTTGGACCCCGCTGCCACGGGAGGGATGGACAATAGATGTCATGCAAGTTCTTTTCCCTAAGCACGTATGACGACACACGGAATGCATGCCTACATCACATTGACGAACGGGAGCTAGCCACATGTCTCTCCGTGTTATAACTGTTGCATGATGAATGTCATCCAACAAATCACCAACCCATTGCCTATGAGTTTGTCCCACTACTGTTGTTACTTGTTTTGCTCTGCTGCTATTACTACTGTTGCTGCTACTGTTACTTGCTGCTGCTGTTACCTGCTTTGCTCTGCTGCTACTTGCTACTCCTGTTACTTGCTACTGTTTCTACTTGCTACTGATGTCACTATTGCTGTTCCTTTCCACTGTTGTTACTCGTTACACTGCTACTACCTGCTACAATACTTTTCTGGCGCCATTGATACAACAGTTAGGAATAGTCTGCCGTCAACAGATAGTTTCTGGCACCGTTGTTATCATACTACTTTGTTGTTGACACTTTGCTTGCAGATACTAATCTTTCAGGTGTGGTTGAATCTGACACATTCAGCTGCTAATACTTGAGAATATTCTTTCACTTCTCGTCGTGCGAACCAACAAATTTGGGTTGAATACTCTACCCTCAAAAACTGCCTCGATCCCATGCGCTGGTGGGCTATTGCATGACAATTTCTAATTGTTGAGAAATTGGGAGCAGCTCTTTTATGGCTCCGTTGTCGTGGGGGCATCAAGTCGGGAATAGTTGCACATCAACAACGACATGATTTGTGTTGGATGATATGATGAGACTATTATGTGTATGATATGATGAGCATATTGCATGTTTATGATATGATTAGAATACTGTATGAAACCTGTACAGGAACATCGCAAATACGTAGCAAAAAAATGATATGAGAAAATATAGTAGTAGCGTTGTTTAGCGCTGGACAGGAAAACACTGCTGCTAAAGTAACAGTAGGTCGTGTCAAAACACGCTACTAATACACTTAGCGGTAGCGCCGGTATAGAAAGAGCTACTGCTAGGTAGGGATAGAAGCAGCGCGTGTCAAAACGAGCTACTGATAAACTTTGCCTGTAGCATCGTATCAGTAGCGCGGTTATCCACGGTACTGCTAGGGTTTTCCCTAGTAGTGTGGCACCGGAGGTGGGGGAGGGGGGTCGCGTCGTGGAGATGGGGGCCGCGATGGGGAAGGGGGTGGCGTCGCGGGGATGGGGGCCGCCGCAGTGGCATCATCGAGGGAGTCGAGGCAGGGCGCCGTTGCAGCCTAGCGGCGGCGTGTTCAGTATCGGGGCAGTGCGTGAGATCGAAAACGGATAAGTGTTGGGGGAGGAAGAAGGCCGCGCATATATACCCCAGGGCATTAGTGTTGGGGAACGTCGCATGGGAAACAAAAATTTTCCTACGCGCACGAAGACCTATCATGCTGATGTCCTTCTACGAGAGGGGATTTCCGATCTACGTACCCTTGTAGATCGCACAGCAAAAGCGTTAAGAAACGTGGTTGATGTAGTGGAACGTCCTCATGTCCCTCGATCCGCCCCGCGAACCGTCCCACGAACCGTCCCGCGATCCGTCCCACGATCCGCTCCGATCTAGTGCCGAACGGACGGCACCTCCGCGTTCAGCACACGTACAGCTTGACGATGATCTCGGCCTTCTTGATCCAGCAAGAGAGACGGAGAGGTAGATGAGTTCTCCGGCAGCATGACGGCGCTCCGGAGGTTGGTGGTGATCTAATCTCAGCAGGGCTCCGCCCGAGCTCCGCAGAAACACGATCTAGAGGAAAAACCGTGGAGGTATTTGGTCGGGCTGCCGTGGCAAAAGTTGTCTCAAATCAGCCCTAAAACCCCACTATATATAGGAGGGAGGGAGGGGAGGAGGCAGCCTCAAAACCTAAAGGTTTGGCCGAAATTGGAGGTGGAGGAGTCCTATTCCAATTCTACTTGGAGTAGGATTCCACCTTCCCACTTGGAAACTCTTTCCACCTTGTGTTTTTTCCTTCTCAAAACTTATGGGCCTTAGTGGGAACTTATTCCAGCCCACTAGGGGCTGGTTTATCTCTTCCCATAGCCCATGAGACCCCTTGGCGCGTGACACCCCTCCTGATGGTCCCCGGCACCCCTCCCGGCACTCCCAGTCCACTACCGATGAGCCCGAAACTTTTCCGGAAATGCACGAAAACCTTCCGGTAACCAAATGAGGTCATCCTATATATCAATCTTCATTTCCGGACCATTCCGGAAACCCTCGTGACGTCTGTGATCTCATCCGTGACTCCAAACAACATTCAGCAACCAACCATATAACTCAAATACGCATAAAACAACGTCGAACCTTAAGTGTGCAGACCCTGCGGGTTCGAGAACTATGTAGACATGACCCGACAGACTCCTCGGTCAATATCCAATAGCGGGACCTGGATGCCCATATTGGATCCTACATATTCTACGAAGATCTTATCGTTTGAACCTCAGTGCCAAGGATTCATATAATCCCGTATGGCATTCCCTTTGTCCTTCGGTATGTTACTTGCCCGAGATTCGATCGTCAGTATCCGCATACCTATTTCAATCTCGTTTACCGGCAAGTCTCTTTACTCGTTCCGTAATACAAGATCCCGCAACTTACACTAAGTCACATTGCTTGCAAGGCTTGTGTGTGATGTTGTATTACCGAGTGGGCCCCGAGATACCTCTCCGTCACACGGAGTGACAAATCCCAGTCTCGATCCATACTAACTCAACGAACACCTTCGGAGATACCTGTAGAGCATCTTTATAGTCACCCAGTTATGTTGCGACGTTTGATACACACAAAGCATTCCTCCGGTGTCCGTGAGTTATATGATCTCATGGTCATAGGAACAAATACTTGACACGCAGAAAACAGTAGCAACAAAATGACACGATCAACATGCTACGTCTATTAGTTTGGGTCTAGTCCATCACATGATTCTCCTAATGATGTGATCCCGTTATCAAGTAACAACACTTTCCTATGGCCAGGAAACCTTGACCATCTTTGATCAACGAGCTAGTCAACTAGAGGCTTACTAGGGACAGTGTTTTGTCTATGTATCCACACAAGTATTGTGTTTCCAATCAATACAATTATAGCATGGATAATAAACGATTATCATGAACAAAGAAATATAATAATAACTAATTATTATTGCCTCTAGGGCATATTTCCAACAGTCTCCCACTTGCACTAGAGTCAATAATCTTGTTCACATCACCATGTGATTTCAACGAATCCAACACCCATATAGTTCTGGGGTCTGATCACGTCTTGCTCGTGAGAGAGGTTTTAGTCAACGGTTCTGAAACTTTCAGATTTGTGCGTTCTTTACAAATCTTTATGTCATCTTATAGATGCTGCTACTACGTGCTATTCGGAAATGCTCCAAATATCTACTCTACTATACGAATCCGTTTCACTACTCATAATTATTCGGATTAGTGTCAAAGCTTGCATCAACGTAACCCTTTACGACGAACTCTTTAACCACCTCCATAATCGAGAAATATTCCTTAGTCTATTTAGTTAATAAGGATAACTTTGACCGTTGATCAGTGATTCAATCATGGATCACTCTGTGTACCTCTTAACAGACTTGCTGCAAGGCACACATCAGGTGCGGTACTCAGCATGGCATACTTTAGAGTCTATGGCTAAGGCATAGAAGACGACCTTCGTCAATTCTCTTTATTCTGCCGTGGTCGGGTTTTGAGTCTTACTCAAATTCACACCTTACAACGCAACCAAAACTCCTTCTTTGCTGATCTATTTTGAACTCCTTCAAAAACTTGTCAAGGCATGCATCTTGTTGAAACTTCCATTAAGCGCTTTTGATCTATCTCCATAGATCTTTGATGCTCAACGTTCAAGTAGCGCAATCCAGGTATTCCTTTGAAAAACTCCTTTCAAACAACCTTGTATGCTTTACAGAAATTCTACATTACTTCTGATCCATAATATGTCAACCACATATTCTTATCAGAAATTCTACAGTGCTCCCACTCACTTCTTTGGAAATAAAAGTTTCTCATAAACCTTGTACAAACCCAAAATCTTTGATCATCTCATCAAAGTGTATATTCCAACTCCGAGATGCTTGCACCAGTCCATTGAAGGATCGCTGGAGCTTGCATACTTGCTAGTATCTTTAGGATCGACAAAACCTCCTGGTTGTATCACATACAATGTTTGCTCAAGGAAACCGTCAAGGAAACAATGTTTTGACATCCTATGTGCAATATTTCATAAATAATGCAGCAACTACTAACATAATTCTAACAGACTTTTAGCATCGCTACGAGTGAGAAAGTCTCACCATAGTCAACTGTTTGATCTTGTCGGAAACATCTTTGCGACAAGTCGAGCTTTTCTTAATAGTGACTTATCACCATCATCGTCTGTCTTCCTTTTAAAGATCCATCTTTACTCAATAGTCCTATGACCATCAAGTAGTTCTTCCAAAGTCTACACTTTGTTTTCACACATGGATCCTCTCGGATTTCATGGCCTCCAGCCATTTGTCGGAATCCGGGCCCACCATTGCTTTCTCCATAACACGTAGGTTCACTGTTGCTCAACAACATGACCTCCAAGACAGGGTTACCGTACCACTCTGCAGTAGTACGCGACCTTGTCAACCTACGAGGTTTGTAGTAACTTGATCCGATGTTCGATGATCACCATCATCAGCTTTCACTTCAATTGGTGTTGGCGCCACAGGAACAACTTCCTGCGCCCTGCTACACACTGGTTGAAGTGATGGTTCAATAACCTCATCAAGTTCTACCACCCTCCCACTCAATTCTTTCGAGAGAAACCTTTCCTCGAGAAAGGATCCGTTTCTAGAAACAAACACTTTGCTTTCGGATCTGAGATAGGACATGTACCCAACTGTTTTGGATATCCTATGAAGATGCATTTATCCGCTTTGGGTTCGAGCTTATCAGACTGAAACTTTTTCACATAAGTGTCGAATCCCCAGACTTTCAAGAAATGACAGTATAGATTTCTCTAAACCTCGGTCCATACTGTGTCATCTCAACGGAAATACGCAGTGCCCTATTTAAAGTGAATGCGGTTGTCTCTAATGCATAACCCATAAACGATAGTGGTAATCCGATAAGAGACATCATAGCATGCACCATACCAAATAGTGTGTGGCTATGACGTTCAGACACATCATCATACTATGATGGTCCAGGTGGCATGAACTGCGAAAAAATTTCCACATTGTCTTAACTGCGTACCAAAACTCATAACTCAGATATTCATTTCTATGATCATATCGCACACAGTTTATCCTCTTGTTACGACGAACTTCACTCCGAAACATAATTGAACTTTTCAATATTTCAGACTTGTGATTCATTAAGTAAATACTCTTGTGTCTACTCAAATCGTCATTGCAGTAAGAACATAATGATATCCACTGCGTGCCTTAGCACCCATTGGACTGCATACATCAAAATGTATCACTTCCAACAAGTTACTATCTTCTTTCATCTCAATGAAAACAATGCCTTGCTCATGTGGTGTGATTTTCATGTCACTAGTGATTCAAAATCAAGTGAATATAAAGATCCATCAGCATGGAGCCTCTTCATGCAATTTATAACAACGTGACTCAAGTGGCAGTGCCACAAGTAAGTGGTACTATCATCATTACCTCGTATCTTTTGGTACCAATATCATGAACATGTGTAACACTACGATCGAGATTCAATAAACCATTGAAGGTGATTATTCAAGCAAATAGAGTGACCATTATTCTCTTTAAATGAATAATCGTATTGCAATAAACACGATCCAATCATGTTCATGCTTAACACAAGCACCAAATAACAATTATTTAGGTTTAACACCAATCCCGATGGTAGAGGGAGCGTGCGACGTTTGATCATATCAACCTTGGAAACACTTCCAACACGTATCGTCACCTCGCCTTTAGCTAGTCTCCGTTTATGCCGTAGCTTTCATTTCGTGTTACTAATCACTTAGCAACCGAACCGGTAACCAATACCCTCGTGCTACTAGGAGTACTAGTAAAGTACACATCAACATCATGTATATCAAATATACTTCTTTCGACTTTTGCCAGCCTTCTTATCTAGCAAGTTTCTAGAGTTGCTCCGCCTTAGTGACCGTTCCCCTCATAACAGAAGCACTTAGTCCCGGGCTTGGGTTTAATCTGGGGTTTATTCATTAGTGCAGCAACTACTTTGCCGTTTCACGAAGTATCCCTTCTAGCCCTTGCCTTTCTCGAAACTTAGTGGTTTTACTAACCATCAACTATTGATGCTCCTTCTTGATTTCTACTTTCGCAGTGTCAAACATCGCGAATCGCTCAAGGATCATTCTATCTATCCTTGATATGTTATAGTTCATCACGAAGCTCTCACAGCTTGGTGGTAGTGACTTTGGAGAACCATCACTATCTTATCTAGAAGATCAACTCCCACTTGATTCAAGCGATTGTCGTACTCAGATAATCTGAGCACATGCTCAACGATTGAGATTTTCTCCTTTACTTCGTGGACAAAGAATTTTGTCGGAGGTCTCATACCTCTTAACAAGGGCACAAGCATGAAATCACAATTTCATCTCTTTAGAACATCTCTTATGTTCCGTGACGTTTCAAAACGTCTTCGGCGCCTTGCTTCTAAGCCATTAAGTATTTTGTACTGAACTATCGTGTAGTCATCAGAAACGTGTATGTCGGATGTTCACAACATCTATAGACAACGCTCGAGGTGCAGCACACCGAGTGGTGCATTAAGGACATAAGCCTTCTGCGCAGCAACAAGGACAATCCTCGGTTTTACAAACTCAGTCTGCAAAGTTTGCTACTATCAACTTTCAACTAAATTTTCTCTAGGAACATATAAAAACAGTAGAGCTATAGCGCAAGCTACATCGTAATTCGCAAAGACCTTTAGACTATATTCATGACAATTAGTGCAATTAATCATATTACTTAAGAACTCCCACTCAAAAAGTACATCTCTCTAGTCATTTGAGTGGTACATGATCGAAATCCACTATCTCAAGTCCGATCATCACGTGAGTCGAGAATAGTTTCAGTGGTAAGCATCTCTATGCTAATCATATCAACTATACGATTCATGCTCGACCTTTCGGTCTCATGTGTTCCGAGGCCATGTCTGCACATGCTAGGCTCGTCAAGCTTAACCCGAGTGTTCCGCATGTGCAACTGTTTTGCACCCGTTGTATGTGAACGGTGAGTCTATCACACCCGATCATCACGTGGTGTCTCGAAACGAAGAACTGTCGCAACGGTGCACAGTCGGGGAGAACACAATTTCGTCTTGAAATTTTAGTGAGAGATCACCTCATAATGCTACCGTCGTTCTAAGCAAGATAAGGTGCATTAAGGATTAACATCACATGCAATTCATAAGTGAGATGATATGGCCATCATCATGTGCTTCTTGATCTCCATCACCAAAGCACCGGCATGATCTTCTTGTCACCAGCGTCACACCATGATCTTCATCATCATGATCTCCATCAACGTGTTGCCATCGGGGTTGTTGTGCTACTCATGATATTACTACTAAAGCTACGTCCTAGCAATATAGTAAACGCATCTGCAAGCACAAACGTTAGTTTAAAGACAACCCTATGGCTCCTGCCGGTTGCCGTACCATCGACGTGCAAGTCGATATTAACTATTACAACATGATCATCTCATACATCCAATATATCACATCACATTGTTGGCCATATCACATCACAAGCATACCCTGCAAAAACAAGTTAGACGTCCTCTAATTTGTTGTTCCATGTTTTACGTGGTGACCATGGGTATCTAGTAGGATCGCATCTTACTTACGCAAACACCACAACGGAGATATATGAATTGCTATTTAACCTTATGCAAGGACCTCCTCGGTCAAATCCGAATCAACTAAAGTTGGAGAAACCGACACTTGCCAGTCATCTTTGAGCAACGGAGTTACTCGTAGCGATGAAACCAGTCTCTCGTAAGCGTACGAGTAATGTCGGTCCAAGCCGCTTAAATCCAACAATACCGCGGAATCAAGAAAAGACTAAGGAGGGCAGAAAGACGCACATCACCGCCCACAAAAACTTTTGTGTTCTACTCGATATTACATGTACGCATGCACCTAGCTCATGATGCCACTATTGGGGAACGTCGCATGGGAAGCAAAAAATTTCCTACGCGCACGAAGACCTATCATGGGATGTCCTTCTACGAGAGGGGATTTCCGATCTACGTACCCTTGTAGATCGCACAGCAGAAGCGTTAAGAAACGTGGTTGATGTAGTGGAACGTCCTCACGTCCCTCGATCCGCCCCGCGAACCGTCCCACGAACCGTCCCGCGATCCGTCCCACGATCTGCTCCGATCTAGTGCCGAACGGACGGCACCTCCGCGTTCAGCACACGTACAGCTTGACGATGATCTCGGCCTTCTTGATCCAGCAAGAGAGACGGAGAGGTAGATGAGTTCTCCGGCAGCGTGACGGCGCTCCGGAGGTTGGTGGTGATCTAATCTCAGCAGGGCTCCGCCCGAGCTCCGCAGAAACACGATCTAGAGGAAAAACCGTGGAGGTATTTGGTCGGGCTGCCGTGGCAAAAGTTGTCTCAAATCAGCCCTAAAACCCCACTATATATAGGAGGGAGGGAGGGGAGGAGGCAGCCTCAAAACCTAAAGGTTTGGCCGAAATTGGAGGTGGAGGAGTCCTATTCCAATTCTACTTGGAGTAGGATTCCACCTTCCCACTTGGAAACTCTTTCCACCTTGTGTTTTTTCCTTCTCAAAACTTATGGGCCTTAGTGGGAACTTATTCCAGCCCACTAGGGGCTGGTTTATCTCTTCCCATAGCCCATGAGACCCCTTGGGGCGTGACAGCCCTCCTGATGGTCCCCGGCACCCCTCCCGGCACTCCCAGTCCACTACCGATGAGCCCGAAACTTTTCCGGAAATGCACGAAAACCTTCCGGTAACCAAATGAGGTCATCCTATATATCAATCTTCATTTCCAGACCATTCTGGAAACCCTCGTGACGTCCGTGATCTCATCCGGGACTCCGAACAACATTCGGTAGCCAACCATATAACTCAAATACGCATAAAACAACGTCGAACCTTAAGTGTGCAGACCCTGCGGGTTCGAGAACTATGTAGTCATGACCCGAGAGACTCCTCGGTCAATATCCAATAGAGGGACCTAGATGCGCATATTGGATCCTACATATTCTACGAAGATCTTATCGGTTGAACCTCAGTGCCAAGGATTCATATAATCCCGTATGTCATTCCCTTTGTCCTTCGGTATGTTACTTGCCCGAGATTCGATCATCAGTATCCGCATACCTATTTCAATCTCGTTTACCGGCAAGTCTCTTTACTCGTTCCGTAATACAACATCCCGCAACTTACACTAAGTCACATTGCTTGCGAGGCTTGTGTGTGATGTTGTATTACCTAGTGGGCCCCGACATACCTCTCCGTCATACGGAGTGACAAATCCTAGTCTTGATCCATACTAACTCAACGAACACCTTCGAAGATACCTGCAGAGCATCTTTATAGTCACCCAGTTACGTTGCGACGTTTGATACACACAAAGCATTCCTCCGGTGTCAGTGAGTTATATGATCTCATGGTCATAGGAACAAATACTTGACACGCAGAAAACAGTAGCAACAAAATGACACGATCAACATGCTACGTCTATTAGTTTGGGTCTAGTCCATCACATGATTCTCCTAATGATGTGATCCCGTTATCAAGTAACAACACTTGCCTATGGCCAGGAAACCTTGACCATCTCTGATCAACGAGCTAGTCAACTAGAGGCTTACTAGGGACAGTGTTTTGTCTATGTATCCACACAAGTATTGTGTTTCCAATCAATACAATAATAGCATGGATAATAAACGATTATCATGAACAAATAAATATAATAATAACTAATTATTATTGCCTCTAGGGCATATGTCCAACAATTAGTCCCGGTTGGTAGCTCGAACCGGGACTAAAGGGGTCCTTTAGTCCCGGTTGGCGCCACCAACTCGGACTAAAGGTCAATTTGGCCAGCCCAAAGGGCGCCAAATAGCCAGCGCGCGAAACCACCAGCCCTTTAGTCCCGATTAGAACCACCAACTAGGACTAAAGGTTGTGCACTGCAAGGCGAGGGTCGCGGGGAAAGTTTAGTCCCACCTCGCTAGTTGAGGCGAGCCGCACCTATTTATAAGCCCCGGCGTCGGCACTGCATTGAGCTCCTCTCTAATGTAGGCCTTCTATGCCTACCTCACATGTGCTGCCCTGGTGGGCCTACTGGGCCTCGCTGGCATGTATCCTGGCCCAACTACAGGTTGGGTTTCTAGTCGAATACAGGCCGTTGTGGCCTAGTAGGTTGGCTTTTTTAATTTATTTATTTTTCATTTTTTCAGCTTTATTTATTTTCTTTTTCTGTGTTGTTTTTACTTTATTTAGAGTTTCTTTGTGATTCTTTTTGCTTTAGGTAAAAAAAATTATAAACTTTTTGTTAGTGCGAGTAGTTTTCAAATTTGAATTATTTGAAATTTGTGTGAATGACTAGTTTTTGAATAACTTTTTTTTGTTTTCTGCTTTATTTATTTTCACTTCTTCTTTTTTCAATGATTCCTTTTTTTCCTGCGTTTAATATTAGTGTGTTTTATTATTATATTCAATTTGGTAATTCTTAGGTTATTTAAAAAAATGATATGCCTTTGTAACAAATGAGTTTTCATATGAAACCCTCATACTTTCAAAGAGATTGTCAATTTTGTACACGAAGTGCATCCTGTTTTTGTCATAACCCTCTCCGCTTTTTTGCACATGTTATGTGGGTGATATGATGATACCGTGCCAACATTCAACCTTTTCAGAGTTCATTTGTAGTTCTTTTCAATTTCAGGGTCATTTAGCTCAAAAAACTCAGTAAATGCATGAAAAACAGCAAATGATGTCAGAAAGGGTTGAAAATTGATGATGTCGCTTCGCATGGTGCATACTGAACGCACAAAAAGTCTAGATTTGAAATAAGTTTTAAAAAATGAAATGCCTTTGTAACAGATGAGTTTTCGTCTCAAACCCACATACTTCGAAAGATATTTTCCATTTTGTACACGAAGTGCGTCTTGTTTTTGCTGTAACCCTCTCAACTTTTTTGCACATGCTATGTGGGTGAAATGATGATACATTACCAAATTTCAACCTTTTCATAGTTCATTTGTAGTTATTTTCAATTTCAGGGTCATTTAGCTAAAACAAATTAGTAAATGCAAGAAAAATAGCAAATGATATGAGAAAGGGTTGAAAATGAATCACACATAAGTACCCTAACTATTACAAAGACTCCCTCCAATTTGTCCGAAGTGGGACTTTCCAGATATAAAACTCCGGAAACTCACTAGAGAAGAAACTGATGATAGTGAAGTCGATCACATCCCAGAGTGGGATCTTTGGGTGTAAAACTTTTTCGTCGTGTGTGTCCCTTTGCGCCCTAAGCATGGACAATCTTCATCATTTAACTAGATGCTCGGGTGAGTATTCACTGTGAAGGGAGCAATTTCATGAAACTTTTCATAATCTTCTGACATGTATGTCTTGTCCTCCACTCCCATGATGTTTATTTTCCCTCAAAGAACAATGTGGCACTTTGGCTCATCGTATGATGTATTCGCTTCCTTAACTTTTCTTTTTATCGGCTTGGTAGACATGTCCTTCACATAGAAAACCTGCACCACATCATTGGCTAGGACGAATGGTTCGTATGCGTACCTAAGATTGTTGAGATCCACTGTTGTAATTCCGTACTGCGGGTCTTCCGTTACCCCACCTCCTATCAGATTGACCCATTTGCACCGAAACAAAGGGATCTTCAAATCACGTCCATAGTCAAGTTCCCATATATCCTATATGTAACCATAATATGTGTCCTTTGGCCTATTGGTGTTTGTTGCATCAAAGCGGACACCGTTGTTTTGGTTGGTGCTCTTTTTATCTTGGGCGATCGTGTAAAATGTATTCCCATTTATCTCGTACCCTTTGAAAGTCAATATATTCGCAGATGGTAACTTGGCAGCAAGTACAGCTCATCTTCAACACCGTCGTCATGCATGAGACGTGTCTGCAACCAACCGGCAAAAGTCCCCATTTGTTCACGTGTAATCCAGTAGTCAGACTGCTCCGGGTGTTTGGAGCGTAAAATATTCTTGTGTTCCTTGATATACGGAGCCACCAAGGAGGAATTTTGTAGAAATGTGTATTGTGCTTGAGTGAGAGAATGCTCGTCCATACATATTTTTGCAGTCGGTCCTAGCGTGCCTTTTCCACCCAATCTGTCGTCATGTCATGATCCAGGAACACCAATTGGCTTAAGGTCAGGAATAAAGTCAACACAAAACACAACGACTTCCTCATTTTCATGGCCCTTGGAGATGCTTGCTTCTGGCCTAGCATGGCTATGGACATATTTATTTAAGACTCCCATGAACCTCTCAAAGGGGAACATATTGTGTAGAAATACAGGATCCAGAATGGCAATCTCTTCGGCTAGGTGAACTAGGATGTGCGTCATGATATTGAAGAAGGATGGTGGGAACACCAACTCGAAACTGGCAAGACATTGCACCAAATCATTCTCCAACCTCGGTATGATTTCTGGATTGATTACTGATACGTCTCCATCGTATCTACTTTTCCAAACTCTTTTGCCCTTGTTTTGGACTCTAATTTGCATGATTTGAATGGAACTAACCCGGACTGAGGCTGTTTTTAGCAGAATTGCCATGGTGTTGTTTTTACGCAGAAATAGAAGTTCTCAGAATGACCTGGAAATTTACGAGGATTTTTTGTGGAATATATAAAAAATATTGGCGCAAGAATCACCAGGAAACGTGGAGCCAGGAGCCCGCAAGCCCAGAAGGCCCCCCCCCCCCGGTCGTGCCTGGCAGGCTTGTGAGGCCCTCGTGGCTCCGCCGCCTCCAACTCCAGCTCTATTTAGTCTGTCTCGCCAGAAAAAATTAGGAGAGAAGAGTTCATCGCGTTTAACGATACGGAGCTGCCGCCACCACCTGTTCTTCCCCTGGAGGGCAGATCTGGAGTCCGTTCTGGGCTCCGGAGAGGGGAGATTGTCGCCGTCGTCATCACCAACCTTCCTTCATCGCAAATTCCATGATGCTCTTCACCATTCGTGAGTAATCTCATTGTAGGCTTGCTAGACGGTGATGGGTTGGATGAGATCTATCATGTAATCGAGTTAGTTTTGATGGGGTTTGATCCCTAGTATCCACTATGTTCTGAGATTGATGTTGCTACTACTTTGCTATGCTTAATGCTTGTCACTAGGGTCCGAGTGCCATGATTTCAGATCTGAACCTATTATGTTTTCATCAATATATGTGTGTTCTTGATCCTATCTTGCAAGTTGTAGTCACCTACTATGTGTTATGACCCGACAACCCGGGAGTGACAATAGCCGGGACCACTCCCGGAGATGACCATAGTATGAGGAGTTCATGTATTCACTATGTGCTAATGCTTTGTTCCGGTTCTCTATTAAAAGGAGACCTTAATATCCCTTAGTTTCCATTAGGACACCGCTGCCACGGGAGGGATGGACAATAGACGGAATGCAAGTTGTTTTCCTTAAGCACGTATGACTATATACGGAATGCATGCCTACATTACATTGACGAACTAGATCTAGTTACATATCTCCCCATGTTATAACTGTTACATGATGAATGTCATCCGACATAATTATCCATCACCGATCCAATGCCTACGAGTCTTTTCCTACTGGTCCTTGCTATGTTACTTTACCGCTACTGTTGTCACTTCTTCTATTGTTATAGCTACTGATGTCACTACTACTGCTGTTACCGCTGCTACTGTTACTATCATGCTACTTTGCTACTGAAACATTGCTGCAGATACTAAGTCTTTCAGGTGTGGTTGAACTGAAAACTCAACTGCTAATACTCGAGAATATTCTTTTGCTTCCCTTGTGTCGAATCAACAAATATGGGTTGAATACTCTACCCTCGAAAACTGTTGCGATCCCCTATACTTGTGGGTTATCAAGACTATGTTCTGGAGCCATTGCCGGGGAGGCCTAGCTCTATTCTCTGAGTCACTTGGGATTTACGTATGTTAATCACTATGAGGAATCCGAGAGATCCAAAAACTAAAGTCTTGCCCTCAACTACGAGGACAGGTAAGGAACTGCCATCTAGCTCTGCACTTGATTCACCTTCAGTTATGAGTAAGTTTGCGACACCACCACGTGCTAGAAATTCTGGTATGTCGCTTGTGCTTGATGATGCTACTTCTGCTATCCATGATGCTTGTGATGATACTTTGCTTGATATTGCTTTGCCACTAGGTGCATTTCTTGATGCACAAATTGCTAGAGTTGCTGCTGAATTTGATGATACTTCTGAAACTGCTGAAATTATTGAAGTAGAACATGTTGTTTCACCTCTTAGAACTAGCTCTCCTAGATATGAATTGCTTGATATACCTGAGGGTTATGTTATGGAGGGAGAGGTAGCTGAAGACTTTCTTGCTTGTAAGGATAGCTATGATCTTGAGAATTTATTGCACGAGTGGAAAGAAAAATCTCTGAATGCTAGAATGAAATACAATCCTAAGTTTGCTATTTCACCCATCTTTGTGACTGATAAGGATTATGAATTCTCTGTCGATCCTGAGTTAATCAATTTGGTCGAATCTGATCCTTTTCAGGGTTATGAGTCTGAAACGGTTGTTGCACATCTCACTAAGCTGAATGATATAGCCACCATATTCATGAGTGAGGAAAAGATTTGCCATTACTATATCCTTAAGTTGTTTCCTTTCTCGCTAAAGGGTGATTCTAATACTTGGTTTACTTCTCTTGCTCCTGGTTGTGTGCGTAGTCCCCAGGATATGATCTACTACTCTCAGAAATATTTTCCTGCCCATAAGAAACAAGCTGCCTTGCAGGATATATATAACTTTGTGCAAGTTGAAGAAGAGAGTCTCCCACAAGCTTGGGGGAGGCTTGTCCATCTACTGAATGCTTTGCCTGATCACCCTCTTGAGAAGAATGAAATACTTAATGTCTTTTATAATGGACTAACCGATGCTTCTAGGGACCACCTAGATAGTTGTGCTGGTTGTGTTTTCAGGGAACGAACTATGGAACAAGCTGAAATTCTATTGAATAATATCTTGAGCAATGATAATGCTTGGACTATTCTCGAACCACCTCCGAAGCCAACTCCGAAGAAAAGAGGTATTATATTCCTCAGTCCTGAAGATATGCAAGAAGCCAAGAAATCTATGCAAGAGAAAGGTATTAAATCTGAAGATGTTAAGAATCTACCACCTATCAAAGAGATACATGGTCTTGATAACCCGACACAGGTAGTAGAGGTAAATTATCTTCGTAGATTCAATGAGAGTGATATTCCTTTTGATAAACCTGCTAGCTTATGCTTAGATGAATTTGATAACTTTGTTGCCAAATAACAAAGTTTCAATGATTATGTTAGCAGACAATTGGAACAGAATGCTCGTATGCTTAGTCATTTAAGTGCTTGTGTGGATAGAAATGTCAATGATCTTAAGCTTTTGAGTAAACATGCATCTATGGTCACTACTCAAGTAGAACAAGTACTTAAGGCTCAAAATTACTTGCTCAATGAGTTGAATGACAATTCTGTTAGAGTCGTCACTAGAGGTGGTAGAATGACTCAGGAACCTTTGTATCCTAAGGGCCATCCTAAGAGAATTGAACAAGATTCTCAAGGAGTTAGCACTGAGGCACCTAGTCATCCTAGTAATAGGAAGAACAAGAAAGATGATAGGAACTTGCATGCTAGCAAACCTGCTGCTGTTACACCTGAGAATCCAAATGATATCTCTGTTTCTGATGCCGAAACAAAATCTGGCAATGAACATGAGCCTAATGATAATATCGATAGTGATGTTCACGATGATGCTCAACCTAGTAATGATAAGGATGTGGAGATTGAACCTAGTGTTGATCTTGATAACCCACAGCCAAAGAACGGGAGGTGTGATAAAAATGACTTTATTGCTAGGAAGCATGGTAAAGAAAGAGAACCATGGGTTCAGAAACCCATGCCCTTTCCTCCCAAACCATCCAAGAAAAAGGATGATGAGGATTTTGAGCGCTTTGTTGAAATGATTAGACTTGTCTTTCTGCAAATGTGTTTGACAGATATGCTCAAAATGTCTCCTTATGCTAAGTACATGAAAGATATTGTGACTAATAAAAGGAAGATACCTGAGGTTGAGATTTCCACCATGCTTGCTAATTACACCTTCAAGGGTGGAACTTCTAAGAAACTAGGTGATCCCGAAGTGCCCACTATACCTTGCTCCATTAAAGGAAATTATGTTAGAACCGCTTTATGCGATCTTGGAGCTGGTGTTAGTGTTATGCCTCTCTCTCTTTATCGTAGACTAGAATTGGATAAGTTGACACCCACTGAAATGTCTTTGCAAATGGCCGACAAATCAACTACTTTTCCTATCGGCATTTGCGAGGATGTGCTTGTTGTGGATATTCCCGAGGATGGTGCCATGGCGGTCATCCTTGGAAGACCCTTTTTAAACACTGCAGGGGCTGTTATTGATTGCAACAAAGGCAATGTCACTTTCCATGTTAATGGTAATGAGCATACGGTGCACTTTCCGAAGAAACAATAGCGAGTACATTGCATCAATGCTATTGAAAGAACTTCATCAATTCTTATTGGGAGCTTTGAATGCCCTATACCTACTGTCAAGATGAAGTATGATTTACTTGTTGGGGATATGCACATCCCCGTTGAGATAACCTAGTGATTATTCGAAAATCCTCTGGTTTTATGCGAATCGGAAAAAGTTTGTCAAGGAGACTTGATCAACCTCATTGACATATTTCTTTTGATGACCATGAGATGGATGAATCTAGGAGTCACAACCCTCTGTTCCAAACTTTTACTTTCTGTTGTTTAGAAGAAAAATGATAGATTTAGCTTTATTTTCCTGTTTTCTGCTTTTTGCATCCCTTAGAAAAGTGTCCCGAAAATAAAAGTTCTTCAAATGCCCTAAAAATCAAGTATGATTTTTTCTGGAATTTTTGAAAAATTATGAGATAGAGAGCTAGTCACGGGGATGCACCAATGGGCCACAAGCCCAGGAGGCGTGGCCACCCCCTGGCCGCGCCTGTCAGGCTTGTGGGCCCCATGTGGCCCCCTCCACTTATTCCAGCTCCCATCTCCTTCTCCTACCTCCCGAAAAAATCATTCCCCCGCTCAAACTCGTGTTCTTGCTCTTCTTGCTGCATTTTTCGTTCTCCTTGTGCAAAGCCCCATTCACCAAACTGTTTTGGGGGGAATTGTTCCTTGGTATGTGACTCCTCCATTGGTCCAATTAGTTTTTGCTCTAGTGCTTTATTCGTTGCATATTTTTGCTACCTTGGTGACCCTGTTCTTGAGCTTTGCATGCTAATTTTAGCTGGTCCCAAGTAGTTTTGATGCATGATATGGCCTCTGGGCACTTGTAGGAGTAGTTTCTATGAGTTTTGTTGAGCCTTGTTCACTTTTCTTTTGAGTCACTAAAATTTCAGAAATTTTCAGAGAAAGAAAAAAGAAAAGATAAGGAGGTTCCTAAGAGGCTCTTCAAGCTGTGACCCCAAGGAAGATGGAAATGAGAAGAAGAAACCCAAGTATCTGGTCCCCCAAGTTGCAGAAGTTCGAGCATGTGAGTGGCCAAGCGATGTTTTCTTACGTGCCGCCGGTCTTTATGAGGATTTTTATTACTTGGTGGAGAACGCGGGCCTTACCGCATTTGTTGAAGATAAGTGTCCACAATACCTGCTCCTCGCTAATATTTTCGTGCAAAGCTTTAATTTCTATCCAAGGAAGAGTCCTCCTATGGTTGAGTTCAAGTTATATGATATCCCCCAGCGCATGTCACTTCAGGATTTTTGCAATGTTTGCAAATTACCTTATGTTGGGGATATTCATGAACCTTGTCCATGGGACTTGGAGGCTTTCATTGATACTATTGTTGTAGGAGAGGAGAGAGGGGTGTCTTGCGCTAGAGTTGCTAGTGTACATTTTCCCGTGCTTCGGTATCTCTCATTATTTGTGGGAAAAAATTTGATTGGCCGTGGGAAAGATGGGGCTCTTAGCTCCCGAGATCTTGCGGTTTTGTGCGAAGCTCTTTATAATGATAAAACTTATAGCTTGGGCGCTATAGTGGCTCAATGGTTGAACACGAACCGTACTAAAGGCGTTGTTTATGGAGGTATCTATGCTACCCATCTGGCTAAACATTTTGAGATACCTATTAGACTATACGAGGAAGAAGAGATGCTTCTTCCTGAGAGATATCTAGATTATGATAGCATGGTTCGCCATGACTTTCTGGATAAAGATATAAATAAGAGGATGATTTATAACTTGGTATTTAGCCGGGGTACTCGTGAGACTATTACTTTGCCTACTCCTTCTTTGTTCAATCTTCATCTAGGCAGGTACATTATTATGCCCTCGGACATCTAAGCATATTGTTTCATAGCTCCACCACAGGCGTCCGTGCCCGAGCTACCAGTTGAGTACGAGACATCAGTTTATCAGTGGGAGCCAGAGGAGCTCACCCAACAGTGGCACCCTCAGTACACTCCGGAGTACCCCGGAGATGGTTACTTCCCTCCTTGGGAGTAGACCAACTTAGGCCAAAAGCCTAAGCTTGGGGAGTATGTATTTCTCACCGACTTTATATTCATGCTCACGCTTTCACTTTGATAGTCGGTGTTCACACCTTGCCATTGTATCATCCATGCTAGTTTATTTCTTTTTCTCCCTTTCTTCTCGTGTGTTTTTTTAGATTGATAAAAACAAAAAAAATTAGTTGTAAGTTTACTTTCTAGCTTGCTTAGTGGTGTTTAGAGAGAAAACCCAAAAAAATTCCCGTTCTTCTTTTTCTTGTTGGGAGTTTTCCCGTCTAAATAGTTTTCTTTTTCTTTGGGTCAAGGTAGAACACCATGGTTAAAATGTTTAGTGGCTCTCACATGCATATCTATTTATCCGTCCAAGAGCCATATTACTTTGTCTTCTCCTTTATGTTTGCTTGCAGATTCCAGCTTAGTCCAATGCACGAACACTCATATTATTATTCACATCATTCGGTCATGGAAGTGAAAGGCAATAATGACGATATATGATGAAGTGACTAAGCCTGGAAAAGCTGGTATGAACTCGATCTATTTTGTTTTTCTAAATATGACTAGCTCATCGTTCCTAATTCAGCTTTGTTATGAGAGAAACATGTTTGCAATGACAACTTAGAGATCATAGTTTCTGATGCCATGCTTAATTAGCTAGGAGCTTATAATGGTTTGTCTTGGACGCCAACATGAATTTCAAGATGATTATGATGTAGTATGATAGGATGGTATACTCCTTTGAATGATTCAAGTGGCTTGACTTGGTGCATGTTTACGCATGTAGTTGAAACAAAATCAACATAGCCTCTATGATATTCATGTTTATGGTGATTTATGTCCTACTCATGCTTGCACTCAATGTTGGTTAATTCCAATGCATATTGATGACCGTTGTCGCTCTCTAGTTGGTCGCTTCCCAGTCTTTTGCTAGCCTTCACTTGTATTAAGCGGGAATACTGCTTGTGCATCCACTTCCATAAACCCAAAGTTGTTCCATATGAGTCCACCATACCTACCTATATGCGGTATCTACCTGCCGTTCCAAGTAAATTTGCATGTGCCACTCTCTAAATCTTCAAGTAATAATCTCTTTTGCATGCCCGAACCGCTCATGTGGTGACAAGGGGCGATCAGTATCTTCCATGCTAGGCGTTTTATCCTCGATACGTGTTTATTCACTATCACTCACGAGAAAGGGGCCGGTAATCGGAATGCCCAGTTCCATGCTCAAATCAAAAAGATAATTGCAAACAAAACTCACCCTGGATTGTTGTTGGTATGGACGGCACCCGAGGATTCGGCTAGTCGTGGAGTGTGATTGGTCGGTGGTGGGGGAGTCAAAACTTTACTTTTTTGTTTGGGAACCGCCTATAATTTGAGTAGCATGGAAGATGGTGAAAACTCTTGGTCATCGCGTTGACAATGAAAGCATACCACCCAAAATTATTTATCTCTGTCTTCAAAGCTTGAGCTCTGGCACCTCTGCAAATCAATGCTTCCCTCTGCGAAGGGCCTATCTATTTATGTTTCTGTTGAGTCATCCTCTCCTTATAAAAGCACCAGTTAGAGAGCACCTTCGTCATTTTTATGCTTTGCTATTAATTTATATTGAGTATGACTGTGATTGGATCTTCTTTGTCATGGATTACAATGTTCAGTCAGCCCTTGGTCTTTGAAGGTGCTCTGCATTTATGTTTTGCGGTCTCAGAAAGAGCTAGCGAGATACCACCTGTTCATATTGCTTCATGATTGTTTCGATTGAAGTGTTGACGTTTGAAACTTATTATTATTGCTCGCTACTTGATTTTGCCATTGATATGAGTACATCATGAGACCTAAACGTCATTGCTTATGTGGTTAGCTTATGATCTTACTGAAAATCTGAATATGAGTTAGACATAATTACAACAACAAGATCCAACAGAGTTGGTAAAAGTTTTTCTTTTTTCTCTTTCAGTTTTCAACTGGATTGCTTGAGGACAAGCAAGGCTTTAAGCTTGGGGGAGTTGATACATCTCCATCGTATCTACTTTTCCAAACTCTTTTACCCTTGTTTTGGACTCTAATTTGCATGATTTGAATGGAACTAACCCGGACTGACGCTGTTTTGAGCAGAATTGCCATGGTGTTGTTTTTGCGCAGAAATAAAAGTTGTCGGAATGACCTTAAAATCGAGGATTTTTTCTGGAATATATAAAAAATACTGGCGCAAGAATCACCTGGAGACGTGGAGCCAGGAGCCCACAACCCCAGGAGGCGCCCCCCCCCCCACTCCCCGGCCATGCCTGGCAGGCTTGTGAGGCCCTCGTGGCTCCGCCGCCTCCAACTCCAGCTCTATTTAGTCTCTCTCGCCCAGGAAAAATTAGGAGAGAATAGTTCATCGTGTTTTATGATACAGAGCCGCCGCCACCACGTGTTCTTCCTCTGGAGGGCAGATCTGGAGTCCGTTCTGGGCTCCGGAGAGGCGAGATCGTCGTCGTCGTCATCGCCAATTCCATGATGCTCTTCACCGTTCGTGAGTAATCTCATCGTAGGCTTGCTGGACGGTGATGGGTTGGATGAGATCTATCATGTAATCGGATTAGTTTTGATGGGGTTTGATCCCTAGTATCCACTATATGTTCTGAGATTGATGTTGCTACTACTTTGCTATGCTTAATGCTTGTCACTAGGGCCCGAGTGCCATGAATTCAGATCTGAACCTATTATGTTTTCATCAATATATGTGTATTCTTGATCCTATCTTGCAAGTTGTAGTCACCTACTATGTGTTATGACCCTGCAACCCCGGAGTGACAATAGGCGGAACCACTCCCGGAGATGACCATAGTATGAGGAGTTCATGTCTTCACTATGTGCTAATGCTTTGTTCCGATTCTCTATTAAAAGGAGACCTTAATATCCCTTAGTTTCCATTAGGACCCCGCTGCCGCAGGAGGGATGGACAATAGATGTCATGCAAGTTCTTTTGCTTAAGCACGTATTACTATTTACGGAATGCATGCCTACATTACATTGACGAACTGGAGCTAGTTACATATCTCCCCATGTTATAGCTGTTACATGATGAATGTCATCCGACATAATTATCCATCACCTATACAATGCCAATGAGTCTTTTCCTACTAGTCCTTGCTATGTTACTTTACCGCTACTGCTGTCACTTCTGCTATTGTTACCGCTACTGCTGTCACTACTACTACTGTTACCGCTGCTACTGTTACTATCACGCTACTCTGCTACTGAAACTTTGCTGCAGATACTAAGTCTTTCAGGTGTGGTTGAATTGACAACTCAACTGCTAATACTCGAGAATATTCTTTTGCTTCCCCTTGTGTCGAATCAACAAATTTGGGTTGAATACTCTACCCTCGAAAACTGTTGCAATCCCCTATACTTGTGGGTTATCAATTACCTTCTAAGAGATTGCATTGAGGTATGCACATAGCTTCACAATGGCTAATCGAACATTCTCCAGTAGAAGGACCCTTAATGCAACCGGAAGCAGTTGCGTCATAATCATGTGTTAGTCATGAGACTTTAGGTTCTGGAACTTTTTCTCTGCCATATTTATTATTCCCTTTATATTCGGCGAGAAGCCAGACGGGGCCTTGATACTGAGCAGACATTCAAAGAATATTTCCTTCTCTTCTTTGGTAAGAGTGTAGCTGGCACGACCCTGATGTATGCCGTCTTTTTCGTGCATACGTTATTGGTCCTCCCGTGCCTCCGGTGAATCTTTTGTCTTCCCATACACGCCCAAGAATCCTAGCAGGTTCACACAAAGATTCTTCGTCACATGCATCACATCAATTGCAGAGTGGACCTCTATGTCTTTCCAATAGAGTAGGTCCCAAAATATAGATTTCTTCTTACACATGGGTGCGCATCCGTCAGCGTCATTCAGAACAAATTGTTTGCCACGACCCTTTCCAAAGATTAATTTTAAATCCTTGACAATATCAAGTACATCATCACCAGCACGGTGGCGAGGCTTCTTCCGGTGATATGCCTCGCCTTTGAAATGCTTGCCTTTCTTTCTTACGGGATGCATGCTCGGAAGAAATCGACGATGTCCCAGGTAAACATTCTTCTTACAATTATCTAAATATATATTGTCGGTATCATCCAAACTGTGCGTGCATGCGAGGTATCCCTTGTTTGTCTGTCTTGAAAGGTTACTGAGAGCAGGCCAATCATTGATGGTCACAAACATCAACGCATGTAGGTCAAATTCCTCATGTGCATGCTCATCCCTCGCACGCACACCTTTTTCATTCCACAACTGTAAGAGTTCTTCAACTAATGGCCTTAGGTACACATCAATATCGTTATCGGGTTGCTTAGGACCTTGGATGAGCACTGGCATCATAATGTACTTCCTCTTCATGCACAACCAAGGACGAAGGTTATACATACATAGAGTAGGCCTGGTGTTATGATTGCTCTCTGCTCTCCAAAAGGATTAATGCCATTTGTGCTTAGACCAAACCATACGTTCCTTGCTTCAGCTGCAAAGACCTGCCACTTTCTCTCGATTTTTCTGCACTGTGACCCATCAGCGGGTACTCTCAGCTTCCCGTCATTCTTACGGTCTTCTCTGTGCCATCGCATCAACTCTGCATGCTCTTTGTTTTGGAACAAACATTTCAACCATGGTATTATAGGAGCATACCACATCACCTTGGCAGAATCTTCTTCCTGGGGTGCTCGCCCTCAACATCACCAGGGTCATCGCGGCTCATCTTATAGCGCATTGCACCGCATACAGGGCATGCATTCAAATCCTCGTACTCATCGGGGTAGAGGATGCAGTCATTAGGGCATGCATGTATCTTCTGCACCTCTAATCCTAGAGGGAAACAACCTTCTTTGCTTCATACGTACTGTCGGGAAATTCATTCTCCTTTGGAAGCATCTTCTTTAACATTATCAACATATTTTCAAATCCCTTGTGGGATACACCATTCTGTGCCTTCCATTGCAGCAATTCCAGTGTGGTGCCCAGCTTTTTCTTGTCAGCTTCGCAATTTGGATACAACAATTTCTTGTAATCCTCTAACATGCGCTGCAACTTCAGCCTCTCCATTTCACTTGTGCATTTTCTCTTTGCATCGGCAATGGCCCGACCAAGATCATCACTCGGCTAATCTGATACCTCTTCTTCAACTTCTTCCTGCATTGTCGGCTGAGCTTCTTCCCCCATTGTTGTACCATCATATTTAGGGAACCATGGCCAGGATAGCTATCATCGTCCTCTTCTTCTTCATTGTCTTCCATCATAACCCCTCTTTCCCCGTGCTTGGTCCAAACATTATAGTGGGGCATGAAACCGGACTCAAAAAGGTGGATGTGAATGATTCTTCACCTATAGTAATTCTGATCATTATTACAGACAGCACATGGACAACACATAAAGCCATCTGCCTGCTTGTATGCCTTATCCGCAATCAGAAAAGTATTCATGCCTTTAACGAACTGGGGAGAGCATCAGTCATCGTACATCCATTGCCGGCTCATCTTCATTACACACCACCGAAAAGACCAAATCAATACAAGTTCATACACACTTATTCTCATAAAACAACATACAAACTCTCTAGCTAAAGCATTTAAATGCAACAACAAATGCGATCAAGATCACTAAGGTAACAATTGATCCAACTGCATAATGATACGAAGCCTCACTATCAATGGCATATTTTCTAATCTTTCTAACTTCAAGCGCATTTTCTCCATCTTGATCTTGTGATCATCGACGACATCGGCAACATACAACTCCAGTTTCATCTTCTCTTCTTCAATTCTTTTCAATTTTTCTTTCAAATACTCGTTTTCTTTTTCAACTAAATTTAACCTCTTGACAAGAGGGTCGGTTCGAATTTTCGGTTCACATACCTCCAAGATAAAAATATCTATGTCAACTTGATGGGCATAATTTTTCATAAACAAGAAATGCAACGAATAGTTATAAAACAGAATATACCACATCTGAATCATAAACCGGACGAGGGCCGACGGGGACGGATATCAAACTGATGCCGCTATGTATAACAAACAACGCACGGGTAAGAAAATTATACAAGTAACTATATATCTAAATCACACAAACATGATTTTTTATTTATAAAAAATATAATAAGAACAAGAGGCTCACCAAGTTGGTGCCGGCGACGGGACGATGCGGGCGATCGACGGTGGTTAGGACGGGGACGGGAAAGCACTAAGTAACCACGCCTACATATGCAAACTAAGAGTTAATTTGAGCACAAATTGCATAAAAATCAAATAAACTACCACATATAATTACTCCCAAGGTAAAACCCACAAATCACTATACTTATAGAGCATTGCAAGAGCTAATCTAGCAATGAGAGATAAAAGGACAAAGTTGGTAACCTTTGTGATCACTTGGATGGATAGGGGGCCTTCAAATCTTGACAAATTTTGGGCAAAATGAAGGATGAGCTCAAGCTTTGCGGAAGAACGGAGAGGATAGGAAAGGGGAAGAACAGAGAGCTCGAACGTGGCTTGCACGAAAGGGTTTATATAGGAAAACCTTTAGTCCCGGTTCATGACACAAACCGGTACTAAATGTGAGCTTCTAGTACTGGTTCGTGCCACGAACCGGGACTAAAGGTTCTAGTGGGGCCCCGGCCTAACACCAGCCTGCCACCACCCCTTTAGTCACGGTTCGTGTCATGAACCGATACTAGAGGTTCAACACGAACCGGGACTAATGATGCCTGCCCCCTAGCCGTTGGAACCGACACTAATGGTCCATTAGTGTCGGTACGTTTACAAACCAGGACCAAAGTATCTAACATAAAGTAGTTTTTCTACTAGTAGAGGTATCACACCCCGAATACTCTGCTTTGATAGTGATGAGGATGACTTGTTAGGGGAATATGACTTGTTCTTTGATAATACTAGAGTTAACTTTGAAAATGTACTTGAAAATAATCATGCTAGTCAAGAGAAATCGAATGATGATGATAAGAGAGAGATCGAACGACTAACTAAAGAATTAAATACTCTTAACTTAGCTCATGAAACTACTCTAGAAGATCATAGAGAGCTTGCACGAACTCATGAGAAGCTACGCTTCAAGAAGCTAAATTTAGAGCAAGAGCATGAGTTCCTAAAAGCAATCAATGATGATTTTCGAAAGAAGAGTTCATCTTATCTAGCCAAATGATTATTCTTGTCTACTTTTGTTCCATAGGTTAAACCCAAGAACACTAGTAGCAAAGGTAAGAAATTTTCTTCATGTTGTAACGACAATGCTAAAGCTAGATCAAATGATGTCGTTGCTAGTAGCTCTCTTGATTCCACTAATGATTCTCTTAGCTAAGATACACTTGAGCAAGAAAACGATTTATTGAAAGGGACTATAGAGAGAGGTGCCTTCAAGAGTCTTGCCGGAAGTAAGCAATTCAAAGAAATTGTGCGCAAGCAAGGAGGACATCAAAAGAAGCAAGGTGTTGGCTACTTCAACGTCAACAGAGATTTTTAGGAAGAAGGTCCATATACCATTCCCAAGTTTGTTCCTCAAGACGAGAAGTATGATCCTACTCCTCCCAAGGGAACAAGCTCTCAAGATGGCCTTCTACGACAAGAACACAAGGGCAAGGAAAAGCTTCAAGAGGAGATTGACTCATTTGAGGAAGATCCCCAAGCCAAAGTCGAGTGGGTTCCCAAGGACACTTCTAGTACTACCTCATCTGGTGCTACCACAACTCCAAGGATCCCGTCAAGGTGGTGTGGGTCCTCAAGAGGAAGAACTAGAAAGTTTTTGAGGGATGACTCCGCCAATGAAATGCACTCTTAGTCATTTTGGCAAAAACTACATGCAATCAACCTCCACCATATACATTAGTTCAAAGGGTCACACATTACCTCAAAGGTGAGTAAGGAACAAGGTAATTAATGCATCTTCGGACATCACGTCCCATGTATTTCACTCCATGTCCATAGATATCTTTGCATTTGTTCCTTTTGCTTTGGGACTAACCCATGTAATGATCATATCATTTAACAGTAAGGATGCTCATACTGGGGAGTAACATATAGTAGGATCATGCGTATGTTACTACTGTATGATACTACCTTCATAGTGCATAATATCATAAACTAGTATCATAGGTGATCTCATTTATTGACATGCATGACACATAGTAGCATAGCATTTAACATGATACGGTATCTACCTATGTTACTCTAACCCTCTTTTTTTTAATTACTTGCCACATCAGCATGTTTGCTAGTCCCAAAACTATGATACTAGCTATGATACCCCCACTATGGCTAGCCTAAGAGTCATGATTTACTAATATGTTGAATAGTAAGAGCCATGATTTGCATTATCGCGTGGACCCTGCCTCATGTGTATCATTGCAAGAATTTGTATGACGCAAGAATAACACTTCCATCATCCCTCATTAAGATCATACATGCCGCCGTCATACTATCCGCAGCCGAGAAGGAACCATCAACCGATATCTTTTACTGGTACAAATGGTTTCCGGCGCTCGTATACGTGCGCACTTACGTACGTACGCATGCACATCCAATACAAGCATACGTACACTTGGGATGGGATGTAGCACTGGCCGATCTATCAGACATGGTCGAACTCGTCGACGGCCATGGACCGCTGGCTCTGCAGGCGGCGGAGCTTGAAGGAAGAGAGCTTCTGTGGGCCGTCCTTGACGGAGGGCGCCTCCTCGAAGCGGATGTAGGTGTAGACCCACGCGCCGGAGAGCGTGCCGATGACGGGGCCGAGAAAGTAGATCCAGAGGCCAGTGTAGACGCCACTGGCCACCGCCGGCGCCAGAGTCCTCGCCGGGTTCATGGATCCTCCTGACACAGGCCTGCAAATGCCACTCGTTTCCCTTCGTCTTAGCAAATATGCATGACTGGTGTGCTATAAATCAAGATGTCATTGTGGATTTCTGGCCCCAAGTGTCTAGCCAGGGCTTACTATGCCAAAAAAATTCAAAAATATTTCTGTATTGTGTTTGTCTATATACGGTCAGAAATAATGTCATCTACACCTGTTAGAAGCTTCAGAGAACCCTAAACAATTCATTATTCCCTCCGTTCCTAAATATAATTAAGCCTTTTAAGATATTTCACTAGGAGCCTACATACGGAACAAAATGAGTGTATCTACATTCTAAAATATGTCTATATACATCCGCATGTAATCCACTAATAAAATCTTTTTAAAGACTTATATCTAGGAACAGGGACAAAGCCAGGATAAACGCATGAAGGGGGCGAGTTTTCTCATGAAAGGGGCAAAGCTTTCATGTTTTAAAAAATATTACTCTCTCCGTTCCTAAATATAAGTCTTTCTAGAGGTTCAACTAGTGGACTACATACATATGTATATAGACATATTTTAGAGTATAGATTCATTCATTTTGCTCCGTATGTAGACACCTAGTGAAATATCTTAAAGAATTTATATTTAGGTACGGAGGAAGTAGTTAAAGTAACTACTAGCATTGAAGAATAATCAATTCATTAAGGGGGTCTAGCTGAGTCGGTTCACAGAACCTACGGACTGTACTCAAGTCTCAAGCTGGGTGACGTTGTCACCTTGCAACTAAAATAAGGTGCTTTAAATTCTTTGTGGAAAAGATGTGGCTTCGTGAGCACATTAGTAGCTAGTATTCATTTAACATTTCTTTAATCCGACATAACGAATGAATCAATCAAATTAAAGAGTTAAAATAAGCCCCCAACAACTCCTTGCTAAAAGTCAGTCAGTCAGTCAGTGCGGTTGTTAGTGATGTATTTACCCTGCGAAGATGGACGTAATGCAAACCGCGGAACCAACTGCTAACCCCGCCAACTCACCCACCTGCGCCAAGCAAACAAGAAAAGCAGAAATTAATACTAGCACAAGAACAGAGCTAGAACTCCAATCAAGATCCATGCATGCCAAATGGAAACATACCGCCCTAGAATCCGTGGCGACGGCGCAGGTGACGAACATCATATTGAAGGTGACGACGATCTCGATGACGAGCGCGTGCCAGTGCGGCCCCGTGGGCGTGGTCGTCCCCAGCACCGTGATCGGGTGCAGCACCGCCCGCAGCACGAACGCCGCGCACATCGCCCCCGTGAACTGCGCCGCCCAGTAGAACGGCACCTGCATCACAATTATTCACAACACAAACGCATCCAGTCAGCACATAACACACAAAGAAGATCCAGACGTACGTGTGGCCGCCCTAGACCACGCATGGTGCGCGCTACCTTACGTACAAACAAGTATGCGGTGCACGACGTGAGAGGTGCATGATGCGACACGAGGGTGCAATGCAGCCTTTGCTTTTGGCCCCCGTCCCTGTTGTGCGTAACATATATGCGATATGCTCCCTTCCTTTACGTGCATGCACGCTAAGTTCACGCCTGTGGCCAGCAATTGATGGCCGTCGTGTTACGGGGGGGAAGATCGTACGAATTATGTGATATCTAAGCGTGACCGGGTGCAAGTCGGCCGGCAGCAGTGACGATCTTTGGGCACGCACCCCAACCATGGAATCAGATGGTGTTGTCAGGCACAAAGTAGGCTTGGCAGGCTGGAGCATGCAGGGAGGGACACATCGGAATCTTTGGCCGAAAGACGACCACTGGCCTTCATGGCACGGCTGGTTGATTTGTGATCGAATATAAGCATCGTATAGTTGACGTCAACGTCGAGCTTATACCGTGCGCTTGACTTGAGCGGCGAGTTCATCATGTGAAGCCGCTTTCAAACTTGCTAATTATACCCGCTAGCTAGACCATGTTCTAAGAAACTCCAACAGGTTATTTATTCTTATGCCGCAATAATTGGGACGGCTGCCCAGGAGCAACCATGAGGAAACAGGGTAAGCCATATATTCATCTAAAAAATTACACCGAATGGCGACCCTCCGTTGGCCCGGGGAAGATGCAGTTAGCGGAGACTAATTAACAAGAGCTTAGCCATGTTCTTTCCCTCATCATGGAATAGTTCTACATGGAGATGCCTTATCCATCTGTTTTTATTTTTGTGTTAGATCAGAAATTTTCCAATCATTCACATGTTCAGCATGTATTGCACTTATTTTGCTGCTACGTACTACATGCCATGTCACCGAACAACCCAACATATACACGACTAGATAGGGAAGCCTTTTGTCTACTCCAAGTCTCTAACTTGTGCTACTTAAATACGGGAGTACTGTTTCGGATATAGGATATGTGCTTGTATCAAGCTTGAATGGCTGATCCAGATGCGTTTTGTGAATTATGATACAGTTCCTGCAGTAGTTCGTACGTGTTGTTACATATAAAATCCTGCTTTGTTTGCTGTTCCTTAAACTGATGAGGCTCCAAATTAGTTAATAATCTTTGGTTAATAACCAAGTCCTTCTGAACAACACATCATTCGGTAGGACTCGTATTAATACATGAGATAGCTACTATGACTCACGTGAGAAAAAAGATGATGGCAAGAAGCATGATGGATGCATATATATGTGTACCTGAATCCAGGGAAAATGCCGGAAGAAGGCGAAGGAGAGGGTGACGGCGGGGTTCATGTGCGCGCCGGAGATGTGGCCGGTGGCGTAGATCATGACGGTGACGATGAGGCCGCCAACGAGGGACTGGCCCAGCTGCGAGACGCGCGTCACGTCGGCGCCGTACATGGACGCCGCCCCACACGTCACGAACACCAGCAAGAACGTCGCCACCACCTCCGATATCACCTGCATACATGAAACTTTGACGTCAGCGGCACGTCCAAGCTAGAAAACCATGACCGACGATGAGCTTGGCTCCGGCCGGGATGGCTCACCTTCTTGAGGAGGTGGGGAGGGAAGAAGTCGGCGAGGGACTTCTCCTGGTAGTACATGCTGGGGGCGAGGCTGGGGGCGCCGTCCTGCACGGTAGACAGGTCGTGGATCTCGTTCGAGTAGTTCACTCGCGAGTTTGCCCGAGTCGGGGTGTTGGAAGTCACCGACATCGTCGGTTGCTTGATCTCCTCTTCTCGAGGTTGATCACGAACTATGAGATCGATATATGGTCGATCGATCGATCAGCAAGCTGTTGCGTCGGCAAGCAGCGGCGGGCTCGCACTGCATACACCTGAGAGCTGCCGGGAAGAGAAAATGGGGCGTGTGATTAGCTATGTACTAGCTCTCTGTTAGATGTGCTTGGTTGCTTGCCTGCTCTCTGCTCTGCGGCGAGCGGGCGCGTATTTATAGGTGGAGGTCGAGGCGGGTGGATGGAGGGAGGGAGGGAGACGAGGTGACAGGTGGTACGCGCGCCACTCCACTGCAGGCGCTGCCATTGCGTTTGTGGCCAATCTGCTAATCCGTCCAACGGGCCAGCTGAAAAAATGACAGGAAGCAAGGAATTCTACTGATCCTACTAGCTTGTACTCCCTCCATTCCATTGTAGTAACTATAGTTTTTTCCCCAAGTCAAATTTCATCATCTTTGATCATGTTTCTAGAGAAAAGTATCGACACACTCCTATATAATATCAAATTCATATCACAACATAAAACACAAGATATACTTTTATATTACATTACATTTGTATTATTGTTGTCTGACATTTCTCTTAATAAAAATGGTCAGACTTTGTAATGTGTGACTTTAAGAGAATATAAGCAATACATTGTGAAATGAAGGGAGTATGTATTGAATTCATCCTTCAGCCAATTAATTTACAAATCAGTACTGACAAAAAAAGTCGGGCAATATATTTCGGTGCTCCTTCTCACGTTAGTCTTATTTAGGTCTTGAACTCAAGACATCCTGACTCGAATACCATATTTAATTTATGTTTAAGCCAGTTGTTTCAAAAGTTTAAACCCATGAAGAGACTAACAATATATTTCAACAGTATACGTGAAGTAGTATACATGTAGATCTTAAAAAATGTTTCATGCTTCTCATTCACTGTGTTGGATTGATTCAGTTGTTCCTTGATCCAATGGTGGTCGCATCGGCCACCTTAGCCTGCCGCCGGAGATTCTTCGTCGAGTACATGGACTATGTCCGACCATGAAATCTAGTTATTTTAGTTAGCGCCAGCAGGCCATCTCGTCGGCTGCTGATTGGGTCCAAGGCATAGGGTGTGTGTTAGTTAACTGGCGGCAAGATAAAGAAAAGAAGGGTTTTGGAGGGTCTTGTAACGGCCGGGTGGTCAGAAACGGATGTAACTCATGTTCGAACACTGTAAAATTCATTAATTTGTCTTTGATTTATAAAAGAAAATTTATTTGGACTACCTTGCAAATCGATGCAAGGCCGTGTTAGATGAGACAACACGTCCGGACGACACAATTGTAGGTGGTTTGAGGGTCGACGTCAAGATGCCCTTATACATATATACACCCAAATTATTAAAGACTTTCCATACATCTCTACCGCTGATGAGGTTATAGTCCCAGGGTAGGGTCATAGATCTGTCCTATAGGTCCTACCCAAGGACTACCCTTCATAGAGGACAAGGCCCTTAGACAGTTCCGACTGAACTAAGGACGCCCCATCATCCAGTCGGCGACGATCCACTCGGAGCATATCTAACGTACTGACTGGAATCCACTCTGTACGTCGTAACTTCCTAGGAGGGCAACGGTCATACGTTTTCATACACCATAACTAGCATTTAAAGCTTACGTTACCAGTAACGCCAACGTTTACTTGCCACTAATCCACCCCTGTCCACCAGACCATTATGAAGGGCAACGCACTCTATATAAGCCGCCCTTCAGCACTGGTACAGGGGTTGGCACTTGCTGTAATCCCCTTATACACTCGACACAAAGCTCCCCAGAGCACTGAGACGTAGGGCTTTCACCTCCACCGTAGAGGGGTCTGAACTCATACATCCTCGCCGTAGCTAAGGCTCTGCCCATATACTTTCGTACCCCATACTTCTACTGTCAGACTTATACCCACGACAGTTGGCGCCCACCGTGGGGCAGGCGTCTAAGCGACTTCCGGCGAGTTTGCGATTTTCACCTTTTCGTCATGTCATCCGGCGGAGATCTGCGCATGGGTCACGAGATCCTCTTCGGTGCACTCTCCTTCATCGCCGACGATTCGGCCTGGCTTCAGGATGCGCCCCTCGACATCGAGACGCTTCCGAGCCGCGGGGCTACGCACTTCCGCGCCAGTTCCTGCGGCGTCCTTCTTCTCCAGCCATCGACCCCAGTGTCGATCTTCGTCCCCGTCACGCGCCGGAACAAGCGATCCGGTCGCTCGCGGTTCCAGCGTTGGGTGCGACACGCCCTAGCGCGACAAAACATGTCCTCTCAAGTGGCGGTGCTCGAATCGGTTGTGGTCCCACGGTCATCCCAGTGCTTGGAGTCAGTTCCGACTGAACTATCTTCCGAGTACCAGGGTCACGGCCCTGCAGCCGAAGTACTCATGGCTGATTCCCACGAAAGTCCCCCCGGGACTGGTCGGGACGAGCGTGAGTTCGAAGAATCATCCGGCGCCCGTCATCAGCACTTTCGTTCTTCCAGTCGACGCACTCACCAGAGCAACGTCGAGGTGTTCCGCACACCCATCCTCAACTTGGCTGCAGCCGCCAGGATCGCTGATTCTCTCCAGCCGACTGATTCGGAGGCTGGTAGAGGAATCGAGCAGATCCGTGCCTTGTTACATACGGCGCAGCAGCAAAACTCGGCGGTCTCCTAGTCACACAACAAGATCCACAACAGTTCCGTTCAAGCGAACACATATCGGTCGGTTTTCAGCCCCAGCTCTCACCAGCGACGCAGAGGGGGCAGCCGATCCAGGGACCCGAGTCGGAATCCGCCTTCCATTCGGTCTCATCCCGAAGATCGTCGCCGTTCGCGTACTCCTCCACGGAGTAAGCCTTACGGACCCCGGCATTACGATGATCATCGTTCGGGCGGTGGCGCGCATGATCAAAGGCCTGATGCAAGAGGGTATATCACTCAGAAGAAGGTCGATAGAAGTCGAGCCCACCGTGATGGTCACGATAGAGACCGTCCGAGTGGAAGCAAGACCGTTATTTCTGGTCTCGAGTGCTTCAGTCGGGCCATCCGTTCGGCTGACATCCCTCCCAACTTCCGATTGGCGACGGGAATCAACAAATTCACAGGAGAGTCCAAACCAGAAACTTGGTTAGACGACTACAGAGTGGCGGTCCAGATCGGCGGCGGAGATGACCATGTCGCCATGAAACATCTCCCACTGATGCTCGACGATTCGGCTCGAGCTTGGCTGAACCAGTTAGCTCCTTCAAGCATTTACAGTTGGGCGGATCTGTCCCGAGTCTTCATCAGGACCTTCGAGGGTACGTGCAAACGTCCTGCTGGTCTCACAGAGCTTCAGCGATGTGTTCAGAAGCAAAACGAGCCCCTGCGCGATTTCAACCAGCGTTGGACAACCCTCTACCACATGGTGGAGAACGTTACAAAACACCAAGCAGTCTGCGCCTTCAAGGCAGGCGTTCGGTACAGAGATCTATACCTGAAGTTTGGTCGGACATGCGACATCTCCATGAGCAAGATGATGGAGATAGCCGCGCGCTATGCAAATGGCGAAGAGGAGGACCGCATACATAGCGGCAAGCATAAGTCAGTCGCCGACGAAGATGGGAGCAACACTCAGAAGCAGAAACAGAAAGCCCAATCCACTCCGCAAGCAGAGGCAGCAGTCGTTACAAACGATAAGTTCAAAGGTAAGGGAAAACAACAGTACACCCCCAAGAAGAAACAATCAGGAAATTCCATCCTAGATCAACCGTGCCCAATCCACACAAAGACGGATGAAGAAGGCAATGTCATATTGCTGAAACATACCACTCGGCAGTGTCGCCTCCTGATCCAAGGATTCGGTGAAGGACAACCGAGTGAGAAAGACACCGAGCAAGATGATGAGGACAAGGAGGATCCGTTCCCTCGAGAATTGCAGACCAGCAGATGGTTGTACTCGAGTTGGATGAGTACAAGAAGACTGCCGACCACGCCGACCTGATGCGTTCAAAGAAGCTAGCTTCCGAGTCCGCATTCCAGTCGGCGGGAGACACGAAGAAAGTAAGCGTCCACCCAAAGGATGCCACCGCCGCCCCAACAAACATCTCCACCACCCTTGATACAAAATAGGAAGCCGAGCTCATCCAATTCCTCCGTAAGAACTGGGACATTTTTGCATGGAAGCCTGCTGACATGCTAGGTGTACCTAGGGAGTTGGCTGAGCACCGACTGCACGTGGATCCTGGCGCTCGGCCCGTACGAGAACGCTTGCGTCGGTCCGCCGCGCACAAGAGGAAAGCAATCGGTGAGGAGGTAGCTAAACTTCTGGCAGCCAACTTCATTCGCGAGGTACACCACTCCTAGTGGCTCGCTAATGTGGTCATGGTGCCCAAGAAGGACAAGTCTCTCCGTATGTGCATCGATTTCAAGCACCTTAATAAGGTCTGTCCTAAAGACCACTTCCCGCTCCCCCGCATTGATCAAATCATTGATTCGACTGCGAGTTGCGAGCGCTTATCCTTCCTTGATGCCTATTCGGGCTATCATCAGATCCGTTTGTATGGTCCAGATGAAATAAAGACATCTTTCATCACCCCATTCGGATGCTTTTGTTACATCACTATGCCATTAGGTTTGAAGAATGCAGGAGCAACTTTTATGTGAATGATCCAAAAATGCCTCCTAGACCAGATTGGTCGAAATGTGGAGGCATATATGGACGATATCGTAGTCAAGTCACGAAAAGGTTCTGACCTGCTGACTCACTTGGCAGAAACATTCGCCAACCTACGAAGGTACGATATCAAGCTCAACCCAGCCAAGTGTTCATTCGGCGTTCCCAGCGGGAAGTTACTCGGTTTCTTCGTTTCTGAACGAGGGATTGATGTCAACCCCGAAAAGATCGGGACCATTGTTCGAATGGAGCGCCCGGTAAGAGTACATGACGTACAACAGCTCACAGGTTGCCTAGCGGCTTTGAGCAGGTTTATCGCTTGACTCGGCGAGAAGGCGTTAACTCTGTACCGACTCATGAAGATGTCAGATACCTTCGAGTGGACAGACGAAGCCCAAACCGCATTCGACGACCTCAAAGCCCTACTTTCCACCCAACCGGTTCTTACTGCCCCGCTAAGTAAAGAACCCCTTCTTCTGTACATCGCGGCTACAAATCAAGTCGTGAGCACCGTTCTGACAGTCGAACGCGAAGAAGAAGGCAAAGCGTACAAGGTTCAGCGGCCAGTATATTATGTTTCCGAAGTCCTAACTCCTTCCAAGCAGAGGTATCCCCATTATCAGAAGCTTATTTATGGGATCTACATGACTGCAAAGAAGGTGGCTCATTATTTCCAAGACCACTCGGTATCTGTCATATCTGATGCTCTGTTGTCGGAAATTCTCCACAATCGGGACGCATCAGGCCGAGTGGCAACGTGGGCAATGGATATGCTATCACTACAACAAAATAGACATGTACAGACGTTTCCCTGTCGACGCTTTTATCTACGTCTCATTATTCAAAATGAGTTGATGAATAGGGACGCTTCCTTAGGCGCAAAGGATATCATCCCTTGATTCTCATATAGAAAAAAGGATCCAAGTGGTTCAAAATATCTTGCCCCACCATCTAATCCCCCATCGTGCGAGATGGCACAAGAAAATAACTACCGTGGAAAAAGGGTGTGATCTCTGGCCTCCAAACCTAGCGCCACCATTCCACACCGCCGCCTCTACCAAGATCCTGCTCCTCCTCACCCCGGACTTGCTGTCGCTGGACCACCCTCCTCGCCCGACGGCACCTAACAACAGACCCAGGGACCCCGGCCTCTAGGCGGCGGCACAGCCACACTCCGGCAGCCTTGACCAGCACCTCCGGCATAGGGTGCACTCGGCTGAAAGGGAAGATGACCGGTGGCAAAGTGGGCAACGAAACTGGAGATCACCACATCATCCTACTGAGATGTAGCGAGATACGATTACGACCCGATAGAAAACATACTAGAACAGGAACACGATCACAAGGAGAATGAAAGGTATTGAACAGTTAGGCGCTCGTTTATTTGTATGTTCGCTGTCCGTTCCTTGTCGTTCAGACATTCATTGAGATCCACCTTTGTGTATGTTGTTGTTTTATTTTCTCACCCACTGCATCAGTGTTATAAGAGATATCTTGATTAATTTATATCAGGGCTCCCTTTATATAATCCTCGACGAAAAACTGTAGGCTCGTGTGATGACTCCCACCCGCCCCTCCATTTGCTCGCTCAGCATCCTCGATCTGTCTCTAAGAACCCGACGTCTTGCGCCCAAAAAAATCTTCCAAGCATTGTCCGCCATGTGAAGCTTGTTTCTATCAGGTAGACTGACCTCGTCCTTACCACTGTCAATCAGTAGCAAGGTAGCAGTTCATTTATATGTGAGTCGATCTAGTTTTTTTAGTTTTTCTGTCAATTCATTCCAAGTACAAAATTGGAGCCGCTTCCTTGATGCGTACTTAATTGTGGAGGAGAATCTTGACATTGTACTTTAGATGATCTGTATTAAGATAGGACAACACTGCTGTACCGGTTATTTTCTCTGAACTTTCATCTTTTACTGATTAAACTACTACTTCAATTTAAAGTCAATCTTACATCTAACTTTCTTTGTTGTGCACTCCGAAATTATTGGCATTCACGTATGCAGGTGCTTGATAAAAATCCTTTGAGAATATTCTGATAGAATAAGATGGTCAGTGTTCCTAAAACATATTTATTTTTCATGCAGTTATTAATGCTCGTGTATCAACTATCAAATTACATTCATTCCCCTCCCCTCCCATAACTAAAATTAAGAGCTTTGCACCCACGTTCTAACATTTCTTAGAATTAACATGCCTTCTACTCCCTCCGTTCCTAAATATAAGTCTTTTTGAGCAAATCTACACTCTAGAGTATGCCTATATACATCCATATGTAGTTGGTAGTGGAAACTCTGAAAAGACTTATGTTTAGGAACGGAGGGAGTATTATAAAGGGAGAGATCAACTCATACATGCAGTTTGTCATCTGCAGAAACTTTTCTCATTTTGTCCGATAAAGAGCACCGTGGATTGATATATTATCATGTTTGGTTAGACTTAATCATATGTGAAACATCTGGGTCACATGTGTTGCCCTATGTTTAGAGCAGGTGAATATTTTCATGCTCGCTTACGTAGATATTGTGTTAGACTGAAATTATTAATATGAATTACCATGAGAATTTAGTATTTTTATGGTAACCAGTCCCCTTAATAAGTAGAGCTAGTATTAAGTCTTAAAGATTATAAGTGACAACAACCATTAGAATTCAGTCCTTATATGTTAAACTGTTGTTATTTCTTTACATATATATGCTTCTAATGGAAGTACTTACTTATTTAATTGTTTTTTTCTAACAAATACACTTCAAGCATTCTCACCTTGGCCAATCCGTTGATGACATAACTTTGTTCTTTTTACAGTATGTATCTATACTTCATATGGGCACATGAAATCTACAATGCTAGATAAAACTTGTGCAGCGCATGTTTACTCGATGTAATACGTAATATTGTTCTTCTCTATTCTCATGGTTGTATGTTCAGCAAGCGAAAACTTACTGATAGAAGTTCCAATAAATATATTTATATCTCATTTTCCTTTCTTTGCAGAAAAACTTATGTGTGAGCATTTTGAAGGCAGTTGCCACAAGGATAAACTAGAGAAGCAGAGAAAAGAAGGAGCCATTGTTCCATTATCAGCATGTAGAAACAAAAAATCATATGGATATGTTTCACCTAGATTGTGACATATGTAATTGTTTATAAGTGATATGTGCAATTGAGTTTGTAAACAAGTACTACTCTCAGTAATACAGTGTTATTATTTCGTCCCAGTATTTCATAGGAGCAAGTAATTCTATTGAGTGCAATTGATGATATTATGAAATCGGCATTGTTCATAGAGATTATATCAGCAGTAAACTGACAGGAGAAGTGATACTTATCATCAAACTTCTTCTAGTATACAATAGGAACAGGATATATGCAGTTGCATCTAGCATGAATTTATCAAAGCATCCCTAGGGGCATAAAGATGCTCTTAAAACGTCTCATATCCATGTCGCATGCTTTGTTAGGATGCTTTTAAAACGCCTCATATCCATATTGACACGCTTTGTAAGGACGCTCTTCAAACGTCTCATTTCCATGTAGATACGCTTCCTCTGCGTCTTAGTGGTCCTTGAGACGGTACGTGAGGATACGCTCCTAGGACGCTTTAATGAGCGCCTCTAAAATCCGCTAGAGATGGTTTAATGCGCCTTTAACACCTATATTTAGCGCCTCTACATGGCATTTTTGTTGTAGTTACTACGACATCAAGTTCGAAGCCAAGAAAGCTATAAACTCTCAAGCTCTTGATAACTTCATAGCAGAATGGGTAGAACAACAGCAACCGACTCACATCTACTCGGCTCATTGGACCATGTTCTTCGATGGGTCCAAGATGTTGAATGGCTCCGGCGCCAGCGTAGTGCTCGTATCCCCGAAAGGTGATAAACTCAAGTATGTGTTACAGATCCATTTTGATTCTTCCAACAACAAAGCAGACTATGAAGCTCTCCTTTATGGGCTGCGCATGGCCATCACACTCGGCGTCCGTCGCCTGATGGTCTATGGCGACTCAGATCTAGTGGTTAATCAAGTAATGAAGGAGTGGGATGTAAGGAACCCCACTATGACTGCATACTGCAATGCAATAAGGAAGCTCGAAAAGAAGTTCGAAGGTATGGAACTTCACCATGTTCCCCGACTGAAAAACCAAGCAGCAGATGAATTGGCGAAACTTGGATCCACACGGAGACCTGTCCCGAGTGATGTCTGCCTCGAGCACCTACACCTCCCCTCGGTAAAAGAAGATCCTTTTACAGAATAACTTGTGCAACCGAAGATCTCAACAGACCAGACTGAAGTCGAGGTTCCCCCTGTGGTTGACTTGGTCATGGAGATTCTAGCTGTCATTCCCGAATGGACTGTGCCTTTGATTGCGTACATCCTGAGGCAAGAGTTACCGGAAGACGAGGTCCAAGCAAGGCAGATCGTTCGCAGGTCGAAGTCCTTCACCGTCATTGATGACCAGTTATACAGAGAAAGTGTTTCAGACGTCCTTCAGCGTTGTATCTTTCCTCAGGAAGGACAGCTAATTTTGGAAGAAATCCATTCGGGAACCTGCGGTCATCATGCCTCCTCAAGGGCGATCGTCGCCAAAGCATTCAGAGCTGGTTTCTTCTGGTTGCAGGCGAATGAAATGGCAAAAGATATAGTCGACCGTTGTGAGGGTTGTCAGTTCTATTCAAACAAGTCCCACAAGCCAACGTCCGCGCTGAAGACAATTCCCCTTTCTTGGCCATTCGCCGTGTGGGGATTAGATACAGTCGGACCATTCAGAACAGGCCAAGGAGGATTCACCCATCTACTGGTAGCAGTCGACAAATTTACCAAGTGGATTGAAGCTAAGCCAATCAAGAAGCTTGATGCCCTTACGACCATCAAATTTATCAGAGACATCATCGCAAGATACGGGGTTCCACAGAGCATAATCACCAACAATGGCACAAACATTGACTTGGACAGGTTCAAAGGTTTTTGCGCAGGCCAAGGTATCCGAGTGGATTTTGCATCCTTGCGCACCCCCAAACAAATGGGCAAGTGGAGCGGGCGAATGGACTCATTCTTCAAGGGTTGAAGCCTCGACTCCTGCGGGAAGTTGGACATGCCGCCAGCGCATGGGTCACCGAGCTGCCTTCGGTGCTGTGGTGTTGGAAATATGCCCTAGAGGCAATAATAAATTAGTTATTATCATATTTCTTAGTTCATGATAATTGTTTATTATCCATGCTATAATTGTATTGATTGGAAACACAATACTTGTGTGGATACATAGACAAAACACTGTCCCTAGTAAGCCTCTAGTTGACTAGCTCGTTGATCAAAGATGGTCAAGGTTTCCTGGCCATAGGCAAGTGTCGTCACTTGATAATGGGATCACATCATTAGGAGAATCATGTGATGGACTAGACCCAAACTAATAGACGTAGCATGTTGATCGTGTCATTTTGTTGCTACTGTTTTCTGTGTGTCAAGTATTTGTTCCTATGACCATGAGATCATATAACTCACGGACACCGGAGGAATGCTTTGTGTGTATCAAACGTCGCAACGTAACTGGGTGACTATAAAGATGCTCTACAGGTATCTCCGAAGGTGTTCGTTGAGTTAGTATGGATCGAGACTGGGATTTGTCACTCCGTATGATGGAGAGGTATCTCGGGGCCCACTCGGTAATACAACATCATACACAAGCCTTGCAAGCAATGTGACTTAGTGTAAGTTGCGGGATCTTGTATTACGGAACGAGTAAATAGACTTGCCGGTAAACGAGATTGAAATAGGTATGCGGATACTGACGATCGAATCTCGGGCAAGTAACATACCAAAGGACAAAGGGAATGATATACGGGATTATATGAATCCTTGGCACTGAGGTTCAAACGATAAAGATCTTCGTAGAATATGTAGGATCCAATATGGGCATCCAGGTCCCGCTATTGGATATTGACCGAGGAGTCTCTCGGGTCATGTCTACATAGTTCTCGAACCCGCAGGGTTTGCACACTTAAGGTTCGACGTTGTTTTATGCGTATTTGAGTTATATGGTTGGTTACCGAATGTTGTTCGGAGTCCCGGATGAGATCACGGACGTCACGAGGGTTTCCGTAATAGTCCAGAAACGAAGATTGATATATAGGATGACCTCATTTGATTACCGGAAGGTTTTCGGAGTTACCGGGAATGTACCGGGAATGACGAATGGGTTCCGGGAGTTCACCGGGGGGGCAACCCACCCCGGGGAAGCCCATAGGCCATAAGGGTGGCACACCAGCCCTTAGTGGGCTGGTGGGACAGCCCAAAAGGGCCCTATGCGCCATACAAAGGAAAATCAAAGAGAAAGAAAAAAAGGGAGGTGGGAAGGAAGGGAAGGACTCCGACCCACCAAACCAAGTCCAACTCGGTTTCGGGGGGGAGCCTTCCCCCCTTGGACTCGGTCGACCCCCTTGGGGCTCCTTGAGCCCCAAGGCAAGGTCCCCTCCCTCCCACCTATATATACGGAGGTATTGGGGCTGATTTGAGACGACTTTTCCACGGCAGCCCGACCACATACCTCCACGGTTTTTCCTCTAGATCGCGTTTCTGCGGAGCTCGGGCGGAGCCCTGCTGAGACAAGGTCATCACCAACCTCCGGAGCGCCGTCACGCTTCCGGAGAACTCTTCTACCTCTCCGTCTCTCTTGCTGGATCAAGAAGGCCAAGATCATCGTCGAGCTGTACGTGTGCTGAACGCGGAGGTGTCGTCCGTTCGGTACTAGATCGTGGGACTGATCGCGGGATTGTTCGCGGGGCGGGTCGAGGGACGTGAGGATGTTCCACTACATCAACCGCGTTCACTAACGCTTCTGTTGTACGATCTACAAGGGTACGTAGATCACTCATCCCCTCTCGTAGACGGGCATCACCATGATAGGTCTTCGTGCGCGTAGGAAAATTTTTGTTTCCCATGCGACGTTCCCCAACAGTGGCATCATGAGCTAGGTTCATGCGTAGATGTCTTCTCGAGTAGAACACAAAAGTTTTTGTGGGCGGTGATGTGCGTTTTGCTGCCCTCCTTAGTCTTTTCTTGATTCCGCGGTGTTGTTGGATCGAAGCGGCTCGGACCGACATTACTCGTACGCTTACGAGAGACTAGTTTCATCGCTACGAGTAACTCAGTTGCTCAAAGATGACTGGCGGGTGTCAGTTTCTCCAACTTTAGTTGAATCGGAATTGACCGAGGAGGTCCTTGGATGAGGTTAAATAGCAACTCATATATCTCCGTTGTGGTGTTTGCGTAAGTAAGATGCGATCCTACTAGATACCCATGGTCACCACATAAAACTTGCAACAACAAAATTATAGGACGTCTAACTTCTTTTTGCAGGGTATGTTTGTGATGTGATATGGCCAACGATGTGATGTGATATATTGGATGTATGAGATGATCATGTTGTAATAGTTAATATCGACTTACACGTCGATGGTACGGCAACCGACAGGAGCCATAGGGTTGTCTTTATAACTAACGTTTGTGCTTGCAGATGCGTTTACTATTTTGCTAGGATGTAGCTTTAGTAGTAATAGCATGAGTAGCACGACAACCCCGATGGCGACACGTTGATGGAGATCATGGTGTGACGCCGGTGACAAGAAGATCGTGCCGGTGCTTTGGTGATGTAGATCAAGAAGCACGTGATGATGGCCATATCATGTCACTTATGAATTGCATGTGATGTTAATCCTTTTATGCACCTTATTTTTCTTAGAACGACGGTAGCATTATGAGGTGATCTCTTACTAAAATTTCAAGACGAAATTGTGTTCTCCCCGACTGTGCACCGTTGCTACAGTTTGTTGTTTCGAGACACCACGTGATGATCGGGTGTGATAGACTCAACGTTCACATACAACGGGTGCAAAACAGTTGCGCACGCGGAACACTCGGGTTAAGCTTGACGAGCCTAGCATGTGCAGACATGGCCTCGGAACACATGAGACCGAAAGGTCGAGCATGAATCGTATAGTTGATATGATTAGCATAGAGAGGCTTACCACTGAAACTATTCTCGACTCACGTGATGATCGGACTTGAGATAGTGGATTTGGATCATGTACCACTCAAATGACTAGAGAGATGTACCTTTTGAGTGGGAGTTCTTAAGTAATATGATTAATTGAACTAATTGTCATGAACATAGTCTAATGGTCTTTGCGAATTACGATGTAGCTTGCGCTATAGCTCTACTGTTTTTATATGTTCCTAGAGAAAATTTAGTTGAAAATTGATAGTAGCAAACTTTGCAGACTGAGTCTGTAAAACCGAGGATTGTCCTCATTGCTACGCAGAAGGCTTATGTCCTTAATGCACCACTCGGTGTGCTGCACCTCGAGCGTCGTCTGTGGATGCTATGAACATCCGACATACACGTTTCTGATGACTACACGATAGTTCAGTGCATAATACGTAATGGCTTAGAAGCAAGGCACCGAAAACGTTGTAAAACGTCACGGAACATAAGTGATGTTCTAAAGAGATGAAATTGTGATTTCATGCTTGTGCCCTTGTTAAGAGGTATGAGACCTCCAACAAGATTCTTTGTCCACAAAGTAAAGGAGAAAAGCTCAATCCTTGAGCGTGTGCTCAGATTGTCTGAGTACGATAATCACTTGAATCAAGTGGGAGTTAATCTTCCAGATGAGATAGTGATAGTTCTCCAAAGTCACTGCCACCAAGCTGTGAGAGCTTCGTGATGAACTATAACATATCAAGGATAGATACAATGATCCTTGAGCGATTCGTGATGTTTGACACTGCGAAAGTAGAAATCAAGAAGGAGCGTCAATAGTTGATGGTTTGTAAAACCACTAAGTTTCAAGAAAGGCAAGGGCTAGAAGGGATACTTCGTGAAACGGCAAAACAGTTGCTGCACTATTGAAGAGACCCAAGATTAAATCCAAACCCGAGACTAAGTGCTTCTGTAATGAGGGGAACAGTCACTGAGGCGGAGCAACTCTAGATACTTGGTAGATAAGAAGGCTGGCGAAAGTCGAAAGAAGTGTATTTGATATACATGATGTTGATGTGTACTTTACTAGTACTCCTAGTAGCATGAGGGTATTGGATACCGGTTCGGTTGCTAAGTGATTAGTAACACGAAATGAAAGCTACGGCATAAACGGGGACTAGCTAAAGGCGAGGTGACGATACGTGTTGGAAGTGTTTCCGAGGTTGATATGATCAAACGTCGCACGCTCCCTCTACCATCGGGATTGGTGTTAAACCTAAATAATTGTTATTTGGTGCTTGCGTTAAGCATGAACATGATTGGATCGTGTTTATTGCAATACGATTATTCATTTAAGGAGAATAATGGTTACTCTGTTTTCTTGAATATTCACCTTCAATGGTTTATTGAATCTCGATCGTTGTGTTACACATGTTCATGATATTGGTGCCAAAAGATACGAGTTAATGATGATAGTACCACTTACTTGTGGCACTGCCGCTTGAGTCATGTTAGTATAAATTGCATGAAGAGGCTCCATGCTGATGGATCTTTGTACTCACCTGATTTCGAATCACTAGTGACATGCAAATCATACCACATGAGCAAGGCCTTGTTTTCATTAAGATGAAATAAGATAGTAACTTGTTGGAAGTGATACATTTTTTATATATGCAGTCCAATGGGTGCTGAGGCACGTAGTGGATATCATTATGTTCTTACTTCACTCACGATTTGAGTAGATACAGGAGTATTTACTTAATGAATCACAAATCTGAAATGTTGAAAAGTTCAATTCCGTTTCAGAGTGAAGTTCGTCGTAACAAGAGGATAAACTGTCTACGATATGATCATGGAAATGAATATCTGAGTTACGAGTTTTGGTACGCAGTTAAGACAATGTGGAAATTGTTTCGCAGTTCATGCCACCTGGAACATCATAGTGTGATGATGTGTCTGAACGTCATAGCCACGCACTATTTGGTATGGTGCATACTATGATGTCTCTTATCGAATTACCACTATCGTTTATGGGTTATGCATTAGAGACAACCGCACTCACTTTAAATAGGGCACCGCGTATTTCCGTTGAGATGACACAGTATAGACTGAGGTTTAGAGAAATCTAAACTGTCGTTTCTTGAAAGTTTGGGGCTTCGACACTTATGTGAAAAAGTTTCAGTCTAATAAGCTCGAACCCAAAGCGGATAAATGCATCTTCGTAGGATATCCAAAACAGTTGGGTACATCTCCTATCTCAGATCCGAAAAGCAAAGTGTTTGTTTCTAGAAACGGATCCTTTCTCGAGGAAAGGTTTCTCTCGAAAGAATTGAGTGGGAGGTTAGTAGAACTTGATGAGGTTATTGAACCATCACTTCAACCAGTGTGTAGCAGGGCGCAGGAAGTTGTTCCTGTGGCGCCTACACCAATTGAAGTGGAAGCTGATGATGGTGATCATCAAGCATCGGATCAAGTTACTACAAGCCTCGTAGGTTGACAAGGTCGCATACTACTACAGAGTGGTACGGTAACCCTGTCTTGGAGGTCATGTTGTTGAGCAACATTGAACCTACGAGTTATGGAGAAAGCGATGGTGGGCCCAGATTCCGACAAATGGCTGGAAGCCATGAAATCCGAGAGAGGATCCATGTATGAAAACAAAGTGTAGACTTTGAAAGAACTACTTGATGGTCATAAGACTATTGAGTAAAGATGGATCTTTAAAAGAAGACAGACGATGATGGTGATAAGTCACTATTAAGAAAAGCTCGACTTGTCGCAAAGATGTTTTCGACAAGATCAAACAGTTGACTATGATGAGACTTTCTCACTCGTAGCGATGCTAAAGGTCTGTTAGAATTATATTAGTTGTTGATGCATTATTTATGAAATATTGCACGTAGGATGTCAAAACATTGTTTTCTCAACGGTTTCCTTGAGCAAACATTGTATGTGATACAACCAGAAGGTTTTGTCGATCCTAAAGATACTAGCAAGTATGCAACCTCCAGTGATCCTTCAATGGACTGGTGCAAGCATCTCGGAGTTGGAATATACACTTTGATGAGATGATCAAAGATTTTTGGTTTGTACAAGGTTTATGAGAAACTTGTATTTCCAAAGAAGTGAGTGGGAGCACTATAGAATTTCTGATAAGTATATGTGGTTGACATATTGTGGATCAGAAGTAATGTAGAATTTCTGTAAAACATACAAGGTTGTTTGTAAGGAGTTTTCAAAGGAATACCTAGATTGAGCTACTTGAACGTTGAGCATCAAAGATCTATGGAGATAGATCGAAAGCGCTTAATGGAAGTTTCAACAAGACGCATGCCTTGACAAGTTTTTGAAGGAGTTCAAAATAGATCAGCAAAGAAGGAGTTCTTGGTTGCATTGTGAGGTGTGAATTTGAGTAAGACTCAAAACCCGACCCCGGCAGAATAAAGAGAATAGACGAAGGTCGTCTTCTATGCCTTAGCCGTAGAATCTAAAGTATGCCATGCTGTGTACCGCACCTGATGTGTGCCTTGACTCAAAGTATGTTGAGAGGTACAGAGAGTGATCCATGATTGAATCACTAGCAGCGGTAAAAATTTATCCTTAGTGACTAATGGACTAAGGAATTTTTCTCGATTATGGAGGTGGTTAAAGAGTTCGTCGTAAAGGGTTACGTCGATGCAAGCTTTGACACTAATCCGAATAACTATGAGTAGTGAAACGGAATCGTATAGTAGAGTAGATATTTGGAGCATTTCCGAATAGCACGTAGTAGCAGCATCTATAAGATGACATAAAGATTTGTAAAGAACGCACGAATCTAAAAGTTTCAGAACCGTTGACTAAAATCTCTCTCACGAGCAAGACGTGATCAGACCCCATAACTATATGGGTGTTGGATTCGTTGGAATCACATGGTGATATGAACTAGATTATTGACTCTAGTGCAAGTGGGAGACTGTTGGAAATATGCCCTAGAGGCAATAATAAATTAGTTATTATCATATTTCTTAGTTCATGATAATCGTTTATTATCCATGCTATAATTGTATTGATTGGAAACACAATACTTGTGTGGATACATAGACAAAACACTATCCCTAGTAAGCCTCTAGTTGACTAGCTCGTTGATCAAAGATGGTCAAGGTTTCCTGGCCATAGGCAAGTGTTGTCACTTGATAATGGGATCACATCATTAGGAGAATCATGTGATGGACTAGACCCAAACTAATAGACGTAGCATGTTGATCGTGTCATTTTGTTGCTACTGTTTTCTGCGTGTCAAGTATTTGTTCCTATGACCATGAGATCATATAACTCACGGACACCGGAGGAATGCTTTGTGTGTATCAAACGTCGCAACGTAACTGGGTGACTATAAAGATGCTCTACAGGTATCTCCGAAGGTGTTCGTTGAGTTAGTATGGATCGAGACTGGGATTTGTCACTCCGTATGACAGAGAGGTATCTCGGGGCCCACTCGGTAATACAACATCATACACAAGCCTTGCAAGCAATGTGACTTAGTGTAAGTTGCGGGATCTTTTATTACGGAACGAGTAAAGAGACTTGCCGGTAAACGAGATTGAAATAGGTATGCGGATACTGACAATCGAATCTCGGGCAAGTAACATACCGAAGGACAAAAGGAATGATATACGGGATTATATGAATCCTTGGCACTGAGGTTCAAATGATAAAGATCTTCGTAGAATATGTAGGATCCAATATGGGCATCCAGGTCCCGCTATTGGATATTGACCGAGGAGTCTCTCGGGTCATGTCTACATAGTTCTTGAACCCGCAGGGTCTGCACACTTAAGGTTCGACGTTGTTTTATGCGTATTTGAGTTATATGGTTGGTTACCGAATGTTGTTCGGAGTCCCGGATGAGATCACGGACGTCACGAGGGTTTCCGGAATAGTCCGGAAACGAAGATTGATATATAGGATGACCTCATTTGATTACTGGAAGGTTTTCGGAGTTACCGGGAATGTACCGGGAATGACGAATGGGTTCCGGGAGTTCACCGGGGGGGGGGGGGCAACCCACTCCGGGGAAGCCCATAGGCCATAAGGGTGGCACACCAGCCCGTAGTGGGCTGGTGGGACAGCCCAAAAGGGCCCTATGCGCCATACAAAGGAAAATCAAAGAGAAAAAAAGGGAGGTGGGAAGGAAGGGAAGGACTCCCACCCACCAAACCAAGTCCTACTCGGTTTGGGGGGGGGAGACTTCCCCCCATGGACTCGGCCGACCCCCTTGGGGCTCCTTGAGCCCCAAGGCAAGGTCCCCTCCCTCCCACCTATATATACGGAGGTATTGGGGCTGATTTGAGACGACTTTTCCACGGCAGCCCGACCACATACCTCCACGGTTTTTCCTCTAGATCGCGTTTCTGCGGAGCTCGGGCGGAGCCCTGCTAAGACGAGGTCATCACCAACCTCCGGAGCGCCGTCACGCTGCCGGAGAACTCTTCTACCTCTCCGTCTCTCTTACTGGATCAAGAAGGCCGAGATCATCGTCGAGCTGTACGTGTGCTGCGGAGGTGCCGTCCGTTCGGTACAAGATCGTGGGACTGATCGCGGGATTGTTCGCGGGGCGGATCGAGGGACGTGAGGACGCTCCACTACATCAACCACGATCACTAACGCTTCTGCTGTACGATCTACAAGGGTACGTAGATCACTCATCCCCTCTCGTAGATGGACATCACCATGATTGGTCTTCGTGCACGTAGGAAAAATTTTGTTTCCCATGCGACGTTCCCCCACATTTGGGGCCTCCGAACAACTCTGAATAGATCGACAGGGCGATCCCCGTTTTTCCTCGTTTATGGAGCAGAGGCAGTCCTTCCGAGTGACTTGCTTCACAACTCTCCAAGCGTCGAACTTTTCTCCGAAGCCGAAGCAAAGCAAGCCAGGCAAGACGGAGTGGACCTTTTAGAAGAGGAGCGCGAGATGGCACTGATCCGTTCAACAATTTATCAACAAGATCTGCGGCGATTTCATGCGCGGCACGTCAGGAGCCGCACGTTCCAAGAAGGCGACCTGGTGCTCCGAGTGGATCAAGAGAGACCACACAAGTTAGCTCCCGCCTGGGAAGGACCGTTCATCATTTCTAAGGTGCTGAACAACGGAGCATGTCGACTCTACAACCTCGACAGGGAAATGGACGAGCCGCGAGCATGGAATGGAGATCTACTGAAGCGCTTCTACACATAACCGCCGACAGAGACAATGTTAAGAACAAGTATCATCGAAGTAATACAAAGCGGATTAATTTCTTGCCGATTCAAAATTCTTCCGCGTTTGCAGACTCCGGTCTAAAAAACTAACTCCGAGTGTGCGCCAAAAGTCACACTCGGGGACTTAGCTGCGACCCAGAGTCGCCTAAGTAAACAACTCGCTCCGAGTGTGCGCTAAAAGTCACACTCGGGGACTTAGCTGCGACCCAGAGTCGCCTAAGTAAACAACTCGCTCCGAGTGTGCGCTAAAAGTCACACTCGGAGACTTAGCTGCGACCCAAAGTCGCCTAAGTAAACAACTCGCTCCGAGTGTGCACGAAAAGTCACACTCGGAGACTTAGCTACGACCCAAAGTCGCCTAAGTAAAAACTCGCTCCCAGTGTGCACTAAAAGTCACACTCGGGGACTTAGCTGCGACCCAGAGTCGCCTAAGTAAACAACTCGCTCCGAGTGTGCACGAAAAGTCACACTCGGAGACTTAGCTGCGACCCAGAGTCGCCTAAGTAACAACTCGCTCCGAGTGTGCACGAAAAGTCACACCCGGAGACTTAGCTGCGACCCAGAGTCGCCTAAGTAAAAACTCGCTCCGAGTGTGCACCAAAAGTCACACTCGTGGACTTAGCTGCGACCCAGAGTCGCCTAAGTAAAAACTCGCTCCGAGTGTGCACCAAAAGTCACACTCGGGGACTTAGCAGCGACTCAGAGTCGCCTAAGTAAACAACTTGCTCCGAGTGTGCATTTCAAGTCACACTCGGAGACTTAGCTACGAACCAGAGTCGCCTAAGTAAAAAGCTTCCTCCGAGTGGGCACTCGAGATACACTCGGAGGCTTAGCAGACCCTCATTGAGGCTCATGTGGATGTGAAGATAACTGACAACTACATGCTCCACATGTTTTCCATTGGTTTCACCAAGAGACGCCCAAACAAAAACCACGAGCCAAAATCGTGTCAAAAAAAACTCAGCGAAAGAAGAGCAAAAGATCCGGTTCGAATCCAAATTGGGATCTACGATCAGTCGGCTCGATGTGAATCAAGTTCATCCACACTACGCCAAGAATGTACCGGCCAACAGCAGTGGCCAAAGTTTAATACAGACTCCACTCGGCATACCGAGGTAAATGCGCGTTCAGCATAAAGTTTATCAAGCGTTGCCGGGGCTGGCAGGCTCCACAAAGGTGTCGAGGTCGATTCCATCTGCAATCCGAGTGGCCATGTCGAGGAAGGTCTCCATGAAATCTTCAAATCGAAGCTTCTTGGTGTTGGCGACCTGCAACGTCTTCAGCTTGTCTTCACGGGCTTCCTTGCAGTGCACTCGGACCAGGGACAGCGCCATGTCTGCGCCACACCGAGCGGCAGACTTCTTCCATGCCTGCACTCTGCTTGGAACGTCCTCCAGTCGAGTCATCAACCCCTCTATCTCATTCCTGGAGTCATCTTCAGGCCACAGCTCCTTGTCAATTCGGCCGACAACCCCTCTCAGGCGACCAATGAAAGGACCCACCCTGTTAAGGCGGGAATTCTCTCGGAACATGTCCCGGTTAGCTTCATCATCGAGTGGAACATTCGGTTGCCCAAGCGACCGTTCAATTTCGGCGGTCTCGGCTTCAACGTCCCAACAGAAATCTGCAAAGAAAAGACACGGAGAAAATAAGCGCGGAGTGAACTCCAAAGTCAAAGAGCACTCGGCAAGCAACTTACCACCAAGTAGTGTGACCATCTTCTTCGCCCAGTCGCCGACGTAGTTCTCCTGCGCTCTGCACCGAGTGTTCATTAACTTCAGCTGGCCCATCCATTCAGATCTCTCCTTCTTCATTTTTTCTACCTCGGCTAGTAGTGCCTTGTTAGTCTCCCGAGATTCCTCCAAAAAAATTTCTCGTTCAGCAAGAGCCTCCTTCATGCCAGCCAGGTCATTCGCAGCTACCTCCAAGTCGGCAGCAAGTTGAGTCTTCTCAGCCTTCAGAGCATTATAGGCCGATCCCATTTCACAAGTCTTCTATCAAAGAGACACAAAGGGAGGATCAGCCAGATTCAACAAAGGGAAAAGTCTCGACAGATATGGCAAAACAATCAAAACTCAAGATTCTTCAGACCCCTGCCGATGCAAGCAATCGACAGCGGTCTCGAGGACTACACCCAGTGGGTTCACTGAGAGTGACCCCACTGGTATGAAGCTCGAACAGGTCGATCCCATTGAGCTCCATAGAAAACCAAAAACACTATGAGATTACTATTACTCGACCCGAATAACACTACTCTTGGGGACTACACCCAATGGGTGCACTCGGCGTGCCCCCACTGGTACCATTCGGGCAGATCAGCTCTGATCTGTAGAGATTATGGAAAATACATATAAAAACAACTGCCGGCGCAAGCACTCGGCAGAAGTCTCGGGGACTACACCCACTGGGTTCACTCGGAGTGAACCCACTGCAAAATCATCCTATTGTATCCGAGTATCTCGCTGAAACCCCCAGTGGGCACCAAGAGGAATGTAAACAGTTACTAGCGCACTTACTCGGATATCATCCCGAAGCTCCAAGCTCTTCTTGTACACAGACCCAATGGAGTCATATGCTCCCTTGGCGTCGCCCACCATCAGCTCCACTTGTACCATGGCGTCCTTGGCGGCTCCTACTTGATCTTCCGGGAGGCGTCGGGCATCATATTGAACAGCCGACGAACCCGACGTGGCAGAAAGCGCCGTAGGTATCCCGAGCTCCCTAGGCATCCCGAGCTCTGCTCCAGTCGGTTCCGTCGGTGGGACGTTCATGGCGGGATTGGCAGCAGGTTGGATAACCCCAGGGACGGGTGACAAAGCTGGTTCCGACCTCCTTTGGTCGTCGTCGTCCAGATGGATCACCTCCGAAGGAAGCCCGACTGAACAAAATAAAAATACAGAAAAAGATCAAGATCAAAGACAGCACTCGCGAAACGGTAATACAGCTCTCGGAGTCGTGACAACGTACCTTGCTGGGACGTGGCGGCGTTATCAGTGTCCATGGGATCATCACCCTGACGCGACAGAGAGGTGGCGGAGGTAGCAGCTCTGTTGAGTGAAATCCATTCGACGGGTAAACATGAATTCCCAAAAAGAAGAGTCAAATCGGATATTGAACGAAGATGGGAGAGCAAAGATACTTACGCTGAGGCGACCGGAACAGCGATCCTCATCTGGGGCAAAGCTTTCCATGGTTTAGACCCGCTGGGTTTAGCCACCTTGGACGGCTGATTCACGGGCTCGGCAGAAGCACCCCTGGTTCTCTTCACACTCCGAGCACTCGGGGCCACGGGAGGAGCCGGCGGAGCAGCAGGGTCATGACGGTGCTTGGTTCGGTGTTCTGGTGGTGAGGGTGACGAGCTCTGCTCTTCACTCTCGTCCTCCTCCTCTTCTGTTTCCTCCTCCGTCTCCTTACTGTCAGAGACGTACTCGGCACTATCCGCGCTCCCCTCCATGCTACCTTCTTCTTCCTCGACCGGATTCCCATTTGAGACTGCAGAATGCCAGTTCGTCCACTCCTGCACAAAACACAGTCGGCAACGTCAGTCAGCAAGACAAGAAAAGCAATAAAACTGAGAAGGTTAAAAGCACTCGACAACATGTACTCACTTCATTCGGAGGAGGATTTTCGGTGCGGAAGGCCTTCACCCGCCGAGCTCCCACGGGGTTATCACATGTGCCCGTGATGCTGTGGACCCACGCACTCACGGTCTCCTCGCTCACGTCTTCGGGATGGGACCGAGTGGTATCCGAAGGCCCCGTGTAATGCCACATTGCGTGGTCTCAGGCCTGGAGCGGCTGGATGCGCCGACCCAGAAAAGTCTCCAACAAGTCCATGCCGGTGACTCCCTTCCGGACGACGGCTATGAGCGCGTCGACCAAAGGTTGGATCTGAGTCTTTCTCCCTTAGAGAGCACTAGCTTCCTGGGAGGGCCCGGACGGTCTAAACTGAAAGGTGGTAACCCACTCGAAGCATTCGGGCAGGCAATGTCCTGGCAATAGAACCAGGACGATTGCCAGTTCCTAACCGACTCGGATAACTGAAGGGAGGGATAACTACTTTTTGTTTTCTTCTGAAATCCTAAACCCCCGTAGAGCTAGAGGATGTGTGTCTTATCATCCGACTGGCTAAGCTTCTTAACAGTTTGAGATCTAGCGGAGAAAACGTATTTGAAGAGCCCCCGGTGGGGAGGACATCCTATGAAGCACTCATAGAGGGTGATGAATGCGGAAAGATGAGCTATTACATTCGGCGGGAAGTGATGGAGCTGCGCTCCGATGTAATTCATGATACCTCGGAAGAAAGGATGGGGAGGCAGGGAGAAACCTCTGGCCACGTGGCTGAGCAGAAGAATGCGCTCTCCCTCCTTCAGCGTCGGCTCCATCTCGCCTTCCGGCAGCCTCCAGGACTTGTCAACGACCATGTCGTGCTCCACCAGCTCCAGCACGTCGTTCTCCCTCACCGTGGAGGGGAGGAAGTCCCCCTGGATCCAGCCCGCCGGCAACGCCCGCTACCGCCGCTGAGTGGAGGCCACCCCCTTCTTCTTCTTCTTCGCCTCAAGCTTGCTGGTCTGCCCCTTCGTCATGGCGAGGGCGATGGGTCCGCAGAGGAGGAGGGGAAGGAGGTGGCTTGAGGTGTGCAGGGAGCTGCGAGGAGGGCGACATTAATGGGAGGAGGACGAGCAGCACAACAGGAAGGTCCGCCGGGGAGGCTTTAATGGACCTCCGACTGAGTCACCTACAAGTGGGCCCAAGATCTTATCCTCCCACCGGCTGCAACAAGATTAGTGGAGCAGATTGCGGCACGGTAATCGAGGAGGCAAAATCTACTCGATGACGATGTCGTCATCTCCGCTGAGTGCGCGGCAACCGAAATTTGAGGATCCCGGAAAATCCGGCGCTGTCAGTATGACCGGTCACGTCGAAAGATTCCGCACAAGAAATCAGTCCCTCACGGTTCGTTTCGCTCGCATATCCACTCGGATCACTAGCCGCAAATATAAAATGGATCGAGGCAAATAACGCTAAGATCACCTCAATACCAGTCGGCTCCAAACTCCGGACATCACTTCATCGTTCCAACCTCGATCCATTTGGGGACTAATGATGGGGTTATAGTCCCAGGGTAGGGTCATAGGTCTGCCCTATAGGTCCTACCCAAGGACTACCCTTCATAGAGGACAATGCCCTTAGACAGTTCCGACTGGACTAAGGACGCCCCCATCATCCAGTCGGCGACGATCCACTCGGAGCATATCTAACGTACCGACTGGAATCCACTCTGTACATCGTAACTTCTCACGAGGGCAACGGTCATACGTTTTCATACACCATAACTAGCATTTAAAGCTTACGTTACCAGTAACGCCAGCGTTTACTCGCCACTACTCCACCCCTGTCCACCAGACCATTATGAAGGGCAGCGCACTTTATATAAGCCTCCCTTCAGCACTGGTACAGGGGTTGACACTTGTTGTACCCCTTATACACTTGACACAAAGCTTCCCAGAGCACTGAGACATAGGGCTTTTACCTCCACCGTAGAGGGGTCTAAACTCATACATCCTCGCCGTAGATAAGGCTATGTCCATATACTTTCGTACCCCGTACTTCTACTGTCACACTTATACCCACGACAACCTTTGTGTTGGATCAATTCAGTTATTCCTGGATCCAGTAGCCGATGCGCCTGATGGGGTCATAGTCCTAGGGTAGGGTCATAGGCCTGCCGTACATGTCCTACACAAGGACTACCCCACACAAAGGACAGGACCTTAAGTCTGCCCCGACTGAATTAAGGTATCCCCATCATCCAGTCGGTAACAGGCCCTGAATCATCCAGTCGGTAACTAGCATTCGGATGACACCAGGCTCACCGACTGGATACGCTCGGTACGTCGTAACCTCTCCGGGGGTAGACTGCCGTACGTTTCCGGGTGCATTTATTAGCATTTAGAGCATACGTTACCTGTAACGTACGCATTCAATCGCCACTACTCCACCCCTGAGTCAGAACCGTTGTGGGGGGCAGCGCACTCTATATAAGCCGCCCTCCCCCACTGATAAAAGGGTTAGCAAATCTTTGTACTCGATATCACACTCGGTAACAAGCTCCGAGAGCACTGAGACGTAGGGCTGTTACCTCCACCGCAGAGGGGCCTGAACTCATACAACCTCGCCGTAGCTAGGACTCTGCCCATCTCATTCGTACCCTACACATCTACTGTCAGGCTTATACCCACGACAGTTGGCGCCCACCGTGGGGCAGGCGTCTGAGCGACTTCCGGCGAGTTTGCGACTACTTCCTTTCGTCATGTCGTCCGGTGGAGATTCGAGCATGGGTCACCAGATCCTCTTCGGCGCTCTCTCCTTCGTCGTCGACGATTCGGCGTGGCTTCGGGAGGCACCTCTCGACGTCGAAGCGCTTCCCCGTCGCGGGGCCACGCACTTCCGTGCCGGCGCTCGCGGCGTTCTTCTTCTCCAACAATCGGCTCCATTGCCGGCTTGCACCTTCGTCACGCGCCGCAGCAAGCGATCTCGCAGTCCGCGTCTACAACGTTGGGTGCAGCATGCCCGAGCGCGTCAGTTCGCGTCCTCTCAAGTGGCGGTTCTGGAGTCTGTTGTGGTTGCCCCGCGTCCCTAGTGCTCGGGCTCAGTTCCGACTGAGCTCCCTTTTGAGTACGTGGGTCATGGGCCTGCAGCAGAAGTTCACATGGCCAACACCCATGAAGATCCCCATCAGGCCGGCTGGAACGAGCGCGAAGTCGGTGAAGCATCCGGTGCACGCCGTCTGCCTCGCCGTTCTGCCAGTCGGCACACCCGGCAGAGCAACGTAGAGTTGTTCCGCACACCTCTCCTCAACTTGGCTGCAGCAGCCAAGATCGCCGATTCCCTCCAGCCGACTGATTCAGAGGCAGGAAGAGGAATCAAGCAGATCCGTGCTCTGTTGCACACGGCGCAGCAGCAGAATTCGGCAGTCTCCCAGTCGCACAATCGGATCCACAATAGATCCGCCCATGCAAACACGCATCGGTCGGTTCACAGCCCCAGCTCCTATCAGCGCCACAGGGGAGGCAGTCGTTCCATGGTCCGTGAAGATCGCCGCCGTTCGCGCACCCCTCCGCGGGGTGGGCCCTATGGGTCCCGACATCAGGATGATCAGCATTCAGTCGGCGACACTTACGACCCGATACCCGACGCAAGAGGGCGAATCGCCCAGCGAAGAGTCGACAGGGGTCGAGCCCACCGCGATGGCCATGATCTGGATCGTCCGAGTGGTAGCAGAACCATCGTGTCCGGCCTCGAGTGTTTTAGTCGAGCCATCCGCTCGGCTGACATCCCGCCCAACTTCCGATTGGCAGCGGGAATCGGTAAATTTACGGGGGAATCCAAGCCTGAAACATGGCTAGACGACTACCGAGTGGCAGTCCAGATCGGAGGAGGAGACGACCATGTCGCTATGAAGCACCTCCCTCTGATGCTCGACGGCTCGGCGCGAGCTTGGCTGAACCAGTTAGCCCCCTCAAGCATTTACAGTTGGGCAGATCTGGCCCGAGTGTTCATCAGGACCTTCGAAGGGACGTGCAAACGCCCTACAGGTCTTGTGGAGCTTCAGCACTGTGTCCAGAAGCCGAATGAGCCCTTGCGCGACTTCATCCAGCGATGGACAACTCTCTACCACACGGTGGAGAACGTCACCGAGCATCAAGCAGTCTGCGCATTCAAGGCAGGCGTACGGTACAGAGAGTTGTATCGAAAGTTTGGCCGGACAGACGACATCTCCATGAGCAAGATGATGGAGATAGCAGCTCGTTATGCAAATGGCGAGGAAGAAGACCGCATCCGGAGCGGCAAACACAAGACAGTCGGCTATGCCGACGGAGGTAACACTCGGAAGCAGAAACAGAAAGTTCCACCCACACCGCAGGCAGAAGCTGCAGCTGTGACCAGTGCCAAGTTCAAGGGCAAAGGGAAAGCGCAGTCTGCCCCCAAGAAGAAGCCGTTCAACAATCCCATCCTGGATCAGCCTTGTCCAATTCACACGAAGATGGACGAAGAAGGCAATCCCATATACGTGAAGCATACCACTCGGCAGTGTCGTCTCCTGATCCAGGGGTTCAGCGAAGGACAACCGAGTGAGAAGAATCATGAACAAGATGAGGAGGATAGGGAGGATCCGTTCCCCCAAGTCGATGCAACCCTCATGATTTTTGCTGACGTCGAAAGCAAGAGTCGACTGAAGCTAGTGAACAGAGAGGTCAACATGGCCGTTCCGACTGCTCCCAAGTTCCTTAGATGGTCTCAGACTGCGATCACCTTTGATCAGTCGGACCATCCAACGCATGTCCCCACTCCAGGAAGACAGGCTCTGGTCGTCGACCCGGTGGTGGAAGGAGTCCGACTGCGCAAAGTCCTCATGGATGGCGGTAGCGGACTGAATATCATGTACGCCGACACCCTCAAGGGAATGGACATTCCGATGTCCAGACTTAGCGAGAGCAATATGCAGTTCCACGGAGTCGTCCCCGGGCGGAAGGCCAAGTCACTCGGCCAGATCTCGTTGGACGTCACTTTCGGCTCCGACAAAAACTTTCGCAAGGAGAAGCTCACATTCGAGGTGGTGGATTTCCAGAGCGCTTACCATGCAATTTTGGGCCGCCCGGCGTACGTGAGTTTCATGGCACGCCCGTGCTATGTGTACTTGAAGTTGAAGATGCCAGGTCCAAAAGGCGTTATCACCATCACCGGCAACCATCAGCGAGCCGAGGAGTGTCTGCAAGAGGGATCAACGATCGCCGACCAGCAGATGGCTGTACTCGAGCTCGAAGAGTACAAGAAGACAGTCGACCCTGCCGACTTAATGCGCTCAAAGAAGCCAGCTTCTGAGTCCGCGTTCCAGTCGGCGGGAGGGACTAAGAAGGTCAGCATCCACCCGACGGACGAGTCTGCCGCCCCGACGAACATCTCCACCACCCTCGATCCTAAATAGGAAGCCGAGCTCACCCAATTCCTCCGTGAGAACTCGGACATCTTCGCATGGAAACCTTCTGACATGCCGGGTGTACCGAGGGAGTTGGCTGAGCACCGACTGCATGTGGATCCCGTCGCTCGGCCCGTCCGAGAGCGCCTGCGTCGGTCCGCCGCGCACAAGAGGAAGGCAATCGGAGAAGAGGTGGCCAAGCTGCTGGCTGCCAACTTCATTCGCGAGGTTCACCACTCCGAGTGGCTCGCCAATGTCGTCATGGTGCCCAAGAAGGACAAGTCACTCCGAATGTGCATTGACTTCAAGCACCTCAATAAGGTCTGCCCGAAAGACCATTTTCCGCTCCCCCGTATAGAACAAATTGTCGATTCGACTACGGGATGTGAGCGTTTGTCATTCCTTGATGCCTACTCGGGTTATCATCAGATCCGTCTGTATGGTCCCGATGAGTTGAAAACAGCCTTCATCACCCCGTTTGGGTGCTTCTGCTACATCACTATGCCTTTCGGTCTGAAGAATGCAGGAGCTACCTTTATGCGCATGATCCAAAAATGTCTCCTCGACCAGATCGGTCGCAATGTGGAGGCATACATGGATGATATCGTAGTCAAGTCACGCAAAGGTTCCGACCTGCTGACTGACTTGGCAGAAACATTCGCCAACCTTCGTAGGTACGATATCAAGCTAAACCCAGCCAAATGTTCATTCGGTGTTCCCAGCGGAAAGTTACTCGGTTTCTTCGTTTCCGAACGAGGGATCGATGTTAACCCCGAAAAGATCGGGACCATCGTCCGAATGGATAGGCTGGTCAGAATACACGATGTTCAACGGCTCACAGGTTGCCTAGCGGCTTTGAGCAGGTTCATCAGTCGACTCGGCGAAAAAGCACTTCCTCTATACCGACTCATGAAGAAGTCAGATACCTTCGAGTGGACAGACGAAGCCCAAGTCGCATTCGACGACCTCAAAGTCCTACTTTCCACCCAGCCGGTTCTTACTGCTCCGCTCAGTAAAGAGCCCCTTCTTCTATATATCGCGGCTACAAATCAAGTCGTCAGTACTGTTCTTACAGTCGAGCGAGAAGAAGAAGGCAAAGCATACAAAGTTCAGCGGCCAGTGTACTACGTCTCCGAAGTCCTGACCCCTTCCAAGCAGAGGTATCCCCATTATAAAAAGCTTATCTATGGGATCTATATGACTTCAAAGAAGGTGGCCCATTATTTCCAAGACCACTCGGTATCTGGCATTTCTGATGGTCCGTTGTCGGAAATTCTCCACAACCGGGACGCATCGGGCCGAGTGGCGAAGTGGGCGATGGAGATGTTGTACTGTGACATCAAGTTCGAGGCCAAGAAAGCTATTAAGTCTCAAGCCCTGGCTGACTTTATAGCAGAATGGGTAGAACAACAGCAACCGACTCACATCTACTCGGCTCATTGGACAATGTTCTTCGATGGGTCTAAGATGTTGAATGGATCCGGCGCTGGTGTTGTGATCATATCGCCAAAGGGTGACAGGCTCAAGTACGTGCTTCAGATACACTTTGATTCCTCTAACAACGAGGCAGAGTATGAAGCTCTTCTCTACGGATTGCGCATGGCCATCTCACTCGGCGTCCGTCGCCTGATGGTCTACGGCGATTCGGACTTGGTGATCAACCAAGTGATGAAAGAGTGGGACGTAAGGAACCCCACCATGACAACATACTGCAATGCAGTCAGGAAGCTGGAGAAGAAGTTTGAAGGTCTAGAACTTCATCATGTTCCAAGACTGAAGAACCAAGCAGCTGACGAGTTGGCGAAACTCGGATCCACTCGCAGACCAGTCCCGAGTGATTGTGCCTTGAGCACCTTCATCTTCCTTCAGTTAAAGAAGATCCCTTCACGGAAGAACCAGTACAACCCAAGAGCACAACAGATCCGACTGAAGTCGATGTGCCTGCTGTGGTTGATCTGGTCGCAGAGATTCTGGTAGTCATTCCCGATTGGACTATGCCAGTCATGGCATATATCCTGAGACAAGAACTTCCAGAAGATGAAGTCCAAGCCCGGCAAATAGTTCGCAGGTCGAAGGCATTCACTGTCATTGACGGTCAATTGTACAAGGAGAGTGTTTTAGGCGTCCTCCAACGTTGCATTTCCCCAGAGGAAGGACAGTTGATCCTAGAGGATATCCACTCGGGAACCTGCGGCCATCACGCTTCTTCGAGAGCAATCATCGCCAAGGCGTTCAGAGCTGGATTCTTCTGGCTGCAGGCTAACGAGATGGCCAAAGCTATGGTCGACCGATGTGAAGGCTGTCAGTTCTACTCCAACAAGTCTCACAAGCCAACATCTGCACTAAAGACAATCCCACTTGTGTGGCCATTTGCAGTTTGGGGATTAGACATAGTCGGACCATTCAAGACAGGCCAAGGAGGCTACACACATCTGTTGGTGGTAGTCGACAAGTTTACAAAATGGATAGAAGCCAAGCCCATCAAGAAACTCGATGCCTCCACAGTCGTTAAGTTTGTCAGGGACATGATCTCCAGATTCGGAGTGCCTCACAGCATAATCACGGACAATGGGACAAACTTCGACTCGGACAGATTCAAAGGTTTCTGTGCGAGTCAGGGTATCCGAGTGGATTTTGCTTCCGTAGCACATCCGCAATCCAATGGAAAAGCTGAGTGTGCTAATGGACTTATCCTTCAAGGTTTGAAGCCTCGACTCTTGCGAGAGGTAGGACATGCTGCTGGTGCATGGGTCACCGAGTTACCTTCAGTACTTTGGGGCCTCCGCACCACTCCAAACCGATCAACGGGGCGATCGCCGTTCTTCCTCATCTATGGAGCAGAAGCGGTCCTTCCGAGTGACCTGCTTCACAATGCCGCGCGAGTTGAACTCTTCTCCGAAGCCGAAGCGGAACAAGCAAGGCAAGATGGAGTCGATCTTCTGGAGGAGGAACGCGAGATGGCACTCACTCGTTCAACAATTTACCAACAAGATCTGCGACGCTTTCATGCACGTCATGTCAGGAGCCGCACGTTCCAAGCAGGCGATTTAGTGCTCCGAGTGGATCAGCAAAGACCCAACAAGTTGGCTCCGGCCTGGGAGGGGCCTTTCATCGTCTCCAAGGTGCTGAACAACGGAGCATACAGATTATACAACATTCAGAGGGAGACAGACGAGCCGCGTGCATGGAACGGAGATCTCCTCAAGCGTTTTTATACGTGATCGTCGACTGAAGCAGTGTAACGAACAAGTTTTGACGAAATAATATACAGCAGATTTAGTTTTGTGCAGATTCAGAGTTCTTCCGCGGTTGCAGACTACGGTCACACAAAAAAAACTTAGCTGCGATCCCGAATCACCTAAGTACTACCTTCCTCCGAGTGTGCACTTCACGTCGCACTCGGCGACTTAGCTGCGATCCAGCATCGCCTAAGTACTAACTTCCTCCGAGTGTGCACTATACGTCGCTATCGGGGACTTAGCCGCGATCCTGAATCGCCTAAGTACTACCTTCCTCCGAGTGTGCACTTCACGTCACACTCGGAGACTTAGCTGCGATCCTGCATCGCCTAAGTACTAACTTACTCCGAGTGTGCACTTCACGTCGCACTCGGGGACTTAGCTGCGATCCTGCATCGCCTAAGTACTTACTTCCTCCGAGTGTGCACTATACGTCGCACTCGGGGACTTAGCTGCGATCCTGCATCGCCTAAGTACTAACTCCCTCCGAGTGTGCACTATACGTCGCACTCGGGGACTTAGCCGCGATCCTGAATCGCCTGAGTACTACCTTCCTCCGAGTGTGCACTTCACTCGCACTCGGAGACTTAGCTGCGATCCTGCATCGCCTAAGTACTAACTTCCTCCGAGTGTGTACTATACGTCGCACTCAGGGACTTAGCTGTGTTCAAGAATCACCTAAGTAATAACTTCCTTCGAGTGTGCACTACACGTCGCACTAGGGGACTTAGGTGTGATCAAGAATCACCTAAGTAATAACTTCCTTCGAGTGTGCACTATACGTCGCACTCGGGAACTTAGTTGTGATCAAGAATCACCTAAGTAATAACTTCCTCCGAGTGTGCACTATACGTCGCACTCGGGGACTTAGCTGTGATCACGAATCACCTAAGTAATAACCCCCTCCGAGTGTGCACTATACGTCGCACTCGGGGACTTAGCTGCGATCCTGAATCGCCTAAGTAATAACTTCCTCCGAGTGTGCACTATACGTCGCACTCGGGGACTTAGCTGCGATCCTGAATCGCCTAAGTACTAACTTCCTCCGAGTGTGCACTATACGTCGCACTCGGGGACTTAGATGTGATCACGAATCACCTAAGTAATAACTCATTCGAGTGTGCACTACAAGTCCCACTCGGAGACTTAGACGTGGCCAACAATCACCTAAGTCTTAATCTTCTCCGAGTACGCACTAAGTGTTGCACTCGAAACAGCATTCAAACAAAAGACTAAAGGTTTTCATTCCGATTCCACAAGTTTAGCAACAATAACTGACTCGGTGCAGATCAAGCTTACCCGCACCAATTTAAAAGTATGATAGCCAACAGAAGTGGCCAGAGTATCTTACAGGCAAACACTCGGCATACCGAGGACAAAGTTTTATCACGCGTCAGCTGGGCCGGCGCCAGGATTGGAGGGCTCCACAAAAGTGTCCAAGTCGATTCCATCAGTGATACGGGTAGCAGTCTCAAGGAACGTCTCCATGAAGTCTTCGAATCGAAGCTTCTTCGTATTGGCAACCTTCAATGTCTTCAGCTTATCTTCCCGCACCTCCTTGCAATGGACTCGGACCAAGGACAGCGCAACGTCAGCACCGCAACGCGCTGCCGATTTCTTCCACGATTGCACTCGGCCCGGAATCTCCTCCAGTCGCCCCAACAGAGTCTCCATCTTCTGCCGCGAGTCGTCTTCCGGCCAAAGCTCCTTGTCAATGCGGCCGATGACTTCTCTCAGTCGGCTGATGAAAGGACCCACTTTGCCTACGCGGATATGCGCCCGGAGCAGATCCCGGTTGGCGTCCTCGCCGAGTGGAACATTGTCCTTCATGGACCGCTCCACAGCCGCCGCTTCAGCTTCGGCATCACCGCAAAAGTCTGCACCGAACGAGCAAACAGACAGTGAAAACCGAGTGTTCGTCACACGGTCCAACCACTCGACAAAGCATAAGACTTACCAGCCAGACGAGTCATCATCTGGACAGCCTAGTCGTTGACATACTTCTCCTGAGCTGTCCATCGTCTGTTCCAAACAGCCACTTGATTGTGCAGTTTAGTCCTCTGTTTCTTCAGTCTCTCCACCTCCGCCATCAACACCCTGTTTGCCTCCAGTGCCTCCTCCAAGGACTTCTCTTGTACTTCCAGTGCACTCTTCATGCCGGCCATGGCGACCATCGCAGCTTCCAGTTCACCAGCATACTGGTTCCTCTCATCCCTCAGGGCCTCATAGGCCGTTCCCATCTCACAGGTTTTCTGCCACCAACAAACAAAGGGTAATCAACAAGTTTCTCAATACACAATATAAGTTCTTCAAACCCCTGTCGACGCAAGCAGTCGACAGCGGTCTCGGGGACTACACCCAGTGGGTTCACTAAGAATGACCCCACTGGCATGCACCTCAAGCAGACCCGCCCTATTGAGATGCATGTTTTCACCTACGCCTCAGGGGCTAATACTACTCGACCTGCGTGCAACTTACTCTCCGAGACTCTTACCGCAAGAGCGCTCCGACTGCAATAAGTACTCGCACTCCGAAATCCTGTCTACGGACACAACCAACCTGAAGACAAAATGTATAAAGACAACTGTCGGTGCAAGCACTCGACAGAAGTCTCGGGGACTACACCCACTGGGTTCACTCGGGGTGAACCCATTGCAAAAACAATACCACCCAGTGGGTTACAGGAGAAAAGTAAATACTTACTAGACTACTTACTCGGATGTCGTCGCGCAACTCCAAGCTCCGCTGGTACAACGCCGCAACGGAGTCGTAAGCCCTCTTGGCTTCTCCAACCATGAGCTCCGCCTGCACCATGGCCCCCTTGGCTGCTCGCACCTGCTCCTCTGGAAGACGCCGGATGCTGAATTCAACATTCGACGAACCGGGAATCGTGGGAGGTCCATGGGGCATCCCAAGATCCACCCCAGTCGGGTCCTCCCCCACCGGCACCAGTTCAGTCGGTGGAGGCGCTTCGGTTGGCGGAGCCTCGGCGACAAGGGCGGCAGCAGGGGGAGCAGCCTCAGGGACTGGCTCCAGGACAGGCTCCACGGCGGGGTCGGCTCTCCCCTGCTCGTCCTCGTCCAGGTGAATCGCCCCTGACAAGCCGAATGGCACGACGACTCAGAAAAAGAAAGAATGGTGCAGTCTACAGAAATAAAACACCCGACTCTCTTACAACATACCTGGCTGGGATGAGACAACGTTGTCCGTGTCCATGGGGTCGTCCCCTTGGCGGGCCGGAGAAGTTGCAGAAGTGGCGACCCTGTCGGGTGAAGTCCATTCGACTTGTAAAACAGGAGTTCACTCAGACAACAGAAAGATCCGAAAGTTAGATTCACTTACGTGGTGGTAACGGGGATGGCAACCCTCATCCGCGGCAGAGCCTTTCGGGGTTTGGGCCCACTCGGCCTAGGCGCCCTGGAAGACTGGCCCGCGGGCTCAGCGGCTGCGTTCCTGGCCCTCTTGGTGCCTCGAACACTCGGGACCACCGGGGCAAGAGGTGGAGCACTCGACGACGCAGGAGGAGCTGAAGGGATGGCGGGCTCGTGCCGACGTTTGCTCCGATGCTGTGGCCGCGGAGGTGGCGAGTCTGTCTCTTCGTCCTCTTCCTCGTCCTCGCTGTCCTCCTCCTCCGACTCCCCGCTGTCGGAGACGTACTCGGCACTCTCCACGCTCCCCTCCTGGCTGCCTTCTTCCTCCTCCTCCTCCGGATCCCCGTTCGAGAGGGTGAGAACCAGTTGGTCCACGCCTGCATGAAGTTCAGTCGGAAACATCAGACATCACACGGAGATATAAATAAAAGACAGGAATTGATACAGTTCAATGCACTCGGCTCATGTCACTCACCTGATTCGGTGGAGGGTGATCCGCGCTGAAAGGCGTCACTCGGCGAGCTCCTTTGGGGTTCTCACAAGGACCCGTGATTTGGAGCACCCACGAGGTCACCCTCTCCTCGGGTACTCCCACCACGTTGGTCCGAGTGGAATCCTCGGGCCCTGTGTAGTGCCACATAGCGTGATCGCGACCCTGCAGCGGCTGGATCCGCCGACCCAAGAAGACTTCCAGCAGGTCTATGCCGGTGACCCCCTTCCTGACAACATCCACAAGTGCCTCAACCAAAGGATGGATGTCGTTCTTCTCGGCTTTCGAGAGCGCGAGCTGCTTAGGTGGGGCGGGCCGGTCTAGACTAAACGGAGGCAGCCCAGTCGACGCATTCGGACAGGCTATGTCCTGGCAGTAGAACCACGTCGACTGCCAGTTCCTAACCGACTCGCTCAACTGGAGGGCAGGATAGCTCCTCCAACTCTTCTTCTGAAATCCTAAACCCCCACAGAGCTGGAGGAGATGCGTCTTGTCGTCCGACTGACTAAGGCGTTTGATGGTTTGAGAGCGGGCGGAGAAGATATGTTTGAATAAACCCCAATGGGGGGGCAACCGATAAAACACTCGCACAAAACAATGAAGGCAGAAAGGTGGGCGATGGCATTCGGAGGGAAGTGATGGAGTTGAGCACCAAAGTGGTTCATGATGCCTTTGAAGAAGGGATGCGGGGGCAGAGAAAAACCTCTGTGAACATGGATGAGGAGCAAGACGCGCTCCCCCTCCCGTGGCGCTGGCTCAACCTCGTCGTCCGCCGGCAGCCTCCAGGACTTATGCACGAGCATGCCGAGCTCCACCAGCTCCAGCAGGTCCCCCTCCGTCATCGTGGAGGGGAGAAAGTCTCCCTGGATCCACCCCGCCGGCAACGGCCGCTGCCGCCGCTGAGCAGCCGCCGCCTTGTTCTTCTTCTTCCTCGCCTCCATCTTGCTGGTCTGACCTTTGGTCATGGCGGCGACGGCGAGCTCTCGAGAAGGAGGAGAAGGAAGGAGCGTATGAGCGCAGGAGGTGGCGAGGAAGATGGAGCAAGCGGAGCGAAAGATTCGGCGAGCGTAACCGAAGGGTCTCGTCGCCCAGAGTTAAATAGAGCACCGACTGGGTCGCTGGCGAGCGGGCCCGAAATCTTATCTGCCCAACCAGCCGCGGCGATATCAGTGGAGGAGTTGAAGGCGCAAGGATCGAGGAGTCAGGCGCTACTCAAGCGCGCTGACGTCGTCCCCGCTAAGCGCGCGGAACCCGAAATTTGAGGTCCCGAAAAATCCGCCGCTGTCAGTTGACCGGTCGCGTCAAAAGATGCTGTGGAAGCACTCGGTTCCCGACAGTCTGTTTCGCAAGCACTTCCACTCGGAGCGTTGGTCGAGAGAGATAAAATGGATAGAGGCAAGCAACGCCCAAGCCGAACCTAGTTCAGTCGGATCTGAACCTCAAACACCGCTTCTACGTTTCAACTCAAATCCATTCGGGGACTAATGATGGGGTCATAGTCCTAGGGTAGGGTCATAGGCCTGCCGTACATGTCCTACCCAAGGACTACCCCACACAAAGGACAGGACCTTAAGTCTGCCCCGACTGAATTAAGGTATCCCCATCATCCAGTCGGTAATAGGCCCTGAATCATCCAGTCGGTAACTAGCATTCGGAGGACACCAGGCTCACCGACTGGATACACTCGGTACGTCGTAACCTCTCCGGGGGTAGACTGCCGTACGTTTCCGGGTGCATTTATTAGCATTTAGAGCATACGTTACCTGTAACGTACGCATTCAATCGCCAGTACTCCACCGCTGAGTCAGAACCGTTGTAGGGGGCAGCGCACTCTATATAAGACGCCCTCCCCCACTGATAAAAGGGTTAGCAAATCTTTGTACTCGATATCACACTCGGTAACAAGCTCCGAGAGCACTGAGACGTAGGGCTGTTACCTCCACCGCAGAGGGACCTGAACTCATACAACCTCGCCGTAGCTAGGACTCTGTTCATCTCATTCGTACCCTACACATCTACTGTCAGGCTTATACCCACGACAGCGCCCATCGTGCCCTGTAGCCGGAGGTTCTTCGTCGCGTACACGGAGTATGTTCGATGATGAAACCCACGTATTTTAGTTAGTCCCACACGGCCCTGTTGTCTGTCGGTGATTTGGTCCAGGGGATCGGGCGCGCTCATTACCTACCAACATCATTTTGTACTGTAGCTTAATTAGCACGGGAATACACTAACTAACGAGTAGCAGGTCTTAGTCGGATCACATGCAGCATCGCGTCGCACGTACGAATGTGCCAACAGAATGACAAGACAGCCGACAATATACAACGCCACATGATTGAAAATGGGAATTTTCAGGAGTACATCGTTCCTTGCAGGGATTACCTTTTGTATTTCCTTCCGATTTTCAAGCATCGTTTCTTTCGGTATCATGTCGGCAAGGACGTCAATCAATGCAGCAGCGTGGATAATACTTTTGTACTCCCTCCGATCTTATACTAATATAAAAGTGTTTTAACGAGCAGGGCGTTTCGTAGCTCGGTCTCCATAGAACCATTTATTTTATTTAAAAAATCCAAACTTCCTGGTTTCAAAAAATCTAAAAAATATATGTAAGTACACAAGGATGAAATCTATGTGTGTAAAAATTCAGTATGAAATACCTAGAGATGCAATCTGTGCAAAATGAACTAATCATGTACTCCCTCCGTTCCAAAATAAGTGTCTCAGCTTTGTACTAGCTCTAGTATAAAATTGTACTAAGCTTGAGACAGTTATTTTGGGACGGAGGGAGTACTTCGTTGTAAAAATTACACACATATGGGTTATATCTCCATGTACATCTGTATTTTTTCAAATTTTATTGAAATGTAAAAATATATTTTGATAAATTTTAGGTTTTTCAAAAACTGGCTTCCATAAAGGCCGAGCTTCAAAAGGCATTTTCGTGTTTTAACTTATTACTAGCAAAAGAGCTCGTGCGTTGCACCGGGAGCATGTACAAATAAAATGTCAGACCCTGGTACTCCTAGTGTGTCGGCATATCGGGTAGGATGAGTCTAGAAATCTCAAGCTCCTCCTTGTCCTAGGAAACAGTGAGCTCCTCCGTGTCCGTTGGAACATCCCCGGTGTACGCATCTGGGATAATTTTTCTTTTATCCTTTAAATGCACCTTCCCGCCAGTGGAGGAGCCAGCGTGTAGTCACGGTGGGCCGTGGCCCACCCAGAATTTAAAGAATTTTATTTAAATATGTACTTATTTAGCCTAAAAAATCTGGTTAAGTTTTATTTTCTGAGATGTGCACACCCTTCATTTCTCTCCTGGCTCCGCCACTGCTTCCCGCTGTAGTTATTTAGGCTTCTGCTTGTTGATATTTCAAAAAACATGTGATTCTATATATACTGGTCGAAATCTGTATAAAAGAGCGAGGTGGGATTATGTAACATGAAAAAAAGAGGTGCATCCTTACTGCTAATAAAAAGAGAAAAGGTTCCTAAAAAAGAGGGAGAAAGAAGTGTTAGAATGGAGGTTTGAACCTAGTTCTCCTTGGTGGAAGACACGCGCTCAAGCCACTACGACAGAGACATGATTATGATAGATAGGGTCTCGGGCATTAAGAAACGTGTGAGACAGTGGCTTTGACAGGAAAAAAAACCCAAACCGTTTTCCTCACTTATGGGTGGCATAGTGGCTAATTTAGATCAACTTTAAGGGTAATTTTTATGACGTACAACAGAAGCGCTAGGTGCTTTATTATTAGGGCAGTGCTAGGCGCCGGCGCGCCGGTCCGAGGGCTCGCGTCGGTCGCGCAGTAGCCGTCAGATCAGGGCCCCCTGGCCGTCAGATCTGGTCGCGCGAGCCCCCACCACCTGCCATCCTCGCACGTGCCGTAGACCCAGCACGCGCCTCGCCCGCGCCGACGCCCCAGCACGCGCCGACCGCCTCGCCTCGCCTCCTCACCGTTGGTCGCCCTCACCGTCGGTCGCCGCCGGTCGCCGCCTCGGCCGCCCGTCGAAAGCACCATGGATGCAGCTCGTCAGTCGTCACCTCGTCGCATCTCACCCCTTGTGTTGCAAACGCTGGATAAAACGTTTCAACCGTGTGTACAAAAAGCTTCAACCGTTAAGAAAAACAGCTTCAACCAAAAACTTCAACGAGGGAAAGTTGCAAGCGTTGATAGAAAAAGCTTCAATCGTGTATGAAAAAAGTTTCAAACGCCGCTCCGGCTGCAGCATCTCGCGTGGTCACTCGTCAAAAAGTTTCAACCGTGTATAGAAAAGCTTCAACCGTTAAAAAAAGCTTCAACCAAATACTTCACGAGGAAAAAAGTTGCAAACGTTGACAGAAAAAGCTTCAACCGTATATTAAAAAAGTTTCAACCATCGCCCCGCTGGAGCATCTCGCGTCGTTCACATTCGATCACCGCCGTCAGGTGCAGCGGCTGCCGGTGGAGAAGCCGCAGCGCTCGCCAACAACGCCTGAGGTTGCAGGGGGGAAGGGGGAAGAAGAGGGAAGAAGAAGGAGGAGGAGGAAGGAGATGGATGAAGGGTGAGAGGAAAGGAGGAGGCGGTGGGCACGCGCGATCTGGTCGATCCAACGCCAGCCACGTGACCGGCCGAACGTTTCAGTCGGCGCGCTGGCGAAAAACGTTTACCTTATTATTATAGTACTTCTACTAGCAAAAGAGCCCGTGCGTTGCAACGGGAGAATGCAAGGCCTGAGAATCGGACTCGAAGGCATAGATATTCTAATGGTGCAGTATTATCGAACATGTCAAATATGTACCCTTAGGATCCTTGTGCATGTCAGATAGCATTACGGATTTTTGTTCACGTTTAACTCACTTTTCTTCTTCTTACTCCATCCATTATCTTTGTCTCCCTTGCTTGGGTATCTAGGAACATCAAAAATACATTATAGCTTAGAATTTATCGAGAAGCATTGAATCCTTTAACAAAGGACCACATCACTGTAATGAGAAAAACTCATGCAGTCAACCTTGTCATCTCATCTGCATTAACTAAAGTGTGAATCAAATCCTCTATTTCAGTTGTAACCATAAAAGTAAAACAGAACTGTAACAGAGCAAAACTAAGACTCATTAACTAATGGAAGTTTACTCGGATTTCCTTTTTTGTGGAATCGTAGTTGGACTAACAAAATAGCAAATAATAGTAGCTAGCTTTCCCGAGAAAATATCAAAACCGCAATCTGCACCAATTACCGAGGAGAAAATTGGAAATTTGCCACTTTCAATATATGGGTTCTTAAAATTGTCATTTTCAAGATTGGCTTCGCACATTTGCCACTCAGCTCGTTGGCTCCTTGATTATCATGCCACTTTCCTCCTACTTTTGATTTTCGTTTTCCTTTAACATTTATAAGCATTGGAAAAGACCAAACCAGCCCTGATGCATATACACGTACTATCCAAATTTCAGTTGACACTTTGAAGCGGAGGACAGCGTACCGGCCACCTAGAATACCGGGTGATCTCGTCAATGCAGACTGCTTCACCGATCTCCTTGACGCAGAGTGTCGCACATCGTCTAGAGTCTAGACGTCGCATGCCGCGGATATTCTCAGCGTCCCGAGCAGGACGGCGGGCTGTGCAGCTATGGCGCGCGCGGAGACGGCGCGAGCAGCAAGCAACCTAGTGGCGCCGGCGGGGGCTGCTTCAGTAGCCACTCTTATCGACATCCTCAAGTAGTTGTGTGTTGTTCTCCAATTCAGTGCTAGCTGAACTTCAGAGGAGACCAGAACCTGTAGCCGCGGGCTGGCTCGAGTGCCCACGGTGGGCCTCATCGGCCGTGTAGTAGGCTCTCCTCACGAGCTCCTCGCGGAAGATGGCGTGCCGCGACTGCGCGCCGGTGAGCACGGCGGCCGCGGCCATGGGAGCGGCGGGGCCGGCTTCCTCGCGCCCCGCCACGGCGGCGCGGGCCTGTCTCGCGGACGGCGGGCTTCGGCAGGGGCACGGGAGGGCTCCCCCTTGGTCGGAGGCGCGCGCGAAGGAGAGGGAGGGCGGGGTCCGGCACCGGGTCGCCTGCAGCTCGTTGGCAAAGGCCGGGGCGCCGCGGGGAAGGAGCTCGAGCGCGGCGGGGAGCTGCGGCGTCGAGAGGCGGTGGTGGGGGCGACACTTGACGGAGCAGGTGACCGCCCCGGCATGGCTGCTGGTTGGCTTGGCGAGCCGGGGTTCGGCAAGGGGAGTTGGTGGAGACTGAAGAAAGAGGTCCCTGGACTGCGGGTTAGTTTGGATTAAATATAGGGTGGTTTGTGTAAAATGTAAAAAACGATTCGTTCTTTGACTTAAATCCGGACTGCGGGTTGATTTTAGGAAACGTCGGAGGCTTTTTTGTAAATACCGTGGTGGGTTTTCCGACGGAAGCAATAGCCGCTTTATTATTAGGTATAGGTATATATCGATATAGATATAGATATGGTCGTTTTGGTCTTTCCATGGTTAGATCGCGATGCCCTCCAGAAAGCGATGATAAGTATTTTCTACAAGTAGAAGAGGGACTCTGCCGTCGGCACTGCAGCGACACACGGCGGCGACGACTACAACATGGATCAACGGCGAGACTTTGTGCCGAAATCGCTCAAATATTCTCGAGCAGACCGAGCAATTGATCCGCTGAGACCGACGTGGTAACAGAGGGCAGGCGGGCAGCTGTGGTCACGTCCCAAGCTAGCGTTCCATATCAGAATTTCATCAGGGTTCAGGCTTCGGACAGGGACCGAGGGAGATTACGCTCATGATCCTGCTGCTCTGCTGACACTGCATCGCTAGTTGCAGGTACGGCCTTCCGTGACCGGCCACTGGATCATGGCCTCTAATGGTCGCCGTCGGGCGTGATTAGGCATCGCACTGGCCGGCGGCTAGCCTGCCTGCCCACCGTTGACGAAGCAGAAGCTATGGAGTCGGCTAGCCTCCCTCATACATTTTCGTTACTTCACCGGCCTGCAAGGTTTTCGTGGCCACGGTGCGTGCCTTGGCGTTGGGGCTTCCCCGGCCCTAGTTTTCCTCTCCCCTCCGTTCCGTCACGGATGCAGGTACAACGATTTTTTTGTTTTCTTTTGGATGGATTTGGAGGCGATGGTACAAGTACAACAGGTGACGGAATGTAGGGGAGAAAAAAGGATAATCTCTTCTTTACTTCAACAACTCTGGCGCTGGCCTACTATGGGCGAAGTCAGAGGTGCCTCCGTCATGTGGAGTTATGGGCTCCTGTAGGCTGAGGTTCGTCCATTCAATCTCGAGCTAACAAGATTCATGCATTTCTTTTTCTCTTTTGTGGTGGAAGGTTCACGTATTAGAGTTCCCGGAACTCTGAGGCAAGTGCAATGTGATAAAATCCGGTGCTTACTTTTTTCTTAACAAATATGAGGATTCAGTGCAATCAAACATTTCCTTTCTTCTTCGAGAAAATGGAAAAATTATGTCGAATAGAAAAAAAAAAATTAGCGCAGACTCAGAAAGGGGCACACCAAAGAGTATAACACCACGCCCCTAATAAGTGACAGGATCATGGCAGTAGATCTGTGGGCCCTGCACATGACAACTCTCTCATCCATTCAACATTTTGTCCTCACATTTTGTCCACTTCTGCCCATGTACAAATCAGGAAACCCCACAATGTGCCCGCAAACTTACATTAGATCATCTCCGAACATCATGTCGGCCAGTCATCCCTGCTGTTGGTGCTCGTGGACTGGCCCCTCCGTGAGCTGGTGTCTAGTCCACGAGTTTTTCAGTCAATTTTGACTACGCAACGTACTTTTATATAAAAAGACTAAGTTACATGTGTTGAAGTCCAACACCTAACACCTACCTTCCAAAAAACTAATCCGATATCTAATTGTTGTCATGTACACATACTCCACAGTCGCCACCCGTTTGAACCTGTCAAACTGTAACATCAAGGCTCCTAAAAAGAAAGCTAAAAGATAACATCAAACTATAAATCCGGTCTAATGATAAACGATATATGGGGGCGATGAAGTTAGTGCAAGATACACCGGGGTAAATATGTAGGATTAGCATTTTTGTGTCACCCTTCGTATCCTGTCACAAGGCAGCACATGGGCAAAGTTAGTGCAAGATACACTGCAATATATAGGTATTCAAAAAGAATATTCTTCTGAAAAATGGACATGATATATATACACAACCAAATAAGTCAAAAACAAAATAAAAGATGTCCACCTCAAACAACACCATGGAGCGAAGGTACTACTTGGTGGGTACGGTCTTGAAGCCTCACCCCCATGCGGATATTGCACGAAGACCGAACCAACAGTGCGTATTCGCCATCAGACAAAAACAGACATCTTCACTCTTTACATACAGAATTACCTAGCATGTGATAAAATACCTTCTGATTTTGCTATGACGAGCTGATATAAGTATGTTGCTCGAAGATGTCACTAAGAACATCTATATTCGAACATAGCAAATACTCCCTCCGTCTCAAAATAAGTGTCTTAAGCTTAGTACAATTTTGTACTAGAGCTAGTACAAAGTTAAGACAGTTATTTTGGGACGGAGGGAGTATGACCTCTTAAACGTCTGCAGATGCGTCCGGTCAGTGATCGGACGTGTTTTCTATTTATCCATCCGCGTAGTTACTTGCATGTGATTGGTGGAAAGAAAGAAAGAGAAAAAAAGAATGAATAAAGAAAAAAAAGATGGTTCAAGATGGGGTCGCGTCCTACATGACGGACTGACCTGACGCGTCCGCGATCCCTCATATCCTCCGTATATTTTAGATGAATATGAGGGTTCGCGGACAACCCGATGTATATGAATGATATAAGGGGTCCGATTGTGTCACTATTATTCTTCTCTTTCATGTTCGCTCACTGACCAGGTACGTACATCTGCAAACGTATAAGGGATCATTTGAGGTATCTGATTATAGATGCTCGAAGGGTACGTATCCTTCCCATACAAAAACCGACATCAATATGTTATCTTATATGAAACAACGGTCGATGGTCGTCATGTACATGTGGACAAAGCAATAAGCAAGATACTTAGGCAACACTATTGAACTCAAATGTCTCACCCCCACAATGTTTCTACTGAAGCTGCTAAGAATTGAAAATTTAAAATATTTAATCATAAAGTTATTTGAAATGAAGTGGCTGATTGCACTAATGTGCGGAGCGGCAGTTCAGCATATACCTCCAAATTATTTTAAATGACAAAATCAACCAAAAGAATGTGGAAAAATAACGGCATTACTTTTGCTTGTGGGGGCATAAGGAAAGTGCAACTAACCACATCATACATGGAGAAAATCCGGGCCATCATAGAAAAGCACCTACCCTCTGGAATTTCGCATGTTTATATCAAGCAGTTAAATCTTGACTTTCCCCCATGAAAGGGAAAACACAGCCCTCCTCCTCCCAAGATGAACGATGCAGCAGCATGACACCACCACACGAGGTGACATGTTCGTTTCTTTTCCTTTCTCTTCCATTATTGACACAAAAAGACAGCTGACAATTGGTAGTGCCTATAGATGGATCAAACTTCCATTATTGACATCACAACACATCGATTTGTTTGTTGGTATCCGAATTTTGTCATATATACTCAACTAAAGCTCAGGTTTTGAAAGCACTCTTCTACTTACCACTAATTTTGCTTGAAATGGAATCCTGACAACGACTAGGTAATTCAGGACCATCCTATCATTATTTGTTCTTGTTAGTTTTTGTCCCATGTAAGCACGGTCTCAATGTGAAATCACCAGAAGGCTAATGAATTTATTTGAAATAGTGGAAGAACGCCTCTGTCGGCCTCCAATGATGTGAATATACACAATCAAAAGTTATAACCAAGCAATTTGGCTTCGTTGGGCCTCCGGCTTTAAAAGTTGTGTTTTAATATGAGGTCTTGATGTGCGGCCCAAACAATTTGTACCCCTTCATCAAGTGGATAAAAGTGGCGAGATAGGTCATCAAAATGATAGCTTTAGACATATTGGTGTATTAATTTGTAAAATCTTGTTAAATAATTAATAAAATGATTGCATGTATCGTCGCAATGCAAGGACCCGAAATCATCCTCCTTTTTGAAAAAATAATAATGTGTTTTATACATAATCTACATATTGTTGAACACATTTTACACATTCTTAGTCCGTGATAAAGTTTGAGAAGCACATTCGCCTTACATTTTTGGACTTAAGAAATACTCCCTCCGTACCTAAATATAAGTCTTTTAAGATATTTCACTAGGTGTTTACATACGAAGCAAAATGAATGAATCTATACTCTAAAGTATGTCTATATACATCCGTATGTAGTCCATTAGTTGAACATCTAGAAAAACTTATATTTAGAAACGGAGGGAGTAAGAGTATATGGGAAAGGAAAACGATGAAACAAGTGAGAGAGTATCTTTATTTTCTCCTACTAAATGCTACCGAACTTTTTTCTGTAGTGCTCATTTATTGATGCATGATCTCATCTATTTACCGGCAAATGGTCTCATCTACTTCTGTAGTGCTCGCACGGACAACCTCCCCATCTTGTCTCGTGCCCGCCACCCTCGCCTGCACGGTCGCCTTCCCCGTCTTGCATCCGCCGCCGTTCGCCGGCATCCATCGCCCGCCACCGCCCAACGCCAAAGCAGCTTCTCTCTCCACTGCCCTCCCTCCTCCCTCCCAACTCCCTCTGTTTTTAATACCATAGCCCATTTAGGTATAAAAATTTATTGGAATTTTAAGGTATATAAATTTTTAGTATAGAAATTTATAGTATAGAAAATTTATGTATAGAAAATTTTGGTACAGAAAATTTGAGGTATAGAAGATTTAGATATAGAGATTTGTAGTACAGAAAATTTAGGTATAGAAATTTGTAGTGCTTATTTTTTTAATATAGAATGCTATATATCATTATTGGACGTGTGTATCATTTTGCTGGGAACACCTCCTAGTGCCTATGTTTTACCGGGTTCTTGATTCATTTCCTTTTCGACAACTTTCAGGCGCTTGATAGTTCTTATATTAGTATTGGTCATGCTGAAATTTGGTGTGGATTTCATCATGAATTTTACTATAAAGTAGGAAATATCAAGTGCCCGTGATTTGCTGGAACAAGAAGTAGATGACATTTCGACAAAACATAGGCCATTTTTTATGTCATTACTCCATAAAGTAATGTTAATTGACTTATGATTTGGGTCAACTTTCGGTCTGTCGGAGCTCCTCTTGTCAATTTCAGTATGTTCTTGATGGAGAAATCCCAACTATTATTGTGGGGATCGTTTCCTCTTCTTCTTCTCGTGATATCAATGGTCAAAATATCAGAGGTAGAATCCCGACTGTTGTCGTGAGGGTCGCTTCCTCTTCCTCTTCTCGCGATATATACCTTGGTATAATGCGTGAGAAAGGGAGAGGAAGCAACCAGCACCAACGGTCGAAATACCAGAGGAAGAATCCAACTGTTGTTGTACGGGTCACTTTGTTGAAAATCTCTTATTTACTAATTGGAAGCACCTTTCAAGTCTTCCCATTAATCCACATCATCAAAATTAATTACACCATTTAATTGTAGAATATACGTCTAAGATAAAAGGAGAACTTACGTACCACATAAGGTCAAAAAAACAACTGACACCTTCAACCTTTTTTAGAGGGACACGACATTGGTGATATATATATTCTTATTATTGTAATGCACTTGTTATATTTGCTTTATAAATACTACTTTTTATTAATGGACATTATTGTAATGTGGTACGTATATGTATTGATCAAACTGGAACTTATGTATGAAATGCAATATGATGAAGTGAACCAGGTGCAATATGTCAGAGTAATATAAATTCAGCATGTAATAATAGTAGTGACGGGTGGTACAAAAATAACCGCCATTGCATAGTTCAGCTGTTGTGGTGGGTTGGAACCAATGCCCACCATTGGTCATGGGCTACCACTGGAGGGAGGACGCCCGCTACTGATGACATGTCAACAATGGCGGGATGCCGGTGGCAGGCAGGCTTAGGACACTAGTGGAGAACGTGGCTTTAATCCCGATTGGCAACGGCCTTTAGTCTCAAGCAACCAACCGGGACTAAAAGGTAGAGATTAAAGTCTCTCACCCTTTAGTGTCGGTTGGCCACAACCTGGGACTAAAGTCCCTCCACGTTGCCGCGAGCATGCAGTGGGGGCTGGAGGATCTTTAGTCCCGGTTGGTGACAGCAACTTGGGCTAAGAATTTTGTGTTTCTTTTGTTGGGGTTTAGGGATTTAGGGTTTAGGATTTATGGTTTACTTTTCCTTTTCATGCTATGTTTTCCATTCAATTATTTTTCATTTCAAACATATTTTATGCTACTATATACTATACACGTTGATGCATGTATAATATACTTTCTCGTACGACCATCTATATATCTATATATATATATGTGTGTGTGTGTACAATTTCTCCTATAATTTGGGTACCATTACATGCAATGGTATTCTCCTCTTTCAGATATGACCCCCGTAAGCAAAAATACTACAATTTCCTCTTGAATTGCTGGAGACAGTTCTCTGATAGGAGCTTCTCCCGCATATCTTCCATCTTTAAGAAGGAGATCAATATGAATGTATTAGTTCTGTGTATATGTATGAGATTATCATAAAAATGTGAATAGTTGATACATCTCCATCTTATCTATAATTTTTTATTGTTCCATGCCAATATTATACAACTTTCACATATTTTTGGCAAAATTTTATATGATTTATTGGACTAATAAATTGATCCAGTGCCAAGTGTCAATTCCTGTTTGTTGCATGTTTTTTGTTTCGTAGAATAACCATATCAAATGAAGTCCAAACGCGATAAAAAATTACGGAGAATTATTTTGAAATATATGTGATTTTTGGGAGGTGGAATCAGCGCAAATGGAGGCCCGCGGCCTCCACTAGGTACGAGTGCGCAATCCATACACCCTCGCATAGGTTGGTGCCTAGTGGCCACCTCGTAAGTGAGTTCTGTCTCTTCTTCGGGCGCAAGAAAGCTAATCTATAGGTAAAAATGCCCTCAAATGTTCAACTTGATCGGATTTACGGATCTCGGGAATTTAAGAAATGGTGAAGGGACAGAAAACAGCAACGCGAAACAGAATAGAACATAGAGGGGGATCCAATCTCGGAGGGGCTGCCGCCCCTCCATCGCCATGGAGGCCATGGGCCAGAGGGGGAACTCTCCTCCAATCTAGGGGTGGTCAAGGAAGAATAAGAAGGAGAGGGTTCTCTCCCCCTCTCTCTCGGTGGTGCCGGAATTCCGCTGGGGCAAGGAGCGTGACGACGATCAGCATCTACAATCTTGCCGCCGTCAACACCAACTCTCTCAACATCTATGAAGTAGTGTATCACCTCTTTTCCTGTTGTAACTCTCTACTTAAACATGGTAATCAACACTAAATACTATTTTCCAATGATATGTGGCTATCATATGATGTTTGAGTAGATCCGTTTTGTCCTACGGGTTAATTATGAAATGATGTTATTGATATGAATGGTGAGTTGATATGGTGTTGTCCTAAGGTGCCTTCTGTGAGCCGCACACGTGAAGGATACACGATGGAGGGTTTTCAATATGTTCTTGATTCACTTATACTGGATGGTAAGAGTGACAGAAACTTACACCCGAGTGAGGGAGTTGTGCGTGTATGGGAGTAAAGAGGACTTTATGTTTAATCCTATGGTTGGGTTTACCTTAATGATTTCTAGTAGTCTCGGATGCTTGCTTGAGATCCAATCATAAGTGCATATGATCCAAGTACAAAAAGTGTGTTAGCGTATGCCACTCCCTCATTGCACATGATAAGTATCTATCATGTTATATTCAATTTCCTATGGACAATGTTTTTCTTGAGTTACACAAAAAGCTTTCTACTAAACCGCACCTAAATTTTATTTACTTGTTCTTTATTATCTGGAAAACCTATCTATTACATGTACTTAGTACTTCAAGTTTTATTCTTGTGTTAGGTAAATCAAATGTTGAGTATGTCTAGAGTTGTATCGGTGGTCGATATAACTTGAGGTAATAATTGTTCTACCTTTAGCTCCTCGTTGGGTTCGACACTCTTTTTTATCGAAAAGGGCTACAAACAATCCCCTATACTTGTGGGTTATCAAGACCTTTTTCCGGCGCCGTTCCCGGAGAGCAATAGCGTGGGGTGAATATGCTCGTGTGTGCTTCCTTGCTTAATCACTAAGTAATTTTTATTTTCTATTATTAGTTATTTTATATCTTTAGTTATGGATATGGAACACAAAACACCAAAAACATTAGTGGTACTTGCTACTCATGGACATGGAGAACCTCCTAAAACCCTCGATGCTAGTTATGTGAAATGCGTTAATTATTCCTTTGACAGTCCTGAGAATTCCCCATTAAACTTGATGATGGGATACACGTTGGATCAACGTGACTATTTTACGGATTATTTCTTGAGTCAAAAGGGAAACACTTATGGGATCAAATTAAAAGGTTGCGTTGGTATGCTTGGAATTTATGCTTGAGGTGTGATTATACTTGTTGCTCTAAGATGGAGACTTCACACCTTCCCTTTCAATGTGAATTTAAGGATAATAAAACGTTGCCTTATTATGCTTATGGTTTATATGATTACTATGATGTGGAACAAATAGAAGAATTCGTTACTTTTAAGGGTGCTTATGAAATTGCTTGTTTGATTGAGAAGTATGATGCTATTGTTTACAAATCTAAAAATGTTGACATATTTAAATATTGTCATGAGAATTATGAATACTATGTCCATATTAATGAATTTATTGAAAGAATAACGGCTGCCTTCGAAGAGATTAATATTTTGCAGGAATCTATGCAAGAAGAAATTTCTGAAACTGTGAGCTCATTAGATGAAAAAGATGAGGAGGAGAGCAAAGCACAAAAGGAGGAAGAGTGGATTAGCTACACGTGCCCGCCTTCTAATGAGAGTAACTCTTCAACTCATACATTGTTTAATTTCCCTTCTCACATATTGAAGGATGAATGTTGTGATGATTGCCATGATCCCTTGGATTCATTTGAAACATCACTTTTCGACGAACTTGATGCTTGCTATGATTGTGGACATGATGCCAATATAAATTATGCTTATGAAGATTAACTTGCTATAGTTCCTGCATGAAATTGTTGCTATTGCACCCACACATGATAGCCCTATTATATTTTTGAATTCTCCCAACTACACCATATCAAAGAAGTTTGCACTTATTAAGGGTTATATTGATGGGTTGCGTTTTACACTACTCCCTCCATCTTAGTTTATAAGTCCGGCACGTTTATCTAGATCGTTAATTTGACCAACTTATTGATAAGCATATATTACAAAAAATATATCATTAAAAACTTTAGATGTTCTATTTTTTAATGATATAATTTTTATATTAAACAACATATTTTATATAAGTTAAATTGACGACCTAGGTACACGCGCGTGCCTTATAAACTGTGACGGAGGTAGTACACATGATGATTTTGATGAATTTAAGATGCATGACCTTGCTTCTCCTACTTGGAATTATTATGAGAGAGGAACCAAATCTTCACCTTTCCATGTTTCCAATACGATAAAATTGCAAGAAACCTCTTATGCTATGTATTGTCCTTTACTTTTGTGTGAATGAATTATTCTTTTGTGACATGACAATGCATAGGAAGAGAGTTATACTTTGTTGTCACATGATATATATCACTTTGTGCTCAGTTCTTAATTACAAATCATTGTTAATTAAAATTGTCTTTGATATACCTTGGGATCTGGTGGATCAATTACTTCAACACTTTATGCCTAGCTTAATGGCTTTTAAGAAAGCGTTGGCACAGAGACAACCCGGAAGTTTTAGAGAGTCATTTATTTCTGTTGTGAGCTTTTCAAATATTTAAAAACCAAAAATAAACTGGGAACTTACAACTTTTTCTAAGAAAAAATTGAAAGTGAGAAGGACGAGCACCATTGAAGTGGGGGCGAGCCTTAAACTTTGTTCATGCCCATGGAAACATTGTGAATCTTGATTACAGCAACTTTTCAATAAAAATAATTATCTCCTTTTACAAAACCATTGTATTATAAAAATAATGTGCCAAGATTTGCCTTTAGGATGATTAGATTGCTTGTTGGCATGTGCGGTGCAAAAGCAGAAACTTTGTCTGTAGTTCGTGAATTTACGTTTTTTACTGGAATGTCGAAAGTTTATGAAATTTTTACACAGTAATAATACGAAAATTCTATATTTCTTCCTAATTTAAAAAAATTCTTTAGGTTACAGAAGTATGGTCAATGTTTAGATTACTACAGGTTGTCCTGTTTTTGGCATATTCTGTTTTTGATGCATTGTTTTTGCTCATTTTGATGAAACTATCGATTGTATCGGTGGTATAAGACATGGTGAAGTTATTTTACAGTAGATGTAATGCAAAAAAAATATGAATGGGTTTTAAACAGTATTTAAGGTAGTAATTTGCATTATTATACTAATGGATCTTACGAGTTTTCTATTAAGTTTTGTATGGATGAAGTGTTCGAAGTTTGAGGACGTCTTGATATGAGGAGATGGAGGAGAGGAAAGAGTTCAAGCTTGGGTATGCCCAAGGCACCCTAAGTAAATATCCAAGAAGAATCAAGCGCCTAAGCTTGGGGATTCCCCAGAAGTCATCCCATGTTTCTTCAACAAGTATCGGTATGTTTTCGTCTTTGTTTCGTTCACGCGATATGCGTAAATCTTGGAGCATCTTTTGTGTTCAATTTTCACTTTTATTTTATGCAACATGCTGTTATGAGATACTCCATGGTTGATTTATAGAATGCGCATTGCACTTCACTTATATGTTTTTGAGTATGGCTTTATAGAATGCTTCATGTGCTTCACTTATATCATTTGAAGTTTGGGTTGCCTGTTTCTCCTCACATAGAAAACCGTTATTTGAAGAATGCTATTTTTCTTCACTTATATTTATTAGAGCATGGACTTTTGTATAAATAATTAAACTCTCTTTCTTCACTTATATTTATTTAGAGAGTCAACAGGAATTGGTCATTTACATGGTTAGTCATAAAATCTTACTCAAAACTTGTAGATCACTGAGTATGATATGTTTGATTCCTTGCATTAGTTTTGAGACATTAAGATAGTAATATGTGGGTGCACTAGTTGATGATTGTGGATTAGTAAGAATATTGATGTTAAGGTTTGTGATTCCCTAAGCATGCACTTATAGTCTCTCGTTATGCGATGAAGTTTGAGCATAATTTATCCTTGATTTAAATACTTTGCGCTATTATAATCGGAGTCACGTGATGGTTAACTCCTCCCAACCCTCTCCCTCAGGGTATGCGAGTAGTACTTTTCTTCGAGAGAGCTAATAAGATCTTACAATAAGTATGTGAGTTCTTTATGGCTAATATGAATCCATGGATATACGCACTCTTACCTTTCCGCAATTTGCTAGCCTCTACGGTACTATGCATTTCCCTTTCTCACCTCGAGAGTTGGTGAAAAATTCGTAGGTGCATCCAAACCGTGTGATATGATATGCTCTATCACACATAGTCCTTATTATATGTTCCTCAAAACAGCCACCAGACGTACCTATTATGGCATTTCCATAGCCATTCCGAGATATATTGCCATGCAACTTCCACTGCTTTCGTTTTGATAACTTGAGCATTCATTGTCATATTGCTTTGCATGATCATAAGATATCTAGCATTATATTTCCACGGCTTTTCCATTTTTTGATATTCGTGTTGGGGAAACTTCGCATGGGAAACAAAAAATTTCCTACGCGCATACAAGATCTATCCATGGTGATGACCCACAAGTATAGGGGATCAATCGTAGTCCTTTCGATAAGTAAGAGTGTCGAACCCAACGAGGAGCAGAAGGCTCTGATAAATGGTTTTCAGCAAGGTAATAACTACAAGCACTAAAAGTAGCGGTAACAAGTGATGGTGTAGTGAGGTGAGTCGTAGCAAGCGAAAAGTAAAAAGTAGTAGAAATGGTGCAGCAAGTGTCCCAATCCCTTTTGCAGCAAGGGACAAGCCTGAACAAAGTCTTATAGGAGGAAAAACGCTCCCGAGGACACACGGGAATTTCTGTCATGCTAGTTTCATCATGTTCATAAGATTCGCGTTCGTTACTTAGATAGTTTGATATGTGGGTGGACCGGCGCTTGGGTACTGCCCTTACTTGGACAAGCATCCCACTTATGATTAACCCCTCTCGCAAGCATCCGCAACTACGAAAGAAGAATTAAGACAACGTCTAACCATAGCATTAAACTAGTGGATCCAAATCAGCCCCTTACGAAGCAACGCATAGACTGGGGTTTAAGCTTCTGTCACTCCAGCGGCCCATCATCTACTTACTACTCCCCAATGCCTTCCTCTAGGCCCAAATATGGTGAAGTGTTATGTAGTCGACGTTAACATAACACCACTAAAGGAAAAGATAACATACAACATATCAAGATACCAAACGAATATCAAATTCACATGACTATTATCAGCATGACTTATCCCATGTCCTCAGGAACAAAAGTAACTACTCACAAACGATAATCATAATCATGATCAGAGGTGTAATGAATAGCATCAAGGATCTGAACATAAACTCTTCCACCAAGTAATCCAACTAGCATCAACTACAAAGAGTAATCAACACTACTAGCAACCTTACAAGTACCAATCGGAGTCGCGAGACGGAGATTGGTTACAAGAGATGAACTAGGGATTGGAGAGGAGATGGTGCTGATGAAGATGTTGGTGAAGATGCCTCCCCTCCAACGAGAGGAGTGTTGGTGATGACGATGGCGACGATTTCCCCCTCCGGGAGGGAAGTTTCCCCGGCAGGATCGTCCTGCCGGAGCTCTAAATTGGATCTGCTCAAGTTCCGCCTCGTGGCGGCGGCAAAACCATGAAAAAGATCCCGATTGATTTTTTCTGGAACGAAACCCTTCATATAGAAAAAGAGGGGGGCCAGTGGGCCGTCAGGGAGCCCACAAGCCGTGTAGCCGCCACCAGGGGGGTGGTGGCTACCAGGCTTGTGGCGCCCTGCTAGCTGCCCTCTGGTACTTCTTTCGCCCAGTATTTTTTTATATAATCCCAAAAAATTCCACGTAAATTTTGAGGGCATTTGGAGTTGTGCAGAATAGTGGACTAAGATTTGCTCCTTTTCCAGTCCAGAATTCCAGCTGCCTGAATTCTCCCTCTTCAAATAAACCTTGCAAAATAAGAGAGAAAAGGCATAAATATGGTACCACAAAGTAATATAACAGCCCATAAAGCAATAAATATCAACATGAAAGCATGATGCAAAATGGACGTATCAACTCCCCCAAGCGTAGACCTCGCTTGTCCTCAAGCGAAAACCAAGTTCCATAAACATGTCCACATGTTTAGGGACGAAGGTGTCGATAAAACATAATACGGACATGAGGGCATCATGATCACACATAGAACAACAATACATCATAAAGATTCTTATGGGAAAGTAACAATTCCTTCACAAAGCAAAGTATGAAGCAAAAACCTTACCGAGAAGTAACCAACAACAGTCCAACGTCATTGAAGCAATTGCAATTTATCATAACATCAGAAAGAGTCAAATAAGAGCTTGTAAGGCAAACCCACATACCCAATCATCTCTTTAGTTTTCCACAATTGTTACAACTCACGTGGTACTCATGGTGTCAAAGTTTCAGCTGGACACAGAGGAAGATAGGGGCTTATAGTTTTGCCTCCTAACTATTTACCTCAAGGGTAAAGTCAACAATAATAAAGCATAAGTACTCAACTCCAAGTTGATATATGAATATAGATCTTTCCCAAGCACATGACGGTAGCCAAGACAGAGGCAAGAATAGGGAATCGGTGAAGATCACCATGACTCTTACAAGGGCAAAAAGTAAAGGTACAAGATAGGCCCTTCGTAGAGGGAAGCATAGGCTGTCATGCGCTTTTGAGGTTTGAATGCGTGACCTCTTAGTGCGGAGGAACGTCCCTTTCTATTGCCTCCTGTGATAAAGAACTTTATTATGCGGTCTGTCGCTTTTATGTCTTCCTCATCACAGGTTCGTACAAAGCTTATTTTCCACACACTAATAGATCATACATATTAGAGAGCAATTTTTATTGCTTGCACCGATGACAACTTACTTGAAGGATCTTATTCAATCCATAGGTAGGTATGGTGGACTCTCATGGCAAAATTGGGTTGAAGGTTTATGGATGCACAAGTAGTATCTCTACTTGGTGCGGGAGTTTTGGCTAATATGAGGTGGAATCAATCGTCACATGCTAAGGGATCTCTAATCATGTAACATTGTTTGGAACCAAGCAAACACAATTCATTATGTTGTCTTCCTTGTCCAACATCTACTCCTAAGCATGTAATAGTTTGGTGAGTGCTCACAATTGTAAAAAGTGTCTAAGATGATATATTTATATGTGAGCCTCTCTTTCCTTATTACTTCTTATTAATTGCAACAATGACTGAGGTCTATGTTGATTTATTCTCAACAAGTTTCAATCATCATACATGTCATATGTGAAGTTATCACCTTCCATAAGATCATCTCATGATCTTTCATGCTATCGTTCTTTTCATACTTTTGATCATGGCACAAAGCAAAGACCTTGACTAAGATACTATTTATTATATAGCTCGTAAGCTCGAATACATCGGGGGAGACACAAAGGAAAAGACTCAAACTAAACACTAAAGACTTATTCCACTAAGAGAAGAAATAAAAACTGAAAAGGAAAGAACTAAAACAAAGGTAAAAGCAAAAGATATACAGGTGATACGATACGAAGGCAACTCCCCCAAGCTTGGCAAAATCCAAGGGGATTGCCCATACCAATGCTTAGTTGTCTTCCTTTGGTGGTGATGGTGGTGGAGTTGTTGCCTTTGATTCCAGGAGATCTATCAGTCTTTGATTTATACCTTTGAGATCTGTGACATGGTTTTCCAGCAAAACAACTTCATGAGAAAGGGAAATATTGCGAGACGAGTTGTTTCGCAAAACCTCAAGAGTTCAATCAAGGATGGATACAACACGTGGAGGAAGGGTTGGAGAAAATCTACTCCTTCAACGTCTTCAATGTTGAACATAGGTTGAACTTCCTCCCTAGCTTGGGTTTTCTCCCTAGCTTGGTCCCTGGCTTCCGTGACTTCTAATCTTTTCAAATTAGCATCTACTTCTTCATGAACTTGGTGAAGATCATTCTCCCCAACAGATTCCTGAGACATCTTTGCTCCAAATCTGCGGCAGACAACAAGTTTGAAACGAAAACAGAGGAAAACTATGCGATACGGAGATCAAAACCTTCGGGCGAATATATAATGTTTTTTTCTGGACCAGAAGGAGTGCTCCGCAAGAAAACGGAGTACGGGAGGCACACGAGGTGCCCACAAGCCCTCTAGCTGCCACCAGGGGGTAGGTGGCGGCTGCCAAGCTTGTGTCCGCCTCGTGCGCTCTCCGGACTGCTTTTTATTTTTCTAATTTTCCAAAAATTCCAAAACAGAGAAAATTTCCTATTGGAAAAGCTTCGGAGTCCAATTTCTTAGCGAAACAGATACCTCTTTGTTTTTAGGGTCTGAAACAGGCTGATAAACGTCCCTTATGTCCTCCTCTGGAGTTATGATATTGATTATATTGGTCTCAACATTTATGGGAGTACCAGAGATGTAATGCTTGATTCTTTGCCCATTCACTACTCTAGGAAAATTTTCTTCCATGTTATTGATTTTGATGGCACCGGAACGATATACTTCCTCAATGACATAAGGACCTTCCCATTTAGAGAGAAGCTTGCCTGTGAAGAATCTTAACCGAGAATTGTATAGCAGGACATAATCACCTACATTGAACTCTCGTTTCTGTATTCGTTTATCGTGCCATCTCTTAACCTTTTCCTCGAACAACTTGGCATTCTCATATGCCTCGGCCCTCCATTCATCTAACGAGCTGATATCAAACAACCGCTTCTCACCGGCAAGTTTGAAATCAAAGTTGAGCTCTTTGATTGCCCGATAAGCTTTGTGTTCCAGATCAAGAGGTTAATGACATGCCTTTCCGTAAACCATTTTATACGGCGACATGCCCATGGGATTCTTATAAGCAGTCCTATAAGCCCATAGTGCATCGTCAAGTTTGCTAGACCAATTCTTTCGAGATCTATTGACGGTCTTTTGTAGGATCAATTTGATCTCCCTATTACTCAACTCCACTTGACCACTAGACTGAGGATGATAAGGAGATGCAACTCTATGGTTGACATCATACTTAGCGAGCATCTTGCGGAAAACACCATGAATGAAGTGTGAACCGCCATCAGTCATCAAATATCTAGGTTCTCCAAATCTTGGGAAAATGACTTCTTTAAGCATCTTAATAGAGGTGTGGTGATCAGCATTTTTAGTGGGGATAGCTTCTACCCACTTAGTGACGTAATCCACAACAGCTAAGATGTAAGTGTACCCATTGGAACTCGGGAAGGGTCCCATATAATCAAAGCCCCAGACATCGAATGGTTCAATGACAAGTGAATAGTTCATAGGCCTTTCCTCACGCTTAATGATGTTCCCTATTCTTTGGCATTCGTCACAAGACAAGACAAACTTACGGACATCCTTGAAGAGAGTGGGCCAATAGAAACCTGATTGCAATACCTTATGGGCAGTTCTATCTCCAGCGTGGTGTCCTCCGTAGGCTTCGGAATGACACTTCTGCAAAATCTGTCCCTGTTCATGTTCAGGCACACAACGTCTAATAACACCATCTACTCCTTCCTTATAAAGGTGAGGATCATCCCAAAAGTAGTGTCTCAAATCAAAGAAGAATTTCTTCTTTTGCTGAGAGGTGAAACTAGGTGGTATGTATTTGGCTACGATATAATTTGCGTAATCAGCATATCATGGTGCACTATGTGAAGTGTGGATGACATTTAATTGCTCATCAAGAAAGCTGTCATCAATAGGTCGTGGGTCATCAAGGACATTCTCTAGCCTAGACAAGTTATCTGCTACAGGGTTATCAACACCCTTTCGATCAACGACGTGCAAATCAAATTCCTGTAGCAGGAGAACCCATCTGATCAGCCTAGGCTTAGCGTCCTTCTTCTCCATAAGGTACTTAATAACAGCATGATCAGAGTGAATAGTGACTTTGGAATCAACCACATAAGATCTGAACTTTTCACATGCAAACACGACTGCTAAAAACTCCTTTTCCGTAGTGGCATAGTTTCTTTGGGCACTGTCTAGAGTTTTACTAGCGTAGTGAATAACATTCAACTTCTTGTCAACTCTTTGTCCTAGAACAACACCAACAGCATAATCACTAGCGTCGCACATGATTTCAAAGGGCAAGTTCCAGTCAGGTGGTTCAACAATAGGTGCGGTTATCAAAGCCTTCTTAAGTATTTCGAAAGCTTCCTCACAATCCTCATCAAAAACAAAAGGAACATCCTTCTGCAAGAGGTTGGTAAGAGGCCTAGAAATCTTAGAGAAGTCTTTAATGAACCTTCTATAGAAACCAGCATGACCTAGGAAACTTCGTATACCTCTGATATCTGTGGGGCAAGGCATTTTCTCAATTGCATCAACCTTAGCCTTATCAACTTCAATGCCTCTTTCAGAAATTTTGTGTCCTAAGACGATACCTTCATTAACCATAAAGTGGCACTTCTCCCCATTCAAAACGAGGTTGGTATCTTCGCATCTCTGTAAGACTCGATCAAGGTTGCTGAGGCAATCATCAAAGGAAGACCCATAAACGGAGAAGTCATCCATGAAAACCTCGACAATCTTTTCACAAAAGTCAGAGAATATAGCCATCATGCATCTTTGAAAGGTGGCAGGTGCATTGCATAAGCCAAAAGGCATACGTCTATAATCAAAGGTACCGAAGGGGCAGGTGAAAGTGGTTTTCTCCTGATCAGATTGTGCAACAGGTATTTGCGAGAAACCTGAATAACCGTCTAGAAAGAAAAAGTGTGTGTGTTTGGATAGCCTTTCTAACATTTGGTCGATAAACGGCAAAGGATAATGATCTTTCCTGGTTGCCTTGTTCAGTTTCCGGAAGTTTATCACCATCCTATAGCCAGTAATAATCCTTTGTGGGATTAGTTCATCTTTATCATTAGGAATGATGGTGATACCTCCCTTCTTAGGTACGCAATGTACTAGACTTACCCAATCACTATGAGCAACAGGATAAATGATTCATGCTTCCAGAAGCTTTAATATTTCTTTTCTAACGACCTCTTTCATCTTAGGATTTAATCTCCTTTGATGATCAGCAACTGGTTTAGAATCAGGATCGGTTTTAATCTTGTGCTGACATAGAGTGGGACTTATACCCTTAAGATCATCAAGAGTATATCCAATAGCAGCACGGTGCTTCCTTAGAGTTTTTAGTAACTTCTTCTCTTCGTGCTCTGAGAGGAGAGCACTAATAATAATAGGATATATCTCCTTCTCATCAAGATAGGCATACTTAAGAGTATCAGGCAACTGTTTAAGCTCGAACACACGATCACCCTTTGGTGGGGGAGGATCCCCAAGCAGTTCAATAGGTAGATTTTTCTTGAGAATAGGATATTGTTCTAAGACAATTTTATCTATCCCATCTCTTTCCTCCATATGCATATCATTTTCATGCTCAAGCACATATTGCTCCAAAGGATCCGTAGGAGGTACGACAATAGAGGCAAGAGCAACGATTTCATCTCTACAAGACGACTCGTTTTCATGGGGTTGTCTTCCAAACTTGGAGAAGTTAAATTCATGAGACACACCGTCGAAACTAACAGTGACGGTGTGCTTAATGCAATCAATGTGAGCATTGACAGTGTTGAGAAAGGGTCTACCAAATATGATGGGACAAAAGCTATCTTGTGTAGTACAAAGGACGAGGAAATCAGTAGGATACTTCGTCTTACCACACAGGACTTCTACTTCTCTCAAAATTCCCAGAGGGCAGATAGTGTCTCTATTAGCTAGCGTAATAGTGACATCAATGGGTTCTAGCTCAGCAGGTGCAATCTCATCTTTCATTTCATCATATAAGGAATGGGGTATTGCACTAGCACTAGCACCCATATCACATAAGCCATGGTAACAGTGATCTCCTATCTTGACACAAACAACGGGTAGGCCAACTACAAGTCCGTATTTGTCTTCCGTGTGAGGTTTAGCAATTCTAGCGGAGTCCTCACAGAATTTGATAACATGTCCGTCTACATCTTCGGCTAAGAGATCTTTGATAATAGCAACACTAGGTTCAACTCTAATCTCCTCAGGGGGTGCAAGTGGTCTAATGTAAGCCCTACGTATCATAGTTGGAGATTTAGAATAATCCTTTATCCTAGCAGGGTATGGTGGTTTCTCAGTGTAGGCACAAGGAACAACAGGATCACTAAAAGCAATGACTTTCTCCTCAACTAGATTAGTTTTGACTATGTTGCTTTCTACAGGAGGATGATACTTAAACCACTTCTCTTTGGGAAGATCAACATGAGCAGCAAAAGATTCACATAGAGAAGCTACTATCTCAGAGTCAAGTCCATACTTAGCGCTAAAATCTCTAGAAGTGTTTGTCTCAACAAATAATTTAACGCAATCAAACTGGAAATTCATACCTGACTCCTTACCTTCCTCCAGCTCCCAATCTTCAGAGTTACGCTTGATTCTTTCCAATAAATTCCACTTGTGGTCAATATCCTTCTTCATAAAAGAACCGGTACAAGAAGTGTCAAGCATGGTACGATCTTCACCAGAAAGCAGAGCATAAAAGTTTTGAGTGATAATTTCTCTCGAGAGCTCATGATTGGGGCATGAATATACCATTGATTTAAGCCTCCCCCAAGCTTGAGCTATGCTTTCCCTGTCACGAGGCCAAAAGTTATAAATATAATTCCGATCACGATGTACTAAATGCATAGGATATAACTTTTGATGAAATTCCAATTTCAACCGATTGTAGTCCCATGATCCAGTATCATCACATAGCCTATACCATGTCAACGCCTTATCCTTCAAATATAAAGGAAAGACTTTCTTATTTACCTCATCCTCGGGCAAACCTGCAAGCTTAAATAAACCACAAACTTCATCTACATAGATCAGATGCAAGTCTGGATGTGAAGATCCATCTCTTGTAAAAGGATTAGCTAGCAGTTTCTCAAGCATACCCGAAGGAATTTCATAAAAGATATTTTCAGTAGGTACCTCAAGTTGAGGAACAACTCCTCGTGCTTCCATTCGTGGTGAAGTAACCCGAACAAACTCCTCAAAGGAATAGTTTCCATAGTGACAAGTGACAATAGATTTTAGCACAATATATAAATGTTTACTTACCAATTTCCACTTACCAAAGGCGCTTCACTCCCCGGCAAGGGCGCCAAAAAAGAGTCTTGATGACCCACAAGTATAGGGGATCAATCTTAGTCCTTTAGATAAGTAAGAGTGTCGAACCCAACGAGGAGGAGAAGGCTGTGATAAACGGTTTTCAGCAAGGTAATAACTACAAGCACTGAAAGTAGCGGTAACAAGTGATGGTGTAGTGAGGTGAGACGTAGCAAGAGAAAAGTAACAAGTAGTAGCAATGGTGCAGAAAGTGGCCCAATCCCTTTTGCAGCAAGGGACAAGCCTGAACAAAGTCTTATAGGAGGAAAAACGCTCCCGAGGACACACGGGAATTTCTGTCATGCTAATTTCATCATGTTCATATGATTCGCGTACGTTACTTTGATAGTTTGATATGTGGGTGGACCGGCGCTTGGGTACTGCCCTTACTTGGACAAGCATCCCACTTATGATTAACCCCTCTCGCAAGCATCCACAACTACGAAAGAAGAATTAAGACAACGTCTAACCATAGTATTAAACTAGTGGATCCAAATCAGCTCCTTACGAAGCAACGCATAGACTGGGGTTTAAGCTTCTGTCACTCCAGCAACCCATCATCTACTTACTACTCCCCAATGACTTCCTCTAGGCCCAAATATGGTGAAGTGTTATGTAGTCGATGTTCACATAAAACCACTAGAGGAAAAGACAACATACAGCATATCAAAATACCGAACGAATATCAAATTCACATGACTATTATCAGCATGACTTATCCCATGTCGTCAGGAATAAAAGGAACTACTCATATGCATAATCATAATCATGATCAGAGGTGTAATGAATAGCATCAAGGATCTGAACATAAACTCTTCCACCAAGTAATCCAACTAGCATCAACTACAAAGAGTAATCAACACTACTAGCAAACTTACAAGTACCAACGGAGTCGCGAGACGGAGATTGGTTACAAGAGATGAACTAGGGATTGGAGAGGAGATGGTGCTGATGAAGATGTTTATGAAGATGCCTCCCCTTCGACGAGAGGAGTGTTGGTGATGACGATGGCGACGATTTCCCCCTCCGGGAGGGAAGTTTCCCCGGCAAGATCGTCCTGCCGGAGCTCTAAATTGGATCTGCTCAAGTTCCACCTCGTGGCGGCGGCGAAACCACAAAAAAGCTCCCAATTGATTTTTTCTGGAACGAAACCCTTCATATAGCAAAAGAGGGGGGCCAGTGGGCCGTCAGGGAACCCACAAGCCTTGTAGCCGCCACGAGGGGGGTGGCGGCTACCAGGCTTGTGGTGTCACATCCCTGGAACCCTAACCAAAGTATAGCATTGTGCTCATATCTTCTTTGCATTGCATCCAAGAAAATTGCAACAAGATCAAAGCAAGTGGTGAAGTAAAACTTAAAAAACCCTAGCCACTTCTCAAATTCAAAGAAATTCCAAACTTGTTAAAATCAATGAACCCAAAATGGCCTAAAGAAAAGTTCAACTTTTCTAATAATTCTTGAAAGCAAATAATCAGGGGAAAAAATATTTTTAAAACAGATTTGGCATTTTATTTAAATTCAAAAAGCTACTGAATTTAAGTTTAAATTTGAATTCAAAAACTTTAAGTTTTCAAAAATGTTGAAAACTTCAGGAATGGTTGGAAATATTCCAACTATTATTCTGGTGTGTTCAAAATATTTTTATAAACTATTTTGGAGCTGAAATAAATAGCAAATCAAAATAGTTAGCAAATCAGAAAACAAAACAAGAAAAAAATAGCAAAACACTTACCTGTCGCTTACCTGGCCCAGACCCAGCTCCCCTGTGTCGTCTTCCTCCTCGCCAGTGGGCAGCAGCAGGTGGCCGCCGCGACGCCCGACGCCTCCACGCAACTCTCTGCTTGCCTGGACGTCTCGGTGCGCTGGCAAGGAAGGGATAACCTCCCCGAGCATGACCCTATCCATCCCCGCGATCCATTCCTCCCCTCTCCATTGACGCCATTGACACGAGGTCGAGCTCGAGCTGCCCGAGCCTCTGGCCACAGGTTCTTTCCTCTGAGTGCTCCATTCGCTCCGCCTCGACAAGCTGGTCGTCCGTGCCAAAGAAGAAGACCCCCCGAGCCCTGCAACGCCCACGGCACTGCCGTCTTCAAGCTTCGGCCGCCAGCGATCTTCGTTGGATTTGTCACCCACAGCGCCTCCCCGAGCCGTCTAAGCCCTCCACTGCACTCCCCGTGAGCTTGCGCTCGTTTCCCCTCTTCTTCCCCTCGGTTTCGTGCACCCTAGCCACTAAACCGACGAGCCCGAGTTCCGGCCGTCGCCTCAGCTCGTCGCCGGTGACCTCCGGTCCTCCCCAGTCCTCCGTGAGGACAGTTCTGGATGAGGCCGAGCCTGGGGATCCTCCCAGTGCTCTCGGCCCTCGTTCCCGAGCACCACAGCCATTTCCGGCGACTCTCCGGCAAAGATCTGCCGCGGATCTGGTCGCCGCCGGCCAGTCTCTGGCAGGCGATGACCTGGCCTCGGTAATCCACGTTTAAAACTCTAAGCAGTCACTAACCAGTGGGCCCCATGCATAAGTCAAACGCAATCAGGGGCTGGTCAGCGCGGGGTTAACCCTGTGAGGCTGACTAGTGGGTCCCTCGTGTCGGGTTTGACCTCACCAGGTCAGCCGACGGCTGACGCCATGCTGACGTGGGCCTAACGCAATAAGTAGCTTTTCTGTTTTAAAAGAATTCCAGAAAATACCCAAAACTTCTAAAAAATCATAGAAATTTATCTGTAACTCCAATGAAAATAATTTATATATGAAAAAGTATCATAAAAATCCAAGGAATCTGAATATGTCATTTTCAAACATGTTTGAAAATGTTACTGGACCAAACATGTAGAATAATGAATAGGTTAAATTTAATAAATGCTTTGGAGTTGGAATTTGAAAATCATTTGAATTCCACTTCAAATGATATGATCAAACATTGTTCAAACACAACCAGCAACTTAACATATCAATCCCATGCATGTTAAAAACAAGTTGATCTGAGCATCCGGTCGAATCAATTAAAATGGTATTCGAGAATACCTCGTTTGAAGTGATATTTGAATCTGATTCAAATCAACTTCAAACTTAATAAATGATAGCTACATTAGCATACCACCATGCATATTCATGCCATGCTCATGCATCATTTTGTTGCATATAATTGTTATTGATTGATGTCATTTCTATCGGTAGGCTCCGCTCCTCCGGATTCCGCCGAATATCCGACTGACGGATATTGTTCCTCTGCTGAGCAACAAGGCAAGCAACCATTTTGATCATCCCGATAAATCCCATGTTCTCGCTCCTGCACTTCATTATTGCATTAGGATCTAATGCTTCAAATGCTTTTGCCACGTTAGCTGAACCCACTTCCATTGCATGACCTGTCCTTGTCACAGTAAATAGATGAACCTTGCAACCTAGCATACCTGGTAGTTGCTTGAGCCATGATGTGCCTTATCCTGCTATGCACGCTATGCTTAGAGTTGTGTATGGTCTGTCATCTGGGAGATGAACAGAATTGTGAGAATGTGTTCAGTAAGTAAAGGTTGTGTGTTGAACCTGATTTGGTAAAGGTACCGGTGAAAGGTTATGTAGGAGTACATGGAGGGTTGTTTCATTAGAACCGTCCTGAGGAACTGAGTTCCGTGTATGTAATCCAAGACGAGATACTACCACATGCTGGGCCCTGAAATAGACCCCGCTCGACTTATTAATCGCTTAGTACTCGGTCCAGGAGTTGCAAGTAGTTTCTGGTGTTTATAGTCATGCTGGAGGCCGTGCATAGTGCTGACCTGAGAGATAGGCTGTGATGCGGTAGGCAGTGGCACCCGGATGGTGGGCTTGGGAACCCTGCGCACATCGTTTCGGGCCGTGGCGGAAACCTCGGCCGGACTTCCGTGCGGGTTACCCTCAGATAGGCGATATACCTGGACTAAGTATTAGTGTGGTTAACGGTCGTGGCCGACTCCCTCGCTGGGCTTCCGCTTGAAGGTTGCCGAGGTGCATGACGTGCACATGGCCAAGTGGCGAGAGCGTGTGTGAAGAAGTACACCCCTGCAGGGTTATGATCTATTCGAATAGCCGTGTCCGCGGATATGGACTACTTGGAGACATATGTTGTTCATAGATAACTTCAATGGCTACTCATAAAATTGTCAAGATAAGCGTGAGTGTCGTGGACGGCATTTCCGTATGGAGACGGAATGATTCCACGATGGAGTATTGTTGTGGTGTTAGTGGACTCGTGTGCGAGAAATCAAGTTGTCAAAAATTGTTTTAAAATGCAAGTTGTCTAGCCACGAGTCAAATGCTGGCTTTCCGCATGAAACCCCACAATTCCTTATTGATACTTGCATGAGTAGATAGTTATCCTAAAGTCTTGCTGAGTACCTCCGTACTCATGGTTGCTTAATAATTGTTGCAGAGGTTGTTAATGACCCTAATGGAGGGTTCTTCCTAGACATCGACGACGACGAGTAGCTGGTATCCCAGCTACAATCTGGCCCTAGGGTGGGTCTGTAGTATAGTCAGGCCACGTGCCTTCTAGTTTCACCTGTCTGTACTCAGACAGTTTATTTGCTTCCGCTGGCTTGTAACTTGAATGACTGTGATGATGGGTCGTGAGACCCCTACTGTGTAATATTATGTGTGTGGCTCTTCCGAGCCTTTTAAATAAAGCTTGTATGTTTATGGTTATGTTGTGATGCCATCGATGTATCTATACATATCGGTATGCCATGCGTGCGTGTGTCGTACTTGATATGTATGGGGTTCGATTACCTAGCCGTAGACTTTAGTAGCATTCCTTACAGGGAAATGCCCCTTTGTGATCCAACGAGCCATGGTAGCTCGCTACTGCTCCGGACACATTGGTTGACCCGTGTGTGTCCTTCTTAGCTGTTGTGTCTGTCCCCTTTGGGGAAATGTCACGAGATGTAATGGAGTCCTTGTAGCTTGCTACGACTTGTCTACATTCGCTGGTGACCGACACCTGCTTTGCTGGGTCATGTATGCATGTCCCTGTGCGGAACTGCCAGTTTGGTTTATGACTAGACATGTCGATCCGGGTTCTTTGTCATTGGATTGCTAGCGACACAATTGCATACGCGAGTCAAAGGCGCAAACGGTCCCGGCTAAGGTAAGGCTGCAGCCGTGGGGTTAACCGTGCGTGAGACCGCAAAGAGATGCGATGTGTTACAGGCTGGATTCCTATGGCTTAGGATCGGGGTCCCGACAGCATTGGTATCAGAGCCTGACTGACTGTAGGACTGCTAAGCCAAACTGGTCGAAGTTGAGTCTAGAATTGCTTTAGTTATATATAAGGGAATTGTTTGTGGAAGGGAACGTAAGACTCTTGTTCTCTTCTCAAGTTATTCTATTCTGGTCATCCTCGTCTTTTCTGCGGGAATTAAGGACTAGGTTACTCATCTTCTTCTAGGCTCGTGTTTCTGATCGGTAGATTATAGGACTACGGGCCGAGAGATATTTGGGTTTCTTTTATCCCTAGGAAAAAGGAAGTAAGTTTGATGGTCAAAGAATTGAACTTGATAGTTGAGTGGTTACGCTATCCTATTTTTGGGGTTGTCTCAAAATTGTTTTTGAGCATTTACAGCCGTTATATTGCACAATTTTTCATTCAGAGCTCTAATGCTTTTGCATTACTCTATATTTTCAGATGTCTGGCCGTCCTTCTCGTCAGGTGGTTCGTCTGACCAGGTGCATTGATGTGCCGGGTCGTACGGCCATGCTGGTCAGGGTGATGTCGGTGTGCGGTTACCGCTGGTACCCAGAGTACACAATGGAGGAACAGTACCGAGACTTCAACCAGAGCCAGTATATCTGCACTGTTAGGGTATTTCCAGACTACCCTGGAGCTGAGGAGCCAATCCATTGGTCCTATGGATTGGGAGTCACTGTTGACATGGCAGTACAAGATGCTGCCTATTCAATGCTGACCATTATGAGGGCGAGACATGCACTGCTGCAGAATTCAGAGTTCTGCTATGTTCCTGCCTCTCAGCCAGGTGAAGAGGGATACCTTAGCGGGGTCTATTTTGATTCCTCTATGGAGGATCCACTATTGCAGTCCACTGCTGATATGCTAGAGAACAGAGACAGGGATGCTTGTGCTCTCCGCATGGAGCTTTATGCTACACGTGCCCGTCTGTGGACGGCTTTGACGCAGCTGGCATCGGTAGTCCAGACAGGGTATGGAGATATGGAGATGCTGAACCCTGTTAGGACCCATCTTCCAGCCCATGTTGACTGGCCCGCTATAGGAGGAGTCACCCATCACCAGGGACCCCTACTACCACCAGTCAGGGGACCAAGGCCACATCCGTGTCCTTATGGATCCCAGGGATCTCAGGCCAGAGTATTTCCTAATCCGCAGGTTGAGCTTCCGGGCCATGGAGGCAATCTTTATGAGATGTTCTATGCGGATGCCTGAACCGTGAGTGGAAGGATAGTATGGTAGTAGCTGTACGTTCACAGTCCTGTGTGACTTGTGAAGTATGCTTGTGATGTGAAATGAATTTCGGAGGCCTAGATAAATAATGTATAGGAAGCTTGTAAGCCTCTGATGAGTAGTTTCATAATTTCAGTAGTTTGCTCTTCGGTTAAGGTTGTACTGAACTATGTAAGGGTGTGTATGAACCACGGTGTATATATAGCAGTTGCTTGTTACCATGTTGTTCGGATATTCATTTCCGCATTCCATGTGTTCAGTGCATTCTTAATCCATAGCTAGTATTGATAATGATATTGGTCTAAGCTGTGAGTTTGTTTGTCAGGATGGTGTTTACCAGGTTGAACCGTGCCCCTGCTCATGAGCAAGGCGAGGGTAGTCAAGCGTCGCAGGAAGACCTGCCTCACCCGCCCTCTCTGGCGGAAGTTATGCTTGAGGCAGAGAGGAACAAAAGGGAGACCAACTGACTGTTAGAGCGTATTGAGCAAAATACGGCTCGTCAGCCTAGGAATGTTGCAGTGTCCCTCAATGACTTTGTGAAGCTGAATCCTCCAAAGTTCCATCACTCCGTCTATCCCCTCGACGCTGATGATTGGTTGTGCAGTAACTCACGTAAGATTCGCTCTGCGAATGTTTCTGAGGCCGACAAGGTGACCTTTGCGGCGTATTTTCTAGAAGGACCCTCCAATCTGTGGTGGGAGAACTTTGAAGCTATGCGTCCTGCTGAACCAGCAGCCACATGGGCAGACTTTAGTGCAGCCTTCCATCTGCACCATATTCCAGAGGGCCTGATGGACAGAAAGAGAGAGGAGTTATGTGCATTCACCCAGGGAAAGTTGACCGTGGATGCATATAGTCGCGAGTTCGGTAACCTCGCCCGCTATGCAACAAAGGAGGTGTCTACTGATGCCAAGAAGCAAGCAAGATTCCGTAAGGGTCTGAGCCCTGAGCTTCGTCGTGATTTGCGCCTCCACGGATGTACAAGCTTCCAAGCCCTGGTCAACAAGGCGATCAGTGCCGAGACTGGTCATACCGACTTCGAAGCCACAAAGAAGAACTCCCGTGACTTTGGCTCGTCATCTGGTTCCGCGTTTCCAAAACGCAGGCCGTGGGTTCCAAACAGTTCTCTGCCGCCAAGATACACTCCGAGGCCATCCTACGTGGCGCCTCAGACGAATCAGACCAACCCTCCAGCAAAAACCTATGGTGGTCCAGCTAGCAATGCTGCACCATGTGCCAACCAAGTGATATGCTACAAGTGTGGAGAACCAGGGCACTATTCCCGTGAGTGTCCTCAGAATGTGGGTGCCAAGCAACCCGGAAAGTCCGTCGGGCAAGGCAAGTCAGGCAAAGCTTACTATGTGAAGCCAACTCCTCCACGTGGTCGTGTGAACTATGTCTCAGCAGAAGAAGCTGCAGAGGATCCCGACGTCATACTGGGTACGCTTCTTGTTAATCATCACCCAGCGTCTGTTCTTTTTGACACTGGGTCTTCTCATTCCTTCATTTCAGAAAGTTATGCACAGTTGCATAACATGTCTTTTTGTGATATGCCAATTCCATTGGTTGTCCAGACTCCTGGTAGCAAGTGGCAAACCTCTAGGATAACCTATGACAATGAAATTCTAGTAGACAGGCTAGTTTTTCTAGCCTCATTGATAACCCTGAAATCTTCGGATATTAATATCATCTTGGGTATGGACTGGATGTCAGCTTACTATGCCAAGATTGATACTCATTCTAGAAATGTTCAGCTTACCCATCCCTCGGGTGAGATAGTCAATATCTCTACTCGAGTTGCCAAATGCCAACTCTATTCCCTCAATGCCAACCCTCTTCCGGAACTTGAAGACATTCCGGTAGTCCGTGACTTCCCGGATGTTTTTCCACAGGAACTGCCAGGAATTCCACCTGACAAAGATGTAGAGTTCGTGATAGATCTTGTTCCGGGAACTGTTCTAATAGCCAGAAGACCATATAAGATGGCACCACAGAAGCTAGCCAAACTTAAGAAGCAACTAGATGAGGCCTTGAATAAAGGTTTCATTCGTCCTAGCTCTTCTCCTTGGGCTTGCCCCGTCCTATTCGTCAAGAAGAAAGACGGAACGGATCGGATGGTTGTAGATTACCGACCAGTTAATCTGGTCACCATAAAGAACAAGTATCTGCTCCCCAGGATCAACGACTTGTATGATCAGCTCGCTGGATCCTCAGTCTTCTCAAAAATGGATTTGAGGTTGGGATACCATGAAATCAAGATCAAGAACGGGGACATTCCAAAAACGGCTTTTGTTACTCGTTATGGCCAATACGATTACACCGTCATGTCCTTCGGTTTAACCAATGCTCCAGCCACCTTCTCTCGTCTGATGAATTCAATCTTCATGGAGTATTTGTATAAATTCGTCGTGGTATACCTCGATGATATTCTCATCTACTCGAAGAACGAACAAGAACATGCCGAGCATCTAAGGCTGGTATTGATGAAACTTCGAGAGCATCGCCTTTATGCCAAGTTTTCAAAATGTGAATTTTGGTTACCAGAAGTGACCTATCTAGGTCACGTAATCTCTGGTAAGGGTATTGTTGTCAATCCCGAGAGAGTTCAAGCCGTCCTTGATTGGACTCAACCTGAGTCGGTTAAGCAAGTTAGGAGTTTTCTTGGTCTAGCGAGCTATTGTCGCCGCTTTGTCGATAATTTCTCCAAGGTTGCAAAGCCTCTAACTAAACTCCTCAAGAAGGATAAAAAGTTCAAGTGGACACCACAGTGTGAGCATAGTTTTCAGGAACTGAAAAGGCGCCTGACTTCCGCACCTGTGTTGCTACCACCAGATGTTTCTAAGGACTTTGTTATCTATTGTGACGCCTCGTGACAAGGATTAGGATGCATTCTCATGCAAGATCGTCATGTGATTGCATACGCATCTCGACAGTTGCGTCCACATGAGGATAATTATCCCACACATGATCTTGAACTTGCAGTTGTAGTCCATGCACTAAAAACCTGGCGACATTACCTTCTGGGTAATCGTTGCCAAATATTCACTGATCACCAAAGTCTGAAATATATCTTCACCCAGCCGGATTTGAATCTCAGACAAAGACGGTGGGTTGAGTTGATCTCGGATTACGACTTAGGGATAACTTACACCCCGGGGAAGGCCAATGTTATGGCTGATGCACTAAGTCGTGCATCTTATTGTAACAATTTGATGCTACAACGAGGTCAACCACATCTCTATGAGGAATTTCGGAAGTTAAATCTTCATATTGTTCCTCAAGGATTCCTTTCTACCCTGGTGGCGAAGCCTACCCTTAGGGATCAAATTATAGCTGGCCAAAAGCGTGATAAGGGGATATCACGGATCAAGGAGAATATTATTAGCGGAAACGCTAATGAATTCTCCATGAATGATCAAGGTGTTGTGTTCTTCCAGAATCGTCTAGTGATTCCTAAGAACCCACATCTAAGGCAGTTAATCCTTAAGGAGGCTCATGATTCTCCTCTCACCATTCATCCCAGTAGTACTAAGTGTTAGGAATAAGCAACTTGTATTACCATGAGGCCATAGGCCGATATATATACATGTACAGGTGATGGACTATATGCAGGAAAACCCCTTATATATTGGGATAAATACAAAAGGGTACATGACTTGTATTATAACTCTAACACCCCCCCCCCCTCAAACTCATGGTGGATGAACAACACTGAGTTTGGAGAGATAAAAGCCATGTTGTGGCACTGCCGCTTGAGTCATGTTAGTATATAAATTGCATGAAGAGGCTCCATGCTGATGGATCTTTACTCACCTGATTTCGAATCACTTGTGACATGCAAATCATACCACATGAGCAAGGCCTTGTTTTCATTGAGATGAAACAAGATAGTAACTTGTTGGAAGTGATACATTTTGATGTATGCAGTCCAGTGAGTGCTGAGGCACGCAGTGGATATCATTATGTTCTTACTTCACTGACGACTTGAGTAGATACAGGAGTATTTACTTAATGAATCACAAGTCTGAAATATTGAAAAGTTCAATTCTGTTTCAGAGTGAAGTTCGTCGTAACAAGAGGATAAACTGTCTACGATATGATCATAGAAATGAATATCTGAGTTGCGAGTTTTTGGTACACAGTTAAGACAATGTGGAAATTGTTTCAGAGTTCGTGCCACCTGGAACATCATGGTGTGATGATGTGTCTGAACGTCATAGCCACGCACTATTTAGTATGGTGCATGCTGTGATGTCTCTTATCGAATTACCACTATCGTTTATGGGTTATGCATTAGAGACAACCACATTCACTTTAAATAGGGCACCGCGTATTTCCGTTGAGATGACACAGTATAGACTGAGGTTTAGAGAAATCTAAACTGTCGTTTCTTGAAAGTTTGGGGCTTCGAAACTTATGTGAAAAAGTTTCAGTCTGATAAGCTCGAACCCAAAGCGGATAAATGCATCTTCATAGGATATCCAAAACAGTTGGGTACATCTCCTATCTCAGATCCAAAAGCAAAGTGTTTGCTTCTAGAAACGGATCCTTTCTCGAGAAAAGGTTTCTCTTGAAAGAATTGAGTGGGAGGGTAGTAGAACTTGATGAGGTTATTAAAACCATCACTTCAACCAGTGTGTAGCAGGGCATAGGAAGTTGTTCCTGTGGCGCCTACACTAATTGAAGTGGAAGCTGATGATGGTGATCATTGAGCTTCGAATCAAGTTACTACAAACCTCGTAGGTCGACAAGGTCGCGTACTGCTGCAGAGTAGTACGGTAACCCTGTCTTGGAGGTCATGTTGTTGAGCAACAGTGAACCTACGAGTTATGGAGAAAGCGATGGTGGGCCCAGATTCCGACAAATGGCTGGAAGCCATGAAATCCGAGAGAGGATCCATGTGTGAAAACAAAGTGTAGACTTTGGTAGAACTACTTGATGGTCATGGGACTATTGGGTAAAATGGATCCTTAAAAGAAGACAGACGATGATGGTGATAAGTCACTATTAAGAAAAGCTCGACTTGTCGCAAAGATGTTTTCGACAAGATCAAACAGTTGACTATGATGAGTCTTTCTCACTCGTAGCGATGCTAAAGGTCTGTTAGAATTATGTTAGTAGTTGCTGCATTATTTATGAAATATTGCACGTAAGATGTCAAAACATTGTTTCCTCGACGGTTTCCTTGAGCAAACATTGTATGTGATACAACCAGAAGGTTTTGTCGATCCTAAAGATACTAGCAAGTATGCAAGCTCCAGTGATCCTTCAATGGACTGGTGCAAGCATCTCGGAGTTGGAATAAGCACTTTGATGAGATGATCAAAGATTTTGGGTGTGTACAAGGTTTATGATAAACTTGTATTTCCAAAGAAGTGAGTGGGAGCACTATAGAATTTCTGATAGGTATATGTGGTTGACATATTGTGGATCAGAAGTAATGTAGAATTTCTGTAAAGCATACAAGGTTGTTTGAAAGAAGTTTTCAAAGGAGTACCTGGATTACGCTACTTGAAGGTTGAGCATCAAAGATCTATGGAGATAGATCGAAAGCGCTTAATAGAAGTTTCAACAAGATGCATGCCTTGACAAGTTTTTGAAAGAGTTCAAAATAGACCAGCAAAGAAGGAGTTCTTGGTTGCGTTGTGAGGTGTGAATTTGAGTAAGACTCAAAACCCGACCACGGCAGAATAAAGAGAATAGACGAAGGTCGTCTTCTATGCCTTAGCCGTAGAATCTAAAGTATGCCATGCTGTGTACCGCACCTGAAGTGTGCCTTGACTCAAAGTATGTTGAGAGGTACAGAGAGTGATCCATGATTGAATCACTAGCAGCGGTCAATATTTATCCTTAGTAACAAATGGACTAAGGAATTTTTCTCGATTATGGAGGTGGTTAAAGAGTTCGTTGTAAAGGGTTACGTCGATGCAAGCTTTGACACTAATCTGAATAACTATGAGTAGTGAAACGGATTCATATAGTAGAGTGGATATTTGGAGCATTTCCGAATAGCACGTAGTAGCAGCATCTATAAGATGACATAAAGATTTGTAAAGAACGCACGGATCTGAAATTTTCAGAACCGTTGACTAAAACCTCTCTCACAAGCAAGACATGATCAGACCCCATAACTATATGGGTGTTGGATTCGTTGGAATCACATGGTGATGTGAACTAGATTATTGACTCTAGTGCAAGTGGGAGACTGTTGGAAATATGCCCTAGAGGCAATAATAAATTAGTTATTATTATATTTCTTAGTTCATGATAATCGTTTATTATCCATGCTATAATTGTATTGATTGGAAACACAATACTTGTGTGGATACATAGACAAAACACTGTCCCTAGTAAGCCTCTAGTTGACTAGCTCGTTGATCAAAGATGGTCAAGGTTTCCTGGCCATAGGCAAGTGTTGTCACTTGATAACGGGATCACATCATTAGGAGAATCATGTGATGGACTAGACCCAAACTAATAGACGTAGCATGTTGATCGTGTCATTTTGTTGCTACTGTTTTTCTGCGTGTCAAGTATTTATTCCTATGACCATGAGATCATATAACTCACTGACACCGGAGGAATGCTTTGTGTGTATCAAACGTCGCAACGTAACTGGGTGACTATAAAGATGCTCTACAGGTATCTCCGAAGGTGTTAGTTGAGTTAGTATGGATCAAGACTGGGATTTGTCACTCCGTGTGACGGAGAGGTATCTCGGGGCCCACTCGGTAATACAACATCACACACAAGCCTTGCAAGCAATGTAACTTAGTGTAAGTTGCGGGATCTTGTATTACGGAACGAGTAAAGAGACTTGCCGGTAAACGAGATTGAAATAGGTATGCGGATACTGACGATCGAATCTCGGGCAAGTAACATACCGAAGGACAAAGGGAATGACATACGGGATTATACGAATCCTTGGCACTGAGGTTCAAACGATAAGATCTTCGTAGAATATGTAGGATCCAATATGGGCATCCAGGTCCCGCTGTTGGATATTGACCGAGGAGTCTCTCGGGTCATGTCTACATAGTTCTCGAACCCGCAGGGTCTGCACACTTAAGGTTCGACGTTGTTTTATGCGTATTTGAGTTATATGGTTGGTTACCGAATGTTGTTCGGAGTCCCGGATGAGATCACGGACGTCACGAGGGTTTCCGGAATGGTCCGGAAACGAAGATTGATATATAGGATGACCTCATTTGGTTACCAGAAGGTTTTCGTGCATTACCGGAAAAGTTTCGGGCTCATCGGTAGTGTACCGGGAGTGCCGGGAGGGGTGCCGGGGACCATCGGGAGGGGTGTCACGCCCCAAGGGGTCTCATGGGCTATGGGAAGAGATAAACCAGCCCCTAGTGGGCTGGAATAAGTTCCCACTAAGGCCCATAAGGTTTGAGAAGGAAAAAACACAAGGTGGAAAGAGTTTCCAAGTGGGAAGGTGGAATCCTACTCCAAGTAGGATTGGAGTAGGACTCCTCCACCTCCAATTTCGGCCAAACCTTTAGGTTTTGAGGCTGCCTCCTCCCCTCCCTCCCACCTATATATACGGAGGTTTTAGGGCTGATTTGAGACGACTTTCTCACGGCTGCCCGACCACATACCTCCATAGTTTTTCCTCTAGATCGCGTTTCTGCGGAGCTCGGGCGGAGCCCTGCTGAGACAAGATCATCACCAACCTCCGGAGCGCCGTCACGCTGCCGGAGAACTCTTCTACCTCTCCGTCTCTCTTGCTGGATCAAGAAGGCCGAGATCATCGTCGAGCTGTACGTGTGCTGAACGCGGAGGTGCCGTCCGTTCGGTACTAGATCGTGGGACTGATCGCAGGATTGTTCGCGGGGCGGATCGAGGGACGTGAGGACGTTCCACTACATCAACCGCGTTCTCTAACGCTTCTGCTGTACGATCTACAAGGGTACGTAGATCACTCATCCCCTCTCGTAGATGGACATCACCATGATAGGTCTTCGTGCGCGTAGGAAAATTTTTGTTTCCCATGCGACGTTCCCCAACAGGAAGTGTTTCCAAGGTTGATATGATCAAACGTCGCACACTCCCTCTACCATCGGGATTGGTGTTAAACCTAAATAATTGTTATTTGGTGCTTGCGTTAAGCATGAACATGATTGGATCGTGTTTATTGCAATACGATTATTCATTTAAAGAGAATAATGGTTACTCTATTTGCTTGAATAATCACCTTCAATGGTTTATTGAATCTCGATCGTAGTGTTACACATGTTCATGATATTGGTGCCAAAAGAAACAAGGTAATGATGATAGTACCACTTACTTGTGGCACTGCCGCTTGAGTCATGTTGGTATAAATTGCATGAAGAGGCTCCATGCTGATGGATCTTTACACTCACTTGATTTTGAATCACTTGTGACATGCAAATCATAACACATGAGCGAGGCCTTGTTTTCATTGAGATGAAACAAGATAGTAACTTGTTGGAAGTGATACATTTTGATGTATGCAGTCCAATGGGTGCTGAGGCACGCAGTGGATATCATTATGATCTTACTTCAATGAAGATTTGAGCAGATACAAGAGTATTTACTTAATGAATCACAAGTCTGAAATATTGAAAAGTTCAATTCTGTTTCGGAGTGAAGTTCGTCGTAACAAGAGGATAAACTGTCTACGATATGATCATAGAAATGAATATCTGAGTTACGAGTTTTGGTACGCAGTTAAGACAATGTGGAAATTGTTTCGCAGTTCATGCCACCTGGAACATCATAGTGTGATGATGTGTCTGAACGTCATAGCCACCCACTATTTGGTATGGTACATGTTATGATGTCTATTATCGAATTACCACTATCGTTTATGGGTTATGCATTAGAGACAACCGCATTCACTTTAAATAGGGCACCGCGTATTTCCGTTGAGATGACACAGTATAGACTGGGCTTTAGAGAAATCTAAACTATCGTTTCTAGAAAGTTTGGGGCTTCGACACTGATGTGAAAATTTTTAGTCTGATAAGCTCGAACCCAAAGCGGATAAATGCATCTTCATAGGATATCCAAAACAGTTGGGTACATCTCCTATCTCAGATCCGAAAGCAAAGTGTTTGTTTCTAGAAATGGATCCTTTCTCGAGGAAAGGTTTCTCTCGAAAGAATTGAGTGGGAGGGTGGTAGAACTTGATGAGGTTATTGAACCATCACTTCAACCAGTGTGTAGCAGGGCGCAAGAAGTTGTTCCTGTGGCGCCTACACCAATTGAAGTGAAAGCTGATGATGGTGATCATCGAGCATCGGATCAAGTTACTACAAAACCTCGTAGGTTGACAAGGTCGCGTACTACTGCAAAGTGGTACGGTAACCCTGTCTTGGAGGTCATGTTGTTGAGCAACAGTGAACCTACGAGTTATGGAGAAAGCAATGGTGGGCCCAGATTCCGACAAATGGCTGGAGGCCATGAAATCCGAGAGAGGATCCATGTATGAAAACAAAGTGTAGACTTTGGAAGAACTACTTGATGGTCATAGGACTATTGAGTAAAGATGGATCTTTAAAATGAAGACAGACGATGATGGTGATAAGTCACTATTAAGAAAATCTCGACTTGTCGCAAAGATGTTTCCAACAAGATCAAACAGTTGACTATGATGAGACTTTCTCACTCGTAGCGATGCTAAAAGTATGTTAGAATTATGTTAGTAGTTCCTGCATTATTTATGAAATATTGCACATAGGATGTCAAAACATTGTTTCCTCGACGGTTTCCTTGAGCAAACATTGTATGTGATACAACGAGGAGGTTTTGTCGATCCTAAAGATACTAGCAAGTATGCAAGCTCCAGCGATCCTTCAATGGACTGGTGCAAGCATCTCGGAGTTGGAATGTACACTTTGATGAGATGATCAAAGATTTTGGGTTTGTACAAGGTTTATGAGAAACTTGTATGTCCAAAGAAGTGAGTGGGAGCACTATAGAATTTCTGATAAGTATATCTGGTTGACATATTGTGGATCAGAAGTAATGTAGAATTTCTGTAAAGCATACAAGGTTGTTTTAAAGGAGTTTTTCAAAGGAATACCTGGATTGCGCTACTTGAACGTTGAGCATCAAAGATCTATGGAGATAGATCGAAAGCGCTTAATAGAAGTTTCAACAAGATGCATGCCTTGACAAGTTTTTGAAGGAGTTCAAAATAGATCAACAAAGAAGGAGTTCTTGGTTGCGTTGTAAGGTGTGAATTTGAGTAAGACTCAAAACCCGACCCCGGCAGAATAAAGAGAATAGACGAAGGTCGTCTTCTATGCCTTGGCCGTAGAATCTGAAGTATGCCATGCTGGGTACCGCACCTGATGTGTGCCTTGCCTCAAGTATGTTGAGAGGTACAGAGAGTGATCCATGATTGAATCACTAGCAGCGGTCAAAATTTATCCTTAGTAACTGATGGATTAAGGAATTTTTCTCGATTATGGAGGTGGTTAAAGAGTTCGTTGTAAAGGGTTACGTCGATGCAAGCTTTGACACAAATCTGAATAACTATGAGTAGTGAAACGGATTCGTATAGTAGAGTAGATATTTGGAGTATTTCCGAATAGCACATAGTAGGAGCATCTATAAGATGACATACAGATTTGTAAAGAACACACGGATCTGAAAGTTTCAGAACCGTTGACTAAAACCTCTCTCACGAGCGAGACGTGATCAGGCCCCAGAACTATATGGATGTTAGATTCGTTAGAATCACATGGTGATGTGAACTAGATTATTGACTCTAGTGCAAGTGGGAGACTGTTGGAAATATGCCCTAGAGGCAATAATAAATTAGTTATTATTATATTTCTTTGTTCGATAATCGTTTATTATCCATGCTATAATTGTATTGATTGGAAACACAATACTTGTGTGGATACATAGACAAAATACTGTCCCTAGTAAGCCTCTAGTTGACTAGCTCGTTGATCAAAGTTGGTCAAGGTTTCCTGGCCATAGGCAAGTGTTGGCACTTCATAACGGGATCACATCATTAGGAGAATCATGTGATGGACTAGACCCAAACTAATAGACGTAGCATGTTGATCGTGTCATTTTGTTGCTACTGTTTTCTGCGTGTCAAGTATTTTTTCCTATGACCATGAGATCATATAACTCACTGACACCGGGGAATTCTTTGTGTGTATCAAACGTCGCAACGTAACTGGGTGACTATAAAGATGCTCTACAGGTATCTCCGAAGGTGTTCGTTGAGTTAGTATGGATCAAGACTGGGATTTGTCACTCCGTGTGATGGAGAGGTATCTCGGGGCCCACTCGGTAATACAACATCACACACAAGCCTTGCAAGCAATGTGACTTAGTGTAAGCCACAGGATCTTGTATTACGGAAACGAGTAAAGAGACTTGCCGGTAAACGAGATTGAAATAGGTATGCGGATACTGACGATCAAATCTCGGGCAAGTAACATACTGAAGGACAAAGGGAATGACATACGGGATTATATGAATCCTTGGCACTGAGGTTCAAACGATAAGATCTTCGGAGAATATGTAGGATCCAATATGGGCATCCAGGTTCCGCTATTGGATATTGACCGAGGAGTCACTCGGGTCATGTCTACATAGTTCTCGAACCCGCAGGGTCTGCACACTTAATGTTCGACGTTGTTTTATGCGTATTTGAGTTATATGGTTGGTTACCGAATGTTGTTCGGAGTCCCGAATGAGATCACGGACATCACTTGGGTTTTCGGAATGGTCCGAAAACGAAGAGTGATATATAGGATGACTTCATTTGGTTACCGGAAGGTTTTGGGGCATTACCGGTAATGTACCGGGAATGCCGAATGGGTTCCGGATCTTCACCGGGAGGGGGACCACCCACCCGGGAGGTCCCAAGGACCTTGGGGGTGGCGCACCAAGTAGGTGGGGTCAGCCGAAGGCTGTCTTGCGCAAGAGAGAAAGAAAAAACCAAAAGAAGAGAAAGAAAAAAAAAGGGAAAGGTGGGAAGGAAGAGAAGGACTCCTCCTTCCAATCCTAGTTGGACTAGGATTGGAGGAGGACTCCAACTCCTCCTTGGTGGCGCAGCCCTTCGGGCTCCTTGAGCCTCAAGGCAAGCCTCCCCTCCCTCCTCCTATATATATGGAGCTATTAGGGCTGATTTGAGATAACTTTTCAAAGGCAGCCCGACCACATACCTCCACGGTTTTACCTCTAGATCGCGTTTCTGCGGAGCTCGGGTAGAGCCCTGCTGAGATTAGATCACCACCAACCTCCGGAGCGGCGTCACGCTGCCGGAGAACTCATCTACCTCTCCGTCTCTCTTGCTGGATCAAGAAGGCCGAGATCATCGTCGAGTTGTATGTGTGCTGAACGCGGAGGTGCCGTCCGTTCGGCACTAGATCGTGGGACGGATCGCGGGACGGTTCGTAGGACGGTTCGCGAGGCGGATCGAGGGACGTGAGGACGTTCCACTACATCAACCGCGTTTCTTAACGCTTCTGCTATGCGATCTACAAGGGTACGTAGATCGGGAATCCCCTCTCGTAGATGGACATCACCATGATAGGTTTTCGTCCGCGTAGGAAATTTTTTGTTTCCCATGCGACGTTCCCCAAGAGTATTTTGAGTATATACATATTGAACTTAAAACCGTCCTCACTGTATTACGACTATATAATCCATCTATACATGATTACCCGTCAGTAAATGATTTCTAGGTATGCATTTATACCCACAAATCCATGATACTTGCATATACCTACTTGTAGTTTTATAGTTAAGTCACAAAAATGAAATGATATGCTCACTACATTTCTAGATATTTCTAGGTATCTATATATAGGAATATGTGAAATCACAAATAAGTACAAAAACAAATATGTACATATGTGAATTATCTGCGGGTATATGAACTTTCAAATTTAGGGGTTACCAAGTGACATGTGATGTTTTATTTGGTACATGAAATTTATAAATTATTCACATTCACTCTATTATTACCATTTATAAAAATTGGACAACAATGGTAACAGAAAATTTATCTATATACCTAAGCACATCCACGTCTACAAATTAAGGTACACTAGTTTTAGATTGTTCTAAAAAAAGTTACCACATAAGGCTCTCTTTATTTGCTTTGGCTATGTAAAGATGTCGTCATGCATGGCTTAACAATTGATCTTATGTTATAAAAAGGAGTATATTAATGGACACATAAACATGTGACTAGGTGCAACTTTTTGAGGAAAATGATACAAGTATAACCGGGTATCGTAAATAATAAACCCCGCAAAAAAAAGAGTATCCTAAATAATACAAAGCGCAGATACCTGACCGTGTGTATGTGTACGCGCGTGCATGCTTGCGTGTGTGTGGATACAGTTATCATGAATTAGATCTTGAGAAGAAAAAAAAACTTTGGAAGCATACTTTAAATCACGTTTAAAAATAAAGTTGACAAATTCTAAACTTTTTTTGTGCATACCTCCATCGGCAAGGTTGCACTGAGTATATTGTTTCTATAATGGTGTTCACAACTCCTGACATACCTAATGCTATAATTACTCCCTCTTTTATTTCATGAACGGTCAATTGATGACATGTAAAAATTCGGCTGCTTTAATCCTTTCCATACAAGGAACGACAAGGTAATAAAGTAGCGTATACGGGTATTTTTTTGCGGGTGCGTGCACGAGCGATCATACGTATGAAGTTGCAATGATATTAAGGAAAGTTTTTCATATCAATCGAGGTATCCTTGCCAAATATAACCTCATTTGTTAATGGGTTAACCGAGTAATTTACCAGCCATCTCAATAACAGAAACATGATTCGATCCAACGGCATCTAGGCAAGGTGCGTGGGCACCTAGGTGCCCCAAACGGCTGTCCTATAGGTAAATTACCTGGGGCACCTAGGTGCCCAGGCACCTTGTTTGGATTTAACCCGTTAGTATATTTTGTACGTATAAATAACCATTAGTGCTTTCCAAATAATTCACTTTCCATTTTTGCTTGCATGCACTACTACTCACGTCATTGATTGTAGATGGATTTTCAAAACAAATGCATGTCATTGATTGCCTCATAATTGACTTATTTCCTTAATAAACAATTATACTTTAATCTTGTTAGAAATAATCTGAACACTCGTACTTAGATACGTATATACCCACTAATTTATTCTAGACATTAAATACCTATATATGTAGTCTAATGTATTTTTAAGTGAATATACTCAAATACCTGCAAACAAATATTGCGTACCTTTATGTGAATTTTATTTGTAAAATACGGCTACTTATCTACCTGACTATATAAAATGTAACAACGTATATAACAGGTTACGTAAAATATGCCTAAAATATCAGCCTGATTACATAAAATATACTCAATGAACTCCTAGTATACCCACAAATTTACACGATACTCACATAAATCTCCTACTATATACCAAATGTACATAAAAGTGAAACAATATACCCAATGTGTTAGTACACATATATATCCAACTACATGGAAAAAAGTAGAAAACTATTGTAGGTATCCTATTAATGTATATAAAGTAAAATATGTTTACATATATACTCGACTACGTGAATTATGACATACATATGTATCTGAATACCCGGGGTAAAAATCACACATTTAAGGGTATGCAGAGAAATACGATGGGTATGCACACACCAAAAAATATATCTTTTTTGAATACAAGTATATGTTTAACGACATACCGGATTATTTTTCCATGGAGACAAAAGGTAATCATACATTTTATACCCAAGATGATGATATACCTACGTACCTAATTGTCTATATGACTTCCTATGTTATGTAAAAAAAAGTCCACGTATAAGAACTAAAGTTGGGCACGTACCATAGAGCATGCATGGCCTTAATTAACCATTAATTGCTGATTTTCTCTATCTTTCAAGCAATAATTCTTTCCTAATAAAGGCTAATGGGTTGACCCATTATTGTTAATACTAATTACAAATGCACGCATCTCAATGTAATCCAACGATTTCTAGGCAAGGTGCCTGGGCACCTAGGTGCCCCAAACCGATTCATTATATATATTGATTATTCGTCACCATGGGTGAGGAATAATTATTCTTTACCCCCCTCTATTTTCATATCAATGCACCGTAATTTTGCGTTTCGTAAATTTTTGTCTTATTTCATATGTAAAAAGAGAACGTAAAAATATATAGACACCATAAAAATATTTTATGTCATGTAAAATTACAACCACAAAAATATAGTGTAAATATACATAAAATGCATTCTTCTGGTCTTATGGCCTATATTTTTGTTTTGTTATGTCAAACTTTACATAATGAATCGGTATAAATGTAACTATTTGCATTTTAAATGTAATTTAATTATGAAACGACCGTAAGATTACTTCGGATGAAGAATAAGTTGTTCTGCATCCTAGGTAATCTTACAGTCGTTTCATAATTAAATTACATTTAAAATGCAAATATTTACATTTATACCGATTAAGTACGTAAATTTTAACATAAGAAAACAAAAATATAGGTCATAAGACTAGAAAAACACATTTTACGTATATTTTACACTAAGTTTTTGTGTTTGTAATTTTACATGACATAAAATATTTTTACGGTGTCTATATATTTTCTTACGGTCTCTTTTTACATATGAAATAAGAAAAAAATTACGAAACGTAAAATTATGATGCATTGATATGAAAATAAAGGGGGTGAAGAATAATTATTCCTCACCGAGTTTTAGGGCCAGTTCTTTTGCTGGCTGCTAGAATAAGCTGGAGTAAGTTAACCCCTATCTAGCTTATTCTAGAAGTCTAATCAAATTTATTTATTTAGAAGTCTACTAATTAAGACTTAATTAGTAGGCTTCTAAAAAAATATTTTTGCTTGGGCTTTTAGAATAAGCTAGGTAGGGGCAGCTTATTCTAACAGCTTAAAAAAGCCCCCAAAAGAACTGGCCCTTAATCACCGGGTTGCACTGATTGAAAGAAGAAACAAAAGTGTACGATAAACCATACTAGACATGTAATCAACAGGAACTTGCAGGAGAACAACACAATGATTTAAGTGACAGGTTACTGATATCTCATTTGAGCTTCAAACGAAAAGAGAGAATGCGAATCTGAGAACGCATGGCAGATGTGTGTAGCACTGAGAATTAAGGTGAAAACATATTCAAGAAGAAAGCTCATAGACCGATCCTGGCATTTAATCTGTTCAATATATTTTTCATATCAGTACTGGTGCATCAGAATTTGCTAATGTCTTCATTAGGTAGGAGACCTGCATTCCCGAATTCAATACAGCAATAAAGGATGTTTTATAGGTACAAGTACTCCCTCCATCCCAAAATAAGTGTCATTGATATAGTACAAAATTTGTACTAGTTTAGTACTCCCTCCGTTCCTAAATATAAGTCTTTTAAGATATTTCACTAAAGGTCTACATACGGAGTAAAATGAGCGAATCTATACTCTAAAGTATGTCTATATACATCAGTATAAAGTTTATTATTGAAACCTCTAGAAAGACTTACATTTAGGAACGGAGGGAGTACTAAATTTGCAACACTTATTTTGAGATGGAGGGAGTACTTGATAACCGAAGGTAGAGAGCAGATTGCAAGCAATGACTATTGGTACCGCAGATATGAATTTTGAAAACTTTAATAAACTTGTTCAAATAAAAATAAAAACCATGACAGTTGGAATGAAGGAGCAAAACGGAGGCACAAAATTGAACCTGGCAAGGGAGAGACGATTCAGGCCTAAAGATGGAAAACAAACAAGGGAAGCTTGCCTAGAGCTTGGGGCTTGGATATGGCCCTGACGATTCCAGTCATGGAGATTAGAGAGTGGTGTCACCATGCCAAAAGGCCCCAAACCCCAAGGCAAAGGTGGCGAGGTCCCACCTGATGACACCACATTCCTCTTCTTTCACTTCCTCCCTAGATGACGCCACCGTCGGTACCTCAGTAAGCGTTGCGCCGCCTCGTCTGTGGTATCACGCCTCCTCCGCCATGTTGCCTTCCCTTTCCTTGCGCCTCAACATTCTCCTGAGTCCTGAATGTTTGCATCTTTAATTGCCAGGTTGAATTACATAAACTGTCAAGCAGCACTAAGCAAAAAAATCGAACTGCACCGGACAAAGGAAATCAGATATAAAAATTAATAAATTTAGGCTAATTTTCTCAAGAAGCAAGTCAACAAGAATATGTCCAGCTGAGCATGTGATAATTGTTTTTGTATACTCTGTTGCCTCAAAAGCTATAGTATGTTTGCTTCACATTTAACCTGATGAGTAGTGTGACAAAATTAGAACTGCCCTTAAGATTGACACCATAGATAGAAACAAACATTGGTTGGTTATGATTAGGCAAGAAGTGTCAGCAGAAACAAATATACAATTAGTTACCATAGAACTTTTCACTGGACGTGTTTAAAGGCATGCAATAAATAAAAATAACTAAGCATAGTGCACATATATACACAAAAGAGAAACAGATATTAGAAAACTGAGGTTAAATTCAGAAAGATAAGTGCCATTTAAAATATATTTTCTCTGCGTAAAACTTGCCCGTGATCAAACAGATCAAAGGGAGTAGGAATTAAATTTGAATTCACCCGCTAAAAACAGTACGCCATAGGCCAAAACAGATATCACTGGGAGAGCGAATGAAAACTGCTAGGACAGTGACACGTAAAATCTAAACAAGCTATTGTAGGGAAAGCCTTGTATCGACTTGAATAGCTCATCTACATACAACAAATATGAAGTGTAGATTCAAGGACTGACCTCACACAAACAACTTAAAGAATGCATATATCTCCCTACAACAGGAGACACACAAAGCAAACTGAGAATCAAGCCATACCTATCATGCAGAGCTGTTTAATTAATGGTTGCAAACAGTAGGTGAAAGACAAAAATAGGGCAGAATAAGGTTGAGCTTGAATACACATGCTTCTACCAGGCAGAGCAGGTAAAGAACTATTTGTTGATTACTTCCCTTCAGAATTTGAATAATGGAGTAGCATTACACATATCATTTGTCACGTGTAAGTGTGTAACTGAGATACAATAATATTCCATGATGCATCTTACTTATTTTCTCAAAAAATAGGTGCATGGACTTACAGAAATATTTGGTATAACCATGGAGACGTGGCTCCAGGGGGCTCATCGTCCGACGCTTGATCACATCCTGCCAATATTGATCATGCTACAAAACATGAAGCTTTGCATGTATCCCTATGCGACCAGCATCCATAGGTAGATTTTTTTGTCCAAAAGGACCCCCTCTTGAACGTGAATACCAGAAAAGACCACCTGCGAATGCTAAAGAGGGAAAGGACCCCCTCCCCGGGTGGCGGCAGGCGCGTCAGGCGGCACGTGGCACCTGCCGCCACCGCACGAGGCGGCCGTGGGGCCTGCCGCCACCGTCTGAGGCGGCTGGGGTCTGCCGCCACCAGCCGAGGCGGCCGGCTGGTCACCCCGTTCCCGCCACGCCTGCCCGTAACGGACAGCACCTGGGTGGGCCCTGCCGCCACCTCCCAAGGCGGCCGGCCGAATCTCCGCGCTGCTCGTGACAGCGACGGTGATTTCGCTGACTACGAGGCACTGGCCGCGCTTCCCGCTCGAAATTTTGCCGCTCTAACTTGCATACGGTATTGGATGTAGTCCATCCGTTCCAAAATATAAGACCTTTTAGGTATTTCACTCGGAGACTACATACGGAGCAAAATGAGTTAATTTATACTCTAAAGTATATCTATGTACATCCGTATGTAGTTTATTGTACAATTTCTAAAATGCCTTATATTTAGCAACGGAGGGAGTTTTTTTTTACGGAGGGAGATTTCCTAAATATAAGTTTTTTAAGAAGTTTGTACTAGAAGACTACATATGATGTATATGGACTCATTTTAGAATGTAGATTCTGTCATTTTGCTTTGTATGTAGTCATGTGCGCCTAAGTTTCCCGCTGCAGTTTCCCGCCTAATTTTCCCGCGTTATTTTCCCGCCTAAGTTTCCCGCCAAATTTTCCCGCTGCAGTTTCTCGTTTTCGCGCCCTTTTTCCCCGCGTAGACATCCGGCAGAGCCTATAAAAGGAGGCAGGGAGTGAAACTCTCTTCACCATCAGCCAGACTTCAAAGCACCTGCACCTCCATAGTCAGTATGAGTTTGCCTTGTTCGGATCAGAGCATTAGGCCTAGGAAAATGCAGAGTGCAAGCTTGCCTCGGGGGGTGGAAGCAGTTTGATGTTGGTGCGGAGATGTCTGCAAGGTGAAGGAGGTGACGGATTTTTCAGATTGGTTGGGCATGAAGTTTTTCATGTGCGCTAATTATGAATCTGATCCACCCGAATCTATTTCTGCGTACGTCAGGCCTCCGGTATGCTCAAGTCATCCAGATTATTGTTATTTGATATTATTGTTTACTTGAATCTGATCCATCCTTTAGTCTCCTCCTCCTCTCTGCATGTACTATCGTTGGATTGACACGGAAATGCCGGACTGGGCGGTGACCGAGATTCGTGAAAGAGGTCGCCGTGCATGGGCTAGCTTGGACTTGGAAGAGCGTCGTGAGAAGGCTGAAGCAGAGGAGACAGCAGAGCAGAAGAAAGAGTGGGAAGATTACTGTGTGGAGCAGAGGGCTTTTCTTGATGAGATGATAAGGAAAAATCAAGAAGAGAAACTTCGGCTGGAGGAGGTTTACAAACAGTGGGAACAGGCCCGTGAAGCTGAGAGGGAGAGAAAGAGAGAAAGGGCTCGTGCCGCCAAGGCAGCAGAAGAAGCTGGTGATGAAAAAGGAAAATATCCACGTTGGACTCAGTAGATTTATTTTATTGTATGTTAAGTTGTCTTAGTTGTATCTTAATTTCTGCAAGTTGTATCTTAATTTCAGCAAATTGTATCTTATTTCAGTAATGTGTATCTTAATTTCCGCAATTTGTATCTTAATTTCAGCTACGTGTATGTTCATTTTATCCCGCCATTTATTTCCCGCCTCGCTTTCCCGCCATTTTATCCCGCGTATAGCTTTGCCGCCATTTTGTTCCTACCTTGCTTTCCCGCCCTCGCTTTCCCGCCCTCTCTTTCCCTCCTCGTTTTCCTGCCATTAGTTATTCGTCTCGCTCTGCTGCACCTATAAAACCCCCTCCAGACCAAGGTGGGTAAGGAGTGTGCTGAAAATGTCTCATTATCCTTTCGATCATAGTTTTCATAGTGGTATGTCCGAGTGTCTTCTGCGCTTAGCTAGCAATTTCAAGATAGATAATAGAATAGTTTCATGGGACGAACTCATCAGTAGTGACACGCTACTGAATGAGGTTGCCCACGCATTAGCTAGGAAGGGGTGGCCTGCAAGGACATATGAGGAGATTCGGAAAAAACTTCTGCGGTTGAATGAAAGATGGAAGAAGAAAGGCCAACAAATACGCGGTGGAGGTGGAGTAAAACATCCCTTCTTATGGATTGACGATAGTGAGGACGAAGACGATATCTTCATGCCGAGTACCAAGAGCGTGTCATCGACGAAGGCCAAGAGCGCATCATCGACGAAGGCCAAGAGAGCATCATCGACGAAGGCCAAGAGTAGCGCTTCGTCAAAGGGCGAGAGCTCTGCATCGTCGGAGGATGACGACGACTTTATGTAGTTTTTTTATGAACTCTACATCTTAATGTATCTTATTTTATGTATGTTATTTTATGAATCTTATTTTATGTATCTTATTTTATGGAAGCAACTTCAAATATATCGAGAACTTTTATTTCATGAAACTACATAGATGTCTTGTACGTACATCTGAAAGTTTGAAACTGACATACACTAGTGGAGAAAGGGGTATTAGAACCGGTTGGTAAGGGCCTTTGGACCCGGATACACATCCGGTGCTACGTATCCGGGACTAAAGCCCCCCCCCTTTAGCACCGGTCTCTTACAAACCGGTGCTAAAGGCCTCCACGTGGGCGCCGAAGAGTGCGCGCAGGCAGAGGACCTTTAGAACCGGTTGGTAACACCAACCGGTCCTAATGCTTTTTTTTTCTTTTTTTTTCCTTTTCTTTTCAGGGTTTCCGATTCCGTATTTCGATGTTTCCTTGTTTCGTATTTTCAGGGTTTCCATTTATGTGTTTCCGGTTCCGTATTTCCGTTTACGTCTTTCCGATTCCGTATTTCTGATTCCGTGTTTCCGATTCCGTGTGTCCGTGTTCCGTTTTTTACGAACACGGAATCGGAAACACGTAATCGGAAACACGTATCCGGAAACACCGATTCCGTGTTTGCGGTTAAGTGCTTCCGATTCCGTGTTTGCGGTTAAATGTTGATGCACCAAATAAAAGTACATATATACATGTAACACGAAGTACTCGACCGATTATCATTACATAATTTCAAGTTCGTTTCCTATAGATGTATACTTGCATAGAGAAGGGAGCTGGCTATTGGTTCATAGGATGGAAAAATTCTCCGCCTTCATCTATGACTTGCGTGAGGAGAAATCCTACCAATTCCTCTGCAACTGCCTTGCAACGTTGGATTGGTCTAAGCATCGCCCGCTTTCGTTGTAGCTTTAAAAGAAGTAGATGAAAACAATTAAGTTATGAACAAAACTAAACATAATTGATGGCAACAAAAATAAAGTTGTGAAGATCCGGTTACGTACCTCTAGATTTCTGGAAGTACGGGATTTCTCATTGATAATCCTATGAATGTACTCGCAAACGTAGTATCCACAATAATCAGTGCCCGGTGGTTGTTGCGGGACGCCCTATATACGAGAACATAATTAAATCAAATTAATAATAATCAAAAGAATGGTAATGGTATTGGAACCAGGATACGTAGTACTACTTACTTTGTTAATCTGAAAGTGGAGCTTGTCTGCCCATGTACCGGGATCTTCCTTGATGAACATTTGCCAAACCCTCGTCGACAAAGACAAATGAATACAAGAGTTAATTATTACTTACTTGATATCAGGAAATGAACGAAAAAGAGGCCGATGAACGAAAGAGGCCGATATATATATACCTTTGAAGCATCTGACGCGCGCTCTTCCATGTGTCAGCGTCCCAGGTTAACGGGTCCCAGACTTCAACTTGTCCTTGATCGATTCTAATGATGAACAATATGAAGTGGGACCTGCGCACGTGTACACACGCAGTCATGCATACTCATCAATTACACTTAACATCAGGTAAGAAAAATGGAATGTGTACAAGACAGTAACACTCACTTGAATCCGTAGGGCCAAAGTATTTCTTTTTTGGTACTTTGTCGCTTCAAAAACCTTAGCAAATCATCCGGTGTATCCTTGTTGAACTTTTCTATTGTCCCTTGATGAAACGAATACGGGTCAATGAACCCAAAGTCCCAGATTCCTGCCAGCCTGCATTCACGAATCTTCATTCTGCATAGTAGCGTAAAAAAAGAATGTCTCGTGAGTGATAATTATACGGGCAATGAACGCGAGCTTAACTAAATAATTAAATTACACAAATAAATCACTTACAAACAGTAGCAGCTGACGATAGCTTTGTCGAGGGCACGTTGATTGTACATCTGGAAAAAATCATCGAACCCAACCTCCACACCGTACTCTCCGAAGTAGTGTTGATCCTGAACTGCCGCCATGATACAGTCTCTCTTTTGCCTTGCGGCCTCCAAGTACCAAACATGTAAATTCCATAGTTGGGTTGTTAGAGCACTAGGATTTTCGACCAGAGGGTGCTCGGGCTTATATTTATATACCACATCAGCAATAGCGTAACCTACGTCGCCCATGCGTGGTCCGGACACTGAAGCCTGGTCAGATAACACCTTGAGCGGGGCAATTGACTGTGCTTCTTGTTGTCCGAGCTGGTAAACTTGTTTCCCGCATTTCGTCTGCTCCGCCTGCTTCATCTGCTCCGCCTGCTTCATCTGTGCGGTGTGCATCTTTTCAATGTACCGTTCATAGTCTGAAAGGGGCGGCGGTGGCGGCGGTTCAGGATAATATAAGTTGTCGATGGTACGCTCAATTTTCCACTTTGGTATGTTCTTCAGAGTTTCCTTCCAGATGTCTGGAGGGGGCTTCAGGGGAAACCGTTGGAACCATGCTTTGTTTTTGGCTTTCACGGCCTCGTCTAGTTCCTCCGGAGTCATCAGGCCTGGTAACTTCGGGGGAGTCTTGACTTTCTTGGGTTTCCTTTCTCTCTTCTTGGGAGGAGTCCCGTTTCTTCTGAACTGCAGCTTCCGCTTTGCCGTACCCGTAGTGGGCGCATCCGTCGGCTCACTGGAGTGCACGGGCGATGGACTCTCGGCCTCGGGCTCCCAATCTTCGTTGTGGGGTGGACTTGGAGGTGCGTTGGGGGTGGACTTGGGGGTCGTGCATTCTCTGTACGAAAGTGAAAAAACTATTAAAAATAAGCTTACATGTGGTGCAACATTCAGTAATTGTTGGAGGTGGTGCATTTGTACCTGGAGGAGTCGGTGGCCTTGGCGCCACGTTAGGAAACACGATGTGTTTATTCTTCCACAAGATGATACCAAGCTCCATTTCTCCCAGTGTCTTCTCGCCTTCACCTCCAGGAATATCAAGCTCAATTGACTGGCATCCCGGCGTAATTGTTGACAACCCGACACGAGCATGGGATGCTGGAATCTGACCACCATGGTAGGTTGCGCCAGGTTGATTCGGTAAAGCATAGCCTGACGCCACCATGAAGGATATGTTCCCCATTGGCATATGTATCTCACAGTTTTTCTTCTCCGTGATATCATCCACAGGGTAGTGAGGCGCCGACGGTTCGACTGCAGGACCGTCTTCTAGCTGCAGCTGCGTGGAACCCATGCTGCTTCTATGCTGAGATGGGACGGCATCTGCTACAGGATCGTCTTCTAATTGCTGCTGATCAGTGTCAGGTGCAGGATCGTCTTCCTCCTCTTCAGTGTCAAGTACAGGGTGTCCCCCTTTCTTCAAGAGAAATGCCACCTTTTCTTCTAATGTCGATATCCGTTCCAGCGCCTTCCTCTTGCTTCTACCACGGCTTCTGTAAGTGCCAAGGTCCGTCGGAAACCCTTGGTTCCACGGGGTAGTGGCTCCAAAGCCTCGTGTTCGTCCCCACTTTTCGGGGTTCCCGAGTGCCTTCGTCAGCTCGTCGTTCTCTCTATCGGGAACAAAAGTTCCTTTTCGAACAGCTTCTATTGCCTTCTCTAGCTCTGATACGACTTGTGTTATTTTTTCCGACCATGGTCCCTCCGCAACAATCATCCCAGTCTCAGCGTCCAACGTTGCCCCATGCGCGAACAACCAGAACTTGGACCTATCGGGCCAGTCATGTGTCTGTGGAATGATACTTCTTTTCAGAAGCGCATCTTCATAGCGTCGCCACCTAGGCAGGGCAGTCATGTAGCCACCTGACCCCAAAATATGGTGATATTTCTTCTTCTTCGCATTCTCCGTATTTGTGGCTGATCGAGATGTAAAGACACCTGATTTCTTGTACGCCTTAAAATCAGGCCAAGCGTCTCTTATCTTCACTAGGTGCCCAGTGAAAACTGGATCTTCGTCCTTATATTTCTTCCACAAGTCTTTCTTCCACCTCTGGAATTGTGTGGCCATCTTCTTCAAAGCCCACTCCTCGACTTTCTTCTTCTTATCTTCCGCTACGCTGAAATTTAGCCAGACCGTGTCGCAAAGCACTTTTTTCAATCTGTCATCGACATAAGTAGCTCCAACGTTGGCGCCGGTCTTCGGCTTATTCCATTCTATTAAGTTGATCGGGACCAGGTCTCTTACAACAACTCCGCACTAATTTACAAATTTGCGATAAGTTTCTGGGGGTTCCAGTGGTTTGCCATCAGCAGCAACTTTATCGATCGAGTACCTTGCAGTATCTTTCAACCTTACGGCCGAGCCTCGTTTCGGCTTTGTCTCAGTACTTGCGCTAGCTGTTCCGGAGGGCGCCTAAACGGGAAAATAATGATTCGTTAGTAAGTGCAATACAAATTAATTGTTGCGTCAACAGTGACTTGAGATATACATTGGCAGAGTTTGTTCCGGAGGGCACTTCTGCATCTACTACATCTTCTATATTCTCAGCTCCGTCACCGGAGTCGTTCAAAAATTGATTGCTAAACGCATGTCCACCGTCGTCATCATGATATATGGCCGTTGCATCTTCAAAAATCATCTGGCACATGTATCTTTCCTTCTCCGCCTCACCCATTTCCGCGAGCTGATCGGCGTGCGGATCATGTGGTTCTTGGGGATCCATAGCTCAACACCCTGCTAGTAACAAGAATTTAAATTAGCAAAATTATTTACGGAAAAGTTTTACGGAACCGGAAAGTTTACGGAAAAGTTTTACGGAATCGTCGGAGTCGTAATCGTCGGAAAATATACGAAAAAGTTTTACGGAATCGTCGGAGTCGGAATCGTCGGAAAGTTTTACGGAATCGTCGGAAAGTTTCACTTTCCGACGATTCCGACGATTCCGACGATTCACTTTCCGACGATTCTGTAAAAATTTCCGACGATTCCGTAAAACTTTCCGACGATTCCGTAAAACTTTCCGACGATTCCGACTCCGACAATTCCGTAAAACTTTCCGATTAACTTAGCAAAAAATTTCTAACTAATAATTTTCCGATTAACTTAGCAAAACTTTCCGACGATACCGACTCCGACGATTCCGTAAAACTTTCCGATTAACTTAGCAAAAAATTTCTAACTTTCCGATTAACTTAGCAAAAAATTTCTAACTAATAATTTTCCGATTAACTTAGCAAAACTTTCCGACGATTCCGTCTCCGACGATTCCGTAAAAATTTCCGATTAACTTAGCAAAAAATTTCTAACTTTCCGAGGATTAACTTAGCGACGGCGGCGTGGAGGCGACGGAGGCGTGGAGGCGTCGGGGCGGCGGACGACGGCGTCGGGGCGGCGAACGGCGTGGGACGGCGACGGCGTGGGGCGGCGAGGAGGCGTGGGGCGGCGACGGCATGGGGCGGCGAGGAGGCGTGGGGCGGCGGACGGCGTGGGGCGGCGAGGAGGCGTGGGACGGCGACGGCGTCGGGGCGGCGGACGGCGTGGGACGGCGACGGCGGCGAGGAGGCGACGGCGTGGGGCGGCGAGGAGGCGGCGCGCGGCGAGGGTCGCCTCGGCGAGGAGAGAAGGAGAGAAGACGCGCGGGAAGGAGAGAAGACGGCGGCATCGGGAAACAAAAAAGAAAAGTACAAGCTTTTAGCACCGGTTGGTGTTGATAACCGGTCCTAAAGACCCTTTAGCACCGGTTGTTAACACAAACCGGTACTAAAGGTCCAAAAATTGGGCGCGCGAGCGAACCCACCTTTAGGACCGGTTGTTGTTAAAAACCGGTCCTAAAGGTTTTTTTCCTTTTTCTTTTTTCCTTTTTTCTGTTTCCTGTTTTCTTTTTCTTTTTGTTTCCTTTTTCTTTTTCCTGTTTCTTCTTTTATTTTTCTTTTTTGTTTCCCTTTTCTGTTTTGTTTTACATTTATTTATAAAATCAAAGTAGACTCAAAAAGCTTTTGTAAAACCAAATATTATAACAACATATTTATATTTTCTGATATTTTGTTTACAAATTGTCTAAATGTCATTTTAACACTTAAAAAATAAAAATGATATTTATCAAAATGGTCAAATTTAGTGGAAACTGGTCAAATTTTTGATATTTATCAAAATGGTCAACACAATTACATAAAAGGTTTAATACATTATTACACATCACCAACAACACCCCCTATCTATTTTTCTTCTTGCCTTTCTTCTGATTGCGCCGTAACCATGGTGTATCTTCATCATTTAACGGGATGCTTGGATCATCTTTGACTTTGAAGGGAGGAATTTCATCAAATTTATTGTAATCTTCTGACATGTCTGTCTTGTCCTCGACTCCCACGATGTTTCTTTTCCCTGAAAGAACTATGTGGCGCCTTGGCTCATCGTCTGATGTATTTGCTTCCTTATCTTTTCTTTTTCTCGGTCTGCTAGACATGTCCTTCACATAGAAAACCTGAGCCACATCATTGGCTAGGACGAATTGATCATTGCCGTACCCAAGATTCTTCTGATCCACTGTTGTCATTCCGTACTTCGGGTCTACCTTCACGCCTGACAGGTTGAACCATTTGCACCAGGCATCATAATGAACTTACGCTTCATGCATAACCAAGGAGGAAGGTTATAGATACATAGAGTCACGGGCCAGGTGCTATGACTGCTACTCTGCTCCCCAAACGGATTCAGGCCATCTGTACTTAGACCAAACCTTAAGTTTCTTGGGTCACGTGCAAAGTCCTCGTACTTATCGTCGATGTTTCTCCACTGCGACCCATCAGCGAGTTGTCTCAGCATATCATCTTCCTTACGGTCTTCTTTGTGCCATCGCAGCAACTTGGCATGCTCTTTGTTTCGGAACAAACGTTTCAACCGTGGTATTATAGGAGCATGCCACATAACCTTGGCAGGAACCCTCTTCCTAGGGCGATCGTCGCCCTCAACATCACCAGGGTCATCTCGCCTGATCTTATACTGAAATACACCGCATACCGGGCAGGCATTTAAATTCTCGTGCTGACCGCGGTAGAGGATGCAGTCATTGATGCATGCATGTATCTTATGCACTTCCAATCCTAGAGGGCAGACAACCTTCTTTGCTTCGTACGTACTGCAGGGCAGCACGTTATCTCTTGGAAGCATCTTCTTCATTATTTTCAGCAGCTTTTCAAATCCCTTGTCAGATATTCCATTCTCTGCCTTCCATTGCAGCAATTCCAGGGTGGTGCCCATCTTTTTCTTGCCATCTTCGCAATTTGGGTACAACAATTTTTTGTGATCTTCTAACATGCGCTCCAACTTCAACCTCTCGTTTTCACTTGCGCAGTTTATCTGTTCTTCACGAATGACCTCACGAAGATCATCATCAGACTCATCAACAATGTCCTCAAGTTCAGGCTCGTCTTCCCCCATTTCAGTATCACCGTGTTCACCGAACATAGGATAGTTATCATTATCCTCTTCTTCTTCATTGTCTTCCATTACAACCCCTCTTTCTTCGTGCTTGGTCCAACAAAAATAACTCGGCATGAAGCCTTCTTGCAACAGGTGGGTGTGTATGGTTCTTGAGTTAGGGAAATTCCTTTTATTCTGGCATTTTTTACATGGACAAAAAATAAATCCATTCTGCCTGTTTTTCTCAGCCACATTGAGAAAACTATGCATGCCATTAAGGAATTCGGGACAACGTCGATCACTCTACATCCATTGCCGGTTCATCTGCATTATATAAATTTATCAAAAACCATTATGCTAAATCATCATGACTAAATTAATTAATTAATACAAAAAGTTCATCACACGTTAAAACCAAAGTAGCGTAGTGACCATACATATATAGTTCTCATAAAAATACACACTGAAACCAACCATAAAAACTCTCTCTAATTAATGCATTTAAAAACAACAACAAATGCGATCAAAATCGCAACAAAGGTAACAATTGACCCGACGGCATAATGATACCAAGCCTCTTTACTAATTGCATATTTTCTAATCTTTCTAATCTTCAGGCGCATTGCGTCCATCTCGCTCTTGTGACCATCGACGACACCGGCAAGAACCTTTTCCAAGGTCATCTTCTCTCTTTCAGTTTTTCCCAACCTTTCTTCAGTTTTTTTCAATCTTTCTTTCAGGCCAACATTTTCTTGTTCAACTAAGTGTAACTTCTCAACAATAGGGTCGATTGGCATTTCCGGTTCCACTACCTCCTAGATAAAAATATATATGTCAAGTTGGTCGGCGTAATTAATTGTCATATATATAATCAGAAAATGAAAATATGTAGTTATAAAAGATAATATACCACATCTGAATCATAGACAGGACGAGGGCCAACGGGGACGGATATCAAAACCATGGCGCTATACATATAAAAAAATCTTACACAATAAGAAAATTATATACAAGTAAATATGTAAATCATACAAATCAAAATTTGTTTTGGTAAATAAAAAAAATAGGCTCACCAAGGTTGTGTCGGTGACGGGGCGATCGACGGCGGTGAGGAAGGGGACAAGGCGCGCGACACTAAAAAAACCACAAATCATAATTAAATTTGAGCTCAAATTGCATATGTATACATAACAAATAATGAACTCTCTCTAGCTTAGGCATTTCATCAAACACCTAGCTAGCACAACAAAAATGAAATGAGGAAGAAAACGAGCAAAACTTGCAATGCCGGAAGAGGGAATGTTGATGCTAACCGTGAAAAGCTAGTATGCTCGCGGAAATCGTCTAAAGGAAACTACTCGCTAACTCGCTCGATTGATCGAATTCCTACTCTGAGAAGCTTTTCAGTTTTCCTTTCTCTCCAAGAATTTCAATAGGATGCTGGTCTAGCTTTTACTTCGGCGCCTACTTCCTTACTTCTCCCATATCAGTTACAACATCTTCCGTTTCCAAGTTTTCAGTGCCTTTTTCTTATAGTATACAAAATCGGATTCTGGATTGCTCTTCATTTCGTTCAATTTATCCCCTTGATAGATAGAAAGCTTAAACCCAGCTTGGGGAGAAAGATGAATCTTGGCGAGTAGGACCGATGGGTGCCAACAATCTTGACAAATGGTGGAGAAAAATGGGGATGGATTAGAGCTCCCAAGAGGAAGGAGAGAGCAAAAATGGAGTTGAGCTCGAGCTGGAAAAAATGGAGCTGAGCTCGGGGTGGAATATAGGGGTGCTCGGGGAGGAAGGAGAGGAGGGCTTTAGGACCGGTTTGTGTTAAAAACCGGTGCTAAAGGGTCTGACAGCGGGGCCCCGCAGTTGCTGCAAAAATGAGAAAACCTTTAGCACCGGTTTGTAATACAAACCGGTTCTAAAGGGTCTGTCCACTGGGCCCCCCTCCCTGCAGCAAACAGTCCAAAAACCTTTAGGACCGGTTTGTGTTACAAACCAGTTCTAAAGGCCTTGCGGCCATTTGCTGCAGGGAGGGGGCCCAGCGGACAGACCCTTTAGAACCGGTTTATATCCAATCCGGGTCCAATGTGGTTGGCTCAATGCCCTGTTTTCTACTAGTGATAGAGAGATGCAATTGTTCACACACATACATAGACGAATCACCCTATGCGACGACGACCAGCTGGCCTTGCCCGACGACCGGAGGGTGACAATCGATCAGGGGGTCTGTGTTCACGAAGACCACGACCGTACTGTCCCTCGTGTTCCTGTGTCTGCGACTCATGCATAGGTGGTGGAGTCTGAAATCCATATTGAGATGATGATTCTAAATTGTAGGTGAATGGCTATGACTCAGAATTGATATAAGATGGACCAATAATGTCCTGCTCGAAAAAATCATTTATCATTCCTGGGAGCGTGCATTGAGTATCATGGGTTTCTGTGAGTATTTCTTTCTGTACGCCACGCTGGGTATGTTCATCTCCCCATGATGGATCATTAATTTCCTGCTCCACGAAAAATTGTGTTTAAAATAAACTGTGTGTAGCAAAAAGATGTGTAAATAGAAGTTATGTAATTGCTTATTATAATTGTACATACCTGGCCGCTGTTGTAGCTTTGTGCTCCCTCGCTTGTCTGAGCCCAACGGTTCTCCTCGGGCATCCTAATCCCTCGCGTGGGCAGATATGGCTGAGATCCTTGAGTGTGTGCGCCATATGCTGTATATGCATCCTGCTCCACGAAATGAGTCTGTTCGGGCGTCGAACCTAAATCTGGAGCATTTACCTGTGATGTCTGCCCATGTATTGGTAGAGACGAGTCATGTCGTGGAAGTGTCGGCGTAGTATTAGGACCCTCTCCCCACCGCATGGACGACGACGGCGCCGCACTCGGTCTAGCTGACCTCGGTTCCGGAATGTTGTACGCTGCAGTGACAACGTCGTTCTCTGTACCGCATCTCGTAAACCTTGTGCTAACGAATTCGCTAATTTTTTTAAAGAAGGACCTGCCTTTAGGATCAATTCCCTGGGCTCGCATTCCTTCCCTCGCCATCGCTTGTACTTGGGTGCAAATATCAATCTGAAAAAAATCGTTCTTCGTTGGTTGAATTGTTCATGAAATGATGGACCTGAATAGCAAGATGTTGATTATTACCGCGGAGTCACGATAGTAAGCTGATGATGTGTCCATCCGTCTCTTTAACTGTTCCATATGCGTTGCATGTGTTGGCATCGTAGGTGGTTCACTCGTCAGTCTAGTACGCGTGCTCATGCGATACCAATTATAGTACGCTTCTGTCGTAGTTGCATCGTACGTTCTGCATAAATAAATTAACATTACTAAATTGACATCACATTCTGTATTTTGTAAGCACATAATTAAATTAACATTAGTAAAATTACCATTGTTGATGCACTATATTTTGTAGAGCTTCATTATTCCACTGATTTATCCATTCAATGTTTTCCGCATTCCAGTCCACACCAGATCGGCCCATATTGCTCATCCTGTAATTATAGATAACAAAAAAATTCAAGAATAGTTGATGGAATATCTATTTAGCTGCCTAGATAGCATTCATTTTTGCTGGAGTTTTCTGCATGCACATCCTCTTGAATAGCTTGAACCAATCTTTGTTTTTGAATTTCGAATAAAAATTAGCTGCCAAATGCCTCATGCACCACCTTGTCTCCAGATCGGGCCACCCCCAATCTGGATCTTGTGAAGCCTTAATTATCTCAAGCGCGCTTAATAGTTCGGTGTTGCGATCAGAGATGATGAAAACCCCTTCCCGATCTTTGATGACACCCATCTTCAGGCACCACAGGAACCATAGCCAACTATGTTTGTTTTCGCTCTCCACTAGTGCATAGGCAATAGGAAGAAGTTGATTGTTTGCATCAGCTGCCATCGTCACTAAGAGTGTGCCCTTGTACTTTCCAGTGAGAAATGTACCATCAATTGATACAACCGGACGACAATGCTTGAATGCTTGTATAGTCTGGGCAAATGCCCAGAATAAGCGGTCCAGGATTTGCTCGTCCGGGTTCAATGGATTTGGACGTTCTTTCCGGAAAACTTGAGTCCCCCTGTTAGCAACTGAAATCTGATGCAACATTCTAGGGGCAAAAGAGTACGCCTCCTCATAGGTTCCATACAACCTCTGAAATATCTTTTCCTTTGCATGACGAGCCTTGCTATAGCTGACAGGGAAACCAATCAGATCAGATGCAGTTGCACGCAAAGCCCTAATACTAATATTAAGATTTTACTGCACAATGGTTTGCATCACCTCTGACACATATTCTGCAGTCACATTGCGATGCTCTGAAAGAGTGCCGGTTTGCTCACAACCATGTTGCTCTATTTTCGTGACATGCCATGGCTGACATACCCCAGGCTTCTGGCGAGCAATAACTCTTCCGCGGCAACCCGCTTCGCGATGGATGCATATGAGCTTCAACTCCTTTTTATCAGACTGCTTCACTCTATGTTGCCTATGTATAGCAATTGCATAGCTATGTATTGCTTGTTTAGCAGATTTCTTATCTGGGAAAATCTGTCCAACGGCCAGACTCCCCGCGTCTAGGCCAGCACCAGAGTGAAATTCATTGGTGATGCTCATAACCTGTAAAAACTCTGGGTTGATTGCTGCAGCGACCGCCTTCTCAGGAGGAACAACTTCATCATCATCTGATTCCGAAGACGCAGAAGAATGACCATCATCGTCATTATCTAGCGCCTCCGGCAATCCCTCGACATGTTCGCTCATGTCAACGACCGCAGACCAATATCCCGTGTCATACACTTGTTGGCCACCTGTTGGTTCCGTTGGCTCGGCGTCGGGGGCTACAGTTGTGGCCATATGTTCGCCACCACTTGGTTCCGATGGGCCGGCGTCGGGGGCTACAGTTATGGCCAACTGGGCCTCACCGGCACCGGTACTGCACTCGGCGACATCACTGGCAGAAATGAACTCCACATAAACCATGGGTTGTCCATACATGTAGTTATTGGGATTGCTTGCAAAACCCATGTACGACGCCCATGCTCTTTCACCAGTAACCCGTCGCAGAACCCAACGATTTCCTCCTCAACCACGAAAGCCTCCAGTGTCTTTTTTTTTTCATTCATCGCTGAACCAAACACCGATCGGATGCACCTTCTAACTGCCGCATACTCTACATTAACCATGTCTTTCACTACAACCGTAGTCATCCCGCACCTAGACACATCCACACCAGAAGGACCCTCACGTACGATGTGCCCATAAAACACTAACAAATTTTCCATAGTACCTAACGAGCAGCCATATTTACATCGTTAGTCCATTAAAAATCATATTTTCATATTTACATTGTAATAACAACATCCATTACTTATCTTTTTTACATATAACAATTTAACAACATCCATTACATCTACGCATAATAATTTATATTGTACCATTTATCGTGACACTACATCTATAAAATAAATAGAAGATGAATTACAATATGTCATTCATACCTCTGGTTTAAATAAGGATATCCTTCCGAATATAATATATCACCAGAATAATATCAGCGAATTCCACCTATTTTCATATGAACAAAAATATTACACACATAATTATTTCCATGCTAGCAAAAGTCTAAAATACATACTGCATGCATATATATATCACGAGTCATATTTCTACGGGGTTGACAAATTATCACATAAACAAATATATTACACACGCGTCTTGCATGTACTAATACTAATGGAGCTAACATATTATTACATGTTTTTTACAAAAATGCTAGTTACATAGGCATTTTTTCGGCTCCTTTCTAAATACCAGTTGCATGCAAACACGAACAAATCATCGGTAATATATGAACATAGTCGACCTATTATCACATGAACACAAATATGAACAGAGTCTCATACCTTGATCTTCAACTTAGTAGTTCATATCGCATGACAAAATAGTTCCACAAAAGTGATAATACAGTCCCTAAGACAAAAGATAAACACATACTTAGAAACTAATCGAACAAAATAAAACATCATGCATGCAAACACGACCAACAGAAATGTAAAGCTCTTACCTTGATCTAACTTTTTTTCAACTAAAACGTCTTCAAAATAGTTCCATGAAAGTGATAATACACTTCCTAAGACAAAAGAAAGAACATACTTACAAACTAATCAAACAAAATAAAACATCATGCATGCAAACAAGACCAAAAGAAATGGAAAGCTCTTACCTTGATCTATCTTTTCTTCAACTGCAACGTCTTCAAAATCTAACTTTAAACCATCCAAAATCGCAACTTAAACCTTCATATGGACTTGTTCTTGAGAAGAGAGTGAGAAAGAGAAAGAGAAGAGGGTGACACAGAAGGCAACGGGAGGAGAAGAGAGTGAGAGAGGAGGCAGCGCCGCGGTTCGTTTATAAAGAAAATTTTCACACTGTTTCGTCGGTGAAGAGCGGGAAAAATATGCTATTGTTTCGTCGGTGGAGACTGTCTCAGCGTAGGAATCAACGAGCCTCGAAATCAGCGCAGTCAGTGGAATTCCATGCAGTCTGTACGATTTCAGCGCGGCAACAGTACTCGCCGCCTCCTCCCGAGGCGGCCTGTCCCACCTGGCCGCCATATGCCGAGGCGGCAGGGCCCGCCTCTCATTCCCGTTACGTCGCCGAGACGCAGGAACGGAATCTCCCGCGCGCCGCCTTGCCTCGTGGCGGCATCCCTGTCGGCCGCCTGCGCTCGTGGCGGCAGGCCCCAGCCGCCTCGGGCTGTGGCGGCAGGTGCCACGTGCCGCCTGGCGCACCTGCCGCCACGGAGGGGTGGGGGTCCTTTCCCTCTTTAGCATTCGCAGGTGGTCTTTTTTGACATTCACGTTCAAGAGGGGGTCCTTTTGGACAAAAATTCCCATAGGTAGAGCCGCGGCTCTACGGAGCTATTCTCACTTACATCCATAGGTAGAGCCGCGGCTCTATGGAGCTATTCTTACTTAGTGAATGAATAATTTTAACTGTAGTAGAATGCAATGCAGAGAAAAGGTAGGCATAACAAATAAGTAGAACAGAATGAGCTGGTTACATCATTGTAACGGTTGAATGTTGCAAGCAGCTGAGCTTTACACCCAGGGGTGACGATTCTGATGATGTTCTCATCCCGACCATAAGCCTTATGCTTAACCTTCTCTTGCAGTAATTTGGCTTCTGAATGTGCCAGCCCTGTGTTTACCTCTGGTCCCTCATATCGGTAAGAGCTTACAAAGCATCAAAAGCTGAAAACAAAGAAAGATGGTTTAGTTATCCATCTGTCAAATACTTTTTCATAAATCAACCGCAGTAGTATGGCCGGGAGTGTCAAAATAAATTAGAATGAACATTGTTTCATCTCCTAAAGTAGTAGTATATCCCTCAATAAGTGAGTGGAATAGTGGCAACTTTGCAAGTAAAAATATCTTTATAATGACTTTGTTTATCAACAGATTGGCCAAAACAAAAAACTTCACTTTCGTGGAAGTTGTTCTAAGGCCAGTTGTTCAAACAGAGAGCTGACTCTTCTCAAGAGTGTAACCAAATGAAGCATCATCTTTATGAAGGCTCGACAACAATAGACATCATTGTACAGAGGTACTTCAAGTGAAGAATTGTTTTGGTTCTCTCTGCAACAACAGATGAAGAGGTAGGATAAAGAGTTAATTGACCTTGGTCAAACGTGGCTGACATTGTGATGCATGCATATGAATTTTACTCTGATGCTGACAGCAGAAAATCACGAAAAATGGGAGTAAACTATGTCACGAACAATGAAAAAAATAGTGTGCTCAAGTGAACACCAGTAAGTACTACTCCCTCCGTTCCTAAATATAAGTCTTTTTAGATATTTCATTAGAGGGCTACACACGAAACAAAATGAGTGAATATATACTCTAAAGTATGTCTATATACATCTGTATGTAGTCCCCCTAGTGAAACCTTTTAAAAGACTTATATTTAGGTGTCACATCCCTGAAACCCCTAACCAAGTTAGCATTGTGCTCATATCTTCTTTGCATTGCATCCAAGAAAATTGCAACAAAATCAAAGCAAGTGGTGAAGCAAAACTCAAAAACCCTAGCCACTTCTCAAATTCAAAGAAATTATAAACTTGTTCAAATCAATGAACCCAAAATGGCCTCAAGAAAAGTTCAACTTTTCTGATAATTCATGGAAGCAAGTAAGCAGTGAAGAAATCCATTTTCATAACACTTTTGGCATTTTATTTAAATGCAAAAAAGCTACTGGATTCAAGTTTAAATTTGAATTCAAAAACTTTAAGTTTTCAAAAATGCTGAAAACTTTAGGAATGGTTGGATATATTCCAACAAATATTCTGGTGTGTTCAAAATATTTATGGTAAACTATTTTGGAGCTGAAATAAATAGCAAACCAAAATAGTTAGTAAAACAGAAAACAAAACAGAAAAAAAGAAAAGAAGGAAGAAGCACTTACCTGTCGCCCTGAGGAGGCCCAGCCCACCAAGGGCAGGGGCGTCTTCTTCCTCCTGCCTTCTAGCAGAGGAGCGCACGCCCACGGTGTCTCCTCCACCTCCTACTTCGTCGTGGCACGCTCCGGTGCTCCCCAGGACAGCGCGACAGCAGGGATAACCTCCCTGAGCTCTGGCCTATCCATTCCCGTGCACCATTTCCCCCCTCTCCTCTCAGTTCCTTCCTCCCCTACTGCCGCCATTGACAGGAGCTCGAGCTCGAGCTGCCGGTGCCTCTGGCCACTAGTCCACTCCCTCGAGTGCCCCATTCGCTCCGCCTCGACGAGCTGGTCCTCCTTGCAGAAGTAGAAGTCCCCCCGAGCCCTGCAACGCCCACGTCACCGTCGTCTTCAAGCTTCGGCCGCCGGCGAGCTCCGTTCGATTCGTCGGCCACAGCGCTTCCCCGAGCCGTCTAAGCCCTCCACTGCACTCCCCGTGAGCTTGCGCAGCTTTCCCCCAAGTTTTCCCCGTCGATCTCTTCCTCTAAGCCTAGTTCCACCGGAGCCCGACGAGGACCGCCGCTGCAGCTCGTCGCCGGTAGCCCTCCGGTGAAGGGTTGGTCCATCTGAGGCCACCAGCAGCTTCAGGCCGTCGTGTAGATGCTTTAGGAGCCTAGCCCCGCGCGTTTTGACCCTGTTTCCGATGACCTCGATGATGGCCGAGCTTTGGTCGCCGTCGAGCTCGTCGGCGGCGTCGATTCCGGCCACCCCAGCCCCTGGGGTTTGCCCCATCGTGCGCGCCGTCGAGTGGTCGATCTCCCTGTGGTCTCCGCCGTGCGTTTGGTCGTCGGAGACGAGTTTCTGATGCCCTCCGCCGTACTGGTGGTCGCCGGAGGCTCACCGTCGGCGAGGACGACCTCGCCGCCGGTGGATCTCAGCTGGCCTGAGCCACTGACGCGTGGGGCCAGCCTCTGGATAGTTTGGATTAATAAAAATAAAGTTAATTAATTTAATAAGTCACTGACATGTGGGTCCATTACTGTTAATTAGCTAATTAAGTTTAAAACTAATCTAAAACTGACCAGAGTCACTGACCAGTGGGTCCCACTGGTCAGGTTTGACTTTCAACGGTCAGTTGGACCTGCTGATGTCATGCTGACGCAATAACTGGATTTCTGAATTAAAAGAATTCCAGAAAAATGCCGAAACTTATAAAAATCATAGAAATTAATATGTAACTCCAATGAAAATAATTTATATATCAAAAAGTATCAGAAAAATCCAAGGAATCTGAATATGTCATTTTCAAACATGTTTGAAAATGTTACTGGACCAAACATGTAGAATAAAGGATAAGTTAAATTTTATAAATGCTATGGAGATGGAATTTGAAAATCATTTGAATTCCACTTCAAATGCTATGATCAAACATTGTTCAATCACAACCAGCAACTTAACATGTCATTTCCATGCATGTTAGAACCAAGTTGATCTGAGCATCAGGTCGCATCAATTAAAACGATATTCGAGAATACCCCGTTTGAAGTGATATTGAATCTGATTCAAATCAACTTCAAACCTAATAAATGTTAGCTATATTAGCATACCACCTTGCATCATCATATCATGCTCATACATCATCTTGTTGCATATGATTGATATTGATTGTTGTCATTTTCTTCGGTAGGCTCCGCTCCTCCGGATTCCACCGAATATCCGAGTGACGGATATTGTCCCTCCTCTGAGAAACAAGGCAAGCAACCATTTCGATCATCCCGATAAATCCCATGTTCTCGCTCCTGCACTTACTTATTGCATTTGGATCAAATGCTTTTGCCACGTTAGCTGAACCCACTTCCATTGCATGACCTGTCCTTGTCACAGTAAATAGATGAACCTTGCAACCTAGCATACCTGGTAGTTGCTTGAGCCATGATGTGCCTTATCCTGCTATGCACGCTATGCTTAGAGTTGTGTATGGTCTGTCATCTGGGAGATGAACAGAATTGTGAGAATGTGTTCAGTAAGTAAAGATTGTGTGTTGAACCTGATTTGGTAAAGGTACCGGTGAAAGGTTATGTAGGAGTACATGGAGGGTTGTTTCATTAGAACCGTCCTGAGGAACTGAGTTCCGTGTATGTAATCCAAGACGAGATACTACCACATGCTGGGCCCTGAAATAGACCCCGCTCGACTTATTAATCGCTTAGTACTCGGTCCAGGAGTTGCAAGTAGTTTCTGGTGTTTATAGTCATGCTGGAGGCCGTGCATAGTGCTGACCTGAGAGATAGGCTGTGATGCGGTAGGCAGTGGCACCCGGATGGTGGGCTTGGGAACCCTGCGCACATCGTTTCGGGCCGTGGCGGAAACCTCGGCCGGACTTCCGTGCGGGTTACCCTCAGATAGGCGATATACCTGGACTAAGTATTAGTGTGGTTAACGGTCGTGGCCGACTCCCTCGCTGGGCTTCCGCTTGAAGGTTGCCGAGGTGCATGACGTGCACATGGCCAAGTGGCGAGAGCGTGTGTGAAGAAGTACACCCCTGCAGGGTTATGATCTATTCGAATAGCCGTGTCCGCGGATATGGACTACTTGGAGACATATGTTGTTCATAGATAACTTCAATGGCTACTCATAAAATTGTCAAGATAAGCGTGAGTGTCGTGGACGGCATTTCCGTATGGAGACGGAATGATTCCACGATGGAGTATTGTTGTGGTGTTAGTGGACTCGTGTGCGAGAAATCAAGTTGTCAAAAATTGTTTTAAAATGCAAGTTGTCTAGCCACGAGTCAAATGCTGGCTTTCCGCATGAAACCCCACAATTCCTTATTGATACTTGCATGAGTAGATAGTTATCCTAAAGTCTTGCTGAGTACCTCCGTACTCATGGTTGCTTAATAATTGTTGCAGAGGTTGTTAATGACCCTAATGGAGGGTTCTTCCTAGACATCGACGACGACGAGTAGCTGGTATCCCAGCTACAATCTGGCCCTAGGGTGGGTCTGTAGTATAGTCAGGCCACGTGCCTTCTAGTTTCACCTGTCTGTACTCAGACAGTTTATTTGCTTCCGCTGGCTTGTAACTTGAATGACTGTGATGATGGGTCGTGAGACCCCTACTGTGTAATATTATGTGTGTGGCTCTTCCGAGCCTTTTAAATAAAGCTTGTATGTTTATGGTTATGTTGTGATGCCATCGATGTATCTATACATATCGGTATGCCATGCGTGCGTGTGTCGTACTTGATATGTATGGGGTTCGATTACCTAGCCGTAGACTTTAGTAGCATTCCTTACAGGGAAATGCCCCTTTGTGATCCAACGAGCCATGGTAGCTCGCTACTGCTCCGGACACATTGGTTGACCCGTGTGTGTCCTTCTTAGCTGTTGTGTCTGTCCCCTTTGGGGAAATGTCACGAGATGTAATGGAGTCCTTGTAGCTTGCTACGACTTGTCTACATTCGCTGGTGACCGACACCTGCTTTGCTGGGTCATGTATGCATGTCCCTGTGCGGAACTGCCAGTTTGGTTTATGACTAGACATGTCGATCCGGGTTCTTTGTCATTGGATTGCTAGCGACACAATTGCATACGCGAGTCAAAGGCGCAAACGGTCCCGGCTAAGGTAAGGCTGCAGCCGTGGGGTTAACCGTGCGTGAGACCGCAAAGAGATGCGATGTGTTACAGGCTGGATTCCTATGGCTTAGGATCGGGGTCCCGACAGCATTGGTATCAGAGCCTGACTGACTGTAGGACTGCTAAGCCAAACTGGTCGAAGTTGAGTCTAGAATTGCTTTAGTTATATATAAGGGAATTGTTTGTGGAAGGGAACGTAAGACTCTTGTTCTCTTCTCAAGTTATTCTATTCTGGTCATCCTCGTCTTTTCTGCGGGAATTAAGGACTAGGTTACTCATCTTCTTCTAGGCTCGTGTTTCTGATCGGTAGATTATAGGACTACGGGCCGAGAGATATTTGGGTTTCTTTTATCCCTAGGAAAAAGGAAGTAAGTTTGATGGTCAAAGAATTGAACTTGATAGTTGAGTGGTTACGCTATCCTATTTTTGGGGTTGTCTCAAAATTGTTTTTGAGCATTTACAGCCGTTATATTGCACAATTTTTCATTCAGAGCTCTAATGCTTTTGCATTACTCTATATTTTCAGATGTCTGGCCGTCCTTCTCGTCAGGTGGTTCGTCTGACCAGGTGCATTGATGTGCCGGGTCGTACGGCCATGCTGGTCAGGGTGATGTCGGTGTGCGGTTACCGCTGGTACCCAGAGTACACAATGGAGGAACAGTACCGAGACTTCAACCAGAGCCAGTATATCTGCACTGTTAGGGTATTTCCAGACTACCCTGGAGCTGAGGAGCCAATCCATTGGTCCTATGGATTGGGAGTCACTGTTGACATGGCAGTACAAGATGCTGCCTATTCAATGCTGACCATTATGAGGGCGAGACATGCACTGCTGCAGAATTCAGAGTTCTGCTATGTTCCTGCCTCTCAGCCAGGTGAAGAGGGATACCTTAGCGGGGTCTATTTTGATTCCTCTATGGAGGATCCACTATTGCAGTCCACTGCTGATATGCTAGAGAACAGAGACAGGGATGCTTGTGCTCTCCGCATGGAGCTTTATGCTACACGTGCCCGTCTGTGGACGGCTTTGACGCAGCTGGCATCGGTAGTCCAGACAGGGTATGGAGATATGGAGATGCTGAACCCTGTTAGGACCCATCTTCCAGCCCATGTTGACTGGCCCGCTATAGGAGGAGTCACCCATCACCAGGGACCCCTACTACCACCAGTCAGGGGACCAAGGCCACATCCGTGTCCTTATGGATCCCAGGGATCTCAGGCCAGAGTATTTCCTAATCCGCAGGTTGAGCTTCCGGGCCATGGAGGCAATCTTTATGAGATGTTCTATGCGGATGCCTGAACCGTGAGTGGAAGGATAGTATGGTAGTAGCTGTACGTTCACAGTCCTGTGTGACTTGTGAAGTATGCTTGTGATGTGAAATGAATTTCGGAGGCCTAGATAAATAATGTATAGGAAGCTTGTAAGCCTCTGATGAGTAGTTTCATAATTTCAGTAGTTTGCTCTTCGGTTAAGGTTGTACTGAACTATGTAAGGGTGTGTATGAACCACGGTGTATATATAGCAGTTGCTTGTTACCATGTTGTTCGGATATTCATTTCCGCATTCCATGTGTTCAGTGCATTCTTAATCCATAGCTAGTATTGATAATGATATTGGTCTAAGCTGTGAGTTTGTTTGTCAGGATGGTGTTTACCAGGTTGAACCGTGCCCCTGCTCATGAGCAAGGCGAGGGTAGTCAAGCGTCGCAGGAAGACCTGCCTCACCCGCCCTCTCTGGCGGAAGTTATGCTTGAGGCAGAGAGGAACAAAAGGGAGACCAACTGACTGTTAGAGCGTATTGAGCAAAATACGGCTCGTCAGCCTAGGAATGTTGCAGTGTCCCTCAATGACTTTGTGAAGCTGAATCCTCCAAAGTTCCATCACTCCGTCTATCCCCTCGACGCTGATGATTGGTTGTGCAGTAACTCACGTAAGATTCGCTCTGCGAATGTTTCTGAGGCCGACAAGGTGACCTTTGCGGCGTATTTTCTAGAAGGACCCGCCAATCTGTGGTGGGAGAACTTTGAAGCTATGCGTCCTGCTGAACCAGCAGCCACATGGGCAGACTTTAGTGCAGCCTTCCATCTGCACCATATTCCAGAGGGCCTGATGGACAGAAAGAGAGAGGAGTTATGTGCATTCACCCAGGGAAAGTTGACCGTGGATGCATATAGTCGCGAGTTCGGTAACCTCGCCCGCTATGCAACAAAGGAGGTGTCTACTGATGCCAAGAAGCAAGCAAGATTCCGTAAGGGTCTGAGCCCTGAGCTTCGTCGTGATTTGCGCCTCCACGGATGTACAAGCTTCCAAGCCCTGGTCAACAAGGCGATCAGTGCCGAGACTGGTCATACCGACTTCGAAGCCACAAAGAAGAACTCCCGTGACTTTGGCTCGTCATCTGGTTCCGCGTTTCCAAAACGCAGGCCGTGGGTTCCAAACAGTTCTCTGCCGCCAAGATACACTCCGAGGCCATCCTACGTGGCGCCTCAGACGAATCAGACCAACCCTCCAGCAAAAACCTATGGTGGTCCAGCTAGCAATGCTGCACCATGTGCCAACCAAGTGATATGCTACAAGTGTGGAGAACCAGGGCACTATTCCCGTGAGTGTCCTCAGAATGTGGGTGCCAAGCAACCCGGAAAGTCCGTCGGGCAAGGCAAGTCAGGCAAAGCTTACTATGTGAAGCCAACTCCTCCACGTGGCCGTGTGAACTATGTCTCAGCAGAAGAAGCTGCAGAGGATCCCGACGTCATACTGGGTACGCTTCTTGTTAATCATCACCCAGCGTCTGTTCTTTTTGACACTGGGTCTTCTCATTCCTTCATTTCAGAAAGTTATGCACAGTTGCATAACATGTCTTTTTGTGATATGCCAATTCCATTGGTTGTCCAGACTCCTGGTAGCAAGTGGCAAACCTCTAGGATAACCTATGACAATGAAATTCTAGTAGACAGGCTAGTTTTTCTAGCCTCATTGATAACCCTGAAATCTTCGGATATTAATATCATCTTGGGTATGGACTGGATGTCAGCTTACTATGCCAAGATTGATACTCATTCTAGAAATGTTCAGCTTACCCACCCCTCGGGTGAGATAGTCAATATCTCTACTCGAGTTGCCAAATGCCAACTCTATTCCCTCAATGCCAACCCTCTTCCGGAACTTGAAGACATTCCGGTAGTCCGTGACTTCCCGGATGTTTTTCCACAGGAACTGCCAGGAATTCCACCTGACAAAGATGTAGAGTTCGTGATAGATCTTGTTCCGGGAACTGTTCTAATAGCCAGAAGACCATATAAGATGGCACCACAGAAGCTAGCCAAACTTAAGAAGCAACTAGATGAGGCCTTGAATAAAGGTTTCATTCGTCCTAGCTCTTCTCCTTGGGCTTGCCCCGTCCTATTCGTCAAGAAGAAAGACGGAACGGATCGGATGGTTGTAGATTACCGACCAGTTAATCTGGTCACCATAAAGAACAAGTATCTGCTCCCCAGGATCAACGACTTGTATGATCAGCTCGCTGGATCCTCAGTCTTCTCAAAAATGGATTTGAGGTTGGGATACCATGAAATCAAGATCAAGAACGGGGACATTCCAAAAACGGCTTTTGTTACTCGTTATGGCCAATACGATTACACCGTCATGTCCTTCGGTTTAACCAATGCTCCAGCCACCTTCTCTCGTCTGATGAATTCAATCTTCATGGAGTATTTGTATAAATTCGTCGTGGTATACCTCGATGATATTCTCATCTACTCGAAGAACGAACAAGAACATGCCGAGCATCTAAGGCTGGTATTGATGAAACTTCGAGAGCATCGCCTTTATGCCAAGTTTTCAAAATGTGAATTTTGGTTACCAGAAGTGACCTATCTAGGTCACGTAATCTCTGGTAAGGGTATTGTTGTCAATCCCGAGAGAGTTCAAGCCGTCCTTGATTGGACTCAACCTGAGTCGGTTAAGCAAGTTAGGAGTTTTCTTGGTCTAGCGAGCTATTGTCGCCGCTTTGTCGATAATTTCTCCAAGGTTGCAAAGCCTCTAACTAAACTCCTCAAGAAGGATAAAAAGTTCAAGTGGACACCACAGTGTGAGCATAGTTTTCAGGAACTGAAAAGGCGCCTGACTTCCGCACCTGTGTTGCTACCACCAGATGTTTCTAAGGACTTTGTTATCTATTGTGACGCCTCGTGACAAGGATTAGGATGCATTCTCATGCAAGATCGTCATGTGATTGCATACGCATCTCGACAGTTGCGTCCACATGAGGATAATTATCCCACACATGATCTTGAACTTGCAGTTGTAGTCCATGCACTAAAAACCTGGCGACATTACCTTCTGGGTAATCGTTGCCAAATATTCACTGATCACCAAAGTCTGAAATATATCTTCACCCAGCCGGATTTGAATCTCAGACAAAGACGGTGGGTTGAGTTGATCTCAGATTACGACTTAGGGATAACTTACACCCCGGGGAAGGCCAATGTTATGGCTGATGCACTAAGTCGTGCATCTTATTGTAACAATTTGATGCTACAACGAGGTCAACCACATCTCTATGAGGAATTTCGGAAGTTAAATCTTCATATTGTTCCTCAAGGATTCCTTTCTACCCTGGTGGCGAAGCCTACCCTTAGGGATCAAATTATAGCTGGCCAAAAGCGTGATAAGGGGATATCACGGATCAAGGAGAATATTATTAGCGGAAACGCTAATGAATTCTCCATGAATGATCAAGGTGTTGTGTTCTTCCAGAATCGTCTAGTGATTCCTAAGAACCCACATCTAAGGCAGTTAATCCTTAAGGAGGCTCATGATTCTCCTCTCACCATTCATCCCGGTAGTACTAAGTGTTAGGAATAAGCAACTTGTATTACCATGAGGCCGTAGGCCGATATATATACATGTACAGGTGATGGACTATATGCAGGAAAACCCCTTATATATTGGGATAAATACAAAAGGGTACATGACTTGTATTATAACTCTAACACCCCCCCCCCCTCAAACTCATGGTGGATGAACAACACTGAGTTTGGAGAGATAAAAGCCATGTTGTGCTCTAGTCTGGGCCTTCGTCAGGAAATCCGCCAACTGTAACTCAGAAGGCACATACTGAAGAGCAACAACTTGATCCTACACAGCAGCGCGCACATAGAAAGCATCAACACCAATATGCTTGGTGAGCTCATGCTTCACAGGGTCTCGCGCAATGCTAATAGCACCTGTACTATCAGATAAGAGCAGAGTCGGTGTAGTGACAGAAACACCAAAATCCTGAAGTAACCACCATAACCAAGTCACCTCTGCCGTCAAAAGAGCCATCGCTCGCAACTCAGCCTCTGCACTCGAACGGGAAACTGCAATCTGTTTCTTCGTCTTCCAGGCAATGAGAGAACCACCAAGAAAAACACAGTAAGCAGAAAGTGAACGGCGATCTGAAGGATCACTAGCCCACGTAGCATCCGAATAGGCCTGTAGCTGTAAAGAACTGGAGCGAGGAAAGAATAAACGGTGAGAGATTGTGCCCCGAAGATATCGGAGAACACGGAGGAGATGACTATAGTGAACCGATGTGGGAGTAGAGACAAACTGACTCAGAATATGAACCGGATAAGAAATATCCGGACGAGTGACAGCTAGATAAACAAGACTGCCAACAAGATGACGATAGCGCGTCGGGTCAGGCAGGGGATCACCATCAGTAGCAGAGAGATGAACATTGAGCTCCATAGGAGTCTCAACAATGCACTCATCAGTAAGAGCAGCACGAGCAAGAAGATCCTGGATATACTTTTCTTGGGATATAAAAAAGCCATCAGAGGTAGATGAGACTTCAATCCCAAGAAAGTAGCGAAGAGGTCCAAGATCAGACATAAGGAACTGCTCACTAAGACGAGCCTTGACAAAGGCAATATACTCAGGGTCATCCCCAGTGATGACCATGTCATCAACATAAAGAAGAAGAAGAGTCCGACCACGAGGAGAAAGGTGAATAAACAATGCTGGATCATGAACACTGGGTGAAAAACCAGCGGCAGTCACCACAGATGCAAAACGCTCAAACCAGGCTCGGGGGGCTTGCTTAAGGCCATAGAGAGAGCGACGAAGATGGCATACCATGCCATCAGGAACAGAATACCCAGGTGGAGGCTGCATGTACACCTCCTCACGCAGCTCACCATTAAGAAAAGCATTCTTAACATCAAGCTGAGAGATAGACCAGTGGCGTGTAGAGGCGACGGCAAGAAGTGTACGAACAGTGGTCATATGAGCCACAGGAGCAAAAGTCTCGTCATAATCACGACCATGCTCCTGCTGAAAACCACGAGCCACAAGACGAGCTTTGTGACGCTCAAGAGAACCATCGGAGCGAGTCTTTACCTTGTAGACCCACTTACAAGTGATGGGACGGACTCCAGGAGGAAGGGAAACAAGATCCCACGTACCTGTGCGTTCAAGAGCAGCAATCTCCTCAGCCATCGCAAACTGCCATTCAGGATGAACAACAGCCTGATGATAAGTAGTCGGCTCAAGAACAGCAGCTCCAGCAGTGGAAAATCCTAAGCGATCAACAGGCGGACGGGGACGAGAACGCAAGCCATAAGTAGGCTGAGACAAGGAGGACGGCACATCCAGAGAGGCATCCACAGAACGTGAACGTCGAGTGTAACACTGAGGAAAAGATGGAACAATGGAAGGAGGAATCGCTAAAGTAGAATCGGAGGGTGGCGACGAAGAAGTTACCGGAGATGAAGGTGTAGAATCCGGTGACATACTAGACAAGGAGGCCGTGGAAGATGGTGGCGACAAATCAACTGGAGGTGGAGAAGCAGAGGGAGCGGAATGAGTAGGCAAAGGCTCGACAAGTGTGATAGGCGTGTCAGGAAAAGTGAGAAAAGAGATATCCTCCACTGAAAAAGTCGAGGAAGATGGGCGTGGGTAGAAGGGACGAGACTCATCAAAAGTCACATCCCGAGAGATACGTATCCGACGACCGATAGGATCCCAACAACGATAGCCCTTATGCTCATCACTATAACCTAAGAAGACACACTCAACAGACTCAGCGGTGAGTTTGGTGCGTTCGCGGGGGGCAAGAAGAACATAGCAAACACAACCAAACAAGCGAAGCGTCGAATAATCGGGAGACCGATCAAAAAGACGCTCGAAAGGAACACCACCCTGTAGAGCAGCGGAAGGCTGGAAATTGATGAGATAGGTGGAGGTGGAGACGGCCTCAGCCCAAAAATGAGGCGGGAGAGAGGCAGCAATCATCAATGCACGAGCCGTCTCAAGAAGATGACGATGCTTGTGCTCAGCCACGCCATTCTGAGCATGAGCACCAGGACAAGAGAATTGAGAGAGAGTCCCTTGCTCAGCAAGAACACCACGCAACATCTTAGAGATATACTCGCCAGCGGAGTCAGCACGAAACACACGAATGGGAGAAGAGAACTGAGTATGAACCATGGCAGCAAAACGCTTATAAATGGACAACACCTCACTACGATAAGTCATGAAATAAAGCCATGTGTAACGAGAGAAGTCATCGATGAAAATAATATAGTATTTATGACCCCCTTTCGAAGCGAAGGGAGCCGGACCCCATACAACGGAATGGACTAAATCAAAAGGACGCTTAGACACTGACTCACTATGCGGATATGGTAACTGAATCTACTTGCCAAGACGACAACCCTGACACTCTAAGGAGGCATCTCCTGAGACAGACCCCAGAAGACCTCGACGAACTAACGACGACAAACGAGAACCACACAGATGACCAAGTCGATGATGCCACTTCTGGAAAGAACCAGTAGCCGAGGCGACCAAAGCGGAAGAACTGGCGAGAGAATGGGCAGCGGAAGGAACATGAAGCCAGTCCAACTCCCAAAGACCCTCAGAATCACGGCGGCGAGGACCAGCCCCAACCAGAGTGTGCGTGCGACGGTCCTGAACAGAACAAGAGTCAAGATCAAGAATGACACGACAACCAGAATCAGCAAGTTGACCAGCGGAAAACAAATTCATGGTAAGTCGAGGAACATGAGCAATATCAGGAACAGAATAAGAAGGAGTGGTAAGAGTGCCTCTACTAACGACAGGAAGGGGAGTACCATCAGCAGTGAGGACATGAACAGGAGAATCAAGCGAACGAAGAGAGGACAGAGTAGAAGAATTAGAAGTCATATGAAAGGAAGCTCCAGAGTCCAGAACCCATGGGGATGTACCTGACTGTGTAGAAGGTGGTTGCTCAGTGCGGGAAGCTTCAGTCACAGAACCAGCAGTACCCGTTGAGGAAGAACCTGAAGCAGCGAGCACACGCTTAAGTCTCAGAATATCCTGCTCAGTCAAAGCGATGGCTGAAGCTGTCGAGGTAGATGACGAAGTCGCTGTAGATGGTGACCGCGCCTTGCGCAAGTGTTTCTTCTTCGTGTAGCAGTTCGGCTCAATATGACCATCATTGTTGCAGTAGTTACAATGTGGACGGGGGCGACCTGAGCCGCCAGAAGGAGTGGGCAAGAGCGACGGAGCACTCGAGCGAGAAGGGGTCGGTGCAGCAGGTGGCGTAGAAAAAGTCCGAGCAGCGAGCACCGAGGGAACCTCCAGCAAACCAGGACCACGTAAGCGAGTCTCCTCAGCACGAATCTCAGAAAGCGCCTCCATGAGAGAAATACGGCCACGAGCAAACAACTGAGCACGCCGGGGCTCAAACTCCTTACGGAGCCGAGACAGGAACTCGTAGACGCGATGAAACTCCAAGTCGGCCTGGACAGCCTGGCAACAAGGGCAAGTGCGACAACCAGCACTGCGGAGAGAATCAAGCTGGCGCCAAATAGCAGAACTCTGTGCATAGAAGTCATCAACAGTAGAGTCACCCTGCTGAAGAGCATGCTCCTGACGGACCACAAAGAGGTATAAGGCATCACCAGAGGGCTCATAGCGCTGACGAAGGCAGGTCCACATCTCAAATACAGTAGGAAGGCCCAGAAACTCAGAAGCAAACTGAGGCAGGACACTAGCAGTGAGAACAGCGGCAGCACGAGCATCATCATCAAGCCACTGGGTATAAACGGACAGAGCACCATGATACAGCTGAAGAGCCTCCTCATAAGCCAAGACCTTCTCATCATAAGCACTCACAGCGGCCTCATCAGCAAGCTTAGTCGCATCCGTTGCGGCCTGAGAAGCATCCGCAGGAAGAGCCGGTGGGGTCGGCGGAGTGGGAGCCACGGGAGGAACCGGGCATGACGGACAACAGACCTCGCCAGAAAGAAAACCCCATAGGCGGATGCCACGCATGTGAATGCGCATGAAGCCAATGAACTCGGTGTAATTAGTGCCATCAAAGATCACCGAACAACGAGGAACAGCAACATAGCCGGATGAAGCAGACATTTTTTTCTTTTTTTTAATTTTTTTTTTGGAAACCAGAGAGCCGGATCCAATCGAGGCGGCTGGCGGGCGCTGTAACGGGAGAACGAGAGCAGCGCTGGATCTGGCGAAATCAGCAGCAGGGGATAGGATCCGCCAGAAAACCGATCCAGCAGTACTCAAGTGGGAGCGGTGACTGCACCGAACCGGCTGGGATCCAGCAGCAGGTCAGGAGCGGTGGGATCTAGCAGGTCTGGAGGCGGTTGGTGGAGCGGGGCAGGAAGGGATCCAGCTGCGGTTGGTGGAGCGAGAGAGCCGCTGGAGCCTGCCGCGGGACTGGAGCCGCCTGGGCCTGCCGCCTAGGGCCTGCCGCGCGAGTCTGGAGCCGCCTGGACCGGGAACCGCCGCGAGTTTTGAGAGCGGGGACCAGATCGAGGCTGCAGCGGGGAGAGATCGAGGCGGCAGGGAAGAATAGACGGGATCGGCGGCGACTGTGCAAGGGATTAGATCGGGAGGAGCACGAGTTGCGCGTGCTAAGAAAACCTAGGCTCTAATACCATGTTAGGAATAAGCAACTTGTATTACCATGAGGCCATAGGCCGATATATATACATGTACAGGTGATGGACTATATGCAGGAAAACCCCTTATATATTGGGATAAATACAAAAGGGTACATGACTTGTATTATAACTCTAACACTAAGATGTATCAGGACCTACGCCAGAGGTTCTGGTGGACTAGGATGAAGAGAGAAATTGCTGAGTTTGTTGCTAACTGCGATGTTTGTTGTCGAGTTAAGGCAGAACATCAAAGGCCTGCTGGCACCCTTCATCCTTTAGCTATTCCTGAATGGAAATGGGATAAAGTTAGTATGGATTTCATTACCGGATTTCCCAAGACCAAGAAAGGAAATAATGCTATCTTTGTGGTCATTGACCGTCTGTCCAAAGTAGCTCATTTTCTTCCAGTTCGTGAGAGTATAACAGCTAGCCAGCTAGCAGAGTTATATATCTCTCGAATAGTGTCTCTTCATGGTGTTCCCCTGGAGATTAACTCAGACCGTGGGAGCATTTTTTTTCTTCACGCTTCTGGGAAAGTTTTCAGAATGCCATGGGGACTCACTTATCTTTTAGCACTGCTTTCCATCCTCAATCAAGTGGTCAAGTAGAAAGAGTGAATCAAATTCTAGAGGATACGCTCCGAGCTTGTGTTATATCGTTCGGTATGAATTGGGAGAAGTGCCTTCCATTCGCCGAATTTTCTTATAACAATAGTTATCAATCAAGCTTGGGCAAAGCCCCTATTGAAGTTCTCTATGGACGAAGATGTCGAACACCTCTTAATTGGTCAGAAACCGGAGAGAGGCAACTCTTTGTCCCGGATATGATCCAGGATGCAGAAGAGCAGGTTCGCATTATTCGTGAAAAGTTGAAAACAGCCCAGTCTCGTCAAAAGAGCCAATATGATCATCATCATAAGGCTGTGACCTTTGAAGTTGACGAGAAGACTTACCTTCGGGTTACACCTTTGAAGGGTACCCATCGATTCGGTATGAAGGGCAAATTGGCTCCTCGTTACATTGGTCCTTTTCGCATTCTTGCCAAATGAGGAGAAGTTGCCTACCAGTTGGAACTTCCTCCGCATATTTCCAAGGTTCATGATGTCTTCCACGTCTCGCAACTCAAGCATTGCTTTTCGGATCCTACCCGTGAAGTGGACCATGAAACGCTTGATCTCCAAGATAACCTTTCATACCGAGAATACCCTGTACGTATTCTTGATCAAGCTGAGCGTACCACTCGACGTCGAAACCTCAAGTTTCTTAAAGTTCAATGGTCAAATCATTCTGAAAAGGAGGCAACATAGGAAAGAGAGGATCGTCTCCGACTTGAGTATCCCGCATTATTCCCGACGACTTATAAATCGCGGGACGAGACTCTTTTGAGTGGGGGTGAGTTGTCACATCCCTGAAACCCCTAACCAAGTTAGCATTGTGCTCATATCTTCTTTGCATTGCATGCAAGAAAATTGCAACAAGATCAAAGCAAGTGGTGAAGCAAAACTCAAAAACCCTAGCCACTTCTCAAATTCAAAGAAATTATAAACTTGTTCAAATCAATGAACCCAAAATGGCCTCAAGAAAAGTTCAACTTTTCTGATAATTCATGGAAGCAAGTAAGCAGTGAAGAAAACCATTTTCATAACACTTTTGGCATTTTATTTAAATGCAAAAAAGCTACTGGATTCAAGTTTAAATTTGAATTCAAAAACTTTAAGTTTTCAAAAATGCTGAAAACTTCATGAATGGTTGGATATATTCCAACAAATATTCTGGTGTGTTCAAAATATTTTTGGTAAACTATTTTGGAGCTGAAATAAATAGAAAACCAAAATAGTTAGTAAAACAAAAAACAAAACAGAAAAAAAAAAGAAGGAAGAAGCACTTACCTGTCGCCCTGAGGAGGCCCAGCCCACCAGGGGCAAGGGCGTCTTCTTCCTCCTGCCTTCTGGCAGAGGAGCGCACGCCCACGGCGTCTCCTCCACCTCTTGCTTCGCCATGGCACGCTCCTGTGCTCCCCAGGACAGCGCGACAGCAGGGATAACCTCCCCGAGCTCTGGCCTATCCATTCCTGTGCAACATTTCCCCCTCTCCTCTCGGTTCCTTCCTCCCCTACTGCCGCCATTCACAGGAGCTCGAGCTCGAGCTGCCCGTGCCTCTGGCCACTAGTCCTCTCCCCCGAGTGCCCCATTCGCTCCGCCTCGACGAGCTGGTCCTCCTTGCAGAAGTAGAAGTCCCCCCGAGCCCTGCAACGCCCACGGCACCATGGTCTTCAAGCTTCGGCCGTCGGCGAGCTCCGTTCGATTCGTCGGCCACAGCGCTTCCCCGAGCCGTCTAAGCCCTCCACTGCACTCCCCGTGAGCTTGCGCAGCTTTCCCCCAAGTTTTCCCCGTCGATCTCTTCCTCTAAGCCTAGTTCCACCGGAGCCCGACGAGGACCGCCGCTGCAGCTCGTCGCCGGTAGCCCTCCGGTGAAGGGTTGGTCCATCTGAGGCCACCAGCAGCTTCAGGCCGTCGTGTAGATGCTTTAGGAGCCCAGCCCCGCGCGTTTTGACCCTGTTTCCGATGACCTCGATGATGGCCGAGCTTTGGTCGCCGTCGAGCTCGTCGGCGGCGTCGATTCCGGCCACCCCCAGCCCCTGGGGTTTGCCCCATCGTGCGCGCCGTCGAGTGGTCGATCTCCCTGTGGTCTCCGTCGTGCGTTTGGTCGTCGGAGACGAGTTTCTGATGCCCTCCGCCGTAGTGGTGGTCGCCGGAGGCTCACCGTCGGCGAGGACGACCTCGCCGCCGGTGGATCTCAGCTGGCCTGAGCCACTGATGCGTGGGGCCAGCCTCTGGATAGTTTGGATTAATAAAAATAAAGTTAATTAATTTAATAAGTCACTGACATGTGGGTCTAGTACTGTTAATTAGCTAATTAAGTTTAAAACTAATCTAAAACTGACCAGAGTCACTGACCAGTGGGTCCCACTGGTCAGGTTTGACTTTCAATGACCAGTTGGACCTGCTGATGTCATGCTGAATATGTCATTTTCAAACATGTTTGAAAATGTTATTGGACCAAACATGTAGAATAAAGAATAAGTTAAATTTTATAAATGCTATGGAGATGGAATTTGAAAATCATTTGAATTCCACTTCAAATGCTATGATGAAACATTGTTCAATCACAACCAGCAACTTAACATATCATTTCCATGCATGTTAAAACCAAGTTGATCTGAGCATCAAGTCGAATCAATTAAAACGGTATTCCAGAATACCCCGTTTGAAGTGATATTGAATCTGATTCAAATCAACTTCAAACCTAATAAATGTTAGCTATATTAGCATAGCACCTTGCATCCTCATACCATGCTCATACATCATCTTGTTGCATATGATTGATATTGATTGTTGTCATTTTCTTTGGTAGGCTCCGCTCCTCCGGATTCCACCGAATATCCGACTGACAGATATTGTCCCTCCTCTGAGAAACAAGGCAAGCAACCATTTTGATCATCCCGATAAATCCCATGTTCTCGCTCCTGCACTTACTTATTGCATTAGGATCAAATGCTTCAAATGCTTTTGCCACGTTAGTTGAACCCACTTCCTTTGCATGACCTGTCCTTGTCACAGTAAATAGCTGAACCTTGCAACCTAGCATACCTGGTAGTTGCTTGAGCCATGATGTGTCTTATCCTTCTATGCATGCTATGCTTAGAGTTGTGTATCGTCTGTCATCTGGGAGATGAACGGAATTGTGAGAATGTGTTTAGTAAGTAAAGGTTGTGTGTTGAACCTGATTTGTTAAAGGTACCAGTGAAAGGCTGTGTAGGAGTACATGGCGGGTTGTTTCATTGGAACCGTCCTTAGAAACTGAGTTCCGTGTATGTAATCCAAGACGAGATACTACCACATGCTGGGCCCTGAAATATGACCCTGCTCGACTTATTAATCGCTTAGTACTCGGTCCAGGAGTTGCAAGTAGTTTCTGGTGTTTATAGTCATGCTGGAGGCCGTGCATAGTGCTGACCTGAGAGGTGGGCTGTGATGCGGTAGGCAGTGGCACGGTGTACCAAGTGGCACCCGGATGGTGGGCTTGGGAACCCTGCGCACATCGTTTGGGGCCGTGGCGGAAACCTTGGCCAGACTTCCGTGCGGGTTACCCTCAAATAGGCGATATACCTGGACTAAGTATTAGTGTGGTTAACGGTCGTGGCCGACTCCCTCGCTGGGCTTCCGCTTGAAGGTTGCCGAGGTGCATGACGTGCACATGGCGATAAGTGGCGAGAGCGTGTGTGAAGAAGTACACCCCTGCAGGGTTATGATCTATTCGAATAGCCGCGTCCGCGGATATGGACTACTTGAAGACATATGTTGTTTATAGATAACTTCAATGGCTACTCATAAAATTGTCAAGATAAGCGTGAGTGTCGTGGACGGCATTTCCGTATGGAGACGCCACGATGGAGTATTGTTGTGGTGTTAGTGGACTCGTGTGCGAGAAATCAAGTTGTCAAAAATTGTTTTAAAATGCAAGTTGTCAAGCCACGAGTCAAATGCTGGCTTTCCGCATGAAACCCACAATTCCTTATTGATACTTGCATGAGTAGATAGTTATCCTAAAGTCTTGCTGAGTACCTCTGTACTCATGTTTGCTTAATAATTGTTGCAGAGGTTGTTAATGACCCTAATGGAGGGTTCTTCCTAGACATCGACGACGACGAGTAGCTGGTATCCCAGCTACGATCTGGCCCTAGGGTGGGTCTGTAGTATAGTCAGGCCACGTGCCTTCTAGTTTCACCTGTCTGTACTCAGACAGTTTATTTGCTTCCGCTGGCTTGTAACTTGAATGACTGTTATGATGGGTCGTGAGACCCCTACTGTGTAATATTATGTGTGTGGCTCTTCTTAGCCTTTTAAATAAAGCTTGTATGTTTATGGTTATGTTGTGATGTCATCGATGTATCTATACATATCGGTATGCCATGCGTACGTCTGTCGTACTTGATATGTATGGGGTTCGATTACCTAGCCGTAGACTTTAGTAGCATTCCTTACAGGAAAATGCCCTTTGTGATCCAACGAGCCATGGTAGCTCGCTACTGCTCCTGACACATTGGTTGACCGGCGTGTGTCCTTCTTAGGTGTTGTGTCTGTCCCCTTTGGGGAAATGCCACGTGATGTAATGAAGTCCTTGTAGCTTGCTACGACTCGTCTACATTCGCTGGTGACCGACACCTGCTTTGCTGGGTCATGTATGCCTGTCCCTGTACGGAACTACCACTTTGGTTTATGACTAGACATGTCGATCCGGGTTCTTTGTCATTGGATTGCTAGCGATACAATTACATACGCGAGTCAAAGGCGCAAACGGTCCTGGCTAAGGTAAGGCTGCAACCGTGGGATTAACCGTACGTGAGACTGCAAAGAGATGCGATATGTTACAGACTGGATTCCTATGGCTTAGGATCGGGGTCCCGACATTAGGAACGGAGGGAGCAGCAAACATGACATGTTAGAAATGACAGGGGCATATATCTAGAAACTTAAGTCTTTGAAATATGCAAAAGTGCTAGCTGCCTAGCTGGAAGTATATAGCAATAAGTCACACCTGGAAACCACAGAGGGCGAAAGGACATGGATTAAAAACTCGCAATGTAAGATTACACGAAATCGAAACTACTACTACTGCTGCTAGGAGGAACCAAAATCTAGCCTTGAGTTGACACGCTGTCTCTTCTGGGGAACACCCTTGGACTGCTGGGGATTCAACTGTCGTTTTGCTTTCTCCCTGCGCCGCTGCCTCTCGTCTTCGCTGTCTGATTCGCTGCTCATCTCCATGTCGGCATCCCTCGCCTTGCGCTCCATCTCGTCCCAAGACTCGGCAGCATCGTCGTCGTCGTCATCTGAGCCAACCGACATAGCCTCATCCTCACCAGAATCCACCACTGATTCGCTGTCTCGCTCTTCGTCATCCGATTCAGAGGCTGACTCTGCGTCAGAAGGTTCGTACTTATCATCGTCTGTCTCAGAATCCTCTGAATCTGAGTCGGTGGCATCTGGATTCAAGAATTCCCATCTGTCATTCTTGTCAGAACCTGGCTTGTCAAGAGCCTTGAGAACCATTCGCCAGTTAAGGTTCAGCTTCGATTCATAGTACTTCAAGTTGCTGTCATTAAGCCAATCTTTGATCTTGTCAAGAGATGCCATTGGAATGACCTCTATGCGGACAACATCTCTCTTTAAATCTTGAAATACAAACACCATGTCGAAGGATTTCTGCCCCAGGGCCACCCTTTCCAAGCATACTATCTCAACCTCCCTCAGCGAAGTCACAAGAAACAGTGGTTCAACAAGCTGCACCAGGCAACTTGGAGTAGGAACTATAAAACAAGTGGTTCTGCCATGGACTCCATTGAAGCCAAGCTTCTGTGATGGCCTTTCAAAATGTAAACCGAGCTGCTGAAATCTTGGCTGGGACCAAACGGAAACAACCCTTTTCACAAACAGCTCAAACTGTCTATTTATTTCCTTCCTGCGTGCCCTTTCACGCTGCTCTTCCTCAATCTCATCAGGGTCCCATGCTGAATGGCGCTTAAGACCAATTGAGTCCACAACATCCATCACTTCAGTGTAGAACTGCACATCTCTAGTCTTTTTGTTGCCCACCATGATTTCATTGTACAGATGGAAGTGGAGCAGCGTTATCATGTCTCTCTCAGCTGGCTGGAAGAAGGCATGTTTTATGTTGCTGAACATAATATCCACCTTTCCTGGTTTCGATGCAGAATATTGAAAACCATTGACATGGACCACCAAAGTTCCAGGGGCCTTCCGCCCATGGCCAGCAAATGATGGCCGTATCCACAAATCAGGAAACTGAATCCTATCCCTCCTCATTCCGTCACATAGTTGAAGCCTTTCTTGACTAACCAAGCTCGCTCTCCTAGCTCTTTCAGTGACTCCTTTTTGAACAGTCTTCACCGATTTAATAACCTCTTCAGCATGACTTCTGTCTTCTGAGAGGAAGGTGACTGCTTTCAGAAAAATAAGGTTCTGCAAGCGGGGATCTTGAAGACCAGAAGCAGTGCCAGGGACATTAAATGTAATGCTGACATAAATTCCACTGCTACTTTCCCCACGAATTTCTGCTTTTTTTATGGTACAAACATGAAAGGGAACAGTAACTCCATATATTGGTAACAGGATAGCCTCATTCTGTTTGTCCACCTGAATCTTCTCCAGTCGATTGGAACCAGGCATATCACTTACATTCTTATATGCAACCAGTTCATCTATAGCTCTGGAACGACCAAATCCCTCCAACAACTTATGATCAGCAACGTCACTTCTCACTGCTGCCTCACTAGCTTTCTTCTTTAAGATTTCTGACTGAAGCTGTTTCCTAAGGTCCTCCTTAGGTGTCCTGCTACGGGAGCGCAGATTTTCTCTCAACGGGAGCATCAGCTCTGGATTTAGCACTGGTTTAACCGGGACCATAACCTCTGCTTTCGGAGCTTGTTTCACAGAAGATAATCCTGCATTTTCCTCATCAAATAAGTAGAAGGCATCGCTGTCAGCCTTGGAGATAGAAGATGTCAATACTTTTAGATTTTCCTTGCAGATCAGAACAGTGTCAGCCAGCCATAGGGAGAATTCCTTGGTCTTCCCATTGTTGGTCTTGTCTACAAGGTTTTGAAACCCAAGTGAAACATTGAAAATCATCCCTTCCTTTAGCATCCGGTCATTTTTCTCACTCAAGGACAGCCAAGATTCACGGAACTCGATGCCAATTCCTGTTCCAGCTGACTTGGTAAGGAAAGGAAGAAGTTCAGGAGCTTTGTCCCTGATCACAGCAACTGCAGCTTGGTAACTGGAACAACACTTGCTGCCTGGTGTCAAAGCAGCAATAGCAGCATCATGCGCCTGACGGAGGACTTTATATGCATCGCATTTTTCTGCATTACAATCAATCAGGAAGGTTCTTGCGACATTTGAGCAGTAGCCACTGTACTTGGCGCCCAGAGCACAGATGATGACGCTTCCAGAATCATAGTGCAGATCATCATCATTGCTAAAAGCAGATGGCCTAAGGTCATACTTGCCTCCACTTTGAAAAACAGGTGGGTAGCATATGTCAACATTCTCTGACTTAAGTTTAACATCTATATTTATTGGGGAAAGTAGTATTTTCTCTGTCAGAACCATCAGCTTTGAATGTGCTATCTTCTTTTCATCCTCTATGATCTTCTCCACCTTAGAAACCACATACTTCCTCATAACCGAAGCAGCCAAAATGCAGCCTTTTTCACATACATAATCTCAGTGACATCTTTCACAGCAAGAAGCTCAGAGATGCCACTTGACACATCAAAAAGCTTTAACCTTGATGCGTTCAGCTTTTCAGACCATGCTTCAAGAAACTTGCCTTCAGGCTTCTCTCTTGCTAAGTGACCAATAACAACATTGTTTGATTCAGAATGCGCACATACAGCACGTATGATCTCATCCATTAAGGTAGATCCATCATCGCCCTTTTTCAGTATATGCAACACGACATCAACACTGGCTTCTTTAGAAACAAGCATCTTCAAAGGTTTGAGCACATCACTGTCCTTCTGGCTGCACAGGAAATGGATCTGCCTACTGAGAAAGACCATTATAGTTTCTGGTAACTGATGACCGAAAAACCACGTGCTCAAGGCTAATGATTTCTGATATCGAATGTCTTCAGAGGGTGGAGGAGTAGCAACAGAAATTGCACACGAAGATCCCCACATCTCAGTCTCACCCTCCTTCCAGTGGCGATAGAACTTCCTCACACATTTGATGAAGTTTTCCGGACTGACTGCAGGAGAAGTCCCAGTAACAGAAGCCGGTGTTCTATCCAATGCTTCAATAATAGCCATTTAATAACCAAAATACCTTCAAAAATAAACATGTATTGCAAACATAGATGTGAGTACAATATGAACCAAAAAATCATTAAGAACGAGAAGGTTAGTAAGCTACGAGAACAGGTACACTATATGGAAATTTACCAGCATACAATGTCAATCAGCATTCTTAGTCATCAACTTGTATTTTGTTCTAGCAGTTTAAATTTTCGACAGCTTTATCATCGAATAGGTACAAAGCTGGGCTATGCTACATTTTTTAAATTGCTATAAGTACATAACTCAATGGAAGATTCCAAAGCATTCAGTATGAAATCAAATTCATAATAAGCACTGAAAGCTAACTAGAGCTAGCTACAGAAACATATCATGATAAATTCAGATGGAATAAAATTTTGTTGTTCCTAAGTATCTTAACCATACGTTTTCACAAACGTTTTAGATATCTTGATATACCACAGGTACCAAATTTGTTGTGATTATTTTTACAGATCTAACTCAAATTGGTTATCCAGATTAATTTTGACAATGGATAGATTAATCAACTGCTAGAGATAAGCTTTCACAGTTTTCCTAAATTTAGATTGAAGATTATAATCGACAGATTAGTTTAGTCTAGGTATTCTCAGATTAGTTTAGTCTCAAGCCAACTCCAATTTCTTGTTAAACAATATCAGATTAGATGCAGATTATAGTGTTCTTTCTTCAAATCTAAAAAAAAATGTTTTGCAACGAAAAAGTGAACCACCTAATTCATAAATTATAGCAGCAAGCAAGTTGGGGTAGGCTAGACTTAGCCATGGACAGGGGTGCGTGGAAGTTAGCTATCCACGTTCCAGAGTCATGACTTGGCTTCGAGATCTTATGGGTTTCAACTCTAGCCTACCCCAACTTGTTTGGGACTGAAAGGCTTGGTTGTTGTTGTTGTTGTAGATTTCTTGACATACCACAGGTACCAAATTTGTTGTGATTATTTCAACTCAAATTGGTTATGGGGATTAATTTCGGCAATGAATAGATTAATCAACTGCTACAGATAAGCTTTCACAGTTTTCCTAAATTTAGATTGAAGATTATAATCCACAGATTAATTTAGTCTAGGTAATCTCAAATTCGTCTAGTCTCAAGCCAACTCCAATTTCTTGTTAAACTATATCAGATTAGATGCAGATTACAGTGTTCTTTCTTCAAGATCTAAACAATTTGGTTTGCAACGAAAAAGTGAACCAGCTAATTAATAAATTATAGCAGCAAGTATGTGGAATCAGAAAGAAAATTTAGATGGAATCAATATTTGTTGTTCAGATTTCTTGACATACCACAGGTACCAAATTTGTTGTGATTGTTTTATAGATCGCAACTCTAATTGGTTATTCGGATTAATTTCGGCAAAGAATAGATTAATCAACTGCTAAAGATAAGCTTTCACAGTTTTCCTAAATTAGGATTGAAGATTATAATCGACAGATTAGTTTAGTCTAGGTATTCTCAGATTCTTTTAGTCTCAAGCCAACTCCAAATTTCTTGTTAAATAATATCAGATTAGAAGAAGATTACAGTGCAATTTCTTCAAATCTAAACAATTTGGTTTGCAACGAGTAAGTGAACCAGGTAATTCCTAAATTCTTATAGCAGCAAGCATCTGGAATCAGAAAGAAATTTTAGATCGAATCAATTTTTGTTTTTAGATTTCTTGACATACCCACAGGTACCAAATTTGTTGTGATTGTTCTACATATCTCAACTCTAATTGGTTATTCGTATTAATTTCGGCAAACAATAGATCAATCAAGTGCTAGAGATGAAATTCTTTCAACGTTTCCTAAATTTAGATTGAAGATTATATCAGCAGATTATTTAGTTTAGGTGTTTTTCAGATCCGTTTATTCTCAAGCCAACTCGAGATCTCTTGTTATACTGCTATTTTTACATCAGAATTTACAAGCATTGAGGCACCAATTCGATAAGAACAATCCCAAGTTCATGAACAGTAATGAAGAATCGACATGATCAAGCACAAGAAACGCAGAAAAAAATTACCTAGGACAATCCGTCGAGTTTGTTCGCAGAATCAGGGACCTCCGGCAGCCAACAAGAACCTCCGATCTCGGCGCTTCTGGGAACCGCCCCGCCTCTTCGCAGAACCGCACCTCGATCGCAATAGGGGAACCGCCTGGGCGCGGGCGGGCGCCCCGCCCAGGGGCTTATATAGGCCCCAGACCGCACCGACCAGGATACTGACGCGCCCGAGGCGGCGCGTGGTGGGCCTGCGGCGTCATGGCGGGCGACGAGGCCGGTACAGGCGGAGGCGCGTGGGCCGGCGGCGTGGGCGCTCGGCGGAGGGGCCTGGGTTGTCGGGGCGCGTACCGTCGGTCGGCGTCGACATGGCGGCGGGTAGGGCTAGGGTCGCCGGTGTGGATGCGCCGGGGCGAGGGAGGAGAGCCGTGTGAGAGGAAGGAAGGGAAGGGTAGTCCTGAATCAGCGGAGGTTCGTTGCAGTTCAGTTTCCCTAGTTCTTTTTTGACGCAAGTTTCCCTAGTTCTAGCCGGCATCGGGTCGGGTGGGTGTTCGTGTTCTAGTCTTTTTTTTGCAGAGACGACCCCAAATGAAACTTTCTTTACAGGACTCGAAGGGAAGAAAATAACAAACTAGTCCCTGAATTTTGCATAGAGAACCGTAGGTTGAAATGTAAGATTACCACTTCCTTTATAAATTAATACTAGCAAAAGGGCTCGTGTGTTGCAGCCGAAGAAAAAAATTCATAATGCCCAATGATGATGATCACATTATGTTCATATCGCATCGCATGATTTTGGAAATTTGTGCACAAATGCAAGAAAATATTTCTCCTTTTAAATTAATTCACAAGTTGAAGCAATGTTCACATTTTCGAAATAACATCATGGTTATCAAAAAACTCAGTAGTTCAAAGAATTGTTTTGAATTCCAAGAAACTTGTTTTAGAAACATACTATACTATTTTGATTCACCCAGGCGGTTAATTCTTTAAAATTCACACGGGTATATTATCACAAAGATTCAGAAGCATTACTATTTAACTACATACCTTCGATCATTCGTAAACATTTTCACAAATTTGGAAACATTTTTTAAGTAGAGTGCATTTTTTAAATTACAAACATTTTTTATATTGCGAACGGTTTTTAAGTATTTTATTTTGAATTGGCGGACAATTCTAGAATAGACGAACATATTTTCAAAGGTGGTGGGTTTTTTCTTAATTCACCAACATTTTTTGAAATGCACGAATATTTTCTGAATCAACAAACATTTTCTGAATCAGTAAACTTTTTTTTAATTCAAGAACTATTTGAAAGTGTGTTATATCGATTAGAGGGCGTGAATAGGCGATTTTTATAAATTCTTCACTCAAGAAATTCCTCGTGAGAAAATTTCTCAAAAGCGAACAACGAGCAGCGGATTAAGTACTTAGGTAAACATGCAAAACATCAAGAGCATAGTCTTCATGATGAATTGAAACATTCTGTTTGCACAAGTAACGTGTTCAGGATATGCAGGTGAAGAAAGTGAAGTGAAGAATTTGGAACGAGGAAATTATGAAAGTTTTTAGTCAGATTTTTCAAACAGTAACGAGCAATTTCATCAACATACAAATGAGGAAATGAAAGGGTTGAGAAAATACAACCAGGTACTCGGTGAAGACAGTGATTTAATGACTCAATTCCAACTGTTGTGACAGTCGTACGTCTGGTTTGAAGCGGCTTGGTATTTAAACCAAATGACACACAGTCTCAGAACACTAAGTCCTTACCGTATTCTCCTTAGCTAAGGACACAAAGTCCTCGCCCAACACTCGTGGTAAGTCTTCATGGCAGATTTCCAAACCCTCACAAACTTGATCACCCGTGATCCACAATTGACTGAAGGATGCTCTAGACCAGTGATGGTTAACCGTCTGGAGGATGCACAGTCCTCAAAGGTAACAAGCGTCGGTTCCACAAAGAAACAATTTCTTCAGTGATGCTCAATCACTTTGGGTTATGGGTTTTTGGTTTGGGTGTTTGGGGTTTTTTGTCGCTGATGATTTTTGCTCAAAGTCCTCGAGGAATGGGTTGCTCTAAAATTACAAGTGTCGGTTTCTCTCGGAGCAGCCAACCAGCTAGTGGTTGTGGGGGCGGCTATTTATAGCCTGGGAACAATCCCGACATGATTTGACATTAATGCCCCCAATTATATGACCGTTATGTGGATAAGGTTGGGGACAGGTGGCGCGCGACGCGGCAACGGTCAGATCTTTCAACTGTGAAAGTTCTCATGTCTCTCATATTCCTCACTGGTAGGCAATTCGCACTTGCGAAATCCTAACTCCTCAATTAGTGCAATTTCTTCACAGACCAGAAGAACTTCGTCTCTGTCACTAAAGACTTTGACTAAACTGTGAGAGATTTTCAAATGCTTCACTCGAAGGATTAGTTACGTGTAGGCTTTGAGATGAGCATCATGAGGAAACTTTTCCTTAGTATTACCTCAACCCCCTTTAACAATACGGTGTTCCTATGACTCAGGAAAGAAGAAAATAAAACAGAAAAAGTAAATATTCACGCTTCAAAGTCCTCAGACCAATTTCTTCGAGACACACGAAATTACTCATCTTCAAAGTCTTCGAGGAATTACAATTCCTTTGCTTTCAAAGTCTTCGAGGGATTACCAAAGTCTTCACCTGAAGACATTCATTTTTAGGGGTCGATATTCTCCGAATAACTCAAACTCCTCAGCGACTTATAGAGCCTATGTACACTCATAAACACATTAGTCTCTTAACCTATAAGTCTTCAATCCATCAAAATCACTAAGGGGTCCTAGATGCACTTATAATCTCCCCCTTTTTTATGAGTGATGACAAATAGGTTAAGTTTTCAACGGTTTCTTTGCTTTCAAAGTCTTCGAGGGATTACCAAAGTCTTGACCTGAAGACATTCATTTTTAGGGGTCGATATTCTTTGAATAACTCAAACTCCTCAGCGACTTATAGAGCCTGTGTACACTCATTAACACATTAGTCTCTTAACCTATAAGTCTTCAATCCATCAAAATCACTAAGGGGTTCTAGATGCACTTACAATCTCGCCCTTTTTTATGAGTGATGACAAATAGGTTAAGTTTTCAACGGAGATAAAAATATGAAGTGTAAGTACTGATTTTGAGGAATTTGATTGCAAGATATAGAGAAACTCCCCTTGAAGATGTGCATATTTGAGGATTTTGCTTTGGACTCCAAATGCACACTGAGGATTAATACCATGGAGATATCCCCCTATATCTTGTAATTCATACACACATTTAACATATAGTATGAGGAATTTGAAATGCAAGATGAAAAGTGGTGTCTGACGAAATTCAACATGTGTGCATTAATCAACGTGAGGAATAAGCATGCGAAGAAAAACGTTTCAAAAGTGTTAGACCACCACCGGACTTAAGTTTACAGCTCATACATCAAAAACTTCAGAAGAACGAGAGTTATAACTTAACAAAAGTTATAGTAGCCCATAAAGTAGACCCGCTTGAAGACTAACTCAGCTTTCTCCCCCTTTGTCATCAAGTGACGAAAAGGGACAAAGCTGAGGACTAATGCCCTTGAAGAATATCAACTTGTTGATGGATGAGGAGCGCCACGTTGTTGGGGTCGTTCGTCGTTGTTGGTAAGGCAGCAGTGTCATCAAGATCTTCAGCTTCATCTATTGTGCATGATGAGGAATATGAACTTGCCACCAGATGAGGAACTAGAATTTCCTTGAATTTCTTATTTGGCGGCTAGGACCAATCAAAGTCTTGCTGGAATTCCATTTCAGCGAGTTCTTGAGGTGTCTTGAGGTGAGACAGAATGGCTCATGTGTGGTCGAAGACTTCGTGAAGATAATAGTGGTTTTTCTTCACAACATTTAGTGTTGCATTTATGCTTCGCACAATGGATCCAAACTGACGTTAAACCCACTTGTGGTTGCGTTCAACCTTCTGATGAAGACCGAGGAGAAGCTCACGGTCAGTCATCACACGTGGGGCAGGCTCGCGAGGAGCTTGTGCTTTTGCATCAGAGTCTTGTGATGCAGTGTCGTCATTCATAGAATATGATGTTGCCTGACGAAATTGGCCATCAAGGGGACGAGATCCCTCATCAATCATAGATTTTCCCTTGCCTTTAATAAGCTCAAAGAATTTCTTGATGACTTCAAGAAGAGGCAAATAGCTAAGGTGATTTTGGAAGTCGGCTTGGTAATGGATTGAGGATCTGGTCCTCATGAATCTCATAATCCACGACATGTATATCTTAATCTCAAAGGGTGACAAAGCATTGTTAGCCAAAGTCCTCATGAATAAATTGTGAAGATTTATTGGAATCCCATGAATGATGTTAAAGAGCAAATTCTTCATGATTTGCACAACATCTTCTTCTTCAGGGTTGTGACCCTTGATTGGACTGGGGTTTTGGCCAAGATTTTTGTAGAATATCCTGGGCACATACAATAGTTCCTTGACGAGTTGGGTCCTGGATGGCTTGTCAGGAGCAAAGGCTTCATGAGCACTTGCATCATGTGATTTGGCAGTTCTTTTTCATCATAGAGACACTGGGCTCCTTCTGAGGGAATTGGGATTGGGACAGCTTGAAGCAATTCATTTGCTGGAGCAGTATAGTGTGTATTCTCTGTCATCCAATCCAGAACCCAGGTGTCGATGTCTGATACGTCTCCAACGTATCTATAATTTATGAAGTATTCATGCCATGTTTACAATAATGTTGGAATTATGCCCTAGAGGCAATAATAAATATATAGTTATTATTATAATTCCTGTATCAAGATAATAGTTTATTATCCATGCTATAATTGTATTGAATGAAGACTCATTTACATGTGTGGATACATAGACAAAACACCGTCCCTAGCATGCCTCTAGTTGGCTAGCCAGTTGATCGATGATAGTCAGTGTCTTCTGATTATGAACAAGGTGTTGTTGCTTGATAACTGGATCACGTCATTGGGAGAATCACGTGATGGACTAGACCCAAACTAATAGACGTAGCATGTTGATCGTGTCATTTTGTTGCTACTGTTTTCTACGTGTCAAGTATTTATTCCTATGACCATGAGATCATATAACTCACTGACACCGGGGGAATGCTTTGTGTGTATCAAACGTCGCAACGTAACTGGGTGACTATAAAGATGCTCTACAGGTATCTCCGAAGGTGTTAGTTGAGTTAGTATGGATCAAGACTGGGATTTGTCACTCCGTGTGACGGAGAGGTATCTCGGGGCCCACTCGGTAATACAACATCACACACAAGCCTTGCAAGCAATGTAACTTAGTGTAAGTTGCGGGATCTTGTATTACGGAACGAGTAAAGAGACTTGCCGGTAAACGAGATTGAAATAGGTATGCGGATACTGACGATCGAATCTCGGGCAAGTAACATACCGAAGGACAAAGGGAATGACATACGGGATTATACGAATCCTTGGCACTGAGGTTCAAACGATAAGATCTTCGTAGAATATGTAGGATCCAATATGGGCATCCAGGTCCCGCTATTGGATATTGACCGAGGAGTCTCTCGGGTCATGTCTACATAGTTCTCGAACCCGCAGGGTCTGCACACTTAAGGTTCGACGTTGTTTTATGCGTATTTGAGTTATATGGTTGGTTACCGAATGTTGTTCGGAGTCCCGGATGAGATCACGGACGTCACGAGGGTTTCCGGAATGGTCCGGAAATGAAGATTGATATATAGGATGGCCTCATTTGATTACCGGAAGGTTTTCGGAGTTACCGGGAATGTACCGGGAATGACGAATGGGTTCCGGGAGTTCACCGGGGGGGGGGGGGGGCAACCCACCCCGGGGAAGCCCATAGGCTTTGGGGAGACACACCAGCCCTTAGTGGGCTGGTGGGACAGCCCCAAGAGGGCCTATGCGCCAAGAGAAGTAAATCAAAGGAAAAGAAAAAAAAAGAGGGAGGAAGTGGGAAGGGAGGGGGACTCCTCCCACCAAACCAAGTCCAACTCGGTTTGGGGGGGGAGTCCTCCCCCCCTTGGCTCGGCCGACCCCTTGAGGGTCCCTTGGACCCCAAGGCAAGGTCCCCCTCCCTCCTCCTATATATATGGGGCTTTTAGGGCAGATTTGAGACGACTTTCTCACGGCTGCCCGACCACATACCTCCATAGTTTTTCCTCTAGATCGCGTTTCTGCGGAGCTCGGGCGGAGCCCTGCTGAGACAAGGTCATCACCAACCTCCGGAGCGCCGTCACGCTGCCGGAGAACTCTTCTACCTCTCCGTCTCTCTTGCTGGATCAAGAAGGCCGAGATCATCATCGAGCTGTACGTGTGCTGAACGCGGAGGTGCCGTCCGTTCGGTACTAGATCGTGGGACTGATCGCGGGATTGTTCGCGGGGCGGATCGAGGGACGTGAGGACGTTCCACTACATCAACCGCGTTCTCTAACGCTTCTGCTGTACGATCTACAAGGGTACGTAGATCACTCATCCCCTCTCGTAGATGGACATCACCATGATAGGTCTTCGTGCGCGTAAAACATGCGACGTTCCCCAACAGTGGTATCAGAGCTAGGTTCATGCGTAGATGTCTTCTCGAGTAGAACACAAAAGTTTTTTTGTGGGCGGTGATGTGCGTTTTTCTGCCCTCCTTAGTCTTTTCTTGATTCCGCGGTATTGTTGGATTGAAGCGGCTTGGACCGACATTACTCGTACGCTTACGAGAGACTGGTTTCATCGTTACGAGTAACCCCCTTTGCTCAAAGATGACTGGCAAGTGACGGTTTCTCCAACTTTAGTTGAATCGGATTTGACCGAGGAGGTCCTTGGATGAGGTTAAATAGCAACTCATATATCTCCGTTGTGGTGTTTCCGTAAGTAAGATGCGATCCTACTAGATACCCTTGGTCACCACGTAAAACATGCAACAACAAAATTAGAGGACGTCTAACTTGTTTTTGCAGGGTATGATTGTGATGTGATATGGCCAACGATGTGATGTGATATATTGGATGTATGAGATGATCATGTTGTAATAGAAATATCGACTTGCACGTCGATGGTACGGCAACCGGCAGGAGCCATAGGGTTGTCTTTATACTAACATATGTGCTTGCAGATGCGTTTACTATTTTGCTAGGATGTAGCTTTAGTAGTAATAGCATAAGTAGCACGACAACCCCGATGGCAACACGTTGATGGATGATCATGGTGTGGCGCCGGTGACAAGAAGATCGTGCCGGTGCTTTGGTGATGGAGATCAAGAAGCACGAGATGATGGCCATATCATGTCACTTATGAATTGCATGTGATGTTAATCCTTTTATGCACCTTATTTTGCTTAGAACGACGGTAGCATTATGAGGTGATCTCTCACTAAAATTTCAAGACGAAATTGTGTTCTCCCCGACTGTGCACCGTTGCTACAGTTCGTCGTTTCGAGACACCACGTGATGATCGGGTGTGATAGACTCAACGTTCACATACAACGGGTGCAAAACAGTTGCGCACGCGGAACACTCGGGTTAAGCTTGACGAGCGTAGCATGTGCAGACATGGCCTCGGAACACATGAGACCGAAAGGTCGATCATGAATCATATAGTTGATATGATTAGCATAGGGATGCTTACCACTGAAACTATACTCAACTCACGTGATGATCGGACTTGGGATAGTGTAAGTGGATCATGAACCACTCAAATGACTAGAGAGATGTACTTTTTGAGTGGGAGTTTAGCATATGATTTGATTAAGTTGAACTCTAATTGTCTTGAACATGGTCTAAGTCCACTTTGAATATATTTGTGTTGTAGATCATGGCTCACGCAAGTGTCATCCTGAATTTTAATACGTTCCTAGAGAAAGCTAAGTTAAAAGATGATGGAAGCAACTTTGTAGACTGGGCTCGTAATCTTAAGCTAATCTTACAAGCTGGGAAGAAGGATTATGTCCTTAATGCTGCACTAGGAGATGAACCACCCGCTACGGCTGATCAGGATGTTAAGAACGCTTGGTTAGCGCGTAAGGAGGACTACTCAATAGTTCAATGTGCAGTCTTGTATGGCTTAGAACCGGGACTTCAACGTCGCTTTGAGCGTCATGGAGCATTTGAGATGTTCCAGGAGTTGAAGTTTATCTTTCAGAAGAACGCCCGGATCGAGAGGTATGAGACCTCCGATAAATTCTATGCTTGCAAGATGGAGGAAAACTCGTCTGTCAGTGAACATGTGCTCAAAATGTCTGGGTACTCAAACCGTCTGGCTGAACTGGGGATTGAACTCCCGCAAGAAGCTATCACTGACAGAATCCTTCAATCACTGCCGCCAAGCTATAAAGGCTTTGTGTTGAACTACAACATGCAAGGGATGAACAAGTCTCCCGGCGAGTTGTTTGCGATGCTGAAAGTCGCAGAGTCTGAACTCTGTAAAGAGCATCAAGTGTTGATGGTGAATAAGACCACTAGTTTCAAGAGAAACGGCAAAGGCAAGAAGGGCAATTCGAAGAAGAGCGGCAAGCCTGTTGCCAATCCGATGAAGAAACCCAAAGCTGGACCTAAGCCGGAAACGGAGTGTTACTATTGCAAGGGTATGGGTCACTGGAAGCGCAATTGCCCCAAGTATCTGGCAGATAAGAAGGCGGGCAAAGAAAAATCAGGTATATTTGATATACATGTTATTGATGTGTACTTAACCGGCTCTCGTAGTAGTGCCTGGGTATTCCATACCGGTTCTGTTGCTCACATTTGCAACTCGAAGCAGGAACTGCGGAATAGACGAAGGCTAGCGAAAGACGAAGTGACGATGCGCGTAGGAAACGGTTCCAAGGTTGATGCAATCGCCGTCGGCACAGTGTCACTTCAGCTACCATCGGGATTAGTGATGAACTTAAATCATTGTTATTTAGTGCCTGCGTTGAGCATGAACATTATATCTGGATCTTGTTTATTGCGAGACGGTTACTCTTTTAAGTCTGAGAATAATGGTTGTTCTATTTCTATGAGTAATATCTTTTATGGTCATGCACCGAATGTGAGAGGATTGTTCATATTGAATCTTGATAGCAATACGCATATACATAACATTGAGATCAAAAGAGTTAGAGTAAACAATGATAGCGCCATATTTTTGTGGCACTGCCGCTTGGGTCATATTGGTATAAAGCACATGAAGAAACTCCATGCTGATGGACTTTTGGAGTCACTTGACTTTGATTCACTTGACACGTGCGAACCATGCCTCATGGGCAAGATGACTAAGACTCCGTTCTCTGGAACAATGGAGCGTGCAAGTGACTTGTTGGAAATCATACATACCGATGTGTGTGGTCCAATGAGCGTGGAGGCACGCGGCGGATATCGTTATTTTCTCACCTTCACTGACGATTTAAGTAGATATGGTTATGTCTACTTGATGAAACACAAGTCTGAAACATTTTAAAAGTTTAAGCAATTTCAGAGTGAAGTGGAAAATCATCGTAACAAGAAGATCAAGTTCCTACGGTCTGATCGTGGGGGTGAATATCTGAGTTTCGAGTTTGGTACTCACTTAAGACAATGTGGAATTGTTTCGCAGTTAACACCGCCTGGAACACCACAGCGTAATGGTGTGTCCGAACGTCGTAATCGTACTTTGTTAGAGATGGTGCGATCTATGATGTCTCTTACTGATTTGCCGTTATCATTTTGGGGTTATGCATTAGAAACAGCTGCATTCACTTTAAATAGGGCACCATCGAAATCCGTTGAGACGACACCATACGAACTGTGGTATGGCAAAAGGCCAAAGTTGTCGTTTCTTAAAGTTTGGGGATGTGATGCTTATGTCAAAAAGCTTCAGCCTAAAAAGCTGGAACCCAAAGCGGAAAAGTGTGTCTTCATAGGTTACCCAAAAGAGACAGTTGGGTACACCTTCTATCTCAGATCCGAGGGCAAAGTGTTTGTTGCTAAGAACGGAACTTTTCTCGAGAAGGAGTTTCTCTCGAGAGAATTGAGTGGGAGGAAGATAGAACTTGACGAGGTTGTCGAACCTCTCATCCCTCTGGATGGTGGCGCAGGGCAAGGGGAAACCTCTGTCGTTGCGACGCCGGTTGAGGACGAAGTTAATGATGATGATCATGAAACTCCAGTTCAAGTTTCTGTTGAACCACGCAGGTCGACGAGATCACGCGCTGCTCCAGAGTGGTACGGTAATCCCGTCTTATCAATCATGTTGTTAGACAACAATGAACCTGCAAATTATGAAGAAGCAATGGTGGGCCCAGATTCCAACAAATGGCTAGAAGCCATGAAATCCGAGATAGGATCCATGTATGAGAACAAAGTGTGGACTTTGGAGATACTACCTGAGGGCCGCAAGGCTATTCAGAACAAATGGATCTTTAAGAAGAAGACGGACGCTGACGGTAATGTCACCATTTATAAAGCTCGACTTGTGGCAAAGGGTTTTTCACAAGTTCCAGGAGTTGACTACGATGAGACCTTCTCACCCGTAGCGATGCTTAAGTCCGTCAGAATCATGTTAGCAATAGCTGAATTTTTCGATTATGAAATCTGGCAGATGGATGTCAAAACGGCGTTCCTTAACGGTTTCCTTAAGGAAGAGTTGTATATGATGCAACCCAAAGGTTTTGTCGATCCTAAAAATGCTGACAAGGTGTGCAAGCTCCAGCGATCCATTTATGGACTGGTGCAAGCATCTCGGAGTTGGAACAAACGCTTTGATGAGGTGATCAAAGCATTTGGGTTTATACAAGTGGTTGGAGAATCTTGTATTTACAAGAAAGTGAGTGGGAGCTCTGTGGCGTTTCTGATATTATATGTGGATGACATATTACTGATTGGAAACAACGTAGAGCTTTTGGAAAGCATAAAAGGTTACTTGAATAAAAGTTTCTCTATGAAGGACCTAGGAGAAGCTGCTTACATTCTAGGCATTAAGATCTATAGGGATAGATCAAAGCGCCTGATAGGACTTTCACAAAGCACATACCTTGATAAAGTTTTGAAGAGGTTCAAAATGGTACAGTCCAAGAAAGGGTTCTTGCCAGTGTTACAAGGTACGAGATTGAGTAAGACTCAGTGCCCAGCAACTGATGAAGATAGAGAGCATATGCGCTCCGTCCCCTATGCTTCAGCCATAGGTTCTATCATGTATGCAATGCTGTGCACTAGACCGGATGTTAGCCTGGCCATAAGTATGGCAGGTAGGTTCCAGAGTAATCGAGGAGTGGATCACTGGACAGCGGTCAAGAATATCCTGAAGTACCTGAAAAGGACTAAGGAGATGTTTCTCGTGTATGGAGGTGACGAAGAGCTCGCCGTAAAAGGTTACGTCGATGCAAGCTTTGACACAGATTCGGACGACTCTAAGTCGCAAACCGGATACGTATTTATTCTTAATGGGGGTGCAGTAAGCTGGTGCAGTTCCAAGCAAAGCGTCGTAGCAGATTCTACATGTGAAGAAGAGTACATGGCTGCCTCGGAGGCGGCTAAGGAGGGTGTCTGGATGAAGCAGTTCATGACGGATCTTGGAGTGGTGCCAAGTGCACTGGATCCAATAACCTTGTTCTGTGACAACACTGGTGCCATTGCCTTAGCAAAGGAACCACGGTTTCACAAGAAGACCAGACACATCAAACGACGCTTCAACCTCATCCGCGACTACGTCGAGGAAGAGGACGTAAATATATGCAAGGTGCACACGGATCTGAATGTAGCAGACCCGCTGACTAAACCTCTTCCACGGCCAAAACATGATCGACACCAGAACTGTACGGGTGTTAGATTTATTACAATGTAATTCACATGGTGATGTGAGGGCTAGATTATTGACTCTAGTGCAAGTGGGAGACTGTTGGAATTATGCCCTAGAGGCAATAATAAATGTATAGTTATTATTATAATTCCTGTATCAAGATAATAGTTTATTATCCATGCTATAATTGTATTGAATGAAGACTCATTTACATGTGTGGATACATAGACAAAACACCGTCCCTAGCATGCCTCTAGTTGGCTAGCCAGTTGATCGATGATAGTCAGTGTCTTCTGATTATGAACAAGGTGTTGTTGCTTGATAACTGGATCACGTCATTAGGAGAATCACGTGATGGACTAGACCCAAACTAATAGACGTAGCATGTTGATCGTGTCATTTTGTTGCTACTGTTTTCTGCGTGTCAAGTATTTATTCCTATGACCATGAGATCATATAACTCACTGACACCGGAGGAATGCTTTGTGTGTATCAAACGTCGCAACGTAACTGGGTGACTATAAAGATGCTCTACAGGTATCTCCGAAGGTGTTAGTTGAGTTAGTATGGATCAAGACTGGGATTTGTCACTCCGTGTGACGGAGAGGTATCTCGGGGCCCACTCGGTAATACAACATCACACACAAGCCTTGCAAGCAATGTAACTTAGTGTAAGTTGCGGGATCTTGTATTACGGAACGAGTAAAGAGACTTGCCGGTAAACGAGATTGAAATAGGTATGCGGATACTGACGATCGAATCTCGGGCAAGTAACATACCGAAGGACAAAGGGAATGACATACGGGATTATACGAATCCTTGGCACTGAGGTTCAAACGATAAGATCTTCGTAGAATATGTAGGATCCAATATGGGCATCCAGGTCCCGCTATTGGATATTGACCGAGGAGTCTCTCGGGTCATGTCTACATAGTTCTCGAACCCGCAGGGTCTGCACACTTAAGGTTCGACGTTGTTTTATGCGTATTTGAGTTATATGGTTGGTTACCGAATGTTGTTCGGAGTCCCGGATGAGATCACGGACGTCACGAGGGTTTCCGGAATGGTCCGGAAATGAAGATTGATACATAGGATGGCCTCATTTGATTACCGGAAGGTTTTCGGAGTTACCGGGAATGTACCGGGAATGACGAATGGGTTCCGGGAGTTCACCGGGGGGGGGGGGGGGGGGCAACCCACCCCGGGGAAGCCCATAGGCTTTGGGGAGACACACCAGCCCTTAGTGGGCTGGTGGGACAGCCCAAGGGGGCCTATGCGCCAAGAGCAGTAAATCAAAGGAAAAGAAAAAAAAAGAGGGAGGAAGTGGGAAGGGAGGGGGACTCCTCCCACCAAACCAAGTCCAACTCGGTTTGGGGGGGAGTCCTCCCCCCCTTGGCTCGGCCGACCCCTTGAGGGTCCCTTGGACCCCAAGGCAAGGTCCCCCTCCCTCCTCCTATATATATGGGGCTTTTAGGGCAGATTTGAGACGACTTTCTCACGGCTGCCCGACCACATACCTCCATAGTTTTTCCTCTAGATCGCGTTTCTGCGGAGCTCGGGCGGAGCCCTGCTGAGACAAGGTCATCACCAACCTCCGGAGCGCCGTCACGCTGCCGGAGAACTCTTCTACCTCTCCGTCTCTCTTGCTGGATCAAGAAGGCCGAGATCATCGTCGAGCTGTACGTGTGCTGAACGCGGAGGTGCCGTCCGTTCGGTACTAGATCGTGGGACTGATCGCGGGATTGTTCGCGGGGCGGATCGAGGGACGTGAGGACGTTCCACTACATCAACCGTGTTCTCTAACGCTTCTGCTGTACGATCTACAAGGGTACGTAGATCACTCATCCCCTCTCGTAGATGGACATCACCATGATAGGTCTTCGTGCGCGTAGGAAATTTTTTGTTTCCCATGCGACGTTCCCCAACAAATAATTCCATATAATTTTGGTATGGTTTTATTAGAACTAACCCGGACTGATGCTATTTTCAGCAGAGCTACCATGGTGTTGTTTTTGTGCAGAAATAAAAGTTCTCGAAATGGGCTAAAATTTTCGAAGAATATTTTTGGAAAATATGAAAGACAATGGAGCAAAAAGATACCGGAGAGGAGTCCCGAGGCAGCCACAAGCCACCAGGGCGTGACCCTTGGCTTGTCGGCCCCTCGAGCACTCCCCTGACGTGATTCCAACGCCAAATATTCTTATAAATACAGAAACCCCTGAAAAGGAACCTAGATCGGGAGTTCCGCTGCCGCAAGCCTCCAGAGCCACGAAAAACCAATCTTGGCCCTCTCCCGCACCCTACCGGAGGAGGTCACCATCACTGGAGACCATGGAGGAGGAAGACGGAGGGGCCATCATCACCATGGAGGCCAAGGACGAGAGGGAGAACCTCTCCCCACCTTGGGGGGAGGCCATGGAGGAGTAGGCACAAGGGGGAGACCCTCTCCCCCTCTCTCCCGGTGGTGCCGGAGTGCCACCAGGGGAACCATCGCCGTGGTAATCGTTGATACATCCCAAACGTATCTATAATTTCTGCTTGTTCCATGATCTTTTGGGTGACATTGTTACATGTTTTGCTACACTTTTATATCATTTTACACATATTTGGACTAACCTACTAACTTAGTGCACCCAATGCCAGTTTCTGTCTGCTGATGTATTTTTTGCACGAGCTTTTACCCAATTTTCCGAAGCCCGAAAAAATCCAAAAAAATATATTAAAAAATCAGCGAAACAGAAGCCTCGGGATCACCGAAGGAGGGCCAAAGGGGGGCCAGGGGCCTCCCAAGCAGCCTGCTGGCGCGGCCTGGCCCTAGGCCGCGCCAGGAGGTCGCCTCGGTGGGCCCCACCTCCTCCGGTGCCCTCCTTTGGCCTATATTTAGTGTTCTGTGAGGAAACCCTCGCAGACTATCTGGAATCACGAATTTCTCCATCGTTCCGCCGCCGCAGCGCTTCCAAGATCGGGAGCGTTAGGAGACCTCTTCCCGGCACCCTGCCGGAGGGAGGATTGACCTCCGGGTGCTTCTCCGCCACCATGGACGCCTCTCGGATGTGCCCTGAGTAGTTTCCCTCGGACCATGAGTCCATGACCAGTAGCTATGTGATGTCTTCTCTCCAATCTTGTGCTTCAATGGTTAGTCCTTGTGAGCTGCCCTACATGATCAAGGCATCTATGTAATTCTCTTGCTATTGCTATGCTCGGTTGTTTTGGATCTGATGGATTATGAAATTATGATCAGATTGTTATGAGTTATATATTTGATTATCCTTTTATATTATGTTCCTTAGTGATTCATGCATGTTCTCCGTTGGTTTTTATTGCTTTGGCCAAGTAGTTGATCGTAACTCCAAGAGGGAGCGTTATGCATGTTTGTGGGTTCGGGCCCCTCGATGGCTAGCTTGAGTGACAGAAACATGAGACCTGGGGATGTGCTTGTTGCCACCAGGGAGAAAACAACGGTGCTTGTGGCCAAGGTTGAAAGGATTGTTTACCTTACGCATAGTTCGTTAATGTAGTTGTCCGTTGCTTTGAGTTTACACTTTGGGTGGGGCTCGCAACATAATACCGGAGAGATGTTCTGGATAGATATCTCAAGGTGGATGATTAGTAAGTAGATGCTGATGAATAAACGATCTACTTGTCTCGGCGTATTGCCCATTACTATTGAACCTCTAACTATCAAGGAGCATAATTAGCATTGCGGTGCGATCATAATTTGGTCAATTGCCCAACTGTGATTTGTTTACCCTACCATAGTTGTTTATCATCTTTTGGGAGAGAGACATCACTAGTGAACGTCATGTGACTCCAGTCCATATCACCATCATTGCTTACACCTCCATCGTTTACCGCTTTCTTTACTTTTCCGTTGCAATCACTATTACCTTCCCGCTTGTGTTTTGATCCTTTGCAAACTACAAGGCCGGAGAGATTGACAACCTCTCTGTACTCGTTGGGAGCAAAGTTATTTGTTGTGTGTGCAGCTCCACATCTTCTGCTAGCGCCAGGGTGGAATACACCTACTTGTTGAGCCTAGGAGTCCTCCTGGTTCGATAAACCTTACAGTCTCCGTGTAAGGGAAATTTGTTGCTGACTACATCTCCACCTTCCACTTGGGGTCCAATGAGGGGCGAGAAGCATATACATCACCTCGTCATCAAGAGAATTTCTGGCGTTGTTGTCGGGGACTCCACTCTTCATGATAGGGGAGTTGCACACTATCTTTTACCTTTGCTTTTTAGTCTTGTTAGTTTGCTTTCTAGTTTTTGCTTTAGAGTCCTATACCAAAAACCACAAAAAATAGTTACTTTGCTTTTAGTTGTCAAGCATGTGTTAAGGTTTGATTCCTGGAAGGAATCTGAGGTCCTAGACTTCCATCAAAGGAATGGAGAAAATATGAAGGAAGCATGGGATAGAATTTCTGAAGCACACAAAATAATTATGCCTTGGATACCCATCAAAATTGTGCTTAGAAATTTTTATCATGGTCTCTTTATATGGTGCAAACACTCTCTTGATATTATAGCTAAAGGAGATTTCTTAGAGTGTGATGAGACAAGATCTCTTGATATTATACATGGTCTATCTAATAATCTTGTTTATAATCATGGTTATGACACTATTATAGATAGACTTGCTACTATTGAAGGGAAAATAGATGCTCTACATTTAAGACAAAGAGAGAAACCCATGGTTGATAAGGAGCAGATTTTGAAAATAGACGATGACTGGGAGCCTTTTGTTAGAATTAGCATCTCTAACCAAGACTTCCTTTCTTATTGTGATATTGGATCCATGGTTTCTACTATGCCAAAAGTTTTTTATGATTCTCTCTGGTTAGACATGGAAAAAAATTCATCTTATCATGAAGATGCTAATGGTGATATTTCTGAAATTTAGGGAAAGGTAAAAGATGTCCAGGTTACATTCTCTAAAAGGAATGCAACAATTGATTTCTTCCTCATGGAGCCCAACAAAGGGAATATAGTGCTTGGAAGGGACTTCATCCGAGCCATGAGAGGCTTCATTGATTTAGGTAAAGGACACATACGCTTATGAGGGAAAGCAAAAGGTATGCACCCATTCCCTAGGAAAAATGAGGATGAACTTGTTGAGGATCCGTTTGAAGGTCTTTATAATTCTGATAACTTTGAAGAACTTTGATCCTCCTTCTTGCATTATGCCTAGCTCAAAGGCATAAAAGAAAACACTTGTTGGGAGGCAACCCAATATGTTTTTACTGTATGTTTCAGTGATCTTGATGTGTGTTACTACTGTAGCAACATCATTGTATCTTTATTTTTAAGATTTGTGCCAAGTTATAGCCTCTGATTGCAAGAAAGATCAAGAATTGTGACATGCTGTCCAGAAACAGATTATGTCTGCTTGACGGCAAAATTCGCCAAAAATCACGAGATCATCTTTTTGATCTGAATTTTTTGACAGCATGATCTATATAATGGCCTTTATGGCATCTATTCTGAGTTTTTTTATTTGAGTTGCAGAAGTGCCCTGAATAAATTATTTACTACCCGTTGTTCTATTTTTCACAGATTCTGCCATGTTTTGTGTTTTCATTGTTTTGCGAATCCTAAGCTTGCTTTTTTATTTGCAAAAATCTTTTGGCAATCATGAGAAGTAGTAGATTTTCATGAAAATCTTTATTTCCGGTAGGTATTGAATTATTTTATTAAGGGAACTAACTACTCTAATCAACTTATGGTGAGTTTTGTATGAAGGGAGTTTTCAAGTATTGCTATGGGAGAGATGATGAAAGAAGATAAAGGAGTGTCAAATTTTCAAGCTTGGGGATGCCCCATGCATCCCAATAAATATTCAAGGAGACGCAAGCATCTAAGCTTGGGGGATGCCCCCCGTGCATCCCCTTCTCTATCAACAATCATCAGGTCGTACATCCCCATGCTATATTTTTATCACTTCATATGATATGTGCGATGCTTAGAGCGTCCCGCTATTTTCTTTTTAGTTTGTTTTACTTTTGCTTGCTGTTAATAACAAGTGAGAACCTATATATCCTACCTTGTTTGGGCGATATACACGCTCCATTCCACTCTAGAACACAACATAGCTTTTCATGCTTATCATTTTTGTGTGTTCTTCAGCTTTTTGTAGCTACTGTCATGCTTAGCTCTTAGCTTTCATGCTTATCTTTTTAAGAGCTTTTATTTAGGTTGATTTTGGAACTCTCTTGAGTTATCATGCTTATCTTGTTCAGAGAGTTGGCTTGTTGCACTGAGTTGTATGGCTTGCATGAGTAGGTAATTGAGGTTGCTATTTAAGTATAGTAGTAACTTGCAATAGTTTTGAGGTATTGACTTGAGTAATGTTTGGACTATTGGTGTCAAGTGCTTGAGCCTATTAGTGATAGGTGTTGTATTTTGGTAAATCTCTGTGTTTTTCAAAAACTAAAATTAGTTGAGAACTCTAGCTACTAAATTGATCGCTAACCTCTTGAGGGTTCGAATATATAGAGTACCCTCACGTCACCATGACTCGAGGATGCGCAAGGATAACCAAACCCCCAAACATTCCTCCTCGGGGCACTTGTCTCTTTGTGAATTTCCTAACTAGATACAGAGTTACCGACAATAAGTGTATGAGTTCTTCGGACTAATGTGAGTATTCGATTGTTGGCACTTCCACCATCCATATTTTGCTAGCCTGTTCGGTACCGTGCATTGCCCTTTCTCACACTGAGAGTTGGTGCAAACTCCGCCGGTGCATCCAAACCCATGAAATGATACACTCTGTCATACATAGGCCTCATTATATCTTTCCTCAAAACATCCACCATACCTACCTATTAAGGCATTTCGATAGCCTTTCTGAGATACATTGCCATGTAACATCCATCATATCATGACTTGATCTTCATGTCATACATGCTTTTGCTTGAACATAGAGCCGCATGCTAGTTGGGATTTCCCTCATTGCTGCTACATGACACGCTAGTATCATTGCATATCCTCCTACACTGGCAAAGGCATACATTTGCATACATCATGATAGTTTTCACTTGTCTTTATGTTGAGTACTTCTTATAAAGTGTGATGATCTTTTTCTATTCTTGCAAAACATAGAGTGTTGCCCTTAAGTGAGGAAAAGATCCCAAAGAGGACAAACAAAAGATCCCAAAGAGGACAAATGATAGATAAAAAGAAAGAGCCAAAAAGGCCACACAATTTTTTTTAAAAAGAAATAAAGAAATAAAAAGAGAGAAGGGGGCAACACTACTATTCCTTTTGAAAGATCCACACTCATACTCCATTACTATATTGGTACTACATAGAGATTATCATTCATGCATAACTATGTGGGGATCCTTACACTATAGAACTTGGTTTGCATATTCCAATGATGAGCCTCCTCAAATGAGCTCTAGGTCTTCATGAGCAAACAAGTTGGATGCACCCCCACTAGTTCCATTGGAGAGCTTACCGTAGCTCATATGTGCATTCGTTACATGGCAATCCCTACTCCTCACATCATATCTATCATTTGGCTTTCTCTCGCCTATGGTTGTCCTCATTGATGTGAGCCTTTCACACCTTTTTGTCTTCCTTCCCCATAATTATTCTATTTGCCATCCTAAGTGCCAACATATCTTGCTTACGCTCATCCATTGCATGAGTGCTCAAAGTCGAAAGGGAGAGGATCATTTTGACTTGTGCCTGACAAGTGGTCTGGGGATGAGTCAAAATAAGACTCCAAAGGAGACTAAGTGTGAGGTTTAGTAGAATGAGTTCTCAATTAAAAAAATATTTTATGTCTGAACCCATCTCCCACTTATTGCACGCAAACACCATTTGGAGACATTCGAGTCATGGACAACGAGAGCTCTTGCACCTTTATGTTCTTACTTTGCTGAACTCAATACTAGATATAGATTCTTGCTTGTTATTGTCTTGACTAGAATTGCATATCTCACTTGCTTTACTTTGAAGTTCTTATATGTGTGTTAGCATGTCACCACATAAATTATTGTGTTATCATTTATCTACTCGAGGACAAGCAGAAATTAAGCTTGGGGATGTTGGTACGTCCCAAACGTATCTACAATTTCTGCTTGTTCCATGATCTTTTGGGTGACATTTTTACATGTTTTGCTACACTTTTATACCATTTTACATATATTTGGACTAACCTACTAACTCAGTGCACCCAGTGCTTGTTTCTGTGTGCTGATGTCTTTTTTGCAGGGGCTTTTACCCAATTTTCTGAAGCCCGACAAAAATCCAGAAAAATACATGAAAAAAATCAGTGAAACAGAAGCTTCGGGATCACCGAAGGAGGGCCAGAGGGGGCCAGGGGCCTCCCAGGCGGCCTGCTGGCTAGGCCGCGCCAGGAGGTCGCCTGGGTGGGCCCCACTTTCTCCGGTGCCCACCTTTGGCCTATATTTAGTGTTCCGTGAGGAAACCCTCGCAGACTATCTGGATCGTGAATTTCTCCATCGTTCCACCGCTACAGCGCTTCCGAGATCGGGAGCGTCACGAGACCTCTTCCCGGCACCGTGCCGGAGGGAGGATTGACCTCCGAGAGCTTCTTCACCACCATGGACGCCTCCCGGATGTGTTGTGAGTAGTTTCACTTGGACTATGAGTCCATGACCAGTAGCTATGTGACGTCTTCTCTCCAATCTTGTGCTTCAATGGTTAATCCTTGCGAGCTGCCCTACATGATCAAGGCATATATGTAATTCTCTTGCTATTGCTATGATTGGTTTGTTGGGATCTGATGGATTATGAGATTATGTTCAGATTGTTATGAGTTATATATTTGATTATCCTTTTATATTATGTTCCTTAGTGATTCACGCATGTTCTCCGTTGCTTTTTATTGCTTTGGCCAAGTAGTAGATCGTAACTCCAAAAGGGAGTGTTATGCATGACTGTGGGTCTGGTCCCCTCGATGTCTAGCTTGAGTGACAGAAACATGAGACTAGGGGATGTGCTTGTTTCCACTAGGGAGAAAACAATGGTGCTTGTGACCAAGGTTGCAAGGATTGTTTACCTTACGCATAGTTCGTTAATGCAGTTGTTCGTTGCTTTGAGTTTACACTTTGGGTGGGGATCGTAACTTAATGCCGGAGAGATGTTCTGGATAGATATCTCAAGGTGGATGATTAGTAAGTAGATGCTGATGAATAAACGATCTACTTGTATCAGCGTATTGCCCATTACTATTGAACCTCTAACTATCAAGGAGCATAATTAGCATTGTGGTGCGATCATAATTCTGTCAATTGCCCAACTGTGATTTGTTTACCCTAGCATAGTTGTTTATCATCTTTTGGGAGAGAGACATCACTAGTGAAAGTCATGTGACTCCGGTCCATATCACCATCATTGCTTACACGTCCATCATTTAGCGCTTTCTTTACTTTTCCGTTGCAATCACTATTACCTTCCCGCTTGTGTTTTGATCCTTTGCAAACTACAAGGCCGGAGAGATTGACAACCTCTCTGTACTCGTTGGGAGCAAAGTTATTTGTTGTGTGTGCAGGTCCACATCTTCTACTAGCACGAGGGTGGAAGACACCTACTTGTTGAGCCTAGGAGTCCTCCTGGTTTGATAAACCTTACAGTCTCCGTGTAAGGGAAATTTGGTGCTGACTACATCTTCACCTTCCACTTGGGGTCCAACGATGGGAGAGAAGCATATACATCACCTCATCATCAATCGTCTTCATCAACATCACCTTATTCATCACCATCCTCATCTTATTTTAGCGGTCCACTCTTCGGCACCCCGCTGTAATCCCCTACTTGAACATGGTGCTTGATGCCACATATTATGATCCAATGATGTGTTGCCATCCTGTGATGTTTCTAGTAGATTCCCTTTGTCTTATGGGTTGATTGATGATCTAGATTGGTTTGAGTTGCATGCTTTATTTTTGGTGTTGTCCTATGGTGATCTCCGTGTCACGCAAGCATGAGGGATTGCCGCTGTAGGGTGTTGCAATACGTTCATGATTCACTTATAGTGGGTTGCTTGAGTGATAGAAGCATAAACCCGAGTAGGTGGATTGTTGCGTCTCGGATAAAGGGGACTTGATGCTTTAATGCTATGGTTTAGTTTTACCTTAATGATCTTTAGTAGTTGCGGATGCTTTCTAGAGTTCCAATCATAAGTGCATATGATCCAAGTAGATAAAGTATGTTAGCTTATGCCTCTCTCTCATATAAAATTGCAATAATGATTACTGATAACCCACAAGTATAGGGGATCAATTGTAGCCTTTCTCGATAAGTAAGAGTGTCGAACCCAACAAGGAGCTAAAGGTAGGACAAATATTCCCTCAAGTTCTATCGACCACCGATACAACTCTACGCACACTTTACGTTCGCTTTACCTAGAACAAGTATGAAACTAGAAGTACTTTGTAGGAGTGATAGGATAGGCTTGCAAGAAAAGAAAGAACACGTAAGTAAAAGCCAGGGGCTGGTTAGATAAAGAAACAAGTACGTTAGTTTAACGGGTGTGGAAAAGTGGTGTTAGGAGTTGCGGAATTGTCCCTAAGCAATTGACTACGTTACTAGACCGATAGCAAGTTTTATGTGGGAGAGGCCACTGCTAGCATGTCATCCCTTACTTGGAATTCTATGCACTTATGATTGGAACTATTAGCAAGCATCCGCAACTACTAACGTTCATTAAGTTAAAACCCAACCATAGCAATAAGATATATTGGCCCCCCTTCAATCCCATAGGCATCAATTTCTATGCTAGGTTGAAGCTTCTGTCACCCTTGCCCTCCAATACATAGTCCTATCAACATACTACTAACCCTATGGTGTGATCCATGCGCGCGCTCATATGATGGGCACCAAAGGACAACAACATAACCACAAGCAAATTAAACCAATCATAGCAATTCATCAATCACCGATAGGACAACGAAAATATACTCAGACATCATAGGATGGCAACACATCATTGGATAATAATATGAAGCATAAAGCACCATGTTCAAGTAGATGGTACAGCGGGTTGCGGGAGAGTGGACCGCTGAATATAGATGGGGGAAGGTGATGGAGGTGTTGGTGTAGATCGCCGTCACACGATGATGTCCCGGGTGGCGTTCCGGCGCCGCCGGGAGAGAGGGGGAGAGATCCCCCCTTCTTATTCTTCTTCCTTGACCTCCTCCCTAGATGGGAGAAGGGTTTCCCCTCTGGTCCATGGTCTCCATGGCGGCGGAGGGGCGAGAGCCCCTCCGAGATTGGATCTCTCTCTGTGTGTCCTTTTGTTTCTGCGCTCCCAGATTTTGGCTTTCACCGTTTCTTAAATTCCCGGAGATCCATAACTACGATTGGGATGAAATTTCAACATGATTTTCTTCCGGATATTATCTTTCTTGCCGCGAAAGAAGGGCCCCAACCGCCTTAGGGATTGGTCACAAGACTGCCAGGCGCGGCCCCGCCCCAGGCCGCGGCTAGGGGGCTTGTGACCACCTCGGGCATCGTTTCGCGTTGATTCTTCTTCCCAAAAATCATAAATATTCCAAAAAAATCCCCGTAGGTTTTTTTATCGCGTTTGGACTTTATTTGGTATGGATAATCTGCAAAATAAAAAACATGCAACAAACAGGAACTGACACTGGGCACTGGATCAATATGTTAGTCCCAAAAATAGTATAAAAAGTTGCCAAAAGTATATGAAAGTTGTAGAATATTGGCATGAAACAATCAAAAATTATAGATACGACGGAGATGTATCAGCATCCCCAAGCTTAATTCCTGCTCGTCCTCGAGTAGGTAAATGATAAGAAACATAAATTTTGATGTGGAATGCTACCTAGCATAATCTTGATCATATAATCTAATCATGGCATGAATACTAAAACACGAGTGATTCGAAGCAATAGTCTATCATTTGACATAAAGACAATAATATTTCAAGCATACTAACAAAGCAATCATGTCTTCTCAAAATATCTTGGCCAAAGAAAGTTATCCCTACAAAATCATATAGTCTGGCTATGCTCCATCTTCCCCACACAATGTATTTAAATCATGCACAACCCCGGTTTTAGCCAAGCAATTGTTTCATACTTTAGTGTTCTCAAACTGTTTCAACTTTCATGCAATACAAGAGCGTGAGCCATGGATATAGCACTATAGGTGAAATACAATATGGTGGAGGTTGTGAGGCAAAAAGGAGGAGATGGTCACATCGACGGGCTATGGAGATGCCCATTAATAGATATCAATGTGAATGACTAGGGATTGCCATGCAAGAGATGCACAAGAGCTATAAGTGTATGAAAGTTCAAAAAGAAACTAGTGGGTGTGCATCCAACTCGCTTGCTCACGAAGACCTAGGGCAATTTGAGGAAGCCCATCATTGGAATATACAAGCCAAGTTCTATAATGAAAATTTCCCACTAGTATATGAAAGTGACAACATAGGAGACTCTCTATCATGAAGATCATGGTGCTACTTTGAAGCACAAGTGTGGTAAAGGATAGTAGCATTGTCCCTTCTCTCTTTTCTCTCATTTTTTTTGGTGGGCTTCTTTGGCCTCTTTTTTTATTTGGGCTTCATTGGCCTCTTTTATTACTTCCTCACATGGGACAATGCTCTAATAATGATGATCATCACACTTTTATTTACTTACAATTCAATATTTAGAACAAAATATGACTCTATATGAATGCCTCCGGCGGTGTACCGGGATGTGCAATGATCTAGCATAGCAATGATATCAAAAACATACAAGCCATGAAAACATCATGCTAGCTATCTTACGATCATGCAAAGCAATATGACAATGATGGTGCATGTCATAATAAACGGAATGATGGAAGTTGCATGGCAATATATCTCGGAATGGCTATGGAAATGCCATAATAGGTAGGTATGGTGGCTGTTTTGAGGAAGGGTATATGGTGGGTGATGCACCGGCGAAAGTTGCGCGGTACTAGAGAGGCTAGCAATGGTAGAAGGGTGAGAGTGTGTATAATCCATGGACTCAACATTAGTCGTTAAGAACTCACATACTTATTGCAAAAGTCTATTAGTCATCGAAACAAGGTACTACACGCATGCTCCTAAGGGAGGGGTTGGTAGGAGTTAACCATCGCGTGATCCCGACTTCCACACAAAGGATGACAATCAATAAATAAATCATGCTCCGACTTCGTCACATAACGGTTCACCATACGTGCATGCTACGAGAATCACAAACCTTAACACAAGTATTTCTACGAATACACAATTACTCACTAGCATGACTCTAATATCACATCTTCATGTCACAAAACTATTGCAAGGAATCAAACATATCATATTCAGTGATCTACAAGCTTTATGTAGGATTTTATGACTAACCATGTGAATGACCAACTCCCGTTAACTCTCTAAATAGGTATAAGTGAAGCATGAGAGTTTAATTATTTCTACAAAATATATGCCCCGCTCTAACAAATATAAGTGAAGAAAAAGAGCATTCTACAAATGGCGGTTTTCTATGTGTAGGGAAATAGGCAATCCAAACTTCAAATGATATAAGTGAAGCACATGAAGCATTCTATAAAGCCATACTCAAAAGATATAAGTGAAGTGCAAAGAGTATTCTATAAATCAACCAAGGACTATCTCATACCAGCATGGTGCATAAAATAAAAAGGAGAAATAAACACAAAAGATGCTCCAAGCATTTGCACATATCATGTGACAAATAAAAATATAGCTCCGAGTAAAATTACCGATAGATTGTAAACGAAAGAGGGGATGCCTTCCGGGGCATCCCCAAGCTTAGACGCTTGAGTCTTCCTTGAATATTACCTTGGGGTGCCTCGGGCATCCCCAAGCTTAGGCTCTTGCCTCTCCCTATTCCTTCATCCATCGTGGTCTCACCCAAAACTTGAAAACTTCAATCACACAAAACTCAACAAAACCTTCGTGAGATCCGTTAGTATAATAAAGTAAATCATCACTTTAAGTACTATTGTGAACTCATTCCAAATTCATATTATCATTATATCTACTGTAATCCAACTTCACCATGGTTCATACCCCCCGATACTACCCATAGATTCATCAAAATAAGAGAACAATGAATAGAAAACAGAATCTGTCAAAAACATAACAGTCTGTAGTAATCTGAACTTATACCATACTTCTGATACTCCAAAACTTCTGAAAATTATGACAATTAGGGTAATTTGCATATCAATCAGCAGCAAAAAGAATCAACTCAAAAGCTCTTTTTTGATAGGAATTAAAAATAATTTCGTGAGCACAAAGTTTCTGTCTTTTTCAGCATGATCAAACAACTATCACCTAAACTAATCATAAAGGCTTTACTTGGCACATTATTTTTATCATACAATGGAATTGTACAAGGGGATAATTATTTTTGCGAGAAAATTCGATGAAAAATTCTACATTGTTTCCATGAGCATGAACACAAGTGTTCAAGGTCGACCCTCACTTCCGCAATGCATCACCTTTCAATCGCTTCTCTTTTTGAAAAAGTTTTAAGTTCCCCTCTATTTTTTTGTTTTTAAACTATATAAAAGCACTCAATAGAAATAAATGACTCTCTAAAACTTCCGGGTTGTCTCCCAAGCAGCGCTTTCTTTAAAGCCATTAAGCTAGGCATAAAGTGCTCAAGTAATGGATCCATCCGGATCCCAAGGTATATCAAAGCCAATTTTAATTAACAATGATTTGTAATTTAGTAGTGAGCACAAGGTAACATATATCATACAATGACGAAGTCTAATTCTCTTCCTATGCATTGGCATGTCATAAAAGAACAATTCATGCACATCAAGTAAAGGCCAATACATAGCATAAGCAGTTTCTTGCAATTTTATCGTATTGGAAACATAGAGAGGTGGAGATGTAGTCCCTCTCTCATAATAATTGCAAGTAGGAGCAGCAAGCACAAGCATATTATATTCATCAAAATCATCATGTGTAATAGTAGAAGGCAACCCATCTATGTAATCCCTAATAAGAGCAAACTTCTCCGATATAGTGTAGTCGGGAGAGTTCAAAAAGATAATAGGACTATCATAAGTGGGTGCGATAGCAACAATTTCATGTTTAACATAAGGAACTATAGCAAGTTCATCTTCATAAGCATCATTCATATTGGCATCATGGCCACAAGCATAGCAAGCATCAAGTTCATCAAAAAGGGATATTTCAAACGAATCCAAGGGATCATAGCAATCAACATAGCATTCATCCTTCGGTAAGAACGAAGAGAAATTAAACAATGTATGAGTTGAAGAGTTACTCTCATTAGAAGGTGGGCATGGGTAGCTAGTCCGCTCTTCCTCCTTTTGTTCTTCGCTCTCCTCGTCATCTTTTTCATCTAATGAGCTCACAGTTTCAACATTTTCTTCTTCCATAGTTTCCTGCAAAATATTAGTCTCTTCTTGGGCAGCGTAGAATTTCTCCATAAATCGATAAATATGGGCATTATATTCATAATTAGTATAACAATAATGAAGCATAACCAAATTTTCAGATCGGTAAGCACCATCATCATTATCATCACACCCTTTAAATAGAGCTTCAATTTCATAAGCACCCATAAAAGCAACAAACTCTTCTATTTGCTCCACATCATAGTAATCATATATACCATTAGCATAAGAAGCCAAGGTTTCATTAGCATGAAATTTACAAGAAAAGGGAAGGTGTTTAGCCTTCATCCTAGAGCAACAAGTAATATCATATCTCGAGCATAGCTCCCAAGCATACCATTTCAACAAATGAATTTGATCCCATAATAGTTTCCCTTTTTGAGTCAAGCGATAATCCCTAAAGTATTCACGTTGATCCAACATGTATCCCATTATATAATTTAATGGGGTTTTCTCAGGATTATTAAAGAAGTGCATAATATTTTACACATAACGAGCATCGAGGGTTTTAGGAGGTTCCCCATTTCCATGAGTAGCAAGTACACTTTTTTTTGGTAGTTCGTGTTCCATATCCGTAACTAAAGATAGAGAACAACTTAGAACAGCAAATAAATCTACTTAGTGATAAAGCAAACAAGCACACACGAGAATATTCACCCCACGCTATTGCTCCCCAGCAACGGCGCCAGAAAAAGGTCTTGATAACCCACAAGTATAGGGGATCAATTGTAGCTTTTCTCAATAAGTAAGAGTGTCGAACCCAACGAGGATCTAAAGGTAGGACAAATATTCCCTCAAGTTCTATCGACCACCGATATAACTCTAAGCACACTTTACGTTCGCTTTACCTAGAACAAGTATGAAACTAGAAGTACTTTGTAGGAGTGATAGGATAGGCTTGCAAGAAAAGAAAGAACACATAAATAAAAGCTAGGGGCTGGTTAGATAAAGAAACAAGTATGTTAGTTTAACGAGTGTGGAAAAGTGGTGGTAGGAGTTGTGGAATTGTCCCTAAGCAATTGACTACATTACTAGACCGATAGCAAGTTTTATGTGGGAGAGGCCACTGCTGGCATGTCATCCCTTACTTGGAATTCTATGCACTTATGATTGGAACTATTAGCAAGCATCCGCAACTACTAACGTTCATTAAGGTAAAACCCAACCATAGTGATAAGATATATTGGCCCCCCTTCAATCCCATATGCATCAATTTCTATGCTAGGCTGAAGCTTATGTCACCCTTGCCCTCCAATACATAGTCCTATAAACATACTACTAACCCTATGATGTGATCCACGCATGCGCTCATACGATGGGCACCAAAGGACATCAACATAACCACAAGCAAATTAAACCAATCATAGCAATTCATCAATCACCGATAGGACAACTAAAATCTACTCAAACATCATAGGATGGCAACACATCATTGGATAATAATATGAAGCATAAAGCACCATGTTCAAGTAGAGGGTACAACGGGTTGCGGGAGAGTGGACCGCTGAATATAGATGGGGGAAGGTGATGGAGGTGTTGGTGTAGATCGTCGTCACACGATGATGTCTCAGGCGGTGTTCCGGCGCCGCCGGGAGAGAGGGGGAGAGAGCCCCCTTCTTATTCTTCTTCCTTGACCTCCTACCTAGATGGGAGAAGGGTTTCCCCTCTGGTCCATGATCTCCATGGCGGCGGAGGGGCGAGAGCCCCTCCGAGATTGGATCTCTCTCTGTGTGTCCTTCTGTTTCTGCGCTCCTAGATTTTGGCTTTCACCGTGTCTTAAATTCCCGGAGATCCGTAACTATGATTGGGCTGAAATTGTAAAACGATTTTCTTCCGGATATTATCTTTCTTGCTGCGAAAGAAGGGTCCCAACCGCCTTAGGGATTGGTCACAAGCCTGCCAGGCATGGCCCCACCCCCAGGCCGCGACTAGGGGGCTTGTGACCACCTTGGGCATCGTTTTACGTTGATTCTTCTTCCCAAAAATCGTAAATATGCCAAAAAATCCCCGTAGGTTTTTTGTTGCATTTGGACTTCGTTTGGTATGGATAATCTGCGAAACAAAAAATATGCAACAAACAGGAACCGGCACTGGGCACTGGATCAATATGTTAGTCCCAAAAATAATATAAAAAGTTGCAAAAGTATATGAAAGGTGTAAAATATTGGCATGAAACAATCAAAAATTATAGATACGACGGAGACGTATCAATTACCAATCTTGTTAACAATTGCCTAGGACAATTCCACACACCTAGCCATCACTATTCCACACTCTCTATTTGTAATATATTGTAATATATTCTAACTTTATGATAACATCACCTATTTTTAGATTTTAGTTCTCGATGTCATGCATAACTATTCTCTTCATACCCACAACATAGTTTTATTTCTCGTTCCTAGTTGGAAGAAAATGTTCGGTGTACGTAGAGTTGTATCAGTGGCAGATAGGACTTGAGAGAATATTGCTCTTACCTTTAGCTCCTTGTGGGCTCGACACTCCATACTTATCACTTCCACCTTTGGAAATTGGTACGATGATTCCTTGCACTTGGGGATTATCAATGTCTTCGACTTCACCAGAGATATGCAATGTGGCATATAATTGAAGAATTAGCTCCTCATTCCAGTCACAGATATCCATGCAGAATGGCAATAATACAGCGTCATGAAGAACATTCAACACTGGGTTGAAGCAAGGGAGTCCCTCCATGTTGCCATGAGGAATTTGCTGATGCCGAAAGAGCTTGTTCTTGTCAAAGAGCACAACACCATAGTAGTTGAACTGAGTGGTTGTCAAGAATCTCTTGTGCCTAATTCTTGGAGAGTCAAAATGATTTGCACCGATGAAATAGTGATGTTCATCAAAGAATCTCTCCTTTTGGGAATTTTGGTGTTTTTGTGTAAGGCTGAAGAGGCTTTGGTTGAAGATTTAGCTAAAGATGACTCACAAGTCTTTGAAGATCTTCATCTTGAGGAATTTCATCCACGGCCACTGCCAACTGAGGATTTGCAGCATGAGGTTGAGCAGCAGTGTGAAGTTTTCCACTAAACCCTAAAGCGGTGATTTTTGTTCTTGCTGCACACATCTTTTGAGAGAGACACGTTGAATCGTGAATTTATTAGAATACTCTTTGTGCTTCAGTTATATCTTTTGAGCTAGGCAATGTTGTCTAGTGCTTCACTTATATCTTTTAGAGCACGACGGTGTTGTGTTTTATAGAAATTATTAAACTCTCGTACCTCACTTATATTATTCTGAGAGTTCTTTAAACAACATGGTAATTGGTTTGGGTTATGAATTTAGTCCTAATATAATGGGCATCCAAGAGGGATATAGCAAAAACTTTCATATTAAGTGCATTGAATATGATGATAAGTTTGATTCCTTGCATATAGTTTTGAGATATGAAGATGGTAATATGAGAGTCATACTAGAAAGTAATTGTGAATTAGAAGAAATACTTGTGTTAAAGCTTGTGATTCCCGTAGCATGCATGTATGGTGAACCATTATGTGATGAAGTCGGAGCATGATTTGTTTAATGATTGTCAACCTTTGTGTGGAGGTCGGGACCGCACGATGGTTAACTCCTACCAACCCTTCCCCTAGGATCATGCGTCTAATACTTTGCTTCGGTAACTAATAGGCTTTTGCAATAAGTATGTGAGTTCTTTATGACTAATGTTGAGTTCATGGATTATACGCACGCTCACCCTTCCACCTTTGCTAGCCTCTCTAGTATCACGCAACTTGCGCTGGTACATTAAACCCACCTTCCTCAAAACAGCCTCCATATATTTTCCTCAAAACATCCACCATACCTACCTATTATGGCATTTTCATAGCCATTCTGAGATATATTGCCATGCAACACCATCGTCCCATTTTTGTGACACGCACCATCACTTCCATACTGCTTATAGAGTCATATTTTGTTCTAGATATCAAGTTGTAATCTTTGAGTTGTAAGTAAATAAAAGTGTGATGATTTGCATTATTAGATCATTGTCCCGTGCGAGAAAAAGATGATGGAAGCTATGATTCCCTCATAAGTTGGGATGAGTCTCCGAACTTTACAAAAAACAAAAGAGGCCAACGAAGCCCATAAAAAATAAAAGAGGCCAAAGAAGCCCACCAAAAAAATAAAAAAGAAGAAGAAAAAAATGAAAGAAAGAGAGAAGGGACAATGCTACTATCTTTTTCCACACTTGTGCTTCAAAGTAGCATCATGTTCTTCATAGTGAGTCTCCTTTTTTCACTTTCATATAACTAGTGGAATTACATCTTTTGCACAACCACTTAGTTTCCTTTTTGAGATTTCATACACTTATAGCTCTAGTGCATTTGTTGCATGTCAATCCCTACTCAATCACATTGATATCTATTGATGGGCATCTCCATAGCCCATTGATATGCCTAGTTGATGTGAGACTATCTTCTTATTTTTTTGCAACCTCCACCATACTCTATTCCACCTATAGTGTTATATCCCTGGTCCACGCTCATGTATTGCGCGAGAGTTGAAAAGGTTTGAGAACAAAAAAAGTATGAAACAACTGCTTGATTTTCATCGGGCTTGTGCATGATTTATATACTTTGTGTGGTGATGATGGAGCATAGCCAGACCATATGATTTTGTAGGGATAACTTTCTAAGACCATGTTATTTCGAAAGGAAGCAATTGCCTTATTAGTATGCTTGAAGTATTATTTTTTATGTCAATATTAGACTTTTGTTCTGAATCTTATGGGTCTGAATATTCAAGCCACAATACATAATATTACATGGACAAATATGTTAGGTAACATTCCACATCAAAAAATTTGTTTTTATCATTTACCTACTCAAGGACAAGTAGGAATTAAGCTTGAGGATGCTTGATACGTCTCCAACGTATCTATAATTTTTGATTGTTCCATGCTATTATATTATCTGTTATGCATTAATATGCTGCTTTATATTATTTTTGGGACTAACCTATGAATCTAGAGCCTAGTGCGAGTTTCTGTTTTTTTTCATGTTTTTGAGTATTGCACATAAGGAATATTAAAGGGAGTCCAAACGGAATAAAATCTCCGGAATGATTTTTCTTGGACCAGAAGAAACCCAGAATACTTGGAGTAGGGGGAGGGACACCTGCCGGGAGGCCACATTCCCGCAGGGCGCGCCCCTGGCTTGTGGGTCCCATGTAGGTCTCTTAACCCTATTCTTTGGCCTATAAATTCCCAAATATTCCCCCATCGCCAAGGAGAGCCACGAAAATACTTTTCCGCCGCCTAGAGGCTCTGTTTCCCTGAGATCCAATATGGGAACCTTTTGCGGTAATCTGCCAGAGAGGGAAATGATCACGAAGGGCATCTACATCAACTCCATTGCCCCTCCGATGATGCGTGAGTAGTTCACCACAGACCTATGGGTCCATAGCAAGTAGCTAGATGGTGATGACGAGTTGACGAATATACTTCTCGCCCCTTGTTGGTTACCCCAAGTGGAAGGGGGAGATGTAGTCAGCAGCAAGTTTCACTTACACGGAGACTGTAAGGTTTATCAAACCAAGAGGACTCCGAGAATCAACAAGTAGGTGTCCGCTACCCTGGCGCTAGCAGAAGACGTGGACCTGCACACACACAAATAACTTTGCTCCCAACGAGTACAGAGAGGTTGCCAATCTCTCCGGCCTTGTAGTTTGCAAAGGATCAAAACACAAGCGGGACTAGTGATACTGATTGCAACCGAAAAGTAAATGAAAGAAGTAAATGATGGAGGTGTAAGCAATGTTGGTGATATGGACCTGGGTCACATGATGTTCACTAGTGATGTCTCTCTCTCAAAAGACGATAAGCAAGGTAAACAAATTACAGCTGGGCAATTGACAAAATTATAAACGCACCGCAATGCTAATTATGCTACTTGAAAGTTAGAGGCTCAATAGTAATGGGCAGTACTCCAAGACAAGTAGACCGTTTATTCATCAGCATCTACTTACTAATTATCCACCTTGAGATATCTATCCAAAACATCTCGCTCGTATTAAGTTGCGAGCCCCACCCAAAGTGTAAACTCAAAGCAACGAGCAACTGCATTAACGAACTTTGCGTAAGCTAAACAATCCTTGCAAGTATCGTCAAAAGCACCGTTGTTTTCTCCCTGGTGGCAACATCACATCCCCTAGTCTCATGTTTTTGTCACTCAAGCTAGACATCAGGGGACATGAACCAACAATCATGCATAACGCTCCCTCTTGGAGTTACAATCTACTACTCGGCCAAAGCAATAAAGAGCAACGGAGAACATGCATGAATCACTAAAGAACATAATGTAAAAGGATAATCAAATATATAACTCATAACAATCTGAACATAATCTCATAATCCATCGGATCCCAACAAACCGACATAGCAATAGAAGGAAAATTACATAGATGCCTTGATCATCTAGGGCAGCTCACAAAGGCTAATCATGGAAGCACAATATTGGAGAGAAGACATCACATAGGTACTTGTCATGGACTCATGGTCCAAGGGGGACTACTCACGACACGTCCGGGAAGCGTCCATGGCGGTGGAGAAGCTCCTAGAGGTCAATCCTCCCTCCGGTAGGGTGCCGGGAAGAGGTCTCCTGATGCTCTCGATCTCAGAAGCGCTGCAGCTGTGGAACGAAGGAGAAATTCACGATTCTGGATATCATGGAAGGGCTTCCGACCGGAGGGGTAAATATAGGCCAAAGGAGGGCGTCAGAGGAGGTGGGGCCCACCCAGGCGGCCTGTGGGCGCGACCAGGGGCCAGGCCGCGCAGGGTGGCCGCCTGGGCAGCCCCTGGCTCCCCTCTGGCCCATCTTCATTGATTTGGAAGCTTCCATCATGCTGATTTTTATATATTTTTCTCGGGATTTGGCTCTGGAAATTTGGGTAAAAGCCCCTGCAAAAAAGACATCAGCACACAGAAACTGGCACTGGGTGCACTGAGTTAGTAGGTTAGTCCAAATATGTGTAAAAAGATATAAAAGTGTAGCAAAACATATAACAATGTCACCCAAAAGATCATGCAGCAAGCAGAAATTATAGATACGTTTGGGACGTATCAACATCCCCAAGCTTAATTCCTGCTCGTCCTCGAGTAGGTAAATGATAACACAAAAAATTTATGTGGTTACATGGTAACACACATATAAGAACTTCAAAGTAAAGCAAGTAAGATATGCAATTCAAGTCAAGACAATAACAAGCACAAGTCTGTATCTAGTATTGAAATTAGCAAGGTAAGAACATAAAGGTGCAAGAGCTCTCGCTGTCCGTGACTCGAATGTCTCCAAATGGTGTTTGCGTGCAAGAAATAGGATATGGGTTGAGAGTATAAAATACATTTTTCATTGAGAACTCAATCTACTAAAATTTCACACTCGGTCTCCTTCAGAATCTTATTTTGACTCATCCCGAGACCACTAGTCAGGCACAAGTCAAAATGATCCTCTCCCTTTCGACTTTGAGCACTCACGCAATGGATGAGCGCAAGCAAGATATGTTGGCACTTAGGATGGCAAATAGAATAATGATGTGGAAGGAAGACAAAAGAGTGTGAAAGGTTCTCAGCAATGTGGACAACCATAGGCGAGAGAAAGCCAAATGATATATATGTCATGAGGAGTAGGGATTGCCATACAACGGATGCACATATGATCTAAGGTAAGCTCTCCAATGGAACTAGTGGGGGTGCATCCAACTTGCTTGCTCATGAAGACCTAGAGCTCATTTGAGGAGGCTCATCATTGGAATATGCAAGCCAAGTTCTATAGTGTAAGGGTCCCCACATAGTTATGCATGAATGATAATCTCTATGTAGTACAAATATAGCAATGGAGTACGAGTGTGGATCTTTCAAAAGGAATAGTAGTGTTGCCCCTTTCTCTCTTTTTATTTATTTATTTTATTTATTTTTTTGTGGTCTCTTTGGCTCTTTCTATTTATCTCTCATTTGTCCTCTTTGGTATCTTTTCGTTTGTCCTCTTTGGGATCTTTTAATTTCTCCTCTTTGGGATCTTTTCCTCACTTAAGGGCAACACTCTATGTTTTACAAGAGTAAAAAAAAGATCATCACACTTTATAAGAAGTACTCAACTCATAGACAAATGAAAACTATCATGATTTATGCAAATGTATGCCTCTACGAGTGTAGCAGGATATGCAATGATACTAGCGCGTCATGTAGCAATAATAAGGGCAAGGCCCAACTAGCATGCGGCTCCTCGGTCAAGCAAAATCATGTATGACATGAAGATCAAGTCATGAGATGGTGGATGTTGCATGGCAATGTATCTTGGAAAGGCTATGGAAATGCCTTAATAGGTAGGTATGATGGCTGTTTTGAGGAAAGATATAACGAGGTTTATGATGACAGAGCGTATCATGCCAAGGGTTTGGATGCACCGGCAAAGTTTGCACCAACTCTCAATGTGAGAAAGGGCAATGCATGGTACCGAAGAGGCTAGCAAAATATGGATGGTGGAAGTGCCAACAATCAAATACTCGCATTAGTCCGAAGAACTCATACACTTATTATCGGTAACTCTCTATCTAGTGAGTAAATTCACAAAGAGACAAGAACTCCGAGGAGGAGTGTTTGGGGGTTTAGTTATCCTTGCGCATCCTCGACCCATGGTAACGTGAGTGTACTCTATATATTCCAACCCCTCCAGAGGTTAGCGATCAATCTAGTAGCTAGAGTTCTCAACTAATTTTTAATTTTTGAAAAATACAGATTTCCCAAAATATGACAGCTATCACTAATAGGCTGAAGCTCTTGGCACCAATACTCCAAACATTACTCAAATCAATACCTCAAAACTATTACAAGTTACTACTATACTTAAATAGGAACCTCAATTACCTACTCATGCAAGACACACAACTCAGTGCAACAAGCCAACTCTCTAAACAAGATAAGCATGCTAACTGAAGAGAGTTCCAAAAGCAACCTAAGTAAAAGCTCTTAAAAAGATATAGCATGAAAACTAAGAGATAATCATGACAACAGCTATGAAAAGATAAAGAACACACATAAAAGATAAGCATGAAAACCTATGTTGTGTTCTAGAGTGGAATGGAGCGTCTTTCTCTCTCAAACAAGGAAGGCTAGGTTCTGACTTGTTAAGAACAACAAGAAAAACTAAAGCAAACTAAAAAGTAAAGAGCGGGATGCTCCAAGCATAGCACATAAATATGAAGTGATAAAAATATAGCATGGGGATGGATGAACTCATGACTGTTGATAGAGAAGGGGATTCACGGGGGCTTCCCCAAGCTTAGACTCTTGAGTCTCCTTGAATAATTCTTGGGGGTGCATGGGGGCATCCCCAAGCTTGAGCGCTTGACACTCCTGGATCTTCTTTCATCATCTTCCATCGCATACTTGAAAACTCCCTTCATACGAAACTCATCATAAGCTGATTAGAGTGGTTAGTACCCATAATAAAATAATTCATTACCTACTGGAAATAAAGATTTTCATGAAATGCTACTGTTTCTCATGATTTCCAAAAGGTTTTTGCAAAGGAAAATAAAGCTTAATATTTGCAAAATGATGAAACGTAAAACGTGGCAGAATCTGTGAAAAACAGAACAACAGGTAGTAAATAATTTTTTCGGGGCACTTCTGCAACTAAAATCAATAAACCCAGAACAGATGTGAGAAAGACAATTACATAGAGCATGGTGTCAAAAAAATCATATCAAAAAGATGATCTGGTGATTTTTTTGGTGAATTTTTTCGTCAAGCAAACAAAATCTGTTTCTGGACAACATGTCACAACTTTTGAACTTTCTTGCAATCGGTGGCTAACACTTGGCACAAAGCTTGAAAATAAAGATACAATGATGTTGCTATAGTAGTAACAAGCATCAAGACCACTAAAAATGAAAGTAAAAACAAATTGTGTTGCCTCCCAAGGAGTGCTTTCTTTTATGCCTTTGAGCTAGGCATGATGCAAAAGATCAAGTTGTATCAATTGGACCATCACAAAGATCATCAAAAAGCTCTTCAATAGTACAATAGTCTTGAGAGGACTCTCAAAGAGAGGCTTAGTGGCAACACTTCTAGGAACAAAAGCAAAGGTAGTAAGACTAATTGGAATTTCATTTCTAATTCTATTTAAAAGAGGTATCTCTTCCAAGGTCTTCACAGTTTCAACACCCCTAGCAATAGGTATATTCGTTTTGGGTTGAGGAACCTTGGGTATGTTAATGAACCTAGGTCCCTTCCTTGCGAGGGTTTCTACCTTTTTAGTCTTGATGGAGGATAGAGTAGTTCCTAAAGTTTCAAAAATATCCTCGATCTTATCATTCCTAGAAGGATCCATATCATGGGATTTAAGGGTCTCCAAAGTTTTGTAAATTTTGTGTATGGAGCTATCAAGTCTATTTAAGTTCCCTTGAATCCTATGATCTACTTCATTTATTTTTCTCATGCTTGGCATCTCTAGCTCTATTTTCTCAAGTTTACTCATAATGTGAGCTAAAGTGATATCATCCTTTATGTCAACAATAGGTGGGATTCCGACAAGATTTTCCATAACGTTAAGAGCTTCCCCAACGGGAGCTTCCAAGAAATTCCTACCTATTGTTGTGTCCACAACAAACCTATGCCAAGAAGTAATACTAACATAAAAAAATTCTAAGAAAAATAGTGGTGGATTGCTTCTTGGTAGCGCTATCTTGAGAATTTTTAATTCTATACCAAGCATCTTTCAAACTTTCTCCAGCCCTTTGTTTGAAGGTGAGAATCTCTCTTTCGGGTGCAACATCAAAGGCAAAGGACTTAGGCATACTGAATAAACAAAGTAAGGTAACTAATTTTTTTGTGGTTTTTGGTATAAGACTCTAAGTCAAAAACTAGAAAGCAAACTAAGAAGACTAGAAAGCAAAGGTAAAAGATAGCGTGCAACTCCCCTATCTTGAAGACTGGAGTCCCCAGCAACGGTGCTAGAAACATGATTGATGATGAGTTGATGAATATGCTTCTCGCCCCTCGTTGGTTACCCCAAGTGGAAGATGGAGATGTAGTCAGCAGCAAGTTTCCCTCACACGAAGACTGTAAGGTTTACCGAACCAGGAGGACTCCGAGGATCAACAAGTAGGTGTCTGCTGCCCTGGCGCTAGCAGAAGACGTGGACCTGCACACACACAAATAACTTTGCCCCCGGCGAGTACAGAGAGGTTGTCAATCTCTCCGGCCTTGTAGTTTACAAAGGCCCAAAACACAAGCGGGATTAGTATTAGTGATTGCAATGGAAAAGTAAATGAAAGAAGTAAATGATGGAGGTGTAAGAAATGGTGGTGATATGGACCTGAGTCACATGATGTTCACTAGTGATGTCTCTCTCCTAAACGACGATAAACAACTATGCATGGGTAAACAAATTACAGCTGGGCAATTGACAGAATTATAAATGCACCGCAATGCTAATTATGCTACTTGAAAGTTAGAGGCTCAATAGTAATGGGCAGTACGCCAAGACAAGTAGACCGTTTATTAATCAGCATCTACTTACTAATCATCCACCTTGACAAATCTATCCAGAATATCTCACTAGTATTAAGTTGCGAGCCCCACCAAAGTGTAAACTCAAAGCAATGGACAACTGCATTAACGAACTTTGTGTAAGGTAAACAATCCTTGCAACCGTGGTCACAAGCACCATTATTTTCTCCCTGGTGGCAAAATCACATCCCCTAGTCTCATGTTTCTGTCACTCAAGCTAGACATCACGGGCATGAACCCACAATCATGCATAACGCTCCCTCTTGGAGTTACAATCTACTAGTCGTCCAAAGCAATAAAGAGCAACAGAGAACATGCATGAATCACTAAAGAACATAATATAAAAGGATAATCAAATATATAACTCATAAAAATATGACCTTAATCTCATAATCCATCGGATCCCAACAAACCGAGCATAGCAATAGCAGGCAAATAACATCGATGCCTTGATCATGTAGGGCAGCTCACAAGGTCTAATCATGGAAGCACAACATTGGAGAGAAGTGCTACTTCTCAAACAACAGCGCGAGAAATTGACACGTTGACGGAGATTGGGCTTGCGTTGGTTTTTCCCTTGAAGAGGAAAGGATGATGCAGCACAGGAGCAGTAAGTATTTCCCTCAGTTTGAGAACCAAGGTATCGATCCAGAAGGAGGGTCTCGTCATGTCCAGAGTACATGCGCAAACACAAACAAGATTGCACCCAACGCTTCAAAGGGGTTGTCAATCCCTTCAAGATTGTTTGCAAAGTGAGATCTGAAGGCGGAAAGTGCAACGTAGTAAAAAGTGTAAGGCTGAAAATATGGTGTGGAGTAGACCCTGGGGGCCATAGTGTTCACTAGAGGCTTCTCTCAAAATAGCATGTATTATGGTGGGTGAACAAATTACTGTCGAGCAGTTGATAGAACCGCGCAAAGTCATGACGATATCTAAGGCAATGATCTAGCATATAGGCATCACGTCCGAGACAAGTAGACCGATACTTTCTGCATCTACTACTATTACTCCACACATTGACCGCTATCCAGCATGCATCTAGTGTATTGAGTTCATGACGAACAGAGTAACACTTTAAGCAAGATGACATGACGTAGAGGGATAATCTCAAACCAATGATGAAAACCCCATCTTTTTACCCTTGATGGCAACAACACGATGCGTGCCTCGCTACCCCTTCTGTCACTGGGTGAGGTCACCGCACGGTATGAACCCAAAACCAAGCACTTCTCCCATGGCAAGAATCATAGATCTAGTTGGCCATACAAAACCCACAACTCGAAGAGAATTACAAGGATATGAAATCATGCATAAGAGAGATCAGAAGAAACTCAAATAAGATTCATAGATAATCTGATCATAAATCCACAATTCATCGGATCTCGACAAACACACCGGAAAAGAAGATTACATCCGATAGATCTCCATGAAGATCATGGAGAACTTTGTATTGAAGATCCAAGAGAGAGAAGAAGCCATCTAGTTACTAGCTATGGACCCGTAGGTCTATGGTGAACTACTCACGCATCATCGGAGAGGTCATGGTGTTGATGAAGAAGCCCTCCATGTCCGAATCCCCTCTCCGGCAGGGCACCAGGATGTGCCCCAGATGGTATCTTGCAGAGACAGAAGCTTGCGGTGGCGGAAACGTGATTACGATGCTCCCCTGATTTTTTGGGAATATTTGGGAATTTATAAGCGCAAGATCTAGGTCAGGGGACCTCCAGGGGGCCCACAAGCCTGCATGGCGCGCCCCTTGGCTGCGGGGTAGGGGCCTGTGGGGCCCCTGGGGCTCTTCTGGCTTGGCCGCCAAGCTCTCCGATCTTCTTCCGTTCCAGAAAAAATCTTTTCGGGGATTTTCTTCCGTTTGAACTCCGTTTCAAAATCTCCTCTGAAAGGGGTCAAAAACATGGAAAAAACAGGAACTGGCACTGGATTAATAAGTTAGTCCCAAAAAATAAATAAAAGGCATGCAAAACATCCAAAGTTTGACAAGATAATAGCATGAAACCATCAAAAATTATAGATACATTGGAGACGTATCAAGCATCCCCAAGCTTAACTCATGCTCGTCCTCGAGTAGGGAAGTGATAAAGAATGAATTTTTGATGTGGAATGCTACCTAGCATAGTTGTCCTTTGCAACTTCTTTCACGTGGCAGGAATGTTCAGATCCGTACGACTCAAAACAATAGTTTACTATTGACATGAAAATAGTAATACTTCAAGCAAACTAGCAAAGTAATCATGAACTTTCAAAATAACAAGGCCAAAGAAAGTTATCCCTAAAAAAATCATATAGTCTGGCTATGCTCCATTATCCTCACACAACTAATTTAAATCATGCACAACCCCGGAATTGGCCAAGTAATTGTTTTCGTACTCTTACTTTCTCAATCTTTTTATAACTATCACGCAATACATGAGCGCGAGCCATGGATATAGCACTATAGGTGGAATAGAGTGTGGTGGTGGTTGTAAGACCAAAAAGGAGGAGATGGTCACATTGACTCGGCGTATCAATAGGCTATGGAGATGCCCATTAATAGATATCAATGTGAATGAGTAGGGATTGCCATACAAGAGATGCACTAGAGCTATAAGTATGTGAAAGCTTAAAAGGAAAACTAGTGGGTGTGCATCCAACTTGCTTGCTCACGAAGACGTAGGGCAATTATGAGGAAGCCCATCATTGGAATATACAAGCCAAGTTATATAAAAGATTCCCACTAGCATATGGTAGTGACAAAGCAATAAGCTCTCAATCATGAAGAACATGGTGCTAACATGAAGCACAAGTGTGGAAAAAGATAGTAGCATTGTCCCTTCTCTCTTTTTCTCTCATTTTTTTATTTGGGCACTTTGGCCTCTTTTTTTATTTACTCACATGGGACAATGCTCTAATAATGATGATCATCACACTTTTAGTTACTCAAAGCTCAAGGATCACAATGATGATGACTCCATAGGAAATGCCTCCGGCAGTGTATCGGGATGTGCAACGATCTAGTATGATCATGCAATGGCAATATGAGAGTGACGACACAAGTCATGAGACAGAACGGTGGTAGTTCCATGGCAATATATCTCGGAATGGCTATGAAAATGCCATAGTAGGTAGGTATGGTGGCTGTTTTGAGGAAGGAATTTGGTGGGTTTGTGCACCGGCGAGAATTGCGCGGCACTAGAGAGGCTCGCAATGGTGGAAGGTGAAAGTGCATCTATACCATGGGCTCATCATTAGTCATAAAGAACTCACATACTTGTTGCAAAAAATTTTATTAGTAATCGAAACAAAGTGCTAAATGCATACTCCGAGGGGATGGGTTGGTAGGTGTAAACCATCGCGCGATCCCGACCTCAACACAAAGGATGACAATCAATAGATCAATTATGCTCCGACTTCCTAACATAGTGGTTCACCATACATGCATGCTACGGGAATCACTAACTTCAACACAAGTATTTCTAGATTCACAACACCCTATAACATAGCGTTTAATATTCCCGAATCGATGTCTCAAAACTAATTGAGAGGAATCGAAACTTTTCTTTCTACTCAATGCACATGAAGATGGAGGTTTTTGCATCCTCTTTGGGTACCTAGCACATGGGACTACTTTCATAGCATAAGCCAACTACCAAATCACGCACCGCCGTGCTCTAAAGATATAAGTGAAGCACAAGAGCAAAAGTATCTAGCTCAAAAGATATAAGTGAAGCACTAGAGCAAAAGTATCTAGCTCAAAAGATATAAGTGAAGCACAATGAGCATTCTAGCAAAATCACGGTGAGTGCATGTCTTTCTCTCTCAAAAAAGGTGTGCAGCAAGGATGATTGTGACACAACAAAAAGAAAAGGCTCCTATGATAGAAGACGCTCCAAGCAAAACACATATCATGTGGTGAATAAAAATATAGCTCCAAGTAATGTTACCGATGGATTGAAGACGAAGAGGGGATGCCTTCCCGGGGCATCCCCAAGCATAGGCTTTTTGGTGTCCTTGAATTTGGTTTGGGGTGCCTTGGGAATCCCCAAGCTTGAGCTCTTTCCACTCCTTATCTCTTTGTCCATGAGAACATCACCCAAAACTTGAAAACTTCACAACACAAAACTTAAACAGAAACTTGTGATAACATTAGTACAAGAAAACAAACTACCACTTCTTTTGGTACTGTAGCAAACTTGAATTCCATCTATATTGATGATGGGCTACTGTATTCTCACTTTTCCATGGCTATTACCCCCCGATACTAAACATAGTTTCATCAAAACAAGGAACCAACTCAACAAAAAATAGAATCTGTCAAAAATAGACCAGTCTGTAGCAATCTGTATACTTCGTATACTTCTGGTACCTCACAAAATCTGAAAAATTACGAAGGTATGGGGAAAAAGCATATAAATCAGCAGCAAAAATAATCAACTCAAAAGCTCTTTCTGAATAAAAATGAAAAATCATCTCGTGAGCGAAAAGTTTCTATCTTTTTCCAGCAGGATCAAACAACCATTACCAAGACTGATCATAAAGGCTTTGCTTGGCTCAAACACAAAAAGAAACACAAAAAACACAATCACAACAGAATTATGAAAGTGTGGATACAACAAAACAGAAAGAAAAAGATAAATTCATTGGGTTGCCTCCCAACAAGTGCTATTGTTTAACGCCCTTAGCTAGGCATTGATAATTCAATGATGCTCACACAAAAGACAAGAACTGAAGCACAACGAGAGCATCATAAAGCATGTGAAAATCACATCTAAGTCTAACATACTTCCTATGCATAGCGTTTTATAGGAAAACAGATTGTTAAGACAACCAATAGTTACCATATGCAAGGAAGAAGAAAGAGACAATAGCAATCTCAACATAACGAGAGGTGATTTAGTGATATGAAAGTTTCTACCACCATATTTTCCTCTTTCATAATAATTACATGTGGGATCATATTCGAATTCAACAATGTAACTATCACATAGGATATTCAATACCAGAAACCAAACGGCAAAGAGCAGGCTGATGCCAAAGGTACTATTTGCCATCAGCCAGCTCTTTGTCGTCCGCCAGCTCACGACAAAGAGCATGCAGGCAGATGGCAAAGAGCATGGGCGGCCCACCCCGCAGCCCCTCTCTCCCCCCTAACGGCCACTTTCTTTGCCGTCTGCCTGCGTGCTCTTTGCCGTCGGGAGACGGACGGCAAAGAGGGTCCCCCCTAACGGCCGTTAGCCCCACCCCCACGCGCCTCTCTCTCCCCCTAACGGCCATCCCGACTCCCCTCTCTCTCACCCCCGACACCACCACTGTCGCCGCGCCCTCCTTCGGCCTCCCTGCGCCGCCCTGCGCCCTCCTCCTCCCCGGCTGCCCTGCGTCCTCCTCCTCCTCGGCCGCCCTGCACCCTCTCCACCGCCGCCCTGCGCCCCCTCCTCCACCCCGGCCGCCCTGCGCCCCCTCCTCCACCCCGGCCGCCCTGCACCCTCCTCCACCGCCGCCCTGCGCCACCTCCTCCTCCCCGGCCGCTCTGCACCCTCCTCCACCGCAGCCCTGCGCCCCCTCCTCCACCCCGACACCCCTCTCTCTCACCCCCGATACCACCACCGCCGCCGCGCCCTCCTCCGGTCTCCCTGCCCCACCGCCGTTGCCGCCGACGCCACCCCCACCCCAGCGCCCCACCCCACCGCCGCCGCCCTCCTCGCGCCCCTCACCGTGCCCCTCCTCGCCCTGCTGCCCTCCCCCCCTGCGGCCTCTCCTCCCCCTGCGGCCCTCCTCCCCCCGGTTAGTTTTCTTTCTTCTTTTTTAATAGTTTTTGTTTAATTATTATATGTTTTACTGAGGTTTTGGCTTAGTTTTAGTTTAGTTTAGGTTCAGTTTTAGTTTAGATTTAGTTAGGTTAGTTTCCTGTTTAATAAAGGAGAAAAGGAGAAGAAGAAGAAGGAGAAAGGAGAAGAAGAAGAAGGAGAAAGGAGAAGAAGAAGAAGGATAAAGAAGAAGAAGAAGAAGGAGAAAGGAGAAGAAGAAGAAGGAGAAAGGAGAAGAAAAATAAAAAGAAGAAGGAAAAGAAGAAGAAGGAAAAGGAAGGGAAGGAGAAGAAAGAAGAAGAAGAAGAAGAAAAATAGGAGAGGAAGAGAAGAATAAGAGGAAAAAAGAAAATAATAATAATAATAAGAAGAAGAATAAGAGAAGAAGAAAACAAGATGAAGGAGAAGAAGAATAAGAAGAAAAAACAAAAAATAAAATAAGAAGAAGAAGAAGAAGAATAAGAATAATAAGAAGAAGAAGAGGAAGAGAAAAAGAAAAGAAGAAGAAGGAGAAGAAGAATAAGAGGAAAAAAGAAAAAAGAAAATAAGAATAAGAATAAGAAGAAGAAGAAGAAGAAGAAGAGAAGAAAAGAAGGAGGAGGAGGAGGAGGAGGACGAGGAGAAGGAGGAGAAGGCCAAGGACCTTCTAGTCCTTCTCCTCCTTCTCCTCCTTCTTCTTGATTTCTTCTTCTTCTCCTCCTCCTCCTCTTTCTTCTCCTCTTTCATATTATCCTTGCTTTAATTTCCCCAAAAAGACATAATTAGCCCATTTAGCTCCAAAATGCCACAATAACCTCAAAATGGCATAAGAACCTTGGTTAGCTCATGAATATTATATTCTTAGCTTGTTTTCCGCTAAAAATGACATAATTAGCTGAAAAACATCATATTTTGTTTTTCTTCCGACTTTCTTATTCACATTTTTGCAGATTGGATATACTACATGCATGGAAGCTGGCATTCATGGAGTTGAACAATGTCGATGGATGAACTTTATATGTATATCATCTAGTTTTCATTTGAGTTGATGAACAATGTCGAACTATATGTATATGTATATATGGATAAACAGTGCAATACTTTGTATGTTGGTTCTTTTGATATATGGGGATGTACATTGATTTATATGTATATCATATATGTGTGGTGAATTATATATATGTGTTGGTAAGTACATGTGTGGTGAACTATATATCATATATGTGTGGTGAATTATATAAATGTGATGTCCAATATATATATATATATATATATATATATATATATATATATATATATATATGTGCTGTGAAATAATATAAAACAAAAAAAACAGGTACTATATGGGCTCTTTGCCGTCTGCCAGCTGATGGCAAAGACCTGTGCCATCAGCTGGCAGATGGCAAAGGTGCCACATGGCATCCAGCTGTGCATCCTGGGGTGTCTATATAGCCTCTTTGCCGTCTGCCTCCAGCGTGGGCAGACGACAAAGAAGAGGGCACAGAGGAGGGGGGAGGAGGAGGCAGACGACAAAGAGTGGAGGGGGGGGGGGAGGAGGAGGCAGACGACAAAGAGTAAGGGGGAGCAGACGACAAAGAATAAGTGGGAGGCAGACGGCAAAGAATAAGGGGAGGCAAACGGCAAAGCCTCCGTTAACCCCTAACGGAGGCAACGCCTGTCGGCTGCCGTCTCGAGCACTTTGCCGACAACTCCTAAGGAAAGATGACGGCAAAGAGTTTTGCCGTCCGCTTTTGGGGGACAGACGGCAAAGAAGGTCCTATGCCGTCATAGGCTGACGGAGAAATTTTGCCGGCCGTGAGATTCTTTGCCATCTGTTGTTTTGTCTTTATCGTCCGGGATTTAGTCTTTGCCGTCTATGATGGCAGACGGCAAAGAAGCTGATTCCTGTAGTGATTCTTTTCATGATCCACATGCATGCAAAGTTGATGCTCTTCAAAAATAGTGGGATTATCATCAACTAAAGTCATGACTTCTCCAAACCCATTTTCAATAATATTGCAAATATCATATTCATCATGAGGCTTAATTTTTTTTCAAGATCATAAGAAAAATCATCGCCCCACTCATGATCATTGCAACAAGTAGTGGACATAGTAAAACTAGCATCCCCAAGCTTAGGGTTTTGCATATTTTTAGCATGATTGTCACTAATAGAATTTTTAGTGAAACCATTGCAATCATGCTTTTCATCCAAGGAGCCCTCGTGAATCACTTCATAAATTTCTTCCTCACAATTTTCAGATTTACACATCTCAAGCAAAACTCCATAAAGATAGTCAAGTGCACTCAACTCACTAGCAATTGGATCAACATAATTGGATCTCTTAAAGAGATTAGCAACTGGATGAGGATCCATATCACTAGATTTTCACCAAGCGAAGATGCAAGCATATTGAAGGCACATGGCACACAAGCGAACAGAAAGCAAGCGAGAGAAAAGGGTGAACGAAGAAGGCAAAAAAAAGGCAAACGAAAAAGGCAAAGATTTTTTTTGTAAATTTTTGTTTTTTCAGAAGTGGGGGAGAGGAAAACGAGAGGCAACTTGCAAACAAAGTAAATGCAAGAGATGAGTTTGCGACACCTACTTGGATGGGTTCTTGACTTGATCTTCCTCCCCAGCAACGGCGCCAGAAATCCTTTTGCTACTTCCCAAACAACAGCGCCAGAAATTGACACGTTGACGGATATTGGGCTTGCGTTGGTTTTTCCCTTGAAGAGGAAAGGGTGATGCAGCACAGGAGCAGTAAGTATTTCCCTCAGTTTGAGAACCAAGGTATTGATCCAGAAGGAGGGTCTCGTCAAGTCTAGAGTACCTGCGCAAACACAAACAAGCTTGCACCCAACGCTTCAAAGGGGTTGTCAATCCCTTCAAGATTGTTTGCAAAGTGAGATTTCAAGGCGGAAAGTGCAACGCAGTAAAAAGTGTAAGGCTGAAAATATGGTGTGGAGTAGACCTGGGGGCCGTAGTGTTCACTAGAGGCTTCTCTCAAAATAGCAAGTATTACGGTGGGTGAACAAATTACTGTCGAGCAATTTATAGAACCGCGCAAAGTCATGACGATATCTAAGGCAATGATCTAGCATATAGGAATCACGTCCGAGACAAGTAGGCAGATACTTTCTGCATCTACTACTATTACTCCACACATCGACGCTATCCAGCATGCATCTAGTGTATTGAGTTCATGACGAACAGAGTAACACTTTAAGCAAGATGACATGATGTAGAGGGATAATCTCAAACCAATGATGAAAACCCCATATTTTTACCCTTGATGGCAACAACACGATGCGTGCCTCGCTACCTCTTCTATCACTGGGTGAGGTCACCGCACGGTATGAACCCAAAACCAAGCACTTCTCCCATGGCAAGAATCATAGATCTAGTTGGCCAGACAAAACCCACAACTCGAAGAGAATTACAAGGATATGAAATCATGCATAAGAGAGATCAGAAGAAACTCAAATAAGATTCATAGATAATCTGATCATAAATCCACAATTCATCGGATCTCGACAAACACACCGCAAAAGAAGATTACATCGGATAGATCTCCATGAAGATCATGGAGAACTTTGTATTGAAGATCCAAGAGAGAGAAGAAGCCATATAGTTACTAGCTATGGACCCGTAGGTCTATGGTGAACTACTCACGCATCATCGGAGAGGTCATGGTGTTGATGAAGAAGTCCTCCGTGTCCGAATCCCCTCTCCGGCAGGGCACCAGGACGTGCCCCAGATGGGATCTTGCGGAGACAGAAGCTTGCGGCGGCGGAAAAGTGATTATGATGCTCCCTTGATTTTTTTTGAATATTTGGGAATTTATAGGCGCAAGATCTAGGTCACGGGACCTTCTGGGTTGGCCCCAAGCTCTCCGATCTTCTTCCGTTCCAGAAAAAATCTTTTCGGGGATTTTCTTCCGTTTGGACTCCGTTTCAAAATCTCATCTGAAAGGGGTCAAAAACATGGAAAAAACAGGAACTCGCACTGGATTAATAAGTTAGTCCCAAAAAATAAATAAAAGGCATGCAAAACATCCAAAGTTTGACAAGATAATAGCATGAAACCATCAAAAATTATAGATACGTTGGAGACGTATGAAGAATATATCACATAGCTACTTGTCATGGACTCATGGTCCAAGGAGGACTACTCACGACACGTCGGGGAAGCGTCCATGGCGGTGGAGAAGCTCCCGGGGGTCAATCCTCCCTCCCGCAGGGTGCCGGGAAGAGGTCTCCTGACGCTCCCGATCTCGGAAGCACTGCGGCAGCGGAATGATGGAGAAATTCACGATTTTGGATATCATGGAAGGGTTTCCGATCAGAGGGGAAAATATAGGCCAAAGGAGGGCGTCGAAGGAGGTGGGGCCCACCCAGGCGGCCTGTGGGCGTGGCGAGGGGCCAGGCCATGCAGGGTGGCCGCCTGGGCAGCCCCTGGCTCCCCTCTGGCCCATCTTCGGTGATCTGGAAGCTTCCGTCACGTTGATTTTTATATATTTTTGTCGGCATTTGTGGGGCTCTCGAAATTTGGGTAAAAGCTCGTGCAAAAAAGACATCAGCACACAAAAACTAATACTGGGTGCACTGAGTTAGTAGGTTAGTCCAAATATGTGTAAAAGTATATAAAAGTGTAGCAAAACATATAACAATGTCACCCAAAAGATCATGGAGCAAGCAGAAATTATAGATACATTTGGGACGTATCAGATGGCTTCTTCTCTCTCTTTGATCTTCAATACCATGTTCTTCATGGAGATCTATTCGATGTAATACTCTTTTGCGGTGTGTTTGTCGAGATCCGACGAATTGTGAGTATGTTCAGATTATCTATGAATATTATTTGAATCTCTTCTAAATTCTTATATGCATGATTTCATATCTTAGCAAGTCTCTTCGGGTTATTGGTTTGGTTTAGCCAACTAGATTGGTAATTCTTGCAATGGGAGAAGTTCTTAATTTTGGGTTCAATTTTGCGGTGTCTTCACCCAGTGACATAGTAGGAGTAGTGAGGCACGTATTGTATTGTTGTCATCGAGGATAAAAATATGGGGTTTTCATCATATTGCTTGAGTTTATCCCTCTACATCATGTCATATTACTTAATGCGTTACTCTGTTCTTCATGAACTTAATACTCTAGATGCAGGCAGGAGTCGATCGATGTGTGGAGTAATAGTAGTAGATGCAGAATCGTTTTGGTCTACTTGAGACGGACGTGATGCCTATATGCATAATCATTGCCCTGGATATCTTCATAATTATTCGCTTTTCTATCAATTGCTCGATAGTAATTTGTTCACCCACCGTATTATTTTCCTTTATGAGAGAAGCCTCTAGTGAAACCTATGCCCCTAGGTCTATTTTCCATATTATATTTTCAGATCTATAAACCAAAAATACCAAAAATATCTTGCTGCAATTTATTTACTTTTGTTTCCGCAATATTTTATATCTATCTCTATCAGATCTCATCCTTGCAAATAACTATGAAGGGATTGACAACCCCTTTTTAGCGTTTGGTGCAAGTGTTTGATTGTTTGTGTAGGTACTACGATTGGTGCCTTGCTTGTTCCTCCTACTGGATTGATACCTTGGTTCTCAAAAAACTGAGGGAAATACTTATCTACTTTGCTGTATCATCCCTTCCTCTTCAAGGGAAAACCAACGCAAGCTCAAGAAGTAGCACGGATTCATCAAGTTCTGGTGCATCACTTTCCTCAATTTTCTCATTTTTCTTCAGCTGATGCGGCTGATTCTTGCTCTGGTATAGACTTCTTCGGAGTGTTTCTTTCATCAGACCGAGTTTGAATTTCTTCAGTGACTGCAGGGGACTGAGGATTGAGAAGTAGTGGAGTGGCCAGTGGGTAGTTGGGATGAGCTTCTTCCCAAATTCATCATTGATGACTGGCGTTGTGCTGCCAATGTCCACTTCTTCATCTTTTTCTTTATCTCCCAATTATGTTCTTTGTCGTGGTTGGGGAGATGAGGCCTGATGAATTGAAGGTTGCGGTTCTGCTTCAATTTCTTCATCGAGCTGCAATCTGGAAGCAGCAGATCGAGTTTCTTCCATTTCTTCATCCCTTTCTGGGATGATGTGTTCGACACCAAAGGGCACCATGACATAAGAATGTGCGGTGTTGATTGGCGTGGCATCAATTGGGTGAGTTGAGGAACTTGTCAAAGTCCTCAAGCATTTTGCTTCTGAGGGCTCTCAAGTTGGTGATGACTTTCTCTTCTTTGTTGCTTCGTTTTCAGCAGCCTTGGTTTTCTTCACTTCTGATAATGAAGGAAGTTTCACTTTCTTCACCTTTGAGGGCTTTGGTGCCGGGGCACATACTTCAGGAGCGTCTGATGCAGTCGTCCTATCAGTAGCACTTTCTTCAGGCGCATCAATTTCTTCAGTTGGTCTAGCAAGTTCATCGGGTGCAAGTTCGTCATCAGAGTCATCAGGCAGTTGAATAGTGTAGTTGGCTTGAGGATTTTGAGGTTGCATTGAGGTTGCAGCCATTTTGTTGTACTCTGAGATGGCTAGTGCAACCACTTTGACGAATCTGAGTTTGGCTCCCTTCCAATCCGCATGAAAGCGACTGTATTATTCACTAAGGTTTTTAATCTCAGTTTGAGTGGAGACTAGTTGCTCAGGTGTCAAGGACATAATGTTTTTCTGCATAAACTTCTCTTTCTGAGTCTATGGACTCTGAGCTTGTTTGGCCTTCTAGGCCTTCCATTTTTGTTCATTTATGAAGGCAGTCAGCATATGACTCGGTCCAGGTGGAAGCTTCAAGTCATTAATAGGTGTTTGAGGATCTGTGCACCCAAGATCAATGAAGTCTAATACCACCTTTGGATCCAGCATGAGGGGAATGCTGGTGCCTTTGGCCTGTGCAACTCTTTCTTACTTATTTCTTATGATGGCAGCCAACTCTTCATCATCTGCTTCATCTTTCTCTGATCCAGTGGGAACATTGAAGACCACTTTGCTTGGGCTGGGCCTTTTTCCTCTCCCAACAGTCATCTTTTTCTTCAAGGTTCCACTTGAAGAATTATGTGCAGAGCCAGAAGAAGATGGTCCTGAGGGTATTGCAGTCCTGGTTGGACGCTGGCTAGTCTGAGGTTGTATTAGCAATGAGGACTTTGTGGCAGTTGAAGACTTTGCAGCAACATTGGGAACTAACTGAGGGTTTTGCTGTGAATAATGTGTAGTTCAGGACTTCGGCTAGACAGTTGATTTCTTCATCAGACCCTACTTAGGAGTAGGTTCAGTCCGAGAGGCCTTAGCTACATAGGAGGAGGCAGCAACAGCTGCAGTCGCAGAATCCTCACTGAATTTCTTCACTGCTTGTATTGCCATTTTCTGCAACTTAGCCTGATACTTTGCCTTTTCATCAGGAAAGTCTTCAATTGTGGCCAGACTTGCGGGATCAGCTACTTGTTGATTGCCTAGAGGAGGTCTTTGGCCTCAGGGCTTCAAGGCGAATTTCTTCATGTACTTAGGAGTCACATACATGTACTCTTTACATTCCTTGGCCCACCTCCTTTCAATTTTCTACAAGCGGTTTTGCGTTTTTCTTTTGTCTCTTTCCCATATATTTCCTCGTCAGGTGTGCAATATTCATCATATATTTCTTGAGGGATTTCAAATGATGTGTTGGACTCAGGCTTCTTCCCACCCTTGTGTTGTTTCTTTTCTTCAACGATTTTCTTCAGTTGAGGAATATGATGAGGTATTTGAACTCCTGAGGAATCTGATGAGGTATGCAAATTTTCTTGAAGAAATGCTGCAAACAAGTTAAGTTGATGAGAATCTAGTGATTTGTCAGCAGACATTTTGTACCTATGAATAGAGTATAGGTGCGAGGAATTTGAAGAGGTCATATGCTTTCTCTGAAGATTTTCAGAAGTAAATTTAGGTGAGGAATTTGACCCATAAGGTGTCTTGAGGAATTTCATTAAGTGTTCTTGACCTTGTTTCTAGAGTTGTGCATATCCGAAAATTCACACAATTGAGCAATCGTTTGAAGAATAACATTACTTAGAGAAATTCATCAAGTGATCTCAGGAGAGAAGTGTATGTATGATGACTTTGCTGAGGAATAACATGTTTAGGAGTTTTTATGGGAAATAAAGATCTACAAGGGTAGTAAAAATGAATTTTAATTTACCCTCGTTGAAGAACACGATGATTAGGAGGGAGTGAGAGAGAAGTTTGTCAGGTTTGATTTTCAGCGCCCTAACTTGGTGGCTGAAGACAGCTACGGCGGCAACAGAAGGAAGATTTCTGCGGCCGACGTAAGTTCGGTGATGTTGAGGTCGAGGCAACGAAGCTTTTTCTCACCGGCGACGAGAATTTCCAGCGGCGGTGCTAGGTTAGAGTTCGAGTGGTGTCAGGTTTGATCATTAAGCGAGAGGAAGAAGTTTTACTGAGGGGGGGAGTGAGGGGCTATTTATAGCTGAGGTGAAAACGACCCAACGTGAATCTTTCGAACCTAAGTGCCCCTAACCTTTCCTCTATGCTCGACACGTGTTACCCATGTATTAAGCGGTGGATTTAGTGGAGATCGTGCTTATCCGATTGTGGGTAGTGGGTGCTGTTTGAGCGGCAACGAGCGAAAATTTTGATAAAAAATTGAGGACTTTGTTCACAAATTCTTCAGCTGACAAGGACTCAGTGAAGACTTTGAACGAGTTTCAAACAGAACGCATATGAAGAATTTGAGAACACACTGGATTGAGCTTAGCATAGAGGGCAAACGGGTCCGATCACATTCACTTAGAGGAAAAACCAACTTATAGACTTAGCAATAAGTGAATGCTGTTGAGGACTTTGAAAGCTCATATATATTTATATAGCCAATGAAGAACACGTGTTGAAAAGTTTGAAGAATATGAACTTTTGAGGAATTTGCAACACTTGAGAAATTTGTAAATTTGAGGAATTTGAAATTTTGAAGCATTTGCAAAAAGTCTCAATTTTGAAGAATTTCAACTTTGGTTGGTGGTGTTGCCCACTGATACGTCCATTTTGCATCATGCTTTCATGTTGATATTTATCACTTTATGGTCTGTTATATTACTCTATGGTACCATACTTATGCATTTTCTCTCATATTTTGCAAGGTTTATTTGAAGAGGGAGAATACCGGCAGCTGGAATTCTGGACTGGAAAAGGAGCAAGTCTGAGTACTCTATTCTGCGCAACTCCAAATGCCCTGAAAATCAACATGGAATTTTTTAGGAATATATAAAAAATACTGGGCGAAAGAAGTGCCAGAGGGGAGCTACCAGGGGCCCACAAGCCTGGCAGCTGCCACCTGACCCCCTGGCGGCGGCTACAGGGCTTGTGGGCACCCTGGTGGCCCACTGGCCCCCCTCTTTTGCTATATGAAGGGTTTCGTCCGAAAAAAATCAGGGTGGAGCTTTTTCGTGGATTCTCCGTCGCCACGAGGCGGAACTTGAGCAGAACCAATCTAGAGCTCCGGCAGAACGATCCTGCCGGGGAAACTTCGCTCCCGGAGGGGGAAAACGTCGCCATCGTCATCACCAACACTCCTCTCGTCGGAGGGGACTCATCTCCATTAACATCTTCATCAGCACCATCTCCTATCCAAACCCTAGTTCATCTCTTGTAACGAATCTCCGTCTCGCGACTCCGATTGGTACTTCTAAGGTTGCTAGTAGTGTTGATTACTCTTTGTAGTTGATGCTAGTTGGATTACTTGGTGGAAGAGTTTATGTTCAGATCCTTGATGCTACTCATTACACCTCTGATCATGATTATGATTATGCTTTGTGAGTAGTTACTTTTGTTCCTGAGGACATGGGATAAGTCATGCTCATAATAGTCATCTGAATTTGGTATTCATTCGGTATTTTGATATGTTGTATGTTGTCTTTTGCTCTAGTGGTGTTATGTGAACGTCGACTACATAACACTTCACCATATTTGGGCCTAGAGGAAGGCATTGGGGAGTAGTAAGTATATGATGGGTTGCTAGAGTGACAGAAGCTTAAACCCGAGTCTATGCATTGCTTCGTAAGGGGCTGATTTGGATCCACTAGTTTAATGCTATGGTTAGACGTTGTCTTAATTCTTCTTTTGTAGTTGCGGATGCTTGCGAGAGGGGTTAATCATAAGTGGGATACTTGTCCAAGTAAGGGCAGTACCCAAGCGCCGGTCCACCCACATATCAAACTATCAAAGTAACGAACACAAATCATATGAATATGATGAAACTAGCATGACAGAAATTCCCGTGTGTCCTCGGGAGTGCTTTTCCTCTTATAAGACTTTGTTCAGGCTTGTCCCTTGCTACAAAAGGGATTGGGCCACGTTGCTGCATCGTTGCTACTACTTGTTACTTGTTACTTTTCACTTGCTACGTTTCACCTCACTACACCATCACTTGTTACCGCTACTTTCAGTGCTTGGATTTATTACCTTGCTGAAAACCGTTTATCAGAGCCTTCTCCTCCTCGTTGGGTTCGACACTCTTACTTATCGAAAGGACTATGATTGATCCCCTATACTTGTGGGTCATCAAGACTCTTTTCTGGCACCGTTGCCGGGTTGCCAAGTGCCTTTGGTAAGTGGAATTTGGCCGTACAAGCTGGGTCCAGAAGAATTGAAGTTGAGTTTGCGATTGAGCTTGAGCCAGGCACAGAGCCCGTGTGCAAACGGCCGGACAAGCTAGGTCCAGAAGAATTGAAGGAACTTAAGAGGCAACTCGATGAGCATGAGCGTTTGGGTTTGATCAGACTGAGCTTGTCTCCATGGGGCTGTGGTGTTGTGTTTGTTAAGAAGAAGGATGGCACGGACCGACTGTGTGTCGATTACCGTCCATTGAACAAGAAGACAATCAGGAACAAATATCCACTTCCGAACATAACTGAGTTGTTCAAACAGTTGAAAGGTGCTAAGGTCTTCTCCAAGCTTGATCTCAGGATGGGCTATCATCAAATTCGCATTCGCGAGGAAGATATTCCGAAGACTGCCTTGAGGACTAGTTTTGGCTCATATGAGTATACGGTCATGTCTTTTGGTCTGGCAAATGCTCCTCCGACATTCTGTCGTTTGATGAACTACACATTCTCTCCGTTCAAGAATGACTTTGCCTTGCTCTATCTCAACGACATTCTGGTTTTTTCTGAAACTGAGGAAGAACATGAAGAACATCTCAGATTGGTGCCTGATAAGCTGAGAGAGTACAAGCTGTATGCCAAGTTTTCCAAGTGCGAGTTCTGGCTGAAAGAAGTGGTTTATCTTGGGCACATTATCTCTGCCGAGGGCATTAAAGTTGATCCGTCCAAGGTTCAGGCCATTGTTGAATGGGAGCCTCCGCAGAATGTGAAGCAGCTTCGAAGCTTTCTCAGGCTTGCTGGCTATTGCAGAAGGTTCGTTGAGAACTCCTCCAAGATCGCCAAGCTGCTCTCAAGTCTTCTTCAGAAGGGTGTCAAGTATGCTTGGTCTCCAGAGTGTCAGTTGTCCTTCGACACAGTCAAAGAGAAGCTTACCTCCACTCCAGTCTTGGTTCCTCCAGATGACTCCAAGTCTTACCAGGACTTCTGCGACGTTTCTCTCCAGGGTCTTGGTGCAGTCCTGATGCAAGATAAGAAGGTGGTTGCTTATACCTCCAGGAAGTTCAAGCCAGCAGAGAAAAACTATCATGTGCATGATCTTGAGCTAGCAGCTGTGGTACATGCTCTGATGACTTGGAGACACCTCTTGTTGGAACGTAAGGTTGAAGTTTTCACCGATCACAAGAGTCTCAAGTACATATTCACTCAGCCTAACTTGAATCTTCAGCAAACATGTTGGGTGGAAATGCTCCAGGGTTTTAATCCGAGTGTTGAGTACACGCCAGGCAAAGCTAATGTCGTGGCGGATGTTTTGAGCAGGAAGGCATATTGCAACAGTCTAATTCTGCAACCTCTCCAGCCTGGTCTTTGTGAGTCTTTCAGGAAGCTCAACCTTCAATTAGTACCTCAGTGATTTCTTGCAAAACTTCAGATCTCTCCTACCTTGGAAGATCAGGTCCGAGCAGCACAGCTTCTTGACGCTATGGTGAAGAAGGTCAAGATTGGCGTGGGAAAGAGTCTTCCCAAGTATAAGTGCTTCACTGTTGATGCCAGGGACATGTTGTTCTTCGAGGATCGCCTTGTCGTCCCGAAAGGTGATCTCAGAAAGGTAATCATGGAGGAAGCTCATAACTCTCTGCTCTCTATTCATCCTGGAAGCTCCAAGATGTACCACGACTTGAAACATACCTTCTCGTGGACTCGTATGAAGCGTGAGATTGCTCAGTTCGTAAATGAATGTGATCTATGTCGAAGGGTGAACGCAGAGCATCAATGTCCAGCAGGTCTTTTGCATCCATTGCCCATTTCCGAGTGGAAGTTCGATCACATTGAGATGGATTTCGTCACCGGGTTTCCGAAGTCCAAGAAGGGTAATGATGCCATCTTCGTCGTCATCGACAAGTTGAGTAAAGTGGCTCATTTTCTTCCAGTCAAGGAATCCATTTCAGCAGCTTAGCTGGCAGAGTTGTACACCTCCAGGATTGTGTCCTTGCACGGTGTGCCTATGATGATCTCTTCGGATCGCGGAAGTATCTTCACTTCCAAGTTCTGGGACTCTTTTCAGTCTGCTATAGGCACGAAGATCCGCTTCAGCACAACGTTCCATCCTCACACTAGTGGTCAAGTGGAGAGAGTGAATCAAATTCTTGAGGATATGCTGAGAGCCTGTGTTATCTCTTTTGGCATGAAGTGGGAAGATTGTCTGCCTTTTGCGGAGTTCTCGTATAACAACAGTTATCAAGCTAGTTTTGGCAAGGCTCCGTTTGAAATTCTCTATGGCAGGAAGTGCCATACCCTGCTCAACTGGTCCGAGACCGGCGAGCGTCAGATCCTTGGGAATGATTTGATAGAACTAGCAGAGGAGATGTGTTGGGTCATTCGCGACAACCTCAGAGCAGCTCAGTCCCGTTAGAAGAGCTATTATGATAGCAAGCACTGTGACATGTCTTATGAGCTTGATGACTTCGTCTATCTCAACGTGTCACCGATGAAGGGTATGCAGCGCTTTGGCATCAAAGGCAAGCTTGCGCCTCATTTCGTTGGTCCGTTCAGAGTGGTTGGCAAGAGAGGCGACCTTGCGTACCAGCTCGAGCTTCCGGCAACCTTTGCAAATGTCCATGATGTGTTCCATGTTTCTCAGCTTCGAAGGTGCTTCAAGACCCCCGAGCGCAATGTTCATCTTCAAGACATCAACCTTCAGCCTGACCTTTCTTATCGTGAGCATCCAGTTGCGGTTCTCGAGGCGACTGAGCGCAAGACCCGCAACAAGACCATCAAATTTCTCAAAGTGCAGTGGTCACACCATTCCGATAAAGAGGATACTTGGGAACGCGAGGATCACCTCCATTCTGAATTTCCGGAGTTCTTTCAGGCGTAGATCTCGGGGCGAGATCTTTTTTGTAGTGTGGGAGAGTTTGTAATGCCCCAAGTGTAAAACCTTCCCTATTTGGAACCTATCTCATGTGGGTCTACCTTGTCATTAATATGAGAGAGTCCTATGCATGTATGATTTCATGTGTCCCTTATTGTCTTCCTTGCATGCATGCATACCATGTTGTTTCATTCCATATCATGTCTTGTGATTGCATTATGTTCTCATGTGTGTGTGGTTACCTTATGATTTCATGTGGCACCATTGATCTTCTTTAGTTGCTTGCCATATCAATTCTTTCCATGTCATGTTGGGTTGCATGTGATCTTGTTAGATGTGGTCATTGTGATTTCATGTGAGGGGGGAACATGTGATGTATGATGTGGTGTGGTGGCTTGATATTGTTTCAATTCCCTTTTCTCTCTTTTTACCTCAAGTTCAAAATTCCACTTGCTCCTAACCTGATTTAAAAATGTCCTTTGTTTAGTATTTATTGTGGAGATATTGGGGTGCAAGATTTGGGGTTTTGAAGAGTGTCCTAAAGGTGCAATAAATCACAAAACAGATAATACAATTGCTGTTTTGTATTTATTTAATTGCCCCATAAATTCCTTTTGTATTTTATTTAAATAGATTATTTATTTTTCAGGTCCACGGGCATTTTTGCTTTGATTTTATCTTCAACAGATTGCTTGTGGGCCTTTTTCTTTTCTCTGGGTTTATTTAAATAGGAAATAGGGAGAGAGGGTTTTTCTTTCTATCTCGCGCACTACTGGGCTCCCTCCTACCTAGGCGGCCCAAATCTCTTCTCTCGCAGCCCAGCTTCGCTCCCTGTAGACGGCGTCCTGTTCACCCCCTTCCTCCGTCAGTGTCTTCAGTCTTGCGGCTTCAGAGCAACGTCGACAGACGCCGTCACGGATGTCGAGGAGCGTCCCACGACCCTCTCCTCCATAAAAGGAACCCCCCTTGGCGTCCGTGCAGATAGGGTTTCCCCTCTCGCGCCTCCACCTCCATTCCCTCTCCATCTATCTCTCTGTCGTCGCGCTCCAGGTAAGGGAAGGAGTCCTTCCGCCATGGCCGAGAGTTGAGGTGCTCCCCGCCATCGCGTCCGCGCCTCTTCATCCCCTCCGAGGACTCGGCGAGCATGCGGGGACATCCAGGGATCCATCCCCGTGGCTAGGACGTCGAGATCGCCCCTGCTTCCTCTTCTCCACGACGGCGGCTCCCTTCCCCAACGAGCATCCCAGATCGGCGGCTTCTGCTTCTTCCCCTGCTACCTCTCCGTCCAGGGCCGAGGTCTTCTTCCGTTGGGTGAGCAGATCCCCCTCTTTTCCCTTCCCTGTCGTAGATGATCGTGTAGGAGCCGTAGGTCGCCGCCGAGCTGCTCCCTGTCGCCGGCGCCGCCGCGCACCGCAGCTAGGCAGTTGTGGTACTTCTCGAGCGGAATTAGTGTAGGGAATGGAACCGTGGATGCGTAGGCGTCCTTCCATCAACGAGCCGATGCTCGATTTGTCCCGTGTCACCGGAGGGTCAGTTCCCCTGTTCCGGCCGGCGTGGTTCTCCTATGGATTTCGAAGGGGGATGCTCAAAAGAGTTTATGCCCCTTGTGTGTTAGACTCCTTGACCGTAGCGTAGTGGTAGCGTGCGCTGTGTGCCTGTTGAGAGGCGTGGGTTCGAATCCCCCCTCAACACCTTTTATTTTGATTTTGTTCAACACTGTAGCCACAGGGGATCACCTTACCCTGTTCGAGCCCCTCTCTCTGTCGAACGCAGTGGCAGTAGCTTGGTGGTTTGTGCTGTGTGGTTGGAACCAGTGGCTCTGGGGTTCGATCCCAGACCAGCCCTTTTGTTTTTTTCCTTTCTTTCTTTCTTATTTTGTTTTTGCTATTATTTGCTACTTCTTGTGCGTAAATAATGGGCATGAAGGAGTGCTCTTAGTTTTTACCTTTCCTGTCCAGTAGTTGTAGTGGTGTAGGTAGCATATGTGGGTGTGGTGTATGTGTGTATTTGTGTGCATACATGGTGTTGTTGTAACATCCCAAATTTTGGAATGTTAATAATATTATTAGATTGATTGTTTGTTTGCCTGAGTGATTGAAACTTGTGTGAAATTTGAAACTTTTCGAAACTTTTGAATGAGAGGGAATAAAATGACTTTCCCCATCTCCGGTAAATTCAAATTCAATCTTTTAAAAGCAAAGAGAGAAGATGACATGACTTCTTCAACTATAAATAATTTAAACGGAGATATTTGCATTTGAATTCTTTTGCATTTCCGTTTGTTTTCTTCGTGCAAGAAATGCCGGGAAATACATTCTAGAGAGGAGGAACATGACGCTCAAACCCACAGGCATTTTGAAAGTTATTTGAACCCTAAAACTTAGAGGGTCTTTTGAAAATTATTTGCAAAAGAAAATAAATCTTTTAGGCAAATTTGTGAAAATATTTTTTTCTGAAGTTTTTATTTTTGCCGTGGAAAAATGCCCATCATTTATATTTTATTTTTCTGATAATTTTAGTATATAGAAACTCTTTATTCCGAATTGATTTGAATTCCCTTTTATCATTTTAGTTTCCTAGTTTTAAAAATAGGAAAGAAATCGCTATTAAATGGAAATAAGGGCTGGCCCATTAAAACACTTTCCTAAACTGGCCCAACAGAGATCATCTCCTACCTCTGTTTCTTCTTCACGTCACAGAACTTTCCTGCCATGGACAGAGGAATCCCCACCTCCGGGATTCGCGAATCACCTTCCCTCCCGTCGCCTCCCGTCGCCTCTATAAGAACCCCCATGGCCTCCTCGTTCCATTCCCGTTGAAACCACCGCCTCTCCCCACCTCCTCATCCCCCTGCACATTGCCGGAGTCGGCACCAGAGAACTCACCGGAGCTTCTCCCCATCGCCCCTGCACCCTCCCCTCCCTGCCGAGCCCACCCCACCCCGCCGCCACCCTCCTCCCCTTCGGCCCTCCTCCACCACCCTCCCGTCGGCCCCCTCCCCATCCCCACGAGAAGATGCTGCTTCTCCCCATTGCCAGAAGCAGGAGCAGCACCAGAGAAGATCGCCAGGAGCTCTCACCCTTCGGCCCCTTCCCCTGCACCCTCTCCATCTCCCCCTCGCCGCCCCTTCCGCCGAATCTCCTCCACCGGCCCCTTCGCCACCCTCGCCGGAGCTCCACCCCGACCCCAGCCACCCATCGGCCACCATTGCAGCCCGGGAGCAACTCCCAGCCACGGTAAGGCCCCCTCTTTCCTTTCTTTTTTACTTGTTTTGTTTTTTTTGTTTTACCCTTAGATCTATTTTCAACGGTGTAGATTAGAGTAACTTACCCTTTCGGTTTTAAAACAAAAACCGCACTGGTTTTTATTTACTTAACTTTTAGCCAGTAAGTTTTAGTTAGATCTCGGCCGTTTGCTCCTAACGTTGGCAACATACACCCCCGCAGCCACTCACAACGCGCCACGTGTACCCCCTGTCTGTTAGCAAATTAGTTCTTTTTTTTCTGTCTAGTTGCAAAAACAGCAAAGTTTCTGTTTTGTTTTGGCCATAACTTTTGATCCCGAAGTCCAATGATGTTGATTCTTTTTCCAGTAGCTCACAAATTTCCTGTAGTTTTTAAAAACTTATAATTTGTCTATGTTTGAAATTTTCAAATTTGAATTAGATCAGATTACTTTAAACCTTGTTTTGCCTATTCCAGGAGTTTAAAAATTGCTTTTAATTTGATTCCTTGTGGTACTGATCACTAGTGATCTTATTTATCAGTGGTAAAAATTTCAGAATTGTTTGAGTATTTTAGCTCATGGTTTCTTGTGAAACAAATTCTGTTTCACCTCTTTTAGGACTATGGCTATTTCTTTTTCTGTAAATTGCTTTTAAATTATTTTCTTTTATATTTCAGAAAGATTATTGTTTTGTTTATGTTAGTTAAACAGTAGTTTTGCAAAAAGTTTTTATTTTATTTTTATTTGTTTTCACGAAATCAATTCTAGTTCCTTAGTAACTTGCAATTGGTTTCCCCACTGTTTCAAATCCCGTTTGGAAGTACTTTCAAATAGTTTTGTGAAAAATACTCAATTTTATCTTAGTTAGATTTATATCTTAGCTCCTTGTATTATTTTCTGTTAGACAAAAACTATTTAGTGTTTGACGTAGTAGAAGACTCCCTAGTCTTATTTGAAGTTTCTTTCGGATTCCTATTCGCTCTCTCTTTTGTTTTGATTGTTAGAATGATTGCTAGTATGAGTGCTTATGTGAATGATATGTTTGTTATATAGATTTCATCGGAGAGTGACGAGTAGTCTATCAAGTTATTTCTCGAGAAATTCTTCTTCGTCAACATCATCAGGCAAGTTACTTTGATCATACTATCACCTATGTTTTATGCATCTTAGTTCTACCATCCTATGCCCAATTGCATGCTGCCTAGGTACTTGGTAATTTTAGTATAAGTTGTAGTTTCATGTGGTAGGCACACAACAACCCCGATACTTGGCCCCGGGACGACAAATTTCATATTGCTATGCTTGAGTAGACGGGATTTCGGTTGAGTGCATAACACGAGTGATGCGAGGTTGATTAATAATCAAGACCGGTTAAGACAAGATTTTCAAGACCTCGGACGCAATGCAACTCTGGGTGAAGGACGGTTGATTGGCTCCCTGGAGAACCCAGTGGATGACCCGGGATGCTGGGGACGGCCATGACATCCTGCGGAAAGCTTCACCCAGGCTCAAAGAGACGAACGGATATTTTCAAGACCCAAGGCTTACCTGCACAGCCACAAGTTATTATGGGCTCTGGCTTGGTTGGACAACGCGGCGACTCTGAACAGGCGGTGCTAGCAGATGTAGAAGAACGGTAGGAATGGATGGGCACCGACAGGGATTCAGAGGGACCCGTTGAAAGACCATGTTTTGATCATCCAGTCTTCGAACACCCTGAAGTGCGAGGACATACATGGAGGCGATCAAATCTTGTGGGGAACGTGTGCAAAAACTCTGCAGAGTACTCAAACCTAATTGATTAGACGTGTCCACGGTCATGGACAACTTGGGCCAAAGGAACTGAAGTTATCTGGATTTCTCAACACCATTAAATATATTTGATGAGGGTAATTACTGACAACTCGGGTACGAGAACTGGTTGGCGGAACCATCTCGTTAACAACCAACAATGTAGTAACATTTTGCTTTTAGCCCTCTCTTGTTGTAGGAGAAAAATTTGCTTTACGCTAAAAACTTATAACCCCACCTGCCATATATGCATATAGTATAGATGATTACTCTTCACCCCTCTCTTATGTGACTTGCCGGCATATTCAATATGCTGACCTACACGGCTGCAACGTCTTATGTTGCAGATATTTTTCTTCGACGAGTAAGAGTACGATTCAGGGTTACGGTCTACACTCAACTTGCCGTTGGTGTTTATTGGGACTCCACTCCCTTGACTGCTTCCGCTGAGATAATTAAGGTATATATCAGTCTTACGCTATTTACATGTGATTGCACTTTGATATATACATTGATGTACTGTGTGTGCCAGCATACTGATCCAGGGATGACACAGAAACACAGAGGCTTGACTCGTCTTGAGTCGGGTCGCTACAGTTGTGCATGTGTATGTGAGGTGGTGCTAGCTTTGTGTTTTGATGTGTGTAGGTGTTCATAGTGTCATGCTTATGTGGAGTAGGTGATAGGTTTGGTGTGCATATATCTTGTGGTGCTTATAGTGTGAAGAACACACCCACATGAACATAGTTCATGTACACCCTAGATGTGAGCATGTGTATGTGATATGGTGCTCCCATCTCGAGTCACTATTTAGATGCCCTACTTCTTGTGTTTTGATAAAGAGCATGTCGTAGTGTGGTGTGGAGTAGATGTGTGTGTGTGGGACACCCCACCTTTGCAAGCAAAACTATGCACCTTCACATGACCATATGTGAGAGAGCATGGTGTTTTGGTTGTGGATAGCTTGGTAGATGTGCTTGTGATGATTGATGTGCTATGGCACACATACATGGGGTCAAAACCCTCATTTAACCATTGGTGTTGTGCACATGGGAAAGTATCTATGTAGGAGTTGTCTGGTGAAATGCACATGAAATGTTGCACTATTCACTATGTATGATTTCTTGTAGTTTCTTCCTTCCTAGTTTGTGGTCACTTGCTCCAAGTAAGTGCATACATATTATATATTATTTTGGGGTAGAATCTCCCAAGGAATCCATTGGTGAACTTAGTTTTGCCATTGTATCATTTTCTAGAGATGACATATTTCATTTTTCTTCTATGTTTAGAGCTTGGTTCCATGGGTTGTGGTGTGCCTTTGTGTTTGTTTCTTGGTTGTGGTAGTAGTGGGTGACCCCCTCTACCACATGTTGGTTTCATTTCATGTTTTTGAATCCATATGTGCAAGTTGTGCCTAGACAAAGTGGGCATGTGGTTGAAATTCCAGATTAGTGAAAATCTGAGATTTTCACTAAGTCTGAGAATGTGTTTGTATTTTCTTCTCCTGTTGATGAGGTTGTGCATATCAATGTGTTGTGATCTAGCTTTAGCTTTCAACTGGAAAGTTGGATCTGATATGTTTTTATAGCTCCCTGTAAAATTTCATTCCATTTGGAGTCCTGTAGATATTGTTTTGGCTGCTGTCAAAATGCTTCAGAGCAAAGACAGAAAGTGAGAATCTGGAATTTTCACGAAGTCCCTGAAATCTGATATTTTGGGCAAGTTTGCAGCCTTGTAACTTTCTGCGTTTAACTCCTTTGTGTGTGATTCTTGCTTGTGTTTGTAGTACTCTTGGATAGATACAGCTACATATATTATTTTTCATATTTGGGTGGCTGTAGGTGCTTTGCACGTAGCTCACAAAGTGCTATGATGCAGTTTATGGCAGATTGTGTAGTTTTGACATTTTGATGTTTGTGAGTGGTTAGTTGATGATGTGGTGTTCTTCCTTGCTCCATCCCATCCATGTTGGTTTGTTTTATGTCTTGGCTACCTGGAAATACCAGAGTTGTGCCATTTGAGTGTGTGGTGATGATTTTGACACGTAGGGCTTCATATCTTGTTTCATTGATTCCCGTTGATCCGTAGCTCCGATTGTAATGTTATTTATATGATTTTGCATCGTTTTCTCGAGACGCATCTGATCATATCATACTCATGCATGTCAAAATAGCTTAGGATGCAGTTCTGTCCAGGAACATGTATTTACTCTTTATGCTTGTGCTAGTGATAGAAATAGTGATGCAAGCTCATATTCATCTCATGCATCATGTGATTGTTGCATCTTGAGGTGCTATTGTTCATTGGATGTTATTTTGGGTAGCACCGGGATCGGAGAACGAGTACATGGATTCAGGAGAGTACGTGTAGGACGAACAAGAATCATTCCAAGCTGAGGATATCAAGGCAAGATGATATGACCTTGATTCTATCTCTAGACTGTTGGGGAACGTCGCATGGGAAACAAAAATTATCCTACGTGCACGAAGGCCTATCATGGTGATGTTCATCTACGAGAGGGGATATTCGATCTACGTACCCTTGTAGATCACACAGCAGAAGCGTTAGTGAACGCGGTTGATGTAGTCGAACGTCCTCACATCCCTCGATCCGCCCCGCGAACCGTCCCGCGATCAGTCCCACGATCTAGTGCCGAACGGACGGCACCTCCGCATTCAGCAAACGTACAGCTCGACGATGATCCCGGCCTTCTTGATCCAGCAAGAGATACGGAGAGTTAGATGAGTTCTCCGGCAGCGTGACGGAGCTCCGGAGGTTGGTGTTGATCTTATCTCGGCAGGGCTCTTTATAGTCACCCAGTTACGTTGCGACGTTTGATACACACAAAGCATTCCTCCGGTGTTAGTGAGTTATATGATCTCATGGTCATAGGAACAAATACTTGACACGCAGAAAAGAGTAGCAACAAAATGACAGGATCAACATGCTACGTCTATTAGTTTGGGTCTAGTCCATCACATGATTCTCCTAATGATGTGATCCCGTTATCAAGTGACAACACTTGCCTATGGTCAGGAAACCTTGACCATCTTTGATCAACGAGCTAGTCAACTAGAGGCTTACTAGGGACAATGTTTTGTCTATGTATCCACACATGTACTGTGTTTCCAATCAATACAATTATAGCATGGATAATAAACGATTATCATGAATAAAGAAATATAATAATAACTAATTATTGCCTCTAGGGCATATTTCCAACAGTCTCCCACTTGCACTAGAGTCAATAATCTAGTTCACATCACCATGTGATTCCAACGAATCCAACACCCATATAGTTATGGGGTCTGATCACGTCTTGCTCGTGAGAGAGGTTTTACTCAACGGTTCTGAAACTTTCAGATCCGTGTGTTCTTTACAAATCTTTATGTCATCTTATAGATGCTGCTACTATGTGCTATTCGGAAATATTCCAAATATCTACTCTACTATACGAATCCGTTTCACTACTCATAGTTATTCGGATTAGTGTCAAAGCTTGCATCGACGTAACCCTTTACGACGAACTCTTCAACCACCTCCATAATCGAGAAAAAGTCCTTAGTCCATCAGTTACTAAGGATAAATTTTGACCGCTGCTAGTGATTCAATCATGGATCACTCTTTGTACCTCTCAACAGACTTTGAGTCAAGGCACACATCAGGTGCGGTACCCAGCATGGCATACTTCAGATTCTATGGCCAAGGCATAGAAGACGACCTTCGTCTATTCTCTTTATTCTGCCGGGGTCGGGTTTTGAGTCTTACTCAAATTCACACCTTACAACGCAACCAAGAACTCCTTCTTTGCTGATCTATTTTGAACTCCTTCAAAAACTTGTCAAGGCATCCATCTTGTTGAAACTTCCATTAAGCGCTTTCGATCTATCTCCATAGATCTTTGATGCTCAACGTTCAAGTAGCGCAATCCAGGTACTCCTTTGAAAACTCCTTTCAAACAACCTTGTATGCTTTACAGAAATTCTACATTACTTCTGATCCACAATATGTCAACCACATATACTTATCAGAAATTCTATAGTGCTCCCACTCACTTCTTTGGAAATACAAGTTTCTCATAAACCTTGTACAAACCCAAAATCTTTGATCATCTCATCAAAGTGTATATTCCAACTCCGAGATGCTTGCACCAGTCCTTTGAAGGATCGCTGGAGCTTGCATACTTGCTAGTATCTTTAGGATCGACAAAACCTCCTGGTTGTATCGCATACAATGTTTGCTCAAGGAAACCGTCGAGGAAACAATGTTTTGACATCCTATGTGCAATATTTCATAAATAATGCAGCAACTACTAACATAATTCTAACAGACTTTTAGCATCGCTACGAGTGAGAAAGTCTCATCATAGTCAACTGTTTGATCTTGTCGGAAACATCTTTGCCACAAGTCGAGCTTTTCTTAATAGTGACTTATCACCATCATCGTCTGTCTTCCTTTTAAAGATCCATCTTTACTCAACAGTCCTATGACCATCAAGTAGTTCTTCCAAAGTCTACACTTTGTTTTCATACATGGATCCTCTCTCGGATTACATGGCTTTCAGCCATTTGTCGGAATCCGGGCCCACCATTGCTTTCTCATAACTCGTAGGTTCACTGTTGCTCAACAACATGACCTCCAAGACAGGGTTACCGTACCGCTCTGCAGTAGTATGCGACCTTGTCAACCTACGAGGCTTGTAGTAACTTGATCCGATGCTCAATGATCACCATCATCAGCTTCCACTTCAATTGGTGTAGGCGCCACAGGAACAACTTCTTGTGCCCTGCTACACACTAGTCGAAGTGATGGTTCAATAACCTCATCAAGTTCTATCACCCTCCCACTCAATTCTTTCGAGAGAAACCTTTCCTCGAGAAAGGATCCATTTCTAGAAACAAACACTTTGCTTTCGGATCTGAGATAGGAGATGTACCCAACTATTTTGGATATCCTATGAAGATGCATTTATCCGCTTTGGGTTCGAGTTTATCAGACTGAAACTTTTTCACATAAGTGTCGAAGCCCCAAACTTTCAAGAAACGACAGTTTAGATTTCTCTAAACCTCAGTCTATACTGTGTCATCTCAACGGAAATACGCGGTGCCCTATTTAAAGTGAATGCGGTTGTCTCTAATGCATAACCCAAAAACGATAGTGGTAATTTGATAAGAGACATCATAGCATGCACCATACCATATAGTGTGTGGCTATGACGTTCAGACACATCATCACACTATGATGTTCCAGGTGGCATGAACTGCAAAACAATTTCCACATTGTCTTAACTACGTACCAAAACTCGTAACTCAGATATTCATTTCTATGATCATGTCGTAGACAGTTTATCCTCTTGTTACGACGAACTTCACTCCGAAACAGAATTGAACTTTTCAATATTTCAGACTTTGTGATTCATTAAGTAAATACTCTTGTATCTACTCAAACCGTCATTGAAGTAAGAACATAATGATATCTACTGCGTGCCTCAACACCCATTGGACTGCATACATCAAAATGTATCACTTCCAACAAGTTACTATCTTGTTTCATCTCAATGAAAACAAGGCCTTGCTCATGTGGTATGATTTGCATGTCACTAGTGATTCAAAATCAAGTGAGTATAAAGATCCATCAGCATGGAGCCTCTTCATGCAATTTATACCAACATGACTCAAGCGGCAGTGCCACAAGTAAGTGGTACTATCATCATTACCTCGTATCTTTTGGCACCAATATCATGAACATGTGTAACACTACGATCGAGATTCAATAAACCATTGAAGGTGATTATTCAAGCAAATAGAGTAACCATTATTCTCTTTAAATGAATAATCGTATTGCAATAAACACGATCCAATCATGTTCATGCTTAACGCAAGCACCAAATAACAATTATTTAGGTTTAACACCAATCCCGATGGTAGATGGAGTGTGTGACGTTTGATCATATCAACTTTGGAAACACTTCCAACACGTATCGTCACCTCGCCTTTAGCTAGTCTCCGTTTATGCCGTAGCTTTCATTTCGTGTTACTAATCACTTAGCAACCGAACTGGTATCCAATACCCTCGTGCTACTAGGAGTACTAGTAAAGTACACATCAACATCATGTATATCAAATTTACTTCTTTCAAATTTTGCCAGCCTTCTTATCTACCAAGTATCTAGAGTTGCTCCGCCTCAGTGACTGTTCCCCTTATTACAGAAGCACTTAGTCTCGGGTTTGGGTTTAATCTTGGGTCTCTTCATTAGTGCAGTAACTGTTTTGCCGTTTCACGAAGTATCCCTTCTAGCCCTTGCCTTTCTTGAAACTTAGTGGTTTTACAAACCATCAACTATTGATGCTCCTTCTTGATTTCTACTTTCGCAGTGTCAAACATCGCGAATTGCTCAAGGATCATTGTATCTATCCTTGATATGTTATTGTTCATCACGAAGCTCTCACAGCTTGGTGGCAGTGAGTTTGGAGAACCATCACTATCTCATCTCGAAGATTAACTCCCACTTGATTCAAGCGATTGTCGTACTCAGACAATCTGAGCACACGCTCAACGATTGAGCTTTTCTCCTTTACTTTGTGTACAAATAATCTTGTCGGAGGTCTCATACCTCTTAACAAGGGCACAAGCATGAAATCACAATTTCATCTCTTTAGAACATCACTTATGTTCCGTGACGTTTCAAAACGTCTTCGGCGCCTTGCTACTAAGCCATTAAGTATTTTGCACTGAACTATCGTGTAGTCATCAGAAACGTGTATGTCGGATGTTCACAGCATCCACAAACGACGCTCGAGGTACAACACACCGAGTGGTGCATTAAGGACATAAGCCTTCTGCGCAGCAACGAGGACAATCCTCTGCAAAATTTGCTACTCTCATCTTTCAACTAAATTTTCTCTAGGAACATATAAAAACAGTAGAGCTATAGCGCAAGCTACATCGTAATTCGCAAAGACCATTAGACTATGTTCATGACAATTAGTTCAATTAATCATATTACTTAAGAACTCCCACTCAAAAAGTACATCTCTCTAGTCATTTGAGTGGTACATGATCCAAATCCACTATCTCAAGTCCGATCATCACGTGAGTCGAGAATAGTTTCAGTGGTAAGCATCTCTATGCTAATCATATCAACTATATGATTCATGCTCGAACTTTCGGTCTCATGTGTTCCGAGGCCATGTCTGCACATGCTAGGCTCGTCAAGCTTAACCCGAGTGTTCCGCGTGTGCAACTGTTTTGCACCCGTTGTATGTGAACGTTGAGTCTATCACACCCGATCATCACGTGGTGTCTCGAAACGAAGAACTGTCGCAACGGTGCACAGTCGGGGAGAACACAATTTCGTCTTGAAATTTTAGTGAGAGATCACCTCATAATGCTACCGTCGTTCTAAGCAAGACAAGGTGCATAAAGGATTAACATCACATGCAATTCATAAGTGACATGATATGGCCATCATCACGTGCTTCTTGATCTCCATCACCAAAGCACCGGCACGATCTTCTTGTCACCGGCGTCACACCATGATCTCCATCATCATAATCTCCATCAACGTGTCGCCATCGGGGTTGTCGTGCTACTCATGCTATTACTACTAAAGCTACGTCCTAGCAATATAGTAAACACATCTGCAATCACAAACGTTAGTTTAAAGACAACCCTATGGCTCCTGCCGGTTGCCGTACCATCGATGTGCAAGTCGATATTAACTATTACAACATGATCATCTCATACATCCAATATATCACATCAATTGTTGGCCATATCACATCACAAGCATACCCTGCAAAAACAAGTTAGACGTCCTCTAATTGTTGTTGCATGTTTTACGTGGTGACCATGGGTATCTAGTAGGATCGCATCTTACTTACGCAAACACCACAACGGAGATATATGAATTGCTATTTAACCTCATCCAAGGACCTCCTCGGTCAAATCCGATTCAACTAAAGTTGGAGAAACCGACACCCGCCAGTCATCTTTGAGCAACGGAGTTAGTCGTAGCGATGAAACCAGTCTCTCGTAAGCGTACGAGTAATGTCGGTCCGAGCCGCTTCGATCCAACAATACCACAGAATCAAGAAAAGATTAAGGAGGGCAGCAAGACGCACATCACCGCCCACAAAAACTTTTGTGTTCTACTCGAGATTACATCTACGCATGAACCTAGCTCATGATGCCACTGTTGGGGAACGTCGCATGGGAAACAAAATTTTTCCTACGCGCACGAAGAGATATCATGGTGATGTTCATCTACGAGAGGGGATATTCGATCTACGTACCCTTGTAGATCGCACAGCAGAAGTGTTAGTGAACGCGGTTGATGTAGTGGAACGTCCTCACGTCCCTCGATCCGCCCCGCGAACCGTCCCGCGATCAGTCCCACGATCTAGTGCCGAACGGACGGCATCTTCGCGTTCAGCACACGTACAGCTCGACGATGATCTCGGACTTCTTGATCCAGCAAGAGATACGGAGAGGTAGATGAGTTCTCCGACAGCGTGACGATGCTCCGGAGGTTGGTGATGATCTTATCTCGGCAGGGGTCCGCCCGAGCTCCGCAGAAACGCGATCTAGAGGTAAAACCGTGGAGATATGTGGTCGGGCTGCCGTGGCAAAGTTGTCTGAAATAAGCCCTAAGACCTCCGTATATATAGGGGGAAGAGGGGGAGCCTTGCCTTGGGGCTCAAGGGGCCCCAAGGGGGTCGGCCGAGCCAAGGGGGGGAGTCCTCCCTTTCCAAACCGAATCCAACTAGGTTTGGAAGGAGGAGTCCTTCCCCCTTTTCCCACCTCCTCTTTTTTTTCCTTTTCTCTTTGATTTTCTTCCTATGGCGCATAGGGCGTTCTTGGGCTGTCCCACCAGCCCACTAAGGGCTGGTGCGCCACCCCCAAGGCCTATGGGCTTCCCCGGGGTGGGTTCCCCCCCCCGGTGAACACCCGGAACCCATTCGTCATTCCCGGTACATTCCCGGTAACTCCGAAAACCTTTCGGTAATCAAATGAGGTCATCCTATATATCAATCTTCGTTTCCGGACCATTCCGGAAACCCTCGTGACGTCTGTGATCTCATCCGGGACTCCGAACAACATTCGGTAACCAACCATATAACTCAAATACGCATAAAACAACGTCGAACCTTAAGTGTGCACACCCTGCGGGTTCGAGAACTATGTAGACATGACCCGAGTGACTCCTCGGTCAATATACAATAGCGGGACCTGGATGCCCATATTGGATCCCACATATTCTATGAAGATCTTATCGTTTGAACCTCAGTGCCAAGGATTCATATAATCCCGTATGTCATTCCCTTTGTCCTTCGGTATGTTACTTGCCCGAGATTCGATCGTCAGTATCCGCATACCTATTTCAATCTCGTTTACCGGCAAGTCTCTTTACTTGTTCCGTAATACAAGATCCCGCAACTTACACTAAGTCACTTTGCTTGCAAGGCTTGTGTGTGATCTTGTATTACCGAGTGGGCCCCGAGATACCTCTCCGTCACACGGAGTGACAAATCCCAGTCTCGATCCATACTAACTCAACAAACACCTTCGGAGATACCTGTAGAGCATCTTTATAGTCACCCGGTTACGTTGCGACGTTTGATACACACAAAGCATTCCTCCGGTGTTAGTGAGTTATATGATCTCATGGTCATAGGAACAAATACTTGACACGCAGAAAACAGTAGCAACAAAATGACAGGATCAACATGCTACGTCTATTAGTTTGGGTCTAGTCCATCACATTATTATCCTAATGATGTGATCCCGTTATCAAGTGACAACACTTGCCTATGGTCAGGAAACCTTGACCATCTTTGATCAACGAGCTAGTCAACTAGAGGCTTACTAGGGACAATGTTTTGTCTATGTATCCACACATGTACTGTGTTTCCAATCAATACAATTATAGCATGGATAATAAACGATTATCATGAATAAAGAAATATAATAATAACTAATTTATTATTGCCTCTAGGGCATATTTCCAACATAGACTTGTTATGCTAGTTTACATATGCTCGCTGCCTACCTCAGAAATATTTGCCTCTTGATATGCCATGAACCCAAACACCGATCCCTTCCTAGCAAACTTGAATGGCTAAGTAGGCTATGCTCAGCTACTAATGTTAGCGTTGCTAGATGCAGGTGTTTTGCCTCATGTGATAAACATGAGCTTGATATCATTATCTTAAATTCTGTTATTTAATTAATGCACATATATACTTGGTAAATAACGGAAGGCCTAGCCTTTTGCCGGGTGCTTTGTTCCCTTATTTCCGCCATAGTTACCGGCTACGAGTGTTTGATTCCATATTGATCGCTCCTAACACGTTCGGGGTTGTTATGGGGACCCCCTCAATAAATCATGTAGTGTCAAGACTTGTCCAGCAGGACCCAACTTTGGTGTTAGTTTGCTAATCATTTAATAATAAACTACATAGGGAATAGCTACTCCGAGGAATTTAATCAACAACCCAGGCCAGTGCTCCTCATGAGTGTTGGTCCACCCACCTAGCAGTCGGCAAGACCACCCCAAGGAAACTTGAGGTTTGGTCCTTATCCACTTTGCATAGACGGTGTTGTCCTGAGACTAAGACACGCGGCTCTTATCAGGGTCGTCGACACACCGGGAGGTCCTGCTAGCCTTGTCTTACCTTAGCGATATATCTTGCGTATAGGAATCCCGGTGAAACTTTGGTTCTCCCCAGAGTTGAGGTTTTCCTCTAAGGAATCCGATGAGATCACGAGATTCGTGATAGAGGATTACTTTGCGGCCCGTGTTCGTTTGTGATGGGCTAGTTGGAGCACCCCTGCAGGGTTTAATCTTTCGGAAAGCCGTGCCCGCGGTTATGTGGCAACTTGGAATATCTTGTTAACATCTGGTAATAGATAACTTAAACATAAACTAATAAAATTGCCAACTGTGTGCGTAACCGTGACTGTCCCCTCGAAGATCTCTCTTCGATCAGGAACACGGTGGGGTTATGATTGACGTAGGTAGGTGTTCAGGATCACTTAGCGATCATCTATCATCGACCGCTAGTATAGACCACCTTCATATATGTTCTACGTAAGTTAGCCACCATATCAAGCTTAGGATGCTACAACCTAAATACTCCACCTATCCAACCTAATAACTTGACTAGTTCTGGCACCGAGGTCATAGATTGCTGAGTCCCCGTGGCTCACAGATTCCTTCACAACACCAACAGGTTCAGGTACCCCCGAGACAGGTGATCCCGACGGCAGCCAGCTGGCGTGGCAGTACGACGAGGAGAACGACCGCCTGTACGTGAATTATCCAGAAGATTGAGGCGTGGTCGTGATCGTGGGCCAGCAAGCAGGGTAGCATAGCCATTTCCCTTGTTTTGTAGTCCGTAGCGGAACTACTTTGATTGTATGCGTGATGTACTCTGATATATTTATGAGATGACTATTGAACCCCTGATTGTCAACCTGTTATTATTATGTATGTGCGATGATACCTTGTTTGCGAGACGCTTAGATGCGCTCCTTTCCAATTCGGGGCCTCGTTCCCTAGATCGGAAAGGACAGCATCTTAGTCGTTACAAGGAATTTTTTCAGGGTATCTTCACCACGAATGGAAGCACGAGGAGTTGCTCCTCAACCTGAGGTACCTACTGAAAATATCTTTTATGAAATTCCTTCGGGTATGCTTGAGAAACTGTTGGCTAATCCTTTTACAGGAGATGGATCATCACATCCAGACTTGCATCTAATCTATGTAGATGAAGTTTGTGGTTTATTTAAGCTTGCAGGTTTTCCCGAGGATGAGGTAGAGAAGAAAGTCTTTCCTTTATCTTTGAAGGATAAGGCGTTGACATGGTATAGGCTATGTGATGATACCGGATCATGGGACTACAATCGGTTGAAATTGGAATTTCATAAAAAGTTTTATCCTATGCATTTAGTACATCGTGATCGGAATTATATTTATAACTTTTAGCCTCGTGACAGGGAAAGCATAGCTCAAGCTTGGGGGAGGCTTAAATCAATGCTATATTCATGCCCCAATCATGAGCTCTCGAGAGAAATTATCACTCAAAACTTTTAAGCTCGGCTTTCTCATGAAGATCGTACCATGCTTGACACTTCTTGTACCGGTTCTTTTATGAAGAAGGATATTGACCACAAGTGGAATTTATTGGAAAGAATCAAACGTAACTCTGAAGATTGGGAGCTTGAAGAAGGTAAGGAGTCAGGTATGAATTTCCAGTTTGATTGTGTTAAATCTTTTGTTGAAACAAACACTTTTAGAGATTTTAGCGCTAAGTATGGACTTGACTCTGAGATAGTAGCTTCTCTATGTGAATCTTTTGCTGCTCATGTTGATCTTCCCAAAGAGAAGTGGTTTAAGTATCATCCTCCTATAGAAGTCAACATAGTTAAACCCAATCTAGTTGAAGAGAAAGTCATTGCCTTTAGTGATCCTATTGTTCCTTGTGCCTACGCTGAGAAACCACCTTACCCTGCTAGGAAAAAGGATTATTCTAAAGCTCCCACTATGATACGTTGGGGTTACATTAGACCACTTGCACCCCCTGAGGAAATTAGAGTTGAACCTAGTGTTGCTATTATCAAAGATCTCTTAGCCGAAGACATAGATGGGCATGTTATCAAATTCTGTGAGGACTCCGCTAGAATTGCTAAACCTCACGCGAAAGACAAATACGGACCTGTAGTTGGTCTGCCCGTTGTTTCTGTCAAGATAGGAGATCACTGTTATCATGGTTTATGTGATATGGGTGCTAGTGTTAGTTCAATACCCCGGTCCCTATATGATGAAATCAAAGATGAGATTGCACCTGCTGAGTTAGAACCCATTGATGTCACTATTACGCTAGCTAATAGAGACACTATTTGCCCTGTGTGAATTGTGAGAGACGTAGAAGTCCTGTGTGGTAAGACGAAGTATCCTACTGATTTCCTCGTCCTTGCTACTGCACAAGATAGCTTTTGTCCCATCATATTTGGTAGACCCTTTCTCAACACTGTCAATGCTCATATTGATTGCATTAAACAGACTGTCACTGTTAGTTTCGAGGGTGTGTCTCATGAATTTAACTTCTCCAAGTTTGGAAGACAACCCCATGAAAAAGAGTCGTCTCGTAGGGATGAAATCATTGCTCTTGCCTCTATTGCCGTACCTCCTGCGGATCCTTTAGAGCAATATCTGCTTGAGCATGAAAATGATATACATATGGATGAAAGAGATGAGATAGATAAAACTGTTTTAAAACAATATCATATTCTCAAGAATAATCTGCCTATTAAACTGCTTGGGGATCCTCCCCCACCAAAGGGTGATCCTGTGTTCGAGCTAAAACAGTTACCAAATACTCTTAAGTATGCCTACCTTGATGAGAAGGAGATATATCCTGTTATTATTAGTGCTCACCTCTCGAATCACGAAGAGAAGAAGTTATTAAAAACTTTGAGGAAGCACCGTGCGGCTATTGTATATACTCTTGATGATCTTAAGGGTATTAGTCCCACTCTATGTCAACACAAGATTAAAACCGATCCTGATTCTAAACCAGTTGCTGATCATCAAAGGAGATTAAATCCTAGGATGAAAGAGGTCGTGCGAAAAGAATTATTAAAGCTTCTGGAAGCAGGAATCATTTATCCTGTTGCTCATAGTGATTGGTCAAGTTCAGTACATTGCGTACCTAAGAAGGGAGGTATCACCGTCGTTCCTAATGATAAGAATGAACTAATCCCACAGAGGATTATTACTGGCTATAGGATGGTGATAGACTTCCGGAAACTGAACAAGGCAACCAGGAAAGACCATTATCCTTTGCCCTTTATAGACCAAATGCTAGAAAGGCTATCTAAACACACACACTTCTGCTTTCTAGACGGTTATTCAAGTTTCTCGCAAATACCTGTTGCACAATCTGATCAGGAGAAAACCACTTTCACCTGCCCCTTCGGTACCTTTGCTTATAGATGTATGCCTTTTGGCTTATGCAATGCACCTGCCACCTTCCAAAGATGTATGATGGCTATATTCTCTAACTTTTGTGAAAAGATTGTTGAGGTTTTCATGTATGATTTCTCCGTTTATGGTTCTTCCTTTGACGATTGCCTCAGCAACCTTGATCGAGTCTTACGAAGATGCAAAGATACCAACCTCGTCTTGAACTGGGAGAAGTGCCACTTCATGGTTAATGAAGGCATCGTCTTAGGACATAAAATCTCTGAGAAAGGCATTGAAGTTGATAAGTCTAAGGTTGATGCAATTGAGAAAATGCCTTGCCCCACAGATATCAGAGGTATACGAAGTTTCCTAGGTCATGCTGGTTTCTATAGAAGGTTCATTAAAGACTTCTCTAAGATTTCTAGGCCTCTTACCAATCTCTTGTAGAAGGACGTTCCTTTTGTTTTTGATGAGGATTGTGAGGATGCTTTCGAAATACTTAAGAAGGCCTTGATAACCGCACCTATTGTTCAACCACCTGATTGGAACTTGCCCTTTGAAATCATGTGTGATGCTAGTGATTATGCTGTTGGTGGTGTTCTAGGACAAAGAGTTGACAAGAAGTTGAATGTTATTCACTACGCTAGTAAAACTCTAGACAGTGCCCAAAGAAACTATGCCACTATGGAAAAGGAGTTTTTAGCAGTCGTGTTTGCATGTGAAAAGTTCAGATCCTATATAGTTGACCCCAAAGTCACTATTCACTCTGATCATGCTGCTATTAAGTACCTTATGGAGAAGAAGGACGCTAAGCCTAGGCTAATCAGATGGGTTCTCCTGCTACAGGAATTTGATTTGCACGTTGTTGACCGAAAGGGTGCTGATAACCCTGTAGCAGATAACTTGTCCAGGATAGAGAATGTCCTTGATGACCCACGACCTATTGATGACTGCTTTCCTGATGAGCAATTGAATGTCATCCGCACTTCACATAGTGCATCGTGGTATGCTGATTACGCAAACTATATCGTAGCCAAATACATACCACCCAGTTTCACCTACCAGCAAAAGAAGAAATTCTTCTTTGATTTGAGACACTACTTTTGGGATGATCCTCACCTTTATAAGGAAGGAGTAGATGGTGTTATTAGATGTTGTGTGCCTGAACATGAACAGGGACAGATCCTGCAGAAGTGTCATTTCGAAGCCTACGGAGGACACCATGCTGGAGATAGAACTACTCATAAGGTATTGCAATCAGGTTTCTATTGGCCCACTCTCTTCAAGGATGCCCGTAAGTTTGGCTTGTCTTGTGACAAATGCCAAAGAATAGGGAACATCAGTAAGCGTGAGGAAATGCCTATGAACTATTCACTTGTCATTGAACCATTTGATGTATGGGGCTTTGATTATATGGGACCCTTCCCGAGTTCCAATGGGTATACTCACATCTTAGTTGCTGTGGATTACGTCACTAAGTGGGTAGATGCTATCCCCACTAGAAATGCTGATCACGACACCTCTATTAATATGCTTAAAGAAGTTATTTTCCCAAGATTTGGAGTCCCTAGATATCTGATGACTGATGGCGGTTCACACTTCATACATGGTGTTTTCCGCAAGATGCTCGCTAAGTATGATGTCAACCATAGAGTTGCATCTCCTTATCATCCTAAGTCTAGTGGTCAAGTGGAGTTGAGTAATAGGGAGATCAAATTGATATTACAAAAGACTGTCAATAGATCTCGAAAGAATTGGTCTAGAAAACTTGATGATGCACTATGGGCTTATAGGACTGATTATAAGAATCCCATGGGCATGTCGCTGTATAAAATGCTTTACGGTAAGGCCTGTCATTTACCTCGTGAGATGGAACACAAAGCTTATTGGGCAATCAAAGAGCTCAACTTCGATTTCAAACTTGCCGATGAGAAGCGGTTGTTTGATATCAGCTCATTAGATGAATGGAGGGCCCAGGCATATGAGAATGCCAAGTTGTTCAAGGAAAAGGTTAAGAGATGGCACGATAAAAGAATACAAAAACGAGAGTTCAATGTAGGTGATTATGTCCTGCTATACAATTCTCGCTTAAGATTCTTCGCAGGCAAGCTTCTCTATAAATGGGAACGTCCTTACGTTGTCGAGGAAGTATATCGTTCTGGTGCCATCAAAATCAATAACACGGAAGGTAATTTTCCTAGAGTGGTAAATGGGCAAAGAATCAAGCATTATATCTCTGGTACTCCCATAACTGTTGAGACCAATATCATCAATATCATAACTCCAGAGGAGTACATAAGGGATGTTTATCAGCCTGTTTCAGACCCTGAAAACGAAGAGGTATGTGTTTCGGTAAGTAATTGGACTCCAAACTTTTCCAGTAGGAAATTTTCTCTGTTTTGGAATTTATGAAAAAATAGAAAAGTAAAAAGCAGTCCGGAGATCGCACGAGGCGGCCACAAGCTTGGTAGCCGCCACCTGCCCCCTGGCGGCGGCTACAGGGCTTGCGGGCACCTCGTGTGCCTTCCAGACTCTGTTTTCTTGCGGAGCACTCCTTCTGGTCCAGAAAAAATCATTATATATACGCTCGAGGGTTTTGATCTCCGTATCGCAGTTTTTCTCTGTTTTCGTTTTGAGCCTGTTTCTGTCGCAGATCTAGATCGTCATGACTTCCCCAAAAGCTCCTAAGGACAAGATCTTTGAGAAGGTCATCAATCCCTACCTCACGGAAGTGCTGAAACACCATCAATCTATTGAGATGCGTGAGGGGATGTTGCACATTGGTGATGTTGAGGGGCCTAAGAAGACGGAAAGCATGGAGACGAGGCTCGAAGCAATGGAGCAACAAGTCTTCAAGTGCCAAGGGATGGTAGAGCATGGACTCAACGCCAACCACATGATGATCACGGAGTTCACCAACAAGCACAAGATGGATGCCATTGACATTGGGAAGTACCTCTCCAGGCTCTATGACAGGGTTTCTCAACTCCACGGCCAGATCTATGACCTGCAGAACCAAACTGTGAGTATGAGTATAGATTTAAATCAATACGGTTGGCTGTAGATTTGAGGATTCCGGCGACTCGTTCATCCTGCCATGATGGAGCACCTATGCCTTGGAAGACGGAGGATCAGACTGCTGCGACAACTCCACCACCATCACCACCAAAGGAAAACAACTAAGCATTGGTATGGGCAACTCCCTTGGCTTGTGCCAAGCTTGGGGGAGTTGCCATGGTATCGTATCACCTTTATATCTTTTGCTTTTACCTTTGTTTTAGTTCTTTCCTTTTCAGTTTTTATTTCTTCTCTTAGTGGAATAAGTCTTTAGTGTTTAGTTTGAGTCTTTTGCCTTGTGTCTCCCCCGATGTATTTGAGCTTGCGAGCTATATAATAAAGAGTATCTTAGTCAAGGGCTTTGTTTTGTGCCGTGATCAAAAGTATTAAAAGAAAGATAGCATGAAAGATCATGAGATGATCTTATGGAAAGTGATAGCTTCACATATAACAAGTATGATGATTGAAACTTGTTGAGAATAGACCAACATAGACCCCAGTCATTGTTGCAATTAATAAGAAGTAATAAGGAAAGAGAGGTTCACATATAAATATATCATCTTAGATACTTTTTACAATTGTAAGAACTCACCAAACTATTACATGCTTAGAAGTAGATGTTGGACAAGGAAGACAACATAATGAATTGTGTTTGCTTGGTTCCAAACAATGTTAAATGATTAGAGATCCCTTAGCACGTGACGATTTCTTCCACCTCATATTAGCCAAAACTCCCGCACCAAGTAGATATACTACTTGTGCATCCATAAACCTTCAACCCAATTTTGCCATGAGAGTCCACCATACCTGCCTATGGATTGAATAAGATCCCTCAAGTAAGTTGTCATCGGTGCAAGCAATAAAAATTGCTCTCTAATATGTATGATCTATTAGTGTGTGGAAAATAAGCTTTATACGAACCTGTGATGAGGAAGACATAAAAGTGACAGACTGCATAATAAAGTTCTTTATCACAGGAGGCAATATAAAGTGACGTTCCTCCGCACTAAGAGGACACGCATCCAAACCTCAAAAGCGCATGACAACCTCTGCTTCCCTCTGCGAAGGGCCTATCTTGTACCTTTACTTTTTGCCCTTGAAAGAGTCATGGTGATCTTCACCAATTCCTTATTTTGCCTTTGTCTTGGCTACCGTCACATGCTAGGGAAAGATCTATATTCATATATCAACTTGGAGATGAGTACTTATGCTTTTATTATTGTTGACTTTACCCTTGAGGTAAATGGTTGGGAGGCAAAACTATAAGCCCCTATCTTTCTCTGTGTCCAACTGAAACTTTGATACCATGAGTACCACGTGAGTTGTAACAATTCTAGAAAACAAAAGAGATGATTGAGTATGTGGGTTTGCTTTACAAGCTCTTATTTGACTCTTTCTCATGTTATGATAAATTGCAACTGCTTCAATGACTATGGACTGTTGTTGGCTACTTCTCGGTAAGGTTTTTGTTTCATGCTTTGCTTTGTGAAGGAAATATTACTTTCCCATAAGAATATTTATGATGTATTGATGTTCTATGTGTGATCATGATGCCCCCGTATTATGTTTTATCGACACCTTCATCCCTAAACATGTGGACATGTTTATGGATCTTGGTTTTCGCTTGAGGACAAGCGAGGTCTAAGCTTGGGGGAGTTGATACATCCATTTTCCATCATGCTTTCATGTTGATATTTATTGCTTTATGGTCTGTTATATTACTCTGTGGTACCATACTTATGCCTTTTCTCTCTTATTTTGCAAGGTTTATTTGAAGAGGGAGAATACCGGCAACTGGAATTCTGGACTGGAAAAGGAGCAAGTTTGAGTCCGCTATTATGCGCAACTCCAAATGCCCTGAAAATCAACGTGGAATTTTTTGGGAATATATAAAAAATACTGGGCGAAAGAAGTGCTAGAGGGGAGCTACCAGGGGCCCACAAGCCTGGCAGCCGCCACCTGCCCCCCTGGCGGTGGCTACAGTTCTTGTGGGCACCCTGGTGGCCCACTTGCCCCCCTCTTTTGCTATATGAAGGGTTTCGTCCAGAAAAAAAATCAGGGTGGGGCTTTTTCGTGGATTCTCTGCTGCCACGAGGCGGAACTTGAGCAGAACCAATCTAGAGCTCCAGCAGGATGATCCTGCCGGGGAAACTTCCCTCCCAGAGTGGGAAATCGTCGCCATCGTCATCACCAACACTCCTTTCGTCGGAGGGGAGTCATCTCCATCAACATCTTCATTAGCACCATCTCCTCTGCAAACCCTAGTTCATCTCTTGTAACCAATCTCTGTCTCGCGACTCCGATTGGTACTTGTAAGGTTGCTAGTAGTGTTGATTACTCTTTGTAGTTGATGCTAGTTGGATTACTTGGTGGAAGAGTTTATGTTCAGATCCTTGATGCTACTCATTACACCTTTGATCATGATTATGATTATGCTTTGTGAGTTGTTACTTTTGTTCCTGAGGACATGGGATAAGTCATGCTGATAATAGTCATGTGAATTTGGTATTTGTTCGGCATTTTGATATGTTGTATGTTGTCTTTTCCTCTAGTGGTGTTATGTGAACGTTGACTACATAACACTCCACCATATTTGGGCCTAGAGGAAGGAATTGGGGAGTAGTAAGTAGATGATGGGTTGCTAGAGTGACAGAAGCTTAAACCACAGTCTATGCGTTGCTTCGTAAGGGGCTGATTTGGATCCACTAGTTTAATGCTATGGTTAGACGTTGTCTTAATTCTTCTTTCGTAGTTGCAGATGCTTGCGAGAGGGGTTAATAATAAGTGGGATGCTTGTCCAAGTAAGGGTAGTACCCAAGCGCCAGTCCACCCACATATGAAACTATCAAAGTAACGAAGGCGGATCATATGAACATGATGAAACTAGCATGATAGAAATTCCGGTGTGTCCTCGGGAGCGCTTTTCCTCTTATAAGACTTTGTTCAGGCTTGTCCCTTGCTACAAAAGGGATTGGGCCACTTTGCCGCACCGTTGCTACTACTTGTTACTTGTTACTTTTCACTTGCTACGTTTCACCTCACTACACCATCACTTGTTACCGCTACTTTGAGTGCTTGCAGTTATTACCTTGCTGAAAACCGTTTATCAGAGCCTTCTGCTCCTCGTTGGGTTCGACACTCTTACTTATGAAAGGACTACGATTGATCCCCTATACTTGTGGGTCATCGCCTACCATGTAAGAATGATGATTTCAGGCACCGCGTACAATTGTTGTAGGGCCCTGAGAATAAAGTTCTTCATTGATTTCTTCACACTTAGCATGTTATTCTTCATCGATTGAAGAAAAATGTTACTTCGTGTGTTGCACAGCTAAGTCATCAATTTTGCATAAGTGTTAGGATGTGTGTCCTTTCACATAACATTCAAAGATTCTAAGATATTTAGCTCACACCGCAACTTGCAAAATCTCTTTTCATCCAAGGGCTTAGTGAAGATATCTGCCAATTGTGCTTTAGTCTTCACGTGGTCGAGGAAGATGTTGCCCTTGAGTACATGATCACGAAGAAAATGATGACGAATCTGGGTGTGCTTGGTCTTCGACTGTTGTACTGGATTGTATGCAATCTTGATTGCACTCACATTATCGCAGTAGAGTGGCACATTCTTCGCATTGATGTCGTACTCCTTGAGGGTTTGCTTCACTGACAGTAGTTGAGCACAACAAGAACAGAAACAATGTACTCAGCCTCATTAGTGGAAAGTGACACACAATTCTGTTTTTTCACGTTGACTTGCGATCCACACGTTCACCAACGTAGTCAGAGTCGGAATATCCAATGAGATGAAGATTTGAGCCCTTGGGTTACCATAATCCAAGCGTTGGTGTGTGAGCTAGATATCGAAGAATATGCTTCACAGTCTTATGGTGTGATTCCTTCGGTGTTTCTAAGAAACGGGCACACATGCAAACACTAAGCATAATATTTGGCCTAGATGCACATAGGTACAAGAAGGAGCCAATCATGGAGCGATATACCTTCTGATAGAATTCTTTACTATTTTCGTCAGTGCAGAGGTGGTCGTTGGTAGGCATAGGAATTTTGACGCCTTTGCATCCATCCATGCTGAATTTCTTCAGGACATCCTTGAGGTATTTCTCTTGAGATATGAAGATGCATTGTGTTGTTGACGAATTTGAAGACCTAGGAAGAATTTCAATTCCCCCACCATGGAAATTTGATATTCTTCACTAATCTTATAGGCAAATTCGTCACCCTAACGTTTATCACTACAACCAAATATAATGTCGTCTACATATATTTGACACACAAATAGTTCATTGTCATATGTTTTTGTGAAGAGAGTTGGATCAAGTGAACCGGGTTTGAAGCCTTTCTTCATGAGGAATTCCTTCAATGTGTCATACCACCCACGAGGGGCTTGCTTGAGGCCATACAAGTCCTTGTTGAGTTTGAAGACTTTGTCAGGATGCTTTGGATCTTCAAAACCTGGGGGTTGAGCAACATATACTTCTTCCTCAAGCTTACCATTGAGGAATGCACTTTTCACATCCATTTGATAGAGAGTAATATTGTGATGGTTAGCATAAGCAAGCAGTATACGAATAGCTTCAAGTCTAGCAATAGGTGCAAAAGTTTCATCAAAGTCAATTCCTTCAACCTGGGTGTAGCCTTGTGCTACAAGTCGTGCCTTATTCCTCACTACCTGATGATATGTCTCCAACGTATCTATAATTTTTGATGGTTTGATGCTATTATCCTGTCAAACTTTGGATGTTTTGTATGCATTCTATATCTTTTTGGGACTAACTTATTAACTCAGTGCCAAGTGCCAATTCCTGTTTTTTCCGTGTTTTTGACCCCTTTCAGAGGAGGATTTTAAACGGAGTCCAAACGGAACGAAACTTCCAAAAAGATTTTCTCCGAAGCAGAAAAAGATCGGGAAACTTGAGAACCAAGGAAAGGGGCCAGCAGGGACCCCACAAGCCCCCTAGCCGTGGCCAGGGGGCCCGCGCCTCCCAGGCTTGTAGGCTCCCTGGGCCACCTCTGCCCTAGGTCTTTCGCCTATATATTCCCAATAATTCCAGAAAAAATCAGGAGATCGTAGAAAGTACTTTTCCGCAGCCGCAAGCTTCTGTCTCCGCAAGATCCTATCTGGGGCACGTTCTGGTGCCCTGTCGGAGGGGGATTCGGATACGGAGGGCTTCTTCATCAACACCATGACCTCTTCGATGATGCGTGAGTAGTTCACTATAGACTGATGACCCACAAGTATAGGGGATCAATCGTAGTCCTTTCGATAAGTAAGAGTGTCGAACCCAACGAGGAGGAGAAGGATCTCATAAGTGGTTTTCAGCAAGGAAATATCTGCAAGCACGAAAATTATCGGTAACAAGTGATTGTGTGGTGAGATGATTCATAGCAACCAACAAGTAACAAAAGTAGCAACGGTGCAGCAAAGTGGCCCAATCCCTTTTGTAGCAAGGGACAAGCCTGGACAAAGTCTTATAGGAGGAAAAACGCTCCCGAGGACACACGGGAATTTCTCTCATGCTAGTTTCATCATGTTCATATGATTCACGTTCGTTACTTTGATAGTTTGATATCTGGGTGGACCGGCGCTTGGGTACTTCCCTTACTTGGACAAGAATCCCACTTATGATTAACCCCTCTCGCAAGCATCCGCAACTATGAAAGAAGAATTAAGACAAAGTCTAACCATAGAATTAAACTAGTGGATCCAAATCAGCCCCTTACGAAGCAACGCATAAACTAGGGTTTAAGCTTCTATCACTCTACCAACCCATCATCTACTTACTACTTCCAATGCCTTCCTCTAGGCCCAAATAATGGTGAAGTGTTATGTAGTCAACGTTCACATAACACCACTAGAGGAAAAACAACATACAACATATCAAAATACCGAACGAATACCAAATTCACATGACTACTATTAGCATGACTTATCCCATGTCCTCAGGAACAAAAGTAACTACTCACAAAGCATAATCATAGTCATGACCAGAGAGGTAATGAGTAGCATCAAGGATCTGAACATAAACTCTTCCACCAAATAATCCAACTAGCATCAACTACAAAGAGTAATCAACACTACTAGTAACCTTACAAGTACCAATCGGAGTCGCGAGACGGAGATTGGTTGCAAGTGATGAACTAGGGTTTGGAGATGAGATGGTGTTGATGAAGATGTTGATGGTGACGAGTCCCCTCCGATGAGAGGAGTGTTGGTGATGACGATGGCGATGATTTCCCCCTCCGGGAGGGAAGTTTCCCCGGCAGGATCGTCCTGTCGGAGCTCTAGATTGGTTCTGCTCAAGTTCCGCCTCGTGGCGGCGGCGAAACCACGAAAAAGCTCCTCTCTGATTTTTTTCCTGGATGAAACCCTTCATATAGCAAAAGAGGTGGCAAGTGGGCCAGCAAGTTGCCCGCAAGCCCTCATGGCGCGGCCTGGGGGTGGCCGCGCCGTGCAGGCTTGTGGCCAACCCGTGGCGCCCCTCTGGCACTTCTTCGGCCCAGTATTTTTGATAAATCCAGAAATAAATCCTCGTTGATTTTTACGGCATTTGGAGTTGCGCAGAATAGGTATCTCAACTTTTCTCCACTTTCAGGCCAGAATTCCAGTTGCCGGCATTCTCCCTCTTCATGTAAACCTTGCAAAATAAGAGAGAGAAGGCATAAGAATTGTACCGTGAAGTGAAATAACAACCAAAGAAGCGATAAATATCAACATGAAAACATGATGCAAAATGGACATATCAACTTCCCCAAGCTTAGACCTCGCTTGTCCTCAAGCGAAAGCCTAGCTCAATAACTATGTCCACATGTTTAGGGAGAGAGGTGTCGACAAAACAAGATACGAACATGCATGCATCATGATCAAGATCAGAATAGCAATACCAACATATAATCTCTCATGCTAAAGTGATAATTCCTTCACAAAGTAAAGCATGGATCAAGAACCTTACCGAGAAGTAACAACCGATAGCCTTTAGTCATTGAAGCAATTGCAATTTATCACAACATCAGAAAGAGTCAAATAAGAGCTTGTAAAGCAAATTCACATACTCAATCATTCTTTCGTTCTCTACAATTGCTACAACTCACGTGATACTCATGAGATCGAAGTTTCAGCTGGACAAAGAGAAAGATAGGGGCTTACAGTTTTGCCTCCCAACTGCTTACCTCAACGGTAATGTCAACAATAATACTTCATGAATGCTTACCTCCAAGTTGACATATGAATATAGATCTTTCCCTAGCATATGACGTTAGCCAAGACAAAGGCGAAATAAGGAATTGGTGAAGATCACCATGACTCTTTCAAGGGCAAAAAGTAAAGGTACAAGATAGGCCCTTCGCAGAGGGAAGCAGAGGTTGTCATGCGCTTTTGAGTTTTGGATGTGTGTCCTCTTAGTGCGGAGGAACGCCACTTTATATTGCCTCCTGTGATAAAGAACTTTATTATGCAGTCTGTCGCTTTTATGTCTTCCTCATCACAGGTTATAAAGCTTATTTTCCACACATTAATAGATCATACATATTAGAGAGCAATTTTTATTGCTTGCACCGATGACAACTTACTTGAGGGATCTTATTCAATCCATAGGTAGGTATAGTGGACAATCATGGCAAAACTGGGTTGAACGTTTATGGATGCACAAGTAGTATCTCTACTTGGTGCGGGAGGTTTGGCTAATGTGAGGTGGACGCAATCGTCACATGCTAAGGGATCTCTAATCATATAACATTGTTCAGAGCCAAGCAAACACAATTCATTATGTTGTCTTACTTGTCCAACATCTACTTCTAGGCATGTAATAGTTTAGTGAGTGTTCACAATCATAGATGGTGTCAGAGATGATATATTTATATGTGAACCTCTCCTTCTTTATCACTTCCTATTAATTGCAACCATGATCAAGGTCTACGTTTGCCTACCCTCAACAAGTTTCAATCATCATCCTTTTTATATGTGAAGCCATCACTTCCCATAGGATCATTGCATGATCTTTCATGCTTTTGTTCTATATTCTCACTCTTTTGATAATGGCAACAGGCAAAGCCCTTCAACTAAGACACTCTTTATTATATGGCTCACGAGCAAGAATACATCGGGGGTGACACAAAGCAAGACTCAAGACTAAAACACTAAGACTTTTAATCTACTAGAGAAAAAAGAAAAATGAAAGGGAACAAACTAAAACAAAGGTAAAGGCAAAAGATGTGATGGTGATACGATACCGGGGCAACTCCGCCAAGCTTGGCACCAGCCAAGGGGATTGCCCATACCAATGCTGAGTTATCTTCCTTTGGTGGTGAAGGTGGAGGAGTTGTTGCAACATGAGTTTGATCCTCCGTCTTTCAAGGCATAGGTGCTCCATCATCGAAAGATGAACGTGTCTCTGGAATCCTCAAATCTGCAGCCAACCGCATTGATTTAAATGTATACACATACTCACAGTTTTGGTTCTGCAGGTCATAGATCTAGGCCTGGAGTTGATCAATCCTGTCATAGAGCCTCGAGAGATGCTTCCCAATGTCATTGGCATCAATTCTGTGCTTGCTGGTGAACTCCATGATCATCATATGGTTGGCGTTAAGTCCACGCTCCACCATCCCTTGGCACTTGAAGACTTGTTGCTCCATTGCTTCGAGCCTCGTCTCCACGCTTCCGGTCTTCTTAGGCCCCTCAACATCCCCTCACGCATCTCGATAGATTGAGGGTGTTGCAGCACTCCCGTGAGGTAGGGATTGATGACCTTCTCGAAGATCTTGTCCTTCAGAGCTTTTGGGGAAGTCATAGCGATCTAGATCTGCAACAGAAACAGGCTCGAAACGAAAAACAGAGGAAATCTGCATGATGCAGGGGCCAGACAAAAGGGAGAGTATATATTGATTTTTTCTAGAACAGAAGGAGTACCCTGCATGAAAACAGAGTCCGGGAGGCGCACGAGGTGGCCATAACCCTCACGACGCGGCCAGGGGGTGGGCCCGCGCCGTGCAGGCTTGTCGCCTCCTCGCACACTTTCCGGACTACTTCCATTTTTTGTATTTTTGCATATATTCCAAAACGGAGAAAATTTCCTACTGGAAAAGTTTTGGACTCTGTTTTCTTACCGAATCACATACCTCTTCGTTTTCGGAGTCTGAAACAGGCTGATAAATATCCCTTAGGTATTCTTCCGGAGTTATGTGATAACATTGCTTTCAACATTTACGGGAGTACCTGAGATATAATGCTTGATTCTCTGCCCATTTACCACTCTCTGGCAATTACCTTCCGTGTTGTTGATCTTGATAGCACCGGAATGATATACTTCCTCAACAACATAGGGACCTTCCCATTTAGAGAGAAGCTTGCCTGCAAAGAATCTTAAACGAGAGTTATATAGCAAGACATAATCACCTACATTGAACTCACGCTTTTGTATCCTCTTATCATGCCACCTCTTAACCTTCTCTTTGAACAACTTGGCATTCTCATATGCCTGAGTTCTCCAATCATCAAGCGAGCTAATATCAAATAACCTCTTCTCACCGGCAAGATTGAAATCAAAGTTGAGCTCTTTGATTGCCCAATAAGCTTTATGCTCTAGCTCAAGAGGTAAATAACATGCTTTACCGTACACCATTTTTTACGGAGACATGCCCATGGGATTCTTATAGGCAGTTCTATAAGCCCACAATGCATCATCGAGCTTCTTAGACCAATTCTTTCTAGACCTGTTGACAGTCTTTTGGAGAATCAGTTTAATCTCTCTATTACTTAGGGTGACCACTGGATTGAGGGTGATTGGGAGACGCAATTCTATGGTTGACATCGTACTTAACAAGTGTTTTAGGGAAAGCACCATGAATGAAGTGTGAACCACCGTCGGTCATTAGATATCTAGGGACTCCAAATCTAGGGAAGATGACTTCTTTCAGCATCTTGATAGAGGTGTTGTGATCAGCACTACTAGTGCGGATAGCTTCTACCCACTTAGTGACATAATCAACAGAAACTAGGATATGAGTATACCCGTTGGATTTTGGAAAAGGTCGCATATAATCAAAGCCCCAAACATCAAATGGTTCAATGACAAGTGAATAGTTCATAGGCATTTCCTGACGTTTGCTAATATTACCTATTCTTTGACATTCGTCACAAGACAAGACAAACTTACGGGCATCCTTGAAGAGAGTGGGCCAATAGAAACGTGATTGCAATACCTTGTGTGCAGTTCTATCTCCCGCATGGTGTCCTCCGTAGGCCTCAGAGTGACACTTCTGTAGGATATGTCCCTGTTCATGTTCAGGTACACAATGTCTAATAACACCATTTACTCCTTCCTTATAAAGGTGAGGATCATCCCAAAAGTAATGTCTCAAGTCAAAGAAGAATTTCTTCTTTTGCTGGTACGTGAAACTAGGTGGTATGTATTTGGCAACGATATAGTTTGCATAATCAGCATACCACGGTGCACTACGTGAAGCATTGATGACATTCAATTGCTCACCGGGAAAGCTATCATCAATAGGTTGTGGGTCATCAAGAACGTTCTCCAACCTAGACAAGTTATCTGCTACTGGGTTATCAGCACCCTTTCTGTCGACAACGTGCAAATCAAATTCTTGTAGAAAGAGAACCCATCTGATAAGTCTAGGTTTAGCATCCTTCTTCTCCATGAGATACTTAATAGTAGCGTGATCAGTGTGAATAGTGACTTTGGAATCAACTATGTAAGACCTGAACTTTTCACATGCAAACACAACTGCTAAAAATTCCTTCTTCATAGGGGCATAGTTTCTTTGGGCATTGTCTAGAGTTTTACTAGCATAGTGAATAACATTCAACTTCTTATCGACTCTTTGCCCTGGAACAGCACCAACAGCATAATCACTAGCATCACACATGATCTCAAAAGACAAGTTCCAATCAGGTGGTTGAATAATAGGTGCAGTTATCAAAACTTCCTCACAATCATCGTCAAAAACAAAAGGAATATCCTTTTGCAAGAGATTGGTAAGAGGCCTAGAAATCTTAGAGAAGTCTTTGATGAACCTTCTATAGAAACCAACATGACCAAGGAAACTTCTTATCCCTTTGATATCTGTGGGGTATGGCATTTTCTCGATTGCATCAACCTTTGCCTTATCGACTTCAATACCTCTTTCAGAAATTTTATGTCCTAAGACGATGCCTTCATTAACCATAAAGTGGCACTTCTCCCAATTCAAGACAAGATTGGTGTCTTTACATCTCTGCAAGACTCGATCAAGGTTGCTGAGGCAATCGTCAAAGGAAGACCCGTAAACGGAGAAGTAATCCATGAAAACCTCGACAATCTTTTCACAAAAGTCAGATAATATAGCCATGATACATCTTTGAAAGGTGGCAGGTGCATTACATAAGCCAAAGGGCATACGTCTATAAGCAAAGGTACCGAAAGGGCAGGTGAAAGTGGTCTTCTCCTGATCAGATTGTGCAACTGGTATTTGGGAGAAACCAGAATATCCGTCTAGAAAGCAGAAGTTTGTGTGTTTGGACAGCCTTTCTAGCATTTGGTCGATAAAAGGCAAAGGGTAATGATCTTTCCTAGTGGCTTTATTCAATTTCCTAAAATCGGTCACCATCCTATAGCCAGTAATAATCCTCTGTGGGAACAATTCATCCTTATCATTAGGGACAACGGTAATGCCTCCCTTCTTAGGAACGCAATGCACCTGACTCACCCAATCACTATGAGCAACAGGATAGATGATACATGCTTCCAGTAGCTTTAGTATTTCTTTTCTTACTACTTCTTTCATCTTAGGATTCAATCTCGTTTGATGACCAGCAACTGGTTTGAAGTCAGGATCAGTTTTAATCTTGTGCTGGCATAGGGCAGGACTAATGCCCTTAAGATCATTAAGAGTATATCCAATAGCAGCACGGTGCTTCCTGAGAGTGTTTAGTAACTTCTGTTCTTCATGCTCTGAGAGGCTAGCACTAATAATAATAGGATATATATCCTTTTCATCAAGGTAGGCATACTTAAGAGTATGAGGCAACTGTTTAAGCTCGAACACAGGATCACCCTTTGGTGGGGGTGGATCCCCAATCAGTTCAACAGGCAGATTATTCTTAAGGATAGGATATTGTTCTAAGACAACTCTATCTATCTCATCCCTTTCATACATATGCATATCATTTTCATGCTCAAGCAAGTATTGCTCTAAGGGATCAGTAGGAGGCACGACAATAGAAGCTAAGGCAATAGTTTCATCCCTACTAGGCAACTCCTTCTCATGAGGTTGTCTACCAAACTTAGAGAAATTAAACTCATGTGACACACCTTCAAAGCCAACAGTGACATTTTGCTTCTCACAATCAATATGAGCATTGACAGTATTGAGAAAAGGTCTACCAAATATGATGGAACAAAAGCTATCTTGTGCGGTAGCAAGAACGAGGAAATCAGCAGGATACTTCGTTTTACCACACAAGACTTCAACATCCCTAACAATTCCCACAGGGTAGATAGTATCTCTATTGGCAAGCTAAATAGTGACATCAATGGGTTCTATCTCATCTTTGATTCCATCGTATAAGGATTGAGGTATTGCACTAACACTAGCAGCCACGTCACATAAGCCATGATAACAATGACCTCCTTGTTGGAAATATGCCCTAGAGGCAATAATAAATTAGTTATTATTATATTTCTTTGTTCATGATAATCGTTTATTATCCATGCTATAATTGTATTGATTGGAAACACAGTGCATGTGTGGATACATAGACAAAACACTATCCCTAGTAAGCCTCTAGTTGACTAGCTCGTTGATCAAAGATGGTCAAGGTTTCCTGACCATAGGCAAGTGTTGTCACTTGATAACGGGATCACATCATTTGGAGAATCATGTGATGGACTAGACCCAAACTAATAGACGTAGCATGTTGATTGTGTCATTTTGTTGCTACTGTTTTCTGCGTGTCAAGTATTTGTTCCTATGACCATGAGATCATATAACTCACTGACACCGGAGGAATGCTTTGTGTGTATCAAACGTCGCAACGTAACTGGGTGACTATAAAGATGCTCTACAGGTATCTCTGAAGGTGTTCGTTGAGTTAGTATGGATCGAGACTGGGATTTGTCACTCCGTGTGACGGAGAGGTATCTCGGGGCCCACTCGGTAATACAACATCACACACAAGCCTTGCAAGCAATGTGACTTAGTGTAAGTTGCGGGATCTTGTATTACGGAACGAGTAAAGAGACTTGCCGGTAAACAAGATTGAAATAGGTATGCGGATACTGACGATCGAATCTTGGGCAAGTAACATACCGAAGGACAAAGGGAATGACATACGGGATTATATGAATCCTTGGCACTGAGGTTCAAACGATAAGATCTTCATAGAATATGTAGGATCCAATATGGGCATCCAGGTCCCGCTATTGGATATTGACCGAGGAGTCACTCGGGTCATGTCTACATAGTTCTCGAACCCGCAGGGTCTGCACACTTAAGGTTCGACGTTGTTTTATGCGTATTTGAGTTATATGGTCGGTTACCGAATGTTGTTCGGAGTCCCGGATGAGATCACGGACGTCACGAGGGTTTCCGGAATGGTCCGGAAATGAAGATTGATATATAGGATGACCTCATTTGATTACCGGAAGGTTTTCGGAGTTACCGGGAATGTACCGGGAATGACGAATGGGTTCCGGGTGTTCACCGGGGGGGCGGGGGGCACCCCACCCCGGGGAAGCCCATAGGCCTTGGGGTGGCGAACCAGCCCTTGGTGGGCTGGTGGGACAGCCCAAGAAGGCCCTATGCGCCATAGATAGAAAATCAAAGAGAAAAGGAAAAAAAAGGAGGTGGGAAAGGAGAGAAGGACTCCACCTTCCAATCCTAGTTGGACTAGGATTGGAGGAGGATTCCTCCTCCCTTGGTGGCGCAGCCCTTGGGGCTCCTTGAGCCTCAAGGCAAGCCTCCCCTCCCCTCCTCCTATATATATGGAGCTATTAGGGCTGATTTGAGACAACTTTTTCCACGGCAGCCCGACCATATACCTCCACGGTTTTACCTCTAGATCGCGTTTCTGCGGAGCTCGGGCGGAGCCCTGCTGAGATTAGATCACCACCAACCTCCGGAGCGCCGTCACGCTGCCGGGGAACTCATCTACCTCTCCTTCTCTCTTGCTGGATCAAGAAGGCCGAGATCATCGTCGAGCTGTACGTGTGCTAAATGCGGAGGTGCCGTCCGTTCGGCACTAGATCGGAGCGGATCGTGGGACGGATCGCGGGACGGTTCGTGGGACGGTTCGCGGGGTGGATCGAGGGACGTGAGGACGTTCCACTACATGAACCGCGTTTCTTAACGCTTCTGCTGTGCGATCTACAAGGGTACGTAGATCGGAAATCCCCTCTCGTAGATGGACATCACCATGATAGGTCTTCGTGCGCGTAGGAAAATTTTTGTTTCCCATGCGACGTTCCCCAACACTCCTATCTTAACAGAAACCACATGCATGCCAGCAATAGGCCTATGTTTGTCTCTAACGTGAGGTTTAGCAATTCTAGCAACATCTTCACAGAAGTGAATATTATGTCCCTCAACATCGTCGGACAGAAGATCTTTGATAATAGCAATGCTAGGTTCAACTCTAATTTGCTCAGGGGGTGTAGGTGTTCTAATATAGCCTCTACGTATCATAGTTGAAGCTTTAGAATGATCCTTTATCCTAACAGGGAAAGGTGGTTTCTCAATGTAAGCACTGTGAACAATAGGATCATTATAGGCAATGACTTTCTCTTCAACTGGAGTGGGTTTAACTACATTGACTTCCAAAGGAGGGTGATATTTAAACCACTTCTCTTTGGGGAGATCAATATGAGCAGAAAAAGATTCACACAATGAAGCTACTATCTCAGAGTCAAGTCCATACTTAGCGCTAAAATCACTAAAGGTATATGTCTCAGCAAAGGATTTAACCCAATCAAACGTGAAATTCATAGCTGACTCCTTACCTTCTTCAAGCTCCCAATCTTCAGAGTTGCGTTTAATTCTATCCAAAAAATTCCATTTGAAGTCAATATCTCTCTTCATAAAAGAACCAGTACAAGAAGTGTCAAGCATGGTGCGATCATCATGAGAAAGCCGAGCATAGAAGTTCTGAATGATAATTTCTCTCGAGAGCTCATGATTGGGGCATGAATATAGCATTGATTTAAGCCTCCCCCAAGCTTGAGCGATGCTTTCTCTGTCACGAGGCCAAAAAATTTAAATATAATTTCGATCATGATGTACTAAATGCATAGGATAAAACTTTTGATGAAGTTCCAATTTCAACCAATTGTGGTACCATGATCCAGTATCATCACATAGCCTATACCATGTCAACGCCTTATCCTTCAAAGATAAAGGAAAGACCCTCTTCTTGACCTCATCCTCGGGCAAACCTGCAAGCTTAAATAAACCACAAACTTCATCTACATAGATTAGATGCAAGTCTGGATGTGATGTTCCATCTCCTGTAAAAGGACTAGCCACTAGTTTCTCAAGCATACCCGAAGGAAATTCAAAGCAAATATTTTCAGTAGGTGCAGCAGGTTGAGGATCAACTATTTGTGCTTCCGTCCGAGGTGAAGATACCCCGAACAAGCCCCTCAAAGGATTAGTATCCATAGTGACAAGTGACAATAAATTTCAGCACACTATATGAATGTTTCCTTACCAAGTTCCACTTACCAAAGGCGCTTCACTCCCCGGTGATACGTCTCCAACGTATCTATAATTTTTGATGGTTTCATGCTATTATCTTCTCAAACTTTGGATGTTTTGCATGCCTTTTATTTATTTTTTGGGACTAACTTATTAACTCAGTGCCAAGTGCGAGTTCCTGTTTTTTCCATGTTTTTGACCCCTTTCAGAGGAGATTTTGAAACAGAGTCCAAACGGAAGAAAATCCTCGAAAAGATTTTTTTGGAACGGAAGAAGAGCGGGGAACTTGGGAGCCAAGGCAGGGGAGCCCCAGGGGCCCCACAAGCCCCCACCCCGCGGCCAGGGGGGCCACGCCATCCATTCTTGTGCCCCCCCTGGAGGTCCCCTGACCTAGGTCATTCGCCTATATAATCCCAAAAATTCCAGAAAAAATCAGGAGATCATCGAAACTACTTTTCCGCCGCCACAAGCTTCTGTCTCCGCAAGATCCAATCTGGGGCACGTCTTGGTGCCCTGCCGGAGGGGGATTCGAACACGGAGGGCTACTTCATCAACACCATGACCTCTCCGATGATGCTTAAGTAGTTCACCATAGACCTACGGGTCCATATCTAGTAACTAGATGGCTTCTTCTCTCTCTTGGATCTTCAATACAAAATTCTCCATGATCTTCATGGAGATCTATCCGATGTAATCTTCTTTTGCGGTGTGTTTGTCGAGATCCGATGAATTGTGGATTTATGATCAGATTATCTATGAATCTTATTTGAGTTTCTTCTGATCTCTCTTATGCATGATTTCATATCCTTGTAATTCTCTTCGAGTTGTGGGTTTTGTCTGGCCAACTAGATCTACGATTCTTGCAATGGGAGAAGTGCTTGGTTTTGGGTTCATACCGTGCGGTGACCTCACCCAGTGACAGAAGGGGTAGCGAGGCACGCATCGTGTTGTTGCCATCAAGGGTAAAAAGATGGTGTTTTCATCATTGGTTTGAGATTATCCCTCTACATCATGTCATCTTGCTTAAAGCATTACTCTGTTCGTCATGAACTCAATACAGTAGATGTATGCTGGATAGCAGTCGATGTGTGGAGTAATAGTAGTGGATGCAGAAAGTATCGGTCTACTTGTCTCGGACGTGATGCCTGATACATCTGCGTCGTATCTACTTTTCCAAACTCTTTTGCCCTTGTTTTGGACTCTAATTTGCATGATTTGAATGGAACTAACCCGGACTGATGCTGCTTTCAGCCGAATTGCCATGGTGTTGTTTTTGTGCAGAAATGAAAGTTCTCGGAACGTCCTGAAAATTTACGGAGAATTTTTCTAGAAAATATGAAAAATACCTACGCAAAGATCCACCGGAGGGGATGGGCCAGTGGGCCACAAGCCCTGTTGCCGCGGCCACCCCCCTAGCCGCGGCGACCAAGCTTGTGGGGCCCATGTGCATTGATCCCCAGTATCCACTATGTTCTGAGATTGATGTTCCTACAACTTTGGCATGCTTAATGCTTGTCACTAGGGCCCGAGTGCCATGATTTCAGATCTGAAATTATTATGTTGTCACCAATATATGTGTGTTTTAGATCCGATCTTGCAAGTTGTCATTACCTACTATGTGTTATGACCCGGCAACCCCGGAGTGACAATAACCGGAACCACTCCCGGTGATGACAATAGTTTGAGGAGTTCATGTGTTCACCAAGTGCTAATGCGTTGTTCCGGTTCTTTATAAAAGGAGAACCTTAATATCCTGTAGTATCCTTTTGGACCCCGCTGCCACGGGAGGGATGGACAATAGAAGTCATGCAAGTTCTTTTCCCTAAGCACGTATGACTACACACGGAATGCATGCCTACATCACATTGACGAATGGGAGCTAGCCACATATCTCTCCGTGTTATAACTGGTGCATGATGAATAGCATCCAAACGAATCACCGACCCATTGTCTACGAGTTTGTCCACTGCTGCTGTCACTTGTTTTGCTCTGCTGCTGCTACTGCTATTACTTGTTTTGCTCTGCTGCTGTTACCACTGTTACTTGCTACTGTTGTTACTTTCTACTGCTGCTACTTGCTATTGTTGTCACTACTGCTGTTCCTTGCCACTGCTGTTACTCGTTACACTGCTTCTACCTACTACAATTCTTGTTTGCACGGTGTTGATGGGGAAGAATATTTCCCGTCAACGGGCAACTTCTGGCGCCATTGATACAACAGTTAGGAATAGTCTGCCGTCAACAGATCGTTTCTGACACCGTTGTTATCATACTACTTTGCTGCTGATACTTTGCTTGCAGATACTAATCTTTCAGGTGTGGTTGAATGTGATACATTCAGATGCTAATACTCGAGAGTATCCTCTCACCTCCTGCCTGGCGAATCAACAAATTTGGGTCGAATACTCTACCCTCGAAAACTGCCGCGAACCCACGCGTTGGTGGGCCATTGCAAGACAATTGCTAATTGTCGAGCAACTGGGAGCAGTTCTGGCTCTGTTGTCGCGAAGGCATCAAACCAGGGACTCGTCAACAACATTCTTCTAGTGTCGTTGCTAGGGACTGCCGTTAGCAGCATTTTTCTGGCGCCGTTGTCGGGGACTGCCGTTAGCAGCATTTTTCTGGCGCAGTTGCCGGGGAGGTATTGCTATATTCTCTGAGCCACTTGGGATTTATATCTGCTGATCATTATGAAGAATCTGAAAGATCCAAAAACCAAAGTCTTGCCCTCAACTACGAGGGGAGGTAAGGAACTACCATCTAGCTCTGCACTTGATTCACCTTCAGTTACGTCGCCTATGCTTGATGATTCTTATGATGCTACTAACCTTCTACTACTTTGCTTGATGATGCTTTGCCTGATACTGCTAGAGATGCTATGCCTGATACTGCTAGAGATGCTATGCTTGATACTGCTTTGCCTAATGTGCCACTAGGGGTATTCCTTGATGCTCATATTGCTAGAGTTACTGCCAATGCTCGTGATGCTTCTGAAACTGCCGATACTATTGAGATAGAACCTGCCTTTTCTCCTGCTAGATCTAGCTCTCCTAGATACGAATTGCATGATATACCTGAGGGTTACGTTATGGAGGGAGAGATAGCTGAGGATTTTCTTGCGTGTAAGGATGACTATGACACTGAGAAATTATTTCTCAAGTGGAAGGAAAAATCTCTGAAAGCTAAGATGAAATACGACCCGAAGTTTGCCACTTCACCTATCTTTATCACCGGTAAGGATTATGAATTCTCTGTCGATCCTGAGATAATCTCTCTAGTCAAATTTGATCCTTTTCATGGTTATGAGTCTGAGACGGTCGTAGCACATCTTACCAAACTATACGATATAGCCACCCTTTTCACTAGTGAGGAGAAGATCCGCCACTACTATATCCTTAAGCTGTTTCCTTTCTCTCTAAAGGATGACGCTAAAGCCTGGTTCGCTTCTCTTGCTCCTGGATGTGTGAGTAGTCCCCAGGATATGGTCTATTACTTCTGTGAGAAATATTTCCCTGCCCATAAGAAGCAAGCTGACTTGCAGGAAATATACAACTTTGCTCAACTCAAAGAAGAGAGTCTCCCACAAGCTTCGGGAAGGCTCGTCCAGCTACAGAATGCTTTGCCTGATCACCCTCTTAAGAAGAACGAGATACTTGATATCTTTTATAACGGACATACCGATGCTTCTAGAGACCACCTAGATAGTTGTGCCAGTTGTGTTTTTTGGGAACGAACTGTAGAATAAGCTGAGACTCTACTGAATAACATCTTGATCAACGATAATGCTTGGACTATTCCCGAACCACCTCCTAAGACAACTCCAAAGAAAAGAGGTATTCTATTCCTCAGTCCCGAAGATATGCAATAAGCAAAGAAATCTATGCAATAGAAAGGCATTAGATCCAAAGATGTCAAAAATCTACCACCTATCAAAGAGATCCATGGTCTCGATAACCCGATACAGGTAGTGGAAGTAAATTCTCTGCGTAGGTTTGATGAGAGTGATATTCCTTTTGATAAACCTGCTAGCCTATGGTTTGATGAATTTGACAAGTTTGTTGCCAAACAACAAAGTTTCAATGATTATGTTAGCAGACATTTGGAACAAAGTACTCGTATGCTTAGTCATTTACGTGCTTGTGTAGACAGAAATGTCAATGATCTGAAGCTTCTGAGTAAACATGCCTCTATGATTACTACTCAGGTAGAACAAGTACTTAAAGCTCAGAATGACCTGCTCAATGAATTAAATGACAAATCTGTCAGAGTCATTACTAGAGGAGGCAAAATGACTCAGGAACCTTTGTATCCTGAGGGTCATCCTAAGAGAATTGATCAAGATTCTCAAAGAATTAATGCAGATGCACCCAGTCATCCTAAGGAGAAGAAGAAGGATGATAGAAACCTGCATGTTAGTTCACAAAATACTGTGACACCTGAAGAACCAAATGATATTTTTGCGTCTGATGCAGAAACACAATCTGGTGATGAACATGAACCTGGTGACAATATGGACAGCGATGTTCATAATAATGCTCAACCTAGCAATGATGAGGATGTGGAGATTGAACCTACGGTTAATACTGATAACCCACAACCTAAGAGATACGATAAGAATGACTTCACTGCTAGGAAGCATGGTAAAGAAAGGGAGCCATGGGTTCAGAGACCTATGCCCTTTCCTCCTAAGCCATCCAAGAAAAAAGATGATGAGGATTTTGAGCGCTTTATTGAAATGATAAGACCCGTCTTTTTGCAGATGCGGTTAGTTGATATGCTCAAAATGTCTCCGTATGCCAAGTACATGAAAGATATCGTGACCAATAAACGGAAGATACCAGATCTTGAGATCTCCACCATGCTTGCCAATTACACTTTCAAAGGTGGAACTCCTAAGAAACTTGGTGATCCCGGAGTGCCCACTATACCTTGCTCCATTAAAGGAAACTACGTAAGAACTACCTTATGTGACCTTGGAGCCGGAGTTAGTGTTTTGCCTCTCTCTCTTTACCGTAGACTTGAACTGGATAAGTTGACACCCACTTAAATCTCTCTCCAAATGGCCGACAAATCAACTGCTTTCCCTGTCGGCATTTGCGAGGATGTGCCTGTTGTGGTTGCTAACACCACTATCTTAACAGACTTTGTTATCTTGGATATTACCGAGGACGATGCCATGGCTGTCATCCTCGGAAGACCCTTTTTAAACACTTCAGGGGCTGTTATAGATTGCAGCAAAGGCAATGTCACTTTCCATGTCAACGGTAATGAGCATACCGTGCACTTTCCAAAGAAACAATATCAAGTACATTGCATCAATGCTATCGAAAAAACTTCATCGATTCTTATTGGGAGCTTTGAATGCCCTATTCCTCGTGTCAAGATGAAGTATGATTTGCTTATTGGGGAGATTCATATCCCCATTGAGGTAACTTAGTGGCTATTCAAAAAAAATCTCCGTTCTCTTTTGCGATTCGAGAAAGTTTTGTCATGAGGATTTGATCAACCCCATTGACAGATTTCTTTCCATGACCATGAAATGGATGAATCAAAGAGTCACATACCTCTGTTTTAAGCTTTCACTTTCTTTTGCTTAGAAGAAAAATGATAGATTTAGTTTAGTTTTTCCTGTTTTCTGTTTTAGCGTCCCGGAGAAAAATACCTCGAAAATAAAAGTTCTCCGATGGTCCTGAAAATCTAGTATGATTTTTTCTAGAATATTTGAAAAATACTGGGACTGAGAGCTGGCTTGGGGGCCACCCCAGTGGGCCACAAGCCCTGTCACCGCGGCCACCCCCCTAGCCGCGGCAAGCAAGCTTGTGGGGGCCCACAGGGACCCCCTCCACGCATTGCTCCCATCCTCTTCTTCTTCCTCCAGAAAAAATTGTTTCGCAGCTCAAACCCGTGTTCTTGCTCATTTGGCTGTGATTTTCGATCTCCTTGCTCAAAGCATCATTCTCCGAACCGTTTTGGGGAAATTACTCCCTGGTAAGTGACTCCTCCATTGGTCCAAATAGTTTTTGCTCTAGTGCTTTATCCTTCGCGTATTCTTGCTACCTTGGTGACCCTGTTCTTGAGCTTGAAATGTTGATTTTAGTTGGTCCCAAGTAGTTTTAGCGCGTGATATGGTCTCTAGGCACTAGTAGGAGTAGTTTCTACGAGTTGGGTTAATCTTTATTCACTTTTCTTTCGAAGTCTCTAAAAATTTCAGAATTTTTCAGAGATAGAAAAGGAAAAAGATGAGGAGGTTCTTGAGAGGCTCTTCAAGCCGTGACCCCAAGGAAGATGAGAAGAACCACCCCAAGTACGTGGTTCCTCAAGTCATAGAAGTTCGAGCGTGCGAGTGGCCAAGTGATGAATTTTTGCGCGCCGCTGAGCTTTATGAAGACTTTTATTACTGGGTGGAGAACGCAAGTCTTACCGCGTTCGTTGAAGATAAGTGCTCGCAATACCTCCTTCTCACCAATATTTTCGTTCAAAGCTTCAAATTTTATCCGAGGAAGAATCCTCCCATGATTGAGTTCATGTTGTACGATATCCCCCAGTGCATGACACTACAGAATTTTTGCAATGCATGCAAATTACCTTATGTCGGGGACATTCATGATCCTCGTCCACGGGACTTGGAGGATTTCATAAGTACTATTGCTGTTGGAGAGGAGAGAGGAGAGAGGAGTGTCTCGCGCTAGAATTGCTAGCATACATTTTCCTGTGCTTCGGTACTTCTCATTATTTGTGGGAAGATGTTTGATTGGACGTGGGGAGGCTGGATCACTTAGCTCTCCAGACCTTGCGGTTTTGCGCGAAGGCCTTTATAGCACTAAGACTTATAGCCTAGGTGCTATAGTAGCTCAGCGGTTGAACACAAACCGTTCCAAAGGTGTCGTCTATGGAGGTATCTATGCTACTCGTCTTGCTAGACACTTTGTGATACCTATTAGACTTTGCGAGGAAGAAGAGATGCTTCTTCCTGAGAAATATATGGATTATGACAGCATGGTTCGCCATGATTTTCTGGATAGAGATGCTAGTAGACGGATGATTTATAACCTGGTATTTAGTCAGGGTACTCGAGAGACTATTACTTTGCCTGCTCCTTCTTTGTTCGATCTTCATGCAGGCAGGTACACTATTATGCCCTCGGAAATCTACGCATATTGGGGCTTAGCCCAACCATAGGTGCCCGTGCCCGAGCCGCCAGTCGAGTACCAGACGCCAGTTTATCAGCGGAAGCCAGAGGAGCTCACACACCAGTGGCATCCACAGTCCGCTCCGGAGTATCACGGAGCTGGTTATTTCTCCCCTTGGGAGTAGACCAAGCTAGGCCAAAAGCATAAGCTTGGGGGAGTACGTGTTCTCACCGACCTTACATTCATGCTTATGCTTTCACTTTGTTCGTCGGTGTTCACACTTTGCCACCGTATTATCCATGCTAGTTTATTTTCGTTTTCTTGTTTTGTGTCCTTTTGAGAAAACCCAAAAAGATTTTCCTTTCTTCTTTTGCTTGTTGGGAGCTTTCCCGTGTAAATAGTTTTCTTTTTCTTTGGGTCAAGGTAGAACATATTGGTTACAATGTTTAGTGGCTCTTGCTTGCATACCTGTTTAGCTTTCAAAGAGCCATATTACTTTGTCTTCTCCTTTGTGTTTGCCTGCAGATTCAGCTTAGTCCATTGCATGAGCACGCTTATTATTGTTCACATTGTTCGGTCGTGCAAGTGAAAGGCAATAATGACGAGATATGATGAAGTGACTAAGACTGGAAAAGCTGGTATGAACTCTATCTATTTTGTTTTTGTAAATATGACTATCTTGTCATCCCAGATTCAACTTTGTTGTGAGAGAACCATGTTTGTAATGACAACTTAGAGATCATAGTTTCTGATGCCATGCTTATTTAGCTAGGAGCTGATAATGCTTTCTCTTGAATGCCAACATAGATTTTGAGATGACTATGATGTAGTATGATAGGATGGTATTCTCCTTTGAATGATTCAAGTGGCTTGACTTGGTGCATGTTCATGCATGTAGTTGAAACAAAATCAACATAGCCTCTATGATGTTCGTGTTCATGGTGATTTATATCCTGTTCATGCTTGCACTCCATGTTAGTCAAACTCATTGCATCTTGATGACCGTTGTTGCTCTCTAGTTGGTCGCTTCCCAGTCTTTTGCTAGCCTTCATTTGTACTAAGCGGAATACTGCTTGTGCATCCACTTCCAAAAACCCAAAAGTTTTTCCATGAAAGTCCACCATACCTACCTATTTGCGGTATTTACCTTCCGTTCCAAGTAAATTTGCATGTGCCATTCTCTAAACCTTCAAGAAATAATCTGTTTTGCATACCCGAACCGCTCATGTGGTGATAGGGGGCTATTGGTATCTTCCATGTTAGGCGTGTTATCCTCGACATGTGTTTATTCACTGTCATTCACGAGAAAGGGGCCGGTAATTGGAATGCCCAGTTCCACGCTTAAATCGAAAACATAACTGTAAAACAAGACTCCCCCCGGATTGATGTTAGTATGGACGGTACCCGAGGATTCGGCAAGCCGTGGAGTGTGATTGATTGGTGGTGGGGGAGTTAAAACTTTACTTTTCTGTTTGGGAACCGCCTATAGCATGAGTAGCGTGGAAGATATCGAGAACTCTTGGTCATTGCGTTGACAATGAAAGCATGCCACCCAAAATTATTATCTCTGTTTTCAAAGCTTGAGCTGTGGCACCTCTGCAAATCAATGCTTCCCTCTACGAAGGGTCTGTCTATTTATTTTCCTGTTGAGTCATCCTCTTCTTATATAAGCACCAATTAGAGAGCACCTCTGTCATTTTTATGCTTTGCTTTTGATTGATATTGAGTATGACTATGACTGGATCTTCGTTGCTATGAATTACAATGTTTAGTCAGCCCTTGATCTTTGAAAGTGCTTTGCATTTATGTTTTGTTGTCTCAGAAAGAGCTAGCGAGATACCACCTATTCATATTGCTTTATGCTTGTTTTGATTGAATTGTTGGTATCTGAAACTCATTATTATTTGCTCGCTAGCTGATTATGCCATTGATATTAGTTTACCGTGAGACCTTTGTGTCACTTGCTTATGTGGTTAACTTGTGATCTTGCTGAAATTCTGGTTACGAGTTAGACATAGTTGCAACAACAAGATCAAACAGAGTTTGTCAAAGTTTTTCTTTCTCTTTCATTTTGTCAACTGAGTTGCTTGAGGACAAGAAAGGTTTTAAGCTTGGGGGAGTTGATATGTCTCCGTCGTATGTACTTTTCCAAACTCTTTTGCCCTTGTTTTGGACTCTAATTTGCATGATTTGAATGGAACTAACCCGGACTGACGCTGTTTTCAGCAGAATTGCCATGGTGTTGTTTTTGTGCAGAAATGAAAGTTCTCGGAATGTCCTGAAAATTTGCGGAGAATTTTTCAGGAAAATATGAAAAATACCCGTGCAAAGATCCACCGGAGGGGATGGGCCAGTGGGCCACAAGCCCTGTTGCCGCGGCCACCCCCCGGCTGCGGCAACCAAGCTTGTGGGGCCCACGTAGCTCTGCCGCCCCCAAACTCAGCTCTATAAATTCACTTTCGCCTAGAAAAAAAATCAGAAGAGAAGATTTCGCCGTGTTTGCGATACGGAGGCGCCGCCACATCCTGTTCTTCATCTGGAGGACAGATCTGGAGTTCGTTTCGGGCTCCGGAGAGGGGAAATCGTCGCCATCGTCATCATCAACCTTCTTCCCTCTCCAATTCCATGAAGCTCTTCATCTTTTGTGAGTAATCTATTCGTAGGCTCGCTGGGCGGTGATGAGTAGGATGAGATCTATCATGTAATCGAGTTAGTTTTGGCGGGGCTTGATCCCTAGTATCCACTATGTTCTGAGATTGATGTTGCTACTACTTTGCCTAGCTTAATGCTTGTCACTAGGGCCCGAGTGCCATGATTTCAGATCTGAAATTATTATGTTGTCACCAATATATGTGTGTTTTAGATCCGATCTTGCAAGTTGTAGTTACCTACTATGTGTTATGACCCGGCAACCCCGGAGTGACAATAACCGGAACCACTCCTGGTGATGACCATAGTTTGAGGAGTTCATGTGTTCACCAAGTGCTAATGCGTTGTTCCGGTTCTTTATTAAAAGGAGAACCTTAATATCCTATAGTATCCTTTTGGACCCCGCTGCCACGGGAGGGATGGACAATAGATGTCATGCAAGTTCTTTTCCCTAAGCACGTATGACTACACACGGAATGCATGCCTACATCACATTGACGAACGGGAGCTAGCCACATATCTCTCCGTGTTATTACAGTTGCATGATGAATATCATCCAAACGAATTACCGACCCATTGCCTACGAGTTTGTCCCACTGCTGTTGTCACTTGTTTTGCTCTGGTGCTGTTACTGCTGTTACTTGTTTTGCTCTGCTGCTGTTACCACTGTTACTTGCTGCTGCTGCTACTTGCTATTGCTCTCACTACTATTGTTCCTTGCCACTGCTGTTACTCGTTACACTGCTGCTACCTGCTACAATTCTTGTTCGCACGGCATTGACGGGGAAGAATATTTCCCATCAACGGGCAACTTCTCGCGCCATTGATACAACAATTAGGAATAGTCTGCCGTCAACAGATCGTTTCTGACACCGTTGTTATCATACTACTTTGCTGCTAATACTTTGCTTGCAGATACTAATCTTTTAGGTGTGGTTGAATCTGATATATTCAGCTGGTAATACTCGAGAGTATCCTCTCACCTCCTGCCTGGCGAATCAATAAATTTGGGTCGAATACTCTACCCTCGAAAACTGCCGCGAACCCATGCGCTGGTGGGCCATTGCAAGACAATTGCTAATTGTTGAGCAACTAGGAGCAGTTCTGGCTCTGTTGTCGCGAAGGCATCAAGCCAGGGACTAGTCAACAACATTATTCTAGTGTCGTTGCCGGGGACTACCGTTAGCAGCATTTTTCTGGCGCCGTTGCCGGGGACTGCCGTTAGCAATGCCTATATGTATGCTCATTGCCTTAGATATCGTCATGACTTTGCGCGGTTCAATCAATTGCTCGACAGTAATTTGTTCACCCACCGTAATACTTTCTATTTTGAGAGAAGCCTCTAGTGAAAACTATGGCCCCCAGGGTCTACTCCACACCATATTTTCAGGCTTACACTTTTTACTTCGTTGCTCTTTCCACCTTCAGATCTCACTTTGCAAACAATCTTGAAGGGATTGACAACCCCTTTGAAGCGTTGGGTGCAAGCTTGTTTGTGTTTGCGCAGGTACTTTGGACTTGACGAGGCCCTCCTTCTGGATCGATACCTTGGTTCTCAAACTGAGGGAAATAATTACTACTCCTGTACTGCATCACCCTTTCCTCTTCAAGGGAAAAACCAACGCAAACCAGAGAAGTAACAAGAAGAATCCCTATGCGCCAGGGAAGGACTTTTGTTGCCGCAGCAGAAGAATTTCTGGCACCGTTGCCGGGTAGGAAGATCAAGTCAAGAACTCATCCAAGTAGGTGTCGCAAACTCATCTCTCTCCGTAATGATATCATGAATTTTAAGCAACTTGATAATGAACATGTTGCACAAGCTTGGGAGAGAATGAAATTAATGATTAGAAATTGTCCCGCTCATGGCTTGAGCCTTTGGATGATTATTCAAATCTTTTACGTTGGCTTTAATTTCACTTCTAGAAATATATTGGACTCCACCTCAGGTGGAACGTTCATGGAAATCACGTTAGGGGAAGCCACAAAGCTCTTAGACAACATCATGACAAACTACTCTCAGTGGCACACTGAAAGGTCACCTACTAGTAAGAAGGTACACGATATAGAAGAAATTTACTCGTTGAGTGCTAAGATGGACGAGTTAATGAATTTGGTTGCTAGTAGAAGTGCTCCTTTGGATCCTAATGATATGCCTTTGTTGGTAGGAATAACTTTGGCAATAACAATGCCTTTAGAGGAAACTATGTTCCTAGGCCTTTTCCTAGTAACTCCTCTAATAACTTTGGCAACTCCTACAACAATACTCATGGAAATTACAATAGATTACCCTCTGATCTAGAGAGTAATATCAAAGAGTTCATCAACTCTCAAAAGATTTTCAATGCGTCCATAGAGGAAAAACTACTCAAAATTGACGATTTGGCTAAAAGCATGGATATGATTTCTTGTCATGTTGATGCTTTGAAAGTTAGATGTGCTCCTCCCAAAATCAACATGGATGAAACTTTGAAAGCTATGCGTGTTTCCATGATTGAGAGCCAAGAAAGAACCGCCCAAATTCATGCTAGACATGAATGGCTTAAAAAGGCGTGTTCTCGTGATGAGAATCACGAAGATCTTAAAGTGCTTGGTGTGACTCCCATTGAATCTTTGTTTTCTTGTGTCAAACCTATGATTATAGGGCTGGATATGAATCCACTTTGGTTGAAAAGTGTCCCAATGATTCAGAGTTCATCTATCTTGATGCTAAAAGCATTAAAAGTGGAGTAGAAGACGTTAAAACTTTGAGTAGTAATGAAATTACTACCATTGATTTCAAGGAATTCAATTATGATAGTTGCTCCTTGATTGAATGCATTTCTTTGAGGCAATCCATGTTAAACTCTCCACACGCTTATAGCCAAAACAAAGCCTTTACCGATCATATCGTCGAAGCTATGATAAAAGCTCTTGAAGAGAAACTTGAATTGGAAGTCTCTATCCCTATAAAGCTTCATGATGAGTGGGAACCTACCATCAAAATCAAAATCAAAAACTATGAGTGCAATGCTTTATGTGATTTGGGTGCTAGTGTTTCTGCGATTCCAAAGTCTTTATGTGATGTTCTATGTTTTAATGAGATTGAAGAGTGTTCTCTTAATTTGCATCTTGCTGATTCTACTATCAAGAAACCCATGGGAAGAATCAATGATGTTCTTATTATTGCAAATAGGAACTATGTACCCGTGGATTTCATTGTGCTTGACATTAATTGCAATCCTACATGCCCTATTATTCTTGGTAGACCTTTCCTAAGGACTATCGGTGCTATCATTGATATGAAGGAACGGAATATTAGATTTCAATTTCCTTTAAGGAAGGGCATGCAACACTTTCCTATAAAGAAAATAAGATTGCCTTTTGAATCCATGATGAGGGCCACTTATGGTTTGAGCACCAAAGACGACGATACGTGATTCTATCGTTTCTATGCCTAGCTAAGGGCGTTAAACAATAGCGCTTGTTGGGAGGCAACCCAATGAATTTATCTTTTTCTTTCTGTTTTGTTGCGTCCACACTTTCATAATTCTGTTGTGATTGTGCTTTTTGTGTTTCTTTTTGTGTTTGAGCCAAGCAAAGCCTTTATGATTAGTCTTGGCAATGGTTGTTTGATCCTGCTGGAAAAATACAAAAACTTTTCGCTCACGAGATGATTTTTCATTTATATTCAGAAGAAGCTTTTGAGTTGATTCTTTTTTTTGCTGATTGATATGCTTTTTTCCTAGGCCTTCGTAATTTTTCAGATTTTTTGAGGTACCAGAAGTATACGAAGTATACAGATTGCTACAGACTAGTCTGTTTTTGACATATTCTGTTTTTGTTGAGTTGGTTGCTTGTTTTGATGAAACTATGGTTAGTATCGGGGGGTACTAGCCATGGAAAAGTGAGAATACAGTAGCCATCATCAATATAGATGGAATTCAAGTTTGCTACAGTACCAAAAGAAGTGGTAGTTTGTTTTCTTGTACTAACGTTATCACAAGTTTCTGTTTAAGTTTTGTGTTGTGAAGTTTTCAAGTTTTGGGTGATGTTCTCATGGAAAAAGAGATAAGGAGTGGAAAGAGCTCAAGCTTGGGGATGCCCAAGGCATCCCAAGCCAAATTCAAGGACACCAAAAAGCCTAAACTTGGGGATGCCCCGGGAAGGCATCCCCTCTTTCGTCTTCAATCCATCGGTAACATTACTTGGACCTATATTTTTAGTCACCACATGATATGTGTTTTGCTTGGAGCGTCTTGTATCATAGGAGTCCTCTATTTTTGTTTTGTAACAATCATCCTTGCTGCACACCTTTTTGAGAGAGAGAGACATGCACTCATCGTGATTTTGCTAGAATGCTCATAGTGCTTCACTTATATCTTTTGAGCTAGATACTTTTGCTCTAGTGCTTCACTTATATATTTTGAGCTAGAAACTTTTGCTCTTGTGCTTCACTTAAATCTTTAGAGCACAGCGGTGCATGATTTGGTAGTTGGCTTATGCTATGAAAGTAGTCCCAATTGTGCTAGGTACCCAAAGAGGATGCGAAAACCTGCATCTTCATGTGCATTGAGTAGAAAGAGAAGTTTCGATTCCTCTCAATTAGTTTTGAGACATGAATTCGGTAATATTAAGAGTTATGTTAGTAGGGTGTTGTGAATCTAGAGATACTTGTGTTGGAGTTAGTGATTCCCGTAGCATGCACGTATGGTGAACCGCTATGTTAGGAAGTCGGAGCATAATTGATCTATTGATTGTCATCCTTTGTGTTGAGGTCGGGATCGCGGGATGGTTTACACCTACCAACCCTTCCCCTCAGAGTATGCGTTTAGCAATTTGTTTTGATCACTAATAAAAACTTTCGCAACAAGTATATGAGTTCTTCATGACTAATGTGAGTCCATGGTATAGATGCACTTTCACCTTCCACCATTTATAGCCTCTCTAGTGCCGAGCAATTCTCGCCGGTGCACAAACCCACCAAATTCTTTCCTCAAAACAGCCACCATACCTACCTACTATGGCATTTTCATAGCCATTCTGAGATATATTGCCATGCAACTACCACCGTTCCGTCTCATGACTTGTGCCGTTAGTCTCATATTGCTTTGCATGATCGTAAGATAGCTAGCGAGATGTTTTCAACGGCATACGCCATGCTAGATCGTTGCACATCCTGGTACACTGCCGGAGGCATTTCCTATGGAGTCATCATCATTGTGATCTTTGAGATGTGAGTAAATAAAAGTGTGATGATCATCATTCTTAGAGAATTGTCCCATGTGAGGAAATAAAAAAAAGAGGCCAAAGAGCCCAAAAGCAAAAAAAGAGAAAAGAGAAAAGAAAAAAAGAGAGGCCTAAGAGCCCAAATGAAAAAAAGGAGAGAAGGGACAATGCTACTATCTTTTTCCACACTTGTGCTTCATGTTAGCACCATGTTCTTCATCATTGAGAGCTTATTGCTTTGTCACTACCATATGCTAGTGGGAATCTTCATTATATAACTTGGCTTGTATATTTCAATGATGGGCTTCCTCAAATCTGCCCTAGGTCTTCGTGAGCAAGCAAGTTGGATGCACACCCACTAGCTTTCCTTTTGAGCTTTCACATACTTATAGCTCTAGTGCATCTTTTGTATGGCAATCCCTAATCATTCACATTGATATCTATTAATGGGCATCTCCACAACCTATTGATACGCCGAGTCAGTGTGACCATTAGTGCTATATCCATGGTTCGCTGCTACTGACTACGCCTATAGGGATTTCCTTGGCAGGTATGCAAAGGATTCCCCCACGGCGTTGGAGCCTTGCGTTGGTGTTCCCTTGAAGAGGAAAGGGTGATGTAGCACAGCGGTGGTAAGTATTTCCCTTAGTTTGAGAACCAAGGTATCAATCCAGTAGGAGGATCGCGTCAAGTCACAAGTGCCTGCACAAACACAAAGAGCTTGCACCCAACGCTATGAAGGGGTTGTCAATCCCTTATAGATTGTTTGCAAAGTGAGAATTGAAAGCAAAAAGTAAACAAAGCGAAGTAAGAGTAAAAGCTGAGACGATAATTGTGAATAGACCCGGGGGCCGTAGTGTTCACTAGTGGCTTCTCTCATGAAAGCAAGTAGACGGTGGGTGAATGAATTACTTTCGAGCAAATGATAGAACCACGCAAAGTCATGACGTTATCTATGGCAATGATCATATCTATAGGCATCACGTCCAAAACAAGTAGAACGATACTTTCTGCATCTACTACTATTACTCCACACGTCGACTGCTATCCAGCATGCATCTAGTGTATTGAGTTCATAAGAACAGAGTAACGCCTTAAGCAAGATGACATGATGTAGATGGACAATCTCAAATCTATGATGAAAGCCCATCTTGTTACCCTTAATGGCAACAACATGATGCGTGCCTTGCTGCCCCTTCTGTCACTGGGAAAGGTCATCGCACGGTATGAACCTAAAACCAAGCACTTCTCCCATTGCAAGAATCATAGATCTAGTTGGCCAAACAAAACCCAAGACTCAGAGAGACTTACAAGGATATCAAATCATGCATATAAGAAATCAGCAAAGAGTCAAATATAATTCATAGATAATTTGATCACAAATCCACAATTCATCGGATCTCGACAAACACACCGCCAAAGAGGATTACATCGGATAGATCTCCATGAAGATCATGGAGAACTTTGTATTGAAGATCCAAGAGAGCGAAGAAGCCATCTAGCTACTAACTACGGACCCGTAGGTCTGAACTAGACTACTCACGAGTCATTGGAGAGGCAATGATGTTGATGTAGAAGCCCTCCAGCTCCAAAGTCCCCTCCGGCAGGGCACCGGGAAGGGTCTCCAGATGAGATCTCGCGGAAACGGAAGCTTGCGGCGGGGGAAAAGTGGTTTTGTGGACGCCCTGATTTTTTCTAGGATTTTAGGGAATAAATAGGCCAAAGAGCTAGGGCAGGGGAACTCCACAGAGGCCACAAGCCTGGTGGCCGCGCCCCCCTGGCCACGGCAACACGGCTTGTGGGCCTCCTGCCTTGGCCCTCAAGTCCCCCGATCTTCTTCTGTTCTGGAAAAATTTATTTCGGGGATTTTATTCCATTTGGACTCCCTTCCAAAATCAGATCAGAAAAGAGTCAAAAACACAGAAAAACAGGAACTGGCACTGAATTAATAAGTTAGTCCCAAAAAAGGTATAAAAGGTATATAAAACATCCAAAGTTGACAAGATAACAGCATGAAACCATCAAAAATTATAGATACGTTTGAGACGTATCAAGCATCCCCAAGCTTAACTCCTGCTCGTCCTCGAGTAGGGAAGTGATAAAGAATGAATTTTTGATACTTTCATGCACAACCTCGGTATTGGCCAAGTAATTGTTTTCACACCTTTACTTTCTCAAACTTTTTCAACTCTCACGCAATACATGAGCGTGAGCCATGGTTTTAGCACTATAAGTGGAATGGAGTGTGGTGGAGGTTGCAAGTGTTGGAATTATGCCCTAGAGGCAATAATAAATATAGTTATTATTATAATTCCTGTATCAAGATAATCGTTTATTATCCATGCTATAATTGTATTGAATGAAGACTCATTTACATGTGTGGATACATAGACAAAACACCGTCCCTAGCAAGCCTCTACTTGGTTAGCCAGTTGATCAAAGATAGTCTGTGTCTTCTGATTATGAACAAGGTGTTGTTGCTTGATAACTGGATCACGTCATTAGGAGAATCACGTGATGGACTAGACCCAAACTAATAGACGTAGCATGTTGATCGTGTCATTTTGTTGCTACTGTTTTCTGCGTGTCAAGTATTTATTCCTATGACCATGAGATCATATAACTCACTGACACCGGAGGAATGCTTTGTATTTATCAAACGTCGCAACGTAACTGGGTGACTATAAAGATGCTCTACAGGTATCTCCGAAGGTGTTAGTTGAGTTAGTATGGATCAACACTGGGATTTGTCACTCCGTGTGACGGAGAGGTATCTCGGGGCCCACTCGGTAATACAACATCACAAACAAGCCTTGCAAGCAATGTAACTTAGTGTAAGTTGCAGGATCTTGTATTACGGAACGAGTAAAAAGACTTGCCGGTAAACGATATTGAAATAGGTATACGGATACTGACGATCGAATCTCGGGCAAGTAACATACCGAAGGACAAAGGGAATGACATACGGGATTATATGAATCCTTGGCACTGAGGTTCAAACGATAAGATCTTCGTAGAATATGTAGGATCCAATATGGGCATCCAGGTCCCGCTGTTGGATATTGACCGAGGAGTCACTCGGGCCATGTCACTAGCAATCAAAACAAAAGAGAGAGCGAATAAGAATCCGAAGGAAACTTCAAATAAGACTAGGGAGTCTTCTACTACATCAAACACTAAATAATTTTTGTCTAACAGAAAATAAAATACTTAAATAACAGGGAACTAAGATATAAATTTAACTAAGATAAAGTAAAGTATTTTTCACAAAACTATTTGGAATTTCCAAACGGGAGTTGAAACAGTAGAGAGATCAATTGCAAGTTATTAGGGAACTAGAATTGATTTCATGATAACAAATAAAATAAAAATAAAACCTTGTTGAGAACCTACTGTTTAACTAATAGAAACTAAACCTAAACTTTCTGAAATATAAAAGAAAATAATTTAAAAACAACTATAGAAAGAGAACCAGTCACAATCCTAAAAGAGGTGAAACAGAAATTGTTTCACAAGAAACAATGAGTTAAAATGCTCAAACAATTTCGAAATTTTTACCACTGATAAATAAGATCACTAGTGATCATTAGCAAAAAGAATTAATTAAAAATCTATTTTTAAACTCCCAGAATAAGCAAAAAAAGGTTTAAACTAAATCTGATCTAATTCAAATTTAAAACTTTCAAACATAGACAAATAATATGTTTTTGAAAACTACAGAAAAATTGTGATCTACTGGAACAAGAATCAACCTCATTGGAGTTCTGGATCAAAGGTTATGGAGGAAACAAGATTGAAACTCTCTCTGTTTTTGAATTAAAACTAAAAACAGAGTAAATTAACTAGCACACGGGAGGGGGTATGTGGCGCTCTCTGATTGGTTGGAAGGGTGTTTGCTGCTGGGAAATCTAACAAACGGCCGAAACCTAACAAAAATCTCTCTGGCTAAAGTTTACTAATAGAAAACCGAATGGTTTTCTTAACAAAACCGAAGGGTTATTCCTAATCTAATCCTACGCGTTGAAATCTAATCGCACGGCTACGGGAGGTGGGGAGAACTCACAGAGGGGCTTCCGATGTTGTTCCTTCTCCGGCGAGCCGAGGCGAGGTGGTGGTCGGGGCGGTGGACTCCGGCGAGGCCGAGGGGTCGGGGAGATGGCGGGGTCCCTCCTCCGTCGTTTGGTGGCGGCGGAGAGGCAAGGGGGGCGGCGAAGCGAGCAGCAGGGCAGCCGGGAGGTTTGGCTGGGCCGCCGAAGTCCGGCGAGGCGGCGCGGTGGCGTGGGGCGAGGGGGGCTCGGCTCTTGGGGGAAACAGGGCGAGGAGGGGCAGGGGGCTTTATAGGGGAGAGGGGGCGCTCGGGAGGGAAGGAGAGGGAGATCCGGGGAGGGGGAGAGAATTCCGGCGAGGCCCGGGGCTGTTGGGCGTGGGGAAGGAAGGAGAGGGAGCGCAGGGGAGGGGTTTTTCTTCTCTCACTGATTTTAAATGGATGAATTTGAATCCACCGGAGAAGGGGAAAGTCATTTTATTCCCTCTCATTCAAAAGTTTTGAAAAGTTTTAGATTTCACTCACGCTTCAATCACTCAAGGAAACAAGCAAACAATCTAATAATTATTTTAACATTCCAAAATTTAGGATGTTACAAACCTACCACACTTAAAATGAATCTCGTCCTCAAGATTCGAGGGGCTAGAAAGAAAAGGTTAGAGTTCGGGGGTCTTCTCACAAATCCAACCTTCGGCAAAACGGGATGCTACCACACTTAAAATGAGAGATACTGGTACCTTAAAACTTTAGCAATCCCCTGGGGTTTTGGCATCTGACTCCTCACAGTCTTCATACTAACTCCTGTGGTGATGCTCTTCCGTTCTATTCATAACGTTTCCATCAAAATCGAGGGTTCTTCAGTTGATATAAGCTTCTTCCTTTACTGGGTCTTCTTAACTGACAGTCTCGCGGTCAATTCTAAATAACCTATCGATGATTCTCATGGTGGTCTACCGTTTGTGGTTATCCTGCAGAGAGAGGGGTCTTGTCTTCATCCTCACCGTAAAATTTCCTACGCGTGACAACAAGTGCCATGTACATGGGCTTTTCTTATACCATTCTATGGCTTAGACAAAAGCTTCAAAGGACGTCGTCTCTCACTATGGGTAAGTCTCTCAGATTTACCATTCCGAATAGCAAGAGAATGATAATAGTAAGTCTTCATGGTGGCCAAGCCATGTCGCACTGAAATCATTACCTTGTATAAGGCTTAGTGAATCTCATATTCTAACACTTGGGCATCCTCACAAGCATTGCAGAATTCCTCTTGTCCACGAACGAAGTTCGGATAATCCATTGGTTCTGCAAGCTGAACAAAACATCTATCGTATCTTCACAACTCTCAGGTTTTCGTATGCTCCTAAGAAAATGTTTGCTGATCCATCATAGCTTCTTCCAAGTTTCTTTCTTCATAAAGGTTGTGCTGGATCCTTATTAGTCCCGGGATCTGTGGTTGCAGGCATACTTGGAATTACTCCGCCTTTAAATTCCCTAGTGTTTCATTCCATCCTATTCCTGGGGTAACCATCATATAATAATAATCCTCGGACTTATTTTTGGTACACACTCCATTCGGTGGGATACTTTCCATTGGTGTGTTTACCATGAAAAGGTATTGGTTCATCCATAAATCATATTCATTTCATAATCAATCCTTTATTACATCCTTAATTTCTCCTCAAAAACTCCAATTCAAAAGTAGTCTATTACAAATGCTCCCATCCACATTGTTCGGTATGGTCGAGCATTTGTGCCAATTTATTCATTTGTCTCTCTTGGAGGTACTTTAGTTCCACTAAAACTTTCCGAGGTGCTCCTTGAAATCACCCATCTTTTGCTTTCTCATGGTGGCCATGAGCTTCATCTCCATCATCTCCGCACGTACCTCACTCAGGTATTCCTGGTTATGACAGAGTCTTGCTTCAAGTATTTCTCCAATTTGGCGTATGTCTTCCATGGCAGCTTCACGAACAGCATCAAAGAAGGTTCTCGTGGTACACATGAAATGAAAAAGTATTGCCCCATAGTCTTTGGACAAACTCCTTTCACATGGTGGAGGTGTACTTCCATATACCAAAGTTCTACTCCACTTTCCATGAATGGGTAGCCTTTGTAGACTGCATCTCCTTCAAGACGAATGTGCTTCATCTTGTCCTTCAGGATTTTCGGGTAATCATGATCACTGGTAAGGGTCCTGATCGTTTCTGGGCCCTTGAGGAATGACTCGTAGAGAGTTGTCATCTCCAGGTGTCAGGAAATAGGTATTCAGAGGAATGTATGTGTCTCCTTTGTAGTTATGGTACATTCCTACTCAGTGGATCCTGTGGGTTTACCGATTACTACCACACTTTAAAATGAATTATACTCATGCCTGCATAGACCATATTTTCTCATATCCTCATAATTGTTCAAAGATCTTTGCTCAAAGAGAAACAACGCATACAGTTTCAACATAGGCAATCATGTGACAATAAATTCCATTTATTCATGATGTTATTGCAATCTCAGGGACTTCTGTTACAAAAATTTCACTCCATGATCTCATGAAAAACAAGAGTTCTTCAGATTACACTAATTGCCGCGGTCAAAACTTAACTACTCCTTTTTAGCTTTCTTCCTTTGTGGACAATCGTTAGCAAAATGTCTTGCTTCCTTGCAATGAAAGCAAATGAGTTCTGACAAGTCTCGAGGCATCTTAGTGTTCACTTTTGCTCCTTGGGTTTCCGGCTTCCTTCCTGAGCACATGTATTTGTGGTGGCCAAATTCCATACACTTGTAACATCTGACATGACTCAGGTCTATATCTGTAGAGATTTGGCTCTTCCGAGGGTACCTTTTTTCTTTCCGGACTCCTTTATTTTGGCCAGTTCTTCTATTTCAAGTGGATCAAACTCCACTTTTTCCGTCGGGAAGTTTCCCAGATACTCTTGGCTTCCCTTCGTGCAATCCTGTGGATAATGTCCTTCTTATCCACATGAGTAGCATGCATTGGAGAAAAATCTGGTCAGACCTTGTCCATCAGGGTCTTCAATACTTTCGTTCATCACCGGCTCTTCTAGAATCTTCTTCTTGAGTGTTTCCTTCATTGCTTCTTTCTGCTGCTGGACAACTTGTTGTACCTTGGGGTAAATGTGACACTGAGTTGGATATTGGTTGGTTCCTTCACAAAGGAAACAAGTCACCTGACTACTTGGGCACTCCTCAGCTGGGTGATTTTCTTCACAATGATTGCATCCATCCTTGTGTTCTTCCTGGGTGTGTCCTATTTCTCCACAGATCTTGCATGCACAAGTCTTCTCCTTCGGATTATCATAGCACTTCTGAATAAGACGGGATATTAACAAAGTCTTCTTGAATTTGTCCCAGGTTTCTGCTCCACTAAACCCTTGTATGGCATGATGCATTTTCCACTAGATTGAAGCACTTTGGGTAAAGTACTGGACAGCGTGTTCCACTTCATACTTCCTTGAGATCAGGTTGCTCCCGAAGTGGTTCTCCATGTTCTGAATCCATGTTTCAGCCTCCAGCTGGATAATAGGTCCAGAGACTACAAGTCCAGCTTCATACTCCATCTGGTAGGGTTTAGGTTTTGGGGATGAGACGGGTAAGAGAGGGAGATACACACAATACAAACAATATTTTTGAGAATAGGTTTCATTTGTGGCCGTGAGAAAACACACACCAATGACGGCTCACAAATCATCGTATCTAACGTGGGTATATAAAAGGGGTTTGGACTTCTAATGGTCATATAATTATTCGAACACTTCAGGGTCTTTGAATTCTTTGGGTCTTGAGAGTCTTCAATGGGTGTAGCTTCAATTCTTCAATTGCATGGTGAAATCCTCTTTACTTTGAAGTAGAACTCCGTTGATTCTTCATGGGGTCAAAGGGGTAAAGGTATTGTCTAACTATTGGAGGTGAGAGAGAACATTTGATGAAGTTAGGAGAGATGAGAGGTAAAGAATGTTCTTGGAAATAAAATTTTAGGGAGATCCTTTCCTAAGAGATTTCTAGTTTCTAGGGTCACGTCCTACAGTCAACATATGCTCTGATACCATTTCTGTAGCGACCCGACTCAAAACGAGTCAAGCCTCTGTGTATCTGTGCCATCCCTGGATCAGTATGCTGGCACACACAATACATCAATGTATATATCAAAGTGCAATCACATGGAAATAGCATAAAACTGATATATACCTTAAATATCTCAGCGGAAGCAGTCAAGGGAGTGGAGTCCCAATAAACACCAACGGCAAGTTGAGTGTAGACCGTAACCCTGAATCGTACTCTTACTCGTCGAAGAAAAAAATATCTGCAACATAAGACGTTGCAGCCGTGTAGGTCAGCCTATTGAATATGCCGGCAAGTCACATATGAGAGGGGGTAAAATAATAATCATCTATTCTACATGCATATATGGCAGGTGGGGCTATAAGTTTTTAGCGAAAAGCAAGTTTTCTCCTACATCAAGAGAGGGTTAAAAGCAAAATATTACTACGTTGTTTGTTGTTAACGAGATGGTTCCGCCAACCAATTCTCGTACCCGAGTTGTCAATAATTCCCACATCAATATTATTATTTGTGTTGACAATTTCAGATAACTTCACTTCCTTTGGCTCAAGTTGTCCATGACCATGGACACGGCTAATCGATTAGGTTTGAGTACTCTGCAGAGTTTTGCACACATTCCCCACAAGATTTGATCGCCTCCGTGTATGTCCTCGCACTTCAGGGTGTTTGAAGACCGGATGATCAAAACATGGTCTTTCAACGGGTCCCTCTGAATCCCTGTCGGTGCCCATACAAATCCTACAGTTCTTCTACATCTGCTGGCACCGCCTGTCCAGAGTCGCCGCGTTGTCCAACCAAGCCAGAGCCCATAATGACTTGTGGCTGTGCAGGTAAGCCTTGGGTCTTGAAAATATTCGTCCATCTCTTTGAGCCTGGGTGAAGCTTTCCGCAAGATGTCATGGCACGTCTCCAGCATCACGTGTCATCCACTGGTTTCTCTAGGGAGCCGATCAACCGTCCTTCACCGAGAGTTGCATTGCATCACGAGGTCTTGAAAAGTCTTAACTTAACCGGTCTTGGTTATTAAATTGTTCTCGCATCACTCGTGATAAACTCTCAACCAGCAACCCGTCTACTCAAGCATAGCAATATGAAATTTGTCGTCTCGGTCCAAGTAACGGGGTTGTTGCGTGCCTACCACATGATACTACAATATGTAACCATAATTTCCAAGTACCTACTTAGCATGCAATGGGGCATAGGATGGTAGAACTACGATGCATAAAACATAGGTGATACATGATCAAATGACTTGCCTGGTGATGTTGACGAAAAAGAATTTTCGTTCTCGAGGAATAACTTCATAGACTACTCGTCACTATCCAATGAAATCTATATAACAACCATATCATTCACGTAAGCACTCATACTAGCAGTCATTCTAGCAATCAAAACAAAAGAGAGAGCGAATAAGAATCCGAAGGAAACTTCAAATAAGACTAGGGAGTCTTCTACTACATCAAACACTAAATAATTTTTGTCTAACAGAAAATAAAATACTTAAATAACAGGGAACTAAGATATAAATTTAACTAAGATAAAGTAAAGTATTTTTCACAAAACTATTTGGAAGTATTTCCAAACGGGAGTTGAAACATTAGAGATATCAACTGCAAGTTATTAGGGAACTAGAACTGATTTCATGATAACAAATAAAATAAAAATAAAAACTTGTTGAGAACCTACTGTTTAACTAACAGAAACTAAACCTAAACTTTCTGAAAGAGAATTAGTCACAATCCTAAAAGAGGTGAAACAGAAATTGTTTCACAAGAAACAATGAGTTAAAATGCTCAAACAATTTCGAAATTTTTACCAGTGATAAATAAGATCACTAGTGATCAGTAGCAAAAAGAATTAATTACAAATATATTTTTAAACTCCTAGAATAAGCAAAACAAGGTTTAAACTAAATCTGATCTAATTCAAATTTGGAAATTTCAAACATAGACAAATAATATGTTTTTGAAAACTACAGAAAAATTGTGATCTACTGGAACAAGAATCAACCTCATTGGAGTTGTAGATCAAAAGTTATGGAGGAAAAAAGATTGAAACTCTCTCTGTTTTTGAATTAAAACTAAAAATAGAGTAAATTAACTAGCACACGCGAGGGGTATGTGGCGCTCTCCGATTGGTTGGAAGGGTGTTTGCTGCGGGGAAATCTAACACATGGCCGAAACCTAACAAAAATCTCTCTGGCTAAAGTTTACTAATAGAAAACCGAATGGTTTTCTTAACAAAACCGAAGGGTTATTCCTAATCTAATCCTACACGTTGAAATCTAATCGCACGGCTATGGGAGGTGGGGGAGAACTCATAGAGGGGCTGCCGGTGTTGTTCCTTCTCCGGCGAGCCGAGGCGAGGTGGTGGTCGGGGCGGTGGACTCCGGCGAGGCCGAGGGGTCGGGGAGATGGCGGGGTCCCTCCTCCGTCGTTTGGTGGCGGCGGAGAGGCAAGGGGGCGGCGGAGCGAGCAGCAGGGCGAAGTCCGGCAAGGCGGCCGAAGTCCGGCGAGGCGGCGCGGTGGCGTGGGGCGAGGGGGGGCTTGGCTCTTGGGGGGTAACGGGGCGAGGAGGGGCAGGGGGCTTTATAGGGGAGAGGGGGGCGCTCGGGAGGGAAGGAGAGGGAGATCCGGGGAGGGGGAGAGATTTCCGGCGAGGCCCTAGGCTGTCGGGCGCGGGGAAGGAAGGAGAGGGAGCGCAGGGGAGGGGGTGACCGGTGTGCGCCGGGGGTCGGCCAGGTGGGGCCCGCTGGCAGGGAGAGAGAGGGAGGGGCAGTGGTGTCGGTCGGCCGGCCTGTAGAAGGAAGGCCGGGGCCACGCGGGATCCGGCCTAGCAACGCTATAAAGCGCGTGAGGCGCTTTCCAAATAAAAAAAACATTCCCGATTTTTATTTTTATTTTTAAAACAGAAAGTAGAACAAAAAAAAGGCAAGTAAATAAAATCCTAAAATAGGGGTATTATATACCAAAATTTTCAGAAAAAAAATATCTACACAATTAACATTTTACCAAGGCAAAAATAAAAACTTTAAAAAATGTTTTTTTTCAGAAAATCCCTAAAAGCTTTATTTCCTTTTTGCAATTAATTTCTCAATATAAATTTTGGTTTTCTTGGCTCAAAATATTTCAAAAATCCCCCTGGTTTTGGAGGGTCATATTCCTCTTCTCTTTTTTGTTTGACAGAATATATTTCTCAGCATTTCTTGAGTGGAGAAAAAAAGATAGAATTGCAAATCAAAACCGAAAGAAATTCAAATGTCAGCTCCATTCAAATTCTTTACAGTTGAAGAAGTCATGTCATCTTCTCTCATTGATTTTAAATGGATGAATTTGAATTCACCGCAGAAGGGGAAAGTCATTTTATTCCCTCTCATCCAAAAGTTTTGAAAAGTTTCAGATTTCACTCATGCTTCAATCACTCAAGCAAACAAGCAAACAATCTAATAATTATTTTAAAATTCCAAAATTTGGGATGTTACACTTTTTTTTGGTGGGCATCTTTGCCCTCTTTTTGTAAATGGGCTTCGCTGGCCTCTTTTATTTCCTCACATGGGACAATGCTCCATCAATGATGATCATCACACTTACAACTCAAAACTTAGAGCAATGATGACTCTATATGGAATGCCTTCGGTAGTATACCGTGACAATGATCTAGCATGGCATAGACATCAATGGAAACATCATGCTAGCTATCTTTTGATCATGCAATGGCAATGTAGAAGCCGTGGCACATGTCATGGTGGTAGTTGCATGTCAATATATCTCGGTATGGCTTTGAAAACGCCATAGTAGGTAGGTATGGTGGCTGTTTTGAGGGAGGCTAATGTTGGGTTTTATGCACCGGCGAAAGTTGCACGACACTAAAGAAGATAGTGATGCTGGAAGGTGAAAGTGCATTTAAACCATGGACTCAACATTAGTCATTAAGAACTCATATACTTTTTGCAAAAGTTTTAGTAGTAATTGAAACAAAGCATTCAACGCATGCTCCTAGGGGAAGGGTTGGTAGGTATAAACCATCACGCGATCCCGACCGCTACACAAAGGATGACAACCAATAAACTAATCATGCTCAGACTTCATCACATAGCGGTTCACCATACGTGCATGCTACGGGAATCACTAACTTCAACACAAGTATTTCTAGATCCACAACACCTTACTAGTATAACTTCAATATTACCACAACCACAACTCAAAACTAATTGAGATGAATCAAACTTCTCTAATTACTCAATGCACATAAAGGTGGAAGTTTTCATATCCCTTTGGATAACTACACCTTTTGAGACTACTCTCATAGAATAGATCAACTACCACGCCACGCACTGCTGTGCTCCAAAAGATAGAAGTGAAACACATAGAGTAAAATCAACTAGCTCGAAAGATATAAATGAAACACATGTGAGCTAAATTGCCTAACCAAAGGATATAAGTGAAGCTCGACAAAATCACGGTGAGTGCATGTCTCTCTCTCTCTAGGTGTGCAGCAAGGAAGATTGTGACACAACAAAAATAAAAGAATCCTACGATACAAGATGCTCCAAGCAAAACACATAACATGTGGTGAATAAAAATATAGCCCCAAGTAACGTTACCAATGGATTGAAGACGAAAGAGGGGATGCCTTCCCGGGACATCCACAAGCTTAGGCTTTTTCGGCATCCTTGAATCAACTTGGGGTGCCTTGGGCATCCCCAAGCTTGACATCTTGCCACTCTTTATCTCTTTGTCCATAAGAACTTCACCCAAAACTTGAAAACTTCACAACACGAAACTTAAACAGAAACTCGTGATAACATTACTATAAGAAAGCAAACCACCACTTCCTTAGGTACTGTAGCAAACTTAAATTCTACTTATGTTGATGTAGGGTTACTGTATTTTCAATATTCCATGGCTAATACCCCCCGATACTATCCATAGTTTCATCAAAATAAGCAACCAACTCAAAAAAACAGAATCTGTTAACAGCAGACCAGTCTGTAGCCATCTGTATACTTCGTATACTTCTAGTACTAAAAAAAATCTGACAAATTATGACAGTCTGAAGAATTTGCACAGAAAATAGAAGCAAAAAGAATCAACTCAAAATCTCTCGCAGAAAAAAAAAAGAAAATTCATTTCGTGAGCAGAAAGTTTCTGTATTTTCCAGCATGATCAAACGATCATCCCCAAGACTAATCATAACGGTTTTACTTGGCACAAACGCAAAAGAAACACAAAAAACACAATCATAACATAATTATGAAAGTGTGGAAAACACAAGACAGAAAGAAAAAGGATAGATTCATTGGGTTGCCTCCCAACAAGCGCTATTGTTTAACGCCCTTAGCTAGGCATAAGGTGATGGAATCACGTATAGTCATCTTTGGTGCTCAAACCATAAGTAGCCATCATCATAGATTCATAAGGCAATCTTATTTTCTTTCTAGGAAAATGCTCCATGCCCTTCTTTAGAGGAAATTGAAATCTAATATTCCCTTCCTTCATATCGATGATAGCACCAATAGTCCTTAGGAAAGGTCTACCAAGAATAATGGGACATGAAGGATTGCAATCTATGTCAAGTACAATGAAATCCACGGGTACATAGTTCTTATTTGCAACAATAAGAACATCATTGATCCTTCCCATGGGTTTCTTGACAGTAGAATCTGCAAGATGCAAATTAAGAGAACACTCTTCAATCTCATGAAAACCAAGAATATCACATAAAGACTTTGGAATCGCGGAAACACTAGCACCCAAATCACACAAAGCATTGCATTCGTAGTTCTTGATTTTGATTCTCATAGTAGGTTCCCACTCATCATGAAGTTTTCTAGGTATAGAGACTTCTAATTCGAGTTTCTCTTCAAGAGATTTCATCATAGCATCTACGATATGTGCGGCAAAGGCTTTGCTTTAGCTATAAGCATGTGGAGAGTTTGCAATGGATTGCATCAAGTAAATGCATTCAAACAAGGAGCAACTATCATAATTGAATTCCTTGAAATCCAAAGTGGGAGTTTCATTACTACCCAATATTTTGATTTCTTCTACTCCACTCTCCACACCTTTAGCATCAAGATAGGTGGACTCCGAATCATTGGGGCGTTTTTCAACCAAAGTGGATTTATATCCAGCCCCTTCATCAAAAGGTTTGACACGCGAAAACAAAGATTCAAGAGGAGTCACACCAAGCACTTTAAGATCTTCGTGATTTGCATCACTAGAACGCACCCTTTTAAACCATTCATGCCTAGCGCGAATTTGGGCGGTTCTTTCTTTGCTCTCATTCATGGAGACACGCATAGCTTTTAAAGTTTCATCCAAGTTAACCTTGGGAGGAGCACATCTAACTTTCAAAGCATCAATATGACAAGACATCATATCAATGCTCTTAGCCAAATCGTCTATTTTTAGTAGTTTTTCCTCTATGAACGCATTGAAAATCTTTTGAGAGTTGATGAACTCTTTGATATTACTCTGTAAATCACGGGGTAATTTGTTATTATTTCCATAAGTGTTGTTGTAGGAATTTCCATAATTGTTAGAGGAGTTACTAGAAAAAGGCCTAGGAACATAGTTTCCTGGAAAAGCATTGTTGTTGCCAAAATTGTTCCTACCAACAAAATTAACGTCCAAACTAGTGTTGCTACTCTCAATCAAGGAAGATAGTGGCATGTCATTAGGATCTAAAGGAGCATTTCTACTAGCAACCAAATTCATCAACTCGTCCATCTTAGCACTAAGCGAGTTAATTTCTTCTATAGCGTGTACCTTTTTGCTAGCAGGTGACCTTTCAGTGTGCCACTGAGAGTAGTTGGTCATGATATTGTCTAGGAGTTTTGTAGCTTCTCCTAACGTGATTTCCATGAACGTTCCACCTCCAGCAGAGTCCAAGATATTGCGGGAAGCAAAATTCAAACCAGCGTAAAAGATTTCTATAATCATCCACAAACTCAAGCCATGAGCGGGACAATTTCTAATCATTAACTTCATCCTCTCCCAAGATTGTGCAACGTGTTCATGATCAAGTTGCTTGAAATTGATGATATCGTTACGGAGAGAGATAATCTTAGCCGGCGGAAAATACTTGGATATGTAAGCATCTTTGCACTTATTCCAAGAATCGATACTATTTTTAGGCAAAGAACAAAACCAAGTTTTTGCACGATTTCGCAAAGAGAACAGAAAAGGCTTCAATTTAACAACATCATTATCCACATCTTTCTTCTTTTGCATATCGCAAAGTTCAATGAAAGTATTAAGATGGGATGCGGCATCTTCACTAGGAAGGCCAGAAAATTGCTCTTTCATAACAAGATTCAGCAAGGCAGCGTTGATTTCATAAGATTCCACACTAGTGGCGGGAGAAATCGGAGTACTAATCAAATCATTATTATTAGTATTAGAGAAGTCACAAAGTTTGGTGTTTCCAGCCATGATAACTTCAACAAACAAACAAGAACACAAGCAAGCAAGAAAACTGGCAAAGGAAAACGACAAAAGGCAAATGAAAACGGCAAAGGAGAAAGGCAAATGAAAATGGCAAAAAGGAAAAAGAAAACGGAAGGGAGAAAGACAAATGGAAACGGCAAATGTGAAGTGGGGGAGAGGAAAACGAGAGGCAACTGGCAAAAAAGGTAAATGCAAGAGATGAGTTTGTGACACTTACTTGGATAGATCTTGACTTGATCTCTCCCCGGCAACGGCGCCTGAAATTGGCGTGTTGACGGGAGATTATTCTTGTCTTGATACTCCTCGGCAAGCGATCCTTGCCGGCAACGGCGCCAGAAATCCTTCTGCTGCTGGCTACGCCTCTAGGGATTTCCTTGGCGGGTATGCAAAGGATACCCCCACGGCCTTGGATCCTTGCGTTGGTGTTCCCTTGAAGAGGAAAGGGTGATGTAGCATAGCAGCGGTAAGTATTTCCCTCAGTTTGAGAACCAAGGAATCAATCTAGTAGGAGGATCGCGTCAAGTCACAAGTACGTGCAAAAACACAAAGAGCTTGCACCCAACGCTATGAAGGGGTTGTCTTGCAAAGTGAGAACTGAAAGCAAAAAGTAAACAAAGCGAAGTAAAAGTAAAAGCTGAGATGATAATTGTGAATAGACCCGGGGGCCGTAGTGTTCACTAGTGGCTTCTCTCATGAAAGCAAGTAGACGGTGGGTGTACGAATTACTGTAGAGCAATTGATAGAACCGCGCAAAGTCATGACGTTATATATGGCAATGATCATATCTATAGGCATCATGTCCAAAACAAGTAGACCGATACTTTCTGCATCTACTACTATTAGTCCGCACATCGACCGCTATCCAGCATGCATCTAGTGTATTAAGTCCAAAAGAACAGAGTAACGCCTTAAGCAAGATGACATGATGTAGATGGACAATCTCATATCTACAATAAAAGCCCATCTTGTTACCCTTGATGGCAACAACACGATGCGTGCCTTGTTGCCCCTTCTGTCACTGGGAAAGGTCACCACACGGTATGAACCCAAAACCAAGCACTTCTCCCATTGCAAGAATCATAGATCTAGTTGGCCAAACAAAACCCAAGACTCGGAGAGACTTACAAGAATATCAAATCATGCATATAAGAAATCAGCAAAGACTCAAATATATATCATAGATAATCTGATCACAAATCCACAATTCATCGGATCTCGACAAACACACCGCCAAAGAGGACTACATCGGATAGATCTCCATGAAGATCATGGAGAACTTTGTATTGAAGATCCAAGAGAGAGAAGAAGCCATCTAGCTACTAACTACGGACCCGTAGGTCTGAAGTAGACTACTCACGAGTCATTGGAGAGGCAATGATGTTGATGTAGAAGCCCTCCAGCTCCAAAGTGCCCTCCGGCAGGGCACCGGGAAGTGTCTCCAGATGAGATCTCGTGGAAACGGAAGCTTGCGACAACGGAAAAGTGGTTTCGTGGACGCCCTGATTTTTTCTGGGATTTTAGGGAATAAATAGGCCAAAGAGCCAGGGCAGGGGAGCTCGAGGGAGGCCACAAGCCTGGTGGCCGCCCCCTGGCTGCGGCAACAGGGCTTGTGGGCTCCCCGTGGGCTTCCTGCCTTGGCCCTCAAGTCCCCCGATCTTCTTCTGTTCTGGAAAAATTTATTTCGGGGATTTTATTCCATTTGGAGTCCGTTCCAAAATTAGATCTGAAGAGAGTCAAAAACACAGGAAAAACAGGAACTGACACTTGGCACTGAATTAATAAGTTCGTCCCAAAAAACATATAGAAGGTATATAAAACATCCAAAGTTGACAAGATAACAACATGAAACCATCAAAAATTATAGATACGTTTGAGACGTATCACTCGCGCTCATGTATTGCGTGATAGTTATAAAAAGTTTGAGAAAGTAAGAGTGCGAAAACAATTACTTGGCCAATTCCGGGGTTGTGCATGATTTACATTAGTTGTGTGAGGATGATGGAGCATAGCCAGACTATATGATTTTGTAGGGATAACTTTCTTTGGCCTTGTTATTTTGAAAGTTCATGATTACTTTGCTAGTTTGCTTGAAGTATTACTGTTTCATGTCAATATCAAACTATTGCTTTGAATCTTACGGATCTGAACATTCATGTCACGTGAAAGAAGTTGCTAAGGACAGCTATGCTAGGTAGCATTCCACATCAAAAATTCATTCTTTGTCACTTCCCAACTAGAGGACGAGCAGGAGTTAAGCTTGGGGATGCTTGATACGTCTCCAACGTATCTATAATTTTTGATGGTTTCATGCCATTATCTTGTGAAACTTTGGATGTTTTCCATGCCTTTTATTTATTTTTTGGGACTAACTTATTAACTCAGTGCCAAGTGCCAATTCCTGTTTTTTCCATGTTTTTGACCCCTTTCGGAGGAGATTTTGAAACGGAGTCCAAATGGCAGAAAATCCCCGAAAAGATTTTTTTTGGAACGGAAGAAGATCGGGGAACTTGGGAGCCTCATACGTCTCAAATGTATCTATAATTTTTGATGGTTTCACGTTGTTATCTTGTCAACTTCGGATGTTTTGTTTACCTTTTATATCTTTTTTGGGACTAACTTATTAACTCAGTGCCAAGTGCCAGTTCCTGTTTTTTCTGTGTTTTTGACACTTTTCAGATCTGATTTTGGAACGGAGTCCAAACGGAATAAAATCCCCGAAATGAATTTTTCCAGAACGGAAGAAGATCGGGAGGCTTGAGGGCCAAGAAAGTGGGCCCACGGGGAGGCCACAAGCCCTGTTGCCGTGGCCAGGGGGAGGCCGCGGCAACCAAGCTTGCGGCCCCCTGGCAATTCCCTACCCTAGGTCTTTGGCCTATAAATTCCCTAAAAATCCAGAAAAAATCAGGGCATCCACGAAAACACTTTTCCGCCGCCGCAAGCTTCCGTTTCCGCGAGATCTCATCTGGAGACCCTTCCTGGTGCCCTGTCGGAGGGGACTTTGGAGTTGGAGGGCTTCTTCATCAACATCATCACCCCTCCAATGACTCGTGAGTAGTTCACTTTAGACCTACGGGTCCGTAGTTAGTAGCTAGATGGCTTCTTCTCTCTCTTGGATCTTCAATACAAAGTTCTCCATGATCTTCATGGAGATCTATCCGATGTAATCCTCTTTGGCGGTGTGTTTGTCGAGATCCAATGAATTGTGGATTTGTGATCATATTATCTATGATATATATTTGAGCTTTTGCTGGTCTCTTATATGCATGATTTGATATCCTTGTAAGTCTCTCCGAGTCTTGGATTTTGTTTGGCCAACTAGATCTATGATTCTTGCAATGTGAGAAGTGCTTGGTTTTGGGTTCATACCGTGGGGTGACCTTTCCCAGTGACAGAAGGGGCAGCAAGGCACGCATCGTGTTGTTGCCATCAAGGGTAACAAGATGGGCTTTTATCGTAGATATGAGATTGTCCATCTACATGATGTCATCTTGCTTAAGGCGTTACTCTGTTCTTTTGGACTTAATACACTAGATGCATGCTGGATAGCGGTCGAGATGTGGAGTAATAGTAGTAGATGCAGAAAGTATCGGTCTACTTGTTTTGGACTTGATGCCTATAGATATAATCATTGCCATATATAACGTCACGACTTTGTGCGGTTCTATCAATTGCTCGACAGTAATTTATTCACCCACCGTCTACTTGCTTTCATGAGAGAAGCCACTAGTGAACACTACGGCCCCCGGGTCTATTCACACCAATCGTTTCCACTTTCGCTTTTATTTTGCTTTGTTTCTTTGTTGCTTTCAGTTCTCACTTGGCAAACAATCTATAAGGGATTGACAACCCCTTCATAGCGTTGGGTGCAAGCTCTTTGTGTTTGTGCAGGTACTTGTGATAATCCTTCACTGGATCGATACCTTGGTTCTCAAAACTGAGGGAAATACTTACCACCACTGTGCTACATCACCCTTTCCGCTTCGAGGGAACACCAACGCAAGGCTCCAAGGCCACGGGGGAATCCTTTGCATATTTGCCAAGGAAGTCCCTAAAGGCGTAGCCGTAGCAGAAGGATCCCTGGTGCCGTTGTTGAGGAGTATCAAGACAAGAATAATCTCCCATCTGCACGCTTGTTTCTGGCGCCGTTGGAAGGTATTTTGTTGCAGTAGCAGAGCCAAGGCAGGGGAGCCCCAGGGGCCCCACAAGCCCCCACCCCGCGGCCAGGGGGCCGCGCCATCCAGGCTTGTGGGCCTCCGGGAGGCCCCCTGACCTAGGTCTTTCGCCTATATAATCCCAAAAATTCCAGAAAAAATCAGGAGATCATCGAAAGTACTTTTCCGCCGCCGCAAGCTTCTGTCTCCGCAAGATCCCATCTGGGGCACGTCTTGGTGCCCTACCGGAGGGGGGATTCGGACACGGAGGGCTTCTTCATCAACACCATGACCTCTCTGATGATGCGTGAGTAGTTCACCATAGACCTACGGGTCCATAGCTAGTAACTAGATGGCTTCTTCTCTCTCTTGGATCTTCAATACAAAGGTCTCCATGATCTTCATGGAGATCTATCCGATGTAATCTTCTTTTGCGGTGTGTTTGTCGAGATCCGATGAATTCTGGATTTATGGTCAGATTATCTATGAATCTTATTTGAGTTTCTTCTGATCTCTGTTATGCATGATTTCATATCCTTGTAATTCTATTCGAGTTGTGGTTTTTTTTGGCCAGCTTGATCTATGATTCTTGCAATGGGACAAGTGCTTGGTTTTGGGTTCATACCGTGCGGTGACCTCACCCAGTGACAGAAGGGGTAGCAAGGCACGCATCGTGTCGTTGCCATCAAGGGTAAAAAGATGGGGTTTTCATCATTGGTTTGAAGATCCAAGATAGAGAAGAAGCCATCTAGTTACTAACTATGGACCCGTAGGTCTATGGTGAACTACTCACGCATCATCGGAGAGGTCATGGTGTTGAAGAAGAAGCCCTCCGTGTCCGAATCCCCCCCTCCGGCAGGGCACCAACACGTGCCCCAGATGGGATCTTGCAGAGACAGAAGCTTGCGGCGGCGGAAAAGTAATTTCGGTGATCTCCTGATTTTTTCTGGAATTTTTGGGATTATATAGGCGAAAGACCTAGGTCAGGGGACCTCCAGGGGGGCCACAAGCCTAGATGGTGTGGCCTCCCTGGCAGCGGGGTGGGGGCTTGTGGGGCCCCTGGGGCTCCCCTCCCTTGGCTCCCAAGTTCCCCGATCTTCTTCCGTTCCAAAAAAATCTTTTCAGGGATTTTCTTCCGTTTGGACTCAGTTTCAAAATCTCCTCTGAAAGGGGTCAAAAACATGGAAAAAACAGGAACTGGCACTTGGCACTGAGTTAATAAGTTAGTCCCAAAAAATAAATAAAAGGCATGCAAAAAATCCAAAGTTTGATAAGATAATGGCATGAAACCATCAAAAATTATAGATACGTTGGAGACGTATCAAGCATCCCCAAGCTTAACTCATGCTCGTCCTCGAGTAGGGAAGTGACAAACAATGAATTTTTGATGTGGAATGCTACCTAGCATAGTTGTCCTTTGCAACTTCTTTCACGTGAAATGAATGTTCAGATCCGTAAGATTCAAAACAATAGTTTGCTATTGACATGAAAACAGTAATACTTCAAGCAAACTAGCAAAGTAATCATGAACTTTCAAAATAACAAGGCCAAAGAAAGTTATCCCTACAAAATCATATAGTCTGGCTATGCTCCATCATCCTCACACAACTAATGTAAATCATGCACAAGAACGGCATTGGCCAAGTAATTGTTTTCCACTCTTACTTTCTCAAACTTTTTATAACTATGACGCAATACATGAGCGCGAGCCATGGATATAGCACTATAGGTGGAATAGAATGTGGTGGTGGTTGTGAGACAAAAAAGGAGGAGATGGTCACACTGACTCGGCGTATCAATAGGCTGTGGAGATGCCCATTAATAGATATCGATGTGAATGAGTAGGGATTGCCATACAAAAGATGAACTGGAGCTATAAGTATGTGAAAGCTCAAAAGGAAAGCTAGTGGGTGTGCATCCAACTTGCTTGCTCACGAAGAGCTAGGGCAATTTTGAGGAAGATCATCATTGGAATATACAAGCAAAGTTATATAATGAAGAGTCCCACTAGCATATGGTAGTGACAAAGCAAGAAGCTCTCAATCATGAAGAACATGGTGCTATCATGAAGCACAAGTGTGGAAAAAGATAGTAGCATTGTCCCTTCTCTCTTTTTCACTCTTTTCTTTTTTTCATTTGGGCTCTTAGGCCTCTCTCTTTTTCTCTTTTCTCTTTTTTTTGTTTTTGGGCTCTTTGGCCTCTTTATTTATTTATTTATTTCCTCACATGGGACAATGCTCTAATAATGATGATCATCACACTTTTATTTATTCACAGCTCAAATATCACAATGATGATGACTCCATAGGAAATGCCTCCGGCAATGTACCGGGATGTCCAACGATCTAGCATGGCGTATGATGTTGAAAACATCTCGCTAGCTATCTTACGATCATGCAAAGCAATATGAGAGTGACGCCACAAGTCATGAGATGGAACGGTGGTAGTTGCATGGCAATATATCTCGGAATGGCTATGAAAATGCCATAGTAGGTAGGTATGGTGGCAGTTTTGAGGAAGGAATTTGGTGGGTTTGTGCACCGGCGAGAATTGCGCGGCACTAGAGAGGCTAGAAATGGTGGAAGGTGAAAGTGCATCTATACCATGGACTCACATTAGTCATGAAGAACTCACATACTTGTAGCGAATGTTTTTATTAGTAATCGAAACAAAGTGTTAAACGCATACTTCAAGGGGAAGGGTTGGTAGGTGTAAACCATCGCGCGATCCCGACCTCAACACAAAGGATGACAATCAATAGATCAGTTATGCTCCGACTTCCTAACATAGCGGTTCACCATACGTGCATGCTACGGGAATCACTCACTCCAACACAAGTATCTCTAGATTCACAACACCCTACTAACATAACTCTTAATATTACCGAATCCATGTCTCAAAACTAATTGAGAGGAAAGGAAACTTCTCTTTCTACTCAATGCACATGAAGATAGAGGTTTTTGCATCCTCTTTGGGTACCTAGCACAATTGGGACTACTTTCATAGCATAAGCCAACTACCAAATCACGCACCGCCGTGCTCTAAAGATATAAGTGAAGCACAAGAGCAAAAGTATCTAGCTCAAAAGATATAAGTGAAGAACTAGAGCAAAAGTATCTAGCTCAAAAGATATAAGTGAAGCACTATGAGCATTCTAGCAAAATCATGATGAGTGCATGTCTGTCTCTCTCAAAAAGGTGTGCAGCAAGGATGATTGTGACACAAGAAAAATAAAAGACTCCTATGATACAAGACGCAACAAGCAAAACACATATCATGTGGTGAATAAAAATATAGCTCCAAGTAATGTTACCGATGGATGGAAGACGAAAGAGGGGATGCCTTCCCGGGGCATCCCCAAGCTTAGGCTTTTTGGTGTCCTTGAATTTGTCTTGGAATGCCTTGGGCATACCCAAGCTTGATCTCTTTCCACTCTTATCCCATCATCCATGAGAACATCACCCAAAACTTGAAAACTTCACAACACAAAACTTAAACAAAAACTTGTGATAACATTAGTACAAGAAAACAAACTAACACTTCTTTTGGTACTGTTGCAAACTTGAATTCTATATATATTGATGATGGGCTCCTGTATTCTCACTTTCCCAAGGCTAGTACCCCCTGATACTAACCATAGTTTCATCAAAACAAGCAGCCAACTCAACAAAAAACAGAATCCGTCAAAAACAGACCAGTCTGTAGCAATCTGTATACTTAATATACTTGTGGTACCTCAAAAAATCTGAAAACTTACGACGGCCTGGGAAAAAAGCTTATCAATCATAAGCAAAAAGAATCAACTCAAAAGCTATTTCTTAATAAAAATGCAAAATCATCTCGTGAGAAGAAAGTTTCTGACGTTTTCCAGCAGGATCAAACAACCATTACCAAGACTAGTCATAAAGGCTTTGCTTGGCTCAAACACAAAAATAAACACACAAAAACACAATCACAACAGAATTATGAAAGTGTGGACGCAGAAAAACAAAAAGAAAAAGATAAATTCATTCGGTTGCCTCCCAACAAGCGCTATAGTTTAACGCCCTTAGCTAGGCATTGATAATTCAATGATGCTCACACAAAAGACAAGAACTGAAGCACAACGAGAGCATCATAAAGCATTGTGAAAATCACATATAAGTCTAACATACTTCCTGTGCATAGGCATTTTATAGGGAAACAAATTGGCAAGACAACCAATAGTTACCAAATGCAAGGAAGAAGAAAGAGACAATAGCAATCTCAACATAACGAGAGGTAATTTGGTAACATGAAAGTTTCTACCACAATATTTTCCTCTCTCATAGAAATTACATGTGGGATCATATTCAAATTCAACAATATAGCTATCACAAAGGATATTCTTTTCGTGATCCACATGCATGCAAAGTTGACGCTCTTCAAAAATATTGGGATTATCATCAACTAAAGTCATGACTTCTCCAAACCCACTTTCAATATTATTGCCACAAGTAGTGGACAAAGCAAAACTAGCATCCCCAAGCTTAGGGTTTTGCATATTTTTAGCATGATTTTCATTAATAGAATTTATAATGAAACCATTGCAATCATGCTTTTCATCCAAGGAGCCCTCGTGAATCACTTCATAAATTTCTTCCTCACGATTTTCAAATTCACGCATCTCAAGCAAAACTTCATAAAGATAATCTAGTGCACAAAACTCACTAGCAATTGGTTCCACATAAGTGGATCTCTTAAAGAGATTAGCAAGTGGGTGAGGATCCATATCACTAGATTTTAAGCAAGCAAAGATGCAAGCATATTGAGGGCACATAGCACACAAGCAAAGGAAAGGCAAGCGAAAGAAAAGGGCGAAAGAAAAGGCAAACAAAAAAGGCAAATTGGTGAAGTGGGGGAGAGGAAAACGAGAGGCAACTGGCAAACAAAGTAAATGCAAGAGATGAGTTTGCGACACCTACTTGGATGAGTTCTTGACTTGATCTTCCTCCCCGGCAACGGCGCCAGAAATTCTTCTGCTGCGGCAACAAAAGTCCTTCCGTGGCGCGTAGGAATTCTTCTTATTACTTCTCTGGTTTGCGTTAGTTTTTCCCTTGAAGAGGAAAGGGTGATGCAGCACAGGAGCAGTAAGTATTTCCCTCAGTTTGAGAACCAAGGTATCGATCCAGAAGGAGGGCCTCGTCAAGTCCAAAGTACCTCCGCAAACACAAACAAGCTTGCACCCAACGCTTCAAAGGGGTTGTCAATCCCTTCAAGATTGTTTGCAAAGTGAGATCTGAAGGCGGAAAGTGCAACGAAGTACAAAGTGTAAGGCTGAAAATAAGGTGTGGAGTATACCCTGGGGGCCATAGTTTTCACTAGAGGCTTCTCTCAAAATAGCAAGTATTACGATGGGTGAACAAATTACTATCGAGCAATTGATAGAACCGCGCAAATTCATGAAGATATCTAAGGCAGTGATCATACATATAGGCATCACGTCCGAGACAAGTAGACCGATACTTTATGCATCTACTACTATTACTCCACACATCGACCGCTATCCAGCATGCATCTAGTGTATTGAGTTCATGATGAACAGAGTAACGCTGTAAGCAAGATGACATGATGTAGAGGGATAATCTCAAACCAATGATGAAAACCCCATCTTTTTACCCTTGATGGCAACAACATGATGCGTGCCTCGCTACCCCTTCTGTCACTGGGTGAGGTCACCGCACGGTATGAATTCAAAACCAAGCACTTCACCCATTGCAAGAATCATAGATCTAGTTGGCCAGACAAAACCCACAACTCGAAGAGAATTACAAGGATATGACATCATGCATAAGAGAGATCAGAAGAAACTCAAATAAGATTCATAGATAATCTGATCATAAATCCACAATTCATCGGATCTTGACAAACACACCGCAAAAGAATATTACATCGGATAGATCCCCATGAAGATCATGGAGAAGTTTGTATTGACGATCCAAGAGAGAGAAGAAGCCATCTAGTTACTAGCTATGGACCCGTAGGTCTATGGTGAACTACTCACGCATCATCGGAGAGGTCATGGTGTTGATGAAGAAGCCCTCCATGTCCGAATCCCGCCTCCAGCAGGGCACCAGAAAGTGCCCCGGATGGGATATTGCGGAGACAGAAGCTTGCGGCGGTGGAAAAGTACTTTCGATGATCTCCTGATTTTTTTCTGGAATTTTTGGGATTATATAGGCGAAAGACCTAGGTGAGGGGACCTCCAGGGGGCCCACAAGCCTGGATGGCGCGCCCCCTGGCCGCGGGGTGGGGGCTTGTGGGGCCCCTAGAGCTCCCCTGCCTTGGCTCCCAAGTTCCCCGATCTTCTTCCGTTCCAAAAACAATCTTTTCGGGAATTTTCTTTCATTTGGACTCCGTTTCAAAAGATGGAAAAACAGGAACTAGCACTTGGCACTGAGTTAATAAGTTAGCCCCAAAAAATAAATAAAAGGCATGCAAAACATCCAAAGTTTGACAAGATAATAGCATGAAACCATAAAAAATTATAGATACGTTGGAGACGTATCAGGAACTTCTTCGGCCCGATATTTTTTATAATTCCCAAAAAAATCCACGTTGATTTTCATGGCTTTTGGTGTTGCGCAGAATAGGCATCTCAAACTTGCTCCTTTTTCAGGCTAGAATTCCAGCTGCCGGCATTCTCCTTCTCCATGTAAACCTTGCAAAATAAGAGAGAAAAGGCATAAGTATTATACCGTGAAGTGAAATAACAGCCCAAAAAGCGATAAATATCAACATGAAAGCATGATGCAAAATGGACGTATCAACTCCCCCAAGCGAAAGCCGAGATCAATAAATATGCCCACATATTTAGAGAGAGAGGTGGCGACAAAACAAGATACAAACATGCAGGCATCATGATCATGATCAGAACAGCAATATCAGCATATAATCTCTCATGCTAAAGTGACAATTCCTTCACAAAGTAAAGCATGGATCAAGAACCTTACCGAGAATTAACAACCGATAGCCTTTAGTCATTGAAGCAATTGCAATTTATCACAACATCAGAAAGAGTCAAATAAGAGCTTGTAAAGCAAATCCACATACTCAATCATCCTTTCGTTCTCTACAATTGCTACAACTCACGTGGCACTCATGAGATCAAAGTTTCAGCTGGACACGGAGAAAGATAGGGGCTTATAGTTTCGCCTCCCAACCATTTACCTCAAGGGTAATGGCAACAATAATAATTCATGAATACTTTCTTCCAAGTTGACATATGAATATAGATCTTTCCCAAGCATATTCCGTTAGCCAAGATAACGGCGAAATAAGGAATTGGTGAAGATCACCATGACTCTTTCACGGGCAAAAAGTAAAGGTACAAGATAGGCCCTTCGCAGAGGGAAGCCGAGGTTGTCATGCACTTTTGAGGTTTTGATGTGTGTCCTCTTAGTGCGGAGGAACGTCACTTTATATTGCCTCCTGTGATAAAGAACTTTATTATGCAGTCTGTCACTTTTATGTGTTCCTCATCACATGTTCGGACAAAGGTTATTTTCCACACACTAATAGATCATACATATTAGGGAGCAATTTTTATTGCATGCACCGATGACAACTTACTTGAGGGATCTTATTCAATCCATAGGTAGGTATGGTGGACTCTCATGGCAAAACTGGGTTGAAGGTTTGTGGATGCACAAGCTCTACTTGGTGCGGGAGTTTTGGCTAATATGAGGTGGAAGAAATCGTCACATGCTAAGGGATCTCTAGTCATATAACATTGTTCGGAACCAAGCAAACACAATTCATTATGTTGTCTTCCTTGTCCAACATCTACCTCTAAGCATGCAATAGTTTAGTGAGTGTTCACAATCATAGATGGTGTCCAAGATGATATATTTATATGTGAACCTCTCCTTCTTTATCACTTCCTATTAATTGCAACAATGACCAAGGTCTACGTTTGTCTACCCTCAACAAGTTTCAATCATCATTCTTTTTATATGTGAAGCCATCACTTCCCATAAGATCATTACATGATCTTTCATGCTTTTGTTCTTTTCTCACTCTTTTGATCATGGCAAGAGTCAAAGCCCTCAACTAAGACACTCTTTATTATATGGCTCACGAGCTCGAATACATCGGGGGTCACACAAAGCAAAACTCAAGCCTAAAACACTAAGACCTTTAATCTACTAGATAAAGAGAAAACTGAAAAGGAACAAACTAAAACAAAGGTAAAGGCAAAATATGTGATGGTGATACGATACCGGGGCAACTCCCCCAAGCTTGGCACAAGCCAAGGGGATTGCCCATACCCATGCTCAGTTGTCTTCCTTTGGAGGTGATGGTGGTGGAGTTGTTTTGTCCTTTGATTCCAAGAGGGCCATCAATCTTTGATTTATACCTTGGAGATCTGTGATATGTTTCTCCAGCAAAACAACTTCACGAGCGAGATAAGTATTGCGAGCACGAGTTGTTTCACAAAACCTCAAGAGTTCAATCAAGGATGGAGACAGTAGGTGGAGGTAGGGTTGGAGGAAATCCACTTCTTCAACTTCTTCCTTGTTGAACACAGATTGTACTTCATCCCACGCCTGATTCTTCCCCTTAGTTTTGCCCTTGGTTTCTTTAGGTAGCCTTTCCCTGGCCTCCATTCTTTTTAGATCAGCATTTACTTCTCCATAGACTTGAGGGAGATTGTTCTCCCCCACAGATTCCCACGACGACATCTTGCTCTAAATCTGCGGCACAAAACAGGCTCGACACGAAAACAGAGGAAATTTGCGTGATACGAGGGTCAGACCTTTCGGGAGAATATATAATGATTTTTTTCCGACCAGAAGGAGTACTCCGCAAGAAAATGGAGTCCGGGAGGCACACGAGGTGGCCACAAGCCCCCCAGGCGCGGCCAGGGGGGTGGACCGCGCTTGGCAGGCTTGTGGCCCGCGCTTTCCGGACAACTTCCATTTTTCTGTTTTTCTAAATATTCCAAAACGGAGAAAAATTCCTACTGGAAAAGTTTTGGAGTCTGTTTACTTACCGAAACACATACCTCTTCGTTTTCGGAGTCTAAAACAGGCTGATAAATATCCCTTAGGTATTCCTCCGGAGTTATGGTATTGATAATATTGCTCTCAACATTTATGGGAGTACCTGAGATATAATGCTTGATTCTCTACGCATTTACCACTCTCGGTCAATTACCTTCCGTGTTGTTGATCTTGATAGCACCGGAACGATATACTTCCTCAACAATATAGGGACCTTCCCATTTAGGGAGAAGCTTGCCTTTAAAAAATCTTAAACGAGAATTATATAGCAAGACATAATCACCTACATTGAACTCATGCTTTTGTATCCTTTTATCATGCCACCTCTTAACCTTTTCTTTGAACAACTTGGCATTCTCATATGCCTGAGTTCTCCATTCATAAAGCGAGCTAATATCAAATAACCTCTTCTCACCAGCAAGTTTGAAATCAAAGTTGAGCTCTTTGATTGCCCAATAAGCTTTATGCTCTAGCTCAAGAGGTAAATGACATGCTTTACCGTACACCATTTTGTACGGAGACATGCCCATGGGATTCTTATAGGCAGTTCTATAAGCCCATAGTGCATCATCGAGCTTCTTAGACCAATTCTTTCTAGACCTGTTGACAGTCTTTTGCAGAATTAGTTTAATCTCTCTATTGCTTAGCTCTACTTGACCACTAGACTAACGGTGATAGGGAGACGCAATTCTACGGTTGACATCGTATTTAGCAAGCATTTTACGGAAAGCACCATGAATGAAATGTGAACCACCGTCGGTCATTAGATATCTAGGGACTCCAAATCTAGGGAAATAACTTCTTTAAGCATCCTGATAGAGGTGTTGTGATCAGCACTACTAGTGGGGATAGCTTCTACCCACTTAGTGACGTAATCAACAGCAACTAGGATATGAGTATACCCGTTGGATTTTGGAAAAGGTCCCATATAATCAAAGCCCCAAACATCAAATGGTTCAATGACAAGTGAATAGTTCATAGGCATTTCCTGACGTTTACCGATATTACCTATTCTTTGACATTCGTCACAAGATAAGACAAACTTACGGGCATCCTTGAAGAGAGTGGGCCAATAGAAACCTGATTGCAATATCTTGTGTGCAGTTCTATCTCCAGCATGGTGTCCTCCGTAGGCCTAGAGTGACACTTCTGTAGGATCTGTCCATGTTCATGTTCAGGTACACAACATCTAATAACACCATATACTCCTTCCTTATAAAGGTGAGGATCATCCCAAAAGTAATGTCTCAAGTCAAAGAAGAATTTCTTCTTTTGCTGGTATGTGAAACTAGGTGGTATATATTTGGCAACGATATAGTTTGCATAATCAGCATACCACCGTGCACTACGTGAAGCATTGATGACATTCAATTGCTCATCAGGAAAGCTATCATCAATAGGTTGTGGGTCATCAAGAACGTTCTCCAACCTAGACAAGTTATCTGCTACAGGGTTATCAGCACCCTTCCTGTCGACAACGTGCAAATCAAATTCTTGTAGCAAGAGAACCCATCTGATAAGTCTAGGTTTAGCGTCTTTATTCTCCATGAGGTACTTAATAGCAGCGTGATCAGTGTGAATAGTGACTTTGGAATCAACTATGTAAGACCTGAACTTTTCACATGCAAACACGACTGCTACAAATTCCTTTTCCGTAGTAGCATAGTTTCTTTGGGCACTGTCTAGAGTTTTACTAGCATAGTGAATAACATTCAAATTCTTATCAACTCTTTGCCCTAGGACAGCACCAACAACATAATCACTAGCATCACACATGATTTCAAAAGGTAAGTTCCAACCAGGTGGTTGAACAATAGGTACAGTTTTCAAAGCCTTCTTAAGTATTTCGAAGGCTTCCTCACAATCATCGTGAAAGACAAAAGGAATATCCTTTTGCAAGAGATGGGTAAGAGGCCTAGAAATCTTAGAGAAGTCATTAATGAACCTCATATAGAAACCAGCATGACCAAGGAAACTTCTTATACCTTTGATATTTGTGGGGTATGGCATTTTCTCGATTGCATCAACCTTAGCCTTATGGACTTCAATACCTCTTTCAGAAATTTTATGTCCTCAGATGATGCCTTCATTAACCATAAAGTGGCACTTCTCCCAATTCAAGACAAGATTGGTGTCTTTACATCTCTGCAAGACCCGATCAAGGTTGCTGAGGCAATCATCAAAACAAGACCCGTAGACGGAGAAGTCATCCATGAAAACCTCAACAATCTTTTCACAAAAGTCAAAGAATATAGCCATCATGCATCTTTGAAAGGTGGCAGGTGCATTACATAAGCCAAAAGGCATACGTCTATAAGCAAAGGTACCGAAAGGACAGGTGAAAGTGGTTTTCTCCTGATCAGATTGTGCAACTGGTATTTGGGAGAGAACCAGAATAACCGTCTAGAAAGCAGAAGTGTGTGTGTTTAGACAGTCTTTCTAGCATTTGGTCGATAAAAGGCAAAGGGTAATGATCTTTCCTAGTGGCCTTATCCAATTTCCTAAAATCGATCACCATCCTATAGCCAGTAATAATCCTCTGTGGGATCAATTCATCCTTATCATTAGGGACAACGGTAATACCTCCCTTCTTAGGGACACAATGCACCGGACTTACCCAATCACTATGAGCAACGAGATAGATAATACCTGCTTCCAGGAGCTTTAGTATTTCTTTTCTTACTACCTCTTTCATCTTAGGATTTAATCTCCTTTGATGATCAGCAACTGGTTTGGAATCAGGATCGGTTTTAATCTTGTGCTGGCATAGAGTGGGACTAATGCCCTTAAGTTCATCAAGAGTATATCCAATAGCAGCACGGTGCTTCCTCAGAGTTTTTAGTAACTTCTTTTCTTCATGCTCTAAGAGGCTAGCACTAATTATGACAGGATATATCTCTTTTTCATCAAGATAAGCGTACTTAAGAGTATCAGGCAACTGTTTAAGCTCGAACACAGGATCACCTTTTGGTGGGGGTGGATCCCCAAGCAAGTTATTCTTAAGGATAGGATATTGTTCTAAGACAACTCTATCTATCTCATCCCTTTCATCCATATGCATATCATTTTCGTGCTCAAGCAAGTATTGCTCTAAGGGATTAGTAGGAGGCACGGCAATAGATGCTAAGTCAATAGTTTCATCCTCACTAGGCAACTCTTTTTCATGAGGTTGTCTACCAAACTTGGAGAAATTGAACTCATGTGACACACCTTCAAAACCAACAGTGACAGTTTGCTTCTCACAGTCATTATGAGCATTGACAGTATTGAGAAAAGGTCTGCCAAATATGATGGGAAAAAAGTTATCTTGTGCGGTAGCAAGAACGAGGAAATCAGCAGGATACTTCGTTTTACCACACAAGACTTCAACATCCCTAACAATTCCCACACGGCAGATAGTATCTCTATTGGCAAGCTGAATAGTGACATCAATAGGTTCTATCTCGACAGGTGCAATCTCGTCTTTGATTTCATCATATAAGGATTGAGGTATTGCACTAACACTAGCACCCACGTCACATAAACCATGATAAACATGATCTCCTATCTTAAGAGAAACAACAGGCGTGCCACCAACAGGCCTATGTTTGTCTCTAGCGTGTGGTTTAGCAATTCTAGCAGCACCTTCACAGAAGTGAATATTATGGCCATCAACATTGTCGGACAGGAGATCTTTGATAATAGCAATGCTAGGTTCAACTCTAATTTGCTCAGGGGTGTAGGTGTTTTGATGTAGCCTCTACGTATCATCGTTGAAGCTTTAGAATGATCCTTTATCCTAACAGGGAAAGGTGGTTTCTCAATGTAAGCACTGGGAACAATAGTATCATTATAGGCAATGACTTTCTCTTCAACTCGATTGGGTTTAACTACATTGACTTCTATGGGAGGATGATATTTAAACCACTTCTCTTTGGGGAGATCAATATGAGCAGCATATGATTCACACAATGAAGCTACTATCTCAGAGTCAAGTCCATACTTAGCGCTAAAATAACCAAAGGTATTTGTTTCAGCAAAGGATTTAACGTAATCAAACTTGAAATTCATACCTGACTCCTTACCTTCATCAAGCTCCCAATCTTCAGAGTTGCGTTTAATTCTCTCCAATAAATTCCATCTAAAGTCAATACCTCTCTTCATAAAAGAACCGGTACAAGAAGTGTCAAGCATGGTGCGATCATCATGAGAAAGTCAGGCATAGAAGTTCTGAATGATAATTCTCTCGAGAGCGCATGGTTGGGGCACGAATATAACATTGATTTAAGCCTCCCCCAAGCTTGAGCGAGGCCAAAAATTATAAATATAATTCCGATCACGATGTACTAAATGCATAGGATAAAACTTTTGATGAAATTCCAATTTCAACCGATTGTAGTTCCATGATCCAGTATCATCGCATAGCCTATACCATGTCAATGCCTTGTCCCTCAAAGATAAGGGAAAGACCTTCTTATTGACCTCATCCTCGGGCAAACCTGCAAGCTTAAAAAAACCACAAACTTTATCTACATAGATTAGATGCAAGTCTGGATGTGATGTTCCATCTCGTGTAAAAGGATTAGCCAGCAGTTTCTCAAGCATACCCGAAGGAAATTCAAAGCAAATATTTTCAGTAGGTGCAGCAGGTTGAGGAGAAACTCTTTGTGCTTCCGTTCGAGGTGAAGATTCCCCGAACAAGCCCCTCAAAGGATTAGTTTCCATAGTGACAAGTGACAATAAATTTCAGCACACTATATGAATGTTTCCTTACCAAATTTCACTTACCAAAGGCGCTTCACTCCCCGGCAACGGTGCCAGAAAAGAGTCTTGATGACCCACAAGTATAAGGGATCTATCATAGTCCTTTCGATAAGTAAGAGTGTCGAACGCAACGAGGAGTAAAAGGATCTGACAAGTGGTTTTCAGCAAGGTAATATCTGCAAGCACTGAAATTATCGGTAACGGGTAGCTGTGTGATGAGATGATTCGTAGCAAGCAACAAGTAACAAAAGTAACAACGGTGCAGCAAAGTGGCCCAATCTCTTTTGTACCAAGGGACAAGCCTGGACAAAGTCTTATAGGAGGTAAAACGCTCCCGAGGACACATGGGAATTTCTATCAAGCTAGTTTTCATCATGTTCATATGATTCGCGTTCGTTACTTTGATAGTTTGATATGTGGGTGGTCCGGTGCTTGGGTATTGCCCTTACTTGGAAAAGCATCCCACTTATGATTAACCCCTCTTGCAAGCATCCGCAACTACGAAAGAAGAATTAAGACAAAGTCTAACCATAGCATTAAACTAGTGGATCCAAATCAGCCCCTTACGAAGCAACACATAAACTAGGGTTTAAGCTTCTGTCACTCTAGCAACCCATCATCTACTTACTACTTCCTAACGCCTTCCTCTAGGCCAAAATAATGGTCAAGTGTTATGTAGTCGACGTTCACATAACACCACTAGAGGAAAAACAACATACAACACATCAAAATATCGAACGAATACCAAATTCACATGACTACTTATAGCATGACTTATCCCATGTCCTCAGGAACAAAAGTAACTACTCACAAAGCATAATCATATTCATGACCAGAGAGGTAATGAGTAGCATCAAAGATCTGAACATAAACTCTTCCACCAAGTAATCCAACTAGCATCAACTACAAAGAGTAATCAACACTACTAGCAACCTTACAAGTACCAATCAGAGTCGCGAGATGAAGATTGGTTACAAGAGATGAACTAGGGTTTGGAGATGAGATGGTGCTGATGAAGATGTTAATGGTGATGAGTCCCCTCCGATGAGAGGGGTGTTGGTGATGACGATGGAGACGATTTCCCCCTCCAGGAGGGAAGTTTCCCCGGCAGGATCGTCCTGCCGGAGCTCTAGATTGGTTCAGCTCAAGTTCCGCCTCGTGGCGGCGGCGAATCCTCCGAAAAGCCTCCTCGTGATTTTTTCCAGACCGAAACCCTTCTTGTAGCAAAAGGGGGGAGCCAGTGGGCCAGTAGGGAGCTCACAAACCCCCTAGGCGCGGCCAGGTGGGCCGCGCCTAGCAGGCTTGTGGCCTCCTGCTGGCACCCCTCCGGCACTTCTTCGGCCCATTGTTTTCTATAAATCCCAAAAAAATCCATGTTTATTTTCACGGCTTTTGGAGTTGCGCAGAATAGGCATCTGAAACTTGCTCCTTTTTCAGGCCAGAATTCCAGCTGCTGGCATTCTCCCTCTCCATGTAAACCTTGCAAAATAAGAGAGAAAAGGCATAAGTATTGTACCGTGAAGTGAAATAACAGCCCAAAAAGCGATAAATATCAACATGAAAGCATGATGCAAAATGGACGTATCAGATAGCTCATGAGTAATAGCAAGTTCATCAATATAGTCATCAAGACCAGTGTTTTTGAACTCAGTCCCATTGTCACTCCTGACGTGCTTGATCTCAACACCGAAGTTCATCGAGGCCCTTGATGAAAATCGTTTGAGGACTTCCTGCACTTCAGTTTTGTAATAGATAATATGCACCCAAGTGTAACGTGAATAATCATCAACAATGACAAAGCCATATAGAGAAGCTGCATTTCTTAGAGCCGAAAAGAGGTCCATGTGAAGCAATTCAAAGGGACGAGTAGTGTTCATGATAGTTCGAGGGGTGCTTGGATCTGGTCATCTTTCCAAACTCACAAGCCCCACACAGATGATCCTTGAGGAATTTGACACCTTCGATGCCTATGACATGCCTCTTCTTCGCAAGTGTGTGCAGATTCCTCATACCTGCATGACCAAGTCGTCGATGCCACAGGCAGCACTCTGAGGACTTTGCAAGTAGACACGTGGCCGGCTGTGGACTGATGTCTATGCACGCTTCTATTCTTGTAGACTGTGTTGGGCCTCCAAGCGCAGAGGTTTGTAGGACAGCAGCAATTTCCCTCAAGTGGATGACCTAAGTTTTATCGAACTCAGGGAAGTAGAGGTTGAAGATGGTCTCTCTCAAGCAACCCTGCAATTAAGATACAAGAAGTCTCTTGTGTCCCCAACACACCTAATACAATTGTCAATTGTATAGGTGCACTAGTTCGGCGAAGAGATGTTAAAAGACAAGTGATATGGATGGTAAAACAAGGTATTATAAATCTGAAATAAAAATGGCAGCAAGGTAGCAAGTGACAAAAGTGAGCATAAATGGTGTAACAATGGTGACAAACAAGGCCTAGGCTTCATACTTTCACCAGTGGCAACTCCCAGCAACATTAACATAGTCTAATCACATGATATTTCCACTAAAACATGCAATGGTGACGTACTCGGAGGTCATTCCTCTGTGATCAAGAGAGGACGATAATTATGTAGGGCTACAAAAGCACACCTCAGATTTCGTAGTTCTCATCTATGGATTTCCCAATGTCACCGCGGCCATCCACAGAGAGTACCACAATCACCACAACGTATCTCAAGAATAGTCAAAGACAAGCACCAAGAGACTCTCAATCTTCAATCCATTCACAAAAGAGGAAATCACTCATGAAAATGTTCTTCTAATCCATATCTAATAGACCGTTGTCACCATGGTCTCAGGGATTATACTAGATAAGATCAGGTGAGTACATAATTCCAATACATAGAAGAAGGGGAACATCATGGGATCATCCTAGATTAACATAGCCTATGATCACAATCAAGATCACATCATGGGAGAGAGAATTAACCACATAGCTATTGTAGAAGACCTCAGCCCCGAGGAGGAACTACTCCCGCTTCATGGAGGGAGGAAGCAACGTTGATGGAGATGAATCCGGGGGCACTTCCCCGTCCCGGCAGGGTGCTGGCATAGGAATTCTGGTCCCCCGAAACTTGTTGGCGATGATGGCGGAGATCGGAATTGCTTCTGGAGAAAAGGATTCGGTAATCAGCGTTTCCTCCAAGGGGGTAAAAATAGGAGCCAAGGTAGGGCACCGGAGGAGGTGGGCCCCACCCAGGCGACCATTGGTGCAGCCAGGGGGTAGGCCGCGCAGGGAGGCCACCTGAGCAGGCCCTGGCTCCCCTCTGGCCCATCTTCGTGCTTCGTGAAGCTTCTGTCACGCTAATTTTTATATATTTTTCTCGGGATTTTGCGACTCTGTAAATTGGAGTAAAATTCTATGCAAAAAAGAGATCAGCACACAAAAACTAGCACTGGGTGCACTGAGTTATTAAGTTAGTCCAAATATGTGTAAAAAGGTATGAAAGTGTAGCAAAAAATATAACAATGTCACCCAAAAGATCATGGAACAAGCAGAAATTATAGATACGTTTGGGACGTATCATGGGCCCGTAGAGAAATCAACAATGTACAAGTCTCCTCTCCTAAAGCGTTCGAAGACTTCGGATTTGTCAGATTCCATGATGACTACGCATCGGTATTTGCCAAAGATAACAATCATATCAAGATCACAAAGCATTGAGCCAGACATAAGGTTAAACCCAATGGATTCAACAAGCACGACTTTGTCCATGTGGCGATCCTTAGATATAGCCACCTTACCAAGACCCAATACCTTGTTGTTTTCCTTTGTGTGCGTAGGTGATATGCTTCAGTGGTGATGGAGTCAATGGAATGTTAATCAATAAGATTTTGTCACCAGTCATGTGGTCTGTACATCCATTCTCTAGAAACCACTCTGTGGTTTTGGGTCGTCATCCTCCAGATGAATTAGTACTCCTTACCATCTCATATACTTCAGAGTGAAGAATATGATATCAAATTCATTAGACTTGAATTTCATCACATAGTATAACGTTGTGACAATATGAGGACGTGTGAAATGATAACATTTCATCATGATTAGCTTGCATCCTTTCAAGCATTTCCTCAAGTCTCCAGCAAATTCTTCAGATGATCAAGTTCATCTGGAGACCTGGCCTGCATAAGAGATTAGTTCAATTTCTTCACCACCCACATCTGAAGTGGTGGTAAAGAGTTCATCATCCGGTGAGCACCATATGAGAATTTTGGCATTGAAGCTAATGCACTTCTTCTCACATGAGGGGTGTTAGTGTACTCAAATGCATATGTAGAGAAATTCTTTGAGGATTTATGAAAAATAGCGATTTGAGGAATAATAAGCATAGTCATAACCCTTGTAGTTTCCCTACACATGAGTGGCATTCCTACGAGAATGAGCAAAATTTTGACCATATGAGGAATTTGATCCTGGTGAAGACTTTGGTCCACTTGAGGAATTTGATCTAGGGTTCGTGTTCTTCATGGGTAGTGTCATGAGGACATGCAGGTGAAGACTTTCCAAGCAGTTTTTGGGAACGCAGATTTTCCTCAAAGGTGGTCCATTCCTGTAGTTAGTTCCAACATATCTAGCAAATACTTCATCATTATGATTTTTGAACAATTTATAGTTGGATTCAAATGACTCATCAGAAGAATATGAAGTTTCAAATGCAAAGCCTAATAATGTAGATGGGTCAACACGAAGTCCCTTTGCAGCAACCCATGAGGTTTTGGGATACTGCTCAGGTTTCCAGTATGATCCATCAACATTCAATTTCCTCTCAAACGCAATACCCTCTTTCCTAGGGTTTTTGTTCAGAATCTGCTTTTTGAGCACATCACAAAGGTTTTGATGCCCTTTGAGGCTTTTGTATATGCATGTCACATACAATTCCTTCAACCGTGCATTTTCGTCAGTGACATTTGTGGTTTCCTCAAGTGAGGAATTGTGACCACAGATACGGTTGAAGAATTTGCAGTAATAGAAGCATTTGAATTTTCACGTGAAGAATTAGCACTTTCACGTTCAACGCATTTCATCCATGGTGGAATGGACTCTTCCTGCGTGGTACTGGTCTATTGAGCGAGCAAAGAATCATTTTTGCTTCGAAGATCACAATGAGACATTCTTAGCTTCTCCATATCTTTGCTTTGTTTGAAGAAATTCATAAGAAAGTTTCTCATGACGATCTTGAAGACTATCAAATCTAGACTAAAGACTTTGAACATCACCACTCAAGATTTGAGTCTGGTCCATTTCCTCGTTCAAGAAGCCATCGCTTTTGTCTAACAGTTTCGAAAGCTTTTCGAGTGCATTTTGTTGCTTAGTGGCAATATTGGCAAGCTTGGAGTAACTAGGTTTCTGATATCCATCATATTCGTAGTCACTCGAGTTAGAAGAGGAAGTTTGTTTGGGTACCTTGGCACCTTTTGCCATGAAGCAATAGGCGGGAGCAAAGTCATCGTCGCAGTCTTCAGTGTTGTTTACATTGTTATTTTCTTCGAGGTTGAACATGGACTTGCTGACGAATGTGGTAGCAAGGTCTAGACTTGCCACACCCGACTCTGACTCCTCCTTGGATTTGACCTCTTCCTCACATTCCTCAGATTCTTCCTCAGAATCCATTTCCTTGCCAATGAGAGCCTGAGCCTTTTTGAAGCTTGTCTTCTTGTGCGATGAGGACTTTGAAGATTTCTTCTTTTTCTTCGAGTCATTAGAACTATCATCCTTGTATTTCTTCTTCTTTGATTCCTTCACCCAGCAAGGACAATCAGCAATGTAGTGATCACACTTCTTGCCTTTATGACAGGTTCTTTTCTTGTAGTGCTTAGATGAAGATTCGGATTTCCTCACATCTCTTTTTGAGGACTTTTCGAACTAGCCTCGCGTGGAGAACTTCTGGAATTTCCTCACTAACATAGAAATTTCTTGACCAAGTTCCTCAGGGTCGCCAAGGCTACAATCAGATTCTTCTTCTTCAGATGAGGAAATAGCCTTTGCCTTCAGTGCATGAGGTCTTCCATAGCTTGGTCCATAGAGATCTCTTTTCTGAGCTTGTTAGAATTCATTAGTATTGAGCCTATCAAGAATATTAGTAGGATCTAGTAGCTTGTAATCTCTGCACTCTTGAATCATCAGAACCAGTGTATCAAATGAGGAATCAAGAGACCTCAGCAATTTCTTCACCACCTCATGGTTAGTGATGTCTCTCGCTCCAAGAGCCTATAGCTCAGTTGAGATATGAGTGAGGCGATCAAGGGTTTGCTGGCAACTTTCATTATTGAGTCTTTTGAAGTGGTTGAAGAGATTGTGAAGAACATCAACCTGAGAGTCACGTTGAGTGGACATACCTTCATTCACTTTGGACATCTTATCCCAGATAAGCTTTGTAGATGACAAAGCACTCACTATGCCCTACTGAACTTTGCTCAGATGGCCACATATGATATTCTTTGCTTGGGAGTCAAGTTGCTTGAATCTCTTCACATCAGCAACAGTGATAGTTGCAGTGACACAGGGAACACCATTTTCCACAACATACCAGAGATCGTTGTCAATTGCTTCAAGGTGCATGCACACTTTTTCTTCTAATAGGGGTAGTCTGTCCCTTCAAAGGTAGGACAACCCACAGTGACCTTGATCGTACATGTGGTCGACATAACTAAAACTCCAGGTGGTTAAACCAAAATCACATAGAACAAGGGAGTACCTTGCTCTGATACCAACTAAAAGTGTGTTATATCGACTAGAGGGGGTGAATAGGCGAGTTTTACAAATTTTTCATTGAGGAAATTCCTCATAAGCGAACAATGAGCAGCGGATTAAGTACTTAGGCAAACATGCAAAACAGCAAGATCATAGTCTTCATGATGAATTGAAACATTCTGTTTGCACAAGTAGCGCGTTCAGGATATGCAGGTGAAGAACAAGTGAAGTGAAGAATTTGGGATGAGGAAATTGTGAAAGTCTTCAGTCACATTCTTCAAACAGTAACCAGCAATTTCATTAACATACAAATGAGGAAATGAACGGGTTGAGGAAATAGAACCAGGTACTCAGTGAAGACAGTGATTTGATGACCCAGTTCCAACTGCTTTGACATTCGTATGTCTAGTTTGGAGTGGCTTGGTATTTAAACCAAAGGACACACAGTCCCATGACACTAAGTCCTTACGGTATTCTCATTAAGCTAAGGTTCCACATTCCTTGTCCAACACTCATGGTAAGTCTTTAGGACAGACTTCCAAACCCTCACAAACTCGGTCACCCGCGATCCACAATTGATTGCTGGATACTCCAGACCGGTGAGGCCTACCCGTCTGGAGGATGCACAGTCCTCAAAGGTAAGAAGCGTCGGTTCCACACAAGAACAATTACTTCAGTGATGATCAATCACTTTTGGTTTTGGGGTTTGGTTTGGGTGTTTGGGATTTTTCCTCACTGATGTTTTTTGCTCAAAGTCCTCGAGGAATGGGTGATAACCCACAAGTATAGGGGATCGCAACAGTTTTCGAGGGTAGCGTATTTACCCAAATTTATTGATTATACACAAGGGGAAGCCAAAGAATATTCTCAAGTATTAGCAGTTGAGTTGTCAATGCAACCACACCTGAAAGATTTAGTATCTGTAGCAAAGTACCCGTAGCAAGGTAGTATGATAGCAACAGTAGCAACAGTAACCAGTAGCAGCAAAGTGACAACAGTAGAACAGAGTAACAGTAGCAGCAGTGACACCAGTAGCAGCAAAGTAACGTAGCAAGGACCAGTAGAAAAGATTCGTAGGCATTGGATCGGTGATGGATGATTACGCCGGATGTTATTCATTAGGCAACAGTTATAACACGAAGAGATATGTAACTAGCTCTAGTTCATCAATGTAATGTAGGCATGTATTCCGTATGTAGTCATCGTGCTTAGGGAAAAGAACTTGCATGACATCTATTGTCCATCCCTCCCGTGGCAACGGGGTCCTAATAGAAACTACGGGATATTAAGGTTCTCCTTTTAATAAAGAACCGGACCAACGCATTAACACTTAGTGAATACATGAACTCCTCATACTATGGTCATCTTCGGGAGTGGTTCCGGCTATTGTCACTCCGGGGTTGCCGGGTCATAACACATAGTAGGTGGCTACAACTTGCAAGATAGGATCAAGAACACACATATATTGGCGACAACATAATAGGTTCAGATCTGAAATCATGGCACTCAGGCCCTAGTGACAAGCATTAAGCATGGCAAAGTAGTAGCAACATCAATCTTAGAACATAGTGGATACTAGGGATCAATCCTCGTCAAAACTAACTCGATTACATGATAGATCTCATCCAACCCATCACCGTCGAGCAAGCCTACGATGAGATTACTCACGAACGGTGAAGAGCATCACGGAATTGGCGATGAAGGAAGGTTGGTGATGACGATGGCGACGATCTCCCATCTCCGGAGCCCAGAACGGACTCTAGATTTGCCCTCCAGAGGAAGAACAGGAGGTGGCGGTGCCTCCGTATCGTAAAACGCGATGAACTCATCTCCTTGATTTTTTTCCGGACGAAAGAGCTAAATAGAGCTGAGATTGGACGCGATGGAGCAACGTGGGCCCTGATACGTCCATTTTGCATCATGCTTTCATGTTGATATTTATTGCTTTTTGGGCTGTTATTTCACTTCACGGTACAATAATTATGCCTTTTCTCTCTAATTTTGCAAGGTTTACATAAAGAGGGAGAATGCCGGCAGCTGGAATTTTGGCCTGAAAAAGGAGCAAGTTTGAGATGCCTATTCTGTGCAACTCCAGAAGCCGTGAAAATCAATGTGGATTTTTTTGGGAATATATAAAAAATACTAGGCCGAACAAGTGCCAGAGGAGCGCAACGAGGGGGCCACAAGCCTGGTAGGCGCGGCCACCCCCCCTGGCCGCGCCTAGGGGGCTTGTGGGCTCCCTGTTGGCCCACTGGCTCCCCTCTTCTGCTATATGAAGGGTTCCGTTCTGGAAAAAATTGGGAGGAGGCTTTTCGGAGGATTCGCCACCGCCACGAGGCGGAACTTGAGCAGAACCAATCTAGAGCTCCGGCAGGACGATCCTGCCGGGGAAACTTCCCTCCCGGAGGGGGAAATCGTCGCCATCGTCATCACCAACACTCCTCTCATTGGAGGGGACTCATCACCATCAACATCTTCATCAGCACCATCTAATCTCCAAACCCTAGTTCATCACTTGTAACCAATCTCTGTCTCGCAACTCCGATTGGTACTTGTAAGGTTCCTAGTAGTGTTAATTACTCTTTGTAGTTGATGCTAGTTGGATTATTTGGTGGAAGAGTTTATGTTCAGATCCTTGATGCTACTCATTACCTCTCTGGTCATGAATATGATTATGCTTTGTGAGTAGTTACTTTTGTTCCTGAGGACATGGGATAAGTCATGCTAATAGTAGTCATGTGAATTTGGTATTCGTTCGATATTTTGATGTGTTGTATGTTGTTTTTCCTCTAGTGGTGTTATGTGAACGTCGACTACATAACACTTCACCATTATTTGGGCCTAGAGGAAGGCATTGGGAAGTAGTAAGTAGATGATGGGTTGCTAGAGTGACAGAAGCTTAAACCCTAGTTTATGCGTTGCTTCGTAAGGGGTTGATTTGGATCCACTAGTTTAATGCCATGGTTAGACTTTGTCTTAATTCTTGTTTCGTAGTTGCGGATGCTTGCGAGAGGGGTTAATCATAAGTGGGATGCTTGTACAAGTAAGGGCAATACGCAAGCGCTGGTCCACCCACATATCAAACTATCAAAGTAACGAACGTGAATCATATGAACATGATGAAAACTAGCATGATAGAAATTCCTGTGTGTCATCGGGAGCGTTTTTCCTCCTATAAGACTTTGTCCAGGCTAGTCCCTTGCTACAAAAGGGATTGGGCCACTTTTCTGCATCGTTGCTACTTTTTTTACTTGTTGCTTGCTACGAATCACCTTGCCACACAATTACTTGCTACCGATAATTTCAGTGCTTCCAGATATTACCTTGCTGAAAACCACTTGTCAGATCCTTCTGCTCCTCGTTGGGTTCGACACTCTTACTTATCGAAAGGACTACGATAGATCCCCTATACTCGTGGGTCATCAAGACTCTTTTCTGGCGCAGTTGCCGGAGAGTGAAGCGCCTTTAGTAAGTGGAACTTGGTAAGGAAACATTCATATAGTGTGCTGAAATTTATTGTCACTTGTCACTATGGAAACTAATCCTTTGAGGGGCTTGTTCGGGGTATCTTCACCTCGAACGGAAGAACAAAGAATTTCTCCTCAACCTTCTGCACCTACTAAAAGTATTTACTTTGAATTTCCTTTGGGTATGCTTGAGAAACTGCTGGCCAATCCTTTTACAAGAGATGGAACATCACATCCAGACTTGCAACTAATCTATGTAGATGAAGTTTGTGGCTTATTTAAGCTTGCATGTTTGCCCGAGGATGAGGTCAAGAAGAAGGTCGTTCCCTTATCTTTGAGGGATAAAGCGTTGACATGGTATAGGCTATGTGATGATACTGGATCATGGAACTACAATCGGTTGAAATTGGAATTTCATCAAAAGTTTTATCCTATGCATCTAGTACATCGTGATCGGAATTATATTTATAATTTTTGGCCTCGTGACAGAGAAAGCATCGCTCAAGCTTGGGGGAGGCTTAAATCAATGTTATATTCATGCCCCAACCATGAGCTCTCGAGAGAAATTATCATTCAGAACTTCTATGCTCGGCTTTCTCATGGTGATCGCACCATGCTTGACACTTCTTGTACTGGTTCTTTTATGAAGAGAGATATTGACTTCAAATCGAATTTATTGGAGAGAATTAAACGCAACTCTGAAGATTGCGACCTTGATGAAGGTAAGGAGTCAGGTATGAATTTCAAGTTTGATTGCGTTAAATCCTTTGTTGAAACAAATACTTTTTGTGATTTTAGCGCTAAGTATGGACTTGACTGTGAGATAGTAACTTCATTGTGTGAATCATTTGCTGCTCATGTTGATCTCCCCAAAGAGAAGTGGTTTAAATATCATCCTCCGTTAGAAGTCAATGTAGTTAAACCCAATCCAGTTGAAGAGAGAGTCATTTCCTATAATGATCTTGTTGTTCCCAGTGCTTACATTGAGAAACCACCTTTCCCTGTTAGGATAAAGGATCATTCTAAAGCTTCAACTGTGATACTTAGAGGCTACATTAGAACACCTACACCCCCTGAGCAAATTAGAGTTTAACCTAGCATTTCTATTATCAAAGATCTCATGTCTGATGATGTTGAGGGACATAATATTCACTTTTGTGAAGATGTTGCTAGAATTATTAAACCTCACGCTAGAGACAAACATAGGCCTGTTGTTGGCATGCCTGTTGTTTCTGTTAAAGTAGGAGATCATTGTTATCATGGTTTATGTCACGTGGGTGCTAGTGTTAGTGCAATACCTCAACCCTTATATGATGAAATCAAAGACGAGATTGCACCTGTTGAGATAGAACCTATTGATGTCATTATTCAGCTTGCCAATAGAGATACTATCTGCCCTGTGGGAATTGTTAGGGATGTTGAAGTCTTGTGTGGTAAAACGAAGTATCCTGCTGATTTCCTCGTTCTTGCTACCGCACAAGATAGCTTTTGTCCCATCATATTTGGTAGACCTTTTCTCAATACTGGCAATGCTCATATTGACTGTGAGAAGCAAACTGTCACTGATGGCTTTGAAGGTGTGTCACACGAGTTCAATTTCTCCAAGTTTGGTAGACAACCTCATGAAAAGGAGTTGCCCAGTAAGGATGAAACTATTGCCTTGGCTTCTATTGCCGTGCCTCCTACTGATCCCTTAGAGCAATACTTGCTTGAGCATGAAAATGATATGCATATGGATGAAAGGGATGAGATAGATAGGGCTATCTTAGAACAATATAATATCCTTAAGGATAATTTGCCTGTTGAACTGCTTGAGGATCTGATACGTCTCCAACGTATCTATAATTTTTGATCGTTTCATGCTATTATCTTGTCAAACTTTGGATGTTTTGCATGCCTTTTATATATTTTTTGGGACTAACTTATTAACTTAGTGCCAAGTGCCAGTTCCTGTTTTTTCCATGTTTTTGACCCCTTTCAGAGGAGATTTTGAAACGGAGTCCAAACAGAATAAAATCCCCGAAAAGATTTTTTCCGTAACAGAAGAAGATCAGGAGACTTGAGATCCAAGGCAGGGGGCCCCAGGGGCCCCACAAGCCCTCACACTGCGGCCAGGGGGGTAGGCCGCGGCCCACAGGCTTGTGGGCCCCCTCGACCTCCTTTGCTCTAGGGATTGTGCCTATATATCCCCAAAAATTCCACAAAAAATCAGGAGATCATCGAAAGTACTTTTCTTCCGCCGCAAGCTTCTGTCTCCGCAAGATCCCATCTGGGGCACGTCCTGGTGCCCTGCCAGAGGGGGGATTCGGACATGAAGGGCTTCTTCATCAACACCATGACCTCTCCGATGATGCGTGAGTAGTTCACCATAGACCTACAGGTCCATAGCTAGTAACTAGATGGCTTCTTCTCTCTCTTGGATCTTCAATACAAAGTTCTCCATGATCTTCATGGGGATCTATCCGATATAATTTTCTTTTGAGGTGTGTTTGTCGAGATCCGATGAATTGTGGATTTTGATCAGATTATCTATGAATCTTATTTGAGTTTCTTCTGATCTCTCTTATACATGATATCATATCCTTGTAATTCTCTTCGAGTTGTGGGTTTTGTCTGGCCAACTAGATCTTTGATTCTTGCAATGGGAGAAGTGCTTGGTTTTGGGTTCATACCGTGCGGTGACCTCACCGAGTGACAGAAGGGGTAGCGAGCCACGTATCGTGTTGTTGCCATCAAGGGTTAAAAGATGGGGTTTTCATCATTGGTTTGAGATTATCCCTCTACATCATGTCATCTTGCTTAAGGCGTTACTCTGTTCGTCATGAACTCAATACACTAGATGCATGCTGGATAGCGGTCGATGTGTGGAGTAATAGTAGTAGATGCAGAAAGTATCGGTCTACTTGTCTCGGACGTGATGCCTATATGTATGATCTTTGCCTTAGATATCGTCATGACTTTGCGCGGTTCTATCAATTGCTCGACAGTAATTTGTTCACCCACCGTAATACTTGCTATTTTGAGAGAAGCCTCTAGTGAACATTATGGCCCCCGGGGTCTACTCCACACCATATTTTGAGCCTTACACTTTTTACTTCGTTGCACTTACTGCCTTCAGATCTCACTTTGCAAACAATCTTGAAGGGATTGACAACCCCTTTATAGCGTTGGTTGCAAGCTCTTTTGTGTTTGCACAGGTACTCTGGACTTGACGAGATTCTCCTACTGGATTGATACCTTGGTTCTCAAACTGAGGGAAATACTTACTGCTCGTGTGCTGCATCACCCTTTCCTCTTCAAGGGAAAATCCAATGCAAGCAATTCTCCGTCAACGTGTCAATTTCTGGCGTTGTTGTTTGAGAAGTAGCAGAAGGATTTCTGGCGCCGTTGCCAGGGAGGATCAAGTCAAGAACTCATCCAAGTAAGTGTCGCAAACTCATCTCTTGCATTTACTTTGTTTGCCAGTTGCCTCTCGTTTTCCTCTCCCCCGCTTCACCAATTTGCCTTTTTTGTTTGCCTTTTTCGTTCGCCCTTTCTGTTCGCTTGCTTTCTGTTCGCTTGTGTGCTATGTGCCTTCAATATGCTTGCATCTTTGCTTGCTGAAAATCTAGTGATATGGATCCTCATCCACTTGCTAATCTCTTTAAGAGATCCAGTTATGTGGAACCAATTGCTAGTGAGTTGAGTGCACTTGACTTTCTCTATGGAGTTTTGCTTGAGATGCATGAATCTGAAAATCATGATGAAGAAATTTATGAAGTGATTCACGAGGGCTCCTTGAATTAAAAGCATGATTGCAATGGTTTCACTATAAATCCTATTAGTGTCAATCATGCTAAAAATATGCAAAACCCTAAGCTTGGGGATGCTAGTTTTGCTATGTCCCCTACTTGTTGCAATGATCATGATTGGGGTGATGATTTTTCTTATGATCTTGAAAATTTGTTTAAGCCTCATGATGAATATGATATTTGCAATAAGTTTGAAAGTGGGTTTGGAGAATTCATGACTTTAGTTGATGATAATCCCACTATTTTTGAAGAGCGTCAACTTTGTATACATGTGGATCATGAAAAGAATATCCTATGTGATAGTTACATTGTTGAATTTGAATATGATCCCACATGTAATTATTTTTAGAGAGGAAAATATTGTGATAGAAACCTTCATGTCACTAAATCACCTCTCGTTATGTTGAGATTGCTATTGTCTCTTTCTTCTTCCTTACATATGGTAACTATTGGTTGTCTTGACAATCTGTTTTCCTATAAAACGCCTATGCATAGGAAGTATGTTAGACTTAGATGTGATTTTCACATGCTTTATGATAATCTCGTTGTGCTTCAACTGCTATCTTTTATGTGAGCATCATTGACTTATCAATGCCTAGCTAAGGGCGTTAAACAATAGCGCTTGTTGGGAGGCATCCCAATGAATTTATCTTTTTCTTTCTATTTTATTGCGTCCACACCATCATAATTCTGTTGTGATTGTGTTTTTTGTGTTTCTTTTTGTGTTTGAGCCAAGTAAAACCTTTATGACTAGTCTTGGTGATGGTTGTTTGATCCTGCTAGAAAAAGAGAGAAACTTTTCGCTCACAAGATGATTTTTCATTTTTATTAAGAAAGAGCTTTTGAGTTGATTCTTCTTGCTACTGGTTGATATGCTTTTTGACCAGGAATTCATAATGTTTTAGAATTTTTGAGGTGCCATAAGTATACGAAGTATACAGATTGCTACAGACTGGTCTGTTTTTGACAGATTCTGTTTTTGTTGAGTTGGTTGCTTGTTTTGATGAAACTATGGTTAGTATCGGGGGGGGGGGGTACTAGCCATGGAAAAGTGAGAATACAGTATCCCAACACCAATATAGATAGAATTCAAGTTTGCTATAGTACCAAAAGAGGTGGTAGTTTGTTTTCTTGAGCTAATGTTATCACGAGTTTCTGTTTAAGTTTTGTGTTGTGAAGTTTTCAAGTTTTGGGTGATGTTCTCATGGACAAAGAGATAAGGAGTGGAAAGATCTCAAGCTTGGGGATGCCCAAGGCATCCGAAGCCAAATTCAAGGACACCAAAAATCCTAAGCTTGGGGATGCCCCGGGAAGGCATCCCCTCTTTCATCTTCAATCCATCGGTAACATTACTTGGAGCTATATTTTTATTCACCACATGATATGTGTTTTGCTTGGAGCGTCTTGTATCATAGGAGTCTTTTATTTTTGTTGTGTCACAATCATCCTTGCTGCACACATTTTTGAGAGAGAGAGACATGCACTCATCGTGATTTTTGCTAGAATGCTCATAGTGCTTCACTTATATCTTTTGAGCTAGATACTTTTGCTCTATGTGCTTCACTTATATATTTTAGAGCACGACGGTGCGTGACTTGGTAGTTGGCTTATGCTATGAAAGTAGTCTCAAATGTGATAGGTACCCCAAGAGGATGCAAAAACCTCCATCTTCATGTGCATTGAGTAGAAAGAGAAGTCTTGATTCCTCTCAATTAGTTTTGAGACGTGGATTCGGTAATATTAAGAGTTATGTTAGTAAGGTGTTGTGAATCTAGAAATACTTGTGTTGAAGTTAGTGATTCCCGTAGCATGCACGTATGGTGAACCGCTATGTTAGGAAGTCGGAGCATAATTGATCTATTGATTGTCATCCTTTGTGTTGAGGTCGGGATCGCCCGATGGTTAACACCTACCAACCCTTCCCCTAGGAGTATGAGTTTAGCACTTTGTTTTGATTACTAATAAAAACTTTCGCAACAAGTATGTGAGTTCTTCATGACTAATGTGAGTCCATGTTATAGCTGCACTTTCACAATCCACCATTTCTAGCCTCTCTAGTGCCGCACAACTTTCGCCGGTGCACAAACCCACCATATGCCTTCCTCAAAACAGCCAACATACCTACCTACTATGACATTTTCATAGACATTCCGAGATATATTGCCATGCAACTCCCACCGTTAGGTCTCATGACTTGTGCCTTCACTCCCATATTGCCATTGCATGATCGTAATATAGCTAGCGAGATGTTTCACCGTCATACGCCATTCTAGATCGTTGCACATCCCGGTACACTGTCGGAGGCATTTCATATAGAGTCGTCATCATTTTGAGCTTTGAGATGTGAGTAAATAAAAGTGTGATGATCATCATTATTAGAGCATTGTCCAATGTGAGGACATAAAAAAAATGCCAAAGTACCCAAATAAAAAAATAAAAAAAGAGAGGCCTAAGAGCCCAAATGAAACAAAAAAGAGAAAAGGAGAGAAGGGACAATCGTACTATCTTTTTCCACACTTGTGCTTCATAATAGCACCATGTTCTTCATGATTGAGAGCTTCTTGCTTTGTCACTACCATATGCTAGTGGGAATCTTCATTATATAACTTGGCTTGTATATTCCAATGATGGGCTTCCTCAAAATTGCCCTAGGTCTTCGTGAGCAAGCAAGTTGGATGCACACCCACTAGTTTTCCTTTTGAGCTTTCACACACTTATAGCTCTAGTGAATCCATTGTATGGAAATCCCTACTCATTCACATTGATATATATTAATGGGCATCTCCATAGCCTTTTGATACGCCGAGTCAATGTGACCATCTCCTCCTTTTTGTCTCACAACCACCACCACACTCTATTCCACCTATAGTGCTATATCCATGGCTTGCGCTCATGTATTGCGTGATAGTTATAAAAAGTTTGAGAAAATAAGAGTGCGAAAACAATTACTTGGCCAATACCGGGGTTGTACCTGATTTACATTAGTCGTGTCAGGATGATGGAGCATAGCCAGACTATATGATTTTGTAGGGATAACTTTCCTTGGCCTTGTTATTTTGAAAGTTCATGATTACTTTGCTAGTTTGCTTGAAGTATTATTGTTTCCATGTCAATAGCAAACTATTGTTTCAAATCTTACGGATCTGAACATTCATGTCACGTGAAAGAAGTTGCAAAGGACAACTATGCTAGGTAGCACTCCACATCAAAAATTCATTCTTTATCACTTCCCTACTCAAGGACGAGCAGGAGTTAAGCTTGGGGATGCTTGATACGTCTCCAACGTATCTATAATTTTTGATGGTTTGATGCTATTATCTTGTCAAAGTTTGGATGTTTTGCATGCCTTTTATATATTTTTTGGGACTAACTTATTAACTCAGTGCCAAGTGCCAGTTCCTGTTTTTTCCATGTTTTTGACCCCTTTTAGAGGAGATTTTGAAACGAAGTCCAAACGGAATAAAATCCCCGAAAAGATTTTTTCCGTAACGGAAGAAGATCAGGAGACTTGAGAGCCAAGGTAGGGGGCCCAGGGACCCCACAAGCCCTCACCCCGTGACCAGGGAGTAGGCCGCGGCCCACAGGCTTGTGGGCCCCCTGGACCTCCTTTGCCCTAGGTTTTGCGCCTATATATCCCCAAAAAATTCCACAAAAAATCAGGAGATCATCAAAAGTACTTTTCCGCCACCGCAAGCTTCTGTCTCTGCAAGATCCCTTCTGGGGCACGTTCTGGTGCCCTGTCAGAGGGGGGATTCGGACACGGAGGGCTTCTTCATCAACACCATGACCACTCTGATGATGCGTGAGTAGTTCACCATAGACCTACGGGTCCATAGCTAGTAACTGGATGGCTTCTTCTCTCTCTTGGATCTTCAATACAAAGTTCTCCATGATCTTCATGGGGATCTATCCAATGTAATCTTATTTTGCGGTGTGTTTGTCGAGATCCGATGAATTGTGGATTTATGATCATATTATCAATGAATCTTATTTGAGTTTCTTCTGATCTCTCTTATGCATGATTTCATATCCTTGTAATTCTATTCGAGTTGTGGGTTTTGTCTGGCCAACTAGATCTATGATTCTTGCAATGGGAGAAGTGCTTGGTTTTGGGTTCATACCGTGCGTTGACCTCACCCAGTGACAGAAGGGGTAGCGAGGCACGTATCGTGTTGTTGCCATCAAGGGTAAAAAGATGAGGTTTTCAGCATTGGTTTGAGATTATTCCTCTACATCATGTCATCTTGCTTAAGGCGTTACTCTGTTCGTCATGAACTCAATACACTAGATGCATGCTGGATAGCGGTCGATGTGTGGAGTAATAGTAGTAGATGCAGAAAGTATCGGTCTACTTGTCTCGGACGTGATGCCTATATATGTGATCATTGCCTTAGATATCGTCATAACTTTGTGTGGTTCTATCAATTGCTCGAAAATAATTTGTTCACCCACCGTAATACTTGCTATTTTGAGAGAAGCCTCTAGTGAACACTATGGCCCCCAGTGTCTACTCCACACCATATTTTCAGCCTTACACTTTTTACTTCGTTACACTTTCCGCCTTCAGATCTCACTTTGCAAACAATCTTGAAGGGATTGACAACCCCTTTATAGCGTTGGGTGCAAGCTCTTTTGTGTTTGCGGAGGTACTCTGGACTTGACGAGATTCTCCTACTGGATTGATACCTTGGTTCTCAAATTGAGGGAAATACTTACTGCTCCTGTGTTGCATCACCCTTTCCTCTTCAAGGGAAAATCGAACGCAGGCAAGTCTCCGTCAACGTGTCAATTTCTGGCGCTGTTGTTTGAGAAGTAGGAGGATCCACCCCCACCAAAGGGTGATCCTGTGTTCGAGCTTAAACAGTTGCCTGATACTCTTAAGTATGCTTATCTTGATGAAAAGAGATATATCATGTTATTATTAGTGCTAGCCTCTCAGAGCATGAAGAAAAGAAGTTACTAAAAACTCTGAGAAAGCACCATGCTGCTATTGGATATACTCTTGATGATCTTAAGGGCATTAGTCCCACTCTATGCCCTCACAAAATTAAAACTGATCATGATTCCAACCCAGTTGCTGATCATCAAAGGAGAATAAATCCTAAGATGAAAGAGGTAGTAAGAAAAGAAATACTAAAGCTCCTGGAAGCAGGTATTATCTATCATGTTGCTCATAGTAATTGGGTGAGTCCGGTGCATTGCGTCCCTAAGAAGGGAGGTATTACCGTTGTCCCTAATGATAAGGATGAATTGATCCACGGAGGATTATTACTGGCTATAGGATGGTGATCTACTTTAGGAAATTGAATAAGGCCACTAGGAAAGATCATTACCCTTTGCCTTTTATCGACCAAATGCTAGAAAGACTGTCTAAACACACACACTTCTGCTTTCTAGACGGTTATTCTAGTTTCTCCCAAATACCAGTTGCACAATCTGATCAGGAGAAAACCACTTTCACCTGCCCTTTCGGTACCTTTGCTTACAAACGTATGCCTTTTGGCTTAGGTAATGCACCTGCCACCTTTCAAAGATGTATGATGGCTATATTCTCTGACTTTTGTGAAAAGATTATAGAGGTTTTCATGGATGACTTCTCTGTTTACGGGTCTTCCTTTGATGATTGCCTCAGCAACCTTGATCGAGTCTTGCACAGATGTAAAGACACCAATCTTGTCTTGAATTGGGAGAAGTGCCACTTTATGGTTAATGAAGGCATCATCTTAGGGCATAAAATTTCTGAAAGAGGTATTGAAGTTGATAAGGCTAAGGTTGATGCAATCGAGAAAATGCCATACCCCACAGATATCAAAGGTATAAGAAGTTTCCTTGGTCATGCTGGTTTCTATAGGAGGTTCATTAAAGACTTCTCTAAGATTTCTAGGCCTCTTACCAATCTCTTGCAAAAGGATATTCCTTTTGTCTTTGACGATGATTCTGAGGAAGCCTTCAAAATACTTAAGAAGGCCTTGATAACGACACCTATTGTTCAACCACCTGATTGGAACTTACCTTTTGAAATCATGTGTGATGCTAGTGATTATGCTATTGGTGCTGTCCTAGAGCAAAGAGTTGATAAGAAGTTGAATGCTTTTCACTATGCTAGTAAAACTCTAGACAGTGCCCAAAGAAACTATGCTACTACGGAGAAGGAATTTTTAGCAGTCGTGTTTGCATGTGAAAAGTTTAGGTCCTACATAGTTGATTCCAAAGTCACTATTCACACTGATCACGCTGCTATTAAGTACCTCATGGAGAATAAGGACCCTAAGTTCAGGTTCTCTTGGTACAAGAATTTTATTTGCATGTTATCGACAGGAAGGGTGTTGATAACCTCGTAGCAGATAACTTGTCTAGGTTAGAGAATGTTCTTGATGACCCACAACCTATTGATGATAGCTTTCCTGATGAGCAATTGAATGTCATCAATACTTCACATAGTGCACCATGGTATGCTGATTATGCAAACTATTTCGTTGCCAAATATATACCACCTAGTTTTACATACCAGGAAAAGAAGAAGTTCTTCTTTGACTTGAGACATTACTTTTGGGATGATCCTCACCTTTATAAGGAAGGAGTAGATGGTGTTATTAGACGTTGTGTACCTGAACATGAACAGGGACAGATCCTATAGAAGTGTCACTCCGAGGCCTACGGAGGACACCATGCGGGAGATAGAACTGCACACAAGGTATTGCAATCAGGCTTCTATTGGCCCACTCTCTTCAAGAATGCCCATAAGTTTGTATTGTCTTGTGAAGAATGTCAAAGAGTAGGTAATATCGATAAACGTCAGGAAATGCCTATGAACTATTCACTTGTCATTGAACCATTTGATGTTTGGGGCTTTGATTAAATGGGACCTCTTCCAAAATCCAACGGGTATACTCATATCCTAGTTGCTATTGATTACGTCACTAAGTGGGTAGAAGCTATCCCCACTAGTAGTGTTGATCACAACACTTCTATCATGATGCTTAAAGAAGTTATTTTCCCTAGATTTGGAGTCCCTAGATATCTGATGACCGACAGTGGTTCACATTTCATTCATGGTGCTTTCCGTAAAATGCTTGCTAAGTACGATGTCAACCATAGAATTGCGTCCCCCTATCACCCTCAGTCGAGTGGTCAAGTAGAGCTAAGCAATAGAGAAATTAAACTAATTCTGCAAAAGACTGTCAAACGGTCTACAAAGAATTGGTCTAAGAATCTCGATGATACACTGTGGGCTTATAGAACTGCCTATAAGAATCCCATGGGCATGTCTCCGTACAAAATGGTGTACGGTAAAGCTTGTCATTTACTTCTTGAGCTAGAGCATAAAGCTTATTGGGCAATCAAAGAGCTCAACTTTGATTTCAAACTTACTGGTGAGAAGAGGTTATTTGACATTAGCTCGCTTGATGAATGGAGAGCTCAGGCATATGAAAATGCCAAGTTGTTCAAAGAAAAGGTTAAGAGATGGAATGATAAGAGGATACAAAAGCGTGAGTTCAATGTAGGTGATTATGTCTTGCTATATAATTCTCGTTTAAGACTTTTTGCAGGCAAGCTTCTCTCTAAACGGGAAGGTCCTTACATTGTTGAAGAATTATATCGTTCCGGTGCTATCAAGATCAACAACACGAAAGGTAATTGTCCGATTTTTAAAGGTTTCATGCTATTATCTTGTCAAACTTTGGATGTTTTGTATGTCTTTTATATCTTTTTTGGGACTAACTTATTAACTCAGTGCCAAGTGCCAGTTCCTGTTTTTTCCGTGTTTTTGACCCTTTTCAGAGGAGGATTTTAAACGGAGTCCAAACGGAACGAAACTTCCAAAAAGATTTTTTCCGAAATAGAAGAAGATCGGGGAACCTGAGAATCAGGGCAGGGGGCCACCAGGGACCCCACGAGCCCCCTAGCCGCGGCCAGGGGCCCCGCGCCTCCCAGGCTTGTGGGCTCCCTGGGCCACCTCCGCCCTAGGTCTTTCACCTATATATTCCCTAAAATCCCAAAAAAATGAGGAGATCATCGAAAGTACTTTTCCGCCGCCGCAAGCTTATGTCTCCGCAAGATCCCATCACCTACGGGTCCATAGCTAGTAGCTAGATGGCTTCTTCTCTCTCTTGGATCTTCAATACAAAGTTCTCCATGATCTTCATGGAAATCTATCCGATGTAATATTCTTTTGCGGTGTGCTTGTCGAGATCTGATGAATTGTGGATTTATGATCAGATTATCTATGAATCTTATTTGAGTTTCTTCTGATCTCTCTTATGCATGATTTCATATCCTTGTAATTCTCTTCGAGTTGTGGGTTTTGTTCGGCCAGCTTGATCTATGATTCTTGCAATGGGATAAGTTCTTGGTTTTGGGTTCATACCGTGCGGTGACCTCACCCAGTGACAGATGGGGTAGCGAGGCACGCATCATGTTGTTGCCATCAAGGGTAAAAATATGAGGTTTTCATCATTGGTTTGAGATTATCCCTCTACATCATGTCATCTTGCTTAAGGCATTACTCTGTTCATCATGAACTCAATACACTAGATGCATGCTGGATAGCGGTCGATGTGTGGAGTAATAGTAGTAGATGCATAAAGTATCGGTCTACTTGTCTCGGACGTGATGCCTATATGTATGATCATTGCCTTAGAGATCGTCATGACTTTGTGCGGTTCTATCAATTGCTCGACAGTAATTTGTTCACCCACCGTAATATTTGCTATTTTGAGAAAAGCCTCTAGTGAACACTATGGCCCCGGTTCTACTCCACACCATATTTTCAACCTTACTCTTTTACTTTGTTGCACTTTCCGCCTTCATATCTCACTTTGCAATCAATCTTGAAGGGATTGATAACCCCTTTATAGCGTTGGGTGCAAGCTCTTTTGTGTTTGCGCAGGTACTCTGGACTTGACGAGATTCTCGTACTGGATTGATACCTTGGTTCTCAAACTCAGGGAAATACTTACTGCTCCTGTGCTACATCACCCTTTCCTCTTCAAGGTAAAAAAAACCAACGCAAGCAAGTCTCCGTCAACGTGTCAATTTATGGCGTTGTTGTTTGAGAAGTAGCAGAAGGATTTCTGGCGCCGTTGTCGGGGAGGATCAAGTCAAGAACTCATCCAAGTAAGTGTCGCAAACTCATCTCTTGCATTTACCTTTTTTTCCTCTCGTTTTCCTCTCCCCCACTTCTGAAAAACAAAAATTTACAAAAAAATATTTGCCTTTTTCGTTTGCCTTTTCGTTCGCCCTTTTCTCTCGCTTGCTCTTTGTTCACTCGTGTGCTTGCTTGCTTGCTGAAGTCACCATGACTGAAACCACCAAACTTTGTGAATTCTTGAATACTAATAATAATGATTTTATTGGTACTCCGTTTGCTCCCGCCACTAGTGCGGAGTCATATGAAATCAATGCCGCTTTGCTGAATCTTGTTATGAAAGAGCAATTTTCCGGCCTTCCTAGTGAAGATGCCGCATCCCATATTAATACCTTCATAGAGCTTTGTGATATGCAAAAGAAGAAAGATGTGGATAATGATGTGATTAAATTTAAGCTTTTTCCTTTCTCGTTGCGAGATCGAGCAAAAACTTGGTTTTCGTCTTTGCCCAAAAATAGTATCGATTCTTGGGATAAGTGCAAAGATGCTTATATATCCAAGTATTTTCCGCCGGCTAAGATTATCTCTCTCCATAATGATATCATGAATTTTAAGCAACTTGATCATGAACATGTGGCACAATCTTGGGAGGGAATGAAATTGATGATTAGAAATTGTCCCACTCATGGCTTGAGTCTTTGGATGATTATACAAATCTTCTACGCTGGCTTGAATTTCGCTTCTAGAAATATCTTGGACTCCGCCTCAGGTGGAACGTTCATGGAAATCACGTTAGGAGAAGCCACGAAACTCCTAGACAATATCATGATGAACTACTCTCAGTGGCACACTGAAAGGTCACCTACTTGTAAGAAGGTACACGCTATAGCAGAAATTAACTCGTTGAGTGCTAAGATGGATGAGTTAATGAATTTGGTTGCTAGTAGAAGTGCTCCTTTAGATCCTAATGATATGCCCTTGTCTTCCTTGATTGAGAGTAACAACGCTAGCTTGGACGTTAATTTTGTTGGTAGGAATAATTTTGGCAACAACAATGCTTTTAGAGGAAACTATGTTCCTAGGCCTTTTCCTAGTAACTCCTCTAATAACTTTGGCAACTCCTACAACAATACTCATGGAAATTACAATAGATTACCCTCTAATCTAGAGAGTAATATCAAAGAGTTTATCAACTCGCAAAAGATTTTCAATGCGTCCATAGAGGAAAAACTACTCAAAATTGACGATTTGGCTAGGAGCGTTGATACAATGTCTAGTGATATTGATGCTTTGAAAGTTAGATGTGCTCCTCCCAAAATCAATATGGATGAATCTTTGAAAGCTATGCGTGTTTCCATGAGTAAGAGCAAAGAAAGAACCGCCCAAATTCGTGCTAGACATGAATGGCTTAAAAAGGTGTTTTCTCGTGATAAGAATCACGAAGATCTTAAAGTGCTTGGTGTGACTCCCATTGAATCTTTGTTTTCTTGTGTCAAACCTAATGATGATGGGGCTGGATATGAATCCACCTTGGTTGAAAAACGCCCCAATGATTCGGAGTCCATCTATCTTGATGCTAAAAGCATTAAAAGTGGAGTAGAAGATATTAAAACTTTGAGTAGTAATGAAATTACTACTTTGGATTTCAAGGAATTCAATTATGATAGTTGCTCCTTGATTGAATGCATTTCCTTGATGCAATCCATGCTAAAATCTCCACACGCTTATAGCCAAAACAAGGCCTTTACCGATCATATCGTCAAAGCTATGATAAAATCTCTTGAAGAGAAACTTGAATTGGAAGTATCTATCCCTAGAAAGCTTCATGATGAGTGGGAACCTACTATCAAAATCAAAATCAAAAATTATGAATGCAATGCTTTGTGTGATTTGGGTGCTAGTGTTTCCGCGATTCCAAAGTCTTTATGTGATGTTTTGGGTTTTAATGAGATTGAAAAGTGTTCTCTTAATTTGCATCTTGCGGATTCTACTATCAAGAAACCCATGGGAGGATCAATGATGTTCTTATTATTGCAAATAGGAACTATGTACCCGTGGATTTCATTGTGCTTGACATTGATTGCAATCCTACATGCCCTATTATTCTTGGTAGACCTTTCCTAAGGACTATCGGTGCTATGATCGATATGAAGGAAGGGAATATTAAATTTCAATTTCCTTTAAAGAAGGGCATGGAGCACTTTCCTAGAAAGAAAATAAGATTGCCTTATGAAGCCATGATGAGGGCTACGTATGGTTTGAGCACCAAAGACGACGATACGTGATTCTATCGCCTTATGCCTAGCTAAGGCGTTAAACAATAGCGCTTGTTGGGAGGCAACCCAATGAATTTATTTATTTTTTTCTGTTTTGTTGCGTCCACACTATCAGAATTCTGTTATGATTGTGTCTTTTGTGTTTCTTTTTGTGTTTGAGCCAAGCAAAACCTTTATGACTAGTCTTGGTAATGGTTGTTTGATCCTGCTGGAAAAAGACAGAAAATTTTCTCTCACGAGATGATTTTTCATTTTATTCAGAAAGAGATTTTGAGTTGATTAGTTTTGCTGCTAGTTGATATGCCTTTTTCCCAAGCCATCGTAATTTTTCAGAATTTTTGAGGTACCAAAAGTATACGAAGTATGCATATCGCTACAGACTAGTCTGTTTTTGACAGATTCTGTTTTTCTTGAGTTCGTTGCTTGTTTTGATGAAACTATGGATAGTATCGGGGGGTAATAGCCATGGTAAAGTGAGAATACAGTAATATAACACCAATATAAATAGAAATTAAGATTGCTACAGTACCTAAAGAGGTGGTAGTTTTTTTTTCTTGTACTAATGTTATCACGAGTTTCTGTTTAAGTTCTGTGTTGTGAAGTTTTCATGTTTTGGGTGATGTTCTCATGGAAAAAGAGATAAGGAGTGGAAAGAGCTCAAGCTTGGGGATGCCCAAGGCATCCCAAGCCAAATTCAAGGACACCAAAAATCCTAAGCTTGGGGATGCCCCGAGAAGGCATCCCCTCTTTCGTCTTCAATCCGTCGGTAACATTACTTGGAGCTATATTTTTATTCACCACATGATATGTGTTTTTATTGGAGCGTCTTGTATCATAGGAGTCTTTTCTTTTTGTTGTGTCACAATCATCCTTGCTGCACACCTTTAGAGAGAGACATGCACTCATCGTGATTTTGCTAGAATGCTCATCGTGCTTCACTTATATCTTTTGATTTAGATAATTTTGCTCTATGTGCTTCACTTAGATCTTTTAGAGCACGGCGGTGCGTGACTTGGTAGTTGGGTTATGCTATGAAAGTAGACCCAAAGGTGATAGGTACCCAAAGAGGATACAAAAACATCCATATTCATGTGCATTGAGTAGAAACAGAAGTCTTGATTCCTCTCAATTAGTTTTGAGACGTGGATTTGGTAATATTAAGAGTTATGTTAGTAGGGTATTGTGAATCTGGAAATACTTGTGTTGAAGTTAGTGATTCCCATAGCATGCACGTATGGTGAACCGCAATGTTAGGAAGTCGGAGCATAATTGATCTATTGATTTTCATCCTTTGTGTTGAGGTCGGGATCGCGCGATGGTTAACACCTACCAACCCTTCCCCTAGGAGTATGCGTTTAGCACTTTGTTTCGATTACTAATAAAAACTTTTGCAACAAGTACGTGAGTCCTTCATGACTAATGTGAGTCCATGTTATAGATGCACTTTCACCATCCACCATTGCTAGCCTCTCTAGTGACGCACAACTTTCGCCGGTGCACAAACCCTCCATATGCCTTCCTCAAAACAGCCACCATACCTACCTACTATGGCATTTTCATAGACATTCCGAGATATATTGCCATGCAACTCCCACGTTCCGTCTCATTACTTGTGTCGCCACTCTCATATTGCCATTGCACGATCGTAAGCTAGATCATTGCACATCCAGGTACACTGCCGGAGGCATTTCCTATAGAGTCATCTTCGTTCTAAGATTTGAGACGTGAGTAAATAAAGGTGTGATGATCATCATTATTAGAGCATTGTCCCATGTGAGCAAATAAAAAAGAGGCCAAAGAGCCCAAAAATAAAAATAAAAAAGGCCCAAGACCCCAAATAAAAAAATAAAAAAAGGGAGAGAAAAAGAGAGAAGGGACAATGCTACTATCTTTTTCCACACTTGTGCTTCATAATAGCACAATTTTCTTCATGATTGAGCGCCTCTCGTTTCGTCACCACCATATGCTAGTGGGAATCTTCATTATATAACTTGGCTTGTATATTCCAATGATGGGCTTTCTCAAAATTGCCCTAGGTCTTCGTGAGCAAGCAAATTGTATGCACACCCACTAATTCTTCTTTTGAGCTTTCATATACTTATACTCTAGTGCATCCTTTGTATGGCAATCCCTACTCATTCACATTGATATCTATTAATGGGCATCTTCATAGCCCTTTGATACACCGAGTCAATGTGATCATCTCCTCCTTTTTGTCTCACAACCACCACCACACTCTATTCTACCTATAGTGTTATATCCATGGCTCACGCTCATGTATTGCGTGATAGTTATAAAAAGTTTGAGAAAGTAAGAGTGCGAAAACAATTACTTGGCCAATACCGGGGTTGTGCATGATTTAATTTAGTTGTGTGAGGATGATGGAGCATAGCTAGACTATATGATTTTGTAGGGATAACTTTCCTTGGCCTTGTTATTTTGAAAGTTCATGATTGCCTTGCTAGTTTGCTTGAAGTGTTATTGTTTTCATGTCAATAGCAAACTATTGTTTTGAATCTTACGGATCTGAACATTCATGTCACATGAAAGAAGTTACAAAGGACAACTATGCTAGGTAGCATTCCACATCAAAAATTCAGTCTTTATCACTTCCCTACTCAAGGACGAGCAGGTGTTAAGCTTGGGGATGCTTGATACGTCTCCAACGTATATATAATTTTTGATGGTTTCATGCTATTATCTTGTCAAACTTTGGATGTTTTGTATGTCTTTTATATCTTTTTTGGGACTAACTTATTAACTCAGTGCCAAGTGCCAGTTCCTATTTTTTCCGTGTTTTTGACGCTTTTCACAGGAGGATTTTAAACGGAGTCCAAACGGAACAAAACTTCCAAAAAGATTTTTTTTCCAAAACAGAAGAAGATCGGGAACCTGAGAATCAGGGCAGGGGGCCACCAGGGACCCATAAGCCCCCTAGCCACGGCCACAGGGGCCGCGCCTCCCAGGCTTGTGGGCTCCCTGGTCCACCTCTGTCCTATGTCTTTCGTCTATATATTCCCTCAAATCCCAGAAAAAATGAGGAGATCATCAAAAGTACTTTTCCGCCGCCGCAAGCTTCTGTCTCTGTAAGATCCCATCAGGGGCACGTTTTGGTGCCCTGCCGGAGGGGGGATTCGGATACGGAGGGCTTCTTCATCAACACCATGACCTCTCCGATGATGCGTGAGTAGTTCACCATAGACCTACGGGTCCATAGCTAGTAGCTAGATGGCTTCTTCTCTCTCTTGGATCTTCAATACAAAGTTCTCCATTATCTTCATGGAGATCTATCTGATGTAATCTTCTTTTGCGGTGTGTTTGTCGAGATCCGATGAATTGTGGATTTATGATTAGATTATCTATGAATCTTATTTGAGTTTCTTTTGATCTCTCTTATGCATGATTTCATATCCTTGTAATTCTCTTCGAGTTGTGGGTTTTGTTCGGCCAGCTTGATCTATGATTCTTGCAATGGGAGAAGTTCTTGGTTTTGGGTTCATACCGTGCGGTGACCTCACCCAGTGACAGATGGGGTAGCGAGGCACGCATCATGTTGTTGCCATCAAGGGTAAAAATATGAGGTTTTCATCATTGGTTTGAGATTATCCCTCTACATCATGTCATCTTGCTTAAGGCATTACTCTGTTCATCATGAACTCAATACACTAGATGCATGCTGGATAGCGGTCGATGTGTGGAGTAATAGTAGTAGATGCATAAAGTATCGGTCTACTTGTCTCGGACGTGATGCCTATATGTATGATCATTGCCTTAGATATCCTCATGACTTTGTGTAGTTCTATCAATTGCTCGACAGTAATTTGTTCACCCACCGTAATATTTGCTATTTTGAGAGAAGCCTCTAGTGAACACTATGGCCCCCGGGTCTACTCCACACCATATTTTCAACCTTACTCTTTTACTTCGTTGCACTTTCTGCCTTCAGACCTCACTTTGCAATCAATCTTGAAGGGATTGACAACCCCTTTATAGCGTTGGGTGCAAGCTCTTTTGTGTTTGCGCACGTACTCTGGACTTGACGAGTTTCTCCTACTGGATTGATACCTTGGTTCTCAAACTGAGGGAAATACTTACTGCTCCTGTGCTGCATCACCCTTTCCTCTTCAAGGGAAAAAAAACCAATGCAAGCAAGTCTCCGTCAACGTGTTAATTTCTGGCGCTGTTGTTTGAGAAGTAGCAGCGCGCGAGGAGGCAACAAGCCTGCCAGGCGCGAGCCCACCCCTGGCCGCGCCTGGGGGGCTTGTGGCCACCTCGTGTGCCTCCCAGACTCCGTTTTCGTGCGGAGTACTCCTTCTAGTTTGGAAAAATTCATTATATATTCTCCCGTAAGGTCTGACCCTCGTATCACGCGAATTTCCTCTGTTTTCGTTTCGAGCCTGTTTTCTGTTGTAGATTTAGGGCAAGATGTCTTCTCGAGATTCAGAGGGGGAGAGCTATGTGGTCGATTACCTTGCCAACCCCAAGGTGTATGGGGACTTTGATCATTATGGTTGGACCACTGATTGTTGGAAATATGCCCTAGAGGCAATAATAAATTAGTTATTATTATATTTCTTTGTTCATGATAATTGTTTATTATCCACGCTATAATTGTATTGATTGGAAACACAATACTTGTGTGGATACATAGACAAAACACTATCCCTAGTAAGCCTCTAGTTGACTAGCTCGTTGATCAAAGATGGTCAAGGTTTCCTGACCATAGGCAAGTGTTGTTACTTGATAACGGGATCACATCATTAGGAGAATCATGTGATGGACAAGACCCAAACTATGAACGTAGCATATTGATCGTGTCGTTTTATTGCTATAGTTTTCTACATGTCAAGTATTTGTTCCTATGACCATGAGATCATATAACTCACTGGAACCGGAGGAATACCTTGTGTGTATCAAACGTCACAACGTAACTGGGAGACTATAAAGATGCTCTACAGGTATCTCCGAACGTGTCCGTTGAGTTAGTATGGATCAAGACTGGGATTTGTCACTCCTATGACGGAGAGGTATCTCGGGGCCCACTCGGTAATACAACATTACACACAAGCCTTGCAAGCAATGTGACTTAGTGTATGTCACGGGATCTTGTATTACGGAACGAGTAAAGAGACTTGCCGGTAAACGAGATTGAAATAGGTATGCGGATACTGACGATCGAATCTCGGGCAAGTAACATATCGAAGGACAAAGGGAATGACATACGGGATTATATGAATCCTTGACACTGAGGTTCAACTGATAAGATCTTCGGAGAATATGTAGGATCCAATATGGGCATCCAGGTCCCGCTATTGGATATTGACCGAGGAGTCTCTCGGGTCATGTCTACATAGTTCTCGAACCTGCAGGGTCTGCACACGTAAGGTTCGACGATGTTTTATGCGTACTTGAGTTATATGGTTGGTTACCGAATGTTGTTGGGAGTCCCGTGTGAGATCATGGACGTCACAAGGGTTTCCGAAATGGTCCGGAAACGAAGATTGATATATAGGATGACCTCATTTGATTACCGGAAAGTTTTCGGCATTACCGAGAATGTACCGGGAGTGACAAATGGGTTTCGGATGTTTAGATATTGGATCCTCAGTGCCAAGGATCCTACATATTCTACGAAGATCTTATCGTTTGAACCTCAGTGCCAAGGATCTGTGCCAAAGCTTGCATCGACGTAACCTTTTACAGTGAGCTCTTCGTCACCTCCATACACGAGAAACATCTCCTTAGTCCTTTTCAGGTACTTCAGGATATTCTTGACCGCCGTCCAGTGATCCACTCCTGGATTACTCTGGAACCTACCTGCCATACTTATGGCCAGGCTAATGTCCGGTCTAGTGCACAGCATCGCATACATGATAGAACCTATGGCTGAAGCATAGGGGACGGAGCGCATATGCTCTCTATCCTCATCAGTTGCTGGGCACTGAGTCTTACTCAATCTCGTACCTTGTAAAACTGGCAAGAACCCTTTCTTGAACTGTTCCATTTTGAACCTCTTCAAAACTTTATCAAGGTATGTGCTTTGTGAAAGTCCTATCAGGCGTTTTGATCTATCCCTATAGATCTTAATGCCTAGAATGTAAGAAGCTTCTCCTAGGTCCTTCATAGAGAAACTTTTATTCAAGTAATCCTTTATGCTCTCCAAAAACTCTACATTGTTTCCAATCAACAATATGTCATCCACATATAATATTAGAAACGCCACAGAGCTCCCACTCACTTTCTTGTAAATACAAGATTCTCCAACCACTTGTATAAACCCAAATGCTTTGATCACCTCATCAAAGCGTTTGTTCCAACTCCGAGATGCTTGCACCAGTCCATAAATGGATCGCTGGAGCTTGCACACCTTGTTAGCATTCTTAGGATCGACAAAACCTTCGGGTTGCATCATATACAAGTCTTCCTTAAGGAAACCGTTAAGGAACGCCGTTTTGACATCCATCTGCCAGATTTCATAATCGAAAAATGCAGCTATTGCTAACATGATTCTGACGGACTTAAGCATGGCCACGGGTGAGAATGTCTCATCGTAGTCAACTCCTTGAACTTGTGAAAAACCATTTGCCACAAGTCGAGCTTTATAAACGGTCACATTGCCGTCAGCGTCTGTTTTCCTCTTAAAGATCCATTTGTTCTTAATAGCCTTGCGGCCCTCAGGCAATACCTCCAAAGTCCACACTTTGTTCTCATACATGGATCCTATCTCGGACTTCATGGCTTCTAGCCATTTGTTGGAATCTGGGCCCACCATTGCTTCTTCATAATTTGGAGGTTCATTGTTGTCCAACAACATGATTGATAAGATGGGATTACCGTACCACTCTGGAGCAGCACGTGGTCTCGTCGACCTGCGTGGTTCGACAGAAACTTGAACCGGAGTTTCATGATCGTCATCATTAACTTCCTCCTCAACCGGCGTCGCAACGACAGAGGTTTCCCCTTGCCCTGCGCCACCATCCAGAGGGATGAGAGGTTCGACAACCTCGTCAAGTTCTATCTTCCTCCCACTCAATTCTCTCGAGAGAAACTCCTTCTCGAGAAAAGCTCTGTTTTTAGCAACAAACACTTTGCCCTCGGATTTGAGATAGAAGGTGTACCCAATTTTCTCTTTTGGGTAACCTATGAAGACGCACTTTTCCGCTTTGGGTTCCAGCTTTTCAGGCTGAAGCTTTTTGACATAAGCATCACATCCCCAAACTTTAAGAAACGACAACTTTCGCCTTTTGCCAAACCACAGTTCATATGGTGTCGTCTCAACGGATTTTGATGGTGCCCTATTTAAAGTGAATGCAGCTGTTTCTAATGCATAACCCCAAAACGATAATGGCAAATCAGTAAGAGACATCATAGATCGCACCATCTCTAATAAAGTACGATTACGAAGTTCGGACACACCATTACGCTGTGGTGTTCCAGGCGGTGTCAACTGTGAAACAATTCCACATTGTCTTAAGTGAGCACCAAACTCGAAACTCATATATTCACCCCCACGATCAGACCGTAGGAACTTGATCTTCTTGTTACGATGATTTTCAACTTCACTTTGAAATTGCTTGAACTTTTCAAATGTTTCAGACTTGTGCTTCATTAAGTAGACATAACCATACCTACTCAAATCATCAGTGAAGGTGAGAAAATAACGATATCCGCCGCGTGCCTCTACGCTCTTCGGACCACACACATCGGTATGTATGATTTCCAACAAGTCACTTGCACGCTCCATTGTTCCGGAGAACGGAGTTTTAGCCATCTTGCCCATGAGGCATGGTTCGCACGTGTCAAGTGAATCAAAGTCAAGTGACTCCAAAAGTCCATCGGCATGGAGTTTCTTCATGCGCTTTACACCAATATGACCTAAGCGGCAGTGCCACAAAAATATGGAGCTATCATTGTTAACTCTAACTCTTTTGGTCTCAATGTTATGTATGTGTGTATCGCTATCAAGATTCAATATGAACAATCCTCTCACATTGGGTGCATGACCATAAAAGATGTTACTCATAGAAATAGAACAACCATTATTCTCTGACTTAAAAGAGTAACCGTCTCGCAATAAACAAGATCCAGATATAATGTTCATGCTCAACGCAGGCACTAAATAACAATGATTTAAGTTCATAACTAATCCTAATGGTAACTGAAGTGAAACTGTGCCGACGGCGATTGCATCAACCTTGGAACCATTTCCTACGCGCATCGTCACTTCATCTTTCGCCAGCCTTCGTCTATTCCGCAGTTCCTGTTTCGAGTTGCAAATATGAGCAACAGAACCGGTATCGAATACCCAGGCACTACTACGAGAGTCGGTTAAGTACACATCAATAACATGTATATCAAATATACCTGATTTTTCTTTGGCCGCCTTCTTATCTGCCACATACTTGGGGCAATTGCGCTTCCAGTGACCCATACCCTTGCAATAGTAACACTCTGTTTCAGGCTTAGGTCCAGCTTTGGGTTTCTTCGTCAGATTGGCAATAGGCTTTCCGCACTTCTTTGAATTACCCTTCTTGCCTTTGCCGTTTCTCTTGAAACTAGTGGTCTTATTCACCATCAACACTTGTTGTTCTTTACGGAGTTCAGACTCTGCGACTTTCAGCATCGCAAACAACTCGCCGGGTGACTTGTTCATCCCTTGCATGTTGTAGTTCAACACAAAGCCTTTATAGCTTGGCGGCAGTGATTGAAGGATTCTATCAGTGATAGCCTCTTGCGGGAGTTCAATCCCCAGCTCAGCTAGACGGTTTGAGTACCCAGACATTTTGAGCACATGTTCACTGACAGACGAGTTCTCCTCCATCTTGCAAGCATAGAATTTATCGGAGGTCTCATACCTCTCGATCCGGGCGTCCTTCTGAAAGATAAACTTCAACTCCTGGAACATCTCAAATGCTCCATGACGCTCAAAGCAACGTTGAAGTCCCGGTTCTAAGCCATACAAGACTGCACATTGAACTACTGAGTAGTCCTCCTTACGTGCTAACCAAGCGTTCTTAACATCCTGATCAGTCGTAGCGGGTGGTTCATCTCCTAGCGCAGCATTAAGGACATAATCCTTCTTCCCAGCTTGTAAGATTAGCTTAAGATTACGATTCCAGTCTACAAAGTTGCTTCCATCATCTTTCAACATAGCTTTCTCTAGGAACGTATTAAAATTCAGGGTGACTGTCGCGTGAGCCATGATCTACAACACAAATATATTCAAAGTGGACTTAGACTATGTTCAAGATAATTAGAGTTTAACTTAATCAAATTATACGCTAAACTCCCACTCAAATAGTACATCTCTCTAGTCATTTGAGTGGTTCATGATCCACTTACACTAGCTCAAGTCAGATCATCACGTGAGTTGAGTATAGTTTCAGTGGTAAGCATCCCTATGCTAATCATATCATCTATATGATTCATGATCGACCTTTCGGTCTCATGTGTTCCGAGGCCATGTCTGCACATGCTAGGCTCGTCAAGCTTAACCCGAGTGTTCCGCATGCGCAACTGTTTTGCACCCGTGGTATGTGAACGTTGAGTCTATCACACCCGATCAGCACGTGGTGTCTCGAAACGACGAACTGTAGCAACGGTGCACATTCGGGGAGAACACAATTTCGTCTTGAAATTTTAGTGAGAGATCACCTCATAATGCTATCGTCGTTCTAAGCAAAATAAGGTGCATAAAAGGATTAACATCACATGCAATTCATAAGTGACATGATATGGCCATCATCGCGTGCTCCTTGATCTCCATCACCAAAGCACCGGCACGATCTTCTTGTCACCGGCGCCACACCATGATATCCATCAACGTGTCGCCATCGGGGTTGTCGTGCTACTCATGCTATTACTACTAAAGCTACTTCCTAGCAAAATAGTAAGCGCATCTGCAAGCACAAACGTTAGTATAAAGACAACCCTATGGCTCCTGCCGGTTGCCGTACCATCGACGTGCAAGTCGATATAATCTATTACAACATGATCATCTCATACATCCAACATATCACATCACATCGTTGGCCATATCACATCACAAGCATACCCTGCAAAAACAAGTTAGACGTCCTCTAATTTTGTTGTTGCATGTTTTACGTGGTGACCATGGGTATCTAGTAGGATCGCATCTTACTCACGCAAACACCACAACGGAGATATATGAGTTGCTATTTAACCTCATCCAAGGATCTCCTCGGTCAAATCCGATTCAACTAAAGTTGGAGAAACTGGCACTTGCCAGTCATCTTTGAGCAACGGGGTTACTCGTAGCGATGAAACCAGTCTCTCGTAAGCGTACGAGTAATGTCGGTCCAAGCCGCTTCAATCCAACAATACCGCGGAATCAAGAAAAGACTAAGGAGGGCAGCAAAACGCACATCGCTGCCCACAAAAACTTTTGTGTTCTACTCGAGAAGACATCTACGCATGAACCTAGCTCATGATGCCACTGTTGGGGAACATCGCATGGGAAACAAAAAATTTCCTACGCGCACGAAGACCTATCATGGTGATGTCCATCTACGAGAGGTGATGAGTGATCTACGTACCCTTGTAGACCGTACAGCAGAAGCGTTAGTGAACGCGGTTGATGTAGTGGAACGTCCTCACGTCCCTCGATCCGCCCCGAGAACAGTTCCACGATCAGTCCCACGATCTAGTGCCGAACGGACGGCACCTCCGCGTTCAGCACACGTACAGCTCGACGATGATCTCGGCCTTCTTGATCCAGCAAGAGAGGCGGAGAGGTAGAATAGTTCTCCAGCAGCGTGACGGCGCTCCGGAGGTTGGTGATGATCTTGTCTCAGCAGGGCTCCGCCCGAGCTCCGCAGAAACGCGCTCTAGAGGAAAAACCGTGGAGGTATGTGGTCGGGCTGCCGTGGAAAAGTCATCTCAAATCAGCCCTAAAACCTCCGTATATATAGGTGGGAGAGGGGGAGCCTTGCCTTGGGGCTCAAGGAGCCCCAAGGAGGTCGGCCGAGCCAAGGGGGGAAGGTTTCCCCCCCCCAAACCGAGTCCTACTTGGTTTGGTGGGAGGAGTCCTTCTTTCCTTTCCCACCTCCTCCTTTTTTTCCTTTTTCTCTTTGATTTTTCTTCCAATGCGCATAGGGCCCTTTTGGGCTCTCCCACCAGCCCACTAAGGGCTGGTGTGCCACCCCCAAGGCCTATGGGCTTCCCCGGGGTGGGTTGCCCCCCCCCCCAGTGAACTCACGGAACCCATTCGTCATTCCCGGTACATTCCCGGTAACTCCGAAAACCTTCCGGTAATCAAATGAGGTCATCCTATATATCAATCTTCGTTTCCGGACCATTCTGGAAACCCTCGTGACATCCGTGATCTCATTCGAGACTCCGAACAACATTCGGTAACCAACCATATAACTCAAATACGCATAAAACAACGTCGAACCTTAAGTGTGCAGACCCCGTGGGTTCGAGAACTATGTAGACATGACCCGAGAGACTCCTCGGTCAATATCCAATAGTGGGACCTGGATGCCCATATTGGATCCTACATATTCTACGAAGATCTTATCGTTTGAACCTCAGTGCCAAGGATTCATATAATCCCGTATGTCATTCCCTTTGTCCTTCGGTGTGTTACTTGCCCGAGATTCGATCGTCAGTATCCGCATACCTATTTCAATCTCGTTTACCGGCATGTCTCTTTACTCGTTCCGTAATACAAGATCCCGTAACTTACACTAAGTCACATTGCTTGCAAGGCTTGTGTGTGATGTTGTATTACCGAGTGGGCCCTGAGATACCTCTCCGTCACACGGAGTGACAAATCCCAGACTTGATCCATACTAACTAAACGAACACCTTCGGAGATACCTGTAGAGCATCTTTATAGTCACCCAGTTACGTTGTGACGTTTGATACACACAAAGTATTCCTCTGGTGTTAGTGAGTTATATGATCTCATGGTCATAGGAACAAATACTTGACACGCAGAAAACAGTAGCAACAAAATGACACGATCAACATGTTACGTCTATTAGTTTGGGTCTGGTCCAGCACGTGATTCTCCTAATGACGTGATCCAGTTATCAAGCAACAACACCTTGTTCATAATCAGAAGACACCGACTATCTTTGATCAACTGGCTAACCAAGTAGAGGCTTGCTAGGGACGGTGTTTTGTCTATGTATCCACACATGTAAATGAGTCTTCATTCAATACAATTATAGCATGGATAATAAACGATTATCTTGATACAGGAATTATAATAATAACTACATTTATTATTGCCTCTAGGGCATAATTCCAACAGTTTTGTCGACACCTCTCTCCCTAAATATGTGGTCATATTTATTGAGCTTGGCTTTCGCTTGAGGACAAGTGAGGTCTAAGGTTGGGGGAGTTGATACGTCCATTTTGCATCATCCTTTCATGTTGATATTTATTGCTTTTTGGGCTTTTATTTCACTTCACGGTACAATACTTATGCCTTTTCTCTCTTATTTTGCAAGGTTTAAATGAAGAGGGAGAATGCCGGCAGCTGGAATTCTGGCCTGAAAAAGGAGCAAGTTTGAGATACATATTCTGCGCAACTCCAAAAGCCGTGAAAATCAACGTCGATTTTTTTGGGAATATATAAAAAATACCGGGCCGAAGAAGTGCCAGAGGAGCACAACTAGGGGTGCACAAGCCTGGTAGGCGCGGCCACCCCCCTGGCCGCGCCTAGGGGGCTTGTGGGCTCCCTGTTGGCCCACTGGCTCCCCTCTTCTTCTATATGAAGGGTTTCGTTCCGGAAAAAATCGGGAGGAGGCTTTTCGAAGGATTCGCCGCCGTCACGAGGCGGAACTTGAGCAGAACCAATCTAGAGCTCCGGCAAGACGATCCTTCCGGGGAAACTTCCCTTCCAGAGGAGGAAATCGTCGCCATCGTCATCACCAACACTCCTCTCGTCGGAGGGGACTCATCACCATCAACATCTTCATCAGCACCATCTCATTTCCAAACCCTAGTTCATCACTTGTAACCAATCTCCGTCTCGCGACTCCGATTGGTACTTGTAAGGTTGCTAGTAGTGTTAATTACTCTTTGTAGTTGATGCTAGTTGGATTATTTGGTGGAAGAGTTTATGTTCAGATCCTTGATGCTACTCATTATCTATCTGCTCATGAATATGATTATGCTTTGTGAGTAGTTACTTTTGTTCCTGAGGACATGGGATAAGTCATGCTAATAGTAGTCATGTGAATTTGGTATTCGTTCGATATTTTGATGTGTTGTATGTTGTTTTTCCTCTAGTGGTGTTATGTGAACGTCGACTACATAACACTTCAACATTATTTGGGCCTAGAGGAAGGCATTGGGAAGTAGTAAGTAGATGATGGGTTGCTAGAGTGACAGAAGCTTAAACCCTAGTTTATGCGTTGCTTCGTAAGGGGTTGATTTGGATCCACTAGTTTAACGCTATGGTTAGACTTTGTCTTAATTCTTCTTTCGTAGTTGTGGATGCTTGCGAGAGGGGTTAATCATAAGTGGGATGCTTGTCCAAGTAAGGGAAGTACCCAAGCGCTGGTCCACCCACATATCAAACTATCAAAGTAACGAACGCGAATCATATGAACATGATGAAAACTAGCATGACAAAAATTCATGTGTGTCCTCGGGAGCGTTTTTCCTCCTATAAGACTTTGTCCAGGCTTGTCCCTTGATACAGAAGGGATTGGGCCACTTTGCTGCACCGTTGCTACTTTTGTTACTTGTTGCTTGCTACGAATCACCTTGCCACACAATTACTTGTTACCGATAATTTCAGTGCTTGCAGATATTACCTTGCTGAAAACCACTTGTCAGATCTTTTTGATCCTCGTTGGGTTTGACACTCTTACTTATCAAAAGGACTACGATAGATCCCCTGTACTTGTGGGTCATCAGGCCCCAGAAGCCTGCCAGGCGCGGCCAGGGGGGCCCTCGCCTGGTGGGCTTGTGGGCTCCATGCTCCATTTCCTCCGTTGATTCTTGCGCCAGTATTTTTTATATATTCCACAAAAATTCTCCATAAATTTCTAGGTCATTCCGAGAACTTTTATTTCTACCCAAAAACAACACCATGGCAATTCTGCTGAAAACAGCGTTAGTCCGGGTTAGTTCCATTCAAATCATGCAAATTAGAGTTCAAAGCAAGGGCAAAAGAGTTTGGAAAAGTAGATATCACGGAGATGTATCAACTCCCCCAAGCTTAAAACCTTGCTTGCCCTCAAGCAATTCAGTTGACAAACTGAAAGAGACAAAAGAAAACTTTTACGAACTCTGTTTGATCTTGTTGTTGCAACTATGTCTAACTCATATCCAGAATTTCAGCAAGATCATAAGCAAACCACATAAGCAAATAACATCTAGGTCTCATGGTAAACTCATATCAATGGCATAATCAACTAGCGAGCAATAATAATGAGTTTCAAATGTCAACACTTCAATCAAAACAATCATGAAGCAGTACGAACAGATGGTATCTCGCTAGCTCTTTCTGATACCGCAAAACATAAATGCAGAGCACCTTCAAAGACCAAGGGCTGACTAAACATTGTAATTCATGGCAAAGAAGATCCAGTCACAGTCATACTCAATCATAGTTAAAAGCAAAGCATAAAAATGATAGAGGTGCTCTCTAATTGGTGCTTTTATAAGAAGAGGATGACTCAACAGGAACATAAATAGATAGGCCCTTCGCAGAGGAAGCATTGACTTGCAGAGGTGCCAGAGCTCAAGCTTTGAAAACAGAGATAATAATTTTGGGTGGCATGATTTCATTGTCAACACAATGACTAAGAGTTCTCACCATCTTCCACGCTACACATGCTATAGGCGGTTCCCAAACAAAAAAGTAAAGTTTTGACTCCCCCACCACCGATCAATCACACTCCACGACTAGCCGAATACTCGGGTGCCGTCCATACCAACATCAATCCAGGGGGAGTTTTGTTTGCAATTATCATTTCGATTTGAGCATGGAACTGGGCATTCCAATTACCGGCCCCTTTCTCGTGAATGATAGTGAATAAACACATATCGAGGATAACACGCCTAGCATTGAAGATGCTCATAGCCCCCTGTCACCACATGAGCGGTTCGGGCATGCAAAACTGATTCTTTCTTGAAGGTTTAGAGAGGTTCACATGCAAATTTACTTGGAACGGCAGGTAGATACCGCATATAGGTAGGTATGGTGGACTCATATGGAACAACATTGGGTTTATGGAAGTGGATGCACAAGCAGTATTCCCGCTTAGTACAAGTGAAGGCTAGCAAAAGACTGGGAAGCGACCAACTAGAGAGCAACAACAGTCATCAAAATGCATTGAGATTAACTAACATTGAGTGCAAGCATGAGTAGGACATAAATCACCATGAACATGAATATCATAGAGGCTATGTTGATTTTGTTTCAACTACATGCGTAAACATGTGCCAAGTCAAGCCACTTGAATCATTCAAAGGAGGATATCATCCTATCATACTACATCATAGTGATCTCAAAATTCATGTTGGCATCCAAGACAAACCATTATAAGCTCCTAGCTAATTAAGCATGGCACAGAAACTATGATCTCTAAGTTGTCACTGCAAACATGTTTCTCTCACAACAAAGCTGAATCAGGAACGATGAGCTAGTCATATTTACAAAAACAAAATAGATCGAGTTCATACCAGCTTTTCCAGGCTCAGTCACTTCATCATATATCGTCATTATTGCCTTTCACTTGCACGACCGAATGATGTGTGAAAAGGACGTGGATGTCGCCTAGAGGGGGGGGGTGAATAGGCGCTTTAAAATAGTTAAGGTTTAGGCTTGAACAAATGCGGAATAAAACTAATCGTTTAATATGTCAAGCACAAAACCTACAACAACTAGGCTCACCTATGTGCACCAACAACTTATGCTAAGCAAGATAAACAACTAAGTGATAGCAAGATATATTACAATAAAGAATATGTCTATCACAAAGTAAAGTGCATAAGTAAAGGTTTCGGGTAAGAGATAACCGAGGCACGGGGAGACGATGATGTATCCCGAAGTTCACACCCTTGCGGATGCTAATCTCCGTTAGAGCGGTGTGGAGGCACAATGCTCCCCAAGATGCCACTAAGGCCACCGTAATCTCCTCACGCCCTCGCACAATGCAAGATGCCGTGATTCCACTAAGGGACCCTTGAGGGCGGTCACCGAACCTGTACAAATGGCAACCCTTGGGGGCGGTCACCGAACCCGTACACGTGGCAACCCTTGGGGGCGGTTACCGGTACCCGTACAAATTGCTCGGGGCAATCTCCACAACCTAATTGGAGACCCCGACGCTTCCCGGAGCTTCACACCACACTGATTGAGCTCCGAGACACCACCAAGCTTCTAGGATGCCAAAGCATCCACGAAGAACAATATCAAGGGTACTAAGTACCAAAGGTAGTAAGCTTCTCAACTTCTCACTTCCACGTATCACCGTGGAGAACTCAAACCGATGCAACTAATGCAATGGCAAGAACACACGAAGTGGTCAAGTCCCTCACACTCAAATCCCTCCACAACAACAAAAGCTATGGAGAAATATGAGAGGAAGAACAAGGAGCTCACAAAGAACTCCAAGATCAAGATCCAAGGGGTTCCCCTCACATAGAGGAGAAAGTGATTGGTGGAGATGTGGATCTAGTTCTCCTCTCTCTTTTCCCTCAAGAACAAGCAAGAATCATTGGAGGGATAGTGAGTAATCAAGCTCTAAGAATGTCAACAATGGAGATAGAACAAGAGCTCAACGGATGGATAAGGCCAAGGGGGAAGAAGACCCCCTTTATATAGTGGCAGAAAGAATCAGACCGTTACCCCCACTCTCTGCCCGAGCTCCAGCGGTACTACCGCTGGCTGCAGCGGTACTACCGCTGGCACTCCAGCGGTACTACCGCCAGCTAGCGGTACTACCACTGGCTGCAGCGGTACTACCGCTGGCACTCCAGCGGTACTACCGCTGGCCCCAGCGGTACTACCGCTGGGCCCCTGGTAGTGCAAAGGCACTACCACCGCCAAGAAAGTCTTCGCAAAAAGGTTCGTCCACGAACAACCGCTAGGCAGGCGGTACTAAGCTCCTGGAGCGGTACTACCGCTGACCAGGGGCGGTACTACCGCGAGCCAGCGGTACTACCGCTAGGGCCAGCGGTACTACCACCAACTCTAGCGGTACTACCGCTAGGTCCAGCGGTACTACCGCTAGGTCCGGCGGTACTACCGCTCGCCACTGAAACAGCCATAACTTTCGCATACGAGCTCCGAATCGAGCAAACCCAAGCTTGTTGGATTCAGGACGACAAGGGCTATCCAAATAGCGACTGGAAATCTTAAGACCATGCGGTTATGAATATGCCAAAGATATAGAGATGTGAGATCTCTATGAATGAAGAACCGGCAAAAACTCCAACTTCGAAAACATCATAGTAGATGCATATGGACTCCGTTTTCGATGAACTCGAGCTTGTCACGAAGATGACCATAAGCTCTAAAACTCACAAAGAGAAACACCAAACAAGAACCAAGAAGTATGATGCAAGGATGCAAATGGTTTGAGCTCTCAACGAACGATACGATCAAGCTACTCACTTGAGAGCCCCCCTTGATAGAACAGCAATCTATCCTAACCAGAAAACCTATCAAGGGCAAACCTATACCTTGCACCTCGTCCTCTTGAGCTAGATGATGATGATCTTGGCCTCCTCAAGATGGACCACCTTTCTTGATTGTGTTGGCTTGATGAAGACTAGTTGATTGCTCCCCCATACTCACTATGGGTGAGCCACTCTTCAGCATATCTTCACAAGTCCATTGCCACCACAATGGACGGCAAGCTTCAAGCATGCTATCTTCTTGCTTATCCACTTGAACTTGCACATCGCAATCTTGATGACGATCACAACTTGACGTCATACTCCATGGGTTGTATGAGATCTTCCCTTTTGACGCAAGCCAATGTAAACACACCTAACCCCCACATAGAACTCTCACGAAGACCATGGGTTAGTACACAAACACGTAATGGACAATGCTTACCATACCATGGGATCACTTGATCCCTCTCGGTACATCTTATACGCTTTGTGTGTTGATCATCTTGATTTACTCTTTGTCTGAGATCTTGATCAACCATTGATGATGATCACAACTTGACGTCATACTCCATGGGTTGTATGAGATCTTCCCTTTGACGCAAGCCCATGTAAACACACCTAACCCCCACATAGAACTCTCACGAAGACCATGGGTTAGTACACAAACACGTAATGGACAATGCTTACCATACCATGGGATCGCTTGATCCCTCTCGGTACATCTTGTACGCTTTGTGTGTTGATCATCTTGATTTACTCTTTGTTTGAGATCTTGATCAACCATGTGTCTCTATGACCATTCTTTGGATAATACCTTGAATACCATCTTGGTCATCATATAAACTCCTTGAACCCAACAGATGGACTTCAAGAAGTGCCTATGGACAAATCCATACCATGGGATCACTTGATCCCTCTCGGTACATCTTGTATGCTTTGTGTGTTGATCATCTTGATTTACTCTTTGTCTGATATCTTGATCAACCATGTGTCTCTATGACCATTCTTTGGATAATACCTTGAATACCATCTTGGTCATCCTATAAACTCCTTGAACCCAACAGATGGACTTCAAGAAGTGCCTATGGACAAATCCTATAAATGTAACTTAAGGCAACCATTAGTCCATAGGAATTGTCATCAAGTACCAAAACCACATATGGAGATATATGCTCCAACAATGTGAACAATAATAAGCGTGCTCGTGAATTGGACTAAGCTAGAATCTGCAAGCAAACACAAACGAGAAGACAAAGTAATATGTCTCTTTGAAAGATAAACAAATATGCATGCGAGAGCCACTAAACATTGTAAACATGGTCTTCTACCTTGACCCAAAGAAAAAGCAAACTATTTACACGGGAAAGCTCCAAACAAGCAAAAGAAGAACGAGAAATTCTTTTTGGGTTTTCTCAAACTAGACAAACACACGAAAAGAAAATGAGAAAAAGAAATAAACTAGCATGAATGATACAGTGGCAAAGTGTGAACACCGACTAACAAAGTGAAAGTGTAACCAAGAATATAAAGTCGGTGAGAAACAAGTACTCCCCCAAGATTAGGCTTTTGGCTTAAGTTGGTCAACTCCCAAGGAGGGAAATAACCAGCTCCGGGGTACTCCGGAGTGTACTGAGGGTGCCACTATTGTGTGAGCTCCTCTGGCTCCCACTGATAAACTGGTGTCTGGTACTCGACTGGTGGCTCGGGCACGGGCACCTGTGGTTGGGCTATGCCCCAATATGCATAGATGTCCGAGGGCATAATAATGTACCTGCCTGCATGAAGATTGAACAAAGAAGGAGCAGGCAAAGTAATAGTCTCACGAGTACCCTGACTAAATACCAGGTTATAAATCATCCTTCTATTTATATCTCTATCAAGAAAGTCATGGCAAACCATGCTATCATAATCTAGATATCTCTCAGGAAGAAGAATCTCTTCTTCCTCGTCCAGTCTAATGGGTATCTCAAAATGTCTAGCAAGACGAGTAGCATAGATACCTTGCTACGGCGACAGAAATCTTCTGTCGTCTCTTGAGCTTGCGTTGGTTTTTCCCTTGAAGACGAAAGGGCGATGCAGCACAGGAGCAGTAAGTATTTCCCTCAGTTTGAGAACCAAGGTATCAATCCAGTAGGAGAATCTCGTCAAGTCCAGAGTACCTGCACAAACACAAAAGAGCTTGCACCCAACGCTATAAAGGGGTTGTCAATCCCATCAAGATTGATTGCAAAGTGAGATCTGAAGGCGGAAAGTGCAATGAAGAAAAAGTGTAAGGCTGAAAATATGGTGTGAAGTAGACCTGGGGGCCATAGTGTTCACGAGAGGATTCTCTCAAAATAGCAAATATTACGGTGGGTGAACAAATTACTGTCGAGCAATTGATAGAACCGCGCAAAGTCATGATGATATCTAAGGCAATGATCATACATATAGGCATCACGTCCGAGACAAGTAGACCGATACTTTCTGCATCTACTACTATTACTCCACACATCGACCGCTATCCATCATGCATCTAGTGTATTGACTTCATGACGAACAGAGTAACGCCTTAAGCAAGATGACATGATGTAGAGGGATAAACTCAAACCAATGATGAAAACCCCATCTTTTTACCCTTGATGGCAACAACACGATGCGTGCCTCGCTACCCCTTTTGTCACTGGGTAAGGTCACTTCACGGTATGAACCCAAAACCAAGCACTTCTCCCATTGCAAGAATCATAGATCAAGCTGGCCAAACAAAACCCACAACTCGAAGAGAATTACAAGGATATGAAATCATGCATAAGAGAGATCAGAAGAAACTCAAATAAGATTCATAGATAATCTGATCATAAATCCACAATTCATCGGATCTTGACAAACACACCGCAAAAGAAGATTACATCGGATAGATCTCCATGAAGATCATGGAGAACTTTGTATTGAAGATCCAAGAGAGAGAAGAAGCCATCTAGCTACTAGATATGGACCCGTAGGTGTATGGTGAACTACTCACGCATCATCGGAGAGGTCATGGTGTTGATGAAGAAGCCCTCCGTATCTGAATCCCCCCTCCGGCAGGGCACCATAACGTGCCCCAGATGGGATCTTGCGGAGACAGAAGCTTGCGGCGGCGGAAAAGTACTTTTGATGATTTCCTAATTTTTTCTGGAATTAATGGGAATATATAGGCGAAAGACCTAGGGCAGAGGTGGCCCAGGGAGCCTTCAAGCCTGGGAGGCGCGGGCCCCCCTGGTCACGGCTAGGGGGCTTGTGGGGTCCCTGGTGGCCCCGTCACTTGGTTCTCAAGTTTCCCGATCTTCTTCTGTTTCGGAAAAAATCTTTTTGGAACTTTCGTTCCGTTTGGACTCCGTTTAAAATCCTCCTCTGAAAGGGGTCAAAAACATGGAAAAACAGGAACTAGCACTTGGCATTGAGTTAATAAGTTAGTCCCAAAAATATATAAAAGGCATACAAAACATCCAAAGTTTGACAGGATAATAGCATGAAACCATCAAAAACGCCTTTAGAACGGTTCGTGTTCAACCGTTGAGCTACTATAGCGCCCAAGCTATAAGTTTTATCATTATAAAGGGCTTCACGCAAGACCACGAGATCTGGGGAGCTAAGGGACCCAGCTTTCCCATGGCCAATCAAACATTTTCCCACAAATAATGAGAAGTACCGAAGCACGGGAAAATGTATGCTAGCAGCTCTAGCGCAAGACACTCCTCTCTCCTCTCCTACAGCAATTGTATCGATGAAAGCCTCCAAGTCCCGTGGACGAGGTTCATGAATAACCCCAACAAAAGGCAATTTGCAAACATTGCAAAAATCCTGGAGTGACATGTGCTGGGCGAGATCATATAATTTGAACTCAACCATAGGAGGACTCTTCCTTGGATAGAAATTAAAGCTTTGCACGAAAATATTAGTGAGGAGGAGGTATTGCAGACACTTATCTTCAATGAAGGCGGTAAGGCCTGCGTTCACCACCAAGTAATAAGTCCTCATAAAGTCCGGCGGCGCCTGCTGATGCAACAAAAGACCTTCCAACGGTGCCAGAAACACGTGCTGATGGGAGGTTGTTCTTGTCTTGATTCTCCTCAGCAACGGCACCAGGAATCCTTCTGCTACGGCTACACCTTTAGGGACTTCCTAGGCAAATATGCAAATGATTTCCTCGTGGCCTTGGAGCCTTGCGTTGGTGTTCCCTCGAAGCGGAAAGGGTGATGTAGCACAGCGGTGGTAAGTATTTCCCTCAGTTTTGAGAACCAAGGTATCGATCCAGTGAAGGAGTATCACAAGTGCCTGCACAAACACAAAAAGCTTGCTCCCAACGCTATGAAGGGGTTGTCAATCCCTTATAGATTGTTTGCCAAGTGAGAACTGAAAGCAACAAAGTAACAAAGCAAAGTAAAAGCGGAGGTGTAAACGATAGGTGAGAATAGACCCGGGGGCCGTAGTATTTACTAGTGGCTTCTCTCAAGAAAGCAAGTAGACGGTGGGTGAATGAATTACTGTCGAGCAATTGATAGAACCGCGCAAAGTCGTGATGTCATCTATGGCAATGATTATATCTATAGGCATCACGTCCAAAACAAGTAGACCGATACTTTCTGCATCTACAACTATTACTCCACACGTCGACCGCTATCCAACATGCATCTAGTGTATTAAGTCCAAAAGAACAGAGTAACACCTTAAGCAAGATCACATGATGTAGATGGACAATCTCATATCTACGACAAAGCCCACCTTGTTACCCTTGATGGAAACTACACGATGTGTGCCTTGCTGCCCCTACTGTCACTGGGAAAGGTCACCACACGGTAAGAACCCAAAACCAAGCACTTCTCCCATTGCAAGAATCATAGATATAGTTGGCCAAACAAAACCCAAGACTCAGAGAGACTTACAAGGATATCAAATCATGCATATAAGAAATCAGCAAAGACTCAAATATATATCATAGATAATCTGATCACAAATCCACAATTCATCGGATCTCGACAAACACACCGCCAAAGAGGATTACATCGGATAGATCTCCATGAAGATCATGGAGAACTTTGTATTCAAGATCCAAGAGAGAGAAGAAGCCATCTAGCTACTAACTACGGACACGTAGGTCTGAAGTGAACAACTCACGAGTCATTGGAGGGGCGATGATGTTGATGAAGAAGCCTTCCAACTCCAAAGTCCCCTCCGGCAGGGCACCGGGAAGGGTCTCCAGATGAGATCTCGCGGAAACAGGAACTTGCGGCGGCGGAACTCCCGATCTAGGTTTCTTTCTGGAGGTTTCTGAATTTATAGGACCATATGGCTGTGGTGTAGCATCAAGTGGGCCCCCGTGGGGCCCACTAGCTTGATTGGCGCGACCTAGGGGGGTTGCGGCGACAGGGCTTGTGGCACCCTCGGGACCCCCCTTCGGTATCTTTTTCTTCCGGTATTTTTGATATTTTCCATAGAAATCATCGCGAAAGAATTATTCCGTTTGGACTCCGTTCCAAAATCAGATCTAAAAAGAGTCAAAAACACAGAAAAAACAGGAACTGGCGCTTGGCACTGAGTTAATAAGTTAGTCCCAAAAAGGATATAAAAGGTAAACAAAACATCCAAAGTTGACAAGATAACAACGTGAAACCATCAAAAATTATAGATACGTTTGACACGTATCAGCATGTAAGAACACATCGCTTGGCCACTCGCACGCTCGAACTTCTGCAACTCGGGGGACCGGATACTTGGGTTTCTTCTTCTCATTCCCATCATCCTTGGGGTCACGGCTTGAAGAGCCTCTTAAGAACCTCCTCATCTTTTCCCTTTTCTATCTCTAAAATTTTTAGTGACTCTAAGGAAAAGTGAACAAGGCCCAACGAAACTCGTAGCAACTACTCCCACAAGTGCCTAGAGGCCATATCACACATCAAAACTACTTAGGACGAGCTAAAATTAGCGTGCAAAGCTCAAGAACAGGGTCACCAAGGCAACAAAAATACGCGACGTATAAGGCACTAGAGCAAAATCTAATTGGACCAATGGAGGAGTCACTTACCAAGGAGCAATTTCCCCAAAACAGTTTGGTGAATGGTGCTTTGCACAAGGAGATCGAAAATCCCAGCAAGAAGAGCAAGAACACGGGTTTGAGCTGCGAAACAATTTTTTTTGGAGGTAGGAGAAGCAGATGGGAGCTAGAATGAGTGGAGGGGGTACACGTGGGCCCCACAAGCCTGGTAGGCACGGCCATGGGGGGTGCCCGCGCCTCCAGGGCTTGTGGCCCACTGGTGCAGCCCCTTGACTAGCTCTCCGTCTCAGTATTTTTCAAAAAATCCAGAAAAAATCATACTTGATTTTCACGGCATTCGAAGAACTTTTATTTTTGGGGTACTTTTCTGCGGGACGCTAAAACAGAAAACAGGGAAAACTAAACTAAATCTATCATTTTTCTTCTAAGCAACCAAAAGTGAAAGCTTCGAACAGAGGTTTGTGATTCCTTGATTCATCCATCTCATGGTCATCGAAAGAAATCCGTCAATGAGGTTGATCAAGTCTCCTTGACAAACTTTTTCGAATCGCAAAAGAAGACGGAGAATTTTCGAATAGTCACTAGGTTACCTCAATGGGGATGTAAATATCCCCAACAAGCAAATCATACTTCATCTTAACAGTAGGTATAGGGCATTCAAAGCTCCCAATAAGAATCGATGAAGTTTTTTCGATAGCATTGATGCAATGTACTCGATATTGTTTCTTCGGAAAGTGCAATGTATGCTCATTACCGTTGACATGGAAAGTGGCATTGCCTTTGTTGCAATCTATAACAACCCCTGTAGTGTTTAAAAAGGGTCTTCCAAGGATGACCGCCATGGCATCATCCTCGGGGATATCCAGAATAACAAAGTCTGTTAAGATAGTGACGTTTGCAACCACAACAGTCACATCCTCGCAAATGCCGATAGGGAAAGCAGTTGATTTGTCGGCCATTTGCAGAGAGATTTCAGTAGGTGTCAACTTATCCACTTCAAGTCTATGATAAAGAGAGAGAGGCATAACACTAATACCGGCTCCAAGGTCGCATAAAGCAGTTCTAACGTAGTTGACTTTAATGGAGCAAGGTATAGTGGGCACTCCGGGATCACCTAGTTTCTTAGGAGTTCCACCCTTGAAGGTATAATTAGCGAGCATGGTGGAAATCTCAACCTCAGGTATCCTCCTCTTATTAGTCACAATATCCTTCATGTACTTAGCATACGGAGACATTTTGAGCATATCTGTCAAACGCATTTGCAGAAAGACAGGTCTAATCATTTCAACAAATCGCTCAAAATCCTCATCATCCTTTTTCTTCGATGGTTTGGGAGGAAAGCGCATGGGTTTCTAAACCCATGGTTCCCTTTCTTTACCATGCTTCCTAGCAACGAAGTCATTCTTATCGTATCTCTTATTCTTAAGCTGTGGGTTATCAAGATCAACAGGTTCAATCTCCACATCCTTATCATCGCTAGGTTGAGCATCATCATGAACATCACTATTGATATTGTCATTAGGCTCATGTTCATCACCAGATTGTGTTTCGGCATCAGAGATAGAGACATCGTTTGGACTCTCAGGTGTAGCAGCAACAGGGTTTCTAGCGTGCAAGTTCCTATCATCTTTGTTCTTCTTCCTAGGATGACTAGGTGCATCAGTGCTAACTCCTTGAGAATCTTGTTCAATTCTCTTTGGATGACCCTCAGGATACAAAGGTTCCTAGGTCATTCTACCGCCTCTAGTGACGACTCTGACAGAATTGTCATTCAACTCATTGAGCAAGTCATTCTGAGCTTTAAGTACTTGTTCTACCTGAGTAGTAACCATAGAGGCATGTTTACTCAAGAGCTTAAGATCATTGACGTTTCTGTCCACACAAGCACTTAAATGACTAAGCATATGAGCATTCTGTTCCAATTGTCTGCTAACATAATCATTGAAACTTTGTTGTTTGGCAACAAAGTTATCAAATTCATCCAGGCATAAGGTAGCAGGTTTATCAAAAGGAATATCACTCTCATCGAATCTACGCAGAGAATTTACTTCTACTACCTGTATCAGGTTATCGAGACCATGGATCTCTTCGATAGGTGGTAGATTTTTGACATCTTCAGATTTAATGCCTTTCTCTTTCATAGATTTCTTAGCTTCTTGCATATCTTCAGGACTGAGGAATAGAATACCTCTTTTCTTCGGAGTTGGCTTAGGAGGTGGTTCGGGAATAGTCCAAGCATTCTCATTGCACAAGATGTTATTCAATAGGATCTCAGCTTGTTCTACAGTTTGTTCCCTAAAAACACAACCAGCACAACTATCTAGGTGGTCTCTAGAAGCATCGGTGAGTCCATTATAGAAGATATCAAGTATTTCATTCTTCTCAAGAGGGTGATCAGGCAAAGCATTCAGTAGCTGGACAAGCCTCCCCCAAGCTTGTGGGAGACTCTCTTCTTCAACTTGCGCAAAGTTGTATATTTCCTGCAAGGCAGCTTGCTTCTTATGGGCAGGGAAATATTTTTCAGAGAAGTAGTAGATCATCTCCTGGGGGCTACGCACACAACCAGGAGCAAGAGAAGTGAACTAGGTCTTAGCATCATCCTTTAGCGAGAAAGGAAACATCTTAAGGATATAGTAGTGGCGGATCTTTTCCTCACTAGTGAATAGGGTGGCTATATCGTGTAGTTTGGTAAGATGGGCTACAACCGTTTCAGACTCATAACCATGAAAAGGATTAGATTCGACCAGTGTGATTAACTCAGGGTCGATAGAGAATTCATAATCCTTATCGGTCACAAAGATAGGTGAAGTAGCAAACTTCGGGTCGTATTTCATCCTAGCGTTCAAAGATTTTTCTTTCCACTTGCGCAGTAAATTCTCAACATCATAGCTATCCTTACACGCAAGAAAATCCTCAGCTATCTCTCCCTCCATAACATAACACTCAGGCATATCAGACAATTCATATCTAGGAGAGCTAGTTCTAACACGCAAAATAGCAGGTTCTACTTCAATAGTATCAGCAGTTTCAGAAGTATCATCACATCTAGCAGCAACTCTAGCAATTTGTGCATCAAGGAATGCACCTAGTGGTAAAGCAGTATCAAGCATAGCATCATCATAAGTATCATGGACAGCAGAAGTAGCATCATCAAGCACACGCGACATATCAAGATTTCTAGCAGGAGGTGGTGTCACAAACTTACTCATAACTGAAGGTGAATCAAGTGCAGAGCTAGATGGCAGTTCCTTACCTGTCCTCGTAGTTGAGGGCAAGTCTTTAGTTCTTGGATCTTTCGGATTCCTCATAGTGACCAGCAGATGTAAATCCCAAGTGACTCAGAGAATATAGCTATGCTTCCCTGGCAAAGGCGCCAGAAAAATGTCTTGATAACCCACAAGTACAGGGGATCGCAACAGTTTTCGAGGGTAGAGTATTCAACCCAAATTTATTGATTCGGCACAAGGGGAAGCCAAAGAATATTCTCAAGTATTAGCAGTTGAGTTGTCAATTCAACCACACCTGAAAGATTTAGTATCTGCAGCAAAGTATGAGTAGCAAGGTAGTATGATAGCAACAGTAGCAACAGTAAACAGTAGCAGGAAAGTGATAGCAGTAGTGACAGAGTAACAGTAGCAGCAGGGACAGCAGTAGCAGCAAAGTAATGTAGCAAGGACTAGTAGGAAAATACTTGTAGGCATTGGATCGGTGATGGATGATTATGTCGGATATTATTCATCATGCAACAGTTATAACACGGAGAGATATGTAACTAGCTCCAGTTCGTCAATGTAATGTACGCATGTATTCCGTATGTAGTCATACGTGCTTAGGGAAAAGAACTTGCATGACATCTATTGTCCATCCCTCCCGTGGCAGCAGGGTCCTAATGGAAACTAGGGGATATTAAGGTTCTCCTTTTAATAAAGAACCGGACCAACGCATTAACACTTAGTGAATACATGAACTCCTCATACTATGGTCATCTCCGGGAGTGGTTTCGGCTATTGTCACTTCGGGGTTGCCGGGTCATAACACATAGTAGGTGACTACAACTTGCAAGATAGGATCAAGAACACACATATATTGGCGACAACATAATAGGTTCAGATCTGAAATCATGGCACTCGGGCCCTACTGACAAGCATTAAGCATGGCAAAGTAGTAGCAACATCAATCTCAGAACATAGTGGATACTAGGGATCAATCCCCGTCAAAACTCACTCGATTACATGATAGATCTCATCCAACCCATCACCGTCCAGCAAGCCTACGATGAGATTACTCACGAACGGTGAAGAGCATCATGGAATTGGCGATGAAGGAAGGTTGGTGATGACGATGGCGACAATCTCCCCTCTCCGGAGCCCAGAACGGACTCCAGATCTACCCTCCAGAGGAAGAACAGGAGGTGGTGGCGCCTCCGTATTGTAAAACACGATGAACTCTTCTCCTTGATTTTTTTCGGACGAAAGAGGCTAAATAGTGCTGAGATTGGAGGCGGTGGAGCAACGTGGGCCCCACAAGCCTGCCAGGTGCGGCCAGGGGGGCCCGCGCCTGGTGGGCTTGTGGGATCCACACTCCACTTCCTCCGTTGATTCTTGCGCCAGAATTTTTCATATATTCCACAAAAAATCTCCGTAAATTTCCAGGTCATTCCAAGAACTTTTATTTCTGCGCAAAAACAACACCATGGCAATTCTGCTGAAAATAGCGTTAGTCCGGGTTAGTTCCATTCAAATCATGCAAATTAGAGTCCAAAACAAGGGCAAAAGAGTTTGGAAGAGTAGATACGACGGAGACGTATCAATGGGTTGCTCTCAAATGACAAGTGTCAGTTTATGTTGGAGCATCCAACCAGCTAGTTGTTGTGGGGATGGCTATTTATAGCCCGGGAGCAATCCCGACATGATTTGACATTAATGCCCCCAATGACATGATCGTTATGTGGATAAGGTTGGGGACATGTGGCGCACGATGTGGCAATGGTCGGATATTTCAAATGTGAAAGTCCTCATGTTTCTCATATTCCTCACTGGTAGGCAATTCGCACTGGCAAAATCCTAGCTCCTCAGTTAGTGCAAATTCTTCAGAGACGAGAAGAACTTCATCTCTGTCACTAAAGACTTTGACTAAACTGTGAGAGATTTTTCAAATGCTTCACTCGAAGGATTAGGTATGTGTAGGCTTTGAGATGAGCATCATGAGGAAACTTTTCCTTAGTAATACCTCGACCCCCATTAACAGTACGGTGTTCCTATGACTCAGGAAAGAAGAAAATGAAACAAAAAAAGTAAAATCTTCACGCTTCAAAGTCCTCAGACCAATTTCTTCGTGACACACCAAATTCCTCATCTTCAAAGTCTTCGAGGAATTACAATTTCTTTGCTTTCAAAGTCTTCGAGGAGTTATCAAAGTCTTCACTCGAAGACATTCATTTTTAGGGGTCGATATTCTTCGAACAACGCAAACTCCTCAGCGAATTATAGAGCATGTGTACACTCACAAACACATTAGTCTCTTAACCTATAAGTCTTCAATCCACCAAAATCACTAAGGGGCACTAGATGCACTTACACTGTTTTTAAAATTTTAGGACATTTCTTGAAATGCATGAACATTTTTTGAATTAGCAAATATTTTGTTCAATTGCATTAAAAACATTTTGATCCCAAGAGTTTTCACGAGTCTTACTCCTCTCGTGTTTTTCCAGATAATCTTTCAAAACTACAACCTTATCAAAGGTGAGTAGTAAATGGGAGGTGATGCATTGATGAAGTGGGAGTCGGCCTTGAACTTTGTGTTCATGCCCATGGAAACGATGTTGATCTTATCATAGAAGCTTCTCATAACAATAAAATTCCTTGGGTATAATTTGATCTGATATCTGTGATTTTGTCCTTTGCAATCGTGGTTCCGACCATGTTGTTCTACCTTGATTTCATTCTCAGACGATTTAAAGTGCTTATCTTCCAAAGATTGATACAATAGTCTAACCTCTATTTTATCTACCTCCGAGTATTATCCTTGGTATCACGAGAATATCGCTGCCATTAAGGATAAAATGACGGGGTTTATTCATATTAGTTGAGTTTACTATGTCTACATCATGCCATATTGCTCCGAGCATTACTTTGTTTTTTTACTTAATACTCTAGATGCATGTTCAATAGTGGTCGACGAGTGGAGTAATAGTAGTAGATGCAGGAAGGAGTCGATCTACTTGCTTATGGGCATGATGCCTATATATCTCATCATTACCGTGAATAAGTATTACATAACTATGCTCTTTTCTATCAATTGTCCAATACTAATTTGTTTACCCATGGTATGCTTTCTTCAAGAGAGAAGCCTCTAGTGAAAACTATGGCTCCCAAGAAGTGAGCCTAGCTCACTTGGCTAGTGGAGTGGATGTACAACCCAGCCACCCAGGTTAAAGTCCTCACGGGCGCGAATTTGGGTTCTTATTATTTCCAAAAAAACACGCTCTGGGGGTTTCCCTTACAGTTTTCCTTCAAAAAAACTATGGCCCCCGGGTCTTCACGAACTATATTACTAAAACCCTACAAATATTGCTGCCATTTATATTCTGTTATTTTATTTTATATTTATAATATTTATCCATCACTACTTAATACTTGAAGTAACGAGTTCAAGGGGCTTGACAACCTTCTTGTCCGCGTTGGGTGCAAGTGTTTGCTCCTCTATGTGTAGGTGTGACGACGAGAATTTGTGTGATTCTCCTATTGGTTCAATAACCTTGGTTCTTACTGAGATAAATACTTATCTCTATTGTGATGCATCTCCTCTCCTCTTTGGGAAAAAATCCAACGCATTTTTCAAGTAGCACTACCCATCGTGGTGCTGCGAGCCACTCCTTGGGAATGAGTAGTTTGCTTGATCTGCAACATTCCGTGGCTCCAGCATCGCCTCTCAGCCTTGACTTGCAACCCAAGCACAACACAGACTGCCCATTGGCCCAAGGTGAGCGCCCAATAGCCCCTCTGCCTATCCACGAAACATGTGCGTTGATTTCTATCCTGTAGCGACCCGACTCAAAACGAGTCAAGCCTCTGTGTATCTGTGCCATCCCTGGATCAGTATGCTGGCACACACAGTACATCAATGTATATATCAAAGTGCAATCACATGTAAATAGCGTAAAACTGATATATACCTTAAATTTCTCAGCGGAAGCAGTCAAGGGAGTGGAGTCCCAATAAACACCAACGGCAAGTTGAGTGTAGACCGTAACCCTGAATCGTACTCTTACTCGTCGAAGAAAAATATCTGCAACATAAGACGTTGCAGCCGTGTAGGTCAGCATATTGAATATGCCGGCAAGTCACATAAGAGAGGGGTGAAAAGTAATCATCTATACTATATGCATATATGGCAGGTGGGGCTATAAGTTTTTTAGCGAAAAGCAAGTTTTATCCTACAACAAGAGGGGTTGAAAGCAAAATGTTACTACAAGGTTTGTTGTTAACGAGATGGTTCCGCCAACCAGTTCTCGTACCCGAGTTGTCAATATTACCCTCGTCAAATATATATATAATGGTGTTGAGAAATCCAGATAACTTCAGTTCCTTTGGCTCAAGTTGTCCATGACCGTGGACACGGCTAATCGATTAGGTTTGAGTACTCTGCAGAGTTTTGCACACGTTCCCCACAAGATTTGATCGCCTCCGGGTTTGTCCTCGCACTTCAGGGTGTTTGAAGACCGGATGATCAAAACATGGTCTTTCAACGGGTCCCTCTGAATCCCTGTCGGTGCCCATCCATTCCTACCGTTCGTCTACATTTGCTAGCACCGCCTGTCCAGAGTCGCCGCGTTGTCCAACCAAGCCAGAGCCCATAATGACTTGTGGCTGCGCAGGTAAGCCTTGGGTCTTGAAAATATTCGTCCGTCTCTTTGAGCCTGGGTGAAGCTTTCCGCAGGATGACATGGCCTCTCCAGCATCCCGGGCATCCACTGGGTTTTCCAGGGAGCCGATCAACCGTCCTTCACCCAGTGTTGCATTGCGTCCGAGGTCTTGAAAATCTTGTCTTAACCGGTCTTGATTATTATATCAATCTCGCATCACTCGTGGTATACTCTCAACCGATAACCCGTCTACTCAAGCATAGCATTAAGAAATTGTCGTCCCGGGGCCAAGTGTCGGGGTTGTTGTGTTCCTACCACATGATACTACAACTAGACTAAAGTTTCCAAGTACCTAGGCAGCATGCAATTGGGCATAGGATGGTAGAACTACAATGCATAAAACATAGGTGATAGTATGATCAAAGTGACTTGCCTGGTATTACTTGATGAAGATAGTCGCTCTCATAATCCTGATAATTCTACTCGCCACACTCCGAGCAATCTATCGTAAACAAATAGGGTTCAATAAACATTCATGCCAAAAAGGAAGAACCAAAAGAACATAAGAACAAAACATGTCTTGGTGCAAAATAACAACGTACTAAGGTTTAATAAAAAGGTCCTAAGTGTGTTGTAAAGTGAAGGTGCATGAATGAGATCAAAAGAGGTAATGGACGATGAACTATTGCTATATAAGCTCGACTTGCATACACTATGGGAGATGATCAAAAATATTGGGAGAACAACATGAATGTTGTTTGACAAATAGTATAAGACATAAGAATTTATTTGTAGAAAGAATTTCTTGAAATGGAGCACTACAACGCAAGTTATAGCGAATTGAAGTATGAATTGAATTTGCATTCAAAAGGTCAAGAGAAGTTGAACTGAAGTATGATGGTTACGTACAAAAATATATGACATGACTGTTTAGGGGTAAAAGGAATCAATTGAAAAGGTGGTACGATTTCCAAGATAAGATCAAATGAATGTTCGAATACAAATTTGAATCGCTCAAATTTGTAAGGTTCAAAAGCCGAAACTAATGATGCTACTGGATATAGGAGATCAATATGAGCGTGTAGAAAAAAGAATTACTAGATTTGGACTAGCGGATCAAAAGATACAAATACGTCAATATAACATTCAATCGGCTTACAATGATGTGAACACTTTTGGGCACTAATAGATAAACCTGATTTGATCAAAATTATAAGTTGAAAAGTTAAAACTAATGATACAAACGGAAAGATGACTTTGATACGAATCCGACGCAATTGAATTCATCTAAAACGGAGCTACGGATAAAAAGATATGATCAAAAGAAGTTTGAATATGAATATGAACAAATTTCGAAATTTGAAAATTTCAAAAGGTTGATATGATAGGTTCACACGATAGGTGGGATCAAGACGAAACTCTAGGCGTTGGTTTCATCTAATTCGGATAAACGAGTAAAAAGTTATGGCTATTTGAAAAATCAGGGCCAAGCTGTTTTACGGAAGAAAAGTGCTACGTCTAAAAGAATTCTAGTACTAATGTGTAAATACGAAGACTAAATAATATATCTAATTACTCTACCGTATACTAGTGTAGGAATACTAGTCTAGAAATAATAAACTATGGGAGTATATAAAAAAATACTAAGAGAAATACCTTTAGAATGCAGAGTAAGAATTAATTTCAATGAGGAGACGACTTGGAGAAATCCCGCCGAAGAGAAAAGAATATTTTTATTTAATAAATCTAGTTAAATCAAAAGATTGATTTAACCCGAAATAGATGATTTTTGGATGCTCCTATGGGTCTATATTTATAGGTGAAAGGGAGGTCTAATGGTCCATAAATAGGCAATGTGGGACTAAACATATACGTAAATAGGAGGAAATAGAAAAGAAAAAGAATAAGTGCCGCATGGGCTGAACGGCCAGCATGCATGCACACGGCCGGCCGTGGCCTTTGTTTTTTTTTTTTTTGCAAACGAACAATTAAAAAAAAACAAAGAAGAAAACGTATAAATGAAAATGAGAGAACATTTTATATAGACATATTATATATCAAAAATTTTAGAATAAAATTTTCTAAAACATGAACATATTTTCAAAACCAAATAAAATACTTTTTAAAAAAAATATTTTTTTGCAATAACTTTAAAATGAAAAGGAATTTGAATTTCAAATAAATTTCAAATACTTAAATTTTGAATCAAGACATTGTCTCTGATTTTGGAGTGTCATTTTCCTCCTCTCGTTTGATTTTTTTTTCAAAGGGTTTGAAAATATTCAAACTCGAAAATTGAAAAGGGATTCACAATAGAAAATTTTGGGAAAGTCATTTTATTCCCTCTCATTTTTTTGAGAAGTTTCAAATTCCACTCAAGTTTCAATCACTCAAACAAACAAACAATTCAATCTAATAATTATATTAACATTCCAAAATTTATAATTTTGGGATGTTACATATCCGTTGCCCATGCCACTGTTCGACCCGATTGCTCAAATTGGGCCCATGGAAGTTTTTTTCGTTCTATGAATTTGTCTAGTATCCAGGGATTTTCATAATTACAGAAAATGTCATGTTTTTAAAATGTTAATAACTAAATAACCGTGCATAGAATCAAACTTATATAAAAATATAAAATGATTAGAGTTTCATGTAGTTTCATAATATCAAGCTTTCATGCATGTTAAAAATGATTAACTTGTTGTTTGCATTTAACCTGCATAAATGTCATGCTAAAATGGTTTATTTCATAACTAAATAACTGTAGCTCCAAATTAAATGAACTATATATGTAAATTGCTTAGAAAAACATGTAGAATAACATCATGCGTTTTATTTTCCTGTTTAATAAGTATAAAATTGTGTTTTATACAGATCTAAACCACTTTCATAAATTACATATGGGGTCGTTTCGGAAACACTATAAGTTGTTTCTGGCCTAATTTAAAATGACTGCATATATAGTTTATTTATGCTTTACCTCTTGCCATGATAAATAATATTTAAACTTATGGGGTACATAAATAAAAGTGCACTGAATAATTCAAGCGTGGAGTTTTGTCAGTATGCAACGACTTGCATATTGAGCTTCACTTAATGTATAGTATTTGATTGTTGTGCTTTGTAATACGTCTTCAACGTATCTATAATTTTTCATTGTTCTGCGCTATTATATTATCATTCTTTCATACTTTATATGCCTTTATATGTTGTTTTATATCGTTTTTGGGAACTAACCTATTAACCCAGTGCCTAGTGTCAGTTGTTGCTTTGTGTGTGTTTTTTGGATTTTTAGGAAATCAGTACCAAACAAAGTCCAAATGCAACAACCTTTTGGCATTTTTTATAAACAAAAATAAGACCTGGAAGCTTCGGAAGAAGGCCAGACACCACACGAGGTGGTGCCAAGCCAACATGACGTGCCCTGATGGCTTGGGACCACCCCCTCGCGTTTCCTGATCTAGCTCCACCTATATAATTATTCTAAAATCAGGAAAACACAAAGAGAGACCTGGAACACTTTGTCAACCACCGCAAGTCTCAGTTCCACCATTATCCCATCTGTAGACTTGTTCCGGTGGACCCGCCGAAGGGGGGATCAATCATGGAGGGCCACTACATCAACCTTGTTGCTCCCATGGTGATGTGTGAGTAGTCTTTCTCTCTGTTCTTCAATACAAAGTTCACTGCGATTGCATCGGTGATCTATTCGGTTTAATCCTCTTTGTGGTGTGTTTGTTGGGATCCGATGAATTGTGGGTTTATGTTCAGATTATTCATGAAAAATATTTGAGGCATCTCCGAATTCTTATATGCACGATTATGATAGCTTTGTATTTCTCTCTGATCTATCAGTTTGGTTTAGCCAACTAGAATGATTTATCTTCAGTGTGAGTGGTGCGTTGTGATGTGTTGAATCTTGCAGTGCTCAATCCTAGTGATAAAAGGGGACACGACACGTATTTGTATTGCTGACATTAAGGATAAAATGATGGAGTTTATTCATATTAGTTGAGTTTGCTTTGTCTACATCATGTCATCTTGCTCCAAGCATTACTATGTTTTTACTTAATACTCTAGATGTATGTTGGATAGCGGTCGATGAGTGGATTAATAATAGTAGATGCAGGCAGGAGTCAATCTACTTGTTGATGGACATGATGCCTATATATATACATATGATCATTGTCGGGAATAAATATTACATAACTATGCGCTTGTCTATCAGTTCCCAACATTAATTTGTTTACCCATCGTGTGCTTTCTTTGAGAGAGAAGCCTCTAGCGAAAACTATGCCCCTCGAGGCCTTCACAAAATATATTACTAAAACCCTAAAAATACCTGCAAGTATCGAGTTCAAGGGGCTTGACAACCCTCTTGCCCGTGTTGTGCAAGTGTTTGCTCTTTTGTGTGTACATGCTGATGATGAGAATTTGCGTGGTTCTTCTATTGGTTGGATAACCTTGGTTCTCATCGAGGGAAATACTTATCTCTGTTGTGTTGCATCTCCTCTCCTCTTTAATTTGGGGGAAAACCCAGCACGGTTTACAAGTAGCACTTTGTCGTGACATGCATAATTAAATGGACATGCATCATACGTGCTTGTGCATCATGTCATGAATATGTTGTGGTGTTTACCGTGTCATTTGTTTGTTTCCAGATTTGCTTCTCCTCGTTAGAGTTTTGAAAGCATTTCAGAGTGTGAGGATTCGTTCTACTACGTCACATTCGTCTACTTCGCGGATTCGTTCTTCCAAGCGGGATTTCAGGCAAGATAAGCATTACATTGAATATCAATACTATCATTGTTATGCTAGTTGTCCCATTTCTATTTCCATATCTCGCTACCTACCACTTTTTTTGTCAAGCCTCCCAAAATGCAATGATAGGCCTCTAACCTCCACCTTTCCAACAAACCATTGTGTGGCTATGTTATCGCTTGCTCAACCCCTCTTATAACGTTGCTAGTTGAAGGTACAGTTTGTTCCATGTTGGGACATGGATGTCATGGGATATAACAACATCTTGCTTATTTTCATTAATGCAACTATACACTTGGTAAAGGGTGGAAGGCTCCACCTTTTACTTGGTATTTCATTCCACGCATGCCGCCTTGGTTTTTGATTACTGGTGTTATGTTCTTATTGAGCATTCCTAACATGCTTGGGGTTGTTATGGGGACCCCCTTGATAATTTGTTTAGGGATGAAACTCTTCTACCAAGGCCCAACATTGATACTACATTTTCTTAACTAATAAAACTTACATAGAGAATGATCAACCCGTGGATAATTTAATCAACAAACTGGGCCAGTGCTCCTCATGAGTATTGGTCCAAACTAGAGCCACTTGCGGGGCCACCACACGGCAACTTGGTTGCTTAATTTGGCCACTTTACATAGTGTTCATCCTGTAGTGTCATGAGAACAAGATACGCGCGACTTCTATCAGGATCTGGCCTACTGGTCGGTCATGCTAGATTTTTTTACCTTTAACAAATGTCTTGTGCATCGGAGTTTCAAGGACACTTCGGGCTATCTCAAGGTTGAGGTCTTCCACCACAACTTATCATTAGTTTGTGATGCATGAGTTGGAGCACCCCTTTAGAGTTAAATATTTCAGAAAGTTATGCCCGCGGTTATGTGGAAACTTGGAAACTTTATAATACCAGGTTATAGAAAACTTGAAGTAAACTCAATTAAAATACAACAACCGTGTGCGTAACCATGTCCATCTCTTCTTGTGAGGTTTGAACCAAGAAGAGAACATGGTGGGATTATGAATGACTCGTAAGCAGGTGTTCAGGATCACTTCTTGAACATTACTAGTTCACGTATAAATATTATACGTAGATCACTTTTCTTATTCTGGTACTCGTAAGTTAGCCAAACATCAAATGCTTAGTGCTGCTGCAACCTCACCATTTAACCATTCCTCGTCCATTAAGCTTTGGTAGTCTTGATACCCTTGGTAATGAGATTGCTGAGTTCGTGTGGCTTACAAATTACTACAACAACATATGGAGGTATAGGTAAAGCGATGCTTTGACATGAGAGTGATGCTTGTTATATTTGGAGTATTTCTTCTTCTTCTTCTTGCTTGACGATAACCTGGGATTAGTAGGGTGGATGTCTGATACGTCTCCAATGTATCTATAATTTTTTATTGTTCCATGCTATTATATTATGTGTTTTGGATGTTTTATATGCATTAATATGCCATTTTATATTATTTTTGGGACTAACCTATTAATATAGAACCTAGTGCCAGTTTCTGTTTTTTCCATGTTTTCGAGTATTGCAGATAAGGAATATTAAACCGAGTCCAAACAGAATAAAATCTCTGGAATGGTTTTTCTTGGACCATAAGAAACCTGCTAGACTTGGAGAAGGGGGCAGGAGACGTGTCGGGAGATGACAAGCCTGCAAGGCGCGCCCTAGGGGGCCACCCCTGGCTTGTGGGCCCCGTGTAGCTCTCCTAACCGTAATCCTTTTCCTATAAATTTCCAAATATTCCCCCAATACCAAAAGGATACCAAAAAATACTTTTCCGCCGACGGAAGCCTCTGTTCCCATGAGATCCAATCTGGGAGCCTTTTCCGATAATCTGTTGGAAAGGGAATCGATCATGGAGGGCATCTACATCAACTCCATTGCCCCTCCGATGATGCGTGAGTAGTTCACCATAGACCTACGGGTCCATAGCTAGTAGCTAGATGGATTCTTCTCTCTCTTTGTTCCTCAATACCACGTTCTTCATGATATTCATGGAGATCTATCCGATGTAATACTCTTTTGTAGTGTGTTTGTCGAGATCAGATGAATTGTGGGTTTATGTTCAGATTATCTATGAATATTATTTGAATCTTCTCTGAATTCTTATATGCATGATTTCATATCTTAGCAAGTCTGTTTGAGTTATTGGTTTGGTTTGGCCAACTAGATTGGTAATTCTTGCAATGGGAGAAGTGCTTAGTTTTGAGTTCAATCTTGCGGTGTCCTCGCCCAATGACAAAGTAGGGGTAGCGAGGCACGTATTGCATTGTTGCCATCGAGGATAAAAAGATGGGGTTTTCATCATATTGCTCGAGTTTATCCCTCTACATCATGTCATCTTACCTAATGTGTTACTCTGTTCTTCATGAACTTAATACTCTAGATGCACGGAGGAGTCGGTCGATGCGTGGATTAATAGTAGTAGATGCAGAATCGTTTCGGTCTACTTGACACGGACGTGATGCCTATATGCATAATCGTTGCCTTGGATATCTTCATAGTTATTCGGTTTTCTATTAATTGCTCGATAGTTTGTTCACCCACCGTATTATTTTCCTTCATGAGAGAAGCCTCTAGTGAAACCTATGGCCCCCGGGTCTATTTTCCATATTATACTTTCAGATATATAAACCAAAAATACCAAAAATATATTGTTGCCATTTATTTACTTTTGTTTTACTTTTAGTTCTAGCAATCTTTTATCTATCTCTATCAGATCTCATCCTTGCAAATAATCGTGAAGGGATTGGCAACCTGATGACGAGTTGATGGATATACTTCTCGCCCCTCGTTGGATACCCCAAGTGAAAGGTGGAGATGTAGTCAGCAGCAAATTTCCCTCACACAAAGACTGTAAGGTTTATCGAACCAGTAGGACTCCTAGGATCAAAAAGTAGGTGTCTCCCACCCTGGCGCTAGCAGAAGACGTGGACCTGCACACACAACAAATAACTTTGCTCCCAACAAGTACAAAGTGGTTGTAAATCTCTTCGGCCTTGTAGTTTGCAAAGGATCAAAACACAAGCGGGAAGGTAATAGTGATTGCAACTGAAAAGTAAATGAAAGCGGTAAATGATGGAGGTGTAAACAATGATGGTGATATGGACCGGAGTCACATGACGTTTACTAGTGATGTCTCTCTCCCAAAAGACGATAAACAACTATGCATTGGTAAACAAATCATAGTTGGGCAATTGACAGAATTATGATCGCACCGTAATGCTAATTATGCTCCTTGATAGTTAGAGGTTCAATAGTAATGGGCAGTACGCCAAGACAAGTAGACCGTTTATTCATCAGCATCTACTTACTAATCATCCACCTTGAGATATCTATCGAGAACATCTCTCCGGTATTAAGTTGCGAGCCCCACCCAAAGTGTAAACTCAAAGCAATGGACAACTGCATTAACGAACTATGCGTAAGGTAAACAATCCTTGCAACCGTGGTCACAAGCACCATTTTTTCTCCTTGGTGACAACAAGCACATCCCCTAGTCTCATGTTTCTGTCACTCAAGCTAGACATTGAGGGGCCTGCACCCACAATCATGCATAACGCTCCCTCTTGGAGTTACGATCTACTACTTGGCCAAAGCAATAAAAAGCAACGGAGAACATGCATGAATCACTAAGGAACATAAATAAAAGGATAATCAAATATATAACTCATAACAATCTAAACATAATCTCATAATCCATCGGATCCCAACAAACCGAGCATAGCAATAGCAAGATAATTACATAGATGCCTTGATCATGTAGGGTAGCTCACAAGGACTAACCATTGAAGCACAAGATTGGAGAGAAGACATCACATAGCTACTGGTCATGGACTCATGGTCCAAGGAGGACTACTCACGGCACGTCCAAGAAGCATCTATGGCGGTGGAGAAGCTCCCGGAGGTCAATCCTCCCTCCGACACGGTGCAGGGAAGTGGTCTCCCGACGCTCCCGATCTCGGAATCATTGCGGCGGCGGAACGATGGAGAAATTCGCAATTCTAGAAAGTCTGCGATGATTTCCTCTCAGGACTCTAAATATAGGCCAAAGGAGGGCACCGGAGGAGGTGGGACCCACCCAGGCGACGTCCTGGCGTGACCTAGGGCCTGACCGTGCCAGAAGGCCGCCTGGAAGGCCCCTGGCCCCCCTCTGGCCTTCCTTCGGTGATCCGGAAGCTTCTGTTTCGCTGATTTTTATATATTTTTTCTGGCATCGGAAAACTGGGTAAAAGCCCCTGCAAAATATACATCAGCAGACAGAAACTGGCACTGGGTGCACTGAGTTAGTAGGTTAGTCTAAATATGTGTAAAATGATATAAAAGTGTAGCAAAACATATAACAATGTCACCCAAAAGATCATGAAACAAGCAGAAATTATAGATACATTTGGGACGTATCACAACCCCTTTTTAGCATTGGGTGCAAGTGTTTGATTGTTTACGTAGGTGCTAAGATTGGGGCCTTGCTTGTTCCTCCTACTGGATTGATACCTTGGTTCTCAACAAACTGAGGGAAATACTTATCTACTTTGTTGCATCACCCTTTCCTCTTCAAGGGAAAACCAACGCAAGCTCAAGAAGTAGCAATGTCGTCTCCTTTTGTTTGTTTTCACCTATAGCCGGATCCTACTCTTTGCAGTGATGATTGTTATGTATTGATGTATTGAGATATTCATGTTGTAGCTTGTGACAAGTGTAAGCCAACTCAATATACTCATCTCTTCTTTACATGTATTGTGACTATATACATTCTTGCAAAGCGACCCGAAATGTGAATCTATCCTTATTGAGGTCGTCGAGCCGTCGTGAGGATAGTACCACATCTTGCGTGTGAAAATGGTAGTACCGCTCCGACGGTAGTACCATAGGGCACTACCGCGTCAGTACCACTTGGGTGTTCGTGCTTGTGCAACTTTCTGTTGCCTGGATTAAATTCAAGGTAGTAGCAAGGTAGTACCGCTTTGGCGGTACTTCGCTTATTACTTTCGTGCCAATACTGCCTACAGGATCCCTGCTTGTGCGACTTTATGTTGCGTGCACGATAGTTGTGCTAAAAAACAACTCAAATGCAAAAGGAAATGTATTATTGTTCTCAATTTTCATTTTTAAATGGTAAACATATGAAACACACGACAAATGTTGTATAAAGGCAATTTTTTGGATCACATTCAAAAAATGTCATGTTCTAAAATAATGTGAAACATAACCTACACATGTGTGCTCCAAGAATCTGACGCATATGTCATGATTTCATGAAAACTAAAATAGAAAATATAACTTATGAGTGGTTGATACGTCTCCAACGTATCTATAATTTTTTATTGTTCGATACTGTTATATTATCATAGTTGGATGTTTTATGATCATTTTATAGCAGCTTTATATCATTTTTGGGACTAACCTATTGACATAGTGTCTAGTGCTAGTTTTTGTTTTTTGCCATTTTTTCCTTCGCAGAAAATCAATACCACATGAATTCCAAATGCCAAGAAACTTTTTGAAGATTTTTTGGACGAGAAGGAAACTTGAGGACCAAGGATGATCACCAGAGGAGACCTAGGCGGCCCACTAGGCACCAGGACGCGCCCAGGGCCCCTGGCACGGCCTGGTGGGTAGTGAGGGCCCGTGGCACCTCCTCCACCGCCTCTGAGCTCTATAAATACCCCAATATTCTAGAAACCCTACAAGAGTCGATGAAAAATTATTTTTTCAGCCGCCGCAAGTTCCATAAGCCACGGAATCCAATCTAGAGCCCGTTCCGGAGAGGAACACGATCACGGAGGGGTTCATCATCCTCATTGGTGCTCCTCCAATAATGCTTGAGTAGTTCATATCAGACCTACATGTCTGTAGGCAGTAGCTAGATGGCTTTCTCTCTCGTTTTTCTCTCAATACAATGGTCTCTTCAAGATCCAATTGATGTAACTCTATTCTTTGTGGTGTGTTTGTTGGGATCCGATGAATTGTGAGTTTATGATCAGATCTATGAAATTATATTCATTCTTGATTATTATAGCCTCATATTTCTTCACCGGTATTTGGCTTTTGTTTTGCCAACTTGATCTTTTATCTTGTAATGGGAATAGGTGCTTTGTGATGTGTTCGATCTTGCGGTGCTCAATCTCAGTGACGGAAAGAGACATGGCACACATGTATCATTGCTATTAAGGATAAAACAATGGGGTATATTCCTACATGAATAGATCTTGTCTACATCACGTCATCATTCTTAAAGCATTACTCTGTTTCTGCATGAACTTAATACACTAGGTGCATGCTCGATAGCGGTCGATGTGTGGAGTAATAGAAGTAGATGCAGGCAGAAGTCGGTTTACTTGTCTTTGACGTGATGCCTATATAAATGATCATTGTCTTGGATATCGTCATAATTATTCTCTCTTCTATCAATTGCCCAATAGTAATTTGTCTACCCACCGTTTGCTATTTTCCCAAGAGAAGCCACTAGTGAAACCTACGGCCCCGGGGTCTATTTTACATCATCTATTGGGAATCTCTACTTTGCTATTGTTGTTTCCATTTTTTTTGCTCTTTTATTTTCATATCTATATTATCAAAAAACACAAAAATACCTTGCTGTGTTTTGTTTGCCATCACTTTATTTTCATCTATCAATCTATCCTTTTACCATTCTATTTGGAAACCCCTACACGCGTTGGGTTGTGTGGATTTGTTATTTGTGTGCAGGTACCGCTTACACAATCTTGTGGATATTCCTACTGGACTCATTGACGGATATACATGGTGGCCAGGGTGGGACGCGACCCACCCCGGAATTTTAAAAGTGCTTATACACCTATATCTCTAATTGGGCCAGAGAGGAAAAAGAGCTCACTAACCTATCCAGGGACGAACGCACGCACGATCCACATCGAGCACGAGGAGAACCCTCCCACCTCTCTCACAGCAACTCTCTGCGCGACGCCCCGACCCCGACACCCAGCCGGCCAGCCGTCGCGGCATGGCCGTTCCTCGCGGCTTTTCTGGTCGCCCGCCGCCCACCGAAGCCCGGAGCACAGTCCACCTAGTCCGATCGTGCCCGTGCCCTGCGCCCAACCGCCAGCCCAGTCCAGCCGCACCCCTACCATGTGCGCGGTTGCGCGCCTGTGCCCCTGCCCTGCGCTCCGGTGGTCATGGCGTCCCGCCTCCACTTCCCAACTTCCCGCCGGCCTGGCCGCCCCCAGCAAATCGCCATCGCAATGACAAACAAGTTACGAGTTTTTTTTGCTCCAATTTCAAACTTAGGGTTTGCCTTTTTGCCCCAATTTCAGACTAGGAATTTTCTTTTTGCTAATTTCGACACATACATAATTTGGCACAAGTACTTTGTTTAAATCAGTCGATATGTAGAAATGATGTAAAATTTTAGTTGGCTTGAATGAAGGCACAAAAGGCTTGAATTCCGCCTCATCTACTTTCATTATAATTGGCTTGAATGAAGCCAACTATCATTTCTGCCTCAATTACTTTCATTTTGCGCATATTTCTTGTCAAAAACTTTTTTATTGGGGGGGGGGGGCACCCTGATGTCAAATGCTAGCTTCACTGTTGACTGGATTGATACCTTAGTTTCATAATTGAGGGAAATACTTGTTGTCGCTGTGCTACACTCACCCTTTAAGCTTGGAGGGAAACCAACGCAAATTAGCGGGAGTCAAGATTTCTGGCACCATTGCCGGGGAAGATCAAGTCAAGATCTATCAGGTTCCTACACATAAACTCAGATCTCCTTGCAATTACATTATATGCCATTTGCCTCTCATTTTTCTCTCCCCCACTTCACAAAAAATACATTTTTATTTGCCTTCTTTCCGTTTGTTGTTTTCTTGTCGGGTCTCTTGTTTACTTATCGCTATGGCAAACTCCTCCCTCGCTATGAGCACCCCTAAGATTGAAGTTCTCAATTTTAAACAAAGGGGAGGAGAAAGTCTCAAAGATGCTTGGTATAGGATTTGCAATGCTCATGATATATCTATCCACAAGCAATCTACTATCATTCTTCTTTGAATTTTTTATGTGGGAATTACTACTTGGTATAGATTTGTTCTTGACACTATCACCAGGGGAAATTTCTTAAGTTGTCCACCCTCCGATGCTATCAATGCCATGGGAAGTTTATTGGGGTATCCATCTATCATCATAAATTAAACATTTTTAACTCTTGAGCATGTTATGCAAATGTTAGATGCCATTGAAAAGAACATTCTTACCAAAGAGCATGTTGAAAATTTAGATAAAAGGATGCAAGATCTCGTTAATCGTATTTATTCAAAGATGGGAGAAGCTATTAAAATGCGGAAAGAGAAACAACCCATAACTAATGAAAGGGTAGTAGAGAGTCGGAAATCTTTAGTAACATGAGCATGAATTTTTCTTCAATTGAAATTATTGAGAAAACTTCTCTTGGCAAGAAAACTACCCGAACTCCGAAGAACAAGGGTGCCTCTTCTAGCAACAACGTAGATCTTAAGATGATTAGGGATCACTTCAACTTGAATGAACCTCCTCATATGAATGAAATCTTTAACTTTGTTCCTAGGAGTCTAATTTTTTAGAATATGCATGCTAGATATCTAAGGAATTATGGATGTGTGATTGAGGAGTTGGAAACGGAAGATGACAATATTTGAAATCTATGCTTTATGCCTAGCTAGGGGCGTAAACCTGTAGCGCTTGTTGGGAGGCAACCTAATGAATAAAATTTATTTTTTACTTTTGCTTTCTGTTCTGAGTGTTTGCACAATTATGCTACTGTTATGATTGTGTTTGTCATGTTTTAATTAGTGTATGTGCCAAATAAAACCTTTAGGATCATGTGGGGTGATAGTTGCTTTGATCTTGTTGGAAAACAAAAACTTTTGCGTCCAGTAAACAAAATTCTAAAAATCACGCAAGTGTCAAAAGTGTATGATTTTTTTACACAAGATTGATATAAAAATTTCCTACGTGTACTAATTTTTAAGAATTTGTGGAGTTACATAAGTGTGAGTAAAATCCGAGTCTTTATAGACTGTTCTGCTTTTGACAAGTTCTGTTTTCTTTGCGTTATGTGCTTATTTTAATGATTCTATGGTTTGTATCGGGGGTATAAGCCATGGTAAAGTTAGAATACAATAGGTATAATCCAAAAACAAAATTGGAATAGGGTTTTAAGAGTACCTAAAGTAAAGTTTAGTTTTCTTATACTAACGGATCTCACAAAAGTTTCATTGTTTTTTGTCTGATTGAAGTTTTCAAGTTTTGGGTGAGATCACGATGGATGAAGGAATAAGGAGTGATAAAAGCATATAATCTTGGGGATACCCCATGGCACCCCAAGGTAATATCCAAAGAGTACCAAGCAACTGAGCTTGGGGATGCCCCGGAAGGCATCCCCTCTTTCTTCTAACAATCATTGGTAATTTTACTTGGAGCTATATATTTATTCATCACATATCATGAGTTTTGCTTGGAGCGTTTTGCATTATATGATTCTTTGCTTGCTTTGATGGTTAGTTGGTGGACACACCCATTTGAGAGAGCCAAAATATGCTATGATTTGTTAGAATCACTCTTTATGCTTCACTTATTTTTTTAGAGCCATGGAATTGCTCTAGCGCTTCACTTATATCTTCTAGAGAGCGGTAGTGCTGTTATTTTGAAGAAATTTGCTCTCATGATTCACTTAGATTATTTTGAGAGTTATTAGAAATTTTCAAGAAATCCTCTCTTGCTTCACTTATATTATTTTGAGAGTTGAAAATTTTAAAAAAACTTGTGCTCTCGTTCTTCACTTATATTTGTTTGAGAGCTTATTATTTGCAATGGCAATTTGCTTTAAATGAAATTAGTCCCAAAGTGATAGATATCCAGGGGAGACATTATAACAACTTTCATGAAGATCATTGGATGTTAAATTTGATTCTTTGCAATAGTTTTGTGATGTGAAGATAGTGATATGTGAGTTATGTTGATGAGTAATTATTCTTTAGTAAGAATATTGGTGTTAAGGTTTGTGATTCCCTATGCACGCATGAAAGGACCATGATGACGCCTAGAGGGGGTGAATAGGCTATTTAAAAACTTCTTCGGATTTGGTGTGAGCAAATGTGTGTGAGGTAGAAATGTGTTCTTATGAAGATATGGCTGTGTTGGGCCCCCTCTCACGAAGTGGGAGGGAGGTATATATAGTGGGGAGACTAAAGTAACCGTTGGGGTCACTTAAGTCTCACAGTGGTCGGACGTCCGACGGTATCCGGACGTCCGACAGGCGTCGGACGACCGAAGGAGTGTTCATATCAGTTGGCCACTTTGTAGTCGAACAAGGACCGGACGTCCGAAAAGAGGGGCGGATGTCCGAGAGTTCAACTCTGTTCAAGGGCACCGGATTTCCGAAAGTGGTCGGGCGTCCGGCCCTCGGACGTCCCGAGGGAGCCGGATGTCCGAGACTTTGACTCTAGTATAAGGCTCCGGATTTCCGAAGTGGTCGGGCGTCCGGCCCTTGGACGTCCGGAGAGAGCCGGATGTCTGAGGCTTTGGTTCTGTTTTGGAATCAAACAAGAGCAGAGGAGATGTGGCTTGAGCAGAGAAGTAGAGATGTAGTTTTGAGCAAATTTATCGCAATACCCAGTGATCCTCTCTTAATAGTGCGGGATCCCTAAAGACTCAAGAATCATAAAAAGAAGGGGTACCGATGATCTATACTTGCGTGTATACTTTTATTCGCTGATCATCACTCTGCACCACTAACGTCAAAGGAACTGATACCTTTGAGTTAGCCTTTCACTTGAGCTTGGTGTTGTTGTTCCTTCTTGACTCAAGTTGAAAGCAAGACATGATGAAGTCTTCAAGAAGCTCTCCCATACACAATGTGGAAAGCCTAGCTTGTGTATTCATCTTCATCTGTCCATCATGTGAGCATCCACAAGATTCAAGCATGTAGTACTCAGGAATGCTTATCTTGATCTTGTCCTTGTTAGCACATGAGCTTGTCCTTATCAACACATGATCATTAACAACAGCTTAAAGGGGATTAGTGATTAGTTATCTATATGTGTGTTGTCAGCAACACCAAAACACGATTAAGGGCATGACTGCACTTTCAACGCACATGAAGTCAATAATTATGTTATAAAATTACGTCTTACTTGTGTTGCATTATTCGGTGTTAGTTATGTTTAATGTTCTCTTATGATGGTTTTTCTTCCTTGGTTGGGCGCTTCTCAATCTATTTTCTAGCCTTCACTTGTACTAAGCAGGAATACTGCTTGTGCATCCAAATCCTAAAACCCAAAGTTGTGCCAAATGAGTCCACCATACCTACCTATATGCGGCATTTCAACGTCGTTCGAAGTAAATTTGCAAGTGCCAACTATAATGTTCCAAATAAATTTCTGTTTTGTGTGCCCGTACCGCTCATGAAGCGACGAAGGGCGGCTGGTATCTTCCATGTTAAATAGGTTATTCTCAAGATGAGTGTTTATTCACTTGTTGTATGGCGGTAATAGGGATGCCCGGTCTCGAAATTCATTTTATATTGTCAATTAATAAATTCCTTGGAAAGTGTTAGTATGAACGGTACCCGTGGATGCAGCTAGCCGTGGAATATGAAAGAATGGTGGAAAAAGAAATAAAAAATATTTTTCAGTTTGAGAACCGCCTATGATTTATTCAGGATGGAGGATATTGGAAACTTTTAGTCATTTTTCGTTGAGAGGAAAAGCATACCACCCAAAATATTTTATCTCTAAATTTTCCACTTTGAGCTTTGGCACCTCTACAAATCTCTGCTTCCCTCTGCGAAGGGCCTATCTATTTACTTTACGCATTTTTTATTTTGAATTTGAGTCTCCATCTTCTCTTATAAAGCACCAACTAAGGAACACTATTATCGTACTTGAGCATTGGATGTAGCTAATATTTGGGTGTGTTGCGTGAATGGATAAATGATGGAACATGATGGGCTAGGGATAGCATTATTCAGCGTTGATATTTTGAAAGACTTGTTTCCTTGTTGATATGCTTGAGTATTGAAGTTTTCATGTCAAATTATATTGCTTTGAATCATCTACAAGTTCATATATTCATGCTAAAAAGAAATGAATATGATGAACATGTTAGGCAGCATTCCACATCAAAAAATCTGTTTTTATCATTTACCTACTTGAGGACGAGCAGGAATTAAGCTTGGGGATGTTGATATGTCTCCAATGTATCTATAATTTCTGATTTTTCCATGCTGTTATATTATCATTCTTGGATGTTTTATGATCATTTTACAACAACTTTATATCATTTTTTGGGACTAACCTACTAACATAGTGTCAAGTGTGAGTTGTTGTTTTTCCTTCGCAGAAAATCAATATCAGATGAAGTCCAAATGCCACAAAACTTTTTGGAGTTTTTTTCTGGACCAAAAAGAAACTTAAGGACCAAGGATGATCACCACAGGAGGCCGGGGCGGCCCACTAGGCACCACGACGCGCCCAAGGCCCCTGGCGTGGCCTGGTGGGTAGTGAGGGCCTTGGTGTGATAGCCTGGCTTATTAGGGATGATAGACTACTCATATCAATAAGGAATTCCTTCTTTTCCGGGAGCCCATTCGAACAAAACTCCTAGGTTAAGCGTGCTCAGCTTGGAGTAGTTCTAGGATGGGTGACCGACCGGGAAGTTGATCCCGGGTGCGCATGAGTGAGGACAAAGTGCGCAGAAAAGACTAGTATTGATATGTGAGGCCAGTCTAGATCCTGCCAGGAGTAACGACCGCCGGCGGGTGTGTCCTGGTCGTTACACTTGGGCACCTCCTCCACCGCCTCTGAGCTCTATAAATACCCCTAATATTTCAGAAATTCTAGAAAAGTCGATGAATCATTTCAGCCGGCGCAAGTTCCAGAAGCCATGAAATACAATCTAAAGCCCGTTCCAGAGAGGAACGCGATCACGGAGGGTTTCATCATCCTCACTGGTGCTCCTCCGATGATGCATGAGTAGTTCATATCACACCTACGGGTCTGTAGGCAGTAGCTAGGTGGCTTTCTCTCTCGTTTTGCTTCTCAATACAGTTGTCTCTTGGAGATCTATTAGATGTAACTCTATCCTTTGTGGTGTGTTTGTTGGGATCCGATGAATTGTGAGTTTATGATCAGATCTATAAAATTATATCCATTCTTGATTAATATAGCCTCGTATTTCTTTTCTGATATTTGGGTTTTGTTTGGCCAACTTGACCTTTTTATCTTGCAATGGAAAGAGGTGCTTTGTGATGGGATCGATCTTGTGATGCTCAATCTTAGTGACAGAAAGAGACATGACACATATGTATCATTGCTATTAAGGATAAAACAATGGGGTCTATTCCTACATGAATAGATCTTGTCTACATCATGACATCGTTCTTAAAGCATTACTCCGCTTCTCCATAAACTTAATACACTAGATGCATGCTGGATAGCGATCGATGTATGGAGTAGTAGAAGTAGATGCCGGTAGAAGTTGGTCTACTTTTCTTGGACGTGATGCCTATATACATGATCATTGTCTTGGATATTGTCATAATTATTTGCTCTTCTATCAATTGCCCAACAGTAATTTATCTGTCCAACGTTTGCTATTTTTTAAGAGAAGCGACTAGTGAAACCTACGACCCCCGGATCTATTTTACATCATCTATTTGCAATCTCTACTTTGTTATTCACGTTTCCATTTTATTTTCTCTTTTATTTTCAGATTTATATTATCAAAAAAACCCAAAATACCTTGTTGCGTTTTATTTGTCATCACTTTATTTGCATCTATCAATCTATCATTTTACCGTTCTATTTTACTCACGAGGGATTGACAACCCCTACACGAGTTGACTTGCGAGGATTTGTTATTTATGTGTAAGTACCGCTTACATAGTCTTTTAGATCTTTTTATCGGAATGATATCTTGGTTTCATAACTGAGGAAAATACTTTCTGTCGTTGTGTGCTACGTCACCCTTTAAATTTGATGGGAAACCAACCCAAATTAACAGAAAGTTAGTGGCTTGCATGGCCTTAAAGTGGCATTATTTGATTAAATTAGTGTAAAAAGTAATTTAAGCATAATTGATGTCGTATGGTTGCATGCTTAAAAAATAGATAGTGAGTTACATAAAAAAATAGCTTATGATTAATATGCATATGTACTAATGTGGCACCATTGCATGCCGAGAAAGAAGATATTAGTACAAATCAAACGTCAAATTTTCAGGCATGTTAAATTAACGTTTTTATGGCACCTTCTAAATAACGTTTTATGGCAAATTCTTGCCATATTCAGTTTTTCACTAAAATTTGTGGTGCTTACTAAAGAAATTGCCATGTCCCCATAACATAATAAAAGGTTTGATTTGTCATGCTTTAACCGGTGATGAATTTTAACATTAGCATAGGAAAATTAGATGTTTAACTATTTAACGAAAAAGGGTTATAGTCATTTAGGGTGGTTGTAATAGAAAATAACATATACTAGTATCATGCATATGATACTAATCCGTAATATATAGTATCATATATTACTATATCATAGAATAATTTATTTATTATGATATGATATTCAACTTTTTTTATTCATTTATTTTTATGTCATCTCATTTAAATTATTTAGCTGACATATACTTCTTTCATCACGGTTTAGAAGACACTGTTTCGTTTACAGGTATTTTTAGAATAAAGAGGATTAAGGCATGTGACGTTTATTGCTTGGTTAATTAGGAGTAGTAGTAGGCTGCATGCGCTCCTCGTTTAGTGGTTGTATGAATTACTGTGTATTATCTTCTCAAATAATTAGGCGTCATATGGTTACTGTATGGTTATTGTATGGGCACTTAAAATAATATGTAAAGCCTATCAAGATTTACGTTTGTCTTAATTTTTAAAAGATTATTTATGGGCGTTTTTTAAACCATGACGGAGGGAGTATAATATTAACTGTGATACTCTTATTACTATCAGCCTTTGGAATAGAGTAGCAGAGGATTAGAGCAAGTACAATAAGGTACAGTCAGCAGGCTGTAAGGATTAAAATACTATATTTTTGCTTAGTTGGATGAGAAAGAAGGGAAGCGGGCTCTTCGTGAAGAGCCAACTCTAACACGTGCTCCTAGGTGCTTTGTGAGAATGAAAGATGGGCCATATATGATAAAAGTAGTACTCTTTTATAGCAAACTATTATACAAACTAGCTATAAGATGGGCTATAAGACTGTTTATAGCCAACAATTGGCTATACTATTAACCATGCTCTTAGCACGAATTTTGCTGAGTCTGTCACCATTAAATTGAACTTTTCCTCTCGTCAAAATCAACACGCGATACTGGAATGTCAGCATGTCGTAAATCTTGCCAGGCTGGTTGGATTTGGTCCAGTCCGGCAAGCCTCTTCTCACTTCGAAACATCACAGCAATGTATGCCATGTAGGGCTCACCGGTGACAAGCCCCGCATGTCATTGAGAGCCCGCGACGGCTCCCGTTTATCCGGTGGCTTAGGCAAACCAAAAGCAAACAGTCCATGTCACCGCCGCTACTATGTCACTGCTACTGGGCCCAACGTATTAAACCCCCAGCAACCCTCCCCGGTGATGAATAACCTCACCGACAAGCCTACGCACTGACAGTTGGGCCCACGCCGTCCCTGGGTCCTACTCGTCCGTCTCCATTTCGCCGCAGCTCAGATCCGCGGCGCACTACCCACTCCACTCCCCCCCCCCTACTCGGCTGCTCCCTCCCCAGTCCCCACTCCGCCCGATGGCCGGCGGCCGCCCGTTCCGGCCGTCCGCGCCGCGCCGCGCCGCGTTCGCTGCCATGCTGACGCTCCTCCTCTTGGCGTCCCTCGCATTCCTCCTCTCCTCCGCCCCCGCCGCCGCCTCCTCCCGCTCATCCTCCCCGCCGTCCCGCCTCGCCGCCATCCGCCGCCACGCCGCGGACCACGCGGCCGTCCTCGCCGCCTACGCCGCCCACGCGCGCAAGCTCAAGGAGGCCTCGGCCGCGCAGTCGCTCTCCTTCTCCGCCCTCTCCTCCGACCTCTCCGCGCTCTCCTCCCGCCTCGCCTCCCGCGGCTCCCTCCCGGAGGATGCGCGCAGGCCCCTCGAGAAGGAGGCCCGCGAGCGCATCAAGCACGCACGCCTCCTCGCCGCCGACTCCAAGGAGGGCTTCGACACGCAGTCCAAGATCCAGAAGCTCTCCGACACCGTCTTCGCCGTCGGCGAGCAGCTCGCCCGCTCCCGCCGCGCCGGCCGCATGTCCTCCCGTATCGCCGCCGGCTCCACCCCAAAGTCCCTGCATTGCCTCGCCATGCGCCTCCTCGAGGCCCGCCTCGCCAGGCCCTCCGCCTTCGCCGACGACCCCGACCCGTCCCCTGCATTCGAGGACCCCTCGCTCTACCACTACGCCATCTTCTCCGACAACGTCCTCGCCGTCTCCGTCGTCATTGCCTCCGCGACGCGCGCCGCCGCTGACCCCTCGCGCCACGTCTTCCACGTGGTCACCGCGCCCATGTACCTCCCTGCGTTCCGCGTCTGGTTCGCGCGCCGCCCGCCGCCGCTTGGCGTGCACGTCCAGCTCATCGCCTATTCCGACTTCCAGTTCCTCAACGCCTCCTTCTCGCCGGTGTTCAGGCAGATTGAGGCCGGCAAGAGGGACGTGGCATTGGTCGATTACCTGAGATTCTACCTCCCGGACATGTTCCCGGCGCTGCAGAGGGTAGTGCTCTTGGAAGATGATGTGGTGGTGCAGAAGGATTTGGCGGCGCTTTGGCATGTCGACTTGGATGGGAAGGTGAATGGCGCTGTGGAGATGTGCTTCGGGGGGTTCAGGAGGTACAGGAAGTATCTCAATTTCACGCAGGCCATAGTGCGTGATAGGTTTAGTCCCAGTGCCTGTGCGTGGGAGTATGGGGTCAATGTGTTTGATCTCCAGGCATGGCGACGGGATGGCTGCACCGAGCTGTTTCATCAATACATGGATCTGGTGAGTTGCGGCAATCTTTCGTTACAACTTGTGGCATTCACTATTATTATGTACATTGCATTTATCTGTGGTTGCATCAGTTATTTGTTATGTTTGGTGTCTGATAGGTGTTATGTGGAAACTTAACTAACTAGGGTGCAAGTTCTACTTAAGTTTCTTTGTCACTGTTATTAGGGTCATCATGGGATTTGGCACCTTCATTTTCCCTTGAATTTCTTGAGTGAGCATTAAGTATAGTAGTTTTGTTCCCAAACATCATTTATCTTGGTAAAATGTTTTGGAAGGAACTCTTGGGAAACAACTCCATTAAGCTCGACATTGACCACATATCATATGATATGATATATAAATGTTCCAAAATTAGATGGAATGGCCTTTGCATTTGCACAATGTGATCTTATATAGCATAGGCTGGTTGTAATTTTTCGCAACTCAAAATTTCCGCAAGTTAGTACCTTGCCATCTTGTGGCTACAATACTCACTTATCTTTTAAGATTGTATAGGTACAGATAACATTCAATGGATGTGCTCACGCTCGTCTAAGTACATATTAATAGGAGTGGCTAGGGATGCCTTCTTTTTAGTTCAAATGTAGGATAGTTTGTAATTAAGGCTTACCAAATTAGTGGTCTGGATGATGTTTTTTCTCCTCTTTGAGAATCTCATGATACTTTTATCTTTAGAATACCTAAATATGTGCCATTACCTTTTTTTTCCTTCTTCTTTTTATTCATTTTCTCAGAATATGCAAATATAAAGTCTAAATGATGTGTCATCAACTATTTTGTTTATAATGGTAAATGCTGTATGTGGTATGAGTATGACCTTGACTGTCGACTTCATGGCATTACAACATGTTGGCCAGAAAAGTTCCTAAGTGAAACTTGGGTGTTATGCAATTGATTTTTGTTTTCTTAGCCCTAAGCATTTATATACGATGGCCAAATCTACAACCACTAAGCTAACAGAAACAGTATAATATATCACTGTGTTCAAATATGTCACATATGTAATGCCTGTAAATAATTTTACAAATGATGTTCTCACTTGCTAATTTTTGCATCATAATAGCATGCACAGTTCTGTGTACCTCACCAAAGCACTGATATATGTATGACTATATGACTCGATATTCTCATGGCAGAATGAGGATGGTGCACTCTGGGATCCAACATCTGTTCTACCAGCAGGGCTGATGACATTCTATGGCAATACTAAGCCACTTGATAAGTCATGGCATGTGATGGGTCTTGGATATAATCCAAGCATCAGCCCTGAGGTTATCCGTGGTGCTGCAGTGATACACTTTAATGGAAATATGAAGCCATGGCTTGATGTTGCTTTCAACCAGTACAAGGCTCTGTGGACCAAGCATGTAGACACTGAAATGGAGTTCCTGACACTATGTAACTTTGGTCTCTGAAGAAATGCTCCAAAAATAAGGCAACCACCAATATATTGTTCTTTTATGGGCAAAGAGTCTGCACGTGAATTATCTATTTTTATCTGTAGTGAAGTTTCTTACCTTTGTGGTGGTCAATTATGTTCGTGTAGGTTTTGTAGTTTGTTGATGATAGTATTTATTTTGTTACTGTAGCTAAGATGTATTAGATCATTGTGGTATAGTCGAAGACTCAAAGTATGTTATAGGTGAACATCTGTGTACTATCTGTAGCAAACATATCTCCAACTGTATTTATGGAAAGGAGGAAAAAGATATTGTATCCAGAATGAAAATTTATGCTTTTTATTATGTCACCTTATTTTGTTTCACTAACGGTTACTGATAATAATGGTTTTGAGTATGATGCTGCCATGTTGTGAGCGAAATTCCGTAGATTGGCACTTCATCAGCAATTCCTTCTAAAAGTTGTTCATTCGAAGACTGCTCCTACCTAGATTCTCACCTGCTATCTGGAATCCCAGGTATGCTAACTGGATCCTCTACACCTGAAGATGGATGTATATTTAATCTTTATGTGACTGTAGGCATTTAGTGTGAATGCTTGCTTTTCTTCCATGTACTGTATTTGATTATCTTCCCCTCAAACGACTAAATACTTGTACTTCTCACTGACATCGGTAGAATCTTATATGTATTAAATACCACATATATTTATTATCTCCATTGCTTGCTGACTTTTCATCAAACTTGCACAAATTCCTTCGAAAATGGGGAACTCTAATGTATATGATGTTTATCATGCCTGTTCTTTTAGTATAGTATTGTTTTTAGAGTTATCCATTCTTCCCTTAAGGAAGTTTCTTCTTCTAGTAGGTATCTATTCCCTTCTCCAGTGAAGAGTGTACATTTAAATTCAAACTTTGTCCATACAAGAGTGTACTATCTTCACAATGTACTTTAAAGTAAAAAAAATGTTTCTTTCTCATCACACGGTAATCAAGACCAAGAATATTCTACGCATGGTCTCCTTAATTTCTACATGCACTTAGTTCATTGGTGGGTAGGTAATTACAAAGAGGGAGATGATGACTTGCACCTTTTCAATGCATTTTTACTCCACTTCATAATTTGTCTTAAAATTTCTGTATGTAAACTTTTTATCGGACGGAGGGAGTATGAGCAAGTTGGATTTGATTTACTACGAGTATGAGAACTTGTGAATCTCGGTATTGATGATTTGTTCCAAGAATGCCCACAACTTGTGAATCTCAATTTTTTTATGATGGATCGGGTGGGCGAGTTAGCACATGGAGAAACAGGAAAAAATCTGTCTACGTTGCGCACCATGCGTGTCTTAAACTCTTAACTGCACGTTGCCGCGCCTGTCCTTTTTATCAATAGAATTATTGTAATGTGTTCTTACACACATATACATTTATCATTAATCAAATAGTTGATTGGGGCTTGAATTTGATGTTTATAGAAAAATTAGAGAGTGACAAACTACTTTGACCATGTGTATGATTATATAGGTAAGCATGAGTACAACACTTCTCAATACATCTCAAGCTAAGGAGCAAACCTAGAGCTCATTATACTTTTTGATACATGACAACTATGATTTGATAAATCATGAAGGGGTAATATTTTATTTTCCCATGAAAATTAGAGGGAAAATATAGCCATGCATAACATCAACCCTATAAGAAATTTATGAATGCTGGTCGAAATTGTAGTACAACACAAATTATCTATAAGTTGAAAATTTGCTCTATGCCCTCATGAAACCAAATTATATTTACTACCTTACAACACTCGACTTTGTCTTCTTGTTTAGCCTTCCAGAAATACTTTAAGCATGCATAAAAAACTGCTCAACTAAGGCCCTGTTTGAAACCACCCGGATTATATAATTCAGTTTTTATAATCTATTATGTCTTCAAACATGACAGATTATGGTGTAGATTATAAAAACTACATAGACAGATTATTAAAAACTCATAATCTACTCTACACCAGCTAAAATCAGATTATGAATTGCTAATGATCCATTACCCTTGTAAAGTTGGAGATAATTACAATCCTACCACCGCCACCCTCCTCTTTAAAAAAAAACAGAGGGCGGACAGGTCATTATGCAATGTAAAACCTGGGTTACATTTTATATAATCTAGCCTCGAAACATGTCCACCTGGATTATTTTTATAAACCAGATTATATAGTCTACCTTCATAATCCAGATTATCATAATCTATTGTGGTTCCAAACAGGGCCTAAATGGCACCGATTTTTTCCTGGAGCAATCCGACAAAAACAAACTTTAAAACGTGGCGGTTGGATTAGTGAAAGAATCCTTATTTTATAGAAATAAAATGATTGCCTAAAAACTGACATGTAAAATTATATCCAGAACAATTTAGTCATCACTATTTTGTCCTAGTCAAAACACATTTCATAATTCATATATGTGTCATAGTCTTCAAAAGTTCATCCTACAGCAATTGTGACACATGCGGTTATTGCAATCATGAAACAATAAAAAGATGTAAGCACTTGGGAATAATCACGACTACATTTGTATACGTCACATAATTCATATATGTGCCATAGTCTCTGAAAGCTCATCTTACAACAATTGTGATACATGTAGTTATTGTAATAATCAAACAATAAAAATAGGCACGCACCTAGAAATAGTCAAGATGACATCTATATATGTCAAAGTTCAAATATCCCGAGAAGGCCATGGTCACCTTCAATAAAGTCCAATGTCTCATAAAATTGGCCAAAGATATTGGCGGAGAGAAAAGAACTAATCACTAATCCACAGAACTTGATTAGCCCAACATGTTTAGATAACATCCAAATACATTATATTGAATAGGAAATATAAGGGAAAAATATGTGTAAGCAAATGCCATATGCGCATTTTTATCCTAGTAGCTGAGAAGATACCTAGAATCATCATAGACCTTAAGTTTGTGGCTGAACGTATGCATTCTTGTAGTTGCCAATCTCACATGTATAACTATATCCAGGTTACTTGCTCCACTATCGTTTTCATCTATAGATGCAGACCTTTAGCAACTGATATGGTCAAACATGTTTTTTATTGCATATCCTGCGACACAAATCAACAATGAACAAAGCATAACTTGCTCCAGCATTGATTTCATCTATAGATGTAGATCTGTAGCCAAACATGTCTTTTATTGCATACCATGCCACACAAATCAACAATGAACAAAGCACAGTTCAGCAATAGCACGAAATCAAAAACAAACATTATATGGTTGTGAGGTGGGGTTTACGGATGGAGAAGAAGTAGTATAATTATTATAGCTATCTGTTGATCTACTAATTAGGGTGAGTGATCTTCATCAGTCAATCAGTATGTTAAACCTGTTCAACCTACTATAAGAAGTTCAGGAACGGATCCTGAAGGAAAGGAAAAAAGGGTGCAGATCAGGTGACCATCAAAAAGAAGGTAGCACACCTTCACCAACCTCGGCAAAGAGCATCGCACATCTGCGACATAGGAAGGCTTAAAGAGGAGGTGCTGCGAGCCTGCCACAGCCGACCAACATCACCGGAAAGAAGGGAAACTTTGATGGCCAAACAAAACGAGAAAGCACCAGCCCTGCTATAGGAGACACAAATTCCCAAGGAAGAGGAGCACTGGCACGTCCCCAACCATCATCATCGGGAAGGCAGAGGAGACGCGACGAGATGGATTGATGCACGAGGAAGACAAATGGATAAGTACACAGGTCCCTTCCATCTCCACTATAAGTATATCGTGTAAGAGAGATAGACGAATAATTGCAGGGGAAGGAATAGCAGAGAGATGGAAGAAGGCGAAAGTGCGGTGGCCATCTTGGACAACATCTAGCCTAGGGACGCCTGTTCTATTGGCGAGGCCACCAAGGAGCTGGGAAGTTGTGTCGAGCTTGGCCGAAAGTGGTCTATGTCACTCGACACAGCATGTCATGCACTCCGTCGAACAAGTGGATGGCAGTGCGGGAGCAGAATAAAATTAACAAACCAATATGTCAAATGCGACAATCGGGGGAGATCATCTAGATCAATATTGGAATATCATCTAAGCTCACCTCAACTTGTGGACTGTTGAAACTTTCGGTCACCGGCAACCGAGGAAACATCTGAAGTGGGAGAGGAAGAGGATTTCTCTCATCCGCCTTTACTGGATGCTGACAGATCCCGAGTCCTCCTCCCACATTGTGTCCACCGACGAACCCCTCACCAGGTCCAAGTGATGGCTACATGCAAGGAGCGAGTAGGCGACTGTGAACCGTCACTTCCTTCACGACGTGGGGTGAGGAGAACACCGGAGGCCCGAGCAGAGGAAGAAGGAGCGGCGTCTGGGGTGGGGAGATCACCTAGATCAATATTGGAATATCATCTAAGCTCACCTCAACTTGTGGACAATTGAAACCGTCGGTCGCTGGCAACCGCGGGGAACACCTGAACTGGGAGAGGAAGAAGATTTCTCTCATCCACCTTTACTTGATGCTGGCAGATCTCGAGTCCTCCCCCCCACATTGTGTCCACCGACGAACCCCTCACCAGGTCCAAGTGATGGCTACATGCGAGGAGCGGGTAGGCGACTATGAACCGTCACTTCCTTCACGACGTGGGGTGAGGAGCACGCCGGAGGCCAGAGCAGAGGAAGAAGGAGCGGCGGCTGGGGTGGTGAGATCATCGAGATAAATATTGGAATATCATCTAAGCTCACCTCAACTTGTGGACTATTGAAACCGTCACTCGCCGGCAACCGCGGGGAACACCTGAACTGGGAGAGGATTAGGATTTCTCTCATCCACCTTTACTTGATGCTGGCAGATCCCGAGTCCTCCCCCCACATCGTGTCCACCGACGAACCCCTCACGAGGTCCAAGTGATGGCTACATGCGAGGAGCGAGTAGGCGACTTGAACCGTCACTTCCTTCACGACATGGGGTGAGGAGAACGCCGGAGGCCAGAGCGGAGGAAGAAGGAGCGGCTTCTCAGGTGGGGAGATCATCTAGATCAATATTGGAATTTCATCTAAGCTCACCTCAACTTGTGGACTATTGAAATCGTCAGTCGCCGGCAACTGCGGGGAACACCTGAACTGGGAGAGGATTAGGATTTATCTCATCCACCTTTACTTCATGCTGGCAAATTCTGAGTCCTCCCACCACATCGTGTCCACCGACGAACCCCTCACCAGGTCCAAGTGATTGCTACATGCGAGGAGCGAGTAGGCGACTCTGAACCGCCACTTCCTTCATGACGTGGGGTGAGGAGAATGCCGGAGGTCGGATCAGCCGAAGAAGGAGCGACGTCTGGGGTGGGGAGATCATCTAGATCAATATTGGAATATCATCTAAGCTCACCTCAACTTGTGGACTATTGAAACCGTCAGTCGCTGATAACCGCGGGGAGCACCTGAACTGGGAGAGGATTAGGATTTCTCTCATCCACCTTTACTTGATGCTGGCAGATCCCGAATCCTCCCCCCACATCGTGTCCACCGACGAACCCCTCACGAGGTCCAAGTGATGGCTACATGCGAGGAGCGAGTAGGCGACTTGAACCGTCACTTCCTTCACGACATGGGGTGAGGAGAACGCCGGAGCCCGGAGCGGAGGAAGAAGGAGCGGGTTCTTAGGTGGGGAGATCATCTAGATCAATATTGGAATTTCATCTAAGCTCACCTCAACTTGTGGACTATTGAAACCGTCAGTCGCCAGCAATTGCGGGGAACACCTAAACTGGGAGAGGATTAGGATTTCTCTCATCCACCTTTACTTGATGCTGGCAGATTCTGAGTCCTCCCACCACATCGTGTCCACCGACGAACCCCTCACCAGGTCCAAGTGATTGCTACATGCGAGGAGCGAGTAGGCGACTCTGAACCGCCACTTCCTTCATGACGTGGGGTGAGGAGAATGCCAGAGGTCGGATCAGACGAAGAAGGAGCGGCGTATGGGGTGGGGAGATCATCTAGATCAATATTGGAATATCATCTAAGCTCACCTCAGCTTGTGGACTATTGAAACCGTCAGTCGCCGACAACCGCGGGGAACACCTGAACTGGGAGAGGATTAGGATTTCTCTCATCCACCTTTACTTAATGCTGGCAGATCCCGAGTCCTCCCCCCACATCGTGTCCACCGACGAACCCCTCACGAGGTCCAAGTGATGGCTACATGCGAGGAGCGAGTAGGCGACTCTGAACCACCACTTCCTTCATGACGTGGGGTGAGGAGAATGTCGAAGGTCGGATCAGACGAAGAAGGAGCGACGTCTGGGGTGGGGAGATCATCTAGATCAATATTGGAATATCATCTAAGCTCACCTCAGCTTGTGGACTATTGAAACCGTCAGTCGCCGACAACCGCGGGGAACACTTGAACTCGGAGAGGATTAGGATTTCTCTCATCCACCTTTACTTGATGCTGGCAGATCCCGAGTCCTCCCCCCACATCGTGTCCACCGACGAACACCTCACGAGGTCCAAGTGATGGCTACATGCGAGGAGCGAGTAGGCGACTTGAACCGTCACTTCCTTCACGACATGGGGTGAGGAGAACGCCGGAGGCCGGAGCGGAGGAAGAAGGAGCGGCTTCTCAGGTGGGGAAATCATCTAGATCAATATTGGAATTTCATCTAAGCTCACCTGAACTTGTGGACTATTGAAACCGTCAGTCGCCGGCAACTACGGGGAACACCTGAACTGGGAGAGGAAGAGGATTTATCTCATCCACCTTTACTTGATGCTAGCAGATATCGAGTCCTCCTCCCACATCGTGTCCACCGACGAACCCCTCATCAGGTCCAGGTGATGGTTACATGCGAGGAGCGAGCAGGCGACTGTGAACCGTCACTTCCTTCACGACGTGGGGTGAGGAGAATGCCGGAGGCTGGAGCAGAGGAAGAAGGAGCGGCGTCTGGGGTGAGGTCGTAGGCACATGAGACGGGGCCGACTGTGGGACTTGACCTGTCACCTCGACGCACCACAACGCCGTCACAAGCCTCCTCCGTGATATTTCTCGATCGGGCGGTGGCGGATGCAGGAATAGATGAATAGACGAACAATGGTCGCGCGAAGGGAGGAGGCGTGCTTCACTATTTTTGGATGAAGCGGGCTTCACGCGAGAGTGAGGGTCCAATTAACCAGAAGCCTCGCTTTCAGTCTCCGGAGCAGCAACCTATTAGGACAGCTGAGCCAGTAATTAATAGTTGCTTTCTAGGGAGCTACATAGACGAGATCTAATGGAAAAAAACGCCCCGATCAAAAATATGAAGGGCCAGAAATGCCTAGTGCGTGAGAGGACAGGAAAGTGGTGCCGTTTTATTGTCGTAAAAATAGACGACCGACTTGACAGAACATCATCAAAAATAAAATGTTTAGAATGTGGCACAATCCGTTGAATGAAGTAAGATGGATGGAAATCCATTAAATGGAGAAGTTTATGTTAAAACATGTAAAAACAAGGGGTAAAAACTGTAATTTACTCTATTAATTATGATGTACATAATGTAACATTGATTATCTTATTTGATAGATAACACATACTCCCTCCGTTCCTAAATATAAGTTTGTTTAGAGATTTTATTAGAAGACTATATACGGAGCAAAATGAATGAATCTACCCTTTAAAGTATGTTTATATACATTCGTATGTAGTATTCTAATAAAACCTCTAAAAAAACTTATATTTAGGAACGGAGGGAGTAGTATGCAAAAACTAATAGTTGTTCTTGTAATATGTATATCGTGTTGGTATTCCTTTTGAGGCAGTTTCATAGATCAATTTTTTTTACAGTTCATCTGGCATTGGATCCCATTGCACTATCTATTCGTGTATATGGTTGCTCTTATGATAATTGTAATTTCCTTTTTATGTACTTATTAATTATAAAGCCCAAGATGCAGTTGTGACGCCCTCGATTTGATCATACGCTAATCATACACGCAAATGCGTACGACCAAGCTCAAGGGCTCATGAGAAGATATCACAACACAACTCTAGACACAAGTAAAACATACAAGCTTCATATTACAAGCCAGGGGCTCGAGGGCTAGAATACAGAAGCTCGATAAACACACGAATCAGCGGAAGCAACAAATATCTGAGTACAGACATTAAACATGAGGTGCCTTAGAGAAGGCTAACACAAAAGATACAACGATCGAACGAGCCGAGGCCTCCTGCCTGGGAGCCTCCTAACTACTCCTGGTCTTCAGCGACCTCCACGTAGTAGTAGGCACCGTTGGGGTAGCAGTCGTCCTTGGCGGGATACACCATCTCCTGGGCTCCATCATCTGGTCGCAGCAACGGATCGAGGGAAAAAGGAAGCAACGCAATGGTGAGTACTCATCCAAAGTACTCGCAAGACTGACACCAGAACTAGGCTAAGTATGCATCAGTATCAAAGGAAGGGGTTTATATGTGGACTGACTGCAGCAATACGAGAAAGAGAGGGAAGGCCTAGTCCTATCGAAGACTAGCATCTTCAGGGGTCTTGCAGCAATAGACGAGAGTAGAACAGGTAACACAAACAGTAGTCATATTGTTGCAGCAATATTAATATGAGGTCGCGCCCAAAGATTCTCCCTCGACTCCCTGCGAGGAAGCAATCCGGAGCAACATTCTAGTTAAGTAACAGTTGTAGTTGTATAAGATCGAGGCACAACTCCAAGTGGTCCTGTAACCGTGGACACGGCTATTCGAATAGTTAATTTTCATCCCTGCAGGGGTGCACCAAGTTTCCCATCACGCTCGATACACTCTGTCCGAACACACTTTCCTAGGTCATGCCCGGTCTCGGAACATGGACACATCGCAGCCCCACCTAGACTCAACAGAGAGGCCAACCCGTTGGTCTAAATCCTAAGCACACAGGGGTCATGGGCCCATCACCCTTTGCACTCCTGCTGTCCTGCATGATCCATGGGCGGCTGAGGTCAGTCCTAGCACCCTTATTACAAACGCCATGCCTATCCGGACCACTTGGGTGTTGGGGAACGTCGCATGGGAAACAAAAATTTTCCTACGCGCACGAAGACCTATCATGGTGATGTCCATCTACGAGAGGGGATTTCCGATCTACGTACCCTTGTAGATCGCACAGCAGAAGTGTTAGTGAACGCGGTTGATGTAGTGGAACGTCCTCACGTCCCTCGATCCGTCCCACGAACCGTCCCGCGATCTAGTGCCGAACGGACGGCACCTCCGCGTTCAGCACACATACAGCTCGACGATGATCTCGGCCTCTTGATCCAGCAAGAGAGACGGAGAGGTAGATGAGTTCTCCGGTAGCGTGATGGCGCTCCAGAGGTTGGTGGTGATCTGATCTCGGCAGGGCTCCGCCCGAGCTCCGCAGAAACGCGATCTAGAGGAAAAACCATGGAGGTATGTGGTCGGGCTGCCGTGGAAAAGTTGTCTCAAATCAGCCCTAATACCTCTGTATATATAGGTGGGAGGGGAGGGGCCTTTCCTTGAGGCTCAAGGAGCCCCAAGGGGGTCGGCCGAGCCAAAGGGGGAAGTCCTCCCCTTCCAAACCGAATCCAACTTGGATTGGAAGGTGGAGTCCTTCTCTCCTTTCCCACCTCCCTTTTTTTTTCTTTCTCTTTGATTTATTATCCTTTGGCGCATAGGGCCTTCTTGGGCTGTCCCACCAGCCCACCAAGGGCTGGTGCGCCACCCCCAAGGCCTACGGGCTTCCCCGGGGTGGGTTGCCCCCCCCGGTGAACACCCGGAACCCATTCGTCATTCCCGGTAACTCCGAAAACCTTCCGGTAATCAAATGAGGTCATCCTATATATCAATCTTCGTTTCCGGACCATTCCAGAAACCCTCGTGACGTACGTGATCTCATCCGAGACTCTGAACAACATTCGGTAAACAACCATATAACTCAAATACGCATAAAACAACGTCGAACCTTAAGTGTGCAGACCCTGCGGGTTCGAGAACTATGCAGACATGGCCCGAGTGACTCCTCGGTCAATATCCAATAGCGGGACCTAGATGCCCATATTGGATCCCACATATTCTAGGAAGATCTCATCGTTTGAACCTCAGTGCCAAGGATTCATATAATCCCGTATGTCATTCCCTTTGTCCTTCGGTATGTTACTTGCCCGAGATTCGGTCGTCAGTATCCGCATACCTATTTCAATCTCGTTTACCAGCAAGTCTCTTTACTCGTTCCGTAATACAAGATCCCGCAACTTACACTAAGTCACATTGCTTACAAGGCTTGTGTGTGATGTTGTATTACCGAGTGGGCCCCGAGATACCTCTCCGTCACACGGAGTGACAAATCCCAGTCTCGATCCATACTAACTCAACGAAAACCTTCGGATATACCTGTAGAGCATCTTTATAGTCACCCAGTTACGTTGCGACGTTTGATACACACAAAGCATTCCTCCAGTGTCAGTGAGTTATATGATCTCATGGTCATAGGAACAAATACTTGACACGCAGAAAACAGTAGCAACAAAATGACACGATCAACATGCTACGTCTATTAGTTTGGGTCTAGTCCATCACGTGATTCTCCTAATGACGTGATCCAGTTATCAAGCAACAACATCTTGTTTATAATCAGAAGACCCTGACTATCTTTGATCAACTGGCTAGCCAACTAGAGGCTTGCCAGGGACAATGTTTTGTCTATGTATCCACACATGTATATAAGTCTTCATTCAATACAATTATAGCATGGATAATAAACGATTATCTTGATACAGGAATTATAATAATAACTATATTTATTATTGCCTCTAGGGCATAATTCCAACAGTCTCCCACTTGCACTAGAGTCAATAATCTAGCCCTCACATCATCATGCGAATTACATTGTAATAAATCTAACACCCATACAGTTCTGGTGTTGATCATGCTTTGCCCGTGGAAGAGGTTTAGTCAGCGGGTCTGCTACATTCAGATCCGTGTGCACTTTGCATATATTTACGTCCTCCCCTTCGACGTAGTCGCGGATGAGGTTGAAGCGTCGTTTGATGTGTCTGGTCTTCTTGTGAAACCGTGGTTCCTTTGCTAAGGCAATGGCTCCCGTGTTGTCACGGAACAAGGTTATTGGATTCAGTGCGCTTGGCACCACTCCAAGATCCGTCATGAACTGCTTCATCCAGACACCCTCTTTAGCCGCCTCCGAGGCAGCCATGTACTCCGCTTTACATGTAGAATCTGCTACGACGCTTTGCTTGGAACTGCACTAGCTTACCGCACCCCCATTAAGAATAAATAAGTATCCGGTCTGCGACTTAGAGTCATCCGGATCTGTGTCAAAGCTTGCATCGACGTAACCCTTTACGGCGAGCTCTTCGTGACCTCCATACACGAGAAACATCTCCTTAGTCCTTTTCAGGTATTTCAGGATATTCTTGACCGCCGTCCAGTGATCCACTCCTGTATTACTCTGGAACCTGCCTGCCATACTTATGGCCAGGCTAACGTTCGGTCTAGTGCACATCATTGCATACATGATAGATCCTATGGCTGAAGCATAGGGGACGGTGCTCATATGCTCTCTATCTTTATCAGTTGCTGGGCACTGAGTCTTACTCAATCTCGTACCTTGTAAAACCGACAAGAACCCTTTTTTGGACTGTTCCATTTTGAACCTCTTCAAAACTTTATCAAGGTATGTGCTTTGTGAAAGTCCTATCAGGAGTTTCGATCTATCCCTGTAGATCTTAATGCCTAGAATGTAAGCAACTTCTCCTAGGTACTTCATAGAGAAACTTTTATTCAAGTAATCCTTTATGCTCTCCAAAAACACTACGTTGTTTCCAATCAGCAATATGTCATCCACATATAATATTAGAAACGCCACAGAGCTCCCACTCACTTTCTTGTAAATACAAGATTCTCCAACCACTTGTATAAACCCAAATGCTTTGATCACCTCATCAAAATGTTTGTTCCAACTCCGAGATGCTTGCACCAGTCCATAAATGGATCGCTGGAGCTTGCATACCTTGTTAGCATTCTTAGGATCGACAAAACCTTCGGGTTGCATCATATACAACTCTTCCTTAAGGAAACCGTTAAGGAACACCGTTTTGACATCCATCTGCCAGATTTCATAATCAAAAAATGCAGCTATTGCTAACATGGTTCTGACGGACTTAAGCATCGCTACGGGTGAGAATGTCTCATCGTAGTCAACTCCTTGAACTTGTGAAAAACCCTTTGCCACAAGTCGAGCTTTATAAACGGACACATTGCCGTCAGCGTCCGTCTTCTTCTTAAAGATCCATTTGTTCTGAATAGCCTTGCGACCCTCAGGTAGTACTTCCAAAGTCCACACTTTGTTTTCATACATGGATCCTATCTCGGACTTCATGGCCTGCAGCCATTTGTTGGAATCTGGGCCCACCATTGCTTCTTCATAATTTGCAGGTTCATTGTTGTCTAACAACATGATTGACAAAACGGGATTACCGTACCACTCTGGAGCAGCACGTGGTCTCGTCGACCTGCGTGGTTCGACAGGAACTTGAACCGGAATTTCATGATCATCATCATTAACTTCCTCCTCAACCGGCGTCGCAACGACAGAGGTTTCCCCTTGCCATGCGCCACCATCTAGAGGGATGATAGGTTCGACAACCTCATCAAGTTCTATCGTCCTCCCACTCAATTCTCTCGAGAGAAACTCCTTCTCGAGAAAAGCTCCATTTTTAGCAACAAACACTTTGCCCTCGGATTTGAGATAGAAGGTGTACCCAACTGTCTCTTTTGGGTAACCTATGAAGATGCACTTTTCCGCTTTGGGTTCCAGCTTTTCAGGCTGAAGCTTTTTGACATAAGCATCACATCCCCAAACTTTCAGAAACGACAACTTTGGCCTTTTGCCATACCACAGTTCGTATGGTGTCGTCTCAACGGATTTTGATGATGCCCTATTTAAAGTGAATGCAGCCGTGTCTAATGCATAACCCCAAAACGATAATGGCAAATCGGTAAGAGACATCATAGATCACACCATCTCTAATAAAGTACGATTACGACGTTCGGACACACCATTACGCTGTGGTGTTCCAGGCGGTGTCAACTGTGAAACAATTCCACATTGTCTTAAGTGAGCACCAAACTCGAAACTGAGATATTCACCCCCATGATCAGACCGTAGGAACTTGATCTTCTTGTTACGATGATTTTCAACTTCACTCTGAAATTGCTTGAACTTTTCAAATGTTTCAGACTTGTGCTTCATTAAGTAGACATAACCATATCTACTCAAATCGTCAGTGAAGGTGAGAAAATAACGATATCCGCCGCGTGCCTCTACGCTCATCGGACCGCACACATCGGTATGTATGATTTCCAACAAGTCACTAGCACGCTCCATTGTTCCGGAGAACGGAGTTTTAGTCATCTTGCCCATGAGGCATGGTTCGCACGTGTCAAGTGAATCAAAGTCAAGTGACTCCAAAAGTCCATTGGCATGGAGTTTCTTCATGCGCTTTACACCAATATGACCTAAGCGGCAGTGCCACAAAAATATGGCGCTATCATTGTTAACGCTAACTCTTTTGGTCTCAATGTTATGTATATGTGTATCACTATCAAGATTCAATATGAACAATCCTCTCACATTGGGTGCATGACCATAAAAGATGTTACTCATAGAAATAGAACAACCATTATTCTCTGACTTAAAAGAGTAACCGTCTCGCAATAAACAAGATCCAGATATAATGTTCATGCTCAACGCAGGCACTAAATAACAATTATTCAAGTTCATAACTAACCCTGATGGTAACTGAAGTGAAACTATGCCGACGGCGATTGCATCAACCTTGGAACCATTTCCTACGCGCATCGTCACTTCATCTTTCGCCAGCCTTCGCCTATTACGCAGTTCCTGTTTCGAGTTGCAAATATGAGCAACAGAATCGGTATCGAATACCCAGGCACTACTACGAGAGCCGGTAAAGTACACATCAATAACATGTATATCAAATATACCTGATTTTTCTTTGGACGCCTTCTTATCAGCCAGATACTTGGGGCAGTTGCGCTTCCAGTGACCCATACCCTTGCAATAGTAGCACTCTGTTTCAGACTTAGGTCCAGCTTTGGGTTTCTTCGTCGGATTGGCAACAGGCTTGCCGCTCTTCTTTGAATTACCCTTCTTGCCTTTGCCGTTTCTCTTGAAACTAGTGGTCTTATTCACCATCAACACTTGATGCTCTTTACGGAGTTCAGACTCTGCGACTTTCAGCATCGCAAACAACTCGCCGGGTGACTTGTTCATCCCTTGCATGTTGTAGTTCAACACAAAGCCCTTATAGCTTGGCGGCAGTGATTGAAGGATTCTGTCAGTGATAGCCTCTTGCGGGAGTTCAATCCCCAGCTCAGCTAGACGGTTTGAGTACCCAGACATTTTGAGCACATGTTCATTGACAGACGAATTCTCCTCCATCTTGCAAGCATAGAATTTATCGGAGGTCTCATACCTCTCGATCCGGGCGTTCTTCTGAAAGATGAACTTCAACTCCTGGAACATGTCATATGCTCCATGACGCTCAAAGCGACGTTGAAGTCCCGGTTCTAAGCCATACAAGACTGCTAATTGAACTACTGAGTAGTCCTCCTTACGTGTTAACCAAGCGTTCTTAACATCCTGGTCAGCCGTAGCGGGTGGTTCATCTCCTAGTGCAGCATTAAGGACATAATCCTTCTTCCCAGCTTGTAGGATCAACTTAAGATTATGAGCCCAGTCTACAAAGTTGCTTCCATCATCTTTCAACTTAGCTTTCTCTAGGAACGTATTAAAATTCAGGGTGACTGTCGCGTGAGCCATGATCTACAACACAAATATATTCAAAGTGGACTTAGACTATGTTCAAGATAATTAGAGTTTAACTTAATCAAATTACTTGCTAAACTCCCACTCAAAAAGTACATCTCTCTAGTCATTTGAGTGGTTCATGACCCACTTACACTAGCTCAAATCCGATCATCACGTGAGTTGATTATAGTTTCAGTGGTAAGCATCCCTATGCTAATCATATCATCTATACGATTCATGATCGACCTTTCGGTCTCATGTGTTCCGAGGCCATGTCTGCACATGCTAGGCTCGTCAAGCTTAACCCGAGTGTTCCGCGTGTGCAACTATTTTGCACCCGTTGTATGTGAACGTTGAGTCTATCACACCCGATCATCACGTGGTGTCTCGAAACGACGAACTGTAGCAACGGTGCACAGTCGGGGAGAACACAATTTCGTCTTGAAATTTTAGTGAGATATCACCTCATAATGCTACCGTCGTTCTAAGCAAAATAAGGTGCATAAAAGGATTAACATCACATGCAATTCATAAGTGACATGATATGGCCATCATCACGTGCTCCTTGATCTCCATCACCAAAGCACCGACACGATCTTCTTGTCACCGGCGCCACACCATGATCTCCATCAACGTGTCGCCATTGGGGTTGTCGTGCTACTCATGCTATTACTACTAAAGCTACATCCCAGCAAAATAGTAAACGCATCTGCAAGCACAAACGTTAGTTTAAAGACAACCCTATGGCTCCTGCCGGTTGCCGTACCATCGACATGCAAGTCGATGTTATCTATTACAACATGATCATCTCATACATCCAATATATCACATCACATCGTTGGCCATATCACATCACAAGGATACCCTGCAAAAACAAGTTAGACGTCCTCTAATTTTGTTGTTGCATGTTTTACGTGGTGACCATGGGTATCTAGTAGGATCGCATCTTACTTACGCAAACACCACAACGGAGATATATGAATTGCTATTTAACCTTATACAAGGACCTCCTCGGTGAAATCCGATTCAACTAAAGTTGGAGAAACCGACACTTGCCAGTCATCTTTGAGCAACGGGGTTACTCGTAGCGATGAAACCAGTCTCTCGTAAGCGTACAAGTAATGTCGGTCCAAGCCGCTTCAATCCAACAATACCGCGGAATCAAGAAAATACTAAGGAGGGCAGCAAAACGCACATCATCGCTCACAAAAACTTTTGTGTTCTACTCGAGAAGACATCTGCGCATGAACCTCGCTCATGATGCCACTGTTGGGGAACGTCGCATGGGAAACAAAAAATTTCCTATGCGCACGAAGACCTATCATGGTGATGTCCATCTACGAGAGGGGATTTCCGATCTACGTACCCTTGTAGATCGCACAGCAGAAGCGTTAGTGAACGCGGTTGATGTAGTGGAACGTCCTCACGTCCCTCGATCCGCCCCGCGAACCGTCCCACGAACCGTCCTGCGATCCGTCCCACGATCTAGTGCCGAACGGACAACACCTACGCGTTCAGCACACGTACAGCTCGACGATGATCTCGGCCTTCTTGATCTAGCAAGAGAGACGGAGAGGTAGATGAGTTCTCCGGCAGCGTGACGGCGCTCCGGAGGTTGGTGGTGATCTGATCTCGGCAGGGCTCCGCCCGAGCTCCGCAGAAACGCGATCTAGAGGAAAAACCATGGAGGTATGTGGTCGGGCTGCCGTGGAAAAGTTGTCTCAAATCAGCCCTAATACCTCTGTATATATAGGTGGGAGGGGAGGGGCCTTGCCTTGAGGCTCAAGGAGCCCCAAGGGGGTCGGCCGAGCCAAAGGGGGAAGTCCTCCCCTTCCAAACCGAATCCAACTTGGATTGGAAGGTGGAGTCCTTCTCTCCTTTCCCACCTCCCTTTTTTTTTCTCTTTGATTTCTTATCCTTCCGGTACATTCCCGGTACATTCCCGGTAACTCCGAAAACCTTCCGGTAATCAAATGAAGTCATCCTATATATCAATCTTCGTTTCCGGACCATTCCGGAAACTCTCGTGACGTCCGTGATCTCATCCAGGACTCCGAACAACATTCGGTAACCAACCATATAACTCAAATACGCATAAAACAACGTCGAACCTTAAGTGTGCAGACCCTGCGGGTTCGAGAACTATGCAGACATGACCCGAGTGACTCCTCGGTCAATATCCAATAGCGGGACCTGGATGCCCATATTGGATCCCACATATTCTACGAAGATCTTATCGTTTGAACCTCAGTGCCAAGGATTCATATAATCCCGTATGTCATTCCCTTTGTCCTTCGGTATGTTACTTGCCCGAGATTCGATCGTCAGTATCCGCATACCTATTTCAATCTCGTTTACCGGAAAGTCTCTTTACTCGTTCCGTAATACAAGATCCCGCAACTTACACTAAGTCACATTGCTTGCAAGGCTTGTGTGTGATGTTGTATTACCGAGTGGGCCCCGAGATACCTCTCCGTCACACGGAGTGACAAATCCCAGTCTCGATCCATACTAACTCAACGAACACCTTCGGATATACCTGTAGAGCATCTTTATAGTCACCCAGTTACGTTGCGACGTTTGATACACATAAAGCATTCCTCCGGTGTCAGTGAGTTATATGATTTCATGGTCATAGGAACAAATACTTGACACGCAGAAAACAGTAGCAACAAAATGACACGATCAACATGCTACGTCTATTAGTTTGGGTCTAGTCCATCACGTGATTCTCCTAATGACGTGATCCAGTTATCAAGCAACAACATCTTGTTTATAATCAGAAGACCCTGACTATCTTTGATCAACTAGCTAGCCAACTAGAGGCTTGCTAGGGACAATGTTTTGTCTATGTATCCACACATGTATATAAGTCTTCATTCAATACAATTATAGCATGGATAGTAAACGATTATCTCGATACAGGAATTATAATAATAACTATATTTATTATTGCCTCTAGGGCATAATTCCAACATCGGGCACGCGCCGCTCCATTGCTGACGTATGAAGAGGTTCGGTTGATACGACGACGTCGAGTACCCATAACTTCTCCCGCGTAGCCGGTTAGTGCGAAAAGGTCTCCGACCAACCCGGATCAAATACCCAAATCCATTAACATTTTAATTAACTCATCGACACATCCACGTGGGAATCCATCTGCCTAACATTTATTCAACAATGTTCCCAGTAACATGGTCAAGTAACTGTGTGGTTGTAACATCAGGGGGATCCGAGGTATCACCCTCATTGGATTCCGAACGATGCAACCGTCAAGGTGGACTTAGAAGAATCACCCTCGGGGGTCTCACACTTGAGGGGTTGCACGACAGAGTCATCGTTGGTAGTGGTGAAGGAGGAATCACCCTCGATAACCATGACTGACTAGCTGCACTACACAAATATCATCATGAGTACTTCACGAGGTGTCACCCTTGGTATCCGATAGTAGCTGTGCAGCGTCGTACAACTAAGGGGTGTGTAAGTGTTGTGTCGGGTCTTGGCTCGTCGATCAGGGATCGAGACTTGATGATAAAGCGGGGGCAACTGGACTAAGGGTCGAAGGGATGACTACTCCACCTATACTAAACAGTTTAAAGTGTGGTACTGAAAGTAGCAGTTCATCAAAATTAGGCTATGCATCAGATATAAGAGCTAACTACAACAGTAGCAAAATTCTAATGCAAGCATGAGGGAGAAAGAAATGGGCGATATAGGAATGATCAAGGGGGTTTGCTTGCCTTGTTGCTCTGCAGACAAAACGGATCCGCGACCGGGAAGTAGTCGATCACCGGATCAACACCGGTCTCAAGGTCTACCGAAAAGGAAGTAACGTAGGGGAAACGCAATAAATAAGAGAGCAATCAAATGCATCACAAAGTATGACAAGGCTAAAGGCAGCGCTAGGCATGCACTAACGCAACATCATCCGTCATAGACGGATCAGGAAAATATCATAAGATATTTCCCGGATCTTTGGCTACTATCGGTCAGACGAAAACGATGGAAAAGTTCCATGTTCACTATGCTAGGGACGCATGACAAACGAACGGATAGTGTATCTAGGTTCGTCTTGTTCTGCTGATCAACTTTCACGTTCAAAATATTTTCATGGACTTACAGATTATTTTATATTAATTTTAAAGTTTTATTAATATTTTAGAATTAAAAGATTTAATCTAAGTAGAAAATCTATTTTGACATCAGCATGATGTCAGTATGACATCACGAGTCAACAGACTGTTGAGTGGTCAATATGACGAGTGGGTCCCATACGTCATACCCACATTTTAAATAGTTTTAATTAGCTATTAACAGATTAATTTAAAGGAGGGTGGGGCCCACGTGTCGCACACTACTTAATTTTATTAATTTAACAAATTTTAACTTATTTAGCTTATGGTTTAACTAACCTAATTAATCACTCTAATTAAGTACTATACTTACATTAGACAGAATTACTTGATGGTTTAATTAAGGCCACTAATTAATCATTGACTAAGCGTAGTTAACTAGTTAAATAAATAAATAAATACTTAATTTATTTATTAATTTTACCTTTTACTACGTTCATGTTTTTTTGTTCTTTTGTTTAGGGGCATTGGCCCTTGTTGTTAACATACTCGGAGGGAGGGGGGGTTAGTGGGGGGCCTAATCCCCCACTAAACCAAATCGGAGGCAAGAGGAGTTGGGCACGCACGGCTCACACATGAGCCGGCGGCCATGGCTAGGGGGCGCGCGGTGGGTGGCCGGGGCGTGTGGCGGCCGGAGGAGCGAGGCCAACAGGGGCCGGGGTTGGCGCGACAGTGAGCATCGGGTTGGCACCGCAGTGGGGGTGGTGGAAGGCACGGAAACACGGAGCCGACGGCTCGCCGGAGTGCAGGGAAAATGGGGAGGAGGAGAGAGGCCGGAGACTGGATCTCACCACCGCGTAGAGGAAGACGCGGCTTGGGATGCTTGATGCAGACCGGCGAGGGGGAGGGCGGGGACGCGATCGGCGACGTGGTAGCGAGGTGGTGGCCGGCGGGACTGTGGATGGCGGGGCTGGCGAGGAGGCCGGGGCGAGGAGGAGGAGGGTGGTGGAGAGGAGGGCCAGGGGAGGCGGAGGAGGCCAGGGGAGGCGCTGGGGGTGGCCGGAGGAGGGCCAAAGGTGGCCGGCGGCGGGGGCTGGTAGAGAGGTGGCTTCAGCCTCCCCAATCCCGATGGAGAGGCAGCGAGCATGAGGGGATGGGGTAAATGGGGGCTGGGAGGAAATGGGGCTACAGGGCGGGAGTGAGGAGGGTTAGGGTTTTGGTGGTGGTGGGGGGGTCAAATAGACCCGAGGTAAGGTGGGCTCGGGTGGGCCGGCCGGTGTGGCTAGGCTGGCTGGGGCCGGCCGAGCGGGGATTTTATTTTTTTGTTTTCCTTTTGTTTTCTTTTTCTTTTTTATATTTTATTTTATTTCAATTTTTTTATATTTATTTATTTTTACACCTTATTGTATTTTAATTTTAGAAAATGTAAGAGTTGCACGTAAAACAACATCACTAATTATACCACTGCCACAAAAGGTTTTTAACCCCAAATAGAATAGTCTAGTATTTTATAAAATATAATAGGCATTTATTTAATCATTTTACCTACTGTTTTAATTATTCGGATGACTTTAAACACTTTACAAAAATGTGGTTTGTTCACAAATATTAATCATGATTTATTTGTTACAACTTGAACATTTTATTTTTGATATTTGAAAACTTTTATTGTTTGACTTTATTTTAAATTTGAAATTAAATGCGTTTTGAACTAATGCAAGATTAACAACAGTAATCACGGTGACGTGGCATCATTAGCATAGGATTACTGTAGCTTAATTACAGAGATCACTGTAGCAAAAGCTGAGGATGTCACAACAGTCCTATCCTCATTTTTATTCAAGGGCCTCGATAGAGATTACAACGCATCTCATCGTTTCGTAAGAATGGATATCGTTAAAAGTATAGGTAAAGAGGAGATGAGTGTATGGAATTGGGTTACACTCGCCACAAGGTGAATCAAGATCATCTCAATACAACAATACAAACAATCATCATATAGAAGAGCAGGGTCCGACTATGGACGAAACCAAATGATAAAAGCGACATCCATCCTTGCTAACACTACCAGGGAAAATCTTATACGTGGAGGCTTATCAGTAGCGCGCCTTTGCTCAGGGCGCTACTGCTACTTAGTAGTAGCGCATGGTAAGCACCAGCACTACATGTAGTTATGTAGTAGCACCGCGGGGAGGCATGTCGACGCTATTGCTAAGGGGTCCCATCATCACCCACCTGGGCTTCCCCTAGCAGTAGAGTCGGGCGACCGACGTGCGCTACTGCTACACTGCTTAGCAGCAGCGCAATGTCATAACCCGCACTACTAGTAGTGTCACCTTATCCACACCCCCCGCGCACATTCTTGTCTCTCTCACCCCCTCTCACAATCTTACCACACCCCATCGCCGCTGTCGTCGCCCTCGCCCACCGCCGCCATCGTCACTCCCGAGGTATCTCCCCCCTCTTCCTCTCGCTGTCACCCTGGCCCACCACCGCCACCGTCACTCTCGAGGTATCTCCCTCCCTCCTCCTCTCGTCGCCATCCTCTCTCCTACCTCCTTCCTCCCGCAGCCCTCCTCCCCTCCTCCACTGACCAGCCTCCTCCCCCCTCCCTCCTCCTCCGACCATCCTCCTCCCTCCTCTTCTTCTATCTTCCCTCCTCTCGTTGCCATCATCTCTCCCTCCTCCTACTGCCCTCCTCCATCCTCCTCCTCCTCTTCACTCCACACTCGTCCCACCTCCTCTCTCCTAATTAAGAAATGTTTTTGGTATATGAATTTTCAGTAAAAATACCTTTATAGTGCACTTGTATATCTTTATTGAAGTATGTCATTATTGGACTTGTAGATCTACTAGTACAATATATGTAGTAGTAGATGTAGATGTAGTAGTACTTTCTAGTTTCTAGTTTATAGTTTCTAATTTAGTCAATTAGTTGGTAGAAAAATGTATCCGACACTTTGATTTAACTAGTAGTAGAATGGAATGTAATTTTAAACGATGATGGTTCGTGTTGTCTTTCAGAATGGTTTGAACATGTGAAGAAATGAAAAAAATGTGAAAATGAAAATGAAACCTTCGTGTGGCCTATGTTTTGCCAGAATGTTGATTCATTTTCATTTCGGCAAATTTCACACGCTCAAAATGTTATGTTTTTAGAAAAGGTTATGCCAAAATATTGTGAGAATAGGTATTAGATGTCATTCCGGCAAAATATAGTGTTGGGGATATTACCTACGGTATGACCCGCCCTAATGGGCCGGGTCAGGGAAGTGGCGACTCATACATGACAACCATAAGCCTTGGTTTGGGCCTGGGGCATGTTGGGATGTTTTGTAAGAAGGCTGCCACGGCCCATGAGCCGGATGGCGGTTCAAGGATGACAAAGAAGATGAGCCGCCAAGGAGTTTTACTTGGCTTGAGGTACACGGTGACTTAGAGATAAGGAAGGCCATGATTTGTAACATGGTCAGGACTTTGTAAACCCTAGGGCCTCGACCTGTATATAAAGGCGAGTCTCTGGGACAAATAGTTCAAGTTAGAAATCATCGAGAGCTAGGTCAGGCGAGTTACGCCCTCCTTGTAATCGAATCCACCATCAATATACACAAAGCATGACGTAGGCTTTTACCTCCACACGAGGGGCCGAACCTGGGTAAATATGAGTCTCGCTTCCGCTCACCCCCTTTGAGTCGCCACCAAGGTGCGATGGATCCTTCACTAAGTCCTTTCACGAGGACATCTGCCGTGACAAAACCACGACAGTTGGCGCCCACCGTGGGGCCTATGCACGGTGGAGTTGAGTTCTCAAAGGGAGCCCTTCCGGGGTTAGGAAGCTACACGGTCGGCATCATGACGAAGAGCCGCCGAGGGAAGTACTACATCGACAACTCGGGGTGGGGGCCTGAGGCCAATTCAATCGAATCTGGATACATGGTCCCCTTCGGCAAAATCCACGTCTTCATCGGCAAGATCGGAGCACCCGCGCCTGAGCCGGACACCGTCATCGACATCATCGAGCCGGCTCGGTACGCCCGTCCCATCAAGCGGCAGGGCCGGTCGCGCCACATTTTTGTTGGTTTTACACAGGGAATCGACTCGCCGGATGAGCCGGTGATCCAGGGGCTCACTCCCGTCAATTCAGACGACGAGTCATCCATGGGCGATAAAAATTCAATCTACACTCTTCGCGAAGGATAGCTTGGGGGGTTGCCGCAGGCAGCAATCTCTAAGGAAGCCAGGGGTCTGCACCGTTAAGTCTCCATCTACATGGCGGGGGCAGCACCGCATCAGCCAAACCCGGCGGGCAACAATGAAACCGGCGGATCGTCAAAAACTCCAGCTCAGGCCATGGCAGACCTAGCAGCAGAGACGACCAAACTCATGGCGATCGTTGTGATGGCAGAGAACCAGGAAAAGATCAACACCGAGCTGGCGAAACTAAGGGAAGAGATGGCCAAGATTCAACAGGACGTGGAAGCGGAAGCCGCCAGGATAGCAACACAACAGGCCCAGATCACCACAGAGACCGAGCGTTTGAAAGCTGAAGGCTGGCGGCTTGAGCGACAACAACGTGCTTCCGATGCGATCCATCAGAGGAGACATCATGGCCGCCTCCTGGCCGATCTAAACCCGACTCGCCTCTTCGACAGCCCGCATACCCCCGGGACGGGACCCGATCGACCTTGGCAGGCCGCACCAGGAGACGATCCGGCTCGACCGCCGCCTAACCCGCAGCCGCCTCAACCAATGGAGGCTCGTGCGCCTCAGTTCCAGACACCACGAGGCCACTTCCCAAATCCCGTGGATAACGTGCTGGCGGCAACCCACCACCTGGAGTCCCTCCCGATTTACGGAAACTCCCCGGCTGTGGTGGAGGCAAGAAACGCCATCGAGATGTTGAAGATGGCGGTGGTACAACATGCACAATATTCACATAGCCGGGACCGATTACACTCCACACCCCAGGCGAGTCACACTAGGAGTCGCCATGACGATCCGCCCGCGGTGACGAGGGAGCAGCGACGATTGCCGCACACCAACTTATCCGACACAAGGGCTCGGGATCTTATGGATGCGGCGCGAACCGCCTGCATCATGGAAATGGCTGCCACGACGGGTCGGGGTTATCCGGCTTATACTTTTCCTCTCCCGCGCTGGCCGACACCGGTGGTAGGCATGTCGGGGTGCCTTGTATGGCACCTGCCATTCACAACGAGCGTATGCCGAAGGATTTCAAAGGCCCGCGAAAGGTACCCAATTATACACGGACCTAGAGCCAGGCGCATGGATTGAGAGTTACGAGCTTGCGATGGATATGCTCGACGTGGGCGAGGCGGCTTGCGCCAAGTACTTCACCATGATTCTCGAAGGAACAGCGTGCACGTGGTTGAAGAGCTTGCTACCCAATTCCATCAACACCTGGGCCGAGCTAAAGGAACGGTTCGTTAAAAACTTCAGAGGAACCTGTAAACGACCAATGACCATTGTCGACTTGCAGCACTGCGTTCAACGCCCGGATGAGTCAGCCCATCATTGGACGCGGCGAGTTGCGGAGGTAATCCATTCGTCAGAGGGCATTACGGTGGCTCAGGCCGTGCTGATCCTGGAGAAGAACTGCCACTATGAGCCCTTGGTGCTCAAACTTGGGCGGCTCAAGCGGAAGGTACAAGACATGGGAGAGTTAATGGACACCCTGACTAAATACGCTGAGGCGGACGACACTAAAGACCCCGGGGAGGATGACGACAAGATCATCACTACCAGGAGATGTGAGTTTCCAGGGGACCACTCTCAGTTCCAAGGGCGGGGCTACCATCACCCTGCTGGTCAAGGCAAAAGAAGGCAGCAGGAAGGCGTCACTGATTTCGTTGACAACACCAGCGCTGGCAGCGACAACCAGCTTCAGCTGAAGAGGGGCTTTAGTGGGAAGAAGCCACACAACTATTATGAGATGTTCAAGGGCCCGTGTCCACAACACGCCACCGTAGATGGACCGTCTACCCACTCTTGGGAAGATTGTTATGTGATGCAGGAGTTTCGTGCCGAAATACTCAAGAGGGGGCAAGGAGGCAACCAAGGTGGACAACAAGAACGCTTCGGCGCGGCTGGACCACCTAGAAATCTGTTTGGCGGATTCCCTAAACCGGGCCTGCAGGGTGGGTCACAGCCTAATCCGGGGCAGCATCCGGCTCAGAACAATCAACAACATAACCCGCAGGACGTTTTTCGACAGCCGCCCCCTTATAACGGTTCCCAGCCACAGGACGATAACGACGGCTTCCAAAATAACCCAAAATAGTTAAACAACAGGCAATATCATGTATTCACCACCAACACTTGCAAGAGGGACCAAAAGGTGAAGCACATGGCCTTCAGCGTGACTGAGCCGGCGCTTCCCAGGTATCTCAATTGGTCAGAGCAGCCCATCGTTTGGAGTAGGGAGGATCACCCGCCGCGGGTCGATAATCCTGGCGACTTAGCTTTGGTCGTGGCGCCCTAGGTTGGGGGCTACACGTTGTCCAAAGTTCTTATGGATGGCGGCAACATCATTAACATCTTATATTTTGATACTTTCTGCGGATGAATTTCTTGGAAAGTAATTTGATGCCCTCCTCCACGGTTTTTCATGGCATTGTCCCGAGTAAGTCGGCATACCCTGTTGGGAGGATCAAACTTAATGTGGCTTTTGGCACGGAGTCTAATTACACGAGCGAGTCCCTCATGCTTGAAGTGGTCAAGATCAAAAGCCCTTATCACGCACGGTTTGGAAGGCCGGCTTACGCTCATTTCATGGCTCGCCCATGCTACGTCTGTCTCAAGCTCAAAATGCCGGGCCTAAAGGAACCATCACAGCAAGCGGGGATAGGAGAATAGTTCAAGAATGCGAGGAAGGAGACGCAACTTATGCCGAGTCAACCTATGTGGCTGAGGAGCTCAAGTTTCATCGAGCTAATGTTGACCCGGCGGATATGACGCCGCTCAAGAAACGTACGATTGATTCAGAGCTGCCCCTCAAGTTCAAGCCAACGGATGACATGAAGGTGATAGACTTCACGCATGGTGACTCATCCAAACAGTTCACCATCGGGACGGGCTTGGATCCCAAATAGGAAAGCGTGCTCATCGAATTCATCCATGATAATCGGGACATCTTTGCATGGAAACCTTCTGACATGCCATGTGTGCCGAGGGAATTCGCTGAGCACCACCTTAATATTGATCCTAAGATAAAGCTGGTTAGGCAGTATCTTCACCGTTTCAATGAAGAACAGTGTAAAACAATTGGAGAGGAAGTCTCCCGACTCTTGGCTGCTGGTTTCATCGTTGAAGTGTTCCACCCTGAATGGTTGGCTAATCCGGTTCTGGTGCTAAAAAAGAACGGCACTTTCCGCATGTGTATCGACTACACCGACCTTAACAGGGCCTGCCCAAAGGATCCTTTTGCTCTCCGTCGCATCGATCAAATCATCGAATCTACGGCGGGTTGTGAACGACTATGTTTCCTCGACGCCTACTCAGGGTACCACCAGATCAAAATGGCTTTGGCGGATTAGGAGAAAACATCATTCATAACCCCCTTCGGGGATTTCTGTTATGTGTCTATGCCGTTCGGTCTCAAGAGTGCTGGGGCGACTTATCAGCGTTGCGTCCAGAATTGCTTGCACAGTCAGATTGGGCGTAATTCCACGCCTATGTGGACGATATAGTAGTGAAATCCTAGAAGAAATAATCAATTTTGGAATACCTTAAGGAGACTTTTGACAGTTTGCATGTGTACCAGATGAGGCTCAATCCAACCAAGTGTGTTTTCGTTGTTCCCGCAGGAAAGTTATTAGGTTTCTTGGTGTCAGAGAGAGGCATTGAGGCTAACCCGGATAAAATCAAAGCAACCACGTCGCTTGGCAAACCGGCCACCATCAACCAGGTTCAGCGCATGGCGGGGCGTATTGCAGCCTTAAGTCGTTTCATAAGTCGCCTCGGGGAGAAAGCCATCCCTCTTTATCAGCTACTCAAGAAAACTGATTGCTTTGTTTGGAAGGACGAAGCCAATGAAGCCTTCGAAGCCCTGAAAAAACAGTTGGCTAAACCGCCCGTCTTGGCTGCCCCGACCAACAAAGAGCCTATGCTCTTGTACATTGCTACCAACTCTAAGGCAGTAAGCGTCGCAGTGGTCGTCGAGTGTAAGGAAGAGGGGAAGGAATGCCCGGTTCAACGACTGATCTACTTTGTCAGTGAAGTCCTAACCCTCTCCAAACAAAATTACCCGCATTGGCAGAAGCTGGTTTTTGGAGTATTCATGGCAAGCCGGAAGCTGAAACATTACTTCCAGGAGCATCCCATCACGGTGGTTAGTTCTGCCCCACTTGGTGATATTATACAGAACAGAGAGGCGACTGGACGGATTGCTAAGTGGGCCATTGAGCTAGGACCTCGCCACATGCGGTATACCCCTCGCACAACCATTAAGTCGTAAGCACTAGTGGATTTCATCAACGTTTGGACCGAGTTGCAGATTTCAGAAGACAGACCTGATCACACATATTGGACTATCCATTTTGATGGGTCTAGGCAGCTGGAAGGCTCGGGGGCTGGCGTGGTGTTGACTTCGCCTCAGGGTGACAAGTTTTGCTATGTCCTCCGACTCATGTTCCCATGTACCAACAATGCAGCAGAATATGAAGCTATGCTCCATGGGTTGCGACTCGCCAAAGACATGAATCTTAGCCGAGTCAGATGTTTGGGCGACTCATATCTAGTGGCACAACAGGTTTCTGGCACATGGGATTCCAGAGATCCCTTGATGGCGGCTTAGAGGCGAGCCGTGTTGGATGTGGCGGGTCATTTTCATGGCTATCACGTGGATCACATTGATCGACGACTTAATGAAGCGATAGATGCTCTTTCACGACTTGGTTCACAACGTAAGCCGGTTCCCCCTAATGTCTTTTTGGATATATTGCATAACCCATCAGTAAGGCTGCCTTGAGAGGAAGACTTGGCGGTTCGAGATCCTGAGTCTCAACTTGTGGAGGCTCTCCGTGCTACCCCGGATTGGGCAATTCCCTACATAGCATATCTGGCACGAGGCAAGTTACCTACTGATGAGTTGTTAGCCCGCCAGATCGTCCGTCGACAGAAGCCCATGGTCATACATAACGGCGAGTTACATAAGCGAAGCACTTCTGGAGTATTTCAAAGGCGTGTCTCTTCCGAGGAAGGATGTGCGATTCTTAACGAGATTCATGCAGGCGACTGAGGTCATCGTGCCAGGCTACACTCCCTGGTATCCAAATCCTTTAGGCATGGGTTTTATTGGTTGACAACTCATGCAGATGTCGAGGATATAGTTCGCCGATGTGATGGTTGTCAAAAATTTGGGCGTCAGATGCATGTGCCGTCTCGGGAATTACGGATGATCCCAATCACATGGCCGTTTGCAGTCTGGGGGCTGGACATGGTTGGTCCTTTCAAAAAGTCGTCCAACAAAAAGACTCACCTATTGGTGGCGGTTGACAAGTTTACCAAGTGGGTTGAAGCAGAGTCGGTTAGTAGCTGTGATGCTGACACGGCTGTCAAGTTCCTGAAAAAGTTGATTTTCCGCTTCGGGTATCCTCATAGTATCATTATTGATAATGATACTAATTTATCAAAAGGCACAATGCAAGAGTTTTGCGGAAGGGAGCACATCCGGCTTGATGTTTGTACGGTCGCACACCCTCAGTCCAATGGACAGGCAGAGAGGGAGAATCAAGAAATATTGTGAGGAATCAAGCCCCTGCTTATGGTACCTATGGAACGTACCCCGGGATGTTGGGTTGAAGAACTGCCCTCAGTTTTATGGAGCATCAGAATCACCCCAAATCATTCTACGGGTTTTACTCCCTTTTTCTTGGTCTATGGGGCAGAGGCAGTATTGCCAAGTGACATCAGACATGATTCACCACGAGTCGCTTCTTATGTGGAACAGGATAACGAGTTAGCACGTCAAGACTCGTTGGACGCTTTGGAGGAGGAGCGTGATTTGGACGCATCGCGATCGGCGATTTATCAACAAGACCTGCGACGTTATGACAACCGCCGAGTCAAGAGCCGAGCTTTTCAAGAAGGTGACTTAGTGCTCCGACTGATTCAAGACCACAATAGTATGCATAAGTTATCCCCTCCATGGGAAAGACCTTTTGTTATCAACAAGAATCTTCATAATGGTTCATATTACTTGGTGGATCTTCGCCCAGATAGGCCAACAACAGAGGTCGAGTCAACCCGCCCATGGAACATCGCCCACTTGCGGCCATATTACACTTAGAGCCACTGGCTCCTTATTTACGTTTGCAATTCCGAATTTGTTATCTTTTATCTATAAAGCAATAAAGCCGGCGCCCACGAACTTCGGGATCCTTTGCCGTTTCAGCTTCTTGAAAGCATGAGTCTTTATTGTTCTATAAGCCGTCCAAGCATGGACGCTATCAGTATCAAAGAGCATAAGTCGCCATGCTGCACTTATTTCAAAACTGGATACTGGTAATCCAAAGAGGACCAAAGTTGCCACGTTGCACGGTTCAAACATGGGCGCCTTATATGATTTTGAGAATTAAGCCGGCTTACTTGGGGGCTACTAGCTCCCAAGTCGTTTTACAGTAAGAGCGAATACGCTTCTACAATCCTATGTCTGTTTTTCCCTAATCATAGGTCACATGGGGGCTGCCACTCACTGAGTTCAGCCTGAATACCCTCTTGGCTAGCGAAAAATTAACACATTACAAATGGTTACACTAGACTGTGTGTTGGACGAATCGCCCTATGGACCCATGTACTCTTGGAGAGTCAATCTGCTTTTGGACCCTGAACTTGCCTTGGTTAAAACATGAAAGGTACCGGCAAGAGCCAACACATGGAAAATAGACAAATCATTGGTTCACTGAACCTGCTTCACTGAAGCTTGACTCGCGCCTGATTAGCCGGTCTAAATAACTTGGGCTGTTGCAAAAGCCTTCTTGGGGTAGCACTAGAATTTTGCAAACTCGTCCTATCCTGTCGTAACTCATCGAGTCGACAAATTTTATGACTATCTTTGTGGCATTTCCACAAGGTTTCATAAAACATTTTTATAACATGTCGCGACTCACTAAGCCGGCTCCTTGTTTATAACTCGCCGCGACTCACTGAGCCGGGTCCTTGTTTATAACTCACCGCGACCCACTGGGCCGGCTTATTGCTTGCTGCGACTCATTGAGTCAGCTTATGGTGTTTTCCGTGATAAAGAGGTTGAAGATTTTTTTTTGTCAAACTATCACACATGTTTGGAAAGGGCGATTCATATTATTGAAGGTTAAATCTTCCAAACAACATAAGGTACGGTTGTGACACTGTTTTCCTGATACCTAAGTCTATTACATGGCTCACTAGGCCACCCGGGAATCATCTCCCGACCAAGAAAAAGATCACCATATTCTTGGAGAATCGACTTCATGCTAAGTCAGTTCAAGCCGCCTCCGGGTCACCTTGCTTCGAGCTTTCGCCGGCTTCGATCTGTAAGTCGCCCAGTTTCCAATTGCAATTGGTCAAGGCGACGAACTCGTCTTCATCGCTCAAGATGGCAGACAGATCGACATCAAAGTCAAAGGGATTCTTACGGTGTCGAGGAGTCGGGCTAGTGACTTCATATGAGGAGTCACCTTTTTGTTGCTCTCATCCTAAGCCGCCTGGTATTTTCCTAAGTCCAGGCTGGGTGCTAGCTGAGTCGCCGTGAAGCGAGATGCTTTCACACATTGGTGGTAGTCCTCTTCGGTGAACTCCGACTCATCATCTTTCAATTCTGGAAAGCCAACAGCTACCTCCTCCGGCTTAAGCTCGGGAGCATATGCCACACACCGGCTTAAAGTGGTCAGTCCTCCTTTCCGGGTGGCTGACCTTTTTAATTCTTCCACTTGGGGCGGTAATGTTGATAGGCAACCTAGCATGTGTTTAATGGACTTTATAGGCTCTTTGTTGACCATCACGGTCTTCATGGTCATCATGCCGCCTGTGTACAACTGCTATGTGAATGTATAAATCACCTTCAGCTTCAGAATGCAGTCGTTCTGCAGGTTGGCGGCTCGCGGACCTACGAAGGACAGAATAAGATAATTAGCATTTGCAATACTTTGCATCCCTTTTCAGATGAAGGGAATTCATCCTTACCAAAGATAGCTTGGGTCATGTTGGATATATGCTGTTTTAAGACGGAGAGTTCTTGCAGAGCGGCTTCTAGCTTCTCTTCGGCTTGTTCTGCCCGCTTCACGATGGCGGCTTCATCAGCATGGGCTTTCTTTTCAAATTTTTGGTGTTCAGCTTTCATCTTCTCCATGTTAGCAAGAGCCAGGCGATATTTCTCTTCAGACTTAGCTCGAGCATCCTGCTATTCGGCTAAGTTTTCTTTTAAACCGACCAAGTTTGATTCGGCCCGAGTCAAGTATTCCTGCAAACAAAATTTGGGGAAGCAAGTTTCAGAACTATTGCAAGCAACATCCTTGACACTTGGAGGCTAATGTATGATTCTTTTCAAGTCATACCAAATTAAAGACGCTCATCTTTCAAAAGATGACCCGGCCCTTGGGGGCTACAGGTTGAAGTTTTTTCCCAATTCAAGACTCGGCTCATCTTTCAAAAGATGACCCGGCCCTTGGGGGCTACAAGTTGACGTTTTTTCCAAATTAAAGACTCGACTCATCTTTCAAAAGATGACCCGGACCTTGGGGGCTACAGGTTGAAGTTTTTTCCAAATTCAAGACCCGGCTCATCTTTCAAAATATGACCCAGCCCTTGGGGGCTATAGGTTGAAGTTTCTTCCAAATTAAAGACCCGGCTCATCTTTCAAAAGATGTTCCAGCCCTTGGGGGCTACAGGTTGAAGTTTTTTTTTTCCAAATTCAAGACCCGACTCATCTTTCAAAAGATGACCCGGCCCTTGGGGGCTACAAGTTGAAGTTTTTTCCAAATTAAAGACCCGACTCATCTTTCAAAAGATGACCCGGCCCTTGGGGGCTACAGGTTAAAGTTTTTTTTCCAAATTCAAGACCCGGCTCATCTTTCAAAAGATGACCCAACCCTTGGGGGCTACAGGTTGATGTTTTTTCGAAATTAAAGACCCAGCTCATCTTGCAAAAGATGACCCGACCCTTGGGGGCTATAGGTTAAAGTTTTTTCCAAATTCAAGACCCGACTCATCTTTAAAAAGATGACCGGCCCTTGGGGGCTACAAGTTGAAGTTTTTTCCAAATTCAAGACCCAGTTCATCTTTCAAAAGATGACCCGACCCTTGGAGGATATAGGTTGCAGTTTTACGAAATTGAAGAGCCGACTCATCTTTCAAAAAGATAACCCGGTCCTTAGGGACTACAGGAAGATATGGGTCTCACAGATAACGCAAAATACACAATTCATCAAAGGAAACTAGTCTTCTAGAAGGCTAATGGGTGAAAATGCAAATAACAAAGAAGGACATAACTCATGTCTTATCCGCATCATGTTGGCCAAGCTTTTTTCGATTTCATAGCTTGTTTGAGGCGACTCATGAAACCATAATAGAGTTCTTCAAATTTGATTTTCTCATAATTGGGACGCGTTAGCTTGGTAATGTCCTTTTCTGCAAAAGAGTGGGTCTCTTTGGACACATGTTTTGTTAACACTGCGGCTGCAGGCTTAGAATAGCCAGTACCAGTAATAACTACTGTATCTGGGTCTTCAGACGCCTTGGGAGAGCTTGGCAGGTTGACATCTTTAGTTATTTCCTTTAGAGGGCTCGAAGGATCAATCCGGACATCCGGAAAATCATCCAAAGGGTCATAATGAGTCGCCGCTCGGTCTTCACCAAATTCTGGGATAGAGGCACTCATACCAAACACTTTAGCTGCCTTAGGAGCAGAAGATGAGTTGCCAGTTTTCCTTTTCTTCGCTTGTGCTCTGAGATGTAAAGGCACCAAAGTTAAGACATGCATCAGTATTGGGAAGGAAAAAGGCTAGTAAAGGAACTTGCCTCTGAACACGAATCATTGCGGGAAGAGTCGACATTGCTGAGTCGCCGGATGAAGGAGGTGAAACCTGACGGACAAGAATTCAAGGAGTGAACGAACGACGAGCAAAATTTACATGAGAAGGGAAAGATACTAGCAGGAACATACCTCACTTTCCTGTTTTTGACCAGTTGTCTTTTCGGTTAACCCAGACACTAAGTCGCCGGAATGGCTTCAGGTATGGCATTTGGGGGTGTAACTCGCCTTCTTCAAAAGGAAATTGGTGTCCAGATGAGCATTCGAGTGAGACATGGGAACTTTTGCACAGATCCGCCTGGCCGGCTTGGGGGAGAAGAAGTTGAGTCGGAAGAAATAGAAATTACCTCGACAACGTCATCCTGGCTCCCATAGTCATCATCCTACGGACAAAGGTAATGGAGCATAAGTATAAGACAGAACGTAGTAATAACGAAAATGTAATTTTTACCTCTAATTGTTCTTCGACGGCCCGAGACTCGCCAACGACAGATGACTCCTTGGCGGCGGCTTTGCCCTTCTTCTTCTTCTTTTTAGGAGGCGACTTGGTTGTTTTCTGGACAATCACTTTGGGCTTTTGAGACCAAAATGCTGAGCCCCTCTGATTGATATAATGACAGTTTGGATCAGGAACATCGGTGAACATATTGAAAGAATAAAAGGAGGCGAGTTGGATTGTTACCGCTGGGGCCGGGTTGGAGACGCAAAAGGGCCTGAGCCCAATCTTGGCGCAATTCTCCATAGGCTCACTACTTAACTTCTTTATAATTTCAACAATGTCTTCTTCAGTAAGTCTTGTGTGGAAGAAGCACTGGGGTGGTTCATGGTGCCATCGTACTCACACATCAGGCCGTCCCGGCGACTCAAAGGCAGAATCCTCCACTCCACCCAACAACGGATTAGATCAATCCCAGTAAGCTCATTCTTGGTCAAAGACCTTAGCTTGGAGAAAGAAGGGATAAATGTTGATTCTTCTTCTTCAGTTAGTTTTTCTCGCAGCTTGAAATCCATGGGCAAACGTTCTTCTCTGAAACCCGGAAGTGGGTTCTCGTCGGGTGGAGATGTGTCGCGGCGATAAAACCAAGACTCTGCCCAACCTTTGGTATGGTTGGGCAGAATGACAGATGGGAACCCGCATTCACGACGTCGTTGAATGTTAAATCCCCCAAGTTCCAAGCAGGGCCCGCTAGCAAACTCGGTCTGGTGGTTCAGATGGAAAAAATTCCTAAACAGTAACACCGTGTGTTCTATCTGCAGGTAAGCTTCGCAAAACACTTGGGATTGGCAGAGATTGCTGATGGAGTTTGGCCCCAAGTCTTGAGGATGAAGGTTTAAAAAGTGCAAAGCATCTCTGAAAAACTTTGAGCCAGGAGGCTTGAAGCCTCGTTCGAGGTGATTTGCGAAAACGACTACTTCCCCTTCGGTGGGTTGAGGAATTGTCTCGCCAAAGGTGGTTTGCCAACCAACAACTTCTTTGGGGTCAAGATAACCCGCCTTAACAAACTTCTCAAGATAAGCGTCATTGACTTTGGTTGGCAGCCAGTTGCACTTCGAGATAGTGCCCGTAACTACAAAGGGAAGAAACAGGGCAGATTATCAGAAACCACGGAGTGGAAACTCGCCAGTTAAATGATCTATGACATCTCTACAGGGATATTACAACTCGCCAGTTAAATGATATATGGCATCTCTTGAGGGATATTATAACTCGCTAGTTAAATGATCTATGGTATCTCTACGAGGATATTATGACTCGCCAACTAAAATGGTCAAAGATGTATCTATGGGAATGTTCTAACTCGCCATGGTGAAAGGGGACAGGTTGCGGCTCTAAAAAGGATTTTTTCCTTAGGAACATTCTTGATTGGAGACAAACATGTTTCTAACATCAAATGATAATTCACAGATCTACGAGCATTTCTAGTAAAGAAAAATAAATGCTGACTCAGGGGTCAAACACTACAAGACCACGGAAGAACACTATGAAAAATGGTGTGTATATCTATGGGCTACAGTGAAACAACGGGTTGGTAGGAGGCTTAACAAGAACTACCGAAATCATTATTTCACAGGTCTACGGTACCGCATCTAGATTGGACGAGAAGCAAGAACATGAGGCATTCATGGGGTTCTAATGACGCCCTAAGAAATATGAAAGTTCGGATATGTTTCTACTGAGAAAAGGAAGGTTTACCTGAAGGAGGAAGATGCAGGCAAGGGTTCGGGGAATCCCGTCACGACGGCCGCGCCTTCGACCGGTTCAGGAAGTGGCCGGACGGCGACGATCTGCGACAAAGCTTCAACGGCGATGAAGCAGTTAAGGGGCGGTTGGAGAAGACGATGCGTCAGGAAGAAGGAAGTGGGGGTAGGTGACGCTGCCTTCCCCCGTGGCTATTTAAAGGCCTAGGGCCGAAGGTGAAACGGCAGGCGCAGGAATAGAGGCGACACATTGAAAACCAACAGTGATGGCGCCTAGATTTTTGGGATAGCAGGATGAGGACAAAAAAAGAGATCCATTGGGAATAATGTCAACAAATCCTGGAAATGGAGGAAAAGGTGATGTCATCAATAAATAACATGGCGGCTCAGACAATTTGTGAGAGACGGCAGCTTGTCACTTATCAAAGGGATGGAAGTAGTATGAGTCGCCCAGGATGAGCGTGGAAGTTTATTGGCATGAATAAATTCAAGTCAATCTGGGGCCTAATGTTAGGGATATTACCTACGGTATGACCCGCCCCAATGGGCCGGGTCAGGAAAGTGGCGACTCATACATGACCAACATAAGTCTTGGTTTGGGCCTGGGGCGTGTTGGGATGTTTTGTAAGAAGGCCGCCACAGCCCATTAGCCGGATGGCGGTTCAAGGATGACAAAGGAGATGAGCCGCCAAGGAGTTTTCCTTGGCTTGAGGTACACGGCGACTTAGAGATAAGGAAGGCCACGATTTGTAACATGGTCAGGACTTTGTAAACCCTAGGGCCTCGACCTGTATATAAAGGCGAGTCTCTGGGAGAAATAGTTCAAGTTAGAAATCATCGAGAGCTAGGTTAGGCGAGTTACACCCTCCTTGTAATCGAATCCACCATCAATATACACAAAGCATGATGTAGGATTTTACCTCCATACGAGGGGCCGAACCTGGGTAAATCTGAGTCTTGCTTCCGCTCACCCCCTTTGAGTCGCCACCAAGGTGCGACGGATCCTTCACTAAGTCCTTTCACGAGGACATCTGCCGTGACAAAACCACGACACATAGGCCACTCAAAGGTTTCATTATCATTATCATTATCATTTTCCACTCGGATGACTAATGCTTATAGGGTTGAGTTTAAGCTCCTTGTGTGGCTTTCAATATGTTCTTGATGGAGGAATACCGACTGTTGCCGCGGGGGTCGCTTCCTCTTCTTCTCTTCTTGCGATATATACCTCGGTGCAATGCGCAAGGAGAGAAGAAGAGATGCGAGCATAACCGACGGTCAAAATATTAGTGTGAGGGAGAGAATAAGAGGAGGAAGTGATCAACACCGATGATCGAAATATCAGAGGAAGAATCCTGACTGTTGTCGTGGGGGTGGTTTCCTCCTTCATTCTCGTGTGCTAGAGATTTTGGTAATGCACGCGGAAAAAAGGGAGGAGTGGTCATCGCCGACGGTCGAAGTAGTAGTGTGAGGGAGTGTCCACCAACATACATCACCATATGAGTGTGAGAGAGTGTGCACCATATACACCATGAGACATGAGAGTTTTTCAAGGAAGCCTCGACAGACCGAAACTCAACCCATGCCGATTTTTCACATACACCACCATATCAGTGTGAGAGAATGTGCACCAATAGTTCTTGTCGATTTTTAATCATTGAATCATGAACACAGGAAATGTCGTGTGACGACGAGGGGGTCCCTAAGTGTGGTTATTGCGGTGAAGATCGGGGTCTGTGCGACAGGCCTCACCTGCAAAACGACAGGTTCTTCACCATCAAGCTTGATGAGACCTTTGATGTTTTTACGGTATGCAACGCCGACCATTATTTTTGCTTCTTTGATTTGTGTTTATTTGCTTCAACGTGTAATTTCTATTTTTTACAATTCAACTAGTGCACCCCCTTCCATGCAAGACGGTATGCCTTGGAGAAGCTCAATTTCCAAGAAATGGAGAATATGGAGATGATGAGAGCTCACGTGAGTACTAAACATGGTTTCACATTTCTGGTTAAACTATACAATGCAGTTGACCGCTCGCATTTTGGTTGCTCAAATTGGGAAGCTCTAGGCAAGGCATATGGATTTCAGGAGGATATGGAAATAACCTTCAATATTCGTCCTGAAGATGATATTGAAGGTAATATCGACATTTGGGTGGATGTCGATATGCTTCTAGTTTTACCTCTATGTAAGTTTGTCAACCATATTTTTAAAGTAATTTGCATCATTTATTTAAAAATAGTTGGTGTTTATTCCTACTTAACTTGTTTCTTTTTAATTGACAACTTATTTCATGTCTTCAAGTGAAACACGAAAGATGGTAGACATGACACACTACACTTATGGATCACATCTAACTTGAGAGGAGAAGAATTTTCTTGTCACCTTTCTTAATGGTTCTCTATCTAGTAGGCATGACACGCATTATGGAGCTGGCCCAAATTATACTTTATACATGCCACTAGTGCATAGATTGAGGGCTGATGACATTCGCACAAATATCTTGGTAAGAGTTGCTTATTACACTACTATTATGTAAATTACATTGCTAATTATATTATTATTATGTAAATTGCATTTATAACTAGGCTACTATTATGTTCTGTAACAGAAACTACCAAATGATATTTTGCCCCCTTGATGCATGGTGAATGTGAGATGGCAATTACAAGCCATCCATGTGTCCCTTTCATTTCTAAATACTCGACTCAGCGTAAACCACGAGGAAAACTCCAAAATGAAGCATGGAGAGAAATAAAGAAGGATCACAAGTCAGATTTGGAGACCGTTGGATCTCTTTACTTCATCATGCAGACTTAGCTGTTTTTCTGTTTTATAACATTTTACCTAGGAGAGAGGATTAGGTCCTATGAAAGAGTACTTTTTGTGTTTTATATGACATATATTAACTTGGCATGATCGATTAGAATGACTAGTCGTCAACCCGTGCTACTGCACGGGCTAGGGATTTTTGAAAATCTATAATATAATACCTAAAAAGTTCCAGTAATTATTGATTTTAAATTTCATACACATAAGGATTAAATATTTATAGTTACTTTTACTACTTATTTTTAGAGCGTAAAATATTATATTTTCGTATGCCCTATACTTAAAACATAGTGGATCATCATATATCTTTCAACTTTCTTATTAATCTTTTCCACAGGATAATATGGATGACCTCATTATACATATTCACTATATTTCTAGTTTTTCGATCATATCATTTTTTACTTGGAATGTAAATTAGAACACTAAATTTATGAAGTCTATTTTCAAATTGGCATGTATACTTATATTGGCTTATTATTCTGTTTTGTCTAAGAATTCTCCTAATTATTGGATGTATGCCATAAATTTATTTCACATCTTGGAAAATTGTTCCTTTTGACATCCCAACTAAGCCATCGGAAGAAGTAAAGGATGAATTTCTATAGGCCATCACCCCTATTCCTTATCCCAGTCCTTTTTTTTGCGAGAGAAGCACATACCTTGTCCATGATATACATCTGTATTATCTAGATGATGTTTCTGCCATAAGTTTATCTAGAGAACATCTCTCTTTTTGAGTACTATCACATGGCTTTGTTTTATATAGTATAAGCACTCCCGCATTGTGCGCTTCTTCCTCGGACATATTATAAATACAAAAGCTACACCTTGTGTACAAACATCTGAAATCAGTTGGTTTATGATGCACTCGTGCGGTTTAGCAATTTTGGATTTCTAAAATAGAATGTATGATTTGTTTCCTGAATATATTTGTGACATAGATTTAGAAATTTATCTATACTAATTTCTTTATACTTTCATAAACCACTGTGTGTATGTCAGGTGCAAATTTGGTAATATATAGTTAAGTGTATTTTACTAACGGGGTTAGTATAGTATATGTAACTTGCATCAAGTGTCCGAACTTCTGAAATCAGTTTGCTTTTTATGCACTCGCATGGTTTAGAAATTTTAGATTATTTATAAGAATCTGACGCTCTCATGTTGTTTTGCGTTTTTGAATATATTTTTTATATAATCTAGGATTTATTTATTAAGTATATTTGTAATATATATTTAGAACTTTTCTATAGTAATTATTTATATTTTCAGATAACAACTATATGCATCTCATGTTGAAATTTAAGAATATAAACTTAAGTGTGATTTATGGATGGAATTAGTATTGTACATGCATATTAGCCTTGTGCTTGTGTGTGCATAGTGATTTCTAAATGAGACAAATTAGCTCACGTACCTAGATTTATGCACAATACATTGAAGTATTGTATGCAGATTTTTAGGGATGAGATCATAATTTATCCATGATATACGTATATATGTTTAATAGAACTATGTACGTATAGTTGTGTTAATTTCATCTGCACATTTCTAGAAAAAAACATTAACTTGGTAGCTCATTTGCTTGTACACGCAAAGGGGAAAGCTTAAAGTGATTGTTATGCTCAGGGAGAGCCAAGAGGATATTATTTTTAATTACGTGAGATATCTAGACGTCTCCTTTTGTATATGAACTGAAAAGTCCAAGTCACAGAAGTCCCCTTTTCTATTGTTTTTTTCCTTCGGAACTTTGCATGTACGACTTGTCACACAAAAGTCTCCTTTTCTATTGTTTTTTCCCTTCAGAACTTTGCATGTACGACTTGTTGTCACGTCCTATCAAGACCATTCCATCTGTCTTGCATGTTTTTTTATGATCGCAAGTTTCCTTCCTTTCAAGCGTAATAGTCATGGACTCTTTGGTTTTTCTTTCCAAACGTAATACTCATAGACTCATAGGTCCATCAGATTTCACTTGTAAACGCATGGGAATAAAGATTCCATATCACGTTTTCTTCTAGACGTAGGATTAAGATCTGATGGTTATCTATAAGTTGTCTTTTAGGATTAACATGGAGGCTTGTTTGGTGAGAGAGATATTTTACTTGGAAATAAGTCAGTTTTTTATACGTGAGTGATTGACTTACGGGAGAGAGATAAGTCAGATTTTTTACAGTTTTTCTCATTGGAGAGATAAACTATAAGTTTTTTTTCCTCTGGGTCAATCTAAACCGTGATAATTTGGTCCCACCAGATTAACGGCTCGTAAAATCTAATTAACGTGGGAATTCCTAGGGAGTCTCTAATTAGTATAAGTATAGATAGATTATTATTATTATGGTGTTTTTCTGTTTTATGACATTTTAACTTGGTATGATTAAGATGATGGTGAGCTGTTAGATGATTAAACGGATGATGAGTCCTTACATGATTAAGAGGATGATGAGTTGTTAGATGATTAAGAGGATGATGAGTCGTTAGATGATTAAGAGGATGATAAGTTATGTGACATAACTAAATTAAAGTGGATGGATGCAAGTGACCAAGTTGAATTAGAGGAAACTTCATCACTTGCACCCATCCACTTTAATCTAAATGTTGTTTTTTACATAATTATTATTTACGTTGTATATTAATATGTATAACCATGTGTAAATACAATACAAAGATAAAAAAATACGCATGTTTAGTAGTGGAGCGACTTCTAAGAGCTCACTACTGCTATGTGGGGACCCCGACTCATAAGTCGTGGTCACCGAATGTATGTGTACAATGATCTAAGGGGTCAATGCTTACTGAACATACATAAGCTGAATAACAAGTGTCTTACATCCACTCATACCGCGTGATACAAATAAAGACCATCCAGGTCAAGTCTTACATTGATAGGGCCATGATGGCCAAATACCAAACACAAACTAGCAGCGGAAATTTTGAACGAAAGTGTGAACCCATGCCATCTTCCTTAACCCTACATGCATTTTGACTAGGAAGCATCTTAGTTCTCATGTTCGTCTCCAAGGAAATCTTCATAATATTCCCGTTATTCCATGCGTGGCCAATTAAATAACCAGTGGCAAGCCAATGAGTACTTTGAATGTACTCGTAAGCAACCCATGTTGTGGAATAAGGCAATAACAATGCATGATATAGCATTAATAGGTAAGTTGCAGAAAGCTAATTTTTAAGTGCAATGACATGATCAACATCTTATGAAAGTATGCATCATGAGGTGTATGATATCCATATGAACAAGTTACATAAATCATCGTAAGTATAGGTTGAACATCTCATGTTCATTTATCATGTCAAGTCACAGGACTTAGCTCAAGTATCATCTTCTTCACACACACACAACAAGTTTTGTAACAATGGACATAGTTTAAGGAGCACCACCCAAGTGTCCTTGACCGTGGACACGACTACTCGAATAGTTTTACAGTCTCAGAGGTTGCACACTTTACCCACAAGACTCGAGAAGCTTCCGTGTCAATCCATGACTCGCGGTATTTTTTGTACCCGAGGTAAGTACCCGAAAAATGCCTTCCTCATGATGATACAAACCAAGAGTCCATTCATTGGTGCCATCCCTCATGATGCACATCACAAGTATCATCCACGCGGGCACACAACAGTGTGCCCGTGTCTGTAAAAACATCCCATGGTCGTCCTTTCCGGCACGACCCCATATCGAGAGTAACCACGTCACTCCCACTACTAGTAATGCGGGCTCTCAGCTAGTACCAGCCACAGTAATCAACAAATCCCCGTGCCATAAGGGGTATCATGGTTGTACATGTAAGGTTGGGAACGGTCGACAAATCTTAAATATAATCCTTTTTAAAAAACATGACACTCACTTGCCTCGATACACCACTTCTTTCTCAAGTGATTACCTAGCTCAACACCGTCTCCCTCGGTCATAAGTGGCACCCGACGGGGTTTTCGAAAGGTCTTTGAAATCATTTCCTTTCCGGCACCATGCATGTCTCCCATCCCATTTGCGTAGCAACTATTTTAGCATCCTAACTTTTTCCCACCCGCACAAACCTCATAGGATTGTACGGTCATGATCAATGCAAGTAACAACGAAGAAATTAATGGAGACGACCCACCAGGGTGGTCACTGATTCATTATGATTCAACGCAACAGAATAAAGTGCTATATGCAATGCATAAGATGGTTTCAAGTCATGGTCAAGGGGCTGCTTGCCTACCTCAACAAAGTCTCCGGGGTCTTCAAAGTCTTCTAGTCCAACTCCTTCGTCAACAACGAAATCTATCATCGCAATTATAATGGGACTAATAAGACCACTACAAAAATTGAGAAAATAAAGTCCTCCTAAAAATGCCAAATCATTTTTATAAAATACTAGGGTGAGTATAGGTTTTGCAAAAATTATTGGGTTTTGGTTTTGAAATCCAAAAAGAGCAAAACGCATTTTAACAAAATGGTTAAAATAATCCAAGCAAGGTTTTTAAATAAAACAATTGATAACCCACAAGTATATGGGATCGCGATAGTTTTCGAGGGTAGAGTATTCAACCCAAATTTATAGATTGCACACAACGGGAACCAAAGAATATGTGCATGTATTAACAGTTGAGTTGTCAATTCAACCATACTTGGAGATTTAGTATCTGCATCACAGTGATTAGTAGCACAGTAACATGATAGTTTTGATGACAGTCATAATAGTAGCAGCAGTAATGTAACAATGATATGTAGCGACCCGACTCAAGACGAGTCAAGCCTCTGTGTTTCTGTGCCATCCCTGGATCAGTATGCTAGCACACACAGTACATCAATGTATATATCAAAGTGCAATCACATGTAAATAGCGTAAAACTGATATATACCTTAAATATTTCAGCGGAAGCAATCAAGGGAGTGGAGTCCCAATAAACACCAACGGCAAGTTGAGTGTAGACCGTAACCCTGAATCGTACTCTTACTCGTCGAAGAAAAATATCTGCAACATAAGACGTTGCAGCCGTGTAGGTCAGCATATTGAATATGCTGTCAAGTCACATAAAAGAGGGGTGAAAAGTAATCATCTATACTATATGCATATATGGCAGGTGGGGCTATAAGTTTTTTGCGAAAAAAGCAAGTTTTCTCCTACATCAAGAGGGGGCTAAAAGCAAAATATTACTACGTAGTTGGTTGTTAATGAGATGGTTCCGCCAACCAGTTCTCATACCCAAGTTATCAATATTACCCACATCAAATATATATAATGGTGTTGAGAATTCCAAATAACTTCAGTTCCTTTGGCTCAAGTTGTCCATGACCGTGGACACGGCTAATCGATTAGGTTTGAGTACTCTGCAGAGTTTTGCACACGTTCCCCACAAGATTTGATCGCCTCCGAGTATGTCCTCGCACTTCAGGGTGTTTGAAGACCGGATGATCAAAACATGGTCTTTCAACGGGTCCCTCTGAATCCCTGTCGGTGCCCATCCAGAGTCGCCGCGTTGTCCAACCAAGCCAGAGCCCATAATGACTTGTGGCTGTGCAGGTAAGCCTTGGGTCTTGAAAATATCCGTTCGTCTCTTTGAGCCTGGGTGATGCTTTCCGCAGGATGTCATGGCCCCTCCAGCATCCCGGGTCATCCACTGGGTTCTCCAGGGAGCCGATCAACCGTCCTTCACCCAGAGTTGCATTGCGTCCGAGGTCTTGAAAATCTTGTCTTAACCGGTCTTGATTATTTAAGCAACCTTGCATCACTCGTGTTATGCACTAAACCGAAATCCCGTCTACTCAAGCATAGCAATATGAAATTTGTCGTCCCGGGGCCAAGTATCGGGGTTGTTGTGTGCCTACTACATGACACTACAACTTATACTAAACTTTCCAAGTACCTAAGCAGCATGCAATTTGGGCATAGGATGGTAGAACTACGATGCATAAAACATAGGTGATAGTATGATCAAAGTGACTTGCCTGGTGATGTTGACGAAGAAGAATTTTCGTTCTCAGGAAATACGTGATAGAACTATTCGTCACTCTCCGATGAAATCTATATAATCAAACATAGTATTCACATAAGCACTCACACTAGCAATCAATTAACAAACAGCAATAAAAGTTGATGCAATCAAAAATCAATAAGAGAGAGTAGATAAAAATCCAAAGGAAACTTCAAAGAAGCTAGGAAGCCTTCTACTACATCAAACACTATATAGTTTTTGTTCTAACTGAAAATAAAACACTAAAATAGAAAAAATAACAGAAAACAAAATATAAAATAACTAAGATAACAGAAGTAAAATTTACAAAACAATATTTTTTTATAAGTATTTTCAAAATAGGAAATCAAACTAGCAATGCAATCAATTCGCAAGTTAGTATAGAACTAGAATTGATTCCATGCAAACAAATAAGAATAAATAAAATAAAATTTTGTTGTTGTTGAAAATTTACTGGTAAATATCAAAAAACAAAATATAACTTGTCACAATTACAAAAAAAAACAAATTAAGAACAATTAATACAAAAGAAATAGCAATAAAACAAAAAAGGCTAAAACAGAATCTGTTTTGCTTAAAACCCTAAGTAAAATTATTTAAAAAAAATTGAAACTTAAAATACTGAAAGATATGATCAATACGAAGCAGCGGCAAAAAGAATCAAATTAAAATCTATTTTTAAACTCCCGGAATAAGCAAAACAAGCTTTAATTCAAATCTGATCTAACTCAATTTTTATAAATCTAAACATAGACAAATTATATATCTGCAGAAACTACATAAAATTTTTGATCCAAGGCAAAAAGAATCACCTAATTCGGAGTTATAGACTAATAGATATGAATTTTCTAAGATTGCAATTTTCTGAAAAAACTACAATACGGGATTTCGTGAATCTCACCATGGGTGACAAAGAGGAAGAACTCCGGCGAGGTAGCTGCTCCGGCGAGGTGGGGATGTCGCCGGCGGGGTGGGGAATCGGCAGAGGAGGGGTGGGGCGCGCAGGGGTGTGATGCAGCGAGGGTAGGGGCCATGGGGAGGTCGTCAGGGAGCTCCTGGACTAGACCGGGGTAGGGTTACTCCGGCGAGGTGGCCGGCGGCTAGAGGCGATGAGTGTGGCGTCTCTTTGGGAAAATGGAATGAGGATGCCGGGTGGGTTCTTATAGGGGGCTCGGGAGGAGCTGGGATGGAAGGGAGAGGGAGATCGGGAAGGGAGGATTTCCGTGTCCATGGGTAAGGAAGGTCCTGTGCACGTGAGGAAGGAGATAGAGGAAGAAGAAGATCCTGTTGGGCCAGTTTTTGGAAAGGTCTTAATGGGCCACCATTTATTTTCATTTAAACACGATTTCTTTCCTTTTTCAAAACTAGGAAACTAAAACGATAAAAGGGAAATCAAATCAACTCGGAATATAGAGTTTCTATATACTAAAATTATCAGAAAAATAAAATCTAAATGATGGGCATTTTTCCACGGCCAAAATAAAAACTTTAAAAAAATGTTTTTCCAAAAAATCCCTAAAAGCATTATTTCTTTTTGCAATTATTTTCTCAAATTAAATTTTGGTTTTTTCTTGGCTCAAAATATTTCAATGAATGGCCCTGGTTTTTGGAGGGTCATTTTCCTCTGCTCTTTCTTGCGTGCAAGAATTTTGTCGGGGCATTTTCTCGGGGAAGAAAAATATAGAAGCAAGGGCAAATATTTTGAAAGGATTCAAATGCAAACTCCGTTCAAATTCTTTATAGTTGAACAAGTCATGTCATCTTGTCTCTTTTCTTTTAAAAGATTGAATTTCAATTCATCGGAGATGGGGAAAGTCGTTTTATTCCCTCTCATTCAAAAGTTTTTGAAAAGTTTCAAATTTCACACAAGTTTCAATCACTCAAGCAAACAAACAAACAATCTAATAATTATATTAACATTCCAAAATTTATAATTTTGGGATGTTACATGATAGCAGTTTTGTAGCAGTTGTAATAGCAGTAGCAACATTAGTAACTTAGCAAGCACAATATGTGGAAACCTCGTAGGCACTCGATCGGTGATATTGCTGGATATATTCATCATATAATAGTCACAACATAGGGCGACACAGAACTAGCTCTCGTTCATCGAAAAAATGTAGGCATGTATTCCGTAAGTAGTCATACATGCTTACAAAAAAGAACTTGCATGACATCTTTTGTCCTTCCCTCCTGTGGCAGCAGGGTCCATAAGGAAACTAAGGGATATTAAGGTCTCTTTTAAAAGAGAATCGGAACAAAGCATTAACACATAGTGAATACATGAACTCCTCAAACTATGGTAATCACCGAAAAGAATCTCAATTATTATCACCTTGGGGTATGCGGATCCTAACACATAGTAGGTGCATATAACTTGCAAGAGCGGATCAGAAACAAAGATATAATGGTGAAAACATAAATGGTTCAGATCTGGAATCATGACACTCGGGCCCTAGTGACAAGCATTAAGCATAGCAAAGTCATACCAACATCTATCTCCGAACATAGTGGATACTAGGGATCAAGCCCTAACAAAATTAACTTGATTACATGATGAATCTCATCGAGCTCTTTACTGACAAGCAAGCCTGCGAAGGGATTACTCACTCCCGGTGTAGAGCATCATGGAATTAGCGATGGAGGAGGGTTGGTGATGACGAAGACCGAAGATTCCCCTCCCCGGAGCCCCAAACGGAGTCCAGATTATGCCTTCCAATGAAGAACACGAGGTGGCGGCGGCTCCATATCATGAAACACGATGACACTTCCTCTTTGATGTTTTATCTGAAAATAGGAATTTATAGCGCTCAAATTACGGTCAGCGGAGCCACGTGGGCCCTACGGGACACCAGGCCGCGCCAGGGGGGCTTGGCGCCCTGATGTCTAGTGGGCGCCTGTGGCCTCCCCTTCGGTGGATCTTGGTTCCAGTATTTTTTATATATTCTAGAAAAAATCTCCAAATTTTTTTATTCCATTCCGAGAACTTTTATTTCTGCACAAAAACAAAACCATGGTAGTTGTGCTGAAAACAACGTTAGTCTGAGTTAATTTCGTTCAAATAATGCAAATTAGAGTCCAAAACAAGAGCAATAGTGTTAGGAAAAGTAGATATGATGGAGACGTACCAACTCCCCCAAGCTTAACCCATTGCTTGTCCTTAAGCATTTCAGTTGACAATCTGAAAGTGATAAAGAAAAACGTTTACGAACTCTTTTGTTCTTGTTTACATATACATGCTTAGGGAGCACCCAGGTTTTCAGCATAAATCATGACTAATCATATAAAAAATAACCCTTAGGAACTATATTAGCTCATACCAATGTCATAAGCAACTAGCGAGCAATAATAAGATATCTCAAACATCAACACTTTGTCAAAATAATTATGATATAATATGACAACAATGGTATCTCGCTAACCCTTTCCGAGACCTCAAAACATAAGTGCATATCACCTCCAAAGTTCAAGCACTGACTAGACATTGTAATTCATGGTAAAAGAGATCTAGTCATGCTGCAAACAACGATTAACTAGACACAAAGCATGAGGATGAGAGTAGTGCTCTCAGGTCTCGTGCTTATTTGAGAAGGTGATGACTCAAAGTAAAAATAAAATAACATGAAAGTAAATAGAAAGTCCCATCGCAGAGGGAAGCAGGAATTTGTAGAGGTGCCAGAGCTCATAGTGAAAGTAAGAGATAAATTATTTTTGGGAGGTGCACCCTTCCTGTCAATGTTACGACAATGAGTTATCGATATCTTCCATGCTAAACAAATTAGCGGTAGTTCCCAAGCGGTAAAAGTAAAGGTTTACTCCCCCACCACCAATCAAACACACTCCACGGCTAGCGAATCCTCGGGTGCCATCCATACCAACAACAATCTAGGGGGAGTATTGTTTAATTATTTGCGATTTATGATTCAGGATTGGGAGTCCCTTTTTACCAGGCCCTCTCGTGCAAGGACGAGTGAATAAACACTCATCATGTGAATAACCCACTTAGCATGGAAGATACTGACCGCGGTCCAGGCACACAAATATAAGTTCATTTAAAATATTAGAGGTGGCACATGCAAATTTACTTGGAATGGCAGTGTAATACCGCATATAGGTAGGTATGGTGCACCCATCTGGAATAACTTTGTTTCAAGTATTTTGATGCACAAGCAGTATCCCCACTTAGTATAGGCGAAGGCTAGAAAATAGGTTGGAAAACGACCAACTAGAGAGCGAAGACGGTCACGAACATGCTTTATGAATAATCATCATTGCATACTAGCATGAGTAAGATATAAACACCATGAACATAAATATCGTGGAGGCTATGTTTGTTTTGATTCAACTACATGCGTGAACATGTGCCAAGTCAAGCCACTCGAACATTCAGAGGAGGATATCATATCATCATACTACATCACAACCGTTTGAATGCATGTTGACATCCAAGATAAATCATTATCCACTCCTAGCTACTTAAGCATGGCATCAACAACTATAATCTCTAATTGTCATGGCAAACATGTTTGATCATAATATGTTGAATCATGGTTATTGGTCTAAACATATTTATAAAAACAAAAACAAGTTGAGTTCATACCCGCTTCTCTTTGCCACAGTCACTTCATCAAATATCGTCATTAATGCCTTTCACTTGCACGATTGAATGATATGAAAATAATAATAGTGCAAGAGTGCCATGGACTAAGCTGGAATCTGCAGCGTTTGATTCAAAAGGAGAAGACAAAGTAAAGTGGGCTCTTTATTATATCAATAACAATGCATATGAGAGCCACTCAATATTTTCATCATGGTATTCCCGTTAGGTATAACTCAAAGAAGGGAAAAGAAATTCAGAGAAACACACTAAAATATTTTTGGAGTTTTTAGTTTTTCAAGAAGAAAGCAAACTAAAGAAGGGAAAACTAGAACGAGAAAAACTATTTACAAGAAAAAGCTCCCAACAAGTAAAAGAGAAGAAAAGAGAAACCTTTTTGGGTTTTCTTTTAATACTACAACTAAATTATGCTAGAAAGAAAAACTAAAAAGAACTAATAAAGTTTTTTAGATTTTCTGCAAGTTTTTCAAACACACAAGAAAAAGGCAAGAAAATAAATCTAACAAGGATAGCACCATGCAAGAGTGTGAATACCGACAATTAGAATATGCAAGCATGAATGTAAGGTCGGCGAAAACAAGTACTCCCCCAAGCTTAGGATTTTGGTCTAGCTTGGTAGTCACCACCTGTAGTAGCCATCCAGCCTCATTTCGAAGTATTTGGGTGGCGGCACCAGAGAGTCCCACTCCTGGGGCTCCTGCTCGGCTGCTTCTTGGGCGTTTCGGTAGGCAATAATGTCCTCACGCATGATCCTGTATCCGTTCCTCACAATAGAATCAAACAAAGTAGGTGCAGGTAACGGGATAATATCTCGGGTAACCTCACTAAAGACTAAGTTGTATGGGAGGTTACCCAAGGAATCACCAGTATCAATAAATTGGTGATCAATCATAGACTTTCGATCTAGATGATCTTGTGGTAAAAGATAGTCATCATGACGGAAAGGGATGTTAAAGCATTTCGCTAAGGGAGTGGCATAAATACCACCGTGGATTTTACCCTTAGATCTGTTATTGTGTAAATGTCAATAAATAATAGTTCCCGAATTAAAGGTGTGATCATTATGGAGTGCTCGGTGAAAAATGGCAAGGTCAGGAGCGCTAAGGATACTACCCTCCCCCCTAGCGGTTAAACACTTCATGATAAATAAAGCAAAGTAGTGCACTGAAGGAAACTGCGGGCTCGGGGTTGTGGCTTTCGACATGCCTCTCGTCTCACCGACTGTTAAGGTGATAAGCAAATCCTCAAACTCAACCAGTTTGGGTTCTTTTAACTCCCCGTGGGAGGGAATTGAAAATATCTCACAAAATTTAGTAAGCGACATTTGGCGGGTTTCAGCATATAGTTTAAACTGCACTGAAGGTGGATCATGATTATTTAGAAAATATAAATTTTTAATGAAGGAATTAGTGAGGGTACGGTATTGGTCACACTCATCTGCGATGAAGTTAGTTTGCCACAAACTGCGCAAACTCATGGCGAAATACGTCTTGTTCCATGAAAGGAGTGTGTGGCCATTCACACGGCCGGACCTCCATCAATAGCAGAGTGTTGAGTCCGGCAGCAGGCGATTCACCAAGAACCCCCTTGGAATTCTTATTGGATAAACTCCTCATGAAGAGGTTCATTTTCCCAAGAGAAAATTTCTGAATTTTTTGGGGTCACAAACTAAAGTTAGCAGAACTTCACAAGAATGATAGGAACTACTCATAGGGATGCCTAGAGTCTAAAACAAGCATTCGAACTACTTGCTAACTCAAGAATTCAACATGCAAGCTCATCTAGTGTTAGATTTATTACAATGTAATTCGCATGGTGATGTGAGGGCTAGATTATTGACTCTAGTGCAAGTGGGAGACTGTTGGAATTATGCCCTAGAGGCAATGATAAATAAGTTATTATTATAATTCCTGTATCAAGATAATCGTTTATTATCCATGCTATAAGTGTATTGAATGAAGACTTAGATACATGTGTGGATACATAGACAAAACACCGTCCCTACCAAGCCTCTAGTTGGCTAGCCAGTTGATCAAGGATAGTCAGGGTCTTCTGGCTATGAGCAAGGTGTTGTTACTTGATAACTGGATCACATCATTGGGAGAATCATGTGATGGACTAGACCCAAACTAATAGACGTAGCATGTTGATCGTGTCATTTTGTTGCTACTGTTTTCTGCGTGTCAAGTATTTATTCCTATGACCATGAGATCATATAACTCACTGACACCGGAGGAATGCTTTGTGTGTATCAAACATCACAACGTAACTGGGTGGCTATAAAGATGCTCTACAGGTATCTCCGAAGGTGTTCGTTGAGTTAGTATGGATCAAGACTGAGATTTTTCACTCCGTGTGACGGAGAGATATCTCGGGGCCCACTCGGTAATACAACATCAAAACACAAGCCTTGCAAGCAATGTGACTTAGTGTAAGTTGCGGGATCTTGTATTACGGAACGAGTAAAGAGACTTGCCGGTAAACGAGAATGAAATAGGTATGCGGATACTGACGATCGAATATCGGGCAAGTAACATACCGAAGGACAAAGGGAATGACATACGGGATTATATGAATCCTTGGCACTGAGGTTCAAACGATAAGATCTTCGTAGAATATGTAGGATCCAATATGGGCATCCAGGTCCCGTTGTTGGATATTGACCGAGGAGTCACTCGGGTCATGTCTACATAGTTCTCGAACCCGCAGGGTGTGCACACTTAAGGTTCGACCTTGTTTTATGCGTATTTGAGTTATATGGTTGGTTACCGAATGTTGTTCGGAGTCCCGGATGAGATCACGGACGTCCTGAGGGTTTCCTCCGGAAACGAAGATTGATATATAGGATGACCTCATTTGATTACCGGAAGGTTTTCGGAGTTACCGGGAATGTACCGGGAATGACGAATGTGTTCCGGATGTTCACCGGGGGGCAGCCCACCCCGGGGAAGCCCATAGGCCTTGGGGGTGGCACACCAGCCCTTGGTGTGCTGGTGGGACAGCCCAAGATGGCCCTATGCGCCATAGATAGAAAATCAAAGAGAAAAGGAAAAAAAATAGGTGGGAAGGAAGAGAAGGACTCCACCTTCCAATCCTAGTTGGACTAGGATTGGAGGACTCCTCCTCCCCTTGGTGTGCAGCCCTTGTACGTAGATGGACATCACAATGATAGGTCTTCGTGCGCGTAGGAAAATTTTGTTTCCCATGCGACGTTCCCCAACATAAGTTACCTCCATGGGGATGTGCATATCCCCAACAATAAGTATCTCATATTTATTTTTGGCTATAGGTAGAGGTTGTTGAAAACTTTCGTTGGTGGTAGTCGGAGATTTTTCAATAACATTAACACCATTCACTTGAAATTGTTTCCTCGGAAAATGCACCGTATGTTCTTTACCATTGACATGAAAAGTGACCTTGCTTTTGTTGTAATCAATAACAACCCCTCCAGTATTCAAGAAAGGTCTATCGAGGATAATTGACATATTGTCATCCTCGGGCATATCAAGTATAACAAAGTCTGTCAAGACACTAACATAAGCTCCTAGATCACATAAAGCTGTTTTCACATAGTTATTTTTTATGGAACATGGTATAGTTGGTATACGTGGATCTCCTAGTTTTTTAGGTACTCCATCCTTAAAGGTATAATTAGCAAGCATGGTAGATATTTCAGCTTGAGGTATTTTTTTTATTAGTGACGATGTGATTCATGTACTTAGCATAAGGGGCCATCTTCAAAAGATCAGTTAAACGAGTACACAAAAAGACTGGCCTAAGCATTTTAGCAAAGCATTCAAATTCTTCATCGTCTTTCTTCTTAGTTGGTTTTGGTGGGTAAGGCATGGGTTTTTGAATACATGTGTCTCTTTCTTTGCCATGCTTTCTAACAAAAAAAATCTCTTTTATCATAATCTTTATTCTTAGGTTGTGGGTTATTAAGATCAATAGCAGGTTCTACCTCGATATCATTATCTAGTTCTTTATCATTGTCAGGTTGAGCATCTACATGAGCATCATCATTATCATTTTCATTATCACTAGGTGAATGCTCACTACCAGATTGGGTTTCAGCATCAGAGATAGAGATATCATTAGCATTAGAAGAAGGTTTCTCTAATAAAGGTTCACTAGAAGTATGCAAGGTCCTATCATTTTTCTTATTCTTTTTCTTCCTAGAAGGACTAGGTGCATCAATATTAATTCTTTTTGAATCTTGTTCAGTTCTTTTAGGATGACCTTCCGAATATAGTGGATCTTGTGTCATTGTTCCTCCTCTAGTCATTACTATAACATCATGATCATTCATATTATTAGTCATTTCATGAAGTGGCTCACTTTGAGATTGAGCAACTTGTTCTAGCTGGGTTTGAACCATAGAAGCATGTTTTCCTACACCTGTTACATCATTGGTGATTCTAAATAACAAGTCACTTAAGCGAACAATATATGAGAGTTTTGTTTCAATTGTTTCATAGTTGGAAATATGCCCTAGAGGCAATAATAAATTGGTTATTATTATATTTCCTTGTTCATTATAATCGTTTATTATCCATGCTATAATTGTATTGATTGGAAACTCAAATACATGTGTGGATACATAGACAAAACACTGTCCCTAGTGAGCCTCTAGTTGACTAGCTCATTGATCAAAGATGGTTAAGGTTTCCTGGCCATAGACAAGTGTTGTCACTTGATAACGGGATCACATCATTAGGAGAATGATGTGATGGACAAGACCCAAACTATGAACGTAGCATATGATCGCGTCAGTTTATTGCTACTGTTTTCTGCATGTCAATGTATCTGTTCCTATGACCATGAGATTATGCAACTCCCGGACACCGGAGGAATACCTTGTGGGTTATCAAACGTCGCAACGTAACTGGGTGACTATAAAGGTGCTCTACAGGTATCTCCAAAGGTGTCTATTGGGTTGGCATGAATCAATACTGGGGTTTGTTACTCCGTGTAACGGAGAGGTATCTCGGGACCCACTCGGTAATACAACATCACAACAAGCCTTGCAAGCAATGTGACTAAGGAGTTAGTTACGGGATCTTGTATTACGGAACGAGTAAAGAGACTTGCCGGTAACGAGATTGAACTAGGTATGGAGATACCGACGATCGAATCTCGGGCAAGTAACATACCTAAGGATAAAGGGAACAACATACGGGATTAACTGAATCCTTGACATAGACGTTCAACCGATAGAGATCTTTGTAGAATATGTGGGAGCCAATATGGACATCCAGGTCCCGCTATTGTTATTGACCGGAGAGTGTCTCAGGTCATGTCTGCATAGTTCTCAAACCCGCAGAGTTTGCACACTTAAGGTTCGGTGACGTTTCGATATAGTTGAGTTATATGTGTTGGTGACCGAAGGTTGTTAGGAGTCCCGGATGAGATCTCGGACCTCACGAGGAGCTCCAGAATGGTCTGGAGGTAAAGATTGATATAGGAAGTCCTGTTTTGGTCACCGGAAAAGCTTCGGGCTCATCGGTAGTGTACCAGGAGTGTCGGGAGGGGTGCCGGGGACCATCGGGAGGGGTGTCACGCCCCAAGGGGCCTCATGGGCTGTGAGAAGAGATAAACCAGCCCCTAGTGGGCTGGAATAAGTTCCCACTAAGGCCCATAAGGTTCGAGAAGGAAAAAATACAAGGTTGAAAGAGTTTCCAAGTGGGAATGAGGAATCCTACTCCAAATAGGATTGGAGTAGGACTCCTCCTCTCTCCCTTGCGCAAGGGAAGAAAGGGCTGCCCTAGGGCGCAACCCTCTCCCTCCTCTCCTCCTATATATGCTAAGGGTTTTGAGGGTTTTAGACACAACAGAAAACAGCCACGTGGTGCCCTCTCTCTCTAGATTTGTTTCTCCTCTAGTTTCAGCGGTGCTTAGGCACAGCCCTGCTGGAATAGCACCACCACTACCACCATCATGCCGCCGTGCTGGTGAACTCATCTACCTCTCCGCCCCCTCTTGATGGATCAAGAAGGTTGAGGTCGTCATCGAGCTGTACGTGTGTTGAACACGGAGGTTCCGTCGGTTCGGCACTAGATCGGGATGGATCGTGATGGGATCGCTAGACGGATCGTGATGAGATCGCGGGACGGGCTGTGATTTGGAATGCGAAGATGTTCCACTACATCAACCACGTTATATACGCTTCCGCTTAGTGATCTACAAGGGTATGTAGATTCACTCTCCCCTCTCATAGATGATCATCACCATGGATAGGTAATGCGTGTGCGTAGGAATTTTTTTGTTTCCCATGCAACGTTCCCCAACATTCATGACATAGGAATTGAAATGATCTTGCTTTATAATATAATTATAAAACTCATATAATCATTGACTGGGATGTTTATTGTAAGGGATGTCACCTTCATTAAAATTTAAAAGAGAATTGACCTCCACCACCCGTGGTGGTGTTTGGAGACCATGTATTTCTTCGGTAGGTGGTAAATTCTTAACATCTTCAGCTTTAATGCCCTTTTCCTTCATATATTTCCTTGCCTCTTGCATAGTTTCACAACTAAGGAGTAAGATACCCCTCTTCTTTGGAGTGGGTTTAGGCGGTGGTTCAAGAAGTTTCCATTCAACATAATTCTTCAATATATTAGTCAATAATTCCTCGGCTTGTTCGACAGTTTGTTCCATGAAAACACAACCAACACAACTAGCTAGGTGGTCGCTAGAAGCATTAGTTAGTCCATTATAAAATATATCAAGTATCTCATTTTTGTTAAGAGGATGATCAAGACAAGCCTCCCTCAAGCTTGTGGGAGACTCTCTTCTTCAATTTTCACAAAGTTAAATATTTCCTATAAGGCAGCTTGTTTATTATTAGCAGGAAAATATTTTTCAAAGGAGTAGTAAATCATATCCCGGGGACTACGCACAAAACTAGGAGCAAGAGTATTGTACCAAATCTAAGCATCACCCTTTAATGAGAACAAAAATAATTTTAGGATATAGTAGTACCGATTTTTCTCATCATTAGTAAATAGGATGGCTATATCATTTAGCTTAGTGAGATGTGCCACAACAGTTTCATTTTCATAGCCATGAAAAGGATCAGATTCAACCAGAGTGATTATCTCTGGGTCGACAGAGAATTCATAATCCTTATCGGTAACAAGGATAGGTGATGTAGCAAACTTAGGATCATATTTCATTTTAGCATTCAAGGATTTTTCTTTCAACTTGCATAGTAGTTTCTTAAGATCTTATCTATCCTTACAAGAAAGAAAGTCTCTAGCAATTTCTTCATCCGTAACATAACCTTTACGTACTTCAGGCATTTCAGTTCTAGGATAGTAGTGGCTAAAAGGTATTTCAATATTTTCAGTAGCAAAGACTCCATCAGTTTTAGCATGCTCAATTTATTTAGCTCTAGCAAGTTGTTCATAAAGAAATTCACCTAGTGACACAATAACATCAAGAAAGGTACTAGCATGATCATAAGAATCATTCATAGCAGAGGTAGCACCATCAATAACTTGCGACATATCACGATTAATAGCATGTGGTGGTGGTGGTGTAAGTCTATTCAAAATAGAGGGTGAATCAAGTGCAGAGCTAGATGACAGTTTCTTACCTCCCCTCGTCTTAGAGGGGACACTCTTGGTTCTTGGATCTTTAAGATTCTTCATAGTGATCAATAAATATATATCCCAAGTGACTCAACAAATAAAGCTATGCTCCCCAGCAACGGCACCAAAAAATGTTCTTGATAACCTAGTATATGGGATCGCGATAGTTTTCAAGGGTAAAGTATTCAACCCAAATTTACAGATTTGACACAAGGGGAGGCAAAGAATATTTCCAGGTATTAGCTGCTGAGTTGTCAACTCAACCATAGTTGGAGATTTAGTATTTGCAGAACAATGATTAGTAGCACAGTAATATGATAGTTTTGATAGAAGTGGTAATAGTAGCAATAGTAACGGTAAGAGTGATAGCAGTTTTGTAGCTGTTATAACAACAGTAGCAAAAATAGTAACTTAGCAAGCAAAATATGTGGAAAACTCGTAGGCACTGGATCGGTGATATTGCTGGATAATATTCATCATGTAACAGTCACAGCATAGGACAACAGAAAACTAGCTCCCGTTCATCGATATAATGTAGGCATGTATTCTTTAAGTAGTCATACGTGTTTATGGAAAAGAACTTGCATGACATCTTTTGTCCTACCCTCCGATGGTAGCGGGGTCCATAAGGAAACTAAGCGATATTAATGCCTCCTTTTAACAAAGAACAAGAACAAAGCATTAACACATAGTGAATACATGAACTCACCGAACTACGGTAATCCTCGGAAAGAATCCCAATTATTGTCACTTTGGGGTATGCGGATCCTAACACGTAGTAGGTGCATATAATTTGAAAGATCGAATCAGGAACTGATGATGAATTGATGGATATACTTCTCTCGCCTTGTTGGTTACCCCAAGTGGAAGGTGGAGATGTAGTCAGCAGCAGATTTCCCTTACACGGAGACTGTAAGGTTTATCGAACCAGGAGGACTCCTAGGCTCAACAAGTAGGTGTCTTCCGTCCTGGTCAGCAGAAGACATGGACCAACACACAACAAATAACTTTCCTCCCAACGAGTACAGAGAGGTTGTCAATCTCTCAGGCCTTGTAGTTTGCAAAGGATCAAAACACAAGCGGGAAGGTAATAGTGATTCCAATAGAAAAGTAAATGAAAGCGGTAAATGATGGAGGTGTAAACAATGATGGTGATATGGACCGGAGTCACATGATGTTCACTAGTGATGTCTCTCTCCCAAAAGACGATAAACAACTATGCTTGGGTAAACAAATCACAGTCGGGCAATTGACAGAATTAAGATCGCACCGCAATGCTAATTATGCTACTTGATAGTTTGAGGTTCAATAGTAATGGGCAGTATGCCAAGACAAGTAGACCGTTTATTCATCAGCATCTACTTACTAATCATCCACCTTGAGATATCTATCTAGAACATCTCTTCGGTATTAAGCTGCGAGCCCCACCCAAAGTGTAAACTAAAAGCAACGGACAACTGCACTAATGAACTATGTGTAAGGTAAACAATCCTTGCAACCGTGGTCACAAGCACCGTTATTTTCTCCCTGGTGGCAACAAGCACATCCCCTAGTATCATGTTTTTGTCACTCAAGCTAGACATCGATGGGCATGAACCCACAATCATGCATAACGCTCCCTCTTGGAGTTACAATCTACTACTCGGCCAAAGCAATAAATAGTAATGGAGAACATGAATGAATCACTAACGAACATAATATAAAAGGATAATCAAATATATAACTCATAAAAATCTGACCATAATCTCATAATACATCGGATCCCAACAAACCGAGCATAGCAATAGCAAGAGAATTACATAGATGCCTTTATCATGTAGGGCAGCTCACAAGCACTAACCATTGAAGCACAAGATTGGAGAGAAGACATCACATAGCTATTGGTCATGGACTCATGGTCCAAGTAGGACTACTCACGGCACATCCGAGAAGCGTCCATGGCGGTGGAGAAGCTCCCGGAGGTCAATCCTCCCTCCGGCAGGGTGCCGGGAAGAGGTCTCTTGACGCTCCCGATCTCGGAAGTGCTGCAGCGGCGGAACGATGGAGAAATTCGCGATTCCAGAAGTTGTGGAAGGGTTTCCTCTCGGGACTCTAAATATAGGCCAAAAGAGGGCACCGGAGGAGGTGGGGCCCACCCAAGCAGCCTATTGGCGCAGCCTAGGGCCTGGCCGCGCCAGCAGGTCGCCTGGGCAGCCCCTGGCCCCGTGTGGCCCATCTTCGGTGATCCGAAAGCTTCTGTTTCGCTGATTTTTTTTATATTTTTTTGGAATTTTTCGGGCTTCGGAAAATTGGATAAAAGCCCCTGCAAAATAGACATCAGCAGACACAAACTAGCACTAGGTGCATTGAGTTAGTAGGTTAGTCCAAATATGTGTAAAATGATATAAAAGTGTAGCAAAACATATAACAATGTCACCCAAAAGATCATGGAACCAGCAGAAATTATAGATACGTTTGGGACGTATCAACACCCCCAAGCTTGATTTCTGCTCGTCCTCGAGTAGATAAATGATAACACAATAATTTCTATGGTGACATGCTAACACACATATAAGAACTTAAAAGTAAATCAAGGGAGATATGCAATTCAAGTCAAGACAATAACAAGCAAGAGTCTATATCTAGTATTGAGTTTAGCAAAGTAAGAACATAAAGGTGAAAGAGCTCTCGCTGTTCATGACTCGAATGTCTCCAAATGGTGTTTGCGTGCAAGAAGTGGGAGATGGGTTGAGATCATAAAATATTTTTTAATTGAGAACTCAATCTACTAAAATTTCACACTTAGTCTCCTTCGGAATCTTATTTTGACTCATCCCCAGACCACTAGTCAGGCACAAGTCAAAATGATCCTCTCCCTTTCTACTTTGAGCACTCATGCAATGGATGAGCGTAAGCAAGATATGTTGGCACTTAGGATGGCAAATAGAATAATGATGGGGAAGGAAGACAAAAAGGTGTGAAAGCTCACATCAATGAGGACAACCATAGGCGAGAGAAAGCCAAATGATAGATATGATGTGAGGAGTATGGATTGCCATGGAACGGATGCACATACGAGCTAAGGTAAGCTCTCCAATGGAACTAGTGGGGGTGCATCCAACTTGTTTGCTCATGAAGACCTGGAGCTCATTTGAAGAGGCTCATCATTGGAATATGCAGACCAAGTACTATAGTGTAAGGGTCCCCACATAGTTATGTGTTAATGATAATCTCTATGTAGTACAAATATAGCAATGGAGTACGAGTGTGGATCTTTCAAAGGGAATAGTAGTGTTGCCCCATTCTCTCTTTTTTTATTTTTTTATTTTTCTCTCTTTTATTTTTATTTTTTGTGGCCTCTTTAGCTCTTTCTTTTTATCTCTCATTTGTCCTCTTTGGGATCTTTTGTTTGTCCTCTTTGGGATCTTTTCCTCACTTAAGGGCAACACTCTATGTTTTACATGAATAAAAAGAAAAATCATCACACTTTATAAGAAGTACTCAACATAAAGACAAGTGAAAACTATCATGATATATGCAAATGTATGCCTCTGCCAGTGTAGCAGGATATGCAATGATACTAGCGCGTCATGTAGCAGTAATAAGGGCAAGGCCCAGCTAGCATGTGGCTCTACGATCAAGCAAAAGCATGTATGACATGACGATCAAGTCATGAGATGGTGGATGTTGCATGGAAATGTATCTCGGAAAGGCTATGGAAATGCCTTAATAGGTAGGTATGGTGGCTGTTTTGAGGAAAGATATAATGAGGCTTATGTATGACAGAGTGTATCATGTCATGGGTTTGGATGCACCAGCGGAGTTTGCACCAACTCTCAATGTGACAAATGGCAATGCACGGTACCGAAGAGGCTAGCAAAATATGGATGGTGGAAGTGCAAACAATCGAATACTCATATTAGTCCGAAGAACTCATACACTTATTATCGGTAACTCTCTATCTAGTTAGGAAATTCACAAAGATACAAGTACCCCGAGGAGGAGTGTTTGGGGGTTTGGTTATCCTTGCGCATCCTTGACTCATGGTAACGTGAGGGTACTCTATATATTCCAACCCCTCCATAGGTTAGCGATCAATTTAGTAGCTAAAGTTCTCAACTAATTTTACTTTTTAAAAAACACACGGATTTCCCAAAATACGACACCTATCACTAATAGGCTCAAGCTCTTGGCACCAATAGTCCAAACATTACTCAAATCAATACCTCAAAACTATTGCAAGTTACTACTATACTTAAATAGCAACGTCAATTACCTACTCATGCAAGACACACAACTCAGTGCAATGAGCCAACTCTCTAAACAAGATAAGCATGATAACTGAAGAGAGTTCTAGAAGCAACTTAAATAATAGCTTTTAAAAATATAAGCATGAAAACTAAGATCTAAGCATGACAGTAGCTACGAAAAGATGAAGAACACACAAAAAAGATAAGCATGAAAACCTATGTTGTGTTCTAGAGTGGAATGGAGCGTGTGTCTCTTCCAAACAAGGTAGGCTAGGTTCCGACTTGTTACGAACAGCAAGAAAAACTAAAACAAACTAAAGAGAAAATAGGGGGACGCTCCAAGCATAACACATAACATATGAAGTGATAAAAATATAGCATGGAGATGGACGAACTGATGATTGTTCATAGACAAGGGGATGCACGGGGGCATCCCCAAGCTTAGACGCTTGACTCTCCTTTGAATATTTCTTGGGGTGCATGGGGGAATCCCCAAGCTTGAGCGCTTGATACTCTTGTATCTTCTTTCATCATCTCCCATCGCATACTTGAAAACTCCCTTCATACGAAACTCATCATAAGCTGATTAGAGTGGTTAGTTCCCTAAATAAATAATTCATTACCTGCTGGAAATAAAGATTTTCATGGAAATCTACTGCTTCTTATGAATGCCAAATGGTTTTTGCAAATAAAAAGTAAGCTTAGGATTTGCAAAACAATGAAAACGCAAAACATGGTAGAATCTGTGAAAAACAGAACATGAGGTAGTAAATAATTTATTTGGGGTACTTCTGCAACTCAAATAAAAAAACTCAGAACATATGCCAGAAAGGAAATTATATAGAGCATGCTGTAAAAACAATTCAGATCAAAAAGATAATATGGTTTTTTTGGCGAATTTTTCCTTTAAGCAGACAGAATCTGTTTATGGACAGCATGTCACAACTTTTGAACTTTCTTGCAATCGGAGGCTATAACTTGGCACAAAGCTTAAAAATAAAGATACAATGATGTTGCTACAGTAGTAACAAGAATAAAGACCACTAAAACAGAAAGTAAAAACAAATTGGGTTGCCTCCCAACAAGCGCTTTCTTTTATGCCTTTGAGCTAGGCATAATGCAAGAAGATCAAGTGTTATCAACTCCCAAAGAATAACTTGCCCGAGTAACGGACTCATAAGGTAACTTAACCTTCTCTCGAGGGAAGTGTTCCATTCCCTTTTTAAGAGGAAATTGGAATTTAATAATTCTCTCTTTCATGTCAATGGTAGCACCAACGATGCGGAGAAATGGACGTCCCAAAATAATTGGACATGAAGGATCACATTCAATGTCCATAATAAGAAAATCAACGGGCATATAATTATCATTGACAATAATAAGAACATCATCAATTCTCCCTAAAGGTTTCTTTATGGAAGAATCAACAAGACCAACACCAAAATAACATGGATCATAAGGTTTGCAATCAAGCAAATCATACATTCTTTTGGGCATAACGGAAGCACTAGCTCCAACATCACACAAAGCAAAGCAAGAGATATTACTCAATTTTATTTTGATCATAGGATCCCAACCATCTTCTAGTTTCCTAGGAATAGAAGTCTCTAGCTTGAGCTTCTCCTCCCTAGTATGCTCGATGAAGGCAATATTAAGAGTACTAGTGTGGGGGTCTTTAGCCATTCTTTGCAAAAAGGTGACAACTTCGGAGAGACTACAATTGTCAAAATCAAGGTTACTACCATTAATTAAAGTGGTAGTAATTTCATCTAAGCTCATTCTTTTGTTAGTCTTTAAATTCAAAGGACCTTCTTGTCCTATAGTTAAGGTATTAGCATCACCATTAATAGGTCCATTGGGACTAGGAGTGCGATGGGTGCTAAAAATTTTGAGATCCTCAACAACTTGTATACTAGCAATGGTAGTGTGTGTAGGAAGGCACTTAATTCTCTCTTCCTCTTCCTTTTATCTAGCCCATCTATCTTTAAGTTTGGTGATACGTCTCCAACGTATCTATAATTTTTTATGGTTCCATGCTATTATCTTGTCAACTTTGGATGTTTTGTATGCATGAATATGCTATTTTACATCTTTTTTGGGACTAACCTATTAACTCAGTGCCAAGTGCCAGTTTCTGTTTTTTCGTGTTTTTGACCTTTTTCAGAGGAGAACATTAAATGGAGTCCAAATGGAATAAAACCTGTGGAATGATTTTTTTCCATAACAGAAGATACGCAGGGGACTTGAGAACCAAGGCAAAGGACCTCGGGGGAGGTCACAAGCCCCCTAGCCGCGGCCTGGGGGGCGCGCCTAGCAGGCTTGTAGGCCCCCCGTGGCTCCTTTGCCCTACCTCTTCCGCCTATAAATTCTCTAAAAATCGAAAACCACCAGAGAGAGCCATGAAAATACTTTTCCGTCGCCGCAAGCTTTTGTCTCCGCAAGATCCCATCTAGGGACCGTTCTGGTGCCCTGCCGGAGGGGGATTCGGACACGGAGGGCTTCTTCATCAACACCATTGCCTCTCCGATGATGCGTGAGTAGTTCACCATAGACCTTGGGGTCCATATCTAGTAGCTAGATGGCTTCTTCTCCCTCTTGGATCTTCAATACAAAGTTCTCCATGATCTTCATGGAGAACTATCCGATGTAACTTTCTTTTGCGGTGTGTTTGTCGAGATCCGATGAATTGTGGATTTATGATCAGATTATCTATGAATATTATTTGAGTCTCCGCTGATCTCTTATATGCATGATTTCGTATCCTTGTAATTATCTTCGAGTTGTGGGTTTCGTTTGGCCAACTTGATCTATAATTCTTGCAATGGGAGAAGTGCTTGGTTTTGGGTTCATACCATGCGGTGTCCTCACCTAGTGACAGAAGGGGTAGCGAGGCACGCATCGTGTTGTTGCCAACAAGGGTAAAAAGATGGGGTTTATATCATATTGCATGAATTTATCCCTCTACATCATGTCATCTTGCTGAAGGCGTTACTCTGTTTGTTATGAACTCAATACACTAGATGCATGCTGGATAGCGGTCGATGTGTGGAGTAATAGTAGTAGATGCAGAAAGTATCGGTCTACTTGTCTCGGACGTGATGCCTATATGTATGATCATTGCCTTAGATATCATCATGACTTTGCGCGATTCTATCAATTGCTCGACAGTAATTTGTTCACCCACCGTAATACATGCTATCATTAGAGAAGCCTCTAGTGAACACTATGGCCCCCGGGTCTACTTCACAACATATTTTCAGATCTACACAATTACTTTGTTGCACTTTCCACCTTCAGATCTCACCTTGCAAATAATCATGAAGGGATTGACAACCCCTTTATAGCGTTGGGTGCAATTTTGTTTGTTTTTGCGCAAGTACATTGGTGCCTCATCTTGATACTCCTACTGGATTGATACCTTGGTTCTCAAACTGAGGAAATACTTATCGCTACTGTGCTGCATCACCCTTTCCTCTTCAAGAGAAAAACCAACACAAGCTCAAGAGGTAGCATTTGTCTAGCATTCTTATGTTCTCATTAATTTGGACTTGGATAGCATTCATAGGTGTGGCGATCCTTTCCTCAAGTGGGGAAGTTCGAATTTTAAGCATATCTACATCATGAGCTATGTTGTCCACCTTCAAAGAGAGACTATCTAATTTTTCTAGTTTCTCTTATACACTCTTTTTGAAGGCTTTTTGAGAAGTGATAAAATCCTTAAGCATGCTCTCTAATTCAGCAGTGGAGTTTTTGGTGCTACGATAATTGATGTTGTTCCCATAGTTTATGGATGGGAACGGTCTAGGATTGCTACCAAAATTACTCCTATAAGCATTGTTATTAATGTTGTTCCTAGAGATAAAATTAACATCAACTTGCTATCTTTCTTGAGCAACCAAAGAATTTAAAGGAACATCATGAGGATCAATAGGAGCTTGCTTAGGAAGTAGAGTCATGATCATGTCAACCTTATCATTAAGGGAGGAGATCTCCTCAACAGAGTTTACCTTCCTACCTGTTGGAGCTCTCTCGGTGTGCCATTGAGAATAATTTGTCATCATCTCATCCAATAGCTTTGTGGAAGCACCAAGTGTAGTTGACATAAAGGTTCCTCCCGCGGCCGAGTCAAACAGATTCCGTGAGGTAAAGTTCCATCCTGCATAGAAGGTTTGGATAACCATCCAAGTAGTCAAACCATGTGTAGGGCAATTCTGAACAAGAGATTTCATACGTTCCCAAGCTTGAGCAACATGTTCATTATCCAATTGCCTAAAATTCATAATGTTACTCCTCAACTGGATAATCTTAGCAGGCGGGTAATACTTCCCAATAAAAGCATCTTTGCACTTATCCCAAGAGTCTATGCTATTCCTAGGCAAATATTGAAACCACACTTTAGCTCCTCCTCTCAAGGAGAAAGTAAAATCTTAAGTTTAACAATATCACCATCTACTTCTTTATATTTTTGCATATCACAGAGCTCAACAAAATTGTTCAAGTGCAAGGTAGCATCATCTCCAGCACCGGAGAATTGATCTTTCATAACAAGGTTCAGTAAAGCAGGTTTAATCTCATAGGACGTGGCTCCAGTGGCGGGAGCAGCAATAGGAGTGCAGATAAAGTGATTGTTGTTGTGACTAGTGAAGTCACACAACTTGGTGTTTTCAGTGGAACCCATAGCAGGAGCAACAAGCAAGAACAAAGCAACTTTTTTTTGGTTTTTGATATAAGACTCTAAAACAAAGACTAAAAAACAAACTAACAAAATTAAAAAACAAAGATAAAAGATAGTGTGCAACTCCCCGATCTTGAAGACTGGAGTCCCCAGCAACGGCGCCATAAATTTGCTTGCTGAAGAGTTAATGGATATACTTCTTACCCCTCGTTGGTTACCCCAAGTGGAAGGTGGAGATGTAGTCAACGGCAGATTTCCCTTACACGGAGACTGTATGGTTTATCAAACTAGGAGGACTCCTAGGCTCAACAAGTTGGTGTCTTCCGTCCTCGTCAACACAAGACGTGGACCTGCACACACAACAAATAACTTTGCTCCCAACGAGTATATAGAGGTTTTCAATCTCTCCGGCCTTGTAGTTTGCAAAGGATCAAAACACAAGCGGGAAGGTAATAGTGATTGCAACAGAAAAGTAAATGAAAGCGGTAAATGATGGAGGTGTAAACAATGATGGTGATATGGATCGGAGTCACATGATGTTCGCTAGTGATGTCTCTCTACCAAAAGATGACAAATAACTATGCTTGGGTCAACAAATCACAGTTGGGCAATGACAGAATTATGATCGCACCATAATGCTAATTATGCTACTTGATAGTTAGAGGTTCAATAGTAACGGGCAGTACGCCAAGACAAGTAGACCGATTATTCATCAGCATCTGCTTACTAATCATCCACCTTGAGATATCTATCCAGAACATCTCTCCGGTATTAAGTTGCGAGCCGCACCCAAAGTGTAAACTCAAATCAACGGACAACTGCATTAACGAACTATGCGTAAGGTAAACAGTCCTTGCAGCCGTGGTCACAAGCACCGTTGTTTTCTCCCTGGTGGCAACAAGTACATCCCCTAGTATCATGTTTTTGTCACTCAAGCTAGACATCGAGGGGCATGAACCCACAATCATGCATAACGCTCCCTCTTGGAGTTACAATCTACTACTCAGCCAAAGCAATAAATAGCAATGGAGAACATGCATGAATCACTAACAAACATAATATAAAAGGATAACCAAATATATAACTCATAACAATCTGAACATAATCTCATAATCCATCGGATCCCAACAAACCGAGCATAGCAATAGCAAGAGAATTACATAGATGCCTTGATCATGTAGGGAAGCTCACAAGGACTAACCATTGAAGCACAAGATTGGAGAGAGGACATCACATAGCTACTGGTCATGGACTCATGATCCAAGGAGGACTACTCATGGCACATCCGGGAAGCGTCCATGGCGGTGGAGAAGCTCCCGAAGGTCAATCCTCCCTCCGGTAGGGTGCCGGGAAGAGGTCTCCTGATGCTCCTGATCTCGGAAGCACTGCGGTGGAGGAACGATGGAGAATTTTGCGATTCTAGAAATTGTGGAAGGGTTTCCTCTCGGGACTCTAAATATAGGCCAAAAGAGGGCACCGGAGGAGGTGGGGCCTAGGGCCTGGCTGCGCCAGCAGGTCGCCTGGGCAGCCCCTCGCCCCCTCTGGCCCATCTTCGGTGATCCGAAAGCTTTTGTTTCGCTGATTTTTTATATGTTTTTTCTGGAATTTTTCGGGCTTCGGAAAATTGGGTAAAAGCCCCTACAAAATAGACAACAGCAGACAGAAACTGGCACTGGGTTCACTGAGTTAGTAGGTTAGTCCAAATATGTGTAAAATGATATAAAACTGTAGCAAAACATATAATAATGTCACCCAAAAGATCATGGAACAAGCAGAAATTATAGATACGTTTGGGATGTATCAGGAACATAGATATAATGGTGAAAACATAAATGGTTCAGATCTGAAATCATGGCACTCGAGCCCTAGTGGAAAGCATTAAGCATAGCAAAGTCATAACAACATCTATCTCTGAACATAGTGGATACTAGGGATCAAGCCCTAACAAAACTAACTCGATTACATAATGAGTCTCATCCAGCTCTTCATCGACCAACAAGCCTACAAAGGAATTACTCACTCTCGGTGGAGAGCATCATGGAATTGGCAATCGAGGAGGGTTGGTGATGACGAAGATCGAAGATTCCCCTCTCTCGAGCCCCAAACGGACTCGAGGTTAGACCTCCCGATGAAGAACACAAGGTGGCAGCGGCTCTGTATCATGAAACGCGATGACACTTCCTCTGTAATTTTTTCCTCCGAAAATAGGAATTTATAGTGCTGGAATTAGGGTTAGCGGAGCCAGGTGGGCTCCACTATACACGAGGCCACGCTATGGGCCCTAGCGCACCCTGATGTCTAGTGGGCGCGTGTGGCCTCCCCTCGGTGGATCTTGGTTCCAGTATTTTTTATATATTCCATAATAAATCTCCAAACATTTTTGTTCCATTCCGAGAACTACCTTTGTTACTAACGAGTATATCTCTTGCATCATATTGTTTACGCATCGTATCGTGAATATGTTGTGGTGTTTATAGTGTGCTCATTGTTTGTTTCCGGTTTTGCTTCTTCTCGATAGAGTTCCGAAACCGAATCAGAATGTGAGAATTCGTTCGACTACGTTTGTTTATCTACTTCACGGATTCGTTCTTCTTCCAAGCGAGATCTCACGCAAGATGACCATTTCCCTCGATACCACTACTATCATTCCCATCCTGGTTGTCTCGTTTCTATTGTTATGTCTCGTTACCTACCTGTGACGCCCCGATAAATTAAGCTACAGTAAATCTATCTTAATGTGTCACATCACCGGAATTACTATTGGTAGTCTCGCATAGTTTCAAACCGATCCAAATTCAATTCTAAAATAAAATCAAAACAAGAAAAGTTTTCAAATGTTAAATTAAAAATGTCAGATAAGTTCCAAATATTCCTTAATTATTTATAGATTTTAAACGTGCATTTTTGAAATTAGTTAGAACCCCTATATATTTAAAATAGAAATTGTTAATAAATAAATAAATAAAAGCAAATCCCCCCCGGCCCAACTCGTCCACCGGCCCAGCAGGCCGGCCCACCTCAACCGCCAGCCTGGGGCGGTGCAAACCCTAGCGCGAGGCACCTCTCCTCCCATCTGGCGCCGCCAGGGACCAGCGCGAGGGGAACCGAGCCCCTCGCTTGCCCCGTCGCCCTCCCACCTACCCCACGAGAATGCCCCTGCACCCTAATCCCCGCATGCCGCTCGTCTCTCTCTCCCTCGCCCCACAACACTATGCTTAGCTGCTGCTGCAACCTCACCACTTAACCATGCCTCACCCATTAAGTTTTGCTAGTCTTGTTACCTTTGGAAATGAGATTGCTGAGTCCCCTGTGGCTCACAGATTACTACAACACCAGTTGCAGGTACAAGTAAAGGTTACTTGACGCGAGCGCGTTGATTGTTCATTTGGAGTCGCTTCTTCTTCTTATTCTTCATCGATCTAGGATGGGTTCCAGGCTGGCAGCCTGAGATAGGAAGGATGGACGTCGTTCTTCTTTTCTCGTTTGTTTTCGTCCGTAGTCGGACCCTGCTCTTACTCTTGATGATTATGTAATGTACTGATGTGACTCTGATGTAGCATGTGGCGAGTGTAAGCCAATTCTATATATATATATATATATATATATATATATATATATATATATATCTCATCTTTTCAGTACATGTACTTGTAACGATATCCATTCTTGCGACATGAAGAGTTGCGCTTCTATCCCTAACGAGGCCCTCGTGCCAAATTGAGGGCAGGGCCGCATCTTGGGCGTGAGAAGTTGGTATCAGACCAGTACCGACCTAGGAGCCCCCTTGATTGATCGAACTTGGCCGAGTCGAGTCTAGTTATATATCGGAGAGTAGGATTCTTTTTTCTCCTCTTCTATGCTCTGGTGAGGAATCTTGACGTAATATTTTAATTCTATTCCTCTTCTCACTCAAAAAAAATTAGGTTCACGCAGATATTTTTGGAATCTATATGATGCCAATGTGACGGATTTCTGTCTTGGTGCCTCCTATCTGCTTTGAGTTTCAGGGGAGTTGAGCTCCAGGGGATTCTCGAGCACATCTATCATTCAGATTTCTTAGTATCTCAGAACGAAGGATGTTCGTAATTGCTTCAATACTAGTAGTGGCGAGATAACCCCGATGTCCCCGGTACTGGTGCAGATTGTTCGGGAGTACTGCCATACTTTGTATCGTTGTGATCACGAGGGTCTGTTGTAGATGAAGGTCCGAGATTTTGGTTGTGTGTTGACGGATGTGACACAGGTGACGGGTTAGTATAGGAGTTGTGTGATATTACTCCTTGTATCCGTGTACCAGATTGCATGACCAGATATTTCGGGAATTCATAGGTGGGAATTCAAGTAGTTATTTATAGGACGATCTTCCAACAAATTTGTGTTGCTTCGATGTCAAGTGGCGATTTCAGATCTTTTCTAAGATGTGTTCTCATATTTTTATGAGAGTATTAATCCTTTTTCTTAATTAGTTGTCTTGTCAATTCTTGTTAACTGGAGTCGTCATGTTAATTCCTTTTTAACCGGTGTGCTTCTCTTCAGTGAATTCAATCCTCTTTAATTTTTGCAAGATCACTCTCTCATTTAATTCCGGAGTTCATCTCATCTAGCCCAAGTTGTCTTTGTTTTTCCCCACCCTCCCGCCCTTTTTCTCAGTGATTCAATTTTCATCCAAGAGTTTTCTTTTCATGGTGCTTCCGCTATCTGTTCTTTTCTCTCTTACCCGGTGATTCATTGTGAAGATTCTCAGGAGCTTCATGTTCATCCTTATTCAGTCTTGTTATTTTTCCGGTGAATTCAATTTAGTTGTCCGTGTCATCTTATCCATTCATCCTTGTAATTCTTTCCTATGTTGGGAATTCTTATGAGCCTATCTTGTTTCTATTCCTCTCTTTTCGATCCGGAGTATTGAAGCTATCTTAGAAGTTTTTGTTTCCAATATTTTCAATTATTTCGAGGTGCTAACCTCATCTAGTTCTCTTCATACCGGTGCATTATCTCTCTTCTAAGCAATCTTTTCTAACGGTGGTTTCTTTGAGTGGGCCCATAACCCACATGTTCTTTCCCAGGATCTTTCCTGGCTCTTTTAGTCCTTGCCCGGAGATCATTAATTCTTTTCAACTATGACGTAAGTATGATTTCCATCAGTCATATTACTTCTTCAAGTTATATTTGAATTAATTCTCATATTGGCTCAACATTTCATTCTTCTTTATTCCGGAGTGTCTCATTAATTCTTGGTGGTGTTCTTCTCATGATTCTCTTCTTTCAAGACCGAAGGGGTGTTTCTCTCGAATCTTGGTCCATTCTATTGTAGATTCATTATTTCAGCCTTGTGCCATCATCTTAATTGTTGTCAGTCATGGGTAATTCCTTTCTTGCTATTCAGTGCATTTCTGAGTTGGTTTTATTTCTCGTTCCTCCGAAGGTCATCATTTCAGAAGATTCTTCGTTCTCAGCTTTCATCTTTCATCCTCAATTCTTCTCCATTGTTGTCTCTTCGATCGTCTCTCGATTATCTGGTGTCGTGTTCTAGTTTTCTATCAGGTGGCTCATGAGCTCTTCATTCTCATGTTTCTCCATTAATTCGCGGTGTTCCCATTTATTTGTGAATTCTTACCGGTGCTTCCTTCAATTTGCCTCAAATGGTGCTTATCTCTCTGCCTCTTCAAGGTTCTTTCAAGAATAAGTGCTATGCTAAATCCGTTGCTTGTCATCAATTAAACTTGATGAAGGATTAGCATAACATAATTCTTATTCCTGTTTCATTATGATTTCAATTCTTCTTCCGGAGTGGCTCATGATATCAATTCCTTTTTCTCAAGTGTTCTTATCTTTTCTTTTCCGGAGTTCCAAGTTTTCTCAAGTATCTCCTTGTGAGGCTTCATCTAAATCCTAGCAAGGTCATAATTTTATTCTTTTCTACCTTGATATCTTTGCATCATTCATTCGTACACGGAGGTCCTTCTTCGTGGTTCATCAAGGTTTCAACCCATTCTCAAGTGTTCTTCAAGATTCTTGTTGGAGATCCTCATGTTGGAAATATGCCCTAGAGGCAATAATAATTAGTTATTATTATATTTCTTTGTTCATGATAATCGTTTATTATCCATGCTATAATGGTATTGATTGGAAACACAATACTTGTGTGGATACATAGACAAAACACTGTCCCTAGTAAGCCTCTAGTTGACTAGCTCGTTGATCAAAGATGGTCAAGGTTTCCTGGACATAGGCAAGTGTTGTTACTTGATAACGGGATCACATCATTAGGAGAATCATGTGATGGACTAGACCCAAACTATTAGACGTAGCATGTTGATCGTGTCATTTTGTTGCTACTGTTTTCTGCGTGTCAAGTATTTGTTCCTATGACCATGAGATCATATAACTCACTGACACCGGAGGAATGCTTTTTGTGTATCAAACGTCGCAACGTAACTGGGTGACTATAAAGATGCTCTACAGGTATCTCCGAAGGTGTTCGTTGAGTTCGTATGGATCAAGACTGGGATTTGTCACTCCGTATGACGGAGGGGTATCTCGAGGCCCACTCGGTAATACAACATCACACAGAAGCCTTGCAAGCAATGTGACTTAGTGTAAGTCACGGGATCTTGTATTATGGAACGAGTAAAGAGACTTGCCGGTAAACGAGATTGAAATAGGTATGCGGATACTGACGATCGAATCTCGGGCAAGTAACATACTGAAGGACAAAGGGAATGACATACGGGATTATATGAATCCTTGGCACTGAGGTTCAAACGATAAGATCTTCGTAGAATATGTAGGATCCAATATGGGCATCCAGGTCCCGCTATTGGATATTGACCGAGGAGTGTCTCGGGTCATGTCTACATAGTTCTCGAACCCGCAGGGTCTGCACACTTAAGGTTCGACGTTGTTTTATGCGTATTAGAGTTATATGGTTGGTTACCGAATGTTGTTCGGAGTCCCGGATGAGATCACGGACGTCACGAGGGTTTCCAGAATGGTTCGGAAACGAAGATTGATATATAGGATGACCTCATTTGGTTACCGGAAGGTTTTCGTGCATTACCGGAAAAGTTTCGGGCTCATCGGTAGTGTACTCGGAGTGCCGGGAGGGGTGCCGGGGACCATCAGGAGGGGTGTCACGCCCCAAGAGGTCTCATGGGCTATGGGAAGAGATAAACCAGCCCCTAGTGGGCTGGAATAAGTTCCCACTAAGGTCCATAAGGTTTGAGAAGAAAAAACACAAGGTGGAAAGAGTTTCCAAGCGGGAAGGTGGAATCCTACTCCAAGTAGGATTGGAGTAGGACTCCTCCACCTCCAATTTCGGCCAAACCTTTAGGTTTTGAGGCTGCCTCCTCCCCTCCCTCCCTCCTATATATAGTGGGGTTTTAGGGCTGATTTGAGACAACTTTTCAAGGCAGCCCGACCACATACCTCCACGGTTTTACCTCTAGATCGTGTTTCTGCAGAGCTCGGGCGGATCCCTGCTGAGATTAGATCACCACCAACCTCCGGAGCGCCGTCACGCTGCCGGAGAACTCATCTACCTCTTCGTCTCTCTTGCTGGATCAAGAAGGCCGAGATCATCGTCGAGCTGTACGTGTGTTGAACGCGGAGGTGCCATCCGTTCGGCACTAGATCGTGGGACGGATCACGGGACGGTTCGTGGGACGGTTCGCGGGGCGGATCGAGGGACGTGAGGACGTTCCACTACATCAACCGCGTTCACTAACGCTTCTGCTGTGCGATCTACAAGGGTACGTAGATCGGAAATCCCCTCTCGTAGATGGACATCACCATGATAGGTCTTCGTGCGCGTAGGAAATTTTTTGTTTCCCATGCGACGTTCCCCAACAGTGGCATCATGAGCTAGGTTCATGCGTAGATGTAATCTCGAGTAGAACACAAAATTTTTTGTGGGCGGTGATGTGCGTTTTGCTGCCCTCCTTAGTCTTTTCTTGATTCCGCGGTATTGTTGGATCGAAGCGGCCCGGGCCGACATTACTCGTACGCTTACGAGAGACTGGTTTCATCGCTACGAGTAACTCCGTTGCTCAAAGATGACCGGCGAGTGTCGGTTTCTCCAACTTTAGTTGAATCAGATTTGACCGAGAAGGTCCTTGGATGTGGTTCAATAGCAATTCATATATCTCCGTTGTGGTGTTTGCGTAAGTAAGATGCGATCCTACTAGATACCCATGGTCACCACGTAAAACATGCAACAACAATTAGAGGACGTCTAACTTGTTTTTGCAGGGTATGCTTGTGATGTGATATGGCCAATGATGTGATGTGATATATTGGATGTATGAGATGATCATGTTGTAATAGTTAATATCGACTTGCACGTCGATGGTACGGCAACCGGCAGGAGCCATAGGGTTGTCTTTAAACTAACGTTTGTGCTTGCAGATGCGTTTACTATATTGCTAGGACGTAGCTTTAGTAGTAATAGCATGAGTAGCACGACAACCCCGATGGTGACACGTTGATGGAGATCATGATGATGGAGATCATGGTGTGACGCCGGTGACAAGAAGATCGTGCCGGTGCTTTAGTGATGGAGATCAAGAAGCGCATGATGATGGCCATATCATGTCACTTATGAATTGCATGTGATGTTAATCCTTTATGTACCTTATCTTGCTTAGAACGACGGTAGCATTATGAGGTGATCTCTCACTAATGTTTCAAGAAGAAATTGTGTTCTCCCCGACTGTGCACCATTGCGACAGTTCTTCGTTTCGAGACACCACGTGATGATCGGGTGTGATAGACTCAACGTTCACATACAACGGGTGCAAAACAGTTGCACACGCGGAACACTCGGGTTAAGCTTGACGAGCCTAGCATGTGCAGACATGGCCTCGGAACACAGGAGACCGAAAGGTCGAGCATGAATCGTATAGTTGATATGATTAGCATAGAGATGCTTACCACTGAAACTATTCTCAACTCACGTGATGATCGAACTTGAGATAGTGGATTTGGATCATGTACCACTCAAATGACTAGAGAGATGTACTTTTTGAGTGGGAGTTCTTAAGTAATATAATTAATTGAACTAATTGTCATGAACATAGTCTAATGGTCTTTGCGAATTACGATGTAACTTGCGCTATAGCTCTACTGTTTTCATATGTTCCTAGAGAAAATTTAGTTGAAAGTTGATAGTAGCAAACTTTGCAGACTGAGTCTGTAAAACCGAGGATTGTCCTCGTTGCTGCGCAGAAGGCTTATGTCCTTAATGCACCACCCGGTGTGCTGCACCTCGACCGTCGTCTGTAGATGTTGTGAACATTCGACATACACGTTTCTGATGACTACACGATAGTTCAGTACAAAATACTTAATGGCTTAGAAGCGTGGCACCGAAGACGTTTTGAAACGTCACGGAACATGAGTGATGTTCTAAAGAGATGAAATTGTGATTTCATGCTTGTGCCCTTATTAAGAGGTATGAGACCTCCGACAAGATTCTTTGTCCACGAAGTAAAGGAGAAAATCTCAATCGTTGAGCGTGTGCTCAGATTATCTGAGTACGACAATCGCTTGAATCAAGTGGGAGTTGATCTTCCAGATAAGATAGTGATGGTTCTCCAAAGACACTGTCACCAAGCTGTGAGAGCTTCGTGATGAACTATAACATATCAAAGATAGATACAATGATCCTTGAGCGATTCGCGATGTTTGACACTGCGAAAGTAGAAATCAAGAAGGAGCATCAATAGTTGATGGTTAGTAAAACCACTAAGTTTCGGTAAAGGCAAAGGGCTAGAAGGGATACTTCGTGAAACGGAAAAACAGTTGTTGCACTAATGAAGAGACCCCAGATTAAATCCAAGCCCAGTACTAAGTGCTTCTTTTATGAGGGGAACGGTCACTGAGGCGGAGCAACTCTAGATACTTGGTAAGATAAGAAGGCTGGCAAAAGTCGAAAGAAGTATATTTGATATACATGATGTTCATGTGTACTTTACTAGTACTCCTAGTAGCACGAGGGTATTGGATACCGGTTCGGTTGCCAAGTGATTAGTAACACGAAATGAAAGCTATGGCATAAACGGAGACTAGCTAAAGGCGAGGTGACGATACGTGTTGGAAGTGTTTCCAAGGTTGATATGATCAAACGTCGCACGCTCCCTCTATCGTCGGGATTGGTGGTGAAACCCAAATAATTGTTATTTGGTGTTTGCGTTGAGCATGAACATGATTGGATCATGTTTGTTGCAATACGATTATTCATTTAAAAGAATAATAGTTATTATATTTGCTTGAATAATTACCCACAATGGTTTATTGAATCTCGATCGTAGTGTTACACATGTTCATAATATTAGTGCCAAAAGATAAAAAGTAATGATGATAGTACCACTTAACTGTGGCACTGCCACTTGAGTCATGTTGGTGTAAAATGCATGAAGAAGCTCCATGCTGACGGATCGTTTGGACTCACTTGAGACATGCAAAACATGCCACATGACACAAGTAGAGTAACTTGTTGGGAGTAATGCATTTTTGATGTGTGCAGTCCAATAAGTGATAAGGCACGCAGTGGATATCATTATGTTCTTACTTCACTGACGATTTGAGTAGATACAGGAGTATTTACTTGATGAATCACAAGTCTGAAATGTTGAAAAGTTCAAAGCTATTTTAGAGTGAAGATCGTCGTGACAAGCGGATAAACAGTCTACGATATGATCATAGAGATGAATATCTGAGTTACGAGTTTTGGTACGCAGTTAAGACAATGTGGAAATTGTTTCGCAGTTCATGCCACCTGGAACACCATAGTGTGATGATGTGTCTGAACGTCTTAGCCACGCCCTATTTGATATGGTGCATACTATGATGTCTCTTATCGAATTACCACTATCGTTTATGGGTTATGCATTAGAGACAACCACATTCACTTTAAATAGGGCACCGCGTATTTCCGTTGAGATGACACAGTATAGACTAAGGTTTAGAGAAATCTAAGATGTTGTTTCTTGAAAGTTTGGAGCTGTGATGCTTATGTGAAAAAGCTTCAGTCTGATAAGCTCGAACCCAAAGCGGATAAATGCATCTTCATAAGATATCCAGAACAGTTGGATACATCTCCTATCTCAGATCCGAAAGCAAAGTGTTTGTTTCTAGAAACGGGTTCTTTCTTGAGGAAAGGTTTCTCTCGAAAGAATTGAGTGGGAGGGTGATAGAACTTGATGAGGTTATTGAACCATCACTTCGATTAGTGTGTAGCAGGGCACAGGAAGTTGTTCCTATGGCGCCTACACCAATTGAAGTGGAAGCTGATGATGGTGATCATTGAGCTTCGGATCAAGTTACTACAAACCTCGTAGGTCAACAAGGTCGCGTACTACTACAAAGTGGTATGGTAACCCTGTCTTGGAGGTCATGTTGTTGAACAATAATGAACCTACGAGCTGTGGAGAAGCGATGGTGGGCCCGGATTCCGACAAATGGCTCGAGGCCATGAAATCCGAGAGAGGATCCATGTATGAAAACAAAGTGTAGACTTTGGAAGAACTACTTGATGGTCGTAGTACTATTGAGTAAAGATGGATCTTTAAAAGGAAGACACACGACGATGGTGATAAGTCACTATTAAGAAAAGCTCGACTTGTCGCAAAGATGTTTCCGACATGATCAAACAGTTGACTATGGTGAGACTTTCTCACTCGTAGCGATGCTAAAATTCTGTTAGAATTATGTTAGTAGTTGTTGCATTATTTTTGAAATATTGCACATAGGATGTCAAAACATTGTTTCCTCGACAGTTTCCTTGAGCAAACATTGTATGTGATACAACTAGAAGGTTTTGTCGATCCTAAAGATACTAACAAGTATGCAAGCTCCAGTGACCCTTCAATGGACTGCTGCAAGCATCTCGGAGTTGGAATATACACTTTGATGAGATGATCAAAGATTTTGGGTTTGTACAAGGTTTATGAGAAACTTGTATTTCCAAAGAAGTGAGTGGGAGCACTATAGAATTTCTGATAAGTATATGTGGTTGACATATTGTTGATCAGAAGTAATGTAGAATTTCTGTGAAGCATAAAAGGTTGTTTGAAAGGAGTTTTTCAAAGGAATGCCTGGATTGAGCTACTTGAACGTTGAGCATCAAGATCTATGGAGATAGATCAAAACGCTTAATAGAAGTTTCAACAAGATGCATGCCTTGACAAGTTTTTGAAGGAATTCGAAATAGATCAGCAAAGCAGGAGTTCTTGACTGTGTTGTAAGGTGTGAATTTGAGTAAGACTCAAAACCCGACCCCGGCAGAATAAAGAGAATAGACGAAGGTCGTCTTCTATGCCTTGGCCGTAGAATCTGAAGTATGCTATGCTGGGTACCGCACCTGATGTGTGCCTTGACTCAAAGTCTGTTGAGAGGTACAGAGAGTGATCCATGATTGAATCACTAGCAGCGATCAAAATTTATCCTTGGTAACTGATGGACTAAGGAATTTTTCTCGATTATGGAGGTGGTTAAAAAGTTCGTCGTAAAGGGTTACGTTGATGCAAGCTTTGACACTAATCCGAATAACTATGAGTAGTGAAACGGATTCGTATAGTAGAGTAGATATTTGGAGTATTTCCGAATAGCACATAGTAGCAGCATCTATAAGATGACATAAAGATTCGTAAAGGACACACAGATCTGAAAGTTTCAGAACCATTGACTAAAACCTCTCTCACGAGCAAGACGTGATCAGACCCCAGAACTATATGGGTGTTGGATTCGTTGAAATCACATGGTAATGTGAACTAGATTATTGACTCTAGTGCAAGTGGGAGACTGTTGGAAATATGCCCTAGAGGCAATAATAATTAGTTATTATTATATTTCTTTGTTCATGATAATCGTTTATTATCCATGCTATAATTGTATTGATTGGAAACACAATACTTGTGTGGATACATAGACAAAACACTGTCCCTAGTAAGCCTCTAGTTGACTAGCTCGTTGATCAAAGATGGTCAAGGTTTCCTGGCCATAGGCAAGTGTTGTTACTTGATAACGGGATCACATCATTAGGAGAATCATGTGATGGACTAGACCCAAACTATTAGACGTAGCATGTTGATCGTGTCATTTTGTTGCTACTGTTTTCTGCGTGTCAAGTATTTGTTCCTATGACCATGAGATCATATAACTCACTGACACCGGAGGAATGCTTTGTGTGTATCAAACGTCGCAACGTAATTGGGTGACTATAAAGATGCTCTACAGGTATCTCCGAAGGTGTTCGTTGAGTTAGTATGGATCAAGACTGGGATTTGTCACTCCGTATAACGGAGGGGTATCTCGAGGCCCACTCGGTAATACAACATCACACAGAAGCCTTGCAAGCAATGTGACTTAGTGTAAGTCACGGGATCTTGTATTACGGAACGAGTAAAGAGACTTGCCGGTAAACGAGATTGAAATAGGTATGCGGATACTGACGGTCGAATCTCGGGCAGGTAACATACTGAAGGACAAAGGGAATGACATACGGAATTATATGAATCCTTGGCACTGAGGTTCAAATGATAAGATCTTCATAGAATATGTAGGATCCAATATGGGCATCCAGGTCCCGCTATTGGATATTGACCGAGGAGTGTCTCGGGTGATGTCTACATAGTTCTCGAACCCGCAGGGTCTGCACACTTAAGGTTCGACGTTGTTTTATGCGTATTAGAGTTATATGGTTGGTTACCGAATGTTGTTCGGAGTCCCGGATGAGATCACGGACGTCACGAGGGTTTCCAGAATGGTTCGGAAACGAAGATTGATATATAGGATGACCTCATTTGGTTACCGGAAGGTTTTCGTGCATTACCGGAAAAGTTTCGGGCTCATCGGTAGTGTACTCGGAGTGCCGGGAGGGGTGCCGGGGACCATCAGGAGGGGTGTCACGCCCCAAGGGGTCTCATGGGCTATGGGAAGAGATAAACCAGCCCCTAGTGGGTTGGAATGAGTTCCCACTAAGGCCCATAAGGTTTGAGAAGAAAAAACACAAGGTGGAAAGAGTTTCCAAGTGGGAAGGTGGAATCCTACTCCAAGTAGGATTGGAGTAGGACTCCTCCACCTCCAATTTCGGCCAAACCTTTAGGTTTTGAGGCTGCCTCCTCCCCTCCCTCCCTCCTATATATAGTGGGGTTTTAGGGCTGATTTGAGACAACTTTTCAAGGCAGACCGATCACATACCTCCACGGTTTTACCTCTAGATCGCGTTTCTGCAGAGCTCGGGCGGAGCCCTGCTGAGATTAGATCACCACCAACCTCCGGAGCGCCGTCACGCTGCCGGAGAACTCATCTACCTCTCCGTCTCTCTTGCTGGATCAAGAAGGCCGAGATCATCGTCGAGTTGTACGTGTGCTGAACGCGGAGGTGCCGTCTGTTCGGCACCAGATCGTGGGACGGATCGCGGGACGGTTCGTGGGACGGTTCGCGGGGAGGATCGAGGGACGTGAGGACGTTCCACTACACCAACCGCGTTCACTAACGCTTCTGCTGTGCGATCTACAAGGGTACGTAGATCGGAAATCCCCTCTCATAGATGGACATCACCATGATAGGTCTTCGTGCGCGTAGGAAAAATTTTGTTTCCCATGCGACGTTCCCCAACACCTCAAGCATTCTTTCCCTTGTATTTCCTGTGCAATTCTTCCTCCTTTATCATTTGAGACGGTATTATAGCATTCTGTTTAGTGTAGGAGCCTCGAAGAGTTTTCCTTTCGGGAATGAGATAATTAAACCCACCAATTCTATGGTCATGAGATATTTGCAACCCATGATTTATTTATTGAGCTATCTTGGTTTGGATTGCACCTAAAGCTTTTCCTATGGATTGTTGCTATCATGGTGCTTGTCATTAATCCAAGTTCTCAATGTATCCTCTTAGTGTAAGAAATTGTTCATATCTTGTTTCTCCCAATCAATCCTTGTTTCTGTTAGTGGCTGGTTGTCACTTCATTAGTTTGAAAGGTTTCCATAAGCCCACAACTATCGTGTTCTTTTCGTTGTTGTTTTTTCAACAACTCCGTCCAATTCTTCTTGCAAGAATGCTTGCCAAGTTCATTGGAGTTAGTAGTTGTCATTCTTTCTTCATCCTCTTCTTCCGCTTGAGCTAGTTCCTATTATCTTGTTCCGGAGGCATTGTGATGTTGCTCTTTTGGGTCTATCATGTCATTCTATCAAGATCATGGTGTTCCCTTGTTCTACTTAGTTGTTTGTGGTGCATATTGTGTAATTCTCTCTTCTTATCGAATTTTTTGTCCCATTTTCCTACCGAAGTGCTGCCGAAATTTTCCGTGAATTCTTGCTTCTTTCTCATATCATTCCTCATCGCTTTGCAACCTTCAAGGATCGTTGGTTTCACTCGTTTGTCAAAGAAGCGACTAAGTTTTTACCTCTTGTTCTTTCTCATCCTCTCCCCCTTTCATTCTTGGATCTCGGGGCGAGATCCTCTTGTAGTGTAGGAGAGTTGTGATAGCCCGAGACCGACGTTCCAGAAGATCCCCCTTTCTTTCTGTTTCCGTCGTGTGGTTATTTTTCGTTTGTTGCATCGTCATTTAGTTTGCATCATCGCATCATGCATGGCATCATGTCAACTGTGTTTTGTCGATGTTGCTTGGTGCTCCGTGATGTTGCTTGTGAGTGCTTGTGAGTGTGGCGTTGTTCGTTGGTGTGATGAGAGTGGGTGCAACAGAGCCGATTCAAACCCTGTTGCACCGCGGATCTAAAACCCTCTCTCCCCTCCTCTCCCCTCTTATTTCGTTTTTGTGGTTTTGCTGAAGTCTTCGTTTAAAGCCCTATTTAAAAAGGTTCGTCTTCTTTTAAAGAAAATCATTTTATTAAATGTGGGGGCAACCCTTGGGTTTTTATTTTATTTCTCCTTGTGTTTTATTTTAAAACAGTCTCATTTTCTTTTCTTCTTTAAAGAGATTTTATTTTATTCTTTAAATAAAAGAGTTTTTATTTTATTCTCTTGTCGAAAACGAGTTTAGATTTTATTCTTTTGTGAAAGGGTTTAATTTTAACTCTTAAAAGAAGGTTTCATTTTTTATTTGTTTTAAAAGGCCCAATCTATTTTAAAAGTTGGGGTATATTTTTAAAGGAGTAAAAGGCATTTTATATTTTGTTAAAAAACATATTTTCCTTTTATGTTTGTTCTCTGTTTTTATTTTTAAAAAAGGGTAAAGAGAGAGGGGTGGCCCAGCCTGTGGCCAAGTTGGGCCAAGGCCCAGCAACCCCCGGCCCTAGCGGATCGCTCCCCCAGCACCTCCTTCTCCTCCCTGTCGATCCCCTTCTCCTCCCTGCCGATCCCCTCTCCCTCTCAGTCCCTGTGCCGCCGCGCTGCTAGTCTCCCCCCGCCTCGCTGCCATGCTGCAGCCCCGAGCCGCCGCAACAGCTTCCCCTCGCCCTCGGCCTCGCCGCGCTGCGCCCTCTCGGCCTCGCCCCGGTTCGCCATGCCCCTGCCCGTGCTGCCGCCGAGCTCTCCCGCGCTGTGCCGCGTTCCTGGCCTCGCCCCCTCGACCTCGCGAGCCCTCGCCAGCATCACCCGTGCTGCTCCACCTCGCCGCCTCCTCTGCCTCGCCATGGCGTCGTGCCCGCGGTTCCCCTCTCGAGCCCGGCCAGCCCGAGGCCCTCTGCGCGCCACCGCCGTCCTGCCCGACCTCGCCTCTTGCCACGCTCGCTGGTGCGCCACCCTGCCGTGATGCGCTTGCCTTGCCACTGATGCTGTTGCTGAGTTGTTGTAGTTGTCCCGTGTTGTTGCCCGATGTGTTGCTTGCTGAAGCTGCTCCTCCTGCCGAGCTGTTGCTTAGCCGCTGCAGGTGTTGCTAGTAGCTGCTGCTTGCATTTTTGCATGCTGGCAGCTTGTTGCGCTTGCTTGCTAGCCTGCTAGATAGATGCTAGTAGCTGCTATTGTTGTTGTTGCACATGCTGCTATGTTTGCTGCCGTTTTTCTTGCCTGTTGCTGCTGCATGCTGTCATGCTTGCCTGCTAGTGCTGCTGTTCGTGCTGCCTGCTAGCTGCTGTAGTTTGTTGCTTGCTGGCGCTAGATAGATGCTAGAATGTCGGTTGATGCATGCTAGTTTGCCATGTTGTTGGTTGCCTGCTGCCGCTTTGCTGCTTGCGTCGCGTTGTTGTTTGTTGCCTGCTAGATGTCGTCGCTGCGTGCACCATCCCTGCCTGCCGTGAGTCATCGACAAATTCAACGAGTACCACGACGTCCTCGATGACCCCCGGACGTCTTTGGAAAACGAGTTCGACTACCGTCGCCGAAGGCCGTGAACCACGACGCCGAGCGAACGACTACCGCCGACGAGACTCGACGACCACGACGATCGTTGCTCTCCTTCACCGGACCGAACCACTACGATTGGACGCTTCGAAGGTATACCGATGGAACGTTGTCGTGACTGTGTGCATGTGATGTATGAGATGTATATATGTTTGCGCCATATGTTGCCCATTGCACGTGTACCTCTTTTGTTGTGCCCTCGACACATGGGAACCCGGTAGCGGGATCACCCCATTCTTTATTTAGCGTTCCCGCACACGCTCCCTATTCGTTGACACGTTATCTCGATGAGTTAACGGGATAGGAACGTTGTCGTGGCATCGTTTCCGTTTTGCCACCTTGGTTCGTTTTCGCTCGCCGTGGCGACACCTGTTTCTTTCCCTTCTTGCCCGTGTTATGAACTCGCATGCATGACGCATTCATGGCATATACATCTTGTGTTGCATGTTCTTGTGTCGTGGCTCCGTTCTATGTTTCGCGTGTTAACCGTATAGGATGCCATGTAGGACCGTCGCTCCACCCCTTGCCATGTTAACCACATTTAATATTGTCGTGTAAATAATCGGGAGTGAATTAAATAATTAATCATGGAGTTTCGTCGATATGCAACCCGTTGCATATCGAGCTTCACTTAATGTGTAGAGTTTGCGTGAGGTGAATTGCCATGCCATCCCTTGCATCATTGAACTGATCATGCATCATATTAGGTTGTGCATCATGTTGTGCATAGTGTGGTGAATATCTGTGTTGATGTTTGTTTCCGGTTTGCTCCGTTCCGATAGAATTCCGCAAGCGTGTCGGAAAGTGAGGAACCATTCGACTATGTTGGTTCGTCTGCTTCACGGAGTCATTCTTCTTCCAAGCGGGATCTCAGGCAAGATGACCATTTCCCAAGATACCATTACTATCATTGCCATGCTAGTTTTACCATTTCTATCGATTATGTCTCGTTGCCTACCACATGTTAAATATCAGCCTCTCAACAATGCCATGATAAACTTCACCTGTTCGACCCGGCAAACCACTGATTGGCTATGTTACCGCTTGCTTATCCATGTTGTTAGCGTTGCTAGTTGCAGGTGCAGATGCTTCCATGTGATAACATGGGTTCCTTGTCTTATCACCCTATTTAAATGTTATTTAATTTAATGGACCTATATACTTAGTAAAAGGTGGAAGGCTCGGCCTTTCTAGCCTAGTGTTTTGTTCCACCTTTGCCCCCCTTAGTTTTCGGCTACCGGTGTTATGTTCCATAAATGAGCGCTCCTAACACGATCGGGGTTGTTATGGGGACCTCCTTGATAATTTGTTTTAGATTAAAGCTGGTCTAGCAAGGTCCAACTTTGGTACTACATTTGCCTAATAATTAATGAACTGCATAGGGAGTAATTAACTCGAGGATATTTAATCAACCCCCGGGCAGTGCTCCTCATGAATGTTGGTCCACCCACCTAGCAGTCGGCGGTGCCACCACGGGGCAACTCGAGGTTTGGTTCCCGTCCACTTTGCATAGACGGTGTGTCCTGAGAACGAGATACGCGGCTCCTATCGGGTTCGTCGACACACCGGGTGGCCTTGCTCGATTAGTTTTACCTTTGACGGAATATCTTGTGCATCGGGATTCCGGTGATGCTTTGGGTAATCTCAGAGTTGAGGTTTTCCACTAGGGAATCCGACGAGATCGCGAGCTTCGTGATTGAGGATTTCTATGCGGCTTGTGGTAATTTGTGATGGACTAGTTGGAGCACCCCTGCTGGGTCAAATCTTTTCGGAAAGCCGTGCCCGCGGTTATGTGGCAACGTGGAAACTTTGTTTAACACTGGTTCTAGATAACTCGAAGTTAACTTAATTAAAACTTACCAACTGTGTGCGTAACCGTGATTGTCTCTTTCGTGAGTTTCTTCTCCGATCGAGGACACGGTGGGGTTATGTCTGACGTAGGTAGGTGTTCAGGATCATTCATTTGATCATCAGTAGTTTACGTCCGCTATGCGTAGATCTTCCCCCTCTTATTTCTTGTACTCGTAGGTTTAGCCACCAAATATATGCTTAGCCGCTGCTGCAACCTCACCACTTAACCATGCCTCACCCATTAAGCTTTGCTAGTCTTGATACCTTTGGAAATGAGATTGCTGAGTCCCCTGTGGCTCACAGATTACTACAACACCAGTTGCAGGTACAGGTAAAGGTTACTTGACGCGAGCGCGTTGATTGTTCATTTGGAGTTGCTTCTTATTCTTCTTGTTCATCGATCTAGGATGGGTTCCAGGCCGGCAGCCTGGGATAGCAAGGATGGACGTCGTTCTTCTTTTCTCGTTTGTTTTCGTCCGTAGTCGGACCCTGCTCTTACTCTTGATGATTATGTAATGTACTGATGTGACTCTGATGTAGCATGTGGCGAGTGTACGCCAATTCTATATATATATATCTCATCTTTTCAGTACATGTACTTGTAACGATATCCATTCTTGCGACACGACGAGATCCGCTTCTATCCCTGACGAGGCCCTCGTGACAAATTGAGGACAGGGCCGCATATTGGGCGTGACAGAACCGCTATGTTAGGAAGTCGGGGCATAATTGGTCTATTGATTGTCATCCTTTGTGTTGAGGCCGGGATCGCGCGATAGTTAACACCTACCAACCCTTCCCTTAGGAGTATGCATTTAGCACTTTGTTTCGATTACTAATAAAAACTTTTGCAACAAGTATGTGAGTTCTTCATGACTAATGTGAGTCCATGGTATAGATGCACTTTCACCTTCCACCATTTCTAGCCTCTCTTGTGCTGCACAATTCTCGCCGATGCACAAACCCACCAAATGCCTTCCTCAAAACAACCACCATACCTACCTACTATGGCATTTTCATAGCAATTCCGAGATATATTGTCATGCAACTCCCACCGTTCCGTCTTATGACTTGTGCCGTCACTCTCATATTGCCATTGCATGATCGTAAGATAGCTAGCGAGATGTTTCAACGTCATACACCAAGCTAGATCGTTGCACATCCCGGTACACTGCCGGAGGCATTTCCTATAGAGTCACTTCTAAGCTTTGAGCTGTGAGTAACTAAAAGTGTGATGATCATCATTATTAGAGCATTGTCCCATGTGAGGAAATAATAAAAAAAGAGGCCAAAGAGCCCAAATAAAAAAAGGAAGATAAAAAAAAGAGGCCTAAGAGCCCAAATAAAAAAAAGAGAAAAAGAGAGAAGGGACAATGCTACTATCTTTTCCACACTTGTGCTTCATAATAGCACCATGTTCTTCATGTTTGAGAGCTCTAGTTTCATCATCACCATATGCTAGTGGGAATCTTCATTATATAACTTGGCTTGTATATTCCAATGATGGGCTTCCTCAAAATTTCCCTAGGTCTTCGTGAGCAAGCAAGTTGGATGCACACCCACTAGTTCTCCTTTTGAGCTTTCACATACTTATAGCTCCAGTGCATCATTTGTATGGCAATCCCTACTCATTCACATTGATATCTATTAATGGGCATCTCCATAGCCCTTTGATACGCCGAGTCAATGTGACCATCTCCTCCTTTGTTGTCTCACAACCACCACCACACTCTATTCCACCTATAGTGCTATATCCATGGCTCACGCTCATGTATTGTGTGTTAGTTATAAAAAGTTTGAGAAAGTAAGAGTGTGAAAACAATTGCTTGGCCAATACCGGGGTTGTGCATGATTTACATTAGTTGTGTGAGGATGATGGAGCATAGCCAGACTATATGATTTTGTAGGGATAACTTTCTTTGGCCTTGTTATTTTGAAAGTTCATGATTACCTTGCTAGTTTGCTTGAAGTATTATTGTTTTCATGTCAATAGCAAACTATTGTTTTGAATCTTACGAATCTGAACATTCATGTCACATGAAAGAAGTTGCGAAGGACAACTATGCTAGGTAGCATTCCACATAAAAATTTTATTCTTTATCACTTCCCTACTCGAGGACGAGCAGGAGTTAAGCTTGGGGATGCTTGATACGTCTCCAACGTATCTATAATTTTTTATGGTTTCATGCTATTATCTTGTCAAACTTTGGATGTTTTGTATGCCTTTTATATCCTTTTTGAGACTAACCTATTAACTCAGTGCCAAGTGTCGGTTCCGGTTTTTTCCCATGTTTTTGACCCCTTTCATAGGAGGATTTTAAACGGAGTCCAAACGGAACGAAACTGCCAAAAAGATTTTTTCTGAAACAGAAGAAGATCGGGAAGCCTCAGAATCAGGGCAGGGGGCCAGCAGGGACCCCACAAGCCCCCTAGCCGCGGCCAGGGGGCCAGCGCCTCCCAGGCTTGTGGGCTCCCTAGGCCTCCTCTTCCCTAGGTCTTTCGCCTATAAATTCCCTAAAATCCTGAAAAAATGAGGAGATCATCGAAAGTACTTTTCCGCCGCCGCAAGCTTCTGTCTACGCAAGATCCCATCTGGGGCACGTTCTGGTGCCCTGCCGGAGGGGGAATTCGGATACAGAGGGCTTCTTCATCAACACCATGACCTCTCCGATGATGTGTGAGTAGGTCACCATAGACCTACGGGTCCATAGCTAGTAGCTAGTTGGCTTTCTCTCTCTCTCTTGGATCTTCAATACAAAGTTCTCCATGATCTTCATGGAGATCTATCAGATGTAATCTTCTTTTGCGGTGTCTTTGTTGAGATCCGATGAATTGTGGATTTAAGATCAGATTATCTATGAATCTTATTTGAGTTTCTTCTGATCTCTCTTATGCAGGATTTTATATCCTTGTAATTCTCTTCGAGTTGTGGGTTTTGTTTGGTCAACTAAATCTATGATTCTTGCAATGGGAGAAGTGCTTGGTTTGGGGTTCATACCATGCGGTGACCTCACCTAGTGACAGAAGGGGTAGCGGGGCACGCATCATGTTGTTGCCATCAAGGGTAAAAAGATGGGGTTTTCATCATTGGTTTGAGTTTATCCCTCTACATCATGTCATCTTGCTTAAGGCATTACTCTGTTCATCATGAACTCAATACACTAGATGCATGCTGGATAGCGGTCGATGTGTGGAGTAATAGTAGTAGATGCAGAAAGTATCGGTCTACTTGTCTCGGATGTGATGCCTATATGTATGATCATTGCCTTATATATCGTCATGACTTTGTGCGGTTCTATCAATTGCTCCACAGTAATTTGTTTACCCACCGTGATATTTGCTATTTTGAGAGAAGCCTCTAGTGAACACTACGGCCCCCGGGTCTACTCCACACCAGATTTTCAGCCTTACACTTTTTCTTTGTTTCACTTTCCGCCTTCAGATCTCACTTTGCAATCAATCTTGAAGGGATTGACAACCCCTTTATAGCATTGGGTGCAAGCTCTTTGTGTTTGTGTAGGTACTCTGGACTTGACGAGATTCTCCTACTAGATTGATACCTTGGTTCTCAAACTGAGGGAAATACTTACTACTCCTGTGCTGCATCACCCTTTCCTCTTCAAGGGAAAAACCAACGCAAGCAAGTCTCCGTCAACATGTCAAATTATGGCGCTGTTGTTTGTGAAGTAGCATGCATAAACTAGGGTTTAAGCTTCTGTTACTCTCGCAACCCATCATCTAATAACTACCCCACAATGCATTCCCTTAGGACCAAATATGGTGAATGTAGCGACCAGACTCAAAACGAGTCAAGCCTCTGTGTTTCTGTGCCATCCCTGGATCAGTATGCTGGCACACACAGTACATCGATGTATATATCAAAGTGCAATCACATGTAAATAGCGTAAAACTGATATATACCTTAAATATCTCAGCGGAAGCAGCCAAGGGAGTGGAGTCCCAATAAACACCAACGGCAAGTTGAGTGTAGACCGTAACCCTGAATCGTACTCTTACTCGTCGAAGAAAAATATCTGCAACATAAGACGTTGCAGCCATGTAGGTCAGCATATTGAATATGCTGGCAAGTCACATAAGAGAGGGGTAAAATGTCATCTATACTATATGCATATATGGCAGGTGGGGTTGTAAGTTTTAGCGTAAAGCAAATTTTTCTCCTACAACAAGAGAGGGATAAAAGCAAAATGTTACTACTTTGTTGGTTGTTAACGAGATGGTTCCGCCAACCAGTTCTCGTACCCGAGTTGTCAATAATTACCCTCATCAAATATATTTAATGGTGTTGAGAAATACAGATAACTTCAGTTCCTTTGGCTCAAGTTGTCCATGACCGTGGACACGGCTAATCGATTAGGTTTGAGTACTCTGCAGAGTTTTGCACACGTTCCCCACAAGATTTGATCGCCTCCGGGTATGTCCTCGCACTTCAGGGTGTTTGAAGACCGGATGATCAAAACATGGTCTTTCAACGGGTCCCTCTGAATCCCTGTCGGTGTCCATCCATTCCTACCGTTCTGCTACATCTGATAGCACCGCCTGTCCAGAGTCGCCGCGTTGTCCAACCAAGCCAGAGCCCATAATGACTTGTGGCTGTGCAGGTAAGCCTTGGGTCTTGAAAATATCCGTCCGTCTCTTTGAGCCTGGGTGAAGCTTTCCGCATGATGTCATGGCCTCTCCAGCATCCCGGGTCATCCACTGGGTTCTCCAGGGAGCCGATCAACCGTCCTTCACCCAGAGTTGCATTGCGTCCGAGGTCTTGAAAATCTTGTCTTAACCGGTCTTGATTATTAAATTATTCTCGCATTACTCGTGGTAAACTCTCAACCAGAATCCCGTCTACTCAAGCATAGCAATATGAAATTTGTCGTCCCGGGGCCAAGTATCCGGGTTGTTGTGTGCCTACCACATGATACTACAATCTATACTAAAATTTCCAAGTACCTAAGCAGCATGCAATTGGGCATAGGATGGTAGAACTACGATGCATAAAACATAGGTGATAGTATGATCAAAATGACTTGCCTGGTATTACTTGATGAAGATAGTCGCTCTCAAAATCCTCATAATTCTACTCGCGACACTCCGAGCAATCTATCGTAAATGAATAGCATTCAATAAACATTCATGCCAAAAAGGAAGAACCAAGAGAACATAAGAACAAATCATGTCTTGGTACAAAATAACAACGTACTAAGGTTTAATAAAAAGGTCCTAAGTGTGTTGTAAAGTGAAGGTGCATGAATGAGATCAAAAGAGGTAATGGACGATGAACTATTGCTATATAAGCTCGACTTGCATACACTATGGGAGATGATCAAAAATATTGAGAGAACAACATGAATGTTATTTGACAAATAGTATAAGACATACGAATTTATTTGTAGAAAGAATTTCTTGAAATGGAGCACTATAACGCAAGTTATAGCGAATTGAAGTATGAATTGAATTTAAATTCAAAAGGTCAAGAGAAGTTGAACTGAAGTACGATGGTTACGTACAAAAATATATGACATGAGTGTTTAGGGGTAAAAGGAATCAATTGAAAAGGTGGTACGATTTGCAAGATAAGATCAAATGAATGTTCGAATACAAATTTGAATCGCTCAAATTTGTAAGGTTCAAAGGTCGAAACTAATGATGCTACTGGATATAGGAGATCAATATGAGCGTGTAGAAAAAAGAATTACTATATTTGAACTAGCGGATCAAAAGATACAAACACGTCAATATAACATTGAATCGGCTTAAAACGATGTAAACACTTTTGGGCACTAATAGATAAATCTGATTTGATCAAAATTATAAGTTGAAAAATTAAAACTAATGATACAAACAGGAAGATTACTTTGATACGAATCCGACGCAATTGGATTCATCTAAAACGGAGCTACGGATAAAAAGATATGATCAAAAAAAGTTTGAATATGAATATGAACAAATTTCGAAATTTGAAAATTTCAAAAAGTTGATATGATAGGTTCACAGGATAGGTGGGATCAAGACGAAACTCTAGGCGTTGGTTTCATCTAATTCGGATAAACGAGTAAAAAGTTATGGCTATTTGAAAAATCAGGGCCAAGCTGTTTTACGGAAGAAAAGTGCTATGTCTAAAAGAATTCTAGTACTAATGTGTAAATACGAAGACTAATTAATATATCTAATTACTCTACCGTATACTAGTGTAGGAATACTAGTCTAGAAATAATAAACTACAGGAGTAAAAAAATATGAAGAAAAATACATTTAGAATGCAGAGTAAGAATTAATTCCAATGAGGAGACGACTTCCAGAAATCCCGCTGAAGAGAAGGAAAAAATATTTTTATTTAATAAATCTAGTTAAACCAAAAGATTGATTTAACCCGAAATAGATGATTTCTGGATGCTCCTATGGGTCTATACTTATAGGTGGAAGGGAGGTCTAATGGTCCATAGATAGGCAATGTGGGACTAAACATATACGTAGTGCAGGGAAAATAGAAAAAAAAAGAGGGACAAAGGTGTCTCATGGACCAAAGGAATCGGCCGTTCAGGCGGCCTCTATTTTTTTTTTTTTTTGCGAACGAACAAAAAAAAAATTTAAACAAAGAACAAAAACGTATAAACGAAAAAGAGAGAACATTTTATATAGGCATATTATATATCAAAATTTTCAGAATAAAATTTCCAAAACATGAACATATTTTCAAAACCAAAAAAATACTTTTTAAAAAAATTATTTTTTTGCAATAACTTTAAAATGAAAAGGAATTTGAATTTCAAATAAATTTCAAATACTTAAAATTTGAATCAAGACATAGTCTCTGATTTTGGAGGGTCATTTTCCTCCTCTCGTTTGATTTTTTTTTAATCAAAGGGTTTTGAAAATATTCAAACTCAAAATTGAAAAGGGATTCAAAATAGAAAATTTTGGGAAAGTCATTTTATTCCCTCTCCTTTTTTTTGAGAAGTTTCAAATTCCACTCAAATTTCAATCACTCAAACAAACAAACAATCAATCTAATAATTATATTAACATTCCAAAATTTATAATTTTGGGATGTTACAATGAAGTGTCATGTAGTCGACGTTCACATGACACCACTAAGGGAATCACAACATACATAACATCAAAATATCAAACACATATCAAGTTCACATGATTACTTGCAAGATGATTTCTCCCGTGACCTCAAGAACAAAAGTAACTACTCGCAAATGATAATCATGATCAAGATCAGATAGGTATTAAATAGCATAATGGATCTGAACATATAATCTTCCACCAAATAAACCATATAGTAATCAACTACAAGATGTAATCAACACTACTAGTCACCCACAAGCACCAATCTATAGTTCCGGTACAAAGATTGAACATAAGAGATGAACTAGGGTTTGAGAGGAGTTGGTGTCATTGAAGATGTTGATGAAGATAGCTCTCCCCAAGATGGGGGAGTTGTTGGTGATGATGATGACGATGATTTCCCCCTCCGGGAGGGAAGTTCCCCCGGCAGAATCGCTCCGCCGGAGGGCAAAAGTGCTCCTGCCCAAGTCCCCCTCGAGACGGCGGTGCTTCATCCCGAAACTCATGACCTCCTTTTTTCTAGGACAAAATGACTTATATGCCAGGAGAGGGGCACCGGAGGTGGGCCTGGGTGAGCACAACCCACCGGGGCGTGCCTGGGCTCCCTGGCTCGCCCATGTGGGTTGTGCCCACCTGGTGGGGCCCCTCTGGTACTTATTTGCTCCAATATTCCTCAAATATTCCATACAAATTCCTCATAAAGTTTCATCTCATTTTGAGTTGTGCAGAATAGGTAGCTTGACATAGCTTTTTCAGGTCCAGATTTCCAGCTGCCAGAATTCTCCCCCTTTGTGTATACCTTGCATATTATGAGAGAAAAGGCATTAGAATTACTCCAAAAAGCATTATTATACAATAAAAACATAAATAATAGTGGGAAAACATGATGCAAAATGGACGTATCACTTGGCCTTTGGCTCGGTGTTTTGTTCCACCTTTGCCGCCCTAATTACTTGTGTACTAGTGTTATGTTCCATATTGAGAGCTCCTAACATGCTTGGGGTTGTTATGGGGACGCCCTTGACTTCTGTTTTGGGATAAAACTCTTCTAGAAAGGCCCAACATTGGTACTGTATTTTCCCAACATAATAATACTAAGCACCGCTTGTAATGCATAGGGCATCATGAATCCGTGGATTAATTCAACATAATACACGGGGCCAGTTGAAAGCACATATGATCCCTTGGTGGTTTTGACAATTCATGACAACATACATTATCTGTTGGACTAACACTTTTACCTAGTACATTTCATGTATAGTCCACGGAGAGCCTTGGCTATTGGATTGTGAGGAGATGCCCTTTGATGCAAGGAAAGGAATTGGATTGGATCAAGCTTCAAGCAAGAAGACTCTTCATTTTACATTTGTGAGAAATGACGTTGAGTCCATAGGAAAGCCAATGCTATTAAAACGGGGTGCGGTATTATGATGAATTGGTTGCTCAAGTTCTTAGAGGTAGCCACCAAAACTACTCACTATTCTCCCACAAAATATCTCTGTCCAAAGCTAAACCAGTAAAATTGGTGTCACTAACTTTTTCCACTCGGCCCTACCGATTTTACACATGAAAGATCCTATGACAAACCCTACCATATCGATACCACCAACTTTCACATCGGTGCCACTAAGATTTAGTGACCAACTTTCTGTTGAGAAGATTTCAAGAATCGGAATTTCTGAGTTTGAAATCGGTCTCACCGAGATTTGGAAACTGGTCTAGTTCATTGTATCGGTACCATCAAGATTCGTATATAAGTCTCACCAAGAATCCAAAAGTTGCCACATATATTGCAACTAGGTACCACCGAGATTCATTTCGATGTCACCGAGTTGGGAAATAATGTTGTAATGGTTGGATTTCGGGGGATGTCTACATATACCCCGCCACCTACCTCTCATTCGTAGAGGAAGCACTCAGAACATACTTACATTTGCCATATCCATTTCTAAACATGCACATCTGTGCCACACCTAGTTGTTGCACATGTCACCTTTTAGTCGGCCAACACTCAGTGCCATACAACATTGTGGGTCGAACCGCCGTCCTATAGAACTTGCCTTTTAGCTTTTGTGGCACCCTCTTGTCATAGAGAATGCGAGAAGCTTGGCGCCACTTCATCCATTCGGCTTTAATTCGATGGTTCCATCTTCATCGATATCCCCATCCTTCTACAACATTGACCCCAAATAACGGAAGGTGTCCTTATGAGGTACCACCTACCCATCAAGTCTAACACCCCCTCCTCCTCGTGATTAGTAGTACTGAAAGTGCACCTCATGTACTTGGTCTTAGTCCTACTAAGTCTAAAACATTTCGGTTCCAAAGTTTGCCTCCATAACTCCAACTTCTTGTTGACCCCTGTCCGACTATCATCGACTAGCACCACATCGTTCGCAAAGAGCATACACCATGGGATATCTCCTTGTATTACCCTTGTGACCTCATCCATCACCAAGGAAAAAACGATAAGGGCTCAAAGCTGACCCCTGATGCAATCCTACCTTAATCGGGAAGTCATCAGTGCCCCCATCACTTGTTCAAACACTTGTCACAACATTATCGTACATGTCCTTGATGAGGGTAATGTACTTTGCTGGGACTTTGTGTTTCTCCAAGGCCTGCCACATAACATTCGGTGGTATCTTATTATAGGCCTTCTCCAAGTCAATGAACACCATATGCAAGTCCTTCTTTTGCTCCCTATATCTCTCCATAAGTTGTCGTACCAAGAAAATAGCTTCCATGGTCGACCTCCCAGGCATGAAACCAAGATTTTTGGTCACACTTGTCATTCTTCTTAAGTGGTGCTCAATGACTCTCTCACATAGCTTCATTGTATGGCTCATCAATTTAATTCGACGGTAATTAGTACAACTCCAAACATCCCCCTTGTTCTTGAAGATTGGTACTAATATACTTTGTATCCATTCTTCTCGCATCTTGTTTGCTCGAAAAATGAGGCTGCAAAGTTAAGTTAGCCATACTATCGCTATGTCCCCGAGGCCTCTCCACACCTCAAGGGGGATACAATTAGGGCCCATCGCCTTGCCTCCTTTCATCCTCTTTAAATCCTCCTTGAGCTCCGATTCGTGGATTCACCACACAAAACTCCTGCTAGTATCATCAAAGGAGTCGTCGAGATCAATGGTAGAGCTCCCACTCTCCCCATTGAACAACTTGTCAAAGTACTCCTGCCATCTAGGCTTAATCTCCACGTTCTTCACCAGGAGTTGCTCGGCTCCGTCCTTGATGCACTTGATTTGGTCAACATCCCTCGTCTTCCTCTCTTGGATCTTGGCCATCTTATAGATGTCCCTTTCACCTTCGTTCGTGTCTAACCGTTGGTAGAGGTCCTCTTACGCCCGACTTCTTGCTTCACTCACAACTCGCTTTGTTGCCTTCTTTGTCATGTTGTACTTCTCTATGTTGTCTACACTCCTATCTAGATATAGGGATCTGAAACAATCTTTCTTCTCCTTAATTGCCTTCTGGACATCATCGTTCCACCACCAGGTATCTTTAGCTTCTCTTCTACTTCCCTTGGACACTCCAAACTCCTTTGAGGCTAGCTTACGGATGCAAGTCACCATCTTCATCCACATGTTGTGTGCATCACCTCCTTCCTCCCAAGGGCCATCCTTAATGACTGACGACGAGTTGATGGATATACTTCTCGCCCCTCGTTGGTTACCCCAAGTGGAAGGTGGAGATGTAGTCAGCAGCAGATTTCCCTTACACAGGGACGGTAAGGTTTATCGAACCAGGAGGACTCCGAGGATCAACAAGTAGGTGTCCGCTGCTCTGGCACTAGCAAAAGACGTGGACCTCTACACACAACAAATAACTTTGCTCCCAATGATTTCACAGAGGTTGTCAATCTCTCCTGACTTGTAGTTTACAAAGTATCAAAACACAAGCGGCAATAGTGATAGTGATTGCAACGGAAAAGGAAATAAAATAGTAAATGAGGGAGGTGTAAACAATGGTGGTAATATGGACCAAAGTCCCATGATGTTCACTAGTGATGTCTCACTCCCAAAAGACGATAAACAACTATGCTGGGTAAACAAATTACAGCTAGGCAATTGACATAATTATAAACACACCGCAATGCTAATCATGCTACTAGAAAGTTAGAGGCTCAAAAGTAATGGGCAGTACGCCAAGACAAGTAGACCGTTTATCCATCATCATCTACTCTCTAATCATCCACCTTGAGATATCTATCCAGAACATCTCAATGTATTAAGTTGCGAGCCCCACCCAAAGTGTAAACTCAAAGCAACGGACAACTGCATTAACGAACTTTGCGTAAGGTAAACAATCCTTGCAACCGTGTCACAAGCATCGTTGCTTTCTATATGGTGCCAACAGCACATCCCCTAATCTCATGTTTCTGTCACTCAAGCTAGACATCAGGGGGCATGAACCCACAATCATGCATAACGCTCCCTCTTGGAGTTACAATCTACTACTCGGCCAAAGCAATAAAAAGCAACGGAGAACATGCATGAATTACTCAAGAACATAATATAAAAGGAGAACCAAATATAGAATTCATCATAATCTGAACATAATCTCATAATCCATCAGATCCCAGCAAACCAAGCATAGCAACAGCAGGAAAATTACATAGATGCCTTGATCATGTAGGGCATCTCACAAGGGCTAAGCATTGAAGCACAAGATTGGAGAGAAGACATCACATAGATACTGGTCATGGACTCATCGTCCAAGGAGGACTACTCACAGCACATCCGAGAAGTATCCATGGTGGTGGAGAACCTCCCGGAGGTCAATCCTCCCTCCGGCAGGGTGCCGGGAAGAGGTCTTCTGAAGCTCCCGATCTCAGAAGCGCTGCTGCGGCAGAACGATGGAGAAATTCGCGATTCTAGATATTCTTATACGGATTTCTATGGGCGAGGTAAATATAGGCCGAAGGAGGGCACCATAGGAGGTGGGACCCACCCAGGCGGCCTCGTGCCGCGGCCTTGGCTCCCCTCTGGCCCACCTTGGTGCCTCGTGAAGCTTCCGTCACGCTGATTTTTATACATTTTTCTCGGTATTTTGGGGGCTCTGTAAATTGGGGTAAAAGTCCCTACAAAAAATACATCAGCAGACAGAAACTGGCACTGGGTGCACTGACTTAGTAGGTTAGTCCAAATATGTGTAAAAAGGTATGAAAGTGTATTAAAACATATAACAATGTCACCCAAAAGAGCATGGAACAAACAGAAATTATAGATACGTTTGGGATGTATCACCATCCCCAAGCTTAATTTTTGCTCGTCCTCGAGTAGGTAAATGATAAAACAAATAATTTTTGTGGTGACATTCTAACACACATATAAGAACTTCAAAGTAAAGCAAGTAAGATATGCAATTCAAGTCAAGACTATAATAAGCAAGCGTCCATATCTAGTATTGAAAATAGCAAAGTAAGAACATAAAGGTGCAAGACCTCTCGCTATCCGTGACTCGAATGTCTCCAAATGGTGTTTGTGTGCAAGAAGTGGGAGATGGGTTTAGAGTATAAAAATATTTTAATTGAGAACTCAATCTACTAAAACTTCACACTTGGTCTCCTTCGGAATCTTATTTTGACTCATCCCCAGACCACTAGTCACGCACACAAGTCAAAATGATCCTCTCCCTTTCGACTTTGAGCATGATACGTCCATTTTGCATCATGCTTTTATATTGATATTTATCGCATTATTGGGTGTTATTACACATTATGGTACAATGCTTATGCCTTTTCTCTCTTATTTTATAAGGTTCACATGAAGAGGGAGAATGTCGACAGCTGGAATTCTGGGCTGAAAAAGGAGCAAGTTTGAGATACCTATTCTGCATAACTCCAAAAGCTATGAAAATCAGCGAGGAATTATTTTGTAATATATAAAAAATACTGGGCGGAAGAAATACTGGAGGGGAGCCACCAAGACTCCAGGAGGTCACGAGCCTACCAGGCGCGCCCCACCCCCCCTAGGCGCGCCTGGGGGGCTCGTGGGCCCCCTGTTACCCCTCTGGCTCCCATCTTCTGCTATAAGGAGGGTTTCGTCCTAGAAAAAATCAAGCGAGAGCTTTCGGGAAGAAACACCGCCGCCACGAGGCGGAACTTGAGTAGAACCAATCTAGAGCTCCAGCAGGGCCGTCCTGCCGGGGAACTTCCCTCCCGGAGGGGGAAATCGTCGCCATCGTCATCACCAACACTCCTATCATCGGAGGGGACTCATCTTCATCAACATCTTCATCAGCACCATCTCATCTCCAAACCCTAGTTCATCTCTTGTACCCAATCTTCGTCTCGTGACTCTGATTGGTACTTGTAAGGTTGCTAGTAGTGTTAATTACTCCTTGTAGCTGATGCTAGTTGGTTTACTCGGTGGAAGATCATATGTTCAGATCATTAATGCTATTCAATACCTCTTTGATCATGAACATAATTATGCTTTGTGAGTAGTTACGTTTGTTCCTGAGAACATGGGATAAGTCTTGCTATAAGTAGTCATGTGAATTTGGTATTTGTTCGATATTTTGATGTGTTCTATGTTGTCTTTCCTCTAGTGGTGTTATGTGAACGTCGACTACATGACACTTCACCATTATTTAGTACTATAGGAAGGCATTGGGAAGTAATAGGTAGATGATGGGTTGCTAGAGTGACAGAAGCTTAAACCCTAGTTTATGTGTTGCTTCGCAAGGGGCTGATTTGGATCCACCAGTTTAATGCTATGGTTAGACCTTGTCTTAATTCTTCTTTCGTAGTTGCGGATTCTTGCGAGAGGGCTTAATCATAAGTGGGATGTTTGTCCAAGTAAGTACAGCACCCAAGCACCGGTCCACCCACATATCAAAGTATCAAAATAGATAACGTGAATCATATGAACATGATGAAAACTAGCTTGACAGAAATTCCCATGCGTCCTCGGGAGCGCTTTACCTTATATAATAGTTCGTCCAGGTTTGTCCCTTGCTACAAAAGGGATTGGGCCATCTTGCTGCACCTTTGTTACTATTGTTATTTGCTACCCGTTATGAATTATCTTATCACACAACTATCTGTTACCGATAATTTCAGTGCATGCAGAGAATACCTTGTTGAAAAGCACTTGTCATTTCCTTCTGCTCCTCGTTGGGTTCGACACTCTTACTTATCGAAAGGACTACAATAGATCCCCTACACTTGTGGGTCATCAAGACTCTTTTCTGGCGCCGTTGGCAGGGATTGAAGCGCCTTTGGTGAGTGGAATTTGGTAAGGAAACATTTATATAGTGTGCTGAAATTTATTGTCACTTGTCACTATGGAAACTAATCCTTTGAGGGGCTTGTTCGGTGTATCTTCACCTCGACCGGAAGCACAAAGAATTGCTTATCAACCTAATGCACCTACTGAAAATATTTATTATGAAAGTCCTTCGGGTATGCTAGAGAAACTGTTGGCTAATCCTTTTACACGAGATGGAACATCACATCTCGACTTGCATCTAATCTATGTAGATGAAGTTTGTGGTTTATTTAAGCTTGCAGGTTTGCCTGAGGATGAGGTAAAGAAGAAGGTATTTCCCTTATCTTTGAGGGATAAATCAATGACATGGTATAGGCTATGTGATGATACTGGATCATGGAACTACAACCGATTGAAATTGGAATTTCATCAAAAGTTTTATCCTATGCATTTGGTACATCGTGATCGGAATTATATCTATATTTTTTGGCCTCGTGATAGAGAAAGTATCGCTCAAGCTTGGGGGAGGCTTAAGTCAATGTTATATTCATGCCCCAACCATGAGCTCTCGAGAGAAATTATTATTCAGAACTTCTATGCTCGGCTTTCTCATGATAATCACACCATGCTTGACACTTCTTGTACCAGTTCTTTTATGAAGAGAGATATTGACTTCAAATGGTATTTATTGGAAAGAATTAAACGCAACTCTGTAGATTGGGAGTTTGATGAAGGTAAGGAGTCAGGTATGAATCTTAAGTTCGATTGTGTTAAATCCTTCGCTGAAACAAATACTTTTCATGATTTTGGCGCTAAACATGGACTTGACTCTGAGATAGTAGCTTCTTTATGTGAATCATTTGCTACTCATATTAATCTCCCTAAGGATAAGTGGTTTAAATATCATCCTCCCATAGAAGTCAATGTAGTAAAACCCAATCCAGTTGAAGAGAAAGTTATTGCTTATAATGATTCTATTGTTCCTAGTGTTTACATTGAGAAACCACCTTTCCCTGTTAGAATAAAGGATCATGCTAAAGCTTCAACTGTGATACGTAAGGGCTACATTAGAACACCTACACCCCGTGAGCAAATTAAAGTTGAACCTAGTATTGCTATTATTAAAGATCTCTTGGCCGATAATGTTGATGAGCATGTTATTCAATTCTGTGAAGCTGCTGCTAGAATTGCTAAACCTCATGCTAGAGACAAACATAAACCTGTTGTTGGCATGCCTGTTGTTTCTGTTAAGATAGGAGATCATTGTTATCATGGTTTATGTGACATGGGTTCTAGTATTAGTGCAATACCTCAATCTTTATATAATGAAATTAAAGATGAGATTGCACCTGTCGAGATGGAATTTATTGATGTTACTATTAAACTTGCTAATATAGATACTATCTGCCCTGTGGGAATTGTTAGAGATGTTGAAGTCTTGTGTGGTAAAACTAAGTATCCTACTGATTTTCTCGTTCTTGTACCACACAAGATAGCTTTTGTCCCATCATATTTGGTAGACCTTTCCTCAATACTGTTAATGCTCATATTGATTGTGAGAAACAAACTGTTACTGATGGCTTTGGAGGTGTGTCACATGAATTTAATTTCTCTAAGTTTGGTAGACAACCTCATGAAAAAGAATTGTCAAGTAAGGATGAAATTATTGCTCTTGCTTCTATTGATGTGCCTCCTACTGACCCTTTGGAGCAATACCTGCTTGAACATGAAAATGATATGCATATGGATGAAAGGAATGAGCTAGATAGAGTTACCTTTGAACAACGTCCTATCCTTAAGAATAATCTGCCTGTTGAATTACTTGGAGATCCACCTGCACCAAAGGGTGATCCTGTGTTTGAGCTTTAACAATTACCTGATACTCTTAAGTATGCTTATCTTGATGCAAAAGAGATACATCCTGTTATTATTAGTGTTAAACTTTCAGAGCATGAAGAAAAGAAATTATTGAAAACTCTGAGGAAGCACCGTGCTGCTATTGGATATACTCTTGATGATCTTAAGGGCATTAGTCCCACTCTGTGCCAGCATAAAATTAAAACTGATCCTGATTCCAAACCAGTTGCCGATCTTCAACGGAGATTAAATCCTAATATGAAGGAGGTGGTAAGGAAAGAAATACTAAAGCTCCTGGAAGCAGGTATTATTTATCATGTTGCTCATAGTGATTGGGTAAGTCCGATGCATTGTGTCCCTAAGAAGGGAGGTATTACCGTTGTCCCTAATGATAAAGATGAATTGATCCCACAAAGAATTGTTACTAGCTATAGGATGGTAATTGATTTTAGGAAATTAAATAAAGCTACTAAGAAAGATCATTACCCTTTACCTTTTATTGTGCAAATGCTAGAAAGATTGTCTAAACATACACACTTTTGCTTTCTAGATGGTTATTCTGGTTTCTCCCAAATACGTGTTGCACAATCTGATCAGGAGAAAACCACTTTTACTTGCCCTTTCAGTACCTTTGCTTATAGACGTATGCATTTTGGTTTATGTAATGCACCTGCTACCTTTCAAAGATGTATGATGGCTATATTCTCTGACTTTTGTGAAAAGATTGCTGAGGTTTTCATGGATGATTTCTCCGTTTACGGGTCTTCTTTTGATGATTGCTTGAGCAACCTTGATCGAGTTTTGCAGAGATGTAAAGATACTAACCTTGTCTTGAATTGGGAGAAGTGCCACTTTATGGTTAATGAAGGCATTGTCTTAGGACATAAAATTTCTGAAAGAGGTATTGAAGTCGATAAGGCTAAAGTTGATGCGATCAAGAAAATGCCATGCCCTACAGACATTAAAGGTATAAGAAGTTTCCTTGGTCATGTTGGTTTATATAGAAGGTTCATTAAAGACTTCTCTAAGATTTCTAGGCCTATCACCAATATCTTGCAAAAATATATTCCATTTGTTTTTTATGATGATTGTGAAGAAGCATTTGAAATACTTAAGAAGGCCTTGATAACTGCACCTATTGTTCAACCACCTGATTGGAACCTACCTTTTGAAATTATGTGTGATGCTAATGATTATGTTCTTGGTGTTGTTCTAGGACAAAGAGTTGATAAGAAATTAAATGGTATTCATTATTCTAGTAAGACTCTAGACGGTGCCCAAAGAAACTATGCTACTACTGAAAAAGAATTTTTAGCAGTTGTGTTTGCATGTGATAAGTTCAGATCTTATATTATTGATTCCAAAGTTACTATTCACACTGATGATGCTGCTATTAAATATCTCATGGAAAAGAAAGATGCTAAACCTAGACTTATTAGATGGGTTCTCTTGCTACAAGAATTTGATTTGCATATTGTTGATAGCAAGGGTGCAGAGAACCCCGTAGCAGATAACTTGTCTAGGTTAGAGAATGTTCTTGATGACCCACAACCTATTGATGATAGCTTTCCTGATGAACAACTGAATCTCATCAATGCGTCATGTAGTACACCATGGTATGCTGATTATGGTAATTATATTGTTGCTAAATATATACCACCTAGTTTCACATACCAACAAAAGAAAAAGTTCTTTTATGATTTGAGACATTACTTTTGGGATGATCCTCACCTTTATAAAGAAGGAGTAGATGGTGTTATTAGACGTTGTGTACCTGAGCATGAACAGGGACAGATCCTACAGAAGTGTCACTCCAAGGCTTACGGAGGACACCATGCGGGAGATAGAACTGCACACAAGGTATTGCAATCCGGTTTTTATTGGCCTACTCTCTTCAAGGATGCTCGTAAGTTTGTCTTGTCTTGTGATGAATGTCAAAGAATAGGTAATATCAGTAAACGTCAGGAAATGCCTATGAATTATTCACTTGTTATTGAACCATATGATGTTTGGGGTTTTGATTATATGAGACCTTTTCCAAAGTCCAACGGGTACACTCATATTCTAGTTGCTCTTGATTACGTTACTAAGTGGGTAGAAGCTATCCCAACTAGTAGTGTTGATCATAACACCTCTATTATGATGCTTAAAGAAGTTATTTTTCCTAGATTTGGAGTCCCTAGATATTTAATGACTGATGGTAGTTCACATTTTATTCATGGTGCTTTCCGTAAAATGCTTGCTAAGTATGATGTCAACCATAGAATTGCATCTCCTTATCATCCTCAGTCTAGTGGTCAAGTAGAGTTAAGTAACAAAGAAATTAAATTAATTTTGCAAAAGACTGTTAATAGGTCTAGAAAGAATTGGTCTAAGAAACTTGATGATGCACTGTGGGCTTATAGAACTGCTTATAAGAATCCCATGGGCATGTCTCCATGTAAAATGGTTTAGGGTAAAGCATGTCATTTACCTCTTGAGCTAGAGCATAAGGCTTATTGGGCAATCAAAGAGCTCAACTTTGATTTCAAACTTTCTCGTGAGAAGAGGTTATTTATATTAGCTCACTTGATGAATGGAGAACTCAGGCATATGAAAATGCCAAGTTGTTTAAAGAAAAAGTTAAGAGGTGGCATGATAAAAGGATACAAAAACGTGAATTCAATGTAGGTGATTATGTCTTGCTATACAATTCTCGTTTAAGATTTTTTGCACGCAAACTTCTAAATGGGAAGGTCCTTACATTGTCGAAGAAGTGTATCGTTCCGGTGCCATCAAAATCAACAACGCGGAAGGCACTTTTCCGAGAGTTGTGAATGGGCAAAGAATAAAGCATTATATCTCACGTACTCCCATAAATGTAGAAAGCAATATAATTAATACCATAACCCTGGAGGAGTACATAAGGTATGTTTACCAGCCTGTTTCAGACTCCGAAAATGAAGAGGTATGTGATACGGTAAGTAAACCGACTCCAAAACTTTTCCAATAGCAATTTTTCTCCGTTTTGGAATATTTAGAAAAACAGAAAAAATTAAAGTAGTCCGGAGAGCGCACGAGGAGGTGACAAGCTTGCCAGACGCGCCCCACCCCCCTGGGCGCGCCTGGGGTGCTCGTGAGCACCTCGTGTGTCTCCCGGACTCTGTTTTCTTGTGGAATACTCCTTATGGTCGGTAAAAATTCATTATATAATCTCCCAAAAGGTCTGACCCTCGTATCACGCAAATATCCTCTGTTTTCGTTTTGAGCTGTTGTGCACACAGATCCAGACCGCTATGGCGTCCCCAAAAGTACCGAAGGACAAGTTCTTCGAGAAGGTCATCGATCCCTACCTCGCAGAGGTGCTGCAACACCCTCAATCTATCGAGATGCATGAGGGGGTGCTCCACATCCGTGATGTTGAGGGTCCCAAGAGGACCAGAAGCATAGATGCGAGGCTCGAAGCAATGGAGCAGCAAGTCTTCAAGTGCCAAGGGATGGTGGAACGCGGACTCAACGCCAACCATATTTTGATCACGGAGTTCACCAACAATCACAAGATCGATGCCAAGGACATCGGGGAGCACCTCTTCAAGCTCTATGACAGAATCGATCATCTCCGAGCCTAGATCTACAACCTGCAGAACCAAAATTGTGAGTATGAGTATAGATTTAAAACAATGCGGTTGGTTGCAGATTTGAGGATTCCGGAGACTCGATCATCTTTCCATGATGGAGAACCTATGCCTTGGAAGATGGAGAATCAACCCCAGACTCCAACAACTCCACCACCATCACCTCTGAAGGAAGACAATTAAACACATGGGTATGGGCACTCCCCTTGGCTTGTGCCAAGCTTGGGGGAGTTGCCCCGGTATCGTATCACCATCACATCTTTTTCCTTTACTTTTATCTTAGTTCGATCCTTTTTGGTAATATCTTTATCTAGTAGAATAAAGTTCTTAGTATGATCTAATCTTGAGTTTTGCTTTATGTTACCCCCAATGTAATCAAGTTCGTGAGTTATACAATACAGAGTGTTTTAGTTAAGGGCCTTGCTTCATGCCATGATCTAAAGAAAAGAATAATAAAAGAACAAAAGCATGAAAGATCATGTGATGATCTTATGGGAAGTGATGGCTTCACATATAAAAAGAATGTTGATAGAAACTTGTTGTGGGTGGACAAACGTAGACCTTGGTCATTGTTGCAATTAATAGGAAGTGATAAAGAAAGAGAGGTTCACATATAAATATATCATTTTTGACACCGTCTTTGATTATGAACACTCATTAAACTATTACATGCTAAGAAGTAGATGTTGGACAAGGAAGACAACATAATGAATTATGGTTGCCTGGTTCCGAACAATGTTATATGACTAGAGATCCCTTAGCATGTGACGCTTGCTTCCACCTCATATCAGCCAGAACTTCCGTACTAAGTAGAGATACTGCTTGTGCATCCACAAACCCTCAACCCTGTTTTGCCATGAGAGTCCACCATACCTACCTATGGATTGAATAAGATCCCTCAAGTAAGGTGTCATCAGTGCAAGCAATAAAAATTGCTTCGTAAATATGTATGATCTATTAGTGTGTGGAAAATAAGCTTTGTACGAACCTGTGATGAGGAAGGTATAAAAGCGACAGACTGCATAATAAAGTTCTTTATCACAGGAGGCAATATAAAGTGACGTTCCTTCACACTAAGAGATCACATATCCAAACCTCAAAAGCACATGACAACCTCTGCTTCCCTCTGCGAAGGGCCTATCTTGTACCTTTATTTTTTATCTTTAAAAGAGTCATGGTGATCGCCACCAATTCCTTATTTTGCCATTATCTTGGCTAGCATCATGTACTAGGGAAAGATCTATATTCATATATCAACTTGGAAGTAAGTAATCATGAATTATTATTGTTGACATTATCCTTGAGGTAAATAGTTGGGAGGCGAAACTATAAACCCCTATCTTTCTCTGTGTCCAACTGAAACTTTGATCTCATGCGTACTGCATGAGTTTTAGCAATTGTAGAAGACTAAAAGATGATTGAGTATGTGGGCTTGCTTTACAAGCTCTTATTTGACTCTTTCCGATGTTATGATAAATTGCAATTGCTTCAATGACTAAAGACTATTGGTTTTTAGTTCTCAATAAGGTTCTTGATCCATACTTTACATTGTGAAGGAATTGTCACTTTAGCATAAGAGATTATATGAGGAGATTGAGTGGGCATATTTATTGATCTCGGCTTCCGCTTGAGGACAAGCTAGGTCTAAGCTTGGGGGAGTTGATACGTCCATTTTGCATCATGCCTTTATATTGATATTTATCGCATTATGGGCTCTTATTACACATTATGGTACAATAATTATGCCTTTTCTCTCTTATTTTATAAGGTTTACATGAAAAGGGAGAATGCCGGCAGCTAGAATTCTGGGCTGAAAAAGGAGCAAGTTTGAGATACCTATTATGCACAACTCCAAAAGCTATGAAAATCAGCGAGGGATTATTTTGGAATATATAAAAAATACTGGGCGGAAGAAATACTGGAGGGGAGCCACCAGGAGGTCACGAGCCTGCCAGGCGCGTCCCACCCCCCTGAGCGCACCTGGGGGCTCGTGGGCCCTCTGTTACCCCTCCGGCTCCCATCTTCTGCTATAAGGAGGATTTTGTCCCAGAAAAAATCAAGGGAGAGATTTCGGGAAGAAACGCCGCCGCCACGAGGCGGAACTTCAGCACAACCAATCTAGAGCTCCGACAGGGCCGTCCTGCTGGGGAAACTTCCCTCCCGGAGGGGGAAATCGTCGCCATCGTCATCACCAACACTCCTCTCATCGGAGGGGACTCATCTCCATCAACATATTCATCAGCACCATCTCATCTCCAAACCCTAGTTCATCTCTTGTACCCCAATCTCCGTCTCGCGACTCCGATTGGTACTTGTAAGGTTGCTAGTAGTGTTAATTACTCCTTGTAGTTGATGCTAGTTGGTTTACTTGGTGGAAGATCATATGTTCAGATCCTTAATGCTATTCAGTACCTCTCTTATCATGACCATAATTATGCTTTTTGAGTAGTTACGTTTGTTCCTGAGGACATGGGATAAGTCTTGCTATAAGTAGTCATGTGAATTTGGTATTCGTTCGATATTTTGATGCGTTGTATGTTGTCTTTCCTCTAGTGGTGTTTTGTGAACGTCGACTACATGACACTTCACCATTATTTGGGCCTAGAGGAAGGCATTTGGAAGTAATAGGTAGATGATGGGTTGCTAGAGTGACAGAAGCTTAAACCCTAGTTTATGCGTTGCTTCCCAAGGGGCTGATTTGGATCCACCAGTTTAATGCTATGGTTAGACGTTGTCTTAATTCTTCTTTCGTAGTTGTGGATGCTTGCGAGAGGGTTTAATCATAAGTGGTATGTTTCTCCAAGTAAGGACAACACCCAAGAACCGGTCCACCCACATATCAAACTATCAAAGTAGCGAACGCGAATCATATGAACATGATGAAAACTAGCTTGACAGAAATTCCCATGCGTCCTCGGGAGCGCTTTACCTCATATAAGAGTTCGTCCAGGCTTGTCCCTTGCTCCAAAAGGGATTGGGCCATCTTGCTGCACCTTTGTTACTATTCTTACTTGCTACCCGTTAGGAATTATCTTATCACACATCTATCTGTTACCGATAATTTCAGTGCCTGCAGAGAATACCTTGTTGAAAAGCACTTGTCATTTCCTTCTGCTCCTCATTGGGTTCGACACTCTTACTTATCAAAAGGACTACGATAGATCCCCTACACATGTGGGTCATCAGAGCACTCATGCAATGGATGAGCGCAAGCAAGATATGTTGGCACTTATGATGGCAAAGAGAATAATGATGGGGGAGTTAGACAAAAAAAGGTGTGAAAGGATCACATCAATGAGGACAATCATAGGCGAGAGAAAGCCAAATGATAGATATGATGTGAGGAGTAGGGATTGCCATGCAACGGATGCACATATGAGCTAAGGTAAGCTCTCCAATGGAACTAGTAGGGGTGCGTTCAACTTGCTTGCTCATGAAGACCTAGAGCTCATTTGAGGAGGCTCATCATTGGAATGTACAAGCCAAGTTCTATAGTGTAAGGGTCCCCACATAGTTATACATGAATGATAATCTCTATGGAGTACAAACATAACAATGGAGTACGAGTGTGGATCTTTCAAAAGGAATAGTGGTGTTTCCCCCTTCTCTCTCTCTCTTTTTTTATTTTATTTTATTTTCTGTGGCCTCTTTGGCTCTTTCTATTTATCTCTCATTTGTCCTCTTTGGGATATTTTCCTCACTTAAGGGCAACACCCTATGTTTTACAAGAATAAAAAGAAGATCTTCACACTTTATAAGAAGTACTCAACATAAAGACAAATGAAAACTATCATGATGTATGCAAATGTATGCCTCTGCCAGTGTAGCAGAATATGCAATGAAACTAGCGCGTCACGTAGCAATAATAAGGGCAAGGACCAACTAGCATGCGTCTCCTTTATCAAGCAAAAGCATGTATGACATGAAGATCAAGTCATGAGATGGTGGATGTTGCATGGCAATGTATCTCAGAAAGGCTATGGAAATGCCTAATAGGTAGGTATGGTGGCTGTTTTGAGGAAAGATATAATGAGGCTTATGATGATAGAGCGTATCATGTCAAGGGTTTGGATGCACGGAGGAAGTTTGCACCAACTCTCAAGATGAGAAAGGGAAATGCATGGTACCGAAGAGGCTAGCAAAATATGGATGGTGGAAGTGCCAACAATCGAATACTCGCATTAGTCCGAAGAACTCATGCACTTATTATCGGTAACTCTCTATCTAGTCAGGAGGTTCACAAAGAGACAAGTACCCCGAGGAGGAGTGTTTGGGGGTTTGGTTTATCCTTGCGCATCATCGACCCATGGTAACGTGAGGGTACTCTATATATTCCAACCCCTCCACAGGTTAGCGATCCATCTAGTAGCTAGAGTTCTCAACTTTTTTTTTTGAAAATACACACGGATTTCCCAAAATATGACACCTATCACTAATAGGCTCAAGCTCTTGACACCAATAGTCCAAACATTACTCAAATCAATACCTCAAAACTATTGCAAGTTACCACTATACTTAAATAGCAACCTCAATTACCTACTCATGAAAGACACACAACTCAGTGCAACAAGCCAACTCTCTAAACAAGATACGCATGATAACTCAAGAGAGTTCCAAAAGCAACCTAAATAAAAGCTCTTAAAAATATAAAGCATGAAAACTAAGAGCTAACCATGACAACAGCTATGAAAAGATAAAGAACACACAAAAAAGATAAGCATAAAAACCTATGTTGTGTTCTAGGGTGGAGTGTGTTTCTCTCCCAAACAAAGAAGGCTAGGTTCCAACTTGTTATGAACAGCAAGCAAAACTAAACTAAAAAGTAAAGAGCGGGACGCTCCAAGCATAGCACATAACATATGAAGTGATAAAAATATAGCATGGAGAATGACAAACTGATGATTGTTGATGGAGAAGGGGATGCATGGGGCCATCCCCAAGCTTAGACGCTTGAGTCTCCTTGAATATTTCTTGGGGTGCATGGGGGCATCCCCAAGCTTGAGCGCTTAACACTCCCGGATCTTCTTTCATCATCTTCCATCACATACTTGAAAACTCCCTTCATACGAAACTCATCATAAGCTGATTAGAGTGGTTAGTGCCCATAATAAAATAATTTATTCTCTACTGGAAATAAAGATTCTCATGAAGAGATACTGTTTCTCAAGATTGCCGAAAGGTTTTTGCTAAGGAAAAGCAAGCTTAAGATTTGCAAAACAATGAAAACGCAAAACAGGGCAGAATCTGGGAAAAACAGAACATCAGGTAGTAAATATTTTTTTCGGGGCACTTCTGCAACTCAAATCAAAAAACTCAAAACAGATACCATAACGAAAATTATATAGAGCATACTGTCAAAATAATTCATATACAAAAGATGATCTGGTGATTTTTGGCAAATTGTTCCGTCAAGCACACAGAATCTGTTTCTGGACAGCATGTCACTGCTTTTGAACTTTCTTGCAATTGGAGGCTAAAACTTGGCACAAAGGTTGAACATAAAGATACAATGATGTTGCTATAGTAGTAACAAGCATCAAGATCACTAAAACTGAAAGTAAAAACAAATTGGGTTGCCTCCCAACAAGCGCTTTCTTTTATGCCTTTGAGCTAGGCATGATGCAAAAAGATCACGTATTATCAACTCCATGAGAATAACTTGCCCGAGTAACGGACTCATAAGGTAACTTAATATTATTTCGAGGGAAGTGTTCCATTCCCTTTTTAAGGGAAATTGGAATCTAATGGTCCCTTCTTTCATGTGAATGATAGCACCAACGGTGCAGAGAAAAGGACGTCCCAAAATAATTGGACATGAGGGATCACACTCAATGTCCATAACAAGAAAATCAACGGGAACATAATTCTCATTGAAAGCAATAAGAACATCATCAATCCTCCCTAAATATTTATTTATGGAAGAATCAACAAGACGAGCACCAAAAGAACATTGGTCAAAAGGTTTCAAATCAAGCATATCATACATTCTTTTGGGCATAACGGAGGCACTAGCTCCAACATCACATAAAGCAAAGCAAGAGAAATTATTCAATTTAATCTTGACCATAGGATCCCAACCATCTTCTAGTTTTCTAGGAATAGAAGTCTCTAGCTTGAGCTTCTCCTCCCTAGCTTTGATAAGAGCATTGGTAATATGCTCGGTGAAGGCAATATTTAGTGTACTAGTGTGGGGGTCTTTAGCCATTCTTTGCAAAAAAAGTGATAACTTCCGAAAGACTACAGTTATCAAAATTAATATCATTTCTATTAAGTAAAATTGTAGTGTCATCCTATATATTTGATTTTCTCTCCGTTATAAAAGTTTGGATGTCTTCCCAAGCTTGGGGACGTTTAGGAGCAACTTCAAACCAAATATTCGGTTCCTTCCCGGGGAGACCATGCCAAGGGCATAATTCTCAATAATAACTAACATAGTCACAAGTTCTATTACTTTTATAAATACCCATAGTGGCAATTTGAGCAATAGAAGTGAAGGTAAAATCATTGTTGTTGTGACTAGTGAAGTCACACAACTTGGTGTTCTCAGTGGAACCCATAGCAGCAGCAACAAGCAAGACCAAAGAAACTATTTTTTTTTGGTTTTTGGTATAAGACTATAAAGCAAAAACTAGAAAGCAAACTAACAAGACTAAAAAGAAAAGGTAAAAGATAGCGTGCAACTCCCCTATATTCAAGACTGGAGTCCCCGACAACGGCGCCAGAAATTTGCTAGATGACGAGTTGATGGATATACTTCTCACCCCTCATTGGTTACCCCAAGTGGAAGGTGGAGATGTAGTCAGCAGTGGATTTCCCTTACATGGGGGCTGTAAGGTTTATCGAACCAGGAGGACTCCAAGGATCAACAAATAGGTGCCCGCTGCTCTGGCGCTAGCAGAAGACGTGGACCTGCACACACAACAAATAACTTTGCTCCCAACGAGTTCAGCGAGGTTGTCAATCTCTCTGGGCTTGTAGTTTGCAAAGGATCAAAACACAAGCAAGAATAGTGATAGTGATTGCAACGGAAAAGGAAATAAAAACAGGTAATGATGGAGGTGTAACAATGGTGCTAATATGGACCAGAGTCCCGTGATGTTCACTAGTGATGTCTCTCTCCCAAAAGACGATAAACAAAAATGTTGGGTAAACAAATTACAGCTGGGCAATTGACAGAATTATAAACGCACCGCAATGCTAATCATGCTACTAGAAAGTTAGAGGCTCAAAAGTAATGGGAAGTACGCCAAGACAAGTAGACTGTTTATCCATCAGCATCTACTCTCTAATTATCCACCTGGAGATATCTATCAAGAACATCTCGCTGGTATTAAGTTGCGAGCCCAACCAAAGTGTAAACTCAAAGCAACGGACAACTGCATTAACAAACTTTACGTAAGGTAAACAATCCTTGCAACCGTGGTCACAAGCACCGTTGTTTTCTCCCTGGTGGCAACAGCACATCCCCTAGTCTTATGTTTCTGTCACTCAAGCTAGACATCAGGGGGCATGAACCCACAATCATGCATAACGCTCCCTCTTGGAGTTACAATCTACCACTCGGCCAAAGCAATAAAAATCAACAGAGAACATGCATGAATTACTCAAGAACATAATATAAAAGGAGAACCAAATATATAACTCATCACAATCTGAACATAATCTCATAATCCATCGGATCCCAGCAAACAAAGCATAGCAACAGCAGGAAAATTACATAGATGCCTTGATCATGTAGGGCAGCTCACAAGGGCTAAGCATTGAAGCACAAGATTGGAGAGATGACATCACATAGCTACTGGTCATGGACTCATGGTCCAAGGAGGACTACTCACGGCATGTCCGGGAAGCATCCATGGTGGTGGAGAAGCTCCCGGAGGTCAATCCTCCCTCCAACGGGGTGCCGGGAAGAGGTCTTCTTACGCTCCCAATCTCAGAAGCGTTGTGGCAACGGAATGATGGAGAAATTTGCGATTCTGCATATTCTTATAGGGTTTTCTATCAGAGAGGTAAATATAGGCCGAAGGAGGGCACCAGAGGAGGTGGGACCCACCCAGGCGGCCTGGTGGCGCGGCCAGGAGGGGACCTGCGTAGGGAGGCCGCCTGGGCAAGCCCTGGCTCCCCGGTGGCACACCTTGGTGCCTCGTGAAGCTTCTGTCACGCTGATTTTTATATATTTTTCTCCGGATTTTTTGGGCTCTCTAAATTGGGGTAAAAGTCGCTGCAAAAAAGACATCAGCAGACAGAAACTGGCACTGGGTGCACTGAGTTAGTAGGTTAGTCCAAATATGTGTAAAAAGGTATGAAGTGTAGCAAAACATATAACAATGTCACCCAAAAGAGCATGGAACAAACATAAATTATAGATACGTTTGGGACGTATCAATGACCCTCTCCTTAAACACCTTAGCTACCCCCTTGAGCTTCCACCACTTCGTTCTAGCGACTTTGGGATGCTTGTCCCGATGGACACGAATCGGAAAGCGGAAGTCAGCAATGACAAGCTTATACTGAGGGACAATTCTCTCTCCAGGTATCACCTTACAGTATAGGTATGCACGCCCGTCTTCTCTTCTTGAGAGGACGAAATCAATCTGGCTAGAGTGTTGCCCACTATTGTAACTCACTAGATGTGATTCTCTCTTCTTAAAGAGGGTGTTAGCTATGATCATGTTGTAGGCTAGCGCAAAGCTTAAGACGTCTTCTCCTTCTTCATTCCTGATGCCATAGCTAAATCCCCCATGCACCCCTTCAAAACTTGTGTTAGATGTGCCCACGTGGGCATTTAGGTCTCCTACTATGAAGAGATTCTCGCCAATCGGTACACTCCTAACCATGTCCTCCAAGCCTTCCCAAAACTCCCTCTTGGTGTTCATTCTGGCCTACTTGCGGGGCATACGCGCTGATAACATTGAGAACTAAGTCCCCAACTACAAGCTTGATGAGGATAATCCGGTCCCCACGTCTCTTGACGTCTACCACTCCATACTTGAGGATTTTGCTGATCAAGATGCCTACTCCATTTCTGTATGCAACTGTCCCCGTGTACCAAAGCTTGAAGCCGGTACCCTCCACCTCCTTCGCCTTTTGTCCCCTCCATTTGGTCTCTTGGAAGCAAAGGATATCGACGCCTCTCCTCACCGTTGTATCCACTACCTCCTAAAGCTTACCTTTCAGAGACCCTACATTCCAGGTACCTAAGTGAATCCTCCTAGCCTCGGCTAACTTCCTAACCCTTCGCACTCGTCGAATCAAATGCGAAGACCCTTGATCATTTTCCACTACATCCGTGCGCCGATGTACTGCGCCACTAAGGATGCGATGACCTGATCCTTGCTCACTTACGACCGTATCCAGATCATGATACGGCGCGCCACCTAGGGGTGACGGCCCAGCCCTTTCCCATTTTTCACCACACCCGGGTTTCGATGTGGCGCATCGCTGAGAGGGTTACACCCCAATGAAAATATTTTGGGTTTCAGCTCCATAAGAGTGGCTGAGTTTTGATGTTGGCTCGACAAGCCTATCACAACCCTCCTTCTTTACCCGGGCTTGGGACCGGCTATGTTGAGACAACATAGGTGGAGTTGAAATATATCATCAATAAAAAAATAAAAAAAACATGAAGTTGAAATCTCCACCATGCTTACTAATTGCTCTTTTAAGGATGGAGTACCTAAAAACTAGGAGATACAGGAATACGAACTATACCATGTTCCATCAAAAGAAACTATGTGAAAACTGATTTATGTGATCTAGGAGCTGGTGTTAGTGTTATGCGTTTCTATTTAGACAAAAGACTTCACTTGAATAAGCTCACACCTACTGAAATTTCATTGTAAATAGCTGACAAATCAACTGCCATACCTATCGGTATTTGTGAGTATGTACTCATTGTTGTTTAAATAGCTGACAAATGTTACTATCTTGATAGACTGTTATACTTGATATGCCCGAGGATGACAACATGTCAATTATCCTTGGTAGATCTTTCTTAAATACTGCAGGGGCTGTTATTGATTGCAACAAAATCAAACTCACTTTTCATGCCAATGGTAAAGAATTTACGATGCATTTTCCAAGGAAACAATTTCAAGTGAATGGTGCTAATGTTATTGAAAAATCTCCGACTATCACCAATGGAAGTTTCCAACTACCTCTACCTGCTACCAAAAATAAATATGAGATACTTATTATTGGGGATACGCACATCCCCATTGATGTAACGTATTCTTTTACGAAAACTCTTCGGATTCATGCTAATTGGAAGTGGTTGTTAATAAGACTTGATCAACCTTGTTAATGAGTCATTTTCAAAAGGAATGAGGTCGATGAATTCAGTAGGCTCAACCTTCTCTACCCACTTTATCCTTCCTGATATTTTTAGTTAAAAACAATAAATGTCATGTTTATCCAGTTTTCTAATTTCTCCGTGCAATAAAAAGTGCCCAAAAATAAAAGTTCTCCAAATGACCTCAAATTTTCACACGATTTTTTTGTGAATATTTGAGAATATGTGGCACTAAAAACACTGCACGGGGGTGTCCTAGTGGCATCGAGGCACCAATGTGCGTGTCGTGGTTTTGTCACGGCAGATGTCCTCGTGAAAGGACTTAGTACTGGAGCCATCGCACCTTGGTGGCGACTCAAAGGGGTTAAACGGGAGGAACACGGCGATTTACCCAGGTTCGGCCCCTCGAGAGGAGGTAATAGCCTACGTCCTGCTTTGTGTGTATTGATGTGGATTCGATTACAAGGGAAGCGTAACTCGCCTAACCTAGCACTCGATGATTTCTCACCTGCCTCTCCTCCTTAGGACTCGCCTTTATATATAGGTCGAGGCCTTAGGGTTTACAAGAGTCCCTTCCTTCCTACAACTCGTGACCATTGTGGTCTCTAAGTCGCCGTACTTCAAAACCCGGAAACCTTCCAGAAATCATAACTGTCCCGCGGCCTTGAACCGGCCAGGCCGAAGCCCGAATAACCTAGAGGATGAATCGCCTCACTCGTAACCCGGCCCATCTTGGGCGGGTCATTTAATAGGTAATATCCCCAACATTAGGCCCCAGATTGACTTGAACTTTCACGCCAATGCTTCCGCTCAGTTGAAGGTGATTCACTCCTTCATCTTTCTCCATGCGTCAGAAATTGTAACCCGCCATCCGGCACCGAAAAAATCTCTGAGTCGCCAAACCATTTCCTGTTAGCATCTCCTTATCCCTCGATTCTCGGGAAGACTAACATAATCCCAATGGATCTTTAGTGCATCGTTATCCCAAAATCTTCGGACGTCATCATGGCGAATCTTTTTATTCCCCAGCGGTTCCCGCTCACGGCGCCTCGATTCCAGCGCCCGTCCTGATAAATAGACGGGGGGGGACAGGACTGGTGCTTCCCACCTACCAGTCTCATCAATCTCCCCCCATTATCACAGCAAAAGGCATCATCGTCTCCCGAGGGCTCCGCCGCCGGCCACACCTTCCGCCCTCGTCCGAGAAGCTTCAGCGCCGCCCATAAGCCGTTGCCGTCGTCAAGCCTCGCACCGCGGACGATCCGTCCGCCGCCATTGACCACCGCATCATCATCGACCACCTCGTTGCTCGCCTCGAACTCCGCCGCCGCCGAAGATCTCTTCGTTCGTCGGGACCCCCGTGCTTCTTCAACGATCTCCGTCACTGTCGGCCTTCTTCAATCAAGAGCATCAGGTTAGGCCTTCATTCACCTTTTAGGAGTAGGTTCATTCCTTGCTTGAGCTTTCGCCATTGCCGTACCTTTGAAGCTTTTCGCTCATAGTCGCTCATCTTCCTCGAATCGACTAGCACGAGCGCCGATTGGGTAGCCAGTGCCCTGAATACTTTTACTTTATCCGATGTACTCGCGAATCTTTGGACACAATGTCTTCACCAAACGAGGGGCGTCACTTGATAATAAATTGTTCGTGCCCAGCTATATTCGTAGGTTTTCACATCTGTTTGGTAAATCCATTCCTCATTTACTGTTTTGCGAAAAGTCGTTTGTAGTCTTCACCCCCCTTAGTGCTTCAAAACGAATAGATTTTACCATCCGCAGAAACGTAGCCTTTGGGAATAACCCTACTTCCATAAGTCGCCATAGCAACCCAACCCGGCCTCTTGGTCTGTCGGATTAAATCTTTCTTTAATCAAAGTACTCGGCGAGTTAAATGAACCGATTCCATCCCATATAGTAGGTGTCCAAGACATGTAATATCATACTTTTACTTACTTGTAGCATGGGCGCCGTCTTCAAGAGTGACTGGCTTCCTACCAAGGTTGATGACGCTGTCTTAGCTAATTATGTGAAAGCGGGCTGTTTGGATCCTCAAGATGTCATTGGATGGCGCACCGGGTTGGGAGAAGATCTCCCTAACCCCAAAGAAGGGGAAATAGTAGTTTTTGTTGAACATTTGGAACGGGGTTTTAAGCCGCCCGGATCGAAATTTCTTAGGGATGCTTTGACCTTCATGAACGTCCGACTCCAGGATCTGGGACCCAATTCCATAAGAAATTTGAGCCAGTTCCAAGTTCTTTGTGAAGCTTATCTGCGGATCGAGCCTTCTGTCCCTCTATTTTGGCATTTTTTTCATCTGAATCGCCAGACGGAATTCCACAATGGCCCCAGTTTGGAACTCGGCGGCGTCAACGTCCAGCGCCGTAGGGATAGCCCGTTCCCTTCACTCATCATGCCTAGCCATCCCAAGGGCTGGGGCGAGTCTTGGTTTTATTGTCAAGAGACGTCTCCTGCTGGTGAGAACAAGATTCTGGGTTGCAGGCCAACTCGCCTTCCGGTTAACTTCAAGCTCCCAGACAAGCTCACCGAGGAAGAAGAGTCGGAGTTCATCCCAATATTATATGAGCTAAGATCCCTGACGAACAATGGTCTTACCGGGGTTGACCTAATCCGCTGCTGGGTTGAATGGCGGATTCTTCCTCTGAGCCGCCGAGATGGTCTGATGTGTGAGTTTGATGGCACTCTGGATCATCCTCAATGCTACTTTCACACAGCTTTAACAGAAAAGGACATTGTTGCCATCATCAAAAAGTTGACTGGCGAGCTTGCGGGAAAGTGCGGCCAAATCGGCCTTAAGCCTTTTTGCAAGATTAATCCCGCGCCCAAGGTAACCAAAACTGACCCGCCCTCGGTATTTATCCCTTCTGTTTCATTGCTATCATGGTTTCATAATATATACCTTTTCAGAAAGGCGATAAGTTCTGGTCCAGGAGACCTAAAAAGCAAGCCATGAAAACTGCTAAGCCGCCCTCTAAGAAAGCCAAAGGCAAAGGAAAATCTGCTGCGGCTGAGCCATCCGAAGTCGACGAATCTCAAGTTGGCGATGCGCTTTCAGAGGTACAAATCCGTCCTCTTTTCACTCGCCACCTGTCACTTTTGACCTCTTATTTATATCTTTCCCTTTCCCTGAAATAGAATGAGGATAACGAAAGCCAGGAAGACTCTGTTGAGGTAATTTCCGTTTCTTCCGATTCATCTCATTCTCCACCTAAGCCGGCCAGGCGAATTTGTGGAAAAGTTCCCCTTTCTCATCCAAATGCTTATCTGGACCCGAATTTCCTACTGAAGAAAGCACGGCACGCCTCAAATCGGAAAACGCGAAGTCACTCTGGCGACCTGGTATCCGGCCTACCAGCAACAAACAAAAGAAAAACAAGCGAGGTATTCTTTATGAATGGCCATTCTCCATTTCTCTTTGGGTCACGCTTGTAACCCGCCTGTATGATTGACATATAACTCTTTTGCAGAATTCCCCTCCTACCTCGGGCGACTCAGTGATGTCAACACTTCCGCCAATGATCCGAGTTCCGGGGTAAGTCTTTTGATAATCTTGTCATGACTTTTAAGAATAAGGAACTTTCCAATTCCTTAACATACTTATTCCCCTTTTTTCCAGGGCACAAGCCAAAAAGAGGAAAACCAGCGGACCAACTCCTGACGTAACTCCAGATCTCATGAGGGAAAAAACTCCAACTCCGGATCAAGCTGAGCCCGCGACTCAAGTAGATCTCCCTGAGTCGCCGAGAGAAGCAATGGACGCCCCCAAGCCACCGAGCCCATTGACAACAACGGAAGATCCAGATGTCGTGGTTATTACCGGCTCTGGCTTTTCTAAACCGGCGGCGAACGTTTTATCCAAGCATATGGCATCCTCTTCCCACGGAATTCCCGAGTCTGGACTTTCCAAAGAAAAGTTGTCAAAATATGCAAATTTGGATTTTAAGGAACTCTGCTCTGGCTTCGCAAGTCGCCTGGAGGCAAGCTATGACTTGGAGAAGAACCTGCTGCAGATGCTGAACAAAAAACATGAGGTAAGTTTGTAAGCTTTTCTATACTCCATTACTCCCATTAACCCCCAAGGGTCGGGTCATCAGTAAAAAACGATGAGCCGGGTCTTAAATTTTTTTTTGAAAAACATCTTGCGACCAGTAACCCCCAAGGGCCGGGTCATCAGTAAAAAGATGAGCCGGGTCTTGATTTTTTGTATAATTTTATCTCAAAAAATTATACATTAGCCCCCAAGTGTCAGGGATATTGCTTTTGCAGTAATTCTGAGACTTGCCCTTATCTTAAATTTTCAAATAGGAAAATCTTGCTCAGACCGAATCAGTGTTGGGCGACTTACAGAAGAACTTAGCTGGACAACAAGACGCCCGAACTCAGTCGGAAGAGAAGTGTAAATTGGCTCTGGCCGAACTGGTAAAACTCAAGGCCGAGTTAGAAAAAGCTCAAGCTGATCAAAACGCCGCTTTGAAGAGAGCAGAGAAAGCTGAAGCTAAGCTGGTGACTATTCAACAGGAGTTATCCGGCTTAAAACGTCATATCTCTAACATGACGCAAGCCATCTTTGGTAAGCCTTACCTAAATCTTCAACCTCATCCCCCTTTTTTCACTCAAATTTCTGATGTTAAGTCACTAATCATCATATTTCAGGTCCAAGAGTCGCCAACCTGCAAGAAGACTGTGTGTTGATGCTGAAGGCGATTTATACGCTGACGGAGCAGCTGTACACAGGCAGTGTGTTGACCGTCAAAGCTATGATGGGTGCCAAAGAGCCTATTACTTCCATCAAGAAGGTACTTGGATGCTTGTCCACACTTCCCCCCCCAAATTGGCGAGTTAACCCGGTCAGCCACCCGGAAAGGTGTTCTGACTGCCCCGAGTCGCTGCTTAGCGTATGCCCCAGAGATCAATTTAGAAGAAGTAGCCGCTGGCTTCCCTCAGCTTAAGGACGATGGATCGGAATTTGTGGAAGAGGATTACCAAAAAGTCGTCAAGGATTCTCGACTGGCTGCAACTCGACTCGCTGCAAGCCTTGATTTAACGAAGTACCAAGCGGCTTATGACAGTAGGAATAAGAAAGTCAGCCCGCCAACCTTCATGATGACCAACCTAATTCCTCGGCGACCCAAGAATCCTTTCGACTGGGAAACAGACTTGGCATCAATTTTGACCGACGAAGACGACTTTGCTGCTTTGGCCAGGTGCAATTGGGTATTGGGCGATTTACAAATCGAAGTTGGTCAGAGCTCACGCCAGGATTTAGCGAAGTAGACTTTCCTGAATTTGGCCTGTGAGCCATGTAATAGTCAGTACTGTTTTTTGATGATATCTTCTGCGAGAAAAAACCCTTATATCGCTTTTCAAGGCGATTTGAAATATTTGGCCCGCCTTTATAAGAGTCTTCTATAATGCTTAATCCGCCAAGGATGAAACAAATCTTAGCACCCCCCTGTCTTAAACTTTGAAAACATCATCTGTGAAAACAAACAAACTATGGATAGTTTCAACAAGTATGTAGAAAGGAAAAAGGTTTAAAACCTTCAAGATTAAACCATAATAAAAGTAATTTCGTCGGCTCATACGGTCGCGACAGGGGGAGGCGAGTCAGAAAGCTCGTGCACCCACCCTAAATGCAGGTTTCGTCGGCTCATACGGTCGCGACAGGGGGAGGCGAGTCAGAAAGCTCGTGCACCCACCCTAAATGCAGGTTTCGTCGGCTCATACGGTCGCGACAGGGGGAGGCGAGTCAGAAAGCTCGTGCACCCATCCTAAATGCAGGTTTCGTCGGCTCATACGGTCGCGACAGGGGGAGGCGAGTCAGAAAGCTCGTGCACCCACCCTAAATGCAGGTTTCATCGGCTCATACGGTCGCGACAGGGGGAGGCGAGTCAGAAAGCTCGTGCACCCACCCTAAATGCAGGTTTCGTCGGCTCATACGGTCGCGACAGGGGGAGGCGAGTCAGAAAGCTCGTGCACCCACCCTAAATGCAGGTTTCGTCGGCTCATACGGTCGCGACAGGGGGAGGTGAGTCAGAAAGCTCGTGCACCCACCCTAAATGCAGGTTTCGTCGGCTCATACGATCACGACAGGGGGAGGCGAGTCAGAAAGCTCGTGCACCCACCCTAAATGCAGGTTTCATCGGCTCATACGGTCGCGACAGGGGGAGGCGAGTCAAAAAGCTCGTGCACCCACCCTAAATGTATGTTCTGTCGGCTCATAAGGTCGCAACAGGATGACACAATTTGCACTTTTTAATGAAGAAGCCCCCAAGTCGGAGAGTGTTTTATTACTTCATAATGAAACTGAAAAACTTACAAAACGTGGAGCTTTAAGAGCTCAAGTGTAGTAAGGCCGCAAATGAGCAATATTCCAGGGGCGAGTTGACTCAGCCTCTGTAGTCGGTCGATTAGGCCGAAGATCCATCAAATAATAAGAGCCATTGCGGAGGTTCCTGCTGACGACGAACGGCCCTTCCCAAGGGGGTGATAGCTTGTGCATGCCTGCCCGATCTTGTATTAGACAAAGTACTAAGTCGCCCTCCTGAAAAGTCCGACTCTTAACCCGGCGACTATGATAACGCCGCAGATCTTGCTGATAGATAGCCGAACGGGCCGCAGCCAGGTCACGCGCCTCTTCCAAGGCATCCAAGGAATCCTGACGCGCCAGCTCATTATCTTGCTCCACATATGCAGCGACTCTAAGAGAGTCATGTCTTATGTCAGTAGGGAGAACAGCCTCTGCTCCATAGACCAAAAAGAAGGAGTGAACCCCGTGGATCGATTCGGGGTGGTCCGAATACTCCACAATACCGAAGGTAACTCTTCAACCCAACACCCTGGAGTCCTTTCCAGGGGAACCATGAGTCGAGGTTTAATCCCTCGCAAGACTTCCTGATTCGCCCGCTCTGCTTGCCCGTTGGACTGCGGGTGAGCAACCGCAGAAACATCAAGCCGGATATGTTCTCGATGACAAAAATCCAGCATCGCTCCTTGGGACAAGTTAGTACCATTGTCCGTGATAATACTGTGCGGATATCCAAAACGGAAAATCAGCTTTTTTAGAAATTTGACCGCTGTCTCTGCATCGCAAGCTCCAACAGGTTCCGCCTCAACCCACTTGGTGAACTTATCAACTGCCACCAATAGGTGAGTTTTCTTGTTAGAGGACATTTTAAAGGGACCGACCATGTCCAGCCCCCAGACCGCGAAGGGCCAAGTAATGGGAATCATCCTCAATTCTTGAGCCGGCACATGAGCCTGTCTCCCATAACATTGGCACCCCTCGCACCGCCGTACTATGTCTTCCGCATCTGCATGAGCCGTCAGCCAAAAGAAACCATGTCGAAAAGCCTTTGACACCAAAGAACGTGACCCGGCGTGATGCCCGCAGTCTCCAGAATGAATGTCATTTAGGATCACGAATCCTTCCTCGGAGGAAACACACCGCTGAAAGACCCCAGAAGCACTCCGTTTATATAACTCGCCATTAATGATGACCATGGATTTGCTGTGTCGAACGATCTGGCGAGCCAAAACTTCGTCGGTGGGTAATTCGCCGCGAGTGAGATAAGCCAGATAAGGAAGAACCCAGTCCGGAGTGACATGGAGAGCCGCCACGAGCTGAGACTCGGGATCTGGTATCGCCAACTCCTCCTCCGTGGGTAAAGCCACAGACGGTTTATGCAAGATATCCAAAAAAACATTAGGGGGGACCGGTTTTCTTTGTGAGCCGAGTCGCGAGAGAGCATCAGCTGCTTCGTTGAGTCGCTGATCAATATGGTCCACCTGATATCCATGAAAATAGCCCGCCACATCAGACACAGCTCGTCTGTAAGCCGCCATCATAGGATCCCGAGAGTCCCAGGTACCTGAAACCTGTTGCGCCACCAAATCTGAATCACCAAAACATCTGACTCGTGTTAGGTTCATCTCTTTTGCAAGTCGCAAACCGTGAAGCAGAGCTTCATATTCCGCCGCATTATTTGTGTAGGGAAACATGAGTCGGAGAACATAACAGAACTTATCTCCTTGAGGGGATATCAGCACCACACCAGCCCCCGAGCCCTCCAACTGCCTGGATCCATCAAAGTAAATAGTCCAATAGGTAAGGTCAGGCCGATCTTCCGGAGCCTGAAGTTCCGTCCAATCGTTAACGAAATCAACTAGTGCCTGTGATTTGATAGCTGTGCGGGGGTATATTGTATGTGATGAGACCCAAGCTCTATCGCCCATTTGGCGATTCGCCCTGTTGCCTCCCGATTTTGGATGACGTCACCGAGGGGGGCGGAACTGACAACAGTAATCGGGTGCTCCTGGAAATAATGTTTAAGCTTTCGACTCGCCATAAACACCCCATAGACCAGTTTCTTCCAATGCAGGTATCGCTGTTTGGAAAGAGTTAACACCTCACTGATAAAATATACCGGACGTTGCACCGGGTATTCCTTTCCTTCCTCCTTTCTTTCGACGACCACAGCCACGCTGACTGCCTTGGAATTTGCCGCGATATACAGGAGCATAGGCTCCTTTTCAGTTGGGGCTGCCAGGACTGGCGGGTTAACCAATTGATGTTTCAAGGCCTGGAGCGCCTCATCTGCCTCATCTGTCTATACGAATCGGTCGGATTTCCTAAAAAATTGATAAAGAGGAATCGCCTTTTCCCCAAGGCGGCTCACGAAACGACTTAGAGCCGCAATGCGGCCCGCCAGTCGCTGAACTTGATTAGCATTCGCTGGTTTCCCGAGAGAGGTAACCGCTTCAATTTTGTCCGGGTTAGCCTCGATGCCGCGCTCCGATACCAAGAAACCCAGTAATTTTCCTGCAGGTACACCAAAAACGCACTTGGTAGGATTTAGCTTCATCTGATATACTCGTAAATTATCAAAGGTTTCCTTAAGGTCTTCCAAAAGTGTCTCCCCCTGGCGGGTCTTGATCACAATGTCGTCGACGTAAGCATGGACGTTGCGGCCAATTTGGTTATGAAGACAATTCTGGATGCAGCGTTGATAAGTCGCCCCTGCGCTCTTGAGTCCGAACGGCATGGACACATAGCAAAAGGCCCCGAAGGGGGTTATGAAGGCCGTCTTCTCCTGATCTTCCACGGCCATCTTGATCTGATGATAACCTGAATAGGCGTCCAAAAAGCACAATCGTTCGCATCCCACCACCGAGTCAATGATTTGATCGATGCGGGGAAGAGCGAAAGGATCTTTGGGGCAAGCTCTGTTGAGATCCGTATAGTCAATACACATACGGAAAGTGACATTCTTCTTGAGTACCAACACCGGGTTAGCCAGCCATTTGGGGTGAAAAACTTCCACGATGAACCCGGCGGCTAAAAGACGGGCGACTTCTTCTCCAATCACCTTGCGTCGCTCTTCGTTAAATCTGCGAAGGTACTGTTGGACAGGTTTGCATTTTGGGTCAACATTAAGATGGTGCTCAGCGAATTCTCTCGGTACACCCGGCATGTCAGAAGGCTTCCATGCAAAGATGTCCCGATTCTCACGGATGAATGCGATGAGCGCGCTTTCCTATTTGGGATCCAGACCCGTCCCAATGGTGAACTGCTTAGATGAATCGCCAGGCACGAAATCAATTGTCTTAGTGTCATCTGTCGGCTTGAATTTAAGGGGCGACTCAGAATCTGTGGTTGGCTTCTTGAGTGGCGACATATCCGCTGGGTCAACGTTAGCCCGATGGTGCTTGAGTTCTTCTGCCGTGCAGGCGACTTCAGCATACGCCGCGTCCCCTTCTTCGCACTCCTTTGCGATCCTTCTGTCTCCCTCAACCGTGATTGGCCCTTTAGGACCAGGCATTTTGAGCTTGAGGTAGACGTAACACGGGCGGGCCATGAAGCGAGCGTAAGCGGGTCGCCCGAACAGCGCATGGTAGGGGCTTTTCAGTTTGACCACCTCAAATGTCAGAGACTCTGACCTATAGTTCTGTGCAGTTCCAAATGCCACTGTGAGCCTGACTCGGCCTATGGGATAAGCCGACTTACCCGAGACAATTCCATGGAAGACCGTGGTTGAAGGCATCAAGTCTTTCTCCAATAGATTCATCCTCTGGAAGGTGTCGAAGTACAGGATATTGATGCTGCTGCCACCATCCATTAACACTTTTGACAAGGTGTAGCCTCCGACTTGGGGGGCCACGACCAACGCCAAGTCGCCCGGATTATCTACTCTTGGCGGGTGATCCTCCCTGCTCCATGTTATGCTCTGCTCAGACCAATGGAGATATCTGGGGATCGCCGGATCAGAGATGTTGTACGCCCGGTGATTTATCTTCTTATCCCGTCTGCAAGCATTAGTAGTAAAAACGTGGTACTGCCCATTACTTAGCTGTTTGGGGTTGTTGCAGAAGCCCTCATTATCATCCTGGTCGTGTGGAGCCCCCTGTGGAGGTGGTTGGTGGAAAGCTCCTGGCGGGTTGTACCGCCGCTGGTGATGCACTGGGTACTGACCGCCTCCCGGCTGTGGTCCGCCCTGCGCACCCGGCTCGGGAAAACCACCAAAGGGGTTCTGTCTTTGGTTGGGTGCGGCGAGTTGGTCTTGGCGCCGGTCTGGACCTTCGTTTTGACTCTTCTTGATCGCCTCAGCACGAAACTCTCGCATTACGAAGCAGTTCTCCCAAGAGTGGCCCGCCGGGCTGTCGGCCGTGGCGTGGTGCGGGCAAGGGCCTTTGAGTAGCTCTTCATAGTTACGCGGCCTTTTCCCACTGAAACCTCGATTCTTCTTTTTGCCGTCATTGGCATTGGTGTTAGCAACCAAGTCCGAGGGCTCCTCCTATGGTCTACGCTTGCCGTTGGTCCCCTGATTGTGACGGTTGCGGCCCTGGAAACGGGTGTGATTTTTTGTGGAATCGCCCTTTTTAGGCGAGTTACCCTTACCATCCTCACCGGGATCCTTGGTATCATCGGCCTTGGCATACCTAGTGAGGGTGTCCATCAGTTCGCCCATGTCCTGAACTTTCCGTTTGAGTCGCCCCAATTTCTGGACCAAGGGTTCGTAGTGGCAATTGTGTTCGAGGATAAGCACAGCTTGTGCTGCCGTGATACCATCTGACGAATGAATAATTTCTGCGACCCACCGTGACCAATGGTGTGCCGACTCATCCGGGCGTTGTACGCAGTGTTGTAAGTCGACGATCGTCATCGGTCGTTTACAGGTTCCCCGGAAGTTTTTGATGAAACGCTCTTTCAGCTCGGCCCAGGACTGGATAGAATTGGGAGGTAAGTTTTTCAGCCAAGTGCGCGCCGACCCCTCGAGCATCATGGTGAAATATCTGGCGCAAACCGCCTCATTTACGTCGAGCATGTCCATGGCAATCTCATAACCCTCGATCCATGATGTTGGTTCGAGATCTGGTGTATAATTAGGCACCTTTCTTGGCCCTTTAAAATCCTTGGGCATTCTCTCGTTCCGAAGGGCTAGGGACAAGCACGGTACCCCAACTCGCCCTCCGCTCCCTACGAGGGGGGCCTGGGCGTCTTGAATGTTGGGGAGATCTCTGCCCGGCAGGTTCCGCTCAGGCGGGTTGTCCTGCGGGAAGTGTCGCGGGCCACTGTTTACGGCTGGCTGATCCTCCGGCCTACTCCTGGTATAGCTCACCTGAGGGGTGGAGTGCAATCTCTCGAGGCTGTGTGAGAACTGAGCGTTTTGAACCACCGCTGTCTTCAACATCTCGATGGCATTCCGTGCTTCTATCTCAGCTGGGGTGTTGCCGTGAATCGGGAGAGACTCCAGGTGGCGAGTTGCGGCAAACACATTATCCACCGGATTGGAGAAGTGGCCTTGGGGCGTCCGGAAACGGGGAATTTGGCCCTCGGTCGGATGATCCGGCGGATTAGGTGGGCGACCCTGTCCTCCTGCTGGAGCGGCTCCTACCCCGGGGGTTCGTGGAGTGTCGAACAGACGGGTCGGATTGAGGTCGTGAGGCAGGCGCCCCTGGTGTCTCCTCTGATGGACGGCATCGGACGCGCGCTGCTGTCTTTCGAGTCGCCAATTGTCGGTGTTTAAACGCATCCTTTCGGCCGTAATTTGGGCTTGCCGAGTCTCGATTCTGGCGGACTCCACCTCAGCATCCCGGTGGGGTTTAGCCACCGCCTCTCTGAGCTTTGCTAACTCTGCGTTTATCTCTTCTTGGTTCTCCGACGTGAGGGGAGTCGCCGTTAGTCTTGCGATCTCTGCTGCTAAATCCGCCAGGACTGCGGCTGGGCTTCTGGACGCTTCGCCAGTCCCAGCACCTCCAGTGGGGTTTTGTGTCGGTTGAGTCGCTCCGGCCATGTAGATGGCGATCTGGCGGCGGGTTCGGTCAAGTACCTCCGGATCCATGGCCAGTGATAAACCTCCGAGGCCGTCCCCATGGAGGGACCGGATAAAATCTGAGTCGCCCATGGATGATTCGTCGTCCGAGTTGATCGGGGTAATCTCCTGACTCGCCGGGTGCTCTGGCTCCTCCGATCCCTGCATGAACCCCACAAAGACCGGGCGAGTTAAGTTTCGTGTTATAACTGGGCGGACGTACCTGGCCGGCTCAACGATGTCGGTGGAGATGTCCGGCTCAGGGACGGGTGACCCGATCATGCCGACGAAGACGTTGATCCCGCCGAAGGGGACCCTGTAGCCAGATTCGATCGAATTCGCTTCAGGTCCCCATAGCTGGTTGTCGATGTAGATTATCCCGCGGCGGCTCCGGGACATGAGCGTCGTCGCGTAACTCCCAAACCCTGGTAGGGCTCCCTTTGAGAACTCAACTCCACCGTGCGTAGGCCCCACGGTGGGCGCCAACTGTCGTGGTTTTGTCACGGCAGATGTCCTCGTGAAAGGACTTAGTACTGGAGCCATCGCACCTTGGTGGCGACTCAAAGGGGTTAAACGGGAGGAACACGGCGATTTACCCAGGTTCGGCCCCTCGAGAGGAGGTAATAGCCTACGTCCTGCTTTGTGTGTATTGATGTGGATTCGATTACAAGGGAAGCGTAACTCGCCTAACCTAGCACTCGATGATTTCTCACCTGCCTCTCCTCCTTAGGACTCGCCTTTATATATAGGTCGAGGCCTTAGGGTTTACAAGAGTCCCTTCCTTCCTACAACTCGTGACTATTGTGGTCTCTAAGTCGCCGTCCTTCAAAACCCGGAAACCTTCCAGAAATCATAACCGTCCCGCGGCCTTGAACCGGCCAGGCCGAAGCCCGAATAACCTAGAGGATGAATCGCCTCACCGGTAACCCGGCCCATCTTGGGCGGGTCATTTAATAGGTAATATCCCCAACAGTGCGCCACCCTAGCTAGTCGCTTCTCAACCTATTTGCTAGCCTTCGCGTGTACTAAGTGGGAATACTGCTTGTGCATCAAAATCGGTGAAACAAAGTTATTCTAGATGAGTCCACTATACCTACCTATATACGGTATTACCCTCTCGTTCCAAGTAAATTTGCATGTGCCACCTCTAATATTTCAAATGAACTTCTGTTTTATGTGCATGTACCGCTCATGGAGCTACAAGGGGCGGTTAGTATCTTCCATGCTAAGCGGGTTATTCTCATGATGGGTGTTTATTCACTCGTCTTTGCATGAGAGGGGCTGGTAAAAGGGACTCCCAATCCCGAAATCATAAATCACAAATAATTAAACAAAACTCCCCCTAGATTGTTGTTGGTATGGACGACACCCGTGGATTCGGCTAGCCATGGAGTGTGTTTGTTGGTGGATGGGGAGTAAACCTTTACTTTTACCGCTTGGTAACCGCCGCTAATTTGTTTAGCATGGAATATACTGATAACTATTGGTTGTAATGTTGACAGGAAGGGTGTACCTCCCAAGATAATTTATCTCTAACTTTCACTTTGAGCTCTCGCACCACTGCAAATCCCTGCTTCCCTCTACAAAGGGACTTAGTATTTACTTTCATGTTATTTTATTTTTACTTTGAGTCATCACCTTCTCAAATAAGTACCACACCTGAGAGCATTGATGTCATCCTCATGCTTTGTGTCTAGTTAGATGTTTTTTGCAGCATGCTGGATCTCTTCTACCATGAATTACAATGTCTAGTCACTACTTGAACTTTGGAGGTGTTGTGCATTTATGTTTTATGGTCTCATAAAGGGCTAGCGAGATACCATTGTTGTCATATTATATCATGATTATTTTGACCAAGTGTTGGCGTTTGAGTTATCTTATTAATTGCTCGCTAGTTGATTACGACATTGATATGAGCTAATATAGTTTCTAAGGGTTATTGTCGATATGATTACTCATGATTTATGCTACAAACCTGGGTGCTCTCTAATCATGTACATGTAAACAAAAACAAAAGAGTTCATAAAAGTTTTTCTTTTTCACTTTCGGTTTGTCAACTCAATTGCTTGAGGACAAGCAATGGGTTAAGCTTGGGGGAGTTGATACGTCTCCATCGTATCTACTTTTCCTAACGCTTTTGCTCTTGTTTTGGACTCTAATTTGCATGATTTGAATGAAACTAACCCGGACTAACGATGTTTTCAGCACAACTACCATGGTGTTGTTTTTGTGCAGAAATAAAAATTCTCGCAATGGAACAAAACTTTTTGGAGATTTTTTATGAAATAAATGAAAAAACTGGAACCAAGACCCATCGAAGTGAAGCCCCATACGCCCACTAGGCACCACGGCGCGCTAGCCCCCCTGGTGCGGCCTGGTGGCTAGTGGGGCCCACGGGGCTCCGCTGAACCTAATTCCAGCGCTATAAAATCCTATTTTCAAAAAAAGTCAGAGAGGAAGTTTCATCACATTTCACGATATGGATCCACCGTCGCCTCATGTTCTTCATTGCATGGCGAAATGTGCAGTTCATTTGGCGCTCTGGACAGGGGAATCTTCGGTCTTTGTCATCACCAACCCTCTTCATCGCCAATTCCATGATGCTCTCCATCGGGAGTGAGTAATCCCTTCGAAGGCTTGCTGGTCGGTGAAGAGCTGGATGAGATTCATCATGTAATTGAGTTAGTTTTGTTAGGGCTTGATCCCTAGTATCCACTATGTTCGAAGATTGATGTTGATATGACTTTGCCATGCTCAATGCTTGTCAGTAGGGCCGGAGTGCCATGATTTTAGATCTCGATAGTTTATGTTTTCACCATTATATCTATGTGCTTGATTCGATGTTGCAAGTTATATGCACCTACTACGTGTTGGGATCCGCATACCCCAAAGTGACAACAATTGGGATTCTTTCCGGTGATTACCGTAGTATGAGGAGTTCATGTATTCACTATGTGTTAATGCTTTGTTCCGTTCTCTATTAAAAGGAGGCCTTAATATCTCTTAGTTTTCTTATGGACCCCGCTGCCACGGGAGGATAGGACAAAAGATGTCATGCAAGTTCTTTTCCCTAACCACGTATGACTATTTATGTAATACATGCCTACGATATATCGATGATGGGGAGCTAGTTCTGTGTCGCCCTATGTTATGAATGATAGATGATAAACATTATCCAGCAATATCACTGATCTAGTGCCTATGAGTTGTCCACATATTATTCTTGCTAAGTTACTACTATTGCTACTGTTGTTACAACTGCTACAAAACTGTTATCACTGTTACCGTTACTGTTGCTACTATTACCACTGCTAACAAAACTATCATATTACTGTGCTACTGATCATTGTCCTACAGGTACTAAATCTCCAAGTGTGGTTGAATTGACAACTCAGCTGCTAATACCTGCAAATATTCTTTGGCACCAGAACCATATGAATTGTAGCTAACTTGGCATGAATACTTCATAAATTATAGATAAGTTGGACACGTATCTCACGCACACTCGCTTCTCGCCCCAATTTTTATTGTTGATATGACATGATAGAATTTTCATCCTTAATGTGCATTGCTTCTCCCACTTGGCATGAAAATTGTCTTCCTACTCCGTCCATGTCCTCTCCACCAAGCCCATAAAGCAAGAGAGGGGTACAAAGTACATACCCTCTATTTTTGCAAATCATAACCATCGTAAGGTGGCCAAAACAACACCTATATTTGGAGACCCTGCTTCTCGATGTGGACTTCATGAAAGATGAAGAGGAAATATTTGTTGGGTATCGTAGTAAATTCAAAAAAAATCCTACACCATACAAGGATCTATCTATGGAGAAACCAGCAACGAGAGAGGTTGTAGAGCATCTTCATACCTTTGAAGATCGCTAAGCGGAAGCGTTACTGTGAACGCGGTTGATGGAGTCATACTCGCACCAATTCAGATCGCGGTGGATTCCGATCTATGTGCCGAACTACGGCACCTCCGCGTTCGACACACATAAAGCCCGGTGATGTCTCCCACGCCTTGATCTAGCAAGGAGGTGGGAGAGGTTGAGGGAGATCTCAGGCAGCACGACGGCGTGGTGGCGGTGGAGCTACGAGGTTCTCCGGCAGAGCTTCGCCAAACTATGCGGAGGACGAGGAGAGAGGTGTAGGGCTGCGCCAGGAGAGGAAGAAATTGTGCCTCCAAAGGACAAAAACCACCACTATATATAGGGGTAGAGGGAGGAGGTGCCAACCCTTAGGGTTCCCACCCCTAAGGGGTGCAACAGCCCCATCTGGGGCAAAGGGCGGCAGCCAGGGCAGGGAGAGGAGGGGTGGCGCACCCAGATGGGCCTTGGGCCCCTCCTGCGCCTAGGATTTGCCCCCCCCCTTCCTCCCTTCCTGCGCCTTAGGCCTAGGTGGGAGGCGCACCAGCCCACTCTGGGCTGGTTACCTTCCACCTTTTGGCCCATGCTAGCCTTTTGGGCTGGTGGCCCCTCCCGGTGGACCCCCGGAACCCTTCTGGTGGTCCCGGTACGTTACGGGTGACGCCCGAAAAATTTTCGGTGTCCAAAACCTCTCATCATGTATATCAATATTTACCGCCGGACCATTCTGGAGCTCCTCATGATGTCCGGGATCTCATCCGGGACTCCGAACAACCTTCGGTAACCACGTACATTATTTCCCTATAACCCTGGCGTCATCGAACCTTAAGTGTGTAGACCCTACGGGTTCAGGAGACATGCAGACATGACCGAGACATCTCTTCGGACAATAACCAACAGCGGGGTCTGGATATCCATGTTGGTTCCCACATGTTCCACGATGATCTCATCGGATGAACCACGATGTCAAGGATTAAATCAATCCCGTATGCAATTCCCTTTGTTTATCGGTATGATACTTGCCCGAGATTCGATCGTCGGTATCCCTATACCTTGTTCAATCTCGTTACCAGCAAGTATCTTTACTCGTTCCGTAACACACCATCCCGTGGCTAACCCCTTAGTCACATTGGGCTCAATATGATGATGGATTACCGAGTGGGCCCAGAGATACCTCTCGGTCACACGGAGTGACAAATCCCGGTCTCGATTCGTACAACTCAAAAGACACTTTCGGAGATACCCGTAGTGCACCTTTATAATCACCCAGTTACGTTGTGACGTTTGGTACACCCAAAGCACTCCTACGGTATCCGGGAGTTGCACAATCTCACGGTCTAAGGAAATTATACTTGACATTAGAAAAGCTTTAGCAGACGAACAACACGATCTAGTTCTATGCTTAGGGTTGGGTCTTGTCCATCACATCATTCCCCAATGATGTGATCCTGTTATCAATGACATCCAATGTCCATGATCAAGAAACCATGATCATCTATTGATCAACGAGCTAGCAAACTAGGGCTCACTAGGGACACATTGTGACCTATATATCCACACATGTATTACAGTTTCTGGTTAATACAATTATAGCATGAATAATAGACAATTATCATGAACTGGAAATATAATAATAACTACTTTATTATTGCCTCTAGGGCATATTTCCTACTGTCTCCCACTTGCACTAGAGTCAATAATCTAGTTACATTGTGATGAATCGAACACCCATAGAGTTCTACTGATGATCATGATTTCCCCATGGAAGAGGTTTAGTCAACGGGTCTGCGACATTTAGATCCGTATGTACTTTACAAATATATATATCTCCATCCTTGATGTATCCACGGATGGGCTTGAAGCGGCGCTTGATGTGCTTGGTCTTCTAGTGAAACCTGGGCTCCTTTGCAATAGCAATAGCTCCAGTGTTGTCATAGAACGGAGTCATCGGGCCCGACGCACTTGGAATCACTCCTAGGTTGGTGATGAACTCCTTCATCCAGACTCCTTCATGTGCTGCTTCCGAAGCATCTATGTACTCCGCTTCACATGTAGATGTCGCCACGACGCTTTGCTTGCAACTGCACCAGCTTACTGCCCCATTATTCAAAATGTACACGTATCCGGTTTGTGACTTGGAGTCATCCGGATCTGTGTTGAAGCTAGCATCGACGTAACCCTTTACGACGAGCTCTTCGGCACCTCCATAGACGAGAAACACATCTTTAGTCCTTTTCAGGTAGTTTAGGATATTATTGACCGTTGTACAGTGATCCACTCCTGGATCACTCTAGTACCTCCCTACCAAACTTATGGCAAGGTTCACATCAGGTCTGGTGCATAGTATGGCATACATGATAGAGCCTATGGCTGAATCATAGGGGACGATACTCATCTTTTCTCTATCTTCCACCGTGGTCAGTCGTTGAGTAGCACTCAACCTCACACCCTATAATACAGGCAAGAACCCCTTCTTAGCCTTCTCCATATTGAACTTCTTCAATATCTTTTCAGGGTATGTGCTTTGTGAAAGACCTATGAGGCATCTCGATCTATCTCTATAGATCTTGATGCGTAATATGTAAGCAGCTTCTCCAAGGCCCTTCATTGAAAAACTCTTAATTAAATAGGCCTTGATGTTTTCCAATACTTTTATATCATTTCCCATCAACAATATGTCATCCACATATGATATGAGAAATGCTACAGAGCTCCCACTCACTTTCTTGTAAATACAGGCTTCTCCATAAGTCTATATAAAGCCAAACGCTTTGATCACCTCATCAAAGCGAATGTTCCAACTCCGAGATGCTTGCACCAGCCCATAGATGGAGCGCTCGAGCTTGCATACCTTGTTAGCACTCCTAGGATCGACAAAACCTTCCGGCTGTATCATATACAATTCTTCTTTAACAAAGCCGTTCAGGAATGCTGTTTTGACATCCATTTTCTAGATTTCATAATCATAAAATGTGGCAATTGCTAACATGATTCGGACCGACTTCAGCATCGCTACGGGTGAGAAGGTCTCATCGTAGTCAATCCCTTGAACTTGTCGATAATCCTTAGCGACAAGTCGAGCCTTATAGATGGTCACATTACCATCCGCGTCAATCTTCTTCTTGAAGATCCATTTATTTTCTATGGCTCGCTAATCATCGGACAAGTCCACCAAAGTCCATATTTTGTTCTCATACATGGATCCTATCTCAGATTTCATGGCCTCAAGCCATTTGTTGGAATCTGGGCCCGCCGTCGATTCTTCATAGTTTGAAGGTTCACTGTTGTCTAACAACATGATTTCCATGACAGGGTTGTCGTACCACTCTAGTGCGGAACGTACCCTTGTCGACCTTCGAGGTTCTATAGCAACTTGATCTGAAGTGTCATGATCATCATCATTAACTTCATCTCTAGCCGGTGCAGGTGCCTTAGAAACATTTTCTTGCGCTACGCTACTCTCCGATTCGAGAGGAGGTACAACTACCTCATCAAGTTCTATTTTCGTCCCACTTACTTCTTTCGAGAGAAACTCTTTCTCTAGAAAGGATCCGTTCTTAGCAACAAAGATCTTGCCTTAGGATCTAAGATAGAAGGTGTACCCAATAGTTTCCTTAGGGTATCCTATGAAGACGCATATTTCCGCTTTAAGTTCGAGCTTCTCTGGTTGAAGTTTCTTCACGTAAGCATCGCAACCCCAAACTTTAAGAAACGACAGCTTAGGTTTCTTGCCAAACCATAATTCATACGGTGTCGTCTCAACGGATTTAGACGGTGCCCTATTTAAAGTGAATGCGGTAGTTTCCAATGCATATCCCCAAAATGATAGCGGTAAATCGGTAAGAGACATCATAGATCACACCATATCCAATAAAGTGTGATTACGACGTTCAGACACACTGTTACGCTGTGGTGTGCCAGGCGGCATGAGTTGTGAAACAACTCCACATTTCCGTAGGTGTGTGCCGAACTCATGACTCAAATATTCTCCTCCACGATCAGATCGTAGAAACTTTATTTTCTTGTCGCGTTGATTCTCCAACTCACTCTGAAATTCCTTGAACTTTTCAAAGGTTTCAAACTTGTGCTTCATTAAGTAGACATATCCATATCTACTTAAATCATCAATGAGGGTGAGAACATAACAATAGCCACCACGAGCTTCAACGCTCAATGGGCCGCATACTGCTACTGCAACAAAAGATCTTCCAATGGCGCCAGAAATAGTCGTGTTGACGGCACTAGGAATCCTTCTGCTACGGCTACGCCTTAAGGGACTTCCTAGGAAAATATGCAAATGATTTCCCCCGTGGCCTTGGAGCCTTGCGTTGGTGTTCCCTCGAAGCGGAAAGGGTGATGTAGCGCAGCGGTGGTAAGTATTTCCCTCAGTTTGAGAACCAAGGTATCGATCCAGTGAAGGAGTATCTCAAGTGCTTGCACAAACACAAAAAGCTTGCTCCCAGCGCTATCAAGGGGTTGTCAATCCCTTATAGATTGTTCGCCAAGTGAGAACTGAAAGCAACAAAGTAACAAAGCAAAGTAAAAGCGAAAGTGGAAACGATAGGTGTGAATAGACCCGGGGGCTGTAGTGTTTACTAGTGGCTTCTCTCATGAAAGCAAGTAGACGGTGGGTGAACAAATTAATGTCGAGCAATTGATAGAACCGCGCAAAGTCGTGACGTCATCTATGGCAATGATTATATCTATAGGCATCACGTCCAAAACAAGTAGATCGATACTTTCTGCATCTACTACTATTACTCCACACGTCGACCGCTATCCAGCATGCATCTAGTGTATTAAGTCCAAAAGAACAGAGTAACGCCTTAAGAAAGATGACATGATGTAGATGGACAATCTCATATCTACGACAAAGCCCACCTTGTTACCCTTGATGGCAACTATACGATGTGTGCCTTGCTGCCCCTACTGTCACTGGGAAAGGTCACCACACGGTAAGAACCCAAAACCAAGCACTTCTCCCATTGCAAGAATCATAGATCTAGTTGGCCAAACAAAACCCAAGACTCGGAGAGACTTACAAGGATATCAAATCATGCATATAAGAAATCAGCAAAGACTCAAATATATATCATAGATAATCTGATCACAAATCCACAATTCATCGGATCTCGACAAACACACCGCCAAAGAGGATTACATCGGATAAATCTCCATGAAGATCATGGAGAACTTTGTATTGAAGATCCAAGAGAGAGAAGAACCCATCTAGCTACTAACTACGGACCCGTAGGTCTGAAGTGAACTACTCACGAGTCATTGGAGGGGCGATGATGTTGATGTAGAAGCCCTCCAACTCCAAAGTTCCCTCCGGCAGGGCACCAGGAAGGGTATCCAGATGAGATCTCGCGGAAACGGAAGCTTGCGGCGGTGGAAAAGTATTTTTGAGGATCCCCTGATTTTTTTCTGTATTTTAGGGAATATATAGGCGAAGGATCTAGGTCAGGGGGCGTCAGGGAGGCCACAAGCCTGCCCACCGCCGCCCCCCTGGTGGCGGATGGGGGCTTGTGGGCCCCTTGTAGCCCTCCTGGCTTGGCCCTCAAGCCCCCTGATCTTCTTCCGTTTGGGAAAAATCATTTCGGAAATTTTATTCCGTTTGGACTCCGTTCCAAAATCAGATCTGAAAAGAGCCAAAAACACATAAAAAACAGGAACTGGCACTTGGCACTGAATTAATAAGTTAGTCCCAAAAAAGTTATAAAAGGTACATAAAACATCCAAAGATGACAAGATAACAGCATGAAACCATCAAAAATTATAGATACGTTTGAGACGTATCACATACATCGGTATGTATTATTTCCAACAAGTTAGTTGCTCGCTCCATTGTTCCGGAGAACAGAGTCTTCGTCATCTTGCCCATGAGGCACGGTTCGCATGTGTCAAATGATTCAAAATCAAGTGACTCCAAAAGTCCATCTGTATGGAGTTTCTTCATGCGCTTTACACCGATATGACCAAGGCGGTAGTGCCACAAGTATGTGGGACTATCATTATCAACCTTGCATCTTTTAGCACTCACGCTATGAATATGTGTAACATCACGATCGAGATTCATTAGGAATAAACCATTAACCAGCGGGGCATGACCATAAAACATACCACTCATATAAATAGAGCAACCTTTATTCTCAGATTTAAATGAGTAGCCATCTTGCATCAAGCGAGATCCCGATACAATGTTCATGCTTAAAGCTGGTACTAAATAACAATTATTAAGGTTTATAACTAATCCCGAAGGTAGATGTAGAGGTAGCGTGCCGACGGCGATCACATCGACCTTGGAACCATTCCCGATGCGCATCGTCATCTCGTCCTTAGCCAGCCTACGCTTGTTCTGTAGTTCCTGCTTAGAGTTGCAAATGTGAGCAACAACACCGGTATCAAATAACCAGGAGCTACTATGAGCGCTGGTAAGGTACACATCAATAACGAGTATATCACATATTCCTTTGACGTTGCCGGCCTTCTTGTCCGCTAAGTACTTGGGGCAATTCCGCTTCCAGTGACCGGTTCCCTTGCAGTAGTAGCACTCAGTCTCAGGCTTAGATCCTTTCTTTGACTTCTTCCCGGCAACTGGTTTACCGGGCGCGGCAACAGCTTTGTCGTCTTTCTTGAAGCTTTTCTTACCCTTGCCCTTCTTGAAACTCGTGGTCTTATTGACCATCAACACTTGATGCTCTTTCTTGATATCTACCTCTGCAGATTTCAGCATTGAATACAACTCGGGAATAGTCTTATCCAACCCTTGCATGTTGTAATTCATCACAAAGCCTTTGTAGCTAGGTGGAAGCGACTAGAGGATTCTGTCAATGACCGCACCGTCTGGAAGTTCAACTCCGAGCTGAGTCAAGCGGTTGTGCAACCCAGACATTCTGAGTATGTGCTCACTGACAGAACTATTTTCCTCCATCTTACAGTTAAAGAACTTGTCGGAGACTTCATATCTCTCGACCCAGGCATGAGCTTGAAAAACAAGTTGCAGCTCCTCGAACATCTTATATGCTCTGTGTTGCTCAAAACGCCTTTGGAGCCCCGGTTCTAAACTATAAAGCATGTCGCACTGAACGAGAGAGTAGTCATCACTCCGCGACTGCCAGGCGTTCCTAACGTCCTGGGTTGCCGCGGGAATGGAGGATCACCTAGCGGTGCATCAAGGACATATGCCTTCTTGGAAGCCATGAGGATGAGCTTTAAGTTACGAGCCCGGTCCGCATAGTTGCTCCCAACGTCTTTCAGCTTGGTTTTCTCTAGGAACGCGTTGAAGTTGAATGGGACATTTGCGTTGGCCATTGGATCTACAATATTTGTAAAGATAATTTTAGACTAAGTTCATGATAATTAAGTTCATCTAATCAAATTACTAATGAACTCCCACTTAGATCGACATCCCTTTAGTCATCCGAGTGTTACATGATCCACGTCGACTAGCCCGTGTCCGATCATCACGTGAGATGGACTAGTCATCAATGGTGAGCATCTCCTTGCTGATCGTATCAACCATACGACTCATGTTCAACCTTTCGGTCTCCCGTATTCGAGGCCATGTATGTACATGCTAGGCTCGTCGAGTCAACCTAAGTGTTTTGCATGTGTAAACTGGCTTACACCCGTTGTATGCGAACGTTAGAATCTATCACACCCGATCATCACGTGGTGCTTCGAGACAACGAACCTTCGCAACAGTGCACACTTAGGGGAATACTTATCTCGAAATTTCAATGAGGGATCATCTTATATTTGCTACCGTCGTTCTAAGCAATAAGATGTAAAACATGATAAAGATCACATGCAATCATATAGTGACATGATATGGCCAATATCATCTTGCTCCTTTGATCACCATCTTCGGGGCACCATGATCATCATCGTCACTGGCATGACACCATGATCTCCATTATTGTGTCTCCGTGAAGTTGTCACGCCAACTATTACTTCTACTACTATAGCTAACCGTTAGCGATAAAGTAAAGTAATCAACATGGCGTTGCATCTCATACAATAAATTAAGACAACTCCTATGGCTCCTGCCGGTTGTCATACTCATCGACATGCAAGTCGTAAATCATATTACAAGAACATGATCAATCTCATACATCACATATGTAACATCATATCCTTTTGGACATATCACATCACATAGCATACCCTGCAAAAACAAGTTAGACGTCCTGTAATTGTTGTTGCAAGTTTTATGTGGCTGGTTTGGGTTTCTAGCAAGAATGTTTCTCACCTATGTGACATCCACAACGTCGATATGCCAATGCTATTTACCCTTCATAAGGACCCTTTTCATCGAATCCAAATCGACTAAAGTGGGAGAGACAGACACCCGCTAGCCACCTTATGCACCAAGTGCATGTTTGTTGGTGGAACCAGTCTCACATAAGCGTACGTGTAAAGTCGGTCTGGGCCGCTTCATCCCACAATACCGCCAAAAAGATGAGACTAGTAATGGCAAGCAAGTTGACAAATTAGCGCCCACAACTTTTATGTTCTACTCGTGCATAAAATCTACGCATAGAACCTTGGCTCGGATGCCACTGTTGGGTATCGTAGTAAATTCAAAAAAAATCCTACGCCATACAAGGATCTATCTATGGAGAAACCAGCAACCGAGAGAGGTTGTAGGGCATCTTCATACCTTTGAAGATCGCTAAGCGGAAGCATTACTATGAACGCGGTTGATGGAGTCGTACTCGCAGCGATTCAGATCGCGGTGGATTCCGATATATGTGCCGAACTACGGTACCTCCGCGTCCAACACACGTACAGCCCGGTGACGTCTCGTACGCCTTGATCCAACAAGGAGGAGGGAGAGGTTGAGGGAGAGCTCCGGCAGCACGACGGCGTGGCGGCAGTGGAGCTGCCAGGTTCTCCGGCAGAGTTTCGCCAAGCTATGCGGAGGACGAGGAGAGAGAGGTGTAGGGCTGCCCCAGGAGGGGAAGAAATTGTGTCTACAAAAGCAAAAAACCACCACTATATATAGGGGGAGAGGGAGGAGGTGCCAACCCTTAGGGTTCCCACCCCTAAGGGGTGCGACAGACCCATCTGGGGCAGAGGGCGGCGGCCAGGGCAGGGAGAGGAGGGGTGGTGCACCCAGATGGGCCTTGGGCCCCTCCTGCACCTTGGGCCTAGGTAGGAGGCGCACCAGCCCACTCCGGGTTGGTTTCCTTCCACCTTTTGGCCCATGCTAGCCTTTGGGGCTGGTGGCCCCTCCCGGTGGACCCCCGGAACCCTTTTGATGGTCCCGATATGTTACCGGTGACGCCCGAAACATTTCCGGTGTCCAAAACCTCTCATCCTATATATCAATCCTTACCTCCGGACCATTCCGGAGCTCCTCGTGACGTCGGAGATCTCATTCAGGACTCTGGACAACCTTCGGTAACCACGCACACTATTTCCCTATAACCCTGGCGTCATCGAACCTTAAGTGTGTAGACCCTACGGGTTCGGGAGACATGCAGACATGACCGAGACATCTCTCCGGCCAATAACCAACATCGGGGGTCTGGATATCCATGTTGGTTCCCACATGTTCCACGATGATCTCATCGGATGAACCACGATTTCAAGGATTCAATCAATCCCGTATGCAATTCCCTTTGTCTATCGGTATGATACTTGCCCGAGATTTGATCGTCGGTATCCCTATACCTTGTTCAATCTCGTTACCGGAAAGTCTCTTTACTCGTTCTGTAACACATCATTTCGTGGCTAACCCCTCAGTCACACTGAGCTTAATATGATGATGGATTATCGAGTGGGCCCAGAGATACTCTTCCGTCACACGGAGTGACAAATCCCAGTCTTGATTCGTACAACTCAACAAACACTTTTGGAGATACCCGTAGTGCACCTTTATAATCACCCAGTTACGATGTGACATTTGGTACACACAAAGCACTTCTACGGTATCCGGGAGTTGCACAATCTCACGGTCTAAGGAAATGATACTTGACATTAGAAAAGCTTTAGCAGACGAACAACATGATCTAGTGCTATGCTTAGGATTGGGTCTTGTCCATCACATCATTCCCCAATAATGTGATCCCGTTATCAATGACATCCAATGTACATGATCAAGAAACCATGATCATCTATTGATCAACGAGCTAGCCAACTAGAGGCTCACTAGGGACACATTGTGATCTATATATACACACATGTATTACGGTTGCTGGTTGATACAATTATAGCATGAATAATAGACAATTATCATGAACTGCTAATATAATAATAACTACTTTATTATTGCCTCTAGGGCATATTTCCAACAATATTAACTAGGGCAAACTCAATATATGGCATAATAGTTGCGTGGGTCAGAAGACACATTTCATTATCGATATATCCCCCACTATCGGAAAATCAGTATGAGCAAGATCTCTCTAACCTTAGAAGGCGGGGAGGGGTTTGAAACTCTACTTGCCCTAGCCTTCTATATTGCATCTTTTGTAAGTGATACAAAACAAATCATTAATGATGGTACACCCGATAGTTGGCCTAAGTATTATTCACATCGGAGAAAACATTCTTTATCAATACAATTGTAATTTCCTAAATACCAATACAAGTAACATATCTACTAACCTTGGTAGGGGTTATACATATATACTTACCCTAGCTTCTTGTCTTGACGCCATATCCCGAGAAGGATATGGAGAAGTAATGATGGCATATTCAATTGATGGTCTAATTATTGCTTGCCATAAAGGAAACGTGAATCGACATAATAAGGACCTTCATGGGAAATAGGATGATTTTTTACCTTGCGTGTGTCTCGAAAGCCTGAGTTTCTAGAAGACGAGACACAATACTCATGTATAATAGCCAAAAGAGATGTGTTGTTTGCTCCTACTTTTCCATTCTTCTATATAAATCGTGGTGCAGGGTGAGTGTGAAGCCTCTCGATCCTTCATGCGCCCGCCTCTCGCCCCAAATTTGATGGCATGTTAGCGTTTTCCTCCTTCCCTTGTATCGGCTTTGCGAGTTGGCATGACTATTGTTTTATACTCCATCCATTTCCTTTCTAACAAAGCCCATGAGGCAAGGGAGGAGGTACAAACCTTGTATTATTGCAAACCCTAACTTTCCCGATGTGGCCAACACAACCCCAATTTTCATAAACCTTAAGCTTCCCGATGTGGACTTCGTCAAAGATGATGACAAGATGTTAACTACGGTAAACTTGAGAGATGCCTGATTATTGTGTACTTTAGAGATGCATTCATTGCCAATATATACACTGCTATCAGACAACCAATGTGAGTGACATCTATCTAAACCTACAAGATAGGGAGGGCGTGGAACTTTAATTACACTAGCCTCCTATGTAGCATCCTTCACAAGAGATAACAAGAGAGCATTAATGATGATAGACCCGATAGATTGCCTAACTATTATGCATGTTAGACTACGCATTCATTACCGATGCAACTACCACCTCCTACCCACCAATACAAGTAACATCTATCCCTCTAACCTAGGGATGAGTATGAGCTCTCTACTTACCCTAGCCTCCTTGATAGGCCTCCAACGTATATATATTTTTATTGTTCCATGCTATAATATTATCATTCTAGGATACTTTTGGGGCATTTATTTGATGATTCATATTATTTTTTAGCACTAACCTGTTAACTTAGTGCTAAGTGTCACTTGCTGTTTTTCTGCATGTTTTTGGCTTTTCAGGTCTACAGTACCAAACAGAGTCCAAATACCACGGAACTTTTTGATGATTTTTTCTGGACCAAAAGTAGACGTGGAAGCTTCGGGAGAAGACTGAAGGCCACACGAGGGCCCCACAAGCCAACATGGCGTGTTTGGGGGTGGTCGTGTCGTGTTAGCTTGTGGGCCCCCCTTGACTCTCCTCACATCGTTCTCTTGCTTATAAATTCTCATATATTCCAAAACCCTAGAGGAGCTCCTGAAACACTTTTTACGCTACCGCAAGTCTTTGTTCCGTCATGTGCCCATCTGGAGCCGTGTTCCGGTTCCCTGTCGGAGGGGGGATCGATCACAAAGGGCCTCTACATCAACCCTGTTGCTCCCATGGTGATGTGGGAGTAGTTCACCACAGACCTACGGGTCCATAACTAGTATATAGATGTCTCTCCCTCTATGTTATTCAGTACACAGTTCATCGCATCATCGCGATGATCTATTCGATATAATCACTTTGTGTGGTGCGTTTATTGGGATCCGATGAATTGTTGGTTTATGTTCAGATTATTCATGAAAATATTTGAGTCTTCTTTGAATTATTATTTGATTCTTATTTGTATGATTATATAGCTTCATAAATCTCTCTAATCTACTCATTTGGTTTGGCCAACTAGATTGATCTATCTTCACTAAGAGGGGTGCATTGTAGTAGGTTCAATCTTGCGGTTCTCAATCCGAGTGACAGAAAGGGACATGACACATATTTGTATTGCTCCCACTAAGGATAAAACGATGGTGTTGATTCATATTAATTATATTTTCTTTGTCAACATCATGTCATTGTTCTCCAAGTATTAATCTATTCTACTTAATACTCTAGATGCATGTTGGATAGCGGTTGATGTGTGGAGTAATAGTAGTAGATGCAGGCAGGAGTCAGTCTACTTGCTTATGGACGTGATGCCTATATACACGTGATCATTGCCGTGAATAAGTGTTGCATAACTATGCGATTTTCTATCAATTGCCAACAATAATTTATTTACCCACCCTATGCCTTCTTCGAGACAGTTGACACTAGAGAACACTGTAGCCCTCGGGTCTATTCACATGTAAATTTACAAACGCTACTATTTCCTCACCGCCTTTAGTTACTTTTTATTTATTTAGCAATTTTTATTTATCCAACTATCATCTACACTACTTATTTGCTTGGAAGTAACAAGTTCAAGTGGATTGACAACCCTCTTGCCCGCATTGGGTGCAAGTGTTTGCTCTTTTGTGTGTACGTGCTGAAGACGGGAGTTGTGCGATCATCCTATTGGTTCTATAAGCCTGGTTCTCACCGAGGAAAATACTTATCTATACTGTGTTGCATCATCCCCTCCTCTTCGTGGGAAAACCCAACATAGTTTACACGTATCTCTCCTTTATTGATGCCTTCACTCAGAAAAAGATGGAGCATAACGGGGGTAGACTCGACCGATGGTCTAATTATTGTGTGCGTTAAAGGAAACATGAATTGAGATAAAGCACCTTCATGGGAAATAATTTTTTCTTTACCTTGGGTGTGTGTCAAAATCCCGAGTCACTAGAAGACGGGATACAATATTTGTGTCTCATAGCCAAAAGAGATGTGTTCATCGCTCCTACTCGTTTGTCATTTTATAGGAAACCAAGGCATGCACTAAATGTGAAAACTCTCTACCCCACCCACACTTTCCTCTCACTCAAATGTGATTATTCAAATGACGTGTTCACATTTTCGTCCTTCTTGTGTATTGGCTCTACCACTTGGCACATCTATTGTCTTCCTACTTCGTCCATGCCATTCCAACCAAGCCGAGGAGGCAAAGGAGGGGTATTGACCCTCTATTTTCACAAACCCTAACCTTCTCGATGTGGCCAACACAACCCCTATTTTTCGCAAACCCTAACCTTCATGGTGTGGTCTCCGTTAAATACAAAAAGAGTGGATGTTAACTAAGGCAAACTCAATAGATAGCCTAGTTGTTGTGTGCTTTAGAAGACACATTCAATGTCGATATATCCGCCACTATCGGCTATCATACAAGCAATGTGGGCAAAATCTCTCTAAATCCACGAGGTAGGGAGGGGCGTGAAACTCAACTTATCTTAGCCTCCTTAGCTACATACTTGATAAGAGATAAATATATTATGCACGTCAGAGGAAACATTTAGTGTAAATGCAACTACAAATTCCTAACTACCAATACAAGTAACATCCTCTAAATACGGGGAGAGGTTTGAACTCTATACTTATCCTAGCCTCCTAGAATGGATTGATGGTCTAATTATTGAGTTTGTTAAAGGAAACATGAAGTGAGATAGATCACCTTCACGATAAAGAGGATGCTCTTTTAACTTGGGTATGCATCGAAACCTCAAGTTACTAGAAAACAATACACACCACTCATGTTTAACTGACAAAGAAATGTGTTGATCACTCATACATGTTTGTTCTTCTGAAGAGAATCGAGGTATATAGTGAGTGTGAATCTTGTCCACCCCACCGACACCCTCTTCTCCTAAATTTAGTCAATTAGATGGCATGTTAGCATTTTTCTTCGTCCTATGTATCGTCTCTGCCAGTTGGCATGACTATTTGTCTTCCTACTCCAATCATGTCCTTAAAAGTTACCACCAAGCTCATGAGGCAAAGAAGGGGATTGGACCCTCTATTTTCACAAACCCTAAGCTTCTCGGTGTGTCCTTCAACACATCCCCTATTCCCCCAAACCCCAACCTTCTGAAGGTGGCCTCGTCGGAGATGATGAAGGACATTAACTAGGACAAACTCGACAACGAACCTAATGGTTACAAACTCGACAAGTAACACCCCTAAACTTATGAGGCAGTCAGTGTGTGTGTGCTCTATACGTACCCCAGCCTTCTCTATTGTTGCCTTCACAAGAGACAAAGTGTGAGCATTAATTATGGAAAACTAGATTGCCGGTCTTATTGTTGTTTGTGTTGAAGGTATCGTAAATTGAGATAAAACACATTTACGGTAAAGAGTCTCCTTACCTTGGGTATGCATCTAAAGCTCAAGCTGCTTGAAGTCAAGACACAATATTATTGCCTGATAGACAAAACATGTGTGGATTTCTCCTACTTGACTATTCTTCTGCGAAAAAATGAGCTACATAATGAATGTGAACTCTCTACCTCCGCCAACGCCTAGTTGTCACCCCCAATATGGTTATTTGAATGCCAGGTTAACATTTCCCCTCCTTCTATATATTAGCTCGCCACTTCTATCGATAACCAAAGTCTAGGACGCAAAAGAGGGTGTGTGGACTTTCTATTTCCGCAAACTCTAAGCTCCACGATGTGGTCTCCTTTAGAGGTGAAGAGGGAATGCTAACTGACGAAAGCTCGATAGATGGCATAATTATTGTGTGCTTCATCAAATGACACGCTCATTTTCATTAGATCCTCAAATATCCTAAAACTAATATGAGCAACACGTTCATTTTCAATACATCCGCAAATACCAAACCACTAACATGAGCAACGTCTGTGTAAGCCTACATGGCACGAATGAGGTGTGAACTCTCCACTTACCCTAACATGTTCTGTTTTATCCTTCACTATATGTAAAGGGGAGCATTAATTATGGCAGTAGACCTGATAGATGGCCTAATTATTATGCACATCATAAAGAACATACATTGTTAGTACACATTGTCATATCCGACCGCTAATACAAGGAGTACCTCTCTAAACCTCTCATAGGCGGGGAGCGGGTGTGATCCCTATGCTTACCCTAGACTCTTTACATCTACCTTTGCAAGAGATGAGGAGGAAGCATTAAGGACGGCATACTAGACTCTTAGCCTAAATATTATGTGCGTTAAAGGAAATGTGAATTGCAATTAAGCACCTTCATGGGAAAAATGATGATCTCTACCATAGGTGTGTCAAAAACTTGACTTGCTAAAAGACGAGAAACAACATCTCTTATCTCTTATCTCTTATTTACTAATTGTAGGCACCATACGAGACACCACATTAATTTCAAAGAAACAACAATAATAACCGTAGGATTGTTGAATATACGATTAGGATTAAAAAAATCTAGACATTCCATATAAGAGTCCTATGAGGTAACGATGTAGGAACGTGTCCATACATGAGTCAAAAGAAAAAAAAACAAATCTGTCATAGACACGTCACGGCCAGCCACCATGGAAAGGCAATAAAAAAAGAACCCCTATGCCAACACGTTTTCATGGATGGATCAGACTAGCCCGGTTGTGCTACTTATTTTTAAATGTGCCTAATATATTATATATGGTAACAAGATTTACGATACGTCTCAAGGGAATCTGCATGCGTATATGTAACTAATACAGTCTTAATACAAGATGCATTTGTAAAAGTGATATGTCATACATAAGAGTTTTTATTCACAAACAATAGAGTTATTTACTCTCTTTAGGATATAATACAGTGCATAGTTTTTTTTAACTATTTTCTGTTGTCTCCCTCGGTTGCCATCTCCATCTTACCTGGATGCGGTGAGGTTGTGTAATAGTTTGTAGTTGTAGCCAAAAAGCCGAAAGATAAACATTGAAGTTATGCATAGTTCTGCAAGCTACTTCAATGCTTCTATTTTTAGATATATCGTTATAGTTCCTTTCATTAGCACAAAAAAAGCTTCACGATATATATTTCCCAAATTCATTCGGTATAAACTATAAGATTCATGATTTAATGCAGAACACAATTTGAGATAAGCGTTGCATAATATGTAAAATATATTTTTAAGTATGTAATTTTCAGACTAAATTTTTACTATTTTTAATTATGACCTATGTAATGCAAAATATATTTTCTATCTAGCTTCAATAATGGCCTATAGAAACCCTTTGTATTGATTTTCTCAAATAGCATATATAAATCACATTGTATTCTTAACTGCTACTGCATTAGAATATTTTAAATCGTTATTTCTCAGGGACTGGGCAAATATTATTTCTAAGTCGACCAAGTTGCAAGATAAAAAAGAGTAAGACATAGTGAGAAATATTAGGTAGGCAAATGTGTGACATCCATTTGCACGTCTCAAAGACTAAAATCCACACAATTTTAATGTCTTTAACTATCTAATTCTTCATCAAAAGAAACAACTCCTCTCATCATTTACTAATGGATAAGAACTTCTACATTCCTTAAAGAATGTACACTCGCAACCATTTATAATACTTCATGCCCACAGATAAGAGCAACAACTTAAACTATTCTATAAGGGATTTACTATATTTTTTAACTATTGCTCAACAAAACCAATCCCAATCATCTAAAATTGATAAAGATATTCGAGACAAAATTTCAAATGTGCAAAAATGTGTCATTTACGAAAAAATAATTTATTCGTATATTTCTATTTTTTCAGTAAAGTATCATGTTTGCCAATAATTTTTCCAATTAGATTGCTTTTAATATTTTCCGAATTACTACCATAAATTAGGCATTAATTTTCCATTTTGTACTCAAAATACATCAAATTTATACGTTGCCACAAAGTATGGTTATACATCGATTGAAAGGCTAAACAATATGACCATGATATCTAAAAGTACGCTTATAATTAGAAATTAAAAAAGATACTTGATGTTTATTCTTTTTGCAAAGTATATTAAAAAACCAAGTTTTTGGACTCAAGTCGCTAGCCTGTGCAGCTGCACGGGTTGATGACTAGTTATTCTCTAATCTCTAATAGCCAAAAGGGGCGTGTGCATTGCTCCTACTTTATGAATTATACTAGTGGCATGCTTTTAGAATTGATGTGTGAATATATTTGAGATACCAAATCATGTAGATAGATGTAAATAAATATGAAAACCTAGTAGATAGATACACATCTGATAAATAAAAATCCCATTTATTGTTCCTCTTGCTCAACCTCGCACATCCAAGAAAAGTCTTATCACACTTCATTGTTATTTTATTTTGTTGACATGTCCTTTGATGGACTCTTGCATCCTTACCCACAAACCACCTAATTTTAGACCACCACCATTAACAACCAATTGTCTATATCCAAGAGGCAAATGAGGGGTGTGTGTAGGTCTTTATTTCCGCAAAACCCTAATTTTTTTTGCATGCGGGTTCCCCAAAAAACGAAGAGATGACGTTAACAATGTTATGCTTCATAGTATGATTACCGCTCATGAACGAAAACAATATACTAAAAGAAGATGACACAAAAGAGGGAACATTTTGTCTATCTAAGTCGAGGGGTAAAGGAGGGGGTGAAGTCTTTACATCCTTAGAACTCTATCCTTTGTCGTTTCCGCGTTTCTACAAAGATGAAAATAGAGAGTGTTGAGAACATAACACTTGATAGCCTCATTGTGCATGAATAGATACATTTTTTTGCGGGTAGCATGAATAGATATATTATATACAAACAACCCGAGATAACACAATGAAGGAAGATGGTCTTTTTCTTGGGGATGCATTGACATGGAAAGTTGTTGGATGACATACACATGAATTTTCCATTTCTTACAAGAAAAATGATGTGTAGATTGTTTGTCTTTGCTGCATTCTAAAGTTCTGGGATTCTAGTATCCCTGACTTTCTTTTTTCTCAATTTGTAAACAATATGTCTATCACATGGGAATAAAGTTGATTATTATGTTAAAAAAGAGAGTCTAGGAGAGTGTTTATCGAAACATTTAAAAAAGGTGCGAGAAAGAAAACCCTGTAGATAACTACAATAAATGGATTACAAAGATAGTATACATCTTAGAGCATCTTAAACAACCACGTAACCGTTGTGCATGCTAAAAACATTTTGCAGCATCGAAATATCGAATTTTAACGCGTTGGAGAGCATTGGCTTCAGCGGCCGTCACAAAAAATTGCGCGCGCGAACCGCTCCAACAGACGCTGCAAAACAAATGGCTTGTGCGCCCAACACAAACAACATATGCACTCCAAACAAAACCAAAAAAATCAAACACATAAAAAATAATTAACAAGAAATAGTTCAATTATTGATAAAATAGTTTATCTTTCAATACAATAATAGTTCGACGCTACAACATCGAACATACAAATCATCATTCATTTCGTCGGCCATTCCATGTCCACCACTCCTCGATTAGATCCTTTTGAAGATTATTATGCATTTGGGAATGTCGAATGGTATGATAGAAGACAACAAATCGAACCACCCTAGTAGCACTTCGACGCACTAGCACGGGATGTCCCAAGAGCTCATACTGAGAATAGTCTAAATTTTGGCCACACTCATTCTCGATGATCATGCTATGCATGACAACACAAGCGTGCATGATGTACCAAAGAATCTTTTGATCCCAAAATCTAGCCAGTCCTCTCATAATAGAAAATTAGACTTGCAAAAATCCAAAAGCTCTCTCCACATCTTTCCGAGCCGTCGCGGGGGCATTGTGAAAATCTAGATTTTTCTTACCTTCTGTTTTTTTCAACGGTTTCACAAATGTTTGCCATTTTGGATAGATAACATCCGCAAGATAGTAGCCATAGTTGTATGTATTGCCATTTGCTACAAACTCCACCGATGATAGTTCACCATTTGCAATCTTATTTATGAGTGGTGTCCGATTAACAACGTTGATGTCATTCAAAGATCCATGCATTCCAAAAAAAGCATGTCAAATCCAAGTCTATTGACCGGCCATCGTTTTAAGGATTATAGTGGAATCCCTTTTTTGGCTGTGGAATTGCCCATGCCATGCCTTAGGACAGTTTTTCCAACTCCAACGCATGCAATCTATTGAGCCAAGCATACCTGGAAACCCGCAACCTTGGTTCATCTCTAATAGCCTTGCGACGTCGTCAGCATTGGGGGATCTCAAATACTCTGGACCAAACACTTGTACAATTCCGACCGCGAAGCGCTTGACACACATGATGGCCTCACTTTCACCCATGGCCAAATAGTCATCAACTAGATCAGCCGGAATACCGTATGACAACATAAGCAAAGTTGTTGTCACCTTTTGAAAGGTGTTATGTTCGAGTTCTCCGACGGCATTCCTCCTTTGCTGAAAAAACCAATCATGGCTCACCAGTTTCTCTGCAATGCGCATGAACAACTCGATGCTCATCCTAAACCGACGCCTGAAGTACGACTCGGGATATGTGAGATTCTCCACAAAATAGTGCCTCATCAATCTGTTGTCGGCATTAATTGTATCCCTCCAAATTTTCCGCCGACCCATAACCGAACAACCGTGTTTCGGCTTTTTGTTGATGTGCATAGCTAGGATCATTGCTAGGTTCTCCTCCTCTTGAATATTAAATTTTTCTTCGAAAGAATTATATGACGAACTCATCTATAATATTGAACTTAAATTAGTCTAAAAACTAAAAAATACAAGCACCAAATTCATGTAAAAAAGGTGAAGTTGAAGCAATACAACCTTGCAAGCGTTTTATCGAACACCTTGTGGGCGCCGAGCGACAGTGGGCGACCGGACGCTCTTCGTCGGAGGAACGACGCGTGCGAGGGGCGGCAGCGGGTAGAGGGAGATGGAGGAACCAGCGACATCGCGGGGATAGGCCGGGGTAGCGCCGTCGGGTCGCCGGAGCAAATGGGGTGGCGCGGACGGCGGTGTCACAACATGGACCTAGTGGTGGGTGGAAGCCGCGTGTGAGTCGTCGTTGTCCAGCGCGCGGAAGCGGACGCTTCAAATAAACGACGCGCGATGCCATTTCGTCCCGCGCGCTGAACCATTTATGACGCGCGCATATTTTTTACGTCTCCGCTGGAGCGACCGGAGCGGCTGTGCGCGTGCAAAAGAGCGTCTTTTTTCAAAACGGCGCTTATATAACGCGGCTTTTGGAGATGCTTCAATTTATTCATCGGGCCCTCGCTCGATCCGGGCCGTCCAAGCACCTACAAACCTGATAATTCTTCGCCCCATCCCACCCATTCGCTGGCTCCCCCTTCAGTTTCAGCTCGCCTCTCGCCTCTCGCCGTCTTCGCGCATCCCAGGTACGCCGCCCGCGGCCCGTCTCGCCCGGCCAGCAATCTAGGGTTTCCTCCGCCGCACGAATTCGTTCCTGATTCCCCTAGGACGTGCCACAATTGAATCCCCTGTTTCGTTCTGCCCTTCCTTCCAGATGTCTCGTCGATTTTGATGGGCGCGGCGCTGTTTTTGCGGTGATTTTGTCGTTGTTTGTTCCCCCGACCCGCCCCGTGGAGCGGCCATGGTGAAGACCCCCACTAGCACCCCCAAGGCCAAGGCCAAGGCCAAGGCGGCCTCTTCCGGCAGTGCTGCCCGGCCGTCCCCGGCGGGCGCTTCCGGCTCTGGCTCGGCGAAGGCGTCGAAGTTTAAGAAACGGAAAGCCGTTGGCACCGGTGCGAAGGTCGCGGCCACTGCTGCGGCAGCGGCCGATGGGGCGGCCTCCGCGGTCGCTGCCGGCAGGGACGACCCTGCCCCTGCATCTGCGCCGAAACGGTCCACCCCTTCTGGAGGGTCGCCTGCGGCATCTTTGAAGCCAGCCACCGTGGCTGAAGGATCGTCTGCTGCCCAGGTACCGGCACCAAAGCCAGACACCGCTGAAGAAGCATCAGCGTCGACTCCAAAACCGAAGCCAAAGCCAAAGCCAAAGCCAAAGCCGGCTGATGCTGCAGCTGCCACCAGCAATGGGGCGGGTGCTAGCGGTAGTGGTGGTAGCAAGAAGAAGAACAAGAAGGGGCATAAGGAGAGGCTTATGGCTTGGAAGGGAAAGGGGAAGCAGGAGGAGGCACAGGGGAATAAGAAGGGGACGGTGAAGGAGGAGGGAGCCAAGAAAGAAGGGGGTGGTGGTGATAGCAGGGGAGGAGGGCTTATCTTCATGTGCAATGCACAGACTAAGCCGGAGTGCTTCAAGAACCGCGTGTTTGGCATGCCCATGGGGAAGAAGGAGATGGTGGAGAAGGTCCGACCAGGGACAAAGGTATTCCTGTATGATTTCGACTTGAGGCTGCTATATGGGGTGTACAAGGCGACATCAAAGGGCGGGATAAACCTTGTCAGAAATGTATTTAACGGGAAGTTTCCTGCTCAGGTAATCTTGACTTTCCATTATTTAGATCCATATATGGTAGTAGAGTGAGCTGTTTTGCGTTTTATGGGTGTATGCATTGTTCCTAAGGATGTGTGTGGCTCAGTTGCTCCGATAAGTTTGGAACACAAATGAATATGTTAGACATGACACATGAGTAGAAATCTTGCTAGGTCACACTATTTCTGAGAAAGATAAGCTCTATTTTAGGTCCAAACAGGGCCATGGATTACAGTAATTAGCAATAATCTTACATTCTAACTTTGATTGCGTAGTTGTTTGTAAGCTTTCACAAACATCAGCAATGAGGATATATGCCCTTGTTTGCCATCCCTAAAAATGTGTTAGTAGAATAGACTGGTGACACTTCTTTCTTGGATAGTATGTGCATGTGTCCATATATGTGCATAGGGTTCCTTAGTTTTGTATCTTTTGCCCAAGTTATTATGGAAGATGTAGCTAGGCGGATCATGATTTTAGCTGGCCATCATCAAATAATAGTTCCGTCTTCTAATTATAATTGCAATGCATCCCTATAGCATATAAAAATGGCTGACTTAAATGCCTTGACCAGTTATTCTATGTTTTCTCATTCTTGGTGAGAACTATATGCCATTGTTTCTAAGCCCTAAAAAAGTATTAGTAGAATAGACTAGTGCCCCTGTTGGACAGTATGTACATGTGTCCATATATGTGCACATGGTTCCTTAGTTTTGTATCTTCTACCCAAGTTACTATGGAAGACTTAGATAGTCGGATCATGATTTTAGCTGGCCATCATCAAATAACAGTTTTGTCTTCTAATTATAATTGTGATGCAGCCCTATAGCATATAAAAATGTCTGACTTAAATGCCTTGACCAGTTATTCTATGTTTTTTCGTTCTTTTTCGAGAAAACGCAAAAGAGTTTGTGTTTCATTTCATTGAACAGGGAGAGAACAGCAGTACAGGTACAACCTCCCAGGAGGAGGGACACACGCACACACATCATCGTCCTCACCAAACGAGCGGGTGAGGAGGTGCTACCAACTACAGACCGCAATGACAAAAGTTCTTGCCTTGTCCAGCCTCCAAACATGAATGGCGAGGTAGCTAGACTCAGAGCCTCAAGGCCGCGTCACAGCCGTTGCCAGGCGCCTCCGAATAAGACTGCATCTCCAGGGCTGCCCGGGCCAACGTATCTTCCACTCATATGTGCCTAGGAGACGGCAGGTGGATGGCAGGACCCAACCAGAACTAGCGAAGCCATCGTCTTGGACATGCCGGCACCGGCGTACATTGCGCCCTGGGCGCCCACGCTCTATGCTGCAGCCCTCATCACAGCATCGCAGTACCAGCAAGCCTCGCCGGAAAGACCGGGGAGGCCACCATCTCCAGCTGCAGCGTCGGGGACTCCAAATGCGACCCAAGCAGCGCCTTCAAGAAGGGAACGGCGCTGAGACGCCGCCACTGCCTTGTCCAGTGAAGGACCAAGGGTTTCCCCCGGTGCTCGAGGAGAGGATCCAGTCCGGGCCATGACAGCGCCAACATGGAGGTAACGGCACCCTCAGGCGTCGCCGTTGTCAGCGCAGCCATCGCCGCACAGGGATTTTGCCCCGGCCCAAGACCAGAATCCCAAATACCTCTGAAGCAGAGCAGACAGGAGACGGGGGAGCAGATCGCCGGAGAAGACCACCAGCACCTAGAGGGAAACCACGTATCATCACCGTCGATGTAGGGAAGCACCGGCCAGCGCAGTGCAGTAGTCGCCGGATGGCTGCCACACAAGGCCAGACACCGCAGGGGGGGGGTACGTCGAGCAGGGCTAGTGGCGCAGTCGAGGGACCTGTCACATGCACCATGGCGCTGCCGACCATGGCCGCCGCCGTGCTGGCCCACAACCTCCGCCACCCGGATCCGCCGAGGCACAGCCAAGAAGCCGCAGCCGTGCCCCCAAAGGCTCGCGCTACGCCGCCCGCGTGCTCGCCATGCCAGATCCAGAGGTCTGACCTTCTGGATCTGGGGCCGCCGTCACGAAACCCTAGGCCCGGAGAAGCACAACTCCGTCAGCCTCGTCGAGCCCCACGCTCGAGGGGGAAGGCCGCCTGGGAGCGAAGTCCGGCCGCTGCCGGATACGCCAGGGCTTTGCCCAGCGTGGAGCACCGGCGGCGGCAGGGGAAGGGGGAGGAGGAGGGGAGCGAGGGCTCGAGGGCTGCGTCGCCTCCCAGGTCGCCCCTAGGGAGGGCGACGCGGGAGGGAGGGGGGGCATGTTCTCGTTCTTGATGAGAACCATATGCCATTGTTTGTAAGCCCTAGAAAAGTATTAGTAGAATAGAGTAGTGACCCTGTTGGACAGTATGTGCATGTGTCCATATATGTGTATAGGGTTCCTTAGTTTCGGATCTCTACCCAAGTTATCATGGAAGATGTAGCTAGGCGGGTCATGATTTTAGCTGACCATCATCGAATCGTAGTTCTGTTCTCCAATTATAATTGCGATGTATTCCTACATAGCATATAAAAATGACCAACTTAATGTCTCAACCAGTTATTCTATGTTTTCTTTACTTGCCGAGAACTAAATAGTCTTCCATGTCTCCAATATTAAGCACCAATGAGTTTCCTTCCCTTTTGGTGCTTGATTTTTCTTGTGTAGTAGACTTCATAACTATTGCAAAACACAAGAAACATAAAATAAAATAAAAACAATTGCCAATGAAGTTGCTAAAGCGTGGATTCTTCATGGTAAATCAAGTTTTGCAGCTATCAAATTATGTACCAAATATGAGATATGTGGTAAAACCTATGCACTAGTTTTCTCATGTCAAATGGTTCTTGATGATATTTAGTCGATATTGTTGAGGTTCTTTCTGTGAGTAGTAGAGTGTACAAGTAGTGTAAATTTATGTGTCAGACCAGCACTAGGTCTAGTTAGACGTGATCACGTGGATCATTTTTTTGGGTGGTAGTATGCTGACTCTTTACATTAGTTATTGGCTGAGAACTTGAAATATGGATGGGTTAGATGTAGAGAGACCTAAAGATGCAACGTATGAAAAATCTAAATAACTCCTCGTATGAAGAAATCATTTATGAGGAGTATACCCTGACATTGGCCCAATCTAACCACTCCAAACTCAAACACTTATTCAATTGTCTGTCTATTTTTTTTTACAATGTTAGCACTTGTACAAGTAAAAGGTATCTTTACTTGACACATCGTCGCTTTCTTCACAAATTGTATCTAACAGGCTTGTGCCATCCTATAGAAATTTATCTATGAAGCCCAAATTGTTATATGAGGAAGGGGTCTAGCAAGTTATATTTGCCTTTTTATTGGCAAAAGCACAACTACCTAACATCTCTTGTGCACAGATCCTTCATTTACCTTGTTTTGTTTTAAGATTTTTATTGCGCAAGCATGCTTCTCTTGGTAGTTAGTGAATTTTATTTTATGTATACTACTTGGTAGTCCTTTGGAGGATGGTGGCAACTTGGCAACAACCATATAAGAAGTGGTGCTTCTTATTCCTCTGAAAAATGGAGATGTATATTGTGCATTGTAATTCCAATTATTATGCCAATGCTATCATGATGGGACTTGATGAATGCGAAAATGAAGAGGCGTGTGATATGTTAGTGGACCCTGGAAATTTCATAGTTAAAACGATTGATGCTATCCACCATAGTTGTATTTTGTACGTACATCTAGTTTTGCTTGTAGTTGTATTTACTCTCAAGGGTCAATCTGTGTGATTACACTTCTGTTGGGTGGTTCGAGACTTGGAGGTTCCTTGAGTAAGGCTGGAGATCATAGGCTGAAATTTTGACGTCCTGCACGTTGGAGTTTGGACTGGTTGTTTTACTAACAGCTGGGTTCAAGCTCACTGTATTAGCCCTGTAACATATAGCTGTAAGTGGTATAGAGGACAGCAGATAATTTTATGTGCTTACAGTGACCAAGCACTATTTTATGGCTACAAGATTCTACACAACCTTTTGATTAAAATTGGACCTTATGCCAGAGAAGTTAGTACTGAAGAAGGGTTCTCAAAACTACTTTGATGTGTTTGATGTAGGTGAGATTTACGACTGATAGAGATTGCCTTCCTCTTCCTGAGAGTAGTTTCAAGCATGCCATCAAAGAGAACTACAGTGCAAGCCGCAAATTCGACCCTGAGATCACCTCTACACAAGTGAGTTTCCTTGTGATAATTTTTGTTGAATTAGTTAGTTACTCAACAGAACTATTGTGGGAGTTTCAAACATAAATGTCATTTTTACCTTGTTATTTATCATATTATGTGATTTATATGCAGGTTCGTAGGCTGATGGCTCTATTCAAGCCTAGCACTGTACACCAATCAGCTCTAAGGGGTCATCTAGATGAAAGGTACGGCCATGAAGAAAGTAGGCATCAACATGAAGATAGGCCACATCCATTGCATGTTGAAGACAGGCGCCCGCAGGTGGTTGTACATGTTCCTCCTCCTGAGGACTCATATAGGGCAACACACTTTGCTCCATTTCCTACCGAGTCCCGACCTGGTCAATTTGTCCAGGATGATCACATATATTATCAACAAGCGCCTCCTGCACCCGAGTCTCAACACATTCCTCTTGCCCCAGAGCCTCGCCATGTTCCTCTTGCCGCAGGGCCTCACTATATGCCTTCTGTACCAGAGCCTCGGCATGTCCCATCAGCGTATTACCACCATTTGGCTCCTTCATCTGATGATTCTTACTACCGTTCTCGAGTGGATCCAGTGCATGAGCGGTAAGTTCAAATTTGTATGTTTTGCTAATTCGAACTAACAGTTGAACATATTGTGGTTATTATAATACTATCATGTCTTTACTGAAGTTGTATATCGTGTTCTTGTCTTTACTGAAGTTATATATCGTGTTCTGGTCTTCACTGAAGTTATATATATCTTGTCTTGACTAACAAAATTCTTAAATTCTAGCGTTGCTGCCAGAACACCTCCAAGGGATTACGCAGCGCCGCTGGGGGAGTTGGCTGCTCGTGCTGACCATATGACGGAGCTCTACCGGACCACTGTTCGTGATGCTCGCCTGGAGGATCCTTACCGCCCAGGAGAGCTTGCTGTCCGTGGTACTCGTGTGGAGGATCACTACCGTCCAGGAGAGATTGCTTCTCACGGTGCTCGTGTGGAGGATCTCTACCGCCCAGGAGAGATTGCTTCTCGTGGTGCTCGTGTGGAGGATCTCTACCGTCCAGGAGAGATTGCTGCTCGTGGTGCTCGTATGGAGGATCTCTACCGTCCAGGAGACGTTGCTGCTCGTGATGCTCGTATGGAGGATCCCTACCGTCAAGGAGGGCTAGATGCTCGTGGTTCTTATGGGGGGCTCTACCGTTCTGACCAGCGAGTCGCTCGTGCCGTGGATCTCCCACATTCTTATGAGACCTCCAACCCTGCTTATGCTGAAACCAGTCAGAGACCTCTCCCTGCTGCAAGGACGAATGGACCAGGTGTGCCGGTTTCCTCACTCTATTCCTTTGCTGGAGCGCCAGCATATCGATGATTTTTCTCAGCATTTAACATGCCGTGCCTCGAGTCGGTTGTACTGCCAGTCAGCATCGTCTTATGTTTACTTTTGGTTAAAACTATAGCAGTCAGCCTCGTTGGATGTTTACTTTGGTTAAAACTATAGCGTAACTGAAGTCGGGATTTTTTTTCTCTTATCTTGTATGCCTGTTAAACTGCTTACAGGATGAATGTCATTCAGGTTCAGACTATGCTGTCCATGTTGCTGTGTTGATGTTTTATTATGTTCTATATTTTTCCTGTGCTGCTGGTTGTGCGTTGGTGACCTCTATCTGGATTTGTAAGGCGAACATTTTCTAGGTCGTCAAGTTGGCTAGAGAAAATTGTGTTATATGCCACTACAAGTATATCATTGGATTCTTCGTTGAATGAAGCGCTTCTAAACATGTACTTCTCGTGGCATACACACATTTTCTTTGTTGAAATGTGTCACATTTTGTTAGTCATCAAATTTGAAATTGAAGATCTAAACATCTGTGCTCCCTTTTACAAACCAGATGGACGGAGTAGGGATTTTCGCCTCGGGCATGCTTTTGCTGGCAATATCAGAGCATGCTTCCTTATTTTGGATTGCATCTTATTTTTAGTTGGCTACTCCATCTGTAATGAAATACAAGACGTTTTTAATGTAGTTGGCTAAAAAAAAATTCTATATTTTCATACTTCCTCTATAAACTAATATAAAAACATTTATATCACTATTTTAGTGATCTAAATGTTGTTATATTAATAGTGATTTAAATACTCTTATATTAGTTTACGGAGGGAGTACATTTTAGGCACATCTTTCTTTTAAGTTTTTTTTCCTGAGAAAACTTGAACCTTATTCATTTGATATAACCATTACATTGTTTATGAGGATTGATACAATTTCATTATTTGGCTGCTCAAACCATTAGAAATAAAAGAAAATTTAGCCAATCTGGCCAACACATGAACAAATTTATTTGCTTCTCTCCTTAAAAAAAACCTTTATTTGTTGTTGTATTACATTGCTTGAATCGAGAGATAGGAAAATCACAAGCTAAATGAAAACAATCACAAAAAATGCCGTTGCTCCTCCCTTGCCCCCTCCGAGACGATTGCCTTCCTTCCTTCGTGGTACTAGTCACCTCCATGTTACTCAAGTCAACAATAATGTGATTGCATCTCGTCCTTTGCGCTAGCGATAGACCGAAATTTAGGGTCATAACATCCGCCATCAATACACCAGCACACCATTCAACCTGGCCATCCCCCTATAGTAAATATACCTTTATCGTCTCTTAAGATCGCCAGCATTGTGCCCCTAGATAAGTCATGGTCAAAAGAAGCATCAATGTTAATTTTACAAAACTCACCGGAGGCCAGACCACCCCCTTTTCACATGGAAACCGTCATGGTATTTCCGGGACAGATGCCATGGGGTGGCTTAACTCGTGGATTGGGGCCGATGGGCGCCGACGGTGTCTGCGAACGGGTGATGGCGCAACACACATGACGTTGGTTTACCCAGTTTCAAGGCCCTTCGATGAGGTAAAACCCCTAATCCTGCCCGTGTGACTATATGAGAATCACAATACAATGGTTGCTCCTTGAGCTGTTCGTGAGGAGGGAGACGGAGCGCTGGCTGACTGTCTCGCTGCCTCACGTGGTGTTCTACGTGTAGTTGTGGGTGTCTAAACCGAGTGAACATCGTGAACCTCGTGAACCTGCCTCTCTCAGTGGGCAAGGGCACGACTTTATAATGCAGCCAGGTGTTATAGTGGTAACGGTAGGAGTGTGAGGTGGGGGCCGGTTGCCAGGCTCTGGAGCCGGCTACGGGGCCCACCTGCGGTTGTGTCTTGTCACGGGACCCACCGATCGTGGGCAGCAGTGGCCGGCGTGCCGGGCCGTCAGGGCGCGGGCGACAGAGGAGAACATGGCTACATGAATGTCTTGCCCGGTCAGGGTCGGGGTCCGTGTAGCCTCGCGGACCCTCCCATCATCACCCTGCAGCAGGGCCAAACATGTCAGCGCGTACTGCTGCCGTGATAGCCTGTGATCATTCGTCTTATCTTGTGTGCGTACGATGGTACGACCGGATGGGACGGGAGCCGGCCGTCCGGCTGGCGCAGGGCCAACCGGCCGGCCGAGCCCCGCCCAACGGCTGGGCACGCGTTGAGCAGGAACGAGTAAAGAGACTTGCGGGTAACGAGATTTAACTAGGCATGGTGATATCGACGATCGAATCTAGGGCAAGTAACATGCCGATGGACAAATGGAACTGCATATTGGATTGACTGAATCCTTGACATCGTGGTTCGACCGATAAAGATCTTCGTGGAATATGTAGGAACCAATATGGACATCCATGTCCCACTATTGGTTATTGACTGGAGAGGTGTCTCGGTCATGTCTACATGATTCTCGAACCCGTAGGATCCGCACATTTAACTTTCTATGATGATATAGTATTATTGGATTATGTTTTTTGGTGACCAAATTGTTGGAAATATGCCCTAGAGGCAATAATAAAGTTGTTATTATTATATTTCGAGTTCATGATAATTGTCTATTATACATGCTATAATTGTATTAATGAGAAACCGTAATACATGTGTGAATATATAGATCACAATGTGTCCCTAGTGAGCCTCTAGTTGGCTAGCTCGTTGATGAATAGATGATCATCGTTTCTTGATCATGGACATTGGATGTCTTTGATAACGGGATCACATCATTGGGGAATGATGTGATGGACAAGACCCAATCCTAAGCATAGCACTGGATCGTGTTGTTCGTCTGCTAAAGCTTTTCTAATGTCAAGTATCATTTCCTTAGACCGTGAGATTGTGCAACTCCCGGATACCGTAGGAGTGCTTTGAGTGTACCAAACGTCACAACGTAACTGGGTGACTATAAAGGTGCACTACAGGTATCTCCAAAAGTGTCTGTTGAGTTGTACGAATCGAGACCGGGATTTGTCACTCCGTGTGACGGAGAGGTATCTCTGGGCCCACTCAGTAACCCATCATCATAATGAGCTCAGTGTGACTAAGGAGTTAGTCACGGGATGATGCATTATGGAAGGAGTAAAGAGACTTTCCAGTAACGAGATTGAACAAGGTATAGGGATACCGACGATCGAATCTCGGGCAAGTATCATACCGATAGACAAAGGGAATTGCATACGGGATTGATTGAATCCTTCACATCGTGGTTCATCCGATGAGATCATAGTAGAACATGTGGGAACCGACATGGATATCCAGACCCCGCTGTTGGTTATTGGCCGGAGAGATGTCTCGGTCATGTCTGCATGTCTCCCGAACCCGTAGGGTCTACACACTTAAGGTTCGATGACGCCAGGGTTATAGGGAAATAGTGTACGTGGTTACCGAAGGTTGTTTGGATTCCTGGATGAGATCCCGGATGCAACGAGGAGCTCCGTAATGGTCTGGAGGTAAAGGTTGATATATAGGATGTGAGGTTTCGGACACCGAAAGTGTTAGGCGTCACCGGTAACGTACCGGGACCACTTGAAGGGTTTCGGGGGTCCACCGGGAGGGGCCACCAGCCCCAAGGGGCTTCATGGGCCAAAAGGTGGAAGGAGACCAGCCCAAAGTGGGCTGGTGCGCCCTCCCCTCTCAGCCCAAGGCGCAAGGAGAGGTGGAGGGGGCAAACCCTAGGCGCAGAGGGGGCCCAAGGCCCACCTAGGGCGTCGCCGTCCTCTCCACCTTGGCCGCCGGCCCTCCCTGGCCATCTAGGGCTGCCGCCACCCCTAGGGAGGGAACCCTAGGGGTGCGAACCCTCTCTCCCCCTCTTATAAATACCCAAGGTATTGGGGCTGATTTGAGACACGAAAACTCTCTCTCTCTCGGCGTAGTCCTTCCTCTCTCTATCCTCGTCCTTCGCATAGCTTAGCGAAGCTCTGCCACAGAACCACGTAGCTCCACCGCCACCACACCATCATGCTCCCGGAGCTCTCTCCATCAACCTCTGCTTCCTCCTTGCTGGTTCAAGGTGTTGGAGACGTCACCGGGCTGCACGTGTGTTAAACGCGGAGGTGCTGTAGTTCGGCACATAGATAGGAATCCACCGCGATCTGAATCACAGCGAGTACGACTCCATCAACCGCGTTCGTAGTAACGCTTCCGCTTAGGGATCTTCAAAGGTATGAAGATGCTCTACAACCTCTCTCGTTGCTAGTTTCTCCAAAGATAGATCCTTGTGTGGCATAGGAATTTTTTGAAATTACTATGATCCCCAAAACAAATGTTGTTCGGAGTCCCAGATGAGATCCCAGACATCATGATGAGCTCCAGAATGGTCCGTAGGTAAATATTTATATATGGAAAGCCATATTTTGGCTACCAAAAAAGTTCTGGGTTTTTTCTGTACTGTACCAGGAAGCTTCCAGAAGGTTTCGAAAACTTACGGAGGAGTCCGAAAGTCCACCAAGGGTTCTACCATGTCCCAAGGGACATCATGGGCTAAGGGGAGGTACCCTGACCTTATTTGGCCAGGCGCACAAGTCCCTCAAGGCCCATGTGGCTTGGGAGAGGTGGAAAGTCCACCTATGTATGGAAGGGAAGGAGGAGGACTAGGAGTCCACCTCTTCCTCCTTGGCTGCACCCCTAGGGCTCGAAGGGCTGGCCACCACACCCCTCCACCTATATATATATAAAGGAGGGGGCTCCCACAAGATCACAACAAAGCCCTTGGCGCCCCTCTCTCTCCCGTTACTATGTAGCTCCTCCGTCCTTGTTCTAGTACCGCTTGGCGAAGCCGTGCTAAACTAGCTCCACCACCACATACACCATGCCATCATGCTGGTTGAGAACCCATCTACTACTCCGCCCTCGCTCGTTGGATGAAGGAGGTGGAGACGTCATTGAGTTGCATGTGTGCTGAACGCGGAGGTGCCGTTCGTTCGACGCTTGATCGGGACGGATCACGATTGGATCATGAATACGTACGACTACATCAACCATGTTTTTAACGCTTCTACCTAATGGTCTATGAGGGTACATAGACACACTATCCCCTATCTTTTCTATGCATCTCCATGGATATATCTTCCATGTGCGTAGGCTTTTTTGTTTCCCATGCAACGTTCCGCAACATCACTGTCGCTGATGTGCGCGGACGCAGCGAGCCTCATCCTCAAAGCAGAGGGAATCTTGTAGATACTCTAAGCGACAGAGCTTTGTGGCTGGGGTGGTAGCCTCGAATCTAGTGGTTGCAGCACGACGTCGTGGCGCTCGATACCAGTTTTGTTGGTCGAGGCTGTGGCTTCCGTGTGAGAGCTGGTAGATGCTGCACGACTGTGGCAGCAAGCAGGGTGGTTGTCATCTGCTTGGGGGACAATTATTTGGCTTTGACACCAGTCATGGCCTCCCCTGCCCGGATCCATGGGGCTTGCGCCCAATCTGTAATGGGGGATGCTCGGAGGCGTTTTGTTGCATGGCTGGCTGCGGTTGCCGGGAGTTCAGGTAGGTGCGATGATGTAGTTGGCAGCTTTTGGCATTGTTCGCGTGTGGCAAGACGGTTGTGACGCGACTGGTCTAGTTAGCACCTGCAACTCCATGACGGGGGCATGGAGTCTCAGTTTGAGGATAGTTATGCGACGACTTTACATTGATAGGTGTGGCTTGTAGACCTGGTATACACTGATGAAGGATGATGTTGGATGCTCTGGGCCTTGCGAGAGGCAGAGTGGCGGTGCGATCAGGTCGAGATGGTGACCCCTAGATGAGGTTGTCGATGATCCTCATGGTGGTATGGTGTTGGTGCCCTATGGCGGCGGCAGTGTGCTTGCATATGCAGGATGACTGGATTGCATTGATACGTCTCGAACGTATCTATAATTTTTAACTATTCCATGCAGTTATATTATCATTCTTGGATGTTTTATGATCATTTTATAGCAACTTTATATCATTTTTTGGGATTAACCTATTGACATAGTGCCTAGTGCTAGTTGCTGTTTTTTCCTTTGCAGAAAATCCATATCAGATGAGGTCCAATTGCCATGAAACTTTATGGAGAATTTTTTGGACCAGAAGGATTCTTGGGAGCCAAGAATGAGCAACAGACGAGACCCAGGGGCCCCACTATACATCAGGGCACGCCAGAGGCCCCTGGCGGGGCCTGGTGTCTAGTGGGCCCCTCGGGGCCTCCTCCATCGCCTCTGAGCTCTATAAATAGCCAAATATTCACAAAAACCCTAAAGGAGTCGACGAAAAATCATTTCAGCTGCTGCAAGTTCCAGAGCCACGAAATTCAATCTAGAGCCCGTTTTGGAGAGGAACACGATCACAGAGGGGTTCATCATCCTCATTGGTGCTCCGCTGATGATGCATGAGTAGTTCATATCAGACCTATGAGTCCATAGGCAGTAGCTAGATGGCTTTCTCTCTCGTTTTGTTTCTCAATACAATGGTCTCTTGGAGATCCATATGATGTAACTCTTTCTTTTGCAGTCTGTTTGTTGAGATCTGATGAATTGTGAATTTATGACCAGATCTATGAAAACATATTCATGCTTGATTATTATACCTTGTATTTCTTCTCTGATATCTGGTTTTTGTCTGGCCAACTTGATCTGTTATCTTGCAATGGGAAGAGGTGCTTTTTGATGGGTTCGATCTTGCGGTGCTCAATCTCAGTGACAGAAAGAGACACGTCACGCATGTATCTTTGCTATCAAGGATAAAACGATGGGGTCTATTCCTACAAAATAGATCTTGTCTACATCACGTCATCGTTCTTAAGGCATTAGTCCGTTTCTCCATGAACTCAATATACTAGATGTATGCTGGATAGCGGTCGATGTGTGGAGTAATATAAGTAGATGCAGGCAGAAGTCAGTCTAGTTATCTCGGACGTGATGCCTATATACATGATCATTGTCTTGAATCTTCTTATTACTAATTGGATGCACCATACGAGTCTCCATGTTAATCCTTAAAAACAAAGCAAACTGTCCGTCTGATCATGGAATTAATCATCTTCCATCGTTGGATGCAATGCCTTAAGGAGTCCTTGGTTATTGTCCCACCTTAAAACATCTTCATTGAAAAAACCCATCTGTGGGACTCTCCTTCCTTCGTTGATGCGAACCCTTCAATGAACCACATCAAAGAAAAAGGACCAACGCAGAGTCCTAGCGCCGCTCCTTTCCTCATCGAGTCCTCCTCATGTCCAATCCGTCGTCTTCACCTAGCTGATGGTTATATATGCGCATCAAGCATCCCCTTCTTCATGTCCCCTTATTTCCTCATGTTATCAACGTGGCAACCTCTCATGGCATTGTTGCCTCTCCTAATCTCCTATATGCATCCCCTTGACAAGCTCTACTCCTTTCAATCTTTGCATCCCATGCGCCGTCCCCTTTTTCCTCCTTTGATGCAGATCTCCAGGAGTCAAGATCATCGGAATCTCACCAACTCAGCATTGCCACTTCTTTCGATGGCTCCAGCGTTCATGTTCCTGATGGCATACCCTCATCACACAATTCTTACATATACAAGATTAAACCCAGTGCAAATAAGTCAGATCGTGATTCCTGGCCAAGATGCGCCTGCTATGAGCCTTTAAGGAGACACAATTGATTTTTCAAGGTATGAATCCGTGTTGATTTTTGAAGGGCAGGTGTTTGATAAATTGATGCTTTGGTATCCAATCTTTCATATCTCCCGTTCTCTAGAAGCCTTGGTCCTACTGAATATTGTACTCGCATGTAAATCGCAATTCCCCGATTGCATCGATCAAGAAAGCACACACTGAACCATGGTTCTCCGCAATCTGGTGAGTAATTTTGTTGGCAAATCAAGCCTATGGTCATTGCTGGAGAACCTATACGCCTATACCCATGTTTTGTAGCATATATGACAGCCACAGTCATCGCTTAGGCGACACAATTTACATCTTCCCTGATGTTATCCAAGTTTGTCGCCATGTAAGTCATTCTACTCTGCTATATTTCCCTTCACATTGAATTTTCAAAGGAATTCATCAATAAATCAGTAGGAAATTGGCCTAATCCATAATGTCTCAGCAAGAGAAGCTCCACAGCTGGCTATTCTCACTGTTCCGTGGCAGTGAGATCTAAACGCTTTTGTGTCCATTGTGAATATTGTAGCAAGGAAGCACTGTTGCTCCTATGAATGGTTTGAATTGTGTTTATTCTTCTTCTTATGCACATGAAATCTCAATACTTTTCACGTAGGGTTCAATGAAATTTCAGAATCAGGACAAGTTTCACAAAATTGATAATTACTGTTGTTTCTTACACATGAGACTAGAAACGATTGATTCCATTGTTGTATTTTTTTTGCAGGTGTGAGGAAGTTGTGGTGAATGAAGATGCTAGAACTGTGGGTATTAGGTTAGTAGCTATTTTCCTTCAAATCTCCTTGATTTTTCACATACGTTTGGATAAGGTTACTGCGTAATGTAATAAACCTGCATGTGCACACGCCACATGCACATGCAGATAACACAGACTGTAGTATTGCACTAGAAAGAGTTGAAGCCAATATGGATTTGTTTCCACATGTAGAACCACTTTTCCTTTTAGGTCATCTAAATTATAATTTCAGTCAGCTATGTCTCATATATACTTTCAAATAAAGTGAGTAAAGTGACTTGTCAAATGGAGCTATCATGTGTTATTTGTATGTCAATGTCAACATAAGGAAGGTTCAGCATTTGAGTTAATTAACTGAAAATTTGTTAGTACACTATCAGTTGCACTCAGTTAACCAAATAAGCTATTTGTTGTGTAAGAGAATGTCTTCAGCAAATATTCCTATATATGCATGAGTAGTGGACGATGCAAAAGTTAACAGTTTTCTATTGTAATGTTTAATATGCATGAGTGCACTCTCTAGGTTACAAGAGATGCTCTAAAAAGCAGGAGCAAATGTTATCTTTATCATAATTTCCTCCATTTTTATAGGAGTGTGCTACAAACCGGTAGTGAAGCTGCAGGTTAACACGATTCACTTAATTTATTATATCCCCTCAAATTTGTTGTGTATGGTTTGGAGATTGCCAACCTATAATTTCCATCCAATTATTTGTACACTACTATTTTTTACTTTTTTTTTATCTTTCACAAATTAACCCAATTCTTTTATAACTACCAAATCCACTCTGAACAAAGCCTAATTTTCTCATAGCAGTAACTGATTTTTAGAAAGAACTGTATCCCCAATATATATGCACAATTATCTCTCAACTCTCAAGTGGTTCTGCACTACTAACCCAGTTCATTTGTAAAAAATAAAATTTAAATACTCTCACATGTATAAATTTAGATAGATATATGAGCCATAATTGTGGTTTAATGTTTTCGAAATTCAATATAGGTAATGTGGTTGCTTGGTCTTATTGTATTTTTCTTTTAAATTTATTTGTATGACATAGTTGTGAATTTTCAAATAAGTGTGTGCCACCCGTTCTTTTAGCATGTAAGACCATCACTCTTAGAGCTACTCTAATTTGGGCAAGAGAATCATGCAAGTGATACAATTCCATCACGAGGGTTAAGCACATATAATTATGTACAACACAAAGCTACTCTAATTTGGGTGTCTTTCTCTAAAGTGGTTGCTAAAATTTATCATGTAGTCAGTTTTATTATCCTCCTCATTCCGAGGTTTACACTACAGTTTCAAAGGACTAGGCCACATAACCAAGCACATATAGTTCAGTCAATGTTTTGATATGTGCGCAGTTTCGCAAGCAATTAATAAAAGCAGTAATGCATGAAAATTATTAACATGCATGCACGATAAATGCTTGCATTTTATTCATGTGCATTGTAGAGTCAAAATTAGTGTTGGCCGACCTAGAGGTTTATGTGGGCAAGTATGTTTTGTTGATCATCAGAGTGAACATTATTTTACTTATATATATGTTGTCTCTCTTCCAAAAAAACATTGAGTAATGTTATTACTCATTCTAAAAAAACATTGTTTCCTTTAAATTTTCGAAGTAGTTGAATGAGTCAGTATATGTAGTTGAAATGGCGTGATTAATGTAATGCATAACCTTTGGTTATGATGCTAAAGTGCTTTGGCTCAACAGAAATATGAAAACATGATTGCGCTTCCTTTATTTATTTTCTCATCTCTAATCAGAACTTTCAATTGCAATTTTACCAAGTACTCTAGATACATCTGTATTAATTGTTGATCAACTTTAAATGCTAAAAACACACGTGCCTTATATTTACATGGGAAGAAAGTACACTTTTATGGCATATAATATGTGGCATCCTTTTTTTTCTGAAGGTTGTGTGTCTTACTTTATTTACTTGAATGAATGTGGTATTTGTTCTTTTTTTTGTATATTATCATATATTTATAAATGTTGGCGCATTTGTCAGTCCTTTATACAAAATGGAATTACCAATATAAATTATTATGGGTTTTAGTAATGATTGGATGCATGTATCTATTCTATTCAAGACTTATATTTAAAAACATGGATATATGTTAAAGTAATTTTAATTTATATGTTATAAAATATCTAGCCCGTGTCGGAGCACGGGTTGATGATTAGTATCTTCATAATTATTTGCTCTTCTATCAATTGCCCAACAGTAATTTGTGTACCGACCGTTTGCTATTTTCTCGAGAGAAACCACTAGTGAAACCTACGGCCCCCGGTTCTACTTCACATAATCGATTTGCAATCTCTACTTTGCTATTTGCATTTCTACTTTATTTTCTTTTTTCATATCTATATTATCAAAAAAACCCAAAATACCTTGTTGCGTTCTATTTGCTATCACTTTTTTTGCATCTATCAATCTATGTGTGCTTTACCCACGAGGGATTGACAACCCCTCCATGCATTGGGTTGCGAGGATTTGCTATTTGTGTGCAGGTGGTGCTTACATAGTCTTGTGGATCTTCTTACTGGATTGATACCTTGGTTTCTTAACTAAGATAAATACTTGCCGTCACTGTGCTACATCGCCCTTTAATCTTGGAGGGAAACCAACGCATCAGCGAGACTAAGAATGATTTCTGGTGCCGTTGTCGGGGAAGATCAAGTCAAGACCTATCAGGTTCGTACACACAAATCTCATCTCCTTGCAGTTACATTATTTACCATTTGGCTCTCGTTTTCCTCTCCCACACTTCAGAAAAAATGCCTTTTTATATGCCATCTTTCCTTGCCATCTTCTTGCCGGATCTCTTTTTGCATGATCATTATGTCTTGCATTACTCCTCCTCCTTTGTCACCAAATTTTGAAGTCTTGTGCTTCAAACAGAAACAAGGAGAAAATTTGAAAGATGCCTGGTATAGGTTGATGGAATCTTACCGTGTTTGCAATTTCAAAGGAGGTGCAAAAATTTTGCTCCGTAATTTTTATATAGGATTGAACATGCATCACATAACACTTCTAGATTTTGCCGCTAAAGGAAATTTTGTTGAGATCGATGCTAATGTTGCTTATGAAATAATAGATGGGATATTGGGGGTTCCGCCATTCAAAAAGGGATTTACTTTTACACAACTAGGAGCTAAAAATATTAGAAAAATTGGGAGATCTAGAGGAAAAGAATTTTGAGTTGCAAAAATCTTATGAACCTCACAAACATATTAGTGAAAATACCAATCGCATGAAGACTTTGTTTACCTTGTGTAATAAGCATTTGGATATTTAAGATCTTAAAATGGGATCTTTTCCTGAGAATATGGGAAAACATAAGGAGCCACCTGTGTTTGAGAAAGCCCTTACAAAGATAGAAAAAACTAAAGGTGATAATACCTGAATCTATGGTATATGCCTAGCTAGGGGCGTAAAACGATAACGCTTGTTGGGAGGCAACCCAATGAATACAATTTTTTTTTTTACTTTTGCTTTCTTTTCTTGAAACTCCACCTATGTTGTCTCAGCATAGCCGGTCCCAAGCCCGGGTAAAGGAGGAGGGTTGTGATAGGCGTGGCGAGCCAACGTGAAAAACCCAGCCACTCTTATGGAGATGAAACCCAAAGGAAACTCGTTGGGGCGTAACCCTCTTAGCGACGCGCCACATCGGAACCCGGGTGTGGTGTCAAATGGGCATGGTCCGGGCCGTCACCCCCTTGGTGGCACGCCGTATCTTGATCTGGATACGGTGATAAGTGAGCAAGGGTCGGATCGCCGCATCCTTAGTGGCGCGCTGCATCGACGCCCCGGTGTAGTGAAAAATGAGCAAGGGTCTTCGCATTTGACTCGACGAGTGCGGAGGGTAAGGAAGTTAGCCGAGCCTAGGAGGATACGCTTAGGTAGCTGGAACGTAAGGTCCCTGATGGGTAAGTTACGGGAGCTAGTTGATACAGCGGTGAGGAGGCGTGTTGATGTCCTATGTGTCCAAGAGACCAAATGGAAGGGACAAAAGGCGAAGGAGGTGGAGGATACCGTCTTCAAGTTGTGGTACACGGGTACAACTTCAAACAAGAATGGAGTAGGCATCTTGGTCAACAAGAGCCTTAGGGATGGAGTTGTGGACGTTAAGAGGCAAGGGGACCGGATGATCCTTGCCAAGCTTGTAGTTGGGGACTTAGTCCTCAATGTTATCAGCGCGTATGCCCCGCAAGTAGGCCACAATGAGAGCACCAAGAGGGAGTTCTGGGAAGGCCTGTAAGACTTGGTTAGGAGGGTACCTATTGGTGAGAAGCTCTTCATAGGAGGAGACCTCAATGGCCATGTGGGTACATCTAACACAGGTTTTGAAAGGGTGCATGGGGGCTTTGGCTATGGCATCAGGAACGAAGAAGGAGAAGATGTCCTGAGCTTCGCTCTAGCCTATGACATGGTTGTAGCTAACACCCTCTCTAGGAAGAGAGAATCCCATCTAGTGACGTTCAGTAGTGGTCTACACTCTAGCCAGATTGATTTTGTCCTCTCTAGAAGAGAAGACAGACGCGCTTGCATTGATTGTAAAGCGATACCTGGAGAGAGTGTTGTCCCTCAACATAAGCTTGTGGTTACTGACTTCCGGTTTAGGATTCGTGTCCAACGGGATAAGCGCGCCAAAGTCGCTAGAACGAAGTGGTGGAAGCTCAAGGGGGAGGCATCCCAGGCTTTCAGGGAGAGGGTCATTAAGGAGGGCCCTTGGGAGGAAGGAGGCAATGCAAACTTGATGCGGACGAGTATGGCTTGCGGAAGGTCGCTGTAGAGGAGTTTGGGGTGACCAAGGGAAGTAGAAGGGAAGCTAAGGACACCTGGTGCTGGAACGATGAGGTCCAGAAGGTTATTAGGGAGAAGAAGGACTGTTTCAGATGCCTATATCTGGACAGGAGTGCAGCTAACATGGAGAAGTATAAGGTGGCGAAGAAGGCTGCAAAGCGGGCGGTGAGTGAAGCGAGAGGTCGGGCATATGAGGACCTCTACCATAGTTTAAACACTAAGGAAGGCGAAAGGGACATCTATAAGATGGCCAAGATTAGGGAGAGGAAGACGAGGGATGTCGGCGAAGTCAAATGCATCAAGGACAGAGATGATCAACTTCTTGTGAAGGATGAGGCGAACAAGGGTAGATGGCGGGAGTACTTTGACAACCTTTACAATGGAGAGGTTGACAGCTCTACCATTGAGCTAGACGACTCCTTTGATGATACCAACATGTGCTTTGTGCGACGTATCGAGGAGTGTGAGGTTAAGTAGGCATTAAAAAGGATGAAAGTAGGCAAGGCGATGGGTCCTGATGGTATCCCCATCGAGGTGTGGAGAGGCCTTGGAGACATCGATAGTATGGCTAACTAAGCTTTTCAACCTCATTTTTCGGTCAAACAAGATGCCCGAAGAATGGAGGCGGAGTATTTTAGTACCAATCTTTAAGAACAAGGGGGATGTTCAAAGTTGTACTAATTACCACAGAATCAAGCTGATGAGCCATACTATGAAGCTATGGGAGAGAGTCATTGAACACCGCTTAAGAAGGTTGACAAGCGTGACCAAAAACCAATTTGGTTTCATGCCTTGGAGGTCTACAATGGAAGCCATCTTCTTGGTATGACAACTTATGGAGAGATACAGGGAGCAAAAGAAGGACCTTCAGATGGTGTTCATTGATTTGGAGAAGGCCTATGATAAGATACCTCGGAATGTCATGTGGTGGGCCTTGGAGAAACACAAAGTCCCAATAAAGTACATTACCCTCATCAAGGATATGTATGATAATGTTGTGACAAGTGTTCGAACAAGTGATGGCGACACCGATGACTTTCCGATTAGAATAGGGCTACACCAAGGGTCAGCTTTGAGCCCTTATCTTTTTGATTTGGTGATGGATGAGGTCACAAGGGATATACAAGGAGATATCCCATGGTGTATGCTCTTTGCGGATGATGTGGTGCTAGTCGATGATAGCCGAACGGGGGTTAATAGAAAGTTAGAGTTATGGAGGCGGACTCTAGAATCGAAAGGTTTTAGGCTTAGTAGAACTAAAACTGAATACATGAGGTGCAATTTTAGTGCTACTAGGCACGAGGATGGAGAGGTTAGCCTTGGTGGGCAGGTGGTACCGGAGAGAGACACGTTTCGATATTTGGGGTCCATGTTGCAGAAGGATGGCGATATCGATGAAGACGTGGGCTACCGAATCAAGGCTGGGTGGATGAAGTGGCGCCAAGCTTCTGGCGTACTCTGTGTCAAGAGAGTGCCACAAAAGCTAAAAGGCAGGTTTTATAGGACAGCTATCCGACCTGCGATGTTTTATGGCGCGGAGTGTTGGCCAACCAAGAGACGACATATCCAACAGTTAGGTGTAGCAGAGATGCGCATGTTGAGATGGATATGTGGCCACACAAGGAAGGATCGGGTACGGAATGACGATATACGAGAGAGACTTGGGGTAGCAGCGATTGAAGAGAAGCTGGTCTAGCATCGTCTCAGATGGTTTGGACATATTCAACGGAGGCCACCGGAAGCGCCGGTGCATAGCGGACGGATAAAGCGTGCTGAGAATGTTAAGAGGGGTCGTGGTAGACCAAACTTGACATGGGAGGAGGCCGTTAAGAGAGACCTGAAGTTTGGAATATTGACAAAGACTTAGCCATGGACAGGGGTGCGTGGAAGTTAGCTATCCACGTTCCAGAGCCATGACTTGGCTTCGAGATCTTATGGGTTTCAACTCTAGCCTACCTCAACTTGGTTGGGACTAAAACGCTTGGTTGTTGTTGTTGTTGTTGCTGCTTTCTTTTCTTGAGTTTGCACAATTATGCTACTGTTATAATTGTGTTTTTTGTGTTTGTGCCAAGTAAAGCATTTGGGATCATGTGGATTGTTAGTTGCTTTAATCCTGTTGAAAAACAGAAACTTTTGCGTCTAGTAGAAAAAAATCCTAAAATTCATAGAAACGTCAAAAGTTTCTGAATTGTGTACACAAGATCAATATACAAATTCCATACGTTGTCCTAATTTTTCAGAACTTTTGGAGTTACAGAAGTATAAGTAAATTTCGAATCTTTACAGAATTTTCTGTTTTCATAGATTCTGTTTTCTTTGCATTATGTGCTTATTTTAACGATTCTATAGTTTATATCGGGGGGCATAAGCGAGGGTAAAATTAGAATATAATAGGTATAATGCAAAAGCAAAATTTGAATAGGTTTTCAACAATACTTATAGTAAAGTTTGGTTTTCTTATTGTAGCGACCCGACTCAAAACGAGTCAAGCCTCTGTGTATCTGTGCCATCCCTGGATCAGTATGCTGGCACACACAATACATCAATGTATATATCAAAGTGCAATCACATGTAAATAACGTAAAACTGATATATACCTTAAATATTTCAGCGGAAGTAGTCAATGGAGTGGAGTCCCAATAAACACCAACGACAATTTGAGTGTAGACCGTAACCCTGAATCGTACTCTTACTCGTCGAAGAAAAATATCTGCAACATAAGACGTTGCAGCCGTGTAGGTTAGCATATTGAATATGCCGGCAAGTCACATAAGAGAGGGGTGAAAAGTAATCATCTATACTATATGCATATATGGCAGGTGGGGCTATAAGTTTTTAGCGTAAAGCAAGTTTTCTCCTACATCAAGAGGGGGCTAAAAGCAAAATGTTACTACATTGTTGGTTGTTAACGAGATGGTTCCGCCAACCAGTTCTCGTACCCGAGTTGTCAATAATTACCGTCATCAAATATATTTAATTGTGTTGAGAAATCCAGATAACTTCAGTTCCTTTGGCTCAAGTTGTCCATGACCGTGGACATGGCTAATCGATTAGGTTTGAGTACTCTGCAGAGTTTTGCACACGTTCCCCACAAGATTTGATCGCCTCCGAGTATGTCCTCGTACTTCAGGGTGTCTGAAGACCGGATGATCAAAACATGGTCTTTCAACGGGTCCCTCTGAATCCCTGTCGGTGCCCATCCATTCCTACCGTTCGTCTACATCTGCTAGCACCGCCTGTCCAGAGTCGCCGCGTTGTCCAACCAAGCCAGAGCCCATAATGACTTGTGGCTGTGCAGGTAAGCCTTGGGTCTTGAAAATATCCGTCCGTCTCTTTGAGCCTGGGTGAAGCTTTCCGCAGGATGTCATGGCCGTCCCGAGCATCCCGGGCATCCACTGGGTTCTCCAGGGAGCCGATCAACCGTCCTTCACCCAGAGTTGCATTGCGTCCGAGGTCTTGAAAATCTTGTCTTAACCGGTCTTGATTATTTAATCAACCTTGCATCACTCGTGTTATGCACTCAACCGAAATCCCGTCTACTCAAGCATAGCAATATGAAATTTGTCGTCCCGGGGCCAAGTATCGGGGTTGTTGTGTGCCTACCACATGATACTACAATCTATATTAAAATTTCCAAGTACCTAAGCAGCATGCAATTGGGCATAGGATGGTAGAACTACGATGCATAAAACATAGGTGATAGTATGATCAAAATGACTTGCCTGTGATGTTGACGAAGAATAATTTCTCGAGAAAATAACTTGATAGACTACTCGTCACTCTCCGATGAAATCTATATAACAAACATATCATTCACATAAGCACTCATACTAGCAAACATTCTAGCAATCAAAACAAAAGAGAGAGCGAATAGGAATTCGAAAGAAACTTCAAATAAGACTAGAGAGTCCTCTACTACATCAAACACTAAATAGTTTTTGTATAACAGAAAATAATAACAAGGAACTAAGATATAAATCTAACTAAGATAAAATAAAGTATTTTTCACAAAACTATTTGAAAGTATTCCCAAATGGGATTTGAAACAGTGCGGAAACCAATTGCAAGTTACTAAGGAACTAGAATTGATTTCATGAAAACAAATAAAACTAAAATAAAAACTTGTTGCAAAACTACTGTTAATTAACATAAACAAAACAATAATGTTTCTGAAATAATAAAGAAAATATTTTAAAACAAAAATAAAAAAGGAATTAGCCGAAATCCTAAAAGAGGTGAAACAGAAATTGTTTCATAATAAATAGTGAGCTAAAATACTCAAACAAATCTGAAATTTTTACCACTGGTACATAAGATCACTAGTGATCAGTACCAAAAGGAATCAAATTAAAATATATTTTTAAACTCCTGGAATAAGCAAAACAAGGTTTAAACTAAATCTGATCTAACTTATATTTGAAAATTTCAAACATAGACAAATTATATGTTTTTAAAAACTACAGGAAATTTTTGAGCTACTGGAAAAATAATCACTATCATTGGACTTCGGGATCAAAAGTTGTGGCCAAAACAAAACAGAAACTTTCTGTTTTTGCAATTTAGACAGAAAAATTGAAGTTGACTAGCTAACAAATAGGGGGTAGACATGGCGCGCTACGATAGGCTGCGGGGTGTGTTTGTTGCAAGGTTAGGAGCAAACGGCCGAGGGCTAACAAAACTACTGGTTAACCGTGTTAAGTGAAAAAAAACCAGCACGGTTTTTCTAATCTAACCGAAGAGGTATCCTAAGAACTAATCTAACCCGTAGGATATGGATCTAAGGGCTAACAAAACAAAAGAAAAAACAACAGAGAGAGGAGGGAGTCCTTACCGTGGCTGGAGCTGCTCCCCTGGCTGGCTATGGTGGCCGAGGTGGGAAGGAGGTGCAGGGGGTGAGCTCCGGTGGGGTGGGGTAGGGGTCGGCGAGGGGTGGGGGGGCCGAAGGGGGGGCGGTGGGGCTCCTGGGGGGAGGGAGGCGAGGTGGAGGGAGTGCAGGGGGAGGGGCCGAGGTGGAGGAACTGCTGGGGTCTTCCTGGTCGCTGGTTCCAGGGGGAGGAGCCGAAGGGTGGAGGGCGACGGGGTGGCAGGGGGCGGCGGTGGAGGGGTGTTGGAGGAGGGGTGGCCGAAGGGTGGGAAGGCGTGGTGGAGGGAGTGCAGGGGGGGGGGGGGCTCGGCAAGGAGGAGCGGTGGAGGGGGCCGACGATGGGGAGTTCTCTGGCGAGTTTTCCGGTGACGACTCCGGCGAGGTGGGGCACGAGTTAGAGGCGAGGAGAGGGAGAGTTTTCAACGGGAATGGAACGAGGAGGTGCAGGGGGTTCTTATAGAGGCGACGGGAGGCGCGGGGAAGGAATGTGCTTCGCGAATCCCGGAGGTGGGGATTCTTCTCTCCATGGATGGAAGGTTCTGTCACGTGAAGAAGAGATGGAGGTAGGAGATGATGTAGGTTGGGCCAAATAGGAAAGTGTCTTAATTGGGCCAGCTCCTATTTCCATTTAATAGAGATTCCTTTCCTATTTTTAAAACTAGTAAACAAAAATGATAAAAAGGAAATCAAATCAATTCGGAATAAAGAGTTTTTATATACTAAAATTATCAGAAAAATAAAATATAGATGATGGGCATTTTTCCACGGCAAAATATAAAAACTTCAGAAAAAATTATTTTCACAAAATTGCCTAAAAGGTTTATTTTCTTTCGCAAAAAATTTTCAAATGACCCTCTAAGTTTGAGGGTTCAAATAACTTTCAAAATGCCCGTGGGTTCGAGGGTCATGTTCCTCCTCTCTAGAATGTATTTCCCGGCATTTCTTGCACGAAGAAAACGAATGGAAATGCAAAAGAATTCAATGCAAATATCTTCGTTCAAATTCTTTATAGTTGAAGAAGTCATGTCATCTTCTCTCTTTGCTTTTAAAAGATTGAATTTGAATTCACCGGAGAAGGGGAAAGTCATTTTATTCCCTCTCATTCAAAAGTTTTGAAAGGTTTCAAATTTCACACAAGTTTCAATCACTCAGGCAAACAAACAAACAATCTAATAATAATTATATTAACATTCCAAAATTTATAATTTTGGGATGTTACAAACTACCACACTTAAAATGAATCTCGTCCTCGAGATTCGAAGAGGCTAGAATGAAAGGTTAGGGTTTGGGGGTCTTCTAACAATTCCAATCTCCGGCAAGGTGGGATGCTACCACACTTAAAATGAGAGATACTGGTCCCTCAAAATGCTTTAACGATTCCTTTGGGGTTTTGGCAACTGACATCACACAGTCTTCATATTAAATCCTTTGGCGATGCTCTCCCGTTGATATAAGCTTCTTTCGTCACTGGGTCTTCTTAACTGACAGTCTCGTGATCAATTCTAAATAACATATCGATGGTTCTCATGGTGGTCTACCATTTGTGGTTATCCTGCAGAGAGAGGGGTCTTGGTTTCATTCTCACCGTAAAATTTCCTACGTGTGACAACAAGTGCCATGTACATGGGGCTTTTACCATACCATTCTAAGGCTTAAACAAAAGCTTCAAAGAACGTCGTCTCTCACTATGGGTAAGTCTCTCAGATTTACCATTCCGAATAGCAAGATAAATGATAAGAGTAAGTCGTCATGGTGATCAATCCATTCCGCACCCAAATCATTTCTCTGTATAAGGTTTAGCGAATCTCGCATTCTAACACTTGGGCATCCTCACAAGCGTTGCAGAATTCTCTAGTCCATGAACGAAGTTCGGATAATCCATTGGTTCTGCAAGCTGAACAAAACATCTATTGTATCTTCACAACTCTCTGTCTTTCGTATGTTCCTAAGAAAACGTTTGCTGATCCATCATAGGTTCTTCCATAAATCATATTCATTTCATAGACAATCCTTTATTACATCCTTGCTTCCTTCAAAATTCTAACTCAAAATTAATTTATTACAAATGTTTCCATCCACATTGTTCGGTATGGTCGAGCATTTCTGCCAACTTTATTCATCTGCCTCTCTTGGAGGTACTTTAGTTCCACTCGAACTTTCCGAGGTGCTCCTTGAAATCATCCATATTTTGCTTCATCATGGTGGTCATGAGCTTCATCTCCATCATCTCCGCACGTACTTCACTCAGGTATTCCTGGGTATGACGGAGTCTTGCTTCAAGGATTTCTCCGATCTGACGTATAGCTTCCATGGCAGCTTCACGAACAGCATCAAAGAAGGTTGCTCGTGGTACACGTGAAATGAAAAAGTATTGCCCCATAGTCTTTGGACAAACTCCTTTCACATGGTGGAGGTGTACTTCCACGTTCCAAAGTTCCACTCCATTCTCCATGAATGGGTAGCCTTTGTAGACTGCATCTCCTTCAAGATGAATGTGCTTCATCATGTCCTTCAGGATTTTCGGGTCATCATGATCACTGGTCAGGGTCATGGTCGTTTCTGGGCCCTTGAGGAATGACTCATAGAGAGTTGTCATCTGCAGGTGTCAGTAAATGGGTACTCAGAGGAATGTATGTGTCTCCTTGGTAATCATGGTACATTCCTACTCAGTGGATCCTGTGGGTTTACCGATTACTACCACACTTAAATGAATTATACTCATGCCCGCATAGACCATATTTTCTCATATCCTCATAATTGTTTAGAGAGCTTTGCTCATAGAGAAACAACGCATACAGTTTCAACATAGACAATCATGAGACAATAAATTCCATTTATTCATGATGTTATTACAATCTCAGGGACTTCTGTTACATTTTTTTTCACTCCATGATCTTATGAAAAACAAGAGTGCTTCGGATTAACTACTCCATTTTAGCTTTCTTCCTTTGTGGAGAATCACTGGCAAAATGTCCTGCTTCCTTGCAACAAAAACAAATGATTTCTGACAAGTCTCGAGGCTTCTTAGCTGCTGCTTTTGCTCCTTGGATTCCCGGCTTCCTTCCTGAGCACATGTATTTGTGGTGACCAAATTTCATACACTTGTAACATCTGACATGACTCAGGTCTTTGTCTGCAGAGATTTGGTTCTTTCGAGGGTACTTGCTCTTCTTTCCGGACTCCTTTATTTTGGCCAGTTCTTCTATTTCAAGTGGATCAAACTCCACTTCTTCCGTCGGGAAGTATGCCAGATACTCTTGGCTTCTCTTCGTGCAGTCCTGTGAATAATGTCCTTCTTCTCCACATGAGTAGCATGCCTTGGAGAAAAATCAGGTCAGACCTTGTCCATCAGGGTCTTCAATATATTCGTTCATCACCGGCTCTTCTAGAATCTTCTTCATGAGTGTTTCCTTCACTACATCTTTCCGCTGCTTGACAACTTGTTGCACCTTGGGGTAAATGTGACACTGAGCTGGGTAGTGGGTGGTTCCTTCACAAAGGAAACAAGTCACCTGACTGCTTGGGCACTCCTCAGCTGGGTGATTTTCTTCACAATGAGTGCATCCATCCATGTGTTCTTCCTGGGTGTGTCCTATTTCTCCACAGATCTTGCATGCACAAGTCCTCTCCTTCGGATTATCATAGCCCTTCTGAATGAGAGGGGATCTTAACAGAGTCTTCTTGAATTCTTCCCAACTTTCTGCTCCACTAAATCCTTGTATGGCATAGTGCATTTTCCACCAGATAGCAACACTTTGTGTAAAGTACTGAAGAGCGTGTTCCACTTCATACTTCCTTGATATCAAGCTGCTCCCGAAGTGGTTCTCCATGTTCTGAATCCATATTTCAGCTTCCAGCTGGGTCATTGGTCCAGAGACTACAAGTCCAGCTTCATACTCCATCTGGTAGGGTTGAGGTTTTGGGGATGAGACGGTTAAGAGAGGGAGGGAGATACACACAATATAAACAATATTTTTGAGAATAGGTTTTAGTTGTGGCCGTTGGAAAACACACACCAATGACGGCTCACAAATCATCGTATCTAACGTGAGTATATAAAAGGGGTTTGGGCTTCTAATGGTCATATAATTATTCGAACACTTCACGGTCTTTGAATTCTTCGGGTCTTGAGAGTCTACAATTTGTGTAGCTTCAACTCCATGATGAAATCCTCGTTACTTTGAAGTGGGAGTCGGTTGATCCTTCATGTGCTCAAAGGGGTATGGGTATTTTCTAATTATGTGAGGTGAGAGAAAACGTTTGATGAAATCAGAAGAGATGAGATGTAAAAGGTGTTGTTTGAAAATAAGATTTTTGAGAGGTCCTATCATAAGAAGTTTCCAGTTTCTAGGGTCACGTCCTACAATCAACATGTGCTCTGATACCATCTTTGTAGCAACACGACTCAAAACGAGTCAAGCCTCTGTGTATCTGTGCCATCCCTGGATCAGTATGCTGGCACACACAGTACATCAATGTATATATCAAAGTGCAATCACATGTAAATAGCGTAAAACTGATATATACCTTAAATATTTCAGCGGAAGTAGTCAAGGGAGTGGAGTCCCAATAAACACCAACGGCAAGTTGAGTGTAGACCGTAACCCTGAATCGTACTCTTACTCGTCGAAGAAAAATATCTGCAACATAAGACGTTGCAGCCGTGTAGGTCAGCATATTGAATATGCCGGCAAGTCACATAAGAGAGGGGTGAAAAGTAATCATCTATACTATATGCATATATGGCAGGTGGGGCTATAAGTTTTTAGCGTAAAGCAAGTTTTATCCTACATCAAGAGGGGGCTAAAAGCAAAATGTTACTACATTGTTGGTTGTTAACGAGATGGTTCCGCCAACCAGTTCTCGTACCCGAGTTGTCAATAATTACCCTCATCAAATATATTTAATTGTGTTGAGAAATCTAGATAACTTCAGTTCCTTTGGCTCAAGTTGTCCATGACCGTGGACACGGCTAATCGATTAGGTTTGAGTACTCTGCAGAGTTTTGCACACGTTCCCCACAAGATTTGATCGCCTCCGAGTATGTCCTCGTACTTCAGGGTGTCTGAAGACCGGATGATCAAAACATGGTCTTTCAACGGGTCCCTCTGAATCCCTGTCGGTGCCCATCCATTCCTACCGTTCGTCTACATCTGCTAGCACCGCCTGACCAGAGTCGCCGCGTTGTCCAACCAAGCCAGAACCCATAATGACTTGTGGCTGTGCAGGTAAGCCTTGGGTCTTGAAAATATCCGTCCGTCTCTTTGAGCCTGGGTGAAGCTTTTCGCAGGATGTCATGGCCGTCCCCAGCATCCCGGGCATCCACTGGGTTCTCCAGGGAGCCGATCAACCGTCCTTCACCCAGAGTTGCATTGTGTCCGAGGTCTTGAAAATCTTGTCTTAACCGGTCTTGATTATTTAATCAACCTTGCATCACTCGTGTTATGCACTCAACCGAAATCCCGTCTACTCAAGCATAGCAATATTAAATTTGTCGTCCCGGGGCCAAGTATCGGGGTTGTTGTGTGCCTACCACATGATACTACAATCTATATTAAAATTTCCAAGTACCTAAGCAGCATGCAATTGGGCATAGGATGGTAGAACTACGATGCATAAAACATAGGTGATAGTATGATCAAAATGACTTGCCTGTGATGTTGACGAAGAAGAATTTCTCGAGAAAATAACTTGATAGACTACTCGTCACTCTCCGATGAAATCTATATAACAAACATATCATTCACATAAGCACTCATACTAGCAAACATTCTAGCAATCAAAACAAAAGAGAGAGCGAATAGGAATTCGAAAGAAACTTCAAATAAGACTAGAGAGTCCTCTACTACATCAAACACTAAATAGTTTTTGTCTAACAGAAAACAATAACAAGGAACTAAGATATAAATCTAACTAAGATAAAATAAAGTATTTTTCACGAAAGTATTTGAAAGTATTCCCCAACGGGATTTGAAACAGTGCGGAAACCAATTGCAAGTTACTAAGGAACTAGAATTGATTTCATGAAAACAAATAAAACTAAAATAAAAACTTGTTGCAAAACTACTTTTAATTAACATAAACTAAACAATAATGTTTCTGAAATAATAAAGAAAATATTTTAAAACAAAAATAGAAAAGGAATTAGCCGAAATCCTAAAAGAGGTGAAACAGAAATTGTTTCATAAGAAACAGTGAGCTAAAGTACTCAAACAAAACTGAAATTTTTACCACTGATACATAAGATCACTAGTGATCAGTACCAAAAGGAATCAAATTAAAATCTATTTTTAAACTCCTGGAATAAGCAAAACAAGGTTTAAACTAAATCTGATCTAACTTATATTTGAAAATTTCAAACATAGACAAATTATATGTTTGTAAAAACTACAGGAAATTTGTTGGAGGAGGGGTAGCCGAAGGGTGGGAAGGCGTGGTGGAGGGAGTGCAGGGGGGCTCGGCAAGGAGGAGTGGTGGAGGGGGCCGACGATGGGGAGTTCTCTGGCGAGTTTTCCGGTGACGACTCCGGCGAGGTGGGGCGCGAGTTAGAGGCGAGGAGAGGGAGAGTTTTCAATGGGAATGGAACGAGGAGGTGCAGGGGGTTCTTATAGAGGCGACGGGAGGCGCGGGGAAGGAATGTGCTTCGCGAATCCCGGAGGTGGGGATTCTTCTCTCCATGGATGGAAGGTTCTGTCACGTGAAGAAGAGATGGAGGTAGGAGATGATGTAGGTTGGGCCAAATAGGAAAGTGTCTTAATTGGGCCAGCTCCTATTTCCATTTAATAAAGATTCCTTTCCTATTTTTAAAACTAGGAAACTAAAACGATAAAAAGGAAATCAAATCAATTCGGAATAAAGAGTTTTTATATACTAAAATTATCAGAAAAATAAAATATAGATGATGGGCATTTTTCCACGGCAAAATATAAAAACTTCAGAAAAAATTATTTTCACAAAATTGCCTAAAAGGTTTATTTTCTTTCGCAAATAATTTTCAAATGACCCTCTAAGTTTGAGGTTCAAATAACTTTCAAAATGCCCGTGGGTTCGAGGGTCATGTTCCTCCTCTCTAGAATGTATTTCCCGGCATTTCTTGCACGAAGAAAAGGAATGGAAATGCAAAAGAATTCAATGCAAATATCTCCTTTCAAATTCTTTATAGTTGAAGAAGTCATGTCATCTTCTCTCTTTGCTTTTAAAAGATTGAATTTGAATTCACCGGAGAAGGGGAAAGTCATTTTATTCCCTCCCATTCAAAAGTTTTGAAAGGTTTCAAATTTCACACAAGTTTCAATCACTCAGGCAAACAAACAAACAATCTAATAATAATTATATTAACATTCCAAAATTTATAATTTTGGGAAGTTACACTTATACTAACAGATCTCACAAAATTTTTGTTGAGTTTTGTGTGATTTAAGTTTTCAAGTTTTGAGTGAGATCACGATGGATAAAGGAATAAGGAGTGATAAAAGCCTAACCTTGGGGATGCCCCATGGCACCCCAAGGCAATATCTAAGGAGTACCAAGCATCTAAGATTGGGGATGCCCCGAAAGGCATCCCCTCTTTCTTCTAAAACCATCGATAATTTTACTTGGAGCTATATTATTATCCGTCACATATCATGAATTTTGCTTGGAGCGTCTTTTATATTTTGTGTCTTTGCTTTATTTGCTGAGTAGTTTATCAAAATAAACCTTGTTGGACAAACCCATTTGATAGAGACAAAATATGCTATGATTTGTTAGAATCGCTCTCTATGTTTCACCTAATTTTTTTGAGCCATGGAATTGCTCGAGTACTTCACTTATATCTTTTTGAGAACTGTGGTGCTGTTTTTTGAAGAAATTTACTATCATGCTTCATTTAGATTATTTTGAGAGTTGCTGAAATTTTGAAGAAATCCTCACTTGCTTCACTTATATAATTTTGAGAGTTGAAAATTTTAAAGAAACTTGTGCTCTCGTTCTTCACTTATATTTGTTTGACAACTTGTTATTTGCATTGACAATTTGCTTTAAATGAAAATTTGTCCCAAATTGATGATTGTCCAGGAAAGATATAATAAAAACTTTCATGAACATCATTGGACATTAAGCCTGATTCTTTGCAATAGTTTTGCGATATGAAGTGAGTGATATGTGAGTTATGTTAATGAGTAATTATGCTCTAGTAAGAATACTGGTGTTAAGGTTTGTGATTCCATTTGCATGCACATGAAGTCAATAATTATGCTATGAAATTACATCCTACTTGTGTTGCATTATTCAATGTTATTTATGTTTAATGTTCACTTATGATGATTTTGATTCCTTGGTTGGGCGCTTCTCAATCTATTCGCTAGCATTCACTTGTACTAAGCGAGAATACTACTTGTGTATCCAAATCCTAAACCCAAAGTTGTGCCAAATGAGTCCACCATACCTACCTATATGCGGTATTTCAATAACGTTCCAAGTAAATTTGCAATTGCCAACTCTAATGTTCAAAATAAATTTTTGTTTTGTGTGCCCGTACCGCTCATGAAGCGGCAAGGGGTTGTTGGTATCTTCCATGTTAAATAGGTTATTCTCAAGATGAGTGTGTATTCAATTATCATTGCATGAGAGTATGGCGGTAATAGGGATGCCCAGTCCCAAAAAGAAATTTGTTATCTTATGTTGTCAAATAATAAATTCCCTGAGAAGTGTTGGTATGGACGGTACCCGTGGATACGACTAGCCGTGGAATGTGAAAGAATGGTGGAAAAAGGAATAAACTTTATTTTCAATTTGGGAACCTCCTATAATTTGTTTAGCATGGAGGATATTGGAAACTCTTAGTCATTCTCGTTGACAGGAAAAACATACCACCTATTTTTTTATATCTAAGTTTTTCACTTTGAGCTCTCGCACCTCTACAAATCACTACTTCCTTCTGCGAAGGGCCTATCTATTTACCTTATGCAATTTTTATTTTGAATTTGAGACTCCATCTTCTCTTATAAAGCAGCAACTAAGGAACACCATTATCATACTTGAGCATTGGATGTAGTTAATATTTGAGAGTGTTGCATGAATGGATCAATGATAGAGCATGATGGGCTAGGGATAACGTTGATATTTTGAAAGACTTGGTTGCTTGTTGATATGCTTGAGCACTGAAATGTTCATGTCAAATTATAGGCTATTTCTTTGCATCATCTACACGTCCATATGACCATGCTGAAAATAAAAAGAATATGACGCACATGTGAGGCAGCATTCCACATCAAAAATTCTATTTTTATGATTTGCCTACTCGAGGACGAGGAGGAATTAAGATTGGGGATGCTGATAGGTCTCCAACGTATCTATAATTTTTGATTGTTCCATGCTGTTATATTATCATTCTTGATGTTTTATGATCATTTTATCACAACTTTCTATCATTTTTTGGGACTACCCTATTGACATAGTGCCTAGTGTGAGTTGCTGTTTTTGCTGTTTTTTTCCTTCACAGAAAATCTATATCAGATCAGGTCCATTTGCTATGAAACTTTACAGAGATTTTTTTGGACCAAAAGGAAACTTGGGAGGCAAGAATGAGCAGCAGACGAGGCCCAGGGGGCCCACTAGACATCAGGGCGCGGGAGAGGCGCCTGGCGCGGCCTAATGTCTAGTGGGGCCCTCGGGCACCTCCTCTGTCGCCTATGAGCTTTATAATTACCCCAATATTCAGAAAACCCTAGAGGAGTCGACGAAAAATCGTTTCATCCGCCGCAAGTTCCAGAGCCACGAAGTCCAATCTAGAGCCCGTTCTGGAGAGGAACACGATCACGGAGGGGTACACCTTCCTCATTGGTGCTCCTCCGATGATGCGTGAGTAGTTCATATCAGACCTACTGGTCCGTAGGCAGTAGCTAGATGGCTTTCTCTCTCGTTTTGTTTCTCAATACAATGGTCTCTTGGAGATCCATATGATGTAACTCTTTATTTTGTGGTGTGTTTGTTGGGATCCGATGAATTGTGAGTTTATGATCAGATCTATGAAAACATATTCATGCTTGATTATTATAGCCTCGTATTTCTTCTCCGATATTTGGTTTTTGTCTAGCCAACTTGATCTTTTGTCTTGCAATGGGAAGAGGTGCTTTGTGATGGGTTCGATCTTGCGGTGCTCAATCTCAGTGATAGAAAGAGACATGACATGCATGTATCGTTGCTATCAAGGATAAAACGATGGGGTCTATTCCTACATGAATAGATCTTGTCTACATCATGTCATCATTCTTAAGGCATTACTCCGTTTCTCCATGAACTCAATACACTATATGCATGTTGGATAGCGGTTGATGTGTGTAGTAATAGAAGTAGATGCAGGTATAAGTTGGTCTACTTATCTTGGACATGATTCCTATATACATGATCATTGTCTTGAATATCATCATAATTATTTGCCCTTCTATCAATTACCCAATAGTAATTTGTCTACCCACCGTTCTATATTTTTTGGATGGAAGCCACTAGTGAAACCTACGACCCCCGGGTCTACTTCGCATAATCTATTTGCAATCTCTACTTTGCTATTTGCATTTCTACTTTATTTGCTCTTTTGTTATCAGATCTATATTATGAAAAAACCCCAAAATACCTTGCTGCGTTCTACTTGCTATCACTCTTATTTTCATCTATCAATCCATCCTTACTTTACCCACGAGGGATTGGCAACCCCTCCACGCATTGGGTTGCGAGGATTTGCTATTTGTGTGCAAGCGCTGCTTACATAGTCTTGTGGATCTTCCTACCGGATTTCTACCTTGGTTTCTTAACTGAGGGAAATACTTGCCATCACTGTGCTGCTTCACGCTTTAACCTTGGAGGGAAACCAACGCATCAGCGAGACTAAGCATGTATCATGAGGTGTAAGAAATCCATCTCCGGCTATGCACGGAGGTTGCAACTACGTTACCCTGTTGGTGATGTTCCCCTTGTCAAAGATGTTGTGGTAGCCCTCTTGTCCTCTCCTATGCTTGATGTTTGTGCTATGGTTGTTATTGTTGGAGGCAGCAACCTGTTTGCGACACATGGCTATTGTGGCTTGATGGATGGCAGAGCGTGACAAGTTGGTCTATGCTTTGGCCAGTTCCTCGTGAAAGCATGGCATCAGGCTTTAGTGGATGTCGGTGATGACACCATCCTATAATGTTGTTGCCTTCCTTGGAGGCGTCATCATGGAGCCTTGGTATTTTGAGTGTCTATCCCTCCGGGTGAAAACCAAAATTTTGGCTCTGGTTGAGGCAGGCAGCAACTGCGTACTCACTACTTCCTTGGAGGCGTCATCATGGAGCCTTGGTATTTTGATTGTCTATCTCTTCAGGTGAAAACCAAAATTTTAGCTCTGGTTGAGGCAGGCAGCGACTGCGTACTCACTACTTCCCCTTCGTGCATGCTGGCTTAGAGGACTAATCTTGTGCCCGACGGTAGTGCCTTGTGTTTGTGTTATAGTTTGGTGTAGGATAGTGTAGGATCTGAAGTATGTCTAGAGGGGGAGGGGTGATTAGACTACTTGACCAAATAAAAATCTAGCCTTTTCCCAATTTTAATAGTTGGCAAGTTTTTGCAATTATACCAAGTCAAGCACATCCTACACATGCAAGTCAAAGAGTATAGAAGCCGAAAGTAAATACATGGACATGTAAGTAGAGGGTAGGGAAGGGAAGATCAAACACAATAAGGACACAAAGATTTTTCCCCTGGTTCCGGTAGGTGGTGTTATCGTATGTCCATGGTGATGGATACTTCAACCAACGAAGGATAACAACTGCGTGAGTCCATGGAGGGCTCCATACACAAGGTGTCCACAAAGAAGAAACCTTGTCTATTCCATCATGGCTTATGTCCACGAAGGACTAGCCTCACTGGGGGTAGGTCTTCATGAAGTAGGCGATATCCTTGCCCTTACAAACTTCTTGGTTTAACTCCACACGAAGTCGAAGGATCCCGAGCAACACCTAACAAATCTAGGAGACACCACTCTCCGGAAGGAAATAGATGTGGAATGGATGATGAACTCCTTGCCCTTGTGCTTCGAAAGATAGTCTCCTCAACACTCAATCACTATCTCACACATATGACTTGGTAGAAGAGATTGGTTGGGTGGAAAGCAACTTGGGGAGGCTAGAAATCAAGATTCATATGGTTGGAGTGGAATATCTTGATCTCAACACATGAGTAGGTGGTTCTCTCTCAGAAAATGGATGGGGCAAGTGTTGGGTTGTTTTGAGTGCTCTCTCTTTGAATGAGAGGGAGGTGGATTTGTATATATAGGCATCTCCAAAAATCCAACTATTACAACATTATTGCCCAACTCAGTGGAACCGAAGTAAAAACTCGGTTGCACCGACTCGTACAAAATGTGGCAACTTTTGGCATTTTGATGAGTGTGATTTTTGCTGGCTTGAGGAGTTACATAGACTCGTTGGTACCAATCTGTAGAACTTAGAGATTCCGGCTTTTAGCAGATGGATACCAGGGAGTTGGTCACTGATTTTTGGTGGGACCGAGATAGAACTTGGTGTCACCGAGAGATTATGGTTGGCTTTGGATTCTGTCTAAGGAAAACTCGACAGGGCCGAATGGGAATAGTTGGTGGCACCGAATTTGGCTGTTTGAGTTTTGACAGAATATTTTTGTGGGAGAATTCATGAGGGTTTTTGGTGGCTAAATCTAAGCACTTGAGTAACCAGATCATCATAGATACCTCGTCCCCTTTTAATAGTATTGGCTTTCCTATGGACTCAAATGTGATTTCTCACAAAATGCAAAATGTAGAGTCTTGAATCTTGTTGCCAATATATGTTCCATGCACCTAGGGGATCTCCGCACAAACCTTTGCCAATCGATTCATTGAAATTTCCTGAAATATACTTGGTAGAATTATTAGTCCATTGAAATATATGTTATTATTAATTACCAAAACCACCTAGGGTGAAGTTGTGCTTTCAATCTTCCCCTTTTTGGTAATTGATGACAACATATGGGTCAAAGCTTCGACATAGAATATAATCAATGTATAGCATCATCGCTTTGATAAGTATGTGATAAGCAAGAGCTCCCCCTAAATTTGTGCATTTTTTTTAAATTTACATTTGAATGAAAATACACAATTGATTAGGTTCATGGGGTACTCTTCCATGTCACATATAACTTGGTGGTGCACATAAAAGATATGAATGGATTACAATGCACATAACACCAAACATGAGTGAATGATCATCATATAACCATCACATGGTTAAGAGATAGTAACGTCAATCACAAAGCATATGATCAAACACCATGAAGTTTAAGACAAACAAACGATAAGCCAAATGTTTTTAAACGAGAAGAGCAACTCAAAATGCAACTCTCTCTCTCTCTCTCACTTTCAAAGCCCTATGATCTATACAATTTCTCCCCCTTTGGCAAAAAGTTTCGAAAAAGCTCGAAGGTATAGAGCTAAGCATCACTATGTGAATGGTTTCCTCCATGGGGTGATAAGCTGTGCGGGTAGTCGTGGAAGGATTCGATAGGAGAGCATCGGCGAATGCTTCAACAAAAGTCCTCTGGGCTGGTGGAGTCGACACTAGAGGTGCTGAAGGAGGCACGGTAGATGTAGCAGCAGGTGCAGGCGCTGAGGGTCTCGAGTCTTGAGTAGGAACAACAAAAAATCTATCCTGAGTCCTGAACTGAGTTTGGACAGGCAACATGGGGCTATCATCCTCATCATCATCTAATCTGGGTAGGGGCACACCATCTACCTCTTGCTTGAGCTGATAGATCATGGTGGTCATCTCAGTCACCTTGACATCAAGGTCATGAAACTTTGTCTCCATAATACTTTCGAGATTCTTCTGGTTCTTCAGAAACTCCGAGATGTTCTTCTCCATTCCTTGAATGGTGATGATGAGATAGGCCATTTGATCATTTTTGTCTTAAGAATAGGAGCATTGGTGGCTCTAGCTGCCTTTGCCTGGGCCTCAACTACAAACTCAGCCTCTGCTGTAGATTAAGTGGGATGAGATGGGTCCATCACCACAACATTATCCTCAAATTCTGGCTTAAGTGGCAGGTGAGATGCTCTTTCCAATTTTGGAACTAATGAGCATATGGATGTAGGGAGCATATCCACATGATCTCTTTTGGTCAGCATATGTTCTCTTGATTATTTCAACAATCAAATCAACCACCCTTATCTTGGTGTGGCTATCCACATGGTGCAACATGTTGATGGAATATCCTCGAATCATCTTGTCATCACCTGATTTGGGCATCAAAGTGTGCCTCAAGATAGTGTTGGTGGTAGTAAGACGTGCTTGGAGAAAATACATAGAACTAAACTTGTGGGTCTTCACATATGCCTGGGGAATTGGTGTGTACATGTTGCTCATAGAGTTGTGATTCATTTTGGCATCAAAATACACATCCAGGTCTCCTTCCTGCATCTTTGGGGCTCCTAAGATGGTATCCCACTCATCAACTATTGACTGCTAACTCGTGCCCTCAGTCATACAAACAATCCTTCCATCATGATGAAAGTGTGAAGTGGAGTAGAACTGCATGAGCATCTCATCATTCCAGTCAGTCATATCTCTGTCAAAAAAATCTTCAATGTCTATCAGCCAGAAGTTATCCTGGACATGGGGGAGGTAATCCTCATTGGATTTGATGTACTTCCAGTCCACATATCTCATATCACTCACATCTGGGATCTTACCAAGCAACATAGTCTCATAGAAGTCCTACCGCTCCTTGGTGTGAAATCTGGCATCCACAATAGTTCTTCCCCTCACAGCATAGGGATCATTTGATCTTCATATCCTGAGAACTTGATCCTTTCTCTCCATCATGTTCTCTACCACTGGATGATCATCATTGTGATCTCCCAGATGAGGTCTGAGCTTCTTCAAAACAGTTGTGTCTTCCTCTTCCTCAGCAGCATCCCTGGAGGTAGAACCCTTGTTCTTATCAGCAACTGGAATGTCTCTGGTATTCCTCTTAGTCTTAGAGGTAACTGGTTTGGTTGCCATAGGGTTGGCCTTGAGAGCTGAGGGCTTTGCCTTAGAAGGTGGCTTGTTGGGCATAACATCCTTCATAACCTTCCTTTGCTTGGAAGGAGGAAGGTTAGTAGCTGGGACCTCCTCTTCCTCTTCCTCCTCATCATTAGGATATTCTCGAGTGGAAGGATGCACAACTACTTTGACAAATCTTGTTCTTTGCCTTTTCTATCCCGACTTTTTAGACAACGCCTTTGATTTCTTGGAGGTTTTAGGGGCTTCAAGAGATTTTATTCCTTCTTTTGCATCTCACTCAGGATATCTGATATCATCTGGGCACAACTTCGGTTTCTCACAAGAGTGACTCGGTCTCACCGAAGTTGTGCTCAGAAACCCTAAACTTTATTTCGGTGACACCGATAGGACTTTCGGTTTCCCGGAGAAGCCCTTTGTGCTGTGGGTGATCCCACATCGGTGGCACCGAGATGACTCGAATCGGTGACCCCAAAAATTCATGCGGTGTAAACCTAACCCTAATTTTTCTCGTTCAACCTATTGCTAAGGTGTTTTCTCGAGAATGTGAGTATTTTAAATCGTGGCCAGATATAAAAATAATCTAATGCGCAAGAATCGAACGTTGACCGCAAAAGGAATCAAAGATTTACGCTAGTTCAATGGATTTCACTATGACAACAACACGGGGGGGGGGGGGTTTGTTGATGGTGGTGGATTCCTGTGGCGAGGGCGCATGGGAAGAAACAATGAAGTGTAGAAGACGGGGCCGGAGGAGCAGTGGGGTGCGACCGACCGAAGATTTGAAGAAATTTTCAAGTTCGGGGTGACACCGATTATAGAAATCAGTTCCACGAAGATGCTTAACTTCTTGTTGGCAAGGTGACTCGATGGCACCGAGATTTTTCGATCGGTGGTATCGAGGTTCAAAAACCAGATCAACCCTAGTGCTTTGGTAGAACCGAGATATATGAGTTGGTCATGCCGAGATGCACTTGGGAGGTTTTGGAAGTCAGCCCTTGTCAAAACGGTAGCTCCGAGTGCTCCTCACAGAGAGTGTCTGAGAAGTGCTTTCTCAAATTTTGTGATGATGCATGAATATAATTTGAGACAAGAAATCATTGATAACTAGAGGGGGTACCTAGGCATTCTTGTACATCCAATTGGCCAGAAAGATTAAAATCCAAAAGAACAACAATTGGATGTCCTCGAATGGAGAAAGATATGCATACAAACATGCTCACACAATAAGATGTCAAATAAAATATGTCAAACATGTAGCACTTCGGCGATGACGAAGTCATCTATATATGAGTATATCGACTTAGGAGTCAAGCAAGAATACTTGATCATAAGTCATACTCATCGTTTAAGCACAAGTAGGGTTACCACTTTGACATAAAACTTTTAATGTGTTCACATCTTGTGAGATTCTTTGTTTCAAGTCTTAGAGTAAATCTCCCCCTTGATGTGACATACCCCCTAAGAGGGATAAACTAACCTTGGGTTTTTTCATTGAAGACTCCATGTAGGTGTGGTAGTAGTGGATGCTCATAGTTGATGAAGATCATCTTGAGTTGGGAGCTATCCTTGTTGTTTTATTATTTTCTCACCTGCATGGGTTAGTCCCACACAAAAAACAAATACAATGACATCTATGGACATGAGTGAATCACATGCATGATGATGTCCATTGATATATTAATTACCTTGTCCCTTGCTTACCAATGAGGGAATGTGGGACTCCTTGAACTATTGCATAAGGTTGGAGTTGATTGCAAATAGTTCTTGTCAAAAATGAGTGTGAGTAATTTTGTTGGCGAAGTCTCCTGTCAAGAACTTCTCTAGTTCTTCTTCTTGGGGACCTACATCAACTTGAAGGGTATCCTTGGAGTTGAGGTAGCACTTGATGATGTAGAGCTGGTAGTGGCCTTGGGAATCCACTTGATCATGGCTTGGGATTCTTCTTCAAATGAGTTAATCTCCTCTTGAAGCTTGTCCTTGCCCTTACATCTTTAGCTTTTGTTCCCTTAGAGAGAGTAGAATGATACTTATCCTTTTGGGGAACAAACTTCGTCTTGTGGTATTGACCTTCTTCCCACTCAACTCCATTGGCATTGAACTTTCGTTCAAAACCAATACCTTGGTTCTTCCGGTGCCATCCTTGCTTGCATACAATATCCTCAAATTGCTTACTTCCGGCAAGACTCTTGTAGACACCTTTCTCTACAATTCCTTTTAATAAATTGTTTTCTTGCTCAAGTGCAACGTGGCTAAGAGAATCATTAATTGAATCAATAGAACTACTAGAAGCAATATCATTGGATTTAGCATTTTTATTGTTGCTACTAGATGATGAACCTTTCTTGCCTTCGTTACTAGTTTCCTTAGATTTAACTTGTGCAACAAATGTAGACAATAGTAATCATTTGGCTAGATAAGAAGAACTCTTCTTTCGAAGATTGTCATTGTTATCTTTAAGAAACTCATATTCTTGCTCTAAATTAAGATTCTCAAAGCGTAACTTCTCATGAGTTCTTAGAAGCTCTCTATGATCTTCTTGAGTAGATTCATGATCTAACTAAAGAGTGATTAATTACTTAGTTATACATTCAATCTCCTACTTATCATCATCACACGACTTATCTTGACTAGCATGATTATTATCAACTTCATTTTGACTAACATCATAGTTTTATCAAAGATCAAGTCATCATCTCCTAGTAAGTCATCCTCATCACCATTGAAGTCAAAATATTAGGGGTGTGATACCTTGGGGCCTTTAGCCATGAAGCAACTTCCAATTCCTTAATTTGGTGAATCAAATAAATCATAGGAGTTGGAGGAAACAAGTGCTAGTCCGACAACACCTTCATCTTGACTATAGTCGGAGTTGGAGTGGTAGCTTCTCTAGGATTGGTTGTCAAATTCGGAGCCGGATACCCATTCACCAACGTGAGCTTGATGTCTTCTTCTTGTGTAGATCTTGGTGTGTTTGTCCTTCTTCTCCGAGTCCTTGCTTCTCCGGGAGGGTCTTCGTTCATAGCGATCTTCTCTACTCCTTCTCTCTCTCTACGAGGTGACTCATATCTTGAGCTTCTTCATCTAGGTGACTCTTCTCTTCGCTTGGAGGGGGCCGAGAACTCATTTGAAAAGTGTCCAGGCCTTCCATAATTGTAACAATTTTGGTCATGACTAGATGAACGCTTCTCTTCATATCTTGAGTTGTAGCTTCTCATTTTGCCTCTATTCTTGTAGAACTTGTTGAATTTGTTGACCATGAGGCTTATCTCTTCTTGGTAACAAGGTTGTCACTTGAGGTAGCAGGATTGTTGCTTAAAAATTTTATGCACCGCTTGACTTGCTGTGAAGCTCTTCTTTGGCCTTGAGTGAAATTTCATGAGCAACATTCCTTCCAATGACTTCCGCAGGATCGATATATTTATAGTTTGGCATCATTTGGATCAATGTGCACACATTGCCGTACTTTCCATCCAAGGCTCTAAGGATCTTCTTGATGATGAATTTGTCGGTCATTTCTTCGCTTCCTAAGACGGCAATCTAATTTGTGATGAGAGAGAGCCTAGAGTACATTTCAGCGACTCCTTCACCATCCTTCATCTTGAACTTGTCAACTTGACTTTGTATCACATTCAACTTAGATTCCCTGGCAAATTTAATTCCTTCATGAATATCAACCAAATTATCCCCAATTTCCTTTGCATTCTCAAGATATCTTTTCTTGTTGGATTTTTGGGGAATAAGCAGTTGAATATAATGTCACATGTTTGAGCATTTTATTGCAACATATTTAATACTTCCGCGGTCGCTTCACGATCTGGTTCCTTTCCATCACCAAAGAGTTCACCTTGCAATCCAACATGAACAACATCTCAAATGGCGGGGTTATTTCCAAGAGTATGCATTTTCATTTTGTGCTTCCAACTAGCAAAGTTTGTACCATCAAAATATGACCTCTACGGTTGTAATTTCCGTCCCTAGACGCCATACTCTGCTAGGTTGTGAAACCAATGCATTGGAGACCAAATCTCTCCTACCACTTGTAGGATCCGAAGTATGTCTAGAGGGGGGGGGGGTGATTAGACTACTTGACCAAATAAAAATCTAGCCTTCTCCCAATTTTAATAGTTAGCAAGTTTTAGAAAATATATCAAGTCAAGCACACCCTGCACATGCAAGTCTAAGAGTATAGAAGCGGAAAGTAAAGACATGCACATGTAAGTAGAGGGTAGGGAAGGGAAGATCAAATGCAATGGGGACACGAAGAATTTTTCTGTGGTTCCGATAGGTGGTGCTATTGTACGTCGATGTTGATGGAGACTTCAACCCACGGAGGGTAACAACTAGGCGATTTCACGGAGGGCTCCACCCACAAGGGGTCCATGAAGAAGCAACCTTGTCTATTCCATCATGGATTACGTCCACGAAGGACTAGCCTCACTCGGGGTAGATCTTGACGAAGTAGGCAATCTCCTTGCCCTTACAAACCTATTGGTTCAACTCCACACAAAGTCAGAAGATCCCAACCGAAACCTAACCAATCTAGGAGACACCGCTCTCCAAAAAGTAATGAATGTGGTATGGTTGATGAACTCCTTGCTCTTGTGCTTCAAAAGATTGTCTCCACAACACCCAATCACTCTCTCACATATTTGGCTTGGTAGAAGAGATTGATTGCGAGGAAAGCAACTTGGGGAAGCTAGAAATCAAGATTCATATGGTTGGAGTGGAATATCTTGATCTCAACATGTTAACATCATCAACAATGTTCTATCTGACTTGTGTGGTTCTGAGAGGATTGCTGAGGCCGAGTAGGTGGCTCCATCAGCTGAAGACTGCGATTCCATTCAGGATCCTTTGTGATCGCTTCAGTTGTGAGTGACACAGTCCCAATCATTTGATGGCACTGATCCTATCACACAAGATTATGATGTGTCATTATAGCTTCTTCTAGAGGATGAATGCAAGAGGAGAAAGCTAGAAGCGTTCGAGAGGAAGAAGGCGACCCACATACAGAAAGGTTCTAATTTTTCCGAATTTGGTGATCTTGCAGATCCCACGCTTGTGCGTGTGTCTAGTGTTGAAGGCGATCTGGCTCATGGCAGTGATAACTTGGTTTTCCCTGTGAAGAAGAATTTCAAGCACACCGTAACGAAGAAGCATCTCGTTGGTGAAGTTACTCCTCGGAAGAGCCCACATGTTTATAAAGTTGCAAGTCCAAGTGTAGGTGAACTTCCTAAAATTAGTGGTCAAGCTCCTAGTGTTACCCCACGGCGTAGTCCTCGTGTTCTTGCCTTTACGAAGCCTTCACCTTCAATTGGTTCTGGTTTATCTCGGAAAGGGAAGAGACGTGGCGTTAAGTGCAAGGGTGGGACGACGAAGGTTAAGAAGGGTTGCAAGAAGCGTTCTAGTGTTAACGCTGATGTCGAGGATGATGATGATTTTGATGCTGCTGATGATGATGCTCGTGATGATTGTGTCGATCAGGTATAAATGTGTTTTTCCTTATGTTCGTTGTTTCATTTTCTTATTTCATCGATCTTGTGTTTGAAATACCACCTTATGTTCCACATTGTTGTATTTCTAGTCTATTATTGTTAACATGGAAAACATTTGAAGTCTAGATTGTGGATATGCATTGTTGAACTGTTTTGTTATTCATTGTTGAACTTCTTGTATACGCAACCAGAAGTTGTACATTCTTTAACTTATGAATACACATGATTGAATTATCTTGTTCTTCATTGTTTAACTTCTGGTATGTTATTATTGTTAACATGGACTGGTCCATAAAGGAAAAAATGTAGGACCGTTCTCGGCAGTTCATCACGGAAAACAATTGAACTTTTTATATATTCTTGACTGAACTACCTTGTTATGCATTCCTAAACTTCTTTGTATTTGAATTGGCATACATGAATAATTTTTTGCCCTCCTCTGTCTGTTTATGTAGTTCTTCATAGTTTAACATTTGCTGAACTTCTGATTTATTTTGATGAACACATTTTTCTGTCATTGTTTGTTTCTTTTTGCACTTTTTCCAGTACCTGCTTGTGAAAGGGCCTTTGAGGAGAAAAAGAGGAGCTAAGGCAACGGAAAGAGCTACTGAAGGAGAAGTTGAAGTGAAATGTTTTAACAAGGCAGTTCACTGCTCATTAAAAGAGATGAAGGTGTGCGCAAATTTGCTACAACCTAGGCATAAGGAGAGGGTTGTCAAGTATGGTTTAGGCTGTGTTTTTGATTTGAAGATTGATTTGAACATCTCTCGTCCTTTGATGGGCCACATTTACACCAAGATTGATCCTTCAACTATGATTCTAGACATGGGTGACTCTAACAAGAAATTGCGCATTACAAGTGATGCTATTCACCATCTCTTTGGTTTCCCTCAAGGTGATTGTGCCCCTCCTAGGCCCTCAGAGGATGGATTCGATGACGCTGTTATGAGGCTAAAGGCCAAACTTGGCTATAAGAGGAGTGATGGTATCAACACAAAGGACCTGTGGAATATCCTAAAGCATCTTGTGAAGGATGACAAGAATGATGATTTGGCTCTCCATGTGTTTTGCATGATTGTCTTCATGAAGGTTTTTATTCCTAGCACGTCTACATGGGTTTCCAGGAAGGCAACAATGGCTGAGAATCTTGTCTCTCTGGATATGGCCCAAATGTATTATTGCCAATTGCTTGTTGATGATCTTAGAGGGGTTGTTATTAGGTATCAATAAGGGACTTCCAGGGGAAAAGCTGTTATAGGCCGTGGCATTGCTCCGCTTCTTATGTATGTGGACTGCCTTATCCATGGCAAGAAGCATGTAGTTGATTTGAGAACTGCTCGCATCAAGTTCATGGACCAGGCCAAGCTATGTGAGCTTGCTGCTGCTAACTTGGTTAAGAAGGGTGATGATGACCTTGCCAACTTGGTTTTTGGGAATCTGCGTGTGAGTCTTATTATGCATTATTTCTTTTCTTGTGTTGTATAACTTGAACTTCTCATATTATGTTCACCTTTGCATTTTGTCCCTTCTAAAAGTGCATTATATCGACTAGAGGGAGGGGGAGTGAATAGGCAATTTTTAGAATTTCATCACTGGGGAAATTCCTTGTGAGGGAAGTCCATCACTGGGGAAATTCCTTGTGAGGAAAGTCCTTAATTATGAACTAAGTGCAGCGGAAAGGATCAGGAGTGCAAAACGACTAAAACAAAGTACTCGATGAAGTTTATGAGATTCGGTTTGCACTGTTCGCAAGTATAGAGTAAGCACGTGGAGATTAACTTGAGTGAAGAATTTGAGTTTGAGGAAATTCACAGAAAGTCTTCATACAAATTCTTCAAATATCACAGATGAAAGTCTTCAACATACAATGAGGAAATGAAAGAGTTGAAGAAATAGAACACGTAGCTCGATGAAGACAGTTGTTGATGACCCAGTTCCAACTGTTGTGAGAGTTGTACATCTGGTTCGGAGCGGCTTGGTATTGAAACCAAAAGGACACACAGTCCTAGGACACACAGTCCCTACTGTATTCTCCTTGAGCTAAGGACACACAGTCCTCGCCCAACACTCGTGGTAAGTCTTCAGGGCAGACTACCAAACCCTCACAAACTCGGTCACCCGGCGATCCACAATTGACTGCTGGATACTCTAGACCATGACGCTTAACCGTATGGAGGATGCACAGTCCTCAAAGGTAACAGGCTTCAGTTCCACACAGGAACAACTTGGAGTTAGTTCATTCCTCAAAGGTAACAGGATTCAGTTCCACATAGGAACAAAGGGACCTAGATTTTCCTCAGTGGTGGTCCATTCCTGCAGTTAGTTCCAACATATCGAGAAAATACTTCACCAGATTGATTCTTGAACGGTTTATAGTTGGAGTCAAATGACTCACTAGAGGAATAGGATATTTCACATGCAAAGCCTGTTAGAGTGGATGGATCGACGAGAGGACCTTTAGCAGCAACCCATGAGGTTTTGGGGTACTGCTCAGGTTTCTAGTATGATCCATCGACATTCAATTTCCTCTCAAAGGCAATGCCTTCTTTCCTTGGGTTCCTGTTCAGAATCTGCTTTTTGAGCACATCGCAAAGGGTTTGATGCCCTTTGAGACTTTTGTATATGCCTTTCACATACAATTCCTTCAACCCTGCATTTTCGTTAGTAGCATTTGTGGTTTCCTCAAGTGAAGAATTTGATACCACAGGAATAGTTGAAGAATTTGTAGTGATAGAAGCATTTGATGATTTTGGTGAAGAATTAGTAGTTTCACGCTCGACGCATTTCAAACATGGTGGAATGAATTCAACCTGAGCGACACTGATCTGTTGAGCAAGCAATGGATCGTTTTCCATTCAAAGATCATCATGAGACATTTTCAACTTCTCAAGATCAAGCTTACTTGGAAGAAATTCATAGGAAAGTTTCTCATGATCAGCCAAAAGTGTCCCATAACGATCTTGAAGACTATCAAATCTAGACTGAAGACTTTTCATATCTTCAGTGAGGACTTGAGTATGACTCATGTCATCATTCAACAGATCACCGCTTCTGTCTAGCAGTTTTGAAGCTTTTCAATGGCACTTTGTTGTTTAGTTGCAATGTTGGTAAGTTTATTATAACTGGGTTTTTGATAATCATTAGGTTCACAATCACTAGAATCAGAGGAGGAAGTATGGTTAGGTACCTTTGAACCTTTTGCCATGAAGCGGTAGGTTGGAGCGAAGTCATCAGCATATTCATCTGTGTAGATAGTGTTGTGATTTTATTCAAGTTTGAAGATTGAATTGTTGACGAATGTGGTAGCCAGTGCAAGACTTGCCACACCAGACTCTAAATACTCTTCAGAACCTTCCTCTTCATCACATTCCTCAGATTCTTCTTCAGAATCCATTTCCTTGCCAATGAGTGCCCGAGCCTTTGTGAAACTGGTTTTCTTGTGCAATGAGGACTTCGAGGATGAGGATTTTGAAGATTTCTTCTTTTTCTTCGAGTCATCAAAACTTTCATCCTTGTATTTCTTCTTCCTTGATTCTTTCGCCCAGCGAGGACAATCAACAATGCAGTGACTAGATTTCTTACACTTTTGGAAGGTTCTTTTCTTGTAGTCCTCAGATGAAGATTCCGATTTCTTGATATCTCTTCTTGAAGATTTACCAAACTGGCCACACTTTGTGAACTTCTGAAATTTCCTCACGAGCCTTGCAAGCTCCTGTCAAAGTTCTTCAGGATCACCAATGCTGCAATTTGAGTCTTCTTCTTCAGAAGGAAAATAGCCTTAGCCTTCAGTGCACGAGGTCTTGAGTAGCTTGGTCCATACAGATCTCTCTTTTCTTCTTGTTGGAACTCATGAGTATTGAGTCTTTCAAGTATATCAGAAGGATTAAGCATTTTGTAGTCTCTTCATTCTTGAATCATCACAACCAGTGTGTCAAATGATGGACCAAGAGATGTTAGCAGTTTCTTCACAACTTCATGGTTAGTGATGTCTCTAGCTCCCTGTGCTTGCAGTTCATTTGAGATGTCAGTGAGGCGATCAAAGGTATCTTGGCAGCTTTCTTTGCTTGTGAGTCAAGTTGCTTGAACTTCTTCACATCAGAGGTAGAGACAGTAGCAGCGATGGAGGGAATACCATTTTCCACAATATACCAGAGATCATTGTCAATAGCCTGAAGATGCATCTACATCATGGTCTTCCAGTAGGGAAAGTCCTTTCCTTTGAAGGTAGGACATCCTGTAGTAACCATGATCATACCTGCGGTCGACATAACTAAAACTCTAGGTGGTTAAACCAAAATCACACAGAACAAGGGAGTACCTTGCTGTGATACCAATTGAAAGTCCGTTATATCGACTAGAGGGGAGGGGGGGGTGAATAGGCGATTTTTAGAATTTCATCACTGAGGAAATTCCTTGTGAGGAAAGTCCTTAATGATGCACTAAGTGCAGTGGAAATAGCGCAGGATTAGGAGTGTAAAACGACTACAGCAAAGTACTTGATGAAGTTTATGAGATTCAGTTTGCACAGTTCGCAAGTATAGAGTAAGGAGGTGAAGTGATGAGGACATCAACACCTTTGTTACTCCCACAACCCCTGCTCCTATACATACTGGACGAGTTACTAGAGCTCGTGCACGCCAATTGAATTACCAGGTACTTTCGTTTCTTGGGAATACTTCTAATGTTCATGAACATATGATGGTACCTAAGTTAGATACTTTTGTTGTGCTCATGAATGAAGGACCTAACATGGACAAGAAGGATATCCGTTGGAGCAGGATCAAGCATGGAGAAGAAGGTGCACACGCGGGAGAGAACAATGGAGCTTCCACTGGTGATATTCGCACTTTAAAGCCACCATAAGGAGAGCATGAAGGCTTTGGACGAAATATTCAAGACGTCACTTTATAAATTTCGTCCATAGTCTATTATAGGTGTTGCGCCACCTTATTTTTGGGCCAGGCCCATGTAATTTCGAAATACCATAATATAGGCTATTTTTAGAGTCCATATGTGTGGGGAAACCGAGTTTAGGGATGTTTTCGGACCCCTCCTCCAAGGGTCACCAAATTGCCTCTCTATTCCCTCATATATACAACCCTTAGGGCACCGTTTAGACTTCGGTTTTGTTTAGATTACAAGTTTTATATAGCTACAACTTCGCGTTCTTCGTTTGTGTTCTACGACCAGACAAAGGCATCATAGAACCCCACCTTCATCAATAAAGCTTTCCTCTTATATTCGCAATATCTTGATTGCATCTTAGTTTCTTGCTTGTTCTTTGTTTGTGTGCAGGAAACAGACCTTCGTGGTCAGGTTGATCGTCCTCCGGCATGGTCAATAACCTCTCGGAATTGGTTTAGCGATTGCTAAGGCGCGACGTCCTCACACGTTCGTAGTCGGATCGTCAAAGTCGACTCTAGCAAAACTATACTCACGATCTCATCGAAAGACAGGGACAACTTCGCCTCTATCAAGTGGTATCAAATTTCCAGGTTGCTCGGTGAGATTTTACCAGTTTTTCATAGTTAGATCGCATCTGTTCTTCATACCTATGGTCGACGAAAAAGCCATAAAAAAATTAGGGTTAGATCATCATATCCGAACCAATCTGAGCCTTTGCATAGTCTTTTCAGTAGTTTGCTTTGTTGAAATTACGGCTACATCGTCATGTCGAGTTGCTGGTCTTAGTGTCTAGTTCTTTAGAGTTTCTAGTGCTCGTCACAGGTTGTCACGCCGCCACCGCACCATGTTTCATCGCTGCCATATACCACCTCCACGCTACCATTATCTTTGCTGCCATATACCACCACCATATATCCACCACAATCCTTTCCGCTTGAGGTTAACTTCGAGATCCTTTTGCTTTCGGTTTCGCGTTTCCTTACCTGAGTAGGTTTCGAAAAAAAAGAGTCTGGCACGCTTTCCAGAGCACTTTTTAGGCCAAAATTTCGAGGGGTGAATTTTTCCCTATCGTTTTGTTAGGCTTTTTAGAGAGTTTTGAGACACTCGCCATCATAGTGGTTTTTGTCGCACTTTTTGGTCGTCGCAACCCCGAATTGCTCCAGAAATAAAAAAAATTGTCAATTTTTTTCATGGCTATCCTGTTTTTGGTCCTTGGGAAGAGTTTTGAGACACTCGCCATTATAGTGATTTTTTGGAAAAAAGCGCAGAAAAAAGAGCGCATAAAAGAGAAAAATCAGAGTGGCTCTTCCCTTGATTAGTACGTGTCGTCGAGACTTCGTTGGTGTTCTAGGCTCGCGTCTCTAGTACGGTCTAGCGTAGGACCATCACGGTACCGTCGTTGAGCGTCTTTTCAATTTTGCATCTCTGAACTGATTATTGCTGACCCTTCTTGCTACCATATTATAAGCCTTCCTAGCTCCACATACATCTACATCGTGTGTTTGACACCACCTGGCAATCGCTCTACCCAAGCTTTGAGAGTTTTGACTACACCGGTTGCCGATCGCCACCTGTTGCTGGGTAAGAGTTGGTAAGAAATTGAGATTTGCTTGACGGATTTGTGACACACCACCACCACCACCACTTCATAGTATTCCGTAGGTTCATATTCTTCTGTGTTCCTATTGCTGCTAACCATGCCAGGATCACACGACGAGGAGATCGACTGGGAGAACCTGACCAATCGGGAGCTCCATGATAAATTTCAGCAAATGATGTCTAACCAGGTACAGGATTTCTTGACCACCTTTGAAGAGGCCATGGACAAGCTCGAAGGCATGGAGAAGAAATTCGACACCAAGATGAATGCCAAGTTCGATGAGGTGCTTGCTCGTTTACCACTACCAGCTGCAACTGTTGTCCCTCTTCACCACAACAACGGCTACGAGCGCGACGCGTGCCTGTCGGCCAAGTGCAGAATTTTGGTGTTGTTGCTCCTACTGTTGCTGCTGGTCCTGCTGCTACTACTAAGGTTTCTGTGTCTGAGCAGAATGAGGAGTACGATGATGATTATGATGGTGATTACAATGATGAGGGATAGGTTGCTCCAGTTCAACACCAGGAACAACAACCGCCCCGACAAGCCGCCGGTCGTCCACATGGATACAATCGCGACGGTAGGGATGCACCACACCCTCAGGTACGGGATCATGACTATCTCCCTAAACTTAAATTAACTATTCCTACTTTTGATGGTCGATATGTTCCTGATATATATCTTACTTGGGAGTTAGAAACAGAGCAACATATTACATGCTTGCAATTTCCTGAAGATAGACGTGTTGGTGCTGCTGTTTGTTCTTTCACTAGTTTTGCTTGTGTTTGGTGGTTTGAATATTGTCGAATACATCATGCTAATATTCCAACTACTTGGCCTCCTTTGAAAACTGCTATGCGTACTCATTGGGTTCCACCATATTATCAACGTGAATTACTTCAAAACTTGCAGCGTTTAAGACAAGGAAAAAAGTTTGTAGAAGAATATTATCAGGAATTACAAACTGGCATGATTAGATGTGGTATTGTTGAGGACAATGAAGCTATGCTTGCACGTTTTATGGATGGATTAAATAGAGATATGCATACTATTCTAGAATATAAGGATTATAACACTATCACTTGTTTAATACATCTTGCTTGCAAAGCTGAACGTGAAGTGCAGGATCGACAAGCATTGGCAAGAACTAATTTTTCTGCAGGTCGCACTTCCTCATAGATGCCACGAACCACATTTACTTCCACGCGTCCTCCTACATCAGCATCGTCCCCTTCAGCCGCCAATTCCACCAGAGATACCAGGAATCAGGCCCCTGCATCACCCTTCGCCAAGAGCACACCTTCCGGGCCTGCACAGAGCTCTTCTTCATCCATGGCATCCACATGTCAAACACATGAGGTTATTTGTCGTCGTTGCAAGGGCGGAGGTCATTATGCGAGAGAATGCCCATCCAAGCGCGTGATGATTATTACTGAGGATGGTGGATATGATTCCGTTTGTGATTATGACGAGGAGACCCTGGCTCTTATTGCAAGTGAAGAACGGGGTGTTGATGATACTGAACAAGAGACACAATACATGGCTGCTGACTACGCTGACAAGTATGAAAGCTTAGTTGCTCAACGTGTTTTAAGTGTGCAGGTAACACATGCTAAGAAAAATCAAAGGCACAACTTGTTCCATATTAAGGGAGTGGTAAAGGAACGTTCTGTTCGCGTAATCAGCGATGGAGGGAGTTGCAACAACTTAGCTAGCATGGAGATGGTGGAGAAGCTGTCTCTCACTACCAGACCACATCCTCATCCTTATTATATCCAGTGGTTCAACAACAGCGGCAAGGTTAAGGTAACACGTACTGTTCGTGCGCATTTTAGCATTGCTACATATTCTGATTTTGTTGATTGTGATGTGGTACCCATGCAAGCATGCTCCGTTTTACTTGGTAGACCATGACAATTTGATAAAAATTCTGTACACCATGGTAGAACAAATCAGTATACTCTTGTTCATAAGGATAAAAATATAACTTTGCTTCCTATGTCTCCTGAACATATTATGAAAGATGACATTGCTAGAGCTAGTAAAGCAAAACAAGACCTACATAAGAGTGAAAATAAGATTGTCGCAAAGGAATTTGAGCAACACAATAAGCCTACTAAATCATCATCTAGTGTTGCCTGTGAAATAAAACTCAAGAGTGGTTGTTTACTTGCCACTAAATCTGATATTACTGATTTGGATATTACTACATCTGTTTGCTATGCTTTCGTATGCAAAGAGGTATTATTTTCATTCGAGGATATGCCACCCTCTTTGCCTCCTGCTGTCATTAACATTTTGCAGGAGTTCGCTGACGTCTTTCCACAAGACGTGCCACCGGGATTACCACCTATTAGAGGGATTTAGCATCAGATTGACTTAATTCCCGGTGCATCGCTACCCAACCGTGCACCATACCATACCAATCCAGAGAGACAAAAGAGATTATGCGTCAATAACAAGAGCTGCTCGACAAAGGTTATATACATGAATCTCTTAGTCCTTGTGCTGTTCCTATTGTTCTAGTGCCGAAAAAGGATGGTACATCGGGTATGTGTGTTGATTGTAGAGGCATTAATAATATTACTATTCATTATCGTCATCCTATTCCTAGGCTAGATGATATGCTTGATGAATTAAGTGGCTCTATAATTTTCTCCAAAGTTGATTTGTGTAGTGGATACCACCAAATTCGCATGAAATTGGGAGATGAATGGAAAACGACATTTAAAACTAAGTTTGGCTTATATGAGTGGTTAGTTATGCCTTTTGGATTGACTAATGCACCTAGCACTTTCATGAGATTAATGAATGAGGTTTTACGTGCTTTCATTGGATATTTGTGGTAGTCTACTTTGATGATATACCGATTTATAGTAGATCTTTGGAGGAACACTTGGATCATTTGCGTGCTGTTTTTACTGCTCTACGTGATGCACATTTGTTTGGTAACCTTGGGAAGTGCACCTTTTGCACAGACCGAGTATCTTTTCTTGGCTATGTTGTTACTCCATAGGGAATTGAAGTTGATAAAGCCAAAATTGAAGCTATTGAGAGTCGGCCGCAACCCAAAACGGTCACACAAGTGAGGAGTTTCCTTGGACTCGCCGAGTTTATAGGCGTTTTGTGAGAGATTTCAGCACCATTGCTGCACCTCTCAATGAGCTTACAAAGAAGGATGTACCTTATTCTTGGGGTACTGCACAGGAAGAAGCCTTCACGTTTTTGAAAGATAAGTTAACACATGCTCCTTTACTCCAACTTCCTGATTTTAATAAGACTTTCAAGCTTGAATGTGATGCTAGTGGAATTGGATTAGGAGGTGTGTTATTACAAGATGGTAAACATGTTGCATACTTTTCTGAAAAATTAAGTGGTCCTAGTCTGAATTATTCTACTTATGATAAGGAATTATATGCTCTTGTTCGGACCTTGGAAACATGGCAATATTATTTATGGCCCAAAGAATTTGTCATACATCCTGATCAAGAATCTTTGAAACATATTAAAAGTCAAGCAAAACTGAACCGTAGACATGCTAAATGGGTTGAATTCATTGAGACTTTCCCGTACGTCATTAAACAGAAGAAGGGTAAAGAAAATGTTATTGCTGATGCTTTGTCTCGTCGTTATACTATGCTTTCATAACTTGACTTTAAAATATTTGGTTTGGAGACCATCAAAGATCAATATGTGCATGATGCTGATTTCAAAGATGTGTTGGAGAATTGTAAAGAAGGGAGAACATGGAACAAGTTCATCATTAATAATGGATTTGTGTTTCATGCTAACAAGCTATGCATTCCAGCTAGCTCCGTTCGCCTTTTGTTGTTACAAGAGGCGCATGGAGGAGGATTGATGGGACACTTTGGCGTAAATAAGACGGAGGACGTACTTGCTACACATTTCTTTTGACCAAGGATGCGACGGGATGTTGAGCGTTTTATTGGTCGTTCACGACATGTCAAAAAGCTAAGTCACGACTCAATCCTCATGGTTTATATATACCTTTGCATGTACCTAGTGTTCCTTGGGAGGATATATCTATGGACTTTGTTTTAGGTTTACCTCCAACAAAGAATGTGAGGTATAACATATTTGTTGTCATGGACAGGTTTTCAAAAATGGCACACTTTATACCATGTCATAAAAGTGATGATGCCGCTAATGTGGCTAATTTGTTCTTTCGTGAAATTATTCGCTTGCATGGTGTGCCAAATACGATTGTTTCAGATCGCGATGCTAAATTTCTTAGCCACTTTTGGCGATGTTTATGGGCTAAGTTGGGGACAAAATTGCTTTTTAGTACTACATGTCACCCCCAAATTGACGGACAAACTGAAGTAGTCAATAGATCTTTGTCTACTATGCTTAGGGATGTTTTGAAGAACAATCTAAAACCGTGGGAAGAATGCTGGCCTCATATTGAATTTTCTTATAATCGTTCGCTGCATTCTACTACAAAGATGTGTCCTTTTGAAGTTATGTATGGTTTCCTACCTCGTGCACCTATTGGTTTGTTACCTCTTCCATCTTCGGAGAAGGTTAATTTTGATGCTAAAGAACGTGCTGATTTGATTTTAAGATGCATGAGTTAACTAAGGAAAACATTGAGCGCATGAATGCTAAATATAAACTTGCTGGAGATAAGGGTAGAAAACATAATGTCTTTGCACGTGGAGATCTTGTTTGGTTGCATTTGCGTAAGGATATGTTTCCTGATTTGCGCAAGTCAAAGCTAATGCCGCGTGATGATGGTCCTTTCAAAGTGTTAGAGAAAATAAATGATAATGCATATAGACTTGAGGTGCCTGCAGATTTTGGGTTAGTCCCACTTTTAACATTGCAGATTTGAAGCCATATTTGGGTGAGGTAGATGAGCTTCCGTCGAGGACGACTTCAGTTCAAGAAGGGGTGGATGATGAGGACATCAACACCATTGTTACACCCACAACCCCAGCTGCTATACATACTGGACCAGTTACTAGAGCTCGTGCACGCCAATTGAATTACCAGGTACTTTTGTTTCTTGGGAATACTTCTAATGTTCATGAACATATGATGTTGCCTAAGTTAGATACTTTTGTTGTGCTCATGAATGAAGGACGTAGCATGGACAAGAAGGATATCCATTGGAGCGGGATCAAGCATGGAGAAGAAGGTGCAAGCGCGGGAGAGAACAATGGAGCTTCCATTGGTGATTTTCGCACTTTAAAGCCACCATAAGGAGAGCATGAAGGCTTTGGACGAAATATTCAAGACGTCACTTTATAAATTTCGTCCATAGGCTATTATAGGTGTTGCGCCACCTTATTTTTGGGCCAGGCCCATTTAATTTCGAAATACCATTATATGGGCTATTTTTAGAGTCTGTATGTGTGGGGAAACCGAGTTTAGGGCTGAAAAGGATCGAGATGGACCTAGAGGGGGGGGGGGTGAATAGGTACAAATCCAAATTTTAATAATTACTTAGCAATTTTAGGCAAAAGTGCCGAATATGAGTGTAGGCCTAATAATTGCTACGACAAGGAGTAAGCTATTTAGAGTGAAGTAAGACAAGCGGTAAACAATAATCAAATACAAGTACGTAATAAGGATTAACACAAGTAGAGAGTTAGGGTTAGGAATAACCGAAACTCCAAGAGAGACAAGGATGTATCCCGATGTTCACTTCCTTGGAGGGAAGCTACGTCACCGTTAGAGGGGCGGATGTTACCAGGAAGGCACACCAACGCCACGAAGGCTCACCCTATTCTCCCTTTGAGATAACTCCACGAAGGCGTTTCTCAACCACTAGTGGTAAGCCTTGAGGTGGCTTCCAAACCTTCACAAACTTTCCGAGGGAAATCACAATGGTTTGATTCCTCTCCGAAGACTCCTACCGCCTAGGAGTCTCCAACCTCCAAGAGTAACAAGATCACGGGGATTGCTCAAAACTTGCTCAAATCACAAATCAATTTGGTGGGAAGGAGGAGAGGAAGACAATCTATCTTTTGATTGGAACAACACTCAAAGGGACTCACAAATGCTCTTGGGATCTAGGATTTGGTGTAGACAAGAGTGAGTGAGAAGAAAGGTGTTCTTGGATGTATTCTAGCTGTGTTGAACACTCTTTCACGAGGTGGGAGAAGATTATATATAGTGGGGAGTGAAAACCAGCCGTTGGGGACACTTTAAGTCACACAGGGTCCGGACGTCCGACAATTGCCATCATCGAGTAGGAATTTCTTAAGATGATCGTACCAAGCACGGGGTGCTTGTTTGAGGCCATACAAAGCCTTGTGAAGTTTATATAAATGGTCTTTGTGGTGAGGGTCAACAAACCCAGGTGGTTGTGATACATATACCTCTTCTTGTAGAGGACCATTAAGAAAAGCACTTTTCACATCCATTTGATGCAAAGTAAAACCATTGAAAGCAGCATAGGCCAATAAAATGCGAATGGACTCAAGACGAGCAACAGGGGCGAAAGTTTCACCAAAGTCCAAACCTTCAACTTGGGAGTACCCCTGTGCTACTAACCTTTCCTTGTTGCGTAGGACAGTCCCGTTCTCATCTTCCTTGTTCTTGAAAATCCATTTAGTTCCAATAACATTATGTTCCTCAGTTGGTCGTTCTACCAATGACCACACTTCGTTGCGTGTAAAACTGTTTAGCTCCTCTTGCATAGCAAGGAGCCAGTCATTGTCACACAATGCATCCTGAACCCTATGTGGCACGGTACTAGAGACAAACGAAAAGTGAGCACAAAAGTTTGTTAATTGTTTACGAGTCACTCTACCTTCCGACACGCCGGTGAGGATTTGATCAATATCAACACGACCGGCCACACGTGGCATGATGGAGGTCAGGGTTTCACGACGTTCGACTTCGTTTCCATCATCAACGTCCTCAACATATGGATCATTTATGTGCGGAGGAAGATATTCCTCTTCGCGTTGCACCTGTTGAGGTTCATCATCAAACATACCCATACTTTTGTCTAGCTCTTGAAGATCAACTTGTTCTTGAGTGTGATCAGGGTGAGAGACATGTTCTCCCACCTGATTCTCAACAACTGACATGATGTGTGTGCTAGTATCTTATGGAGGTACGGGCAGTGAACTGTCTTGAGGATGAGAAATACTCTGATCATCTTCATCATCATCATGAGGTCTTTGTTCCATGGGAAGAAGTGCACCTACACCCATGTTTAAGATATCTTGTGGGGAGTCTTCTTCACCTGCATCATTTGGATCAACTTGCTCCCCATGGGAGCGGTTAAATTCATCAAACATCACGTCACATGTTTCTATAACACATCCAGTGGATTTGTTGTAGACTATGTAGGCATGAGAGTTTGACCCATAGCCAACAAAAATCCCTTCAGTTGTTTTGGATTGAAATTTTCCTAACCGTTCCCGTTTGTTGAGGATGAAACACTTGCATCCAAACACACGAAAGTACTTAACATTGGGCTTGTTCCCAGTTAGGAGCTCATATGGAGTCTTCTCCAATATTGATCGAAGGAAGAGCCGGTTTGATGCATGGCATGCTGTGTTGACGGCCTCAGCCCAAAAACTATGTGGTGACTTGTATTCGTCTAACATGGACCTTGCCATTTCCACAAGTGTCCGGTTCTTCCTCTCTGCCACACCATTTTGTTGAGGGGTGTAAGGTGCGGAGTACTGATGTTCAATTCCCTCATCACTAAGAAATTCTTCTAGGGTGTAGTTCTTGAACTCAGAGCCATTATCACTTCTTACTGCCTTGATGTCCTTGTCAAACTTCCGCTGGGCTTGTTTGGCAAAATCAATGAAGGTGATCTTCGTCTCGTCCTTGGACTTGAGAAAGAACACCCATGTATATCTTGAGTAATCATCAACAATGACTAGGCCATATTTTTTCCCTCCAAGACTTGCCCATGAAGGAGGCCCAAACAGATGCACATGAAGGAGCTCTAACGGCCTCGAAGTGGATACAATGTTCTTGGGTGGATGTTTCGATTGATGTTGTTTCCCAGCTATGCATGCACTGCACACACGATCTTTCTTAAAAGATACATTTGTTAGTCCAAGGATGTGATTGCCGTTTAAGAGATTTTGAAGATTTTTCATGCCAACATGGGCGAGCCGGCGATGCCACAACCATCCCATGTCGGCCTTGGCCATTAGACAAGTTGTATGGAAGGTGCTCTCTTTCGAGAAATCAACCGTGTAAAGGTTGCCATCCAACTCTCCAACAAAGGCCACTTCGAGAGTGTCTCTCTTAAAGACTTTGACATCCGTTAGTCCAAATAATGTGTCATAACCGACGGAAGCCAATTGGCGAACTGAAAGTAAATGATATTGAAGAGATTGGACAAGCATGACATTTGCAATAGACATGTCATTAGTGATTGCGACCTTGCCCAACCCAATTACCTGCCCTTTCGACCCTCCACCAAATACAATGCTCATGTATGGTCGAATGGCTTGCATGAAGTCATAGAGCAAGTTACTATGTCCAGTCATATGATTGGTGCATCCACTGTCGATCACCCATTTGGCTCCTCCGGAGAAAACAGCCTGTAACGAATTAAGACTTGGTTTGAGGTACCCATTTTGTCATGGGGCCTTTCACATTAGTTACAAGAGTCTTAGGGACCCAAATAGCATAGAATCGGAATGCATTATGGGGACCAACGAATTTAGCATAGACCTCTCCTTCCTTTGATTTGCGTAGTACATAGGATGGAGGCATGAATTCGGTTGTCTTGTTGTGAGTAGGCGAACCCCTAGTGGCTGATCCACTCACAACCTTACCTTTCTCCTTGTGTCCCTCTCGTACAAATATTTCTTTAAGCGGAGTGGTACACTTGAGAGGAGATGCACTTTTCTTGGCAGTGCTTGGGGTGAACCCAAGCCCTTCCTTGGCGAAGCCTCCATTGTGTCGACTTAAGATCTCATTGAGAGTCTTTAGTCCTTGTGCACATGTCATGAGACCTCTGTCTAACTGTGCCTTTAGCGAACTGTTTTCCTCAAGGATATATGTCATTTCACTACTAGAGTTAGTAGTGCAGGTATCAACATTAATGATAGGTGAGGAGTAGGCCTTAGCTAGAGTGTCAAGATAAGTAACCTTAAGTGCCTCAAAGCTCTTTGTAAGAACAGTGAGTTTCTCTTCCTTGTCTTTGAGAGACAAGGATAGACGCTCACAGTCCTTAGAAAGGGAAGCGTGAGAGTTCACAAGTCGGTTTTTATCATTTAGTAATTCTTTGCACACAGATTCAGCCTTTTTCAAGGAGGCAAGATCATTAGCATGTTTATCAAGGTTTTCACCTACTTTTGAGCATAGTGCATCATTTTGTGCTTCCTCATACAGGACTCTCTGCTCAAGGATTTCATTTCTTTCCTTCTCCTCAGTGACGAGGGTTTCGAGTTCCTTGATGGTATTGGTGTGCTTACTCACCATTTCCATAAGTATGCGAAACACAGTGAGCTTCTTTCCTTTAAGAGAGCACATAAATTTGTTTATTTTAGCAAACATGGGATGATCTAAGTCATTATCCTCATAGTGATCTTCCGCATCAAGATACTCATCAGATGGAGTAGAAGCTAGACTGAAAGAGTTTAACCGTGGAGTTACCTTAACCTTATCATGGGAGCTTTGGTCTTCCTCATCTCCCATGACAGACTTTGCCATCAAACACTTGTGAGCGTTGCCCTTGTAGTCCTTCATATAGTTGTAGTGAACAACATCACCATTTTGTTAACCAGCCTCAAGGTGTTTTGTGTATCCTGAGCTACTCCGGCAACTGCACCAACATCTTCTGGATCTGATTCTTCTTGTGCAACCATTGCTCTTCCATCTGTCCTCTTGAACTTGGAGTTCATAGGGTTTGGCAACTTCTTCTTTACAAAGGTCTTTGGAAACCTTGGTTTGTCTTCTCTCTTCTCATAAGGGCAGTCATTGGAGAAGTGGTTGGTTTCCTCACAGTTATAGCATTTCCTTACCTTCTTCTTTGGGAATCTTCCCTTGAACTTTCCTGCACTGAACTTCTTTACAAAGAGAGCAATGTCCTCATAAGATGGGCTTTCATCAGACTCAACATCATCACCATCTTCGCAGTCATTATCACCCTCTTCTTCTTCACTTTCTTCTTCGTCACATTCATGCTTGGCTTTCAAAGCAAGATTGATCTTTGATGTTGAAGTGCCATGCATGGCAAGGTGCTTTGTTGCATTTGCCTTTGACTTTTCAAATAATTGGAAAGTGGATATGATGTCATCTGGAGTCATTTCTTTGAACCCATGGTGCTGCCTCATGTCCCATACCATTTGATGGTGATACGGAGCAAGAGCATGAAGTAACTTGTCCACAAGAAATCTCTTGGTTAGATTGAAACCATCTCGCGTCTTGTCACAGTCACATGACTCAATGTCTGCGGTGAGAGTCATGAGCCGTTCTAGTAGTTGCTTGGGAGATTCACCCTTTTCCATATAGAAATTCTGTAATTGCCCCTTGGCAATTTAATATTGAGCAAGCCGAAGAGTGGAGGTACCGGTCTTGGTCCTTATAATGCTATCCCATAGTTCCTTGGCACTTGTGATGTGAATGTAAGGTTTTCGTTGCTTGTCATTCATTCCTTTTCTTATGCACATGATCGCAGTGTCATTGAGATGCTTGTCATAAGTTTCTCTGGGAGTGAGGCACCTTGGATCTACAGAATTGTACCCATGCTCGAGGATGTCCAACATCTCATCATTGGCGTACCTAAGATGATCCTGCATACCAACTCTCCACAGAGCAAAATCGGAATTGTCATCAAGCAAGGGAGGTTTTCCTCCAAGATTGTACTTAGGTTTCTCAATTTGAGATCTAGAATAAAGCCATGGAACACTGGTTTGGTTCCTTTTCGGAGGTTGTTGGCCAAATGAAGTACCGTGCACATGTGGCCCTGAGGCCCTCGGGGACGTGGTTGTCCTTGTGGTTAGTGATGCTAGTCTCATTTGGACCATGACCTCAAGAGAAGCATCATGCTCCTCTTTTTGCTTGGCAAGGGCCCGTTCCAGGTCCTCAGAGGTGAAAGACTTGACTTCCGAGGAAGTCCCGTCCCTCTGCACTGGAGCTACCCTAGCTGGAACCCCGTCCATCTCGCTCTAGGGCGGTTAAGCCACAAGAATAGAGCACGAGGCTCTGATACCAATTCAAAAGGATTGAGATGGACCTAGAGGGGGGGGGGGTGAATAGGTACAAATCCAAATTTTAATAATTACTTAGCAATTTTAGGCAAAATTGCGGAATATGAGTGTAGGCCTAATAATTGCTATGACAAGGAGTAAGCTATTTAGAGTGAAGTAAGACAAGCGGTAAACAATAATCAAATACAAGTACGTAATAAGGATTAACACAAGTAGAGAGTTAGGGTTAGGAATAACCAAAACTCCAAGAGATACAAGGATGTATCCCGATGTTCACTTCCTTCGAGGGAAGCTACGTCACCGTTAGAGGGGCGGATGTTAGCACGAAGGCACACCAACGCCACGAAGTCTCACCCTATTCTCCCTTTGAGATAACTCCACGAAGGCGTTTCTCAACCACTAGTGGTAAGCCTTGAGGTGGCTTCCAAACCTTCACAAACTTTCCGGGGGAAATCACAATGGTTTGATTCCTCTCCGAAGACTCCTACCGCCTAGGAGTCTCCAACCTCCAAGAGTAACAAGATCACGGGGATTGCTCAAAAATTGCTCAAGTCACAAATCACTTTGGTGGGAAGGAGGAGAGGGAGACGATCTATCTTTTGATTGGAACAACACTCAAAGGGACTCACAAATGCTCTTGGGATCTAGGATTTGGTGTAGACAAGAGTGAGTGAGAAGAAAGGTGTTCTTGGATGTATGCTAGCTGTGTTGAACACTCTTTCACGAGGTGGTAGAAGAGTATATATAGTGAGGAGTGAAAACCAGCCGTTGGGGACACTTTAAGTCACACAGGGTCCGGACGTCCGACAGTTGCCGGAAGTCCGGGTGTCCACGAGGGGTCGGATGTCCGACATGGGTCGGTCGTCCGAGGCCTGTAGATATGACTGAAAATACTGTGAATTGAACAACGACTGGACATCCGGAGAGGACCGGAAATCCGAGTTATTCGACTCAACTTCTTCTGGTGGGAGGTTCCGGATTTCCGAAGGGGAACGGACGTCCGGCCCTCGGACGTCCGGAGAGAGCCGGAAATCCGAGTTATAGAGCTCATGTTCTTCTGGTGCAGGGCTCCGGATTTCCGGGGCTGGTCGGACGTCCGGCCCTTGGATGTCCGGAGGGAGCCGGATTTCCGAGTTATATGACTCACAATCTCCTGGTGAAGGGCTACGGTTTTCTGAAGCCTGGCGGTCGTCCGGCCCTCGGATGTCCGGAGGGAGCCGGATTTCCGAGTTATATGACTCACAAACTTCTGGTGAAGGGCTACGGATTTCCAAAGCCTGACGGTCGTCCGGCCCTCGGACGTCCGGAGGGAGCCGGATGTCCGAGGCAATAGACCTGTTTTGAGATAAGAACAGAGTGGAGAATATGTGGTATTGGGTATGACAGTGAAGATGTGGTACGAGCAAGTTCATCGCAAAACCTGTGATCCCCTCTTAATAGTGCGGGATCCCTATACTCAATATCAGTAAACTCAAAAGAATAGTCTACATCATCTTTTCTTAATCCCGAGCCTTCTCGAAATATAAATCACAATCTTCTCAGACAACCTTTGGCACATAATTCTCAATCTACTAAAGTACTTGCCATCCTGAGATACACTCAAGAAATAGGATTAGTTTCCTATGTATGTGTTGTCATTAACACCAAAGTCGATTAGGGGCATATCATGCACTTTCAAGGGCTGTTTTCGGACCCCCTCCTCCAAGGGTCACGAAATTGCCTCTCGATTCCCTCATATATACAACCCTTAGGGCACCGTTTAGACTTGTTTTTTAGATTACAAGTTCTCCATAGCTGCAACTTCGCGTTCTTCGTTTGTGTTCTACGACCAGACAAAGGCGTCACAGAACCCCACTTTCATCAATAAAGCTTTCCTCTTATATTCGCAATATCTTGATTACATCTTAGTTTCTTGCTTGTTCTTCATTTGCGTGCAGGATACAGACCTTCGTGGTCAGGTTGATCGTGCTCCGGCATGGTCAATAACCTCTCGGAGTTGGTTTAGCGATTGCTAAGCGGCGACGTCCTCACACGCTCGTAGTCGGATCGTCAAAGTCGACTCTACCAAAACGATACCCACAATCTCATCGAAAGACACGGATAACTTCGCCTCTATCATGAAGATTAACTTGAGTGAAGAATTTGAGGTTAAGGAAATTCAGAGAAAGTCTTCATACAAATTCTTCAAACATCACACATAAAGTCTTCAACATACAATGAGGAAATGAAAGAGTTGAAGTAATAGAACCCGTAGCTCGATGAAGACAGTTGTTGATGACCAGGTTCGAACTGCTATGACAGTTGTATGTTTGGTTCAGAGCGGCTTGGTATTGAAACCAAAAGGACACACAATCCCTACCATATTCTCCTTGAGCTAAGGACACACAGTTTTGACTGAGGGGGGTAAGGGGCTATTTATAGCTCAGGTGAAAAACTGTTCGGGCCAAAACTTTGGGACCGAACTGCCCTTGCCCCTTCGACTCCGCGTGACACGTGTTTCCCATGATTGAAGCGCTGGAGATTGTGGTTATCCGAACGTGAGTAGTGGGTGTGGTTACAGTTGTAACACTATTTTTTAATTTTGAGGATTTTGTTGCACAGTCCTCAGTTGACAAGGACTCAGTGAGGATTTTGAACAAGTGTCAAACAAAACGCATATGAAGAATTGAGAATCGACTGGGTTGAGCTTAGCATAGAGGGGAGTCGGGTCCGATCACATTCACTTACAGGAAATATCAAATTGAAGACTGAGCGATAAGTGAATGCTGTTGAGGACATTGAAAGCTCAATATATATATATTTGAAGATTTTGAAGAATTTGAAGAATTTGAAGAATTTCCAACTTGAAGAATTTCAAAGTTGGGTGGTGGCGTGACCCATCGTATAAGAATGATGATTTCAGGCGCCGCATACAATTGTTGTAGGGCCCTAAGAACCAAATTCTTCATTGATTTCTTCACACTTAGTGTGATATTCTTCATTGATTGAATAAAATCATTATTTTGTGTGTTGCACATCTAAGTCATCAATTTTGCATAAGTGTTAGAATGTGTGCATGTTTACAAGACATTCGAAGATTCTAGGATATTTAGCTCACACCGCAACTTGCAAAACCTTCTGTCATCCAAGGGCCTTGTGAAAATATTTGCTAGTTGATCATCAGTCTTCACATGGTCGATGATGATATTGCCCTTGAGGACATGTCACGAAGAAAATGATGACGAATCTAGATGTGCTTGGTCTTCGAGTGTTGTACTGGGTTGTAGGCGATCTTGATTGCACTCTCATTGTCGCAGTAGAGGGGCACATTCTTCATGTTGATGCCGTAGTCTCTGAGGGTTTGCTTCATCCATAGAAGTTGAGCATAGCAAGATCCAACAAAAATGTACTCAGCTTCGATAGTGGAGAAAGATACACAGTTCTGCTTCTTTGAGGACCAGCAAACTAATGATCTTCCGAGGAAATGGCATGTGCCTGATGTTGACTTGCGATCGACACGGTCACGAGCATAATCAGAATCAGAATATCCAACGAGGTGATGATTTGAGCCCTAGGGATACCATAATCCTAGTGTTGGTGTGTGAGCTAAGTATCAAAGAATATGTTTCACAGCCTTATGGTGTGATTCCTCCGGGTTTTCTTGAAAATGAGCGCACATGCAAACACTAAGCATAATATCTGGCCCATATGCACATAGGTACAATAAGGAGCCAATCCTAGAGCGGTATACCTGTTGATCAAAATCTTTACCATTTTCGTCAGTGTAGAGGTGGCCGTTGGTAGGCATAGGAATCTTGACGCCTTTGCATTCATGCATGTTGAATTTCCTCAGAACGTCCTTGAGGTATTTCTCCTGAGAGATGAAGATGCCATTGCGTTGTTGACAAATTTTCAGACCTAAGAAGAGTTTCATCTCCCCCATCATAGACATTTGATATTCTTCACTCATCATGTAGGCAAATTCATCACTGTAACGTTTGTCAGTACAACCAAAATTAATGTCGTTGACATATATTTGGCACACAAATAGTTCAACATTTGATTTTGTGAAAAGAGTAGGATCAAGTGAACCAGGCTTGAAGCCTTTCTTCATGAGGAATTCCTTCAATGTATGATACCACGTCCGAGGGGCTTGCTTGAGGCCATAGAGTGCCTTTTTGAGTCTGAAGACTTTGTCTGGATGCTTCAGATCTTCAAAACCTAGGGGTTGAGGAACATATACTTCTTCCTCAAAATTACCATTGAGTAATGCACTTTTCACATCCATTTGATATAGAGTAATATTATTATGATTAACATAAGCAAGTAACATTCGAATAGCTTCAAGTCTAGCAACAGGTGCAAAAGTTTCATCAAAGTCAATTCCTTCAACCTGTGTGTAGCCTTGGGCTACAAGTCGTGCCTTATTCCTCACTACCTGACCATCCTCATCTTGCTTGTATCGGTAGATCCACTTGGTGCCGATGATATCGTGCTTGCGAGGATCTGGTATTTTGACGAGTTCCCACACGTCATTTAGCTTGAACTGAAGAAGTTCATCTTGCATGGCTTGAATCCACTCAGGTTCCATGAAGGCTTCATCAACTTTTGAGGGCTGTGTGATAGACACAAACGAGGAATGCCCACAAAAGTTAACTAAATGTGAATCTTTTGAGCGAGTGAGAGGACCTGTCCATTGATGTCATCGAGGATTTTTTTCAAGTTCTACTTCATTTGCAATCCTCGGATGAGCTAGTTGATGACTTTGGTTGGGCTGAGGAATTTGATCTGTAGCATTTTCCTCAGGTGCACCTGCTTGAATTTCCTTAGTGTTGGGGATGACTTCTTCAACAAGGGGTTGTTTCTCAGTGGGAATGATATCTTCTGTTTCCTTGAGCTTGATGGCTTCCTCAGGAGGCAGTTGCTCTCTTTGCAAGCCATTAGTTTCATCGAACCGCACATCTACAGTTTCAACAACCTTGTTGTGATAGGTGTTGAAGACTTTGTAGGTGTGCGAGTCCTTTCTGTAACCAAGCATGAAACCCTCATGTGCTTTAGGTGCAAATTTTGAGCTATGGCGAGGATCTCTAATCCATCATTTTGCACCAAAGACTTTGAAATAACTTACATTGGGTTTCTTGTCAGTGCGGAGTTGATATGAGGATTTCTTGAGGAATTTGTGAAGATATACTCGATTGATGATGTGGCAAGCAGTGTTGATTGCTTCAGACCAGAAACAACGAGGAGTCTGATATTCTTCAAGCATAGTCCATGCCATTTCAACCAGAGTCTTGTTCTTGCATTCAACGACGCCACTCTGTTGAGGAGTATAAGGAGCTGATAATTCATGAGTAATACCAAGTTCATCAAGGTAATCATCAAGACCAATGTTTTTGAATTCTGTCCCATTATCACTCTTGATGTGTTTGATCTTGACGCCGAAGTTCGTCGAGGGCCTTGAGGAAAATCATTTGAAGACTTCCTGCACTTCAGTTTTATACAGAATGATGTGTACCCAAGTATAGCGGGAATAGTCATCAACAATGACAAAGCCATATAAAGATGTTGCATTGGTTAGAGTAGCATAATGAGTAGGTCCAAATAGATCCATGTGAAGCAAGTCAAACAGACGAGTAGTAGTCATGATAGTCTTCGAGGGGTGTTTGGATCTGGTTGTTTTTCCAGATTCACAAGCACCGCAGAGATGGTCCTTGAGAAATTTGACAGATTCGATGCCAATGACATTCTTATTCTTCGCCAGCATGTGCAAATTCCTCATGCCTGCATGACCCAGTCGTCGATGCCATAACCAACCTTCTGAGGTTTTTGCTAGTAAGCATGTGTCTGATTGAGGACCTGTGGAAAAATCAATAATGTACAAGTCTCCTCTCCTAAAGCCTTCGAAGACTTTGGATTTGTCAGATTCCATGATGACTACACATCTATGTTTTCCAAAGATGACAACCATATCAAGATCACAAAGCATTGAGACTGACATGAGGTTAAACCCAAGGGATTCGACAAGCATGACTTTGTCCATGTGCCTGTCCTTGGAGATAGACACTTTGCCAAGTCCCAATACTTTGCTTTTACCTTTATCAGCATAAGTGATTTGCTTCACTGGTGATGGAGTCAGTGGCATATTCATCAACAAGCTTTTATCACCAGTCATGTGATTTGTGCAACCGTTGTCAAGAACCCACTCTGTATACTTGGGTTCGTCATCGTGCAGATGAATTAGTACAACTTACCATCTCATATGCTTCAGACTTGAAGAATATGATATCAATTTCATCAGATAAGCATTTCATCATAAATAGTGTATTTGAGGACGTGTGAAATGTTATCATTTCATCAATTTTAGCATGCGTCCAATCAAGCAATTTTCTCAGGTCTCCAGCAAATTCTTCAGATGATGACTTTCATGTGGAGATCTGAGCTGCAGAAGTGATTAGTTCAATTTCTTAACCACCCACATCTGAAGGGGTGGCAAAGAGTTCAACATCCTGCGAGCACCATATGAGAATGGAGGTATTGAGGCTAATGCACTTCTTTTCACAGTAGGGGGGTTAGAGTACTCTAATGAATAGACAAAGAAGTTCTTTGAGGATTTATGAACATAATGATTTGAGGAATAACGCTCATATTCATATCCCTTGTAATTTCCCTGCATATCAGAAGCATTAGCACGAGTACGAGCATAGTATTGACCATTTGAGGATTTTGATCCTCGTGAAGACTTTGGTCCTCCTGAGGAATTTGATCCGGGGTTCAGGTTCTTCACACGTGGTATCATGAGGACATTCACCTGAAGGTTTTCCAAGCAACTTTTGGGCACCCAGATTTTCCTCACGGGTGGTTCATTCATGCAGTTAGTTCCAACATATCGAGCAAATACTTCACGAGATTGATTTTTGAACAATTTATAGTTGGAGTAAAATGACTCATCATAGGAATAGGATATTTCACATGCAAAGCCTGTTAGAGTGGATGGATCAACAGGAGGCCCTTTAGCAGCAACCCATGAGGTTTTGGGGTACTGCTCCGGTTTCCAGTATGATCCATCGGCATTCAATTTCCTCTCAAAGGCAATGCCTTCTTTCCTCGGGTTCCTGTATAGAATCTGCTTTTTGAGCACATCACAAAGGGTTTGATGCCCTTTGAGACTTTTGTATATTCCTATCACATACAATTCCTTCAACCCTGCATTTTCGTCAGTAGCATTTGTGGTTTCCTCAAGTAAAGAATTTGATATGATAGGAACAATTGAAGAATTTGTAGTGATAGAAGCATTTGATGATTCTGGTGAAGAATTAGCAGTTTCTCGCTCGATGCATTTCAAACATGGTGGAATGAATTCAACCTGAGCGGCACTAATCTATTGAGTAAGCAATGAATCGTTTTCCATTCGAAGATCATCATGAGACATTTTCAACTTCTCAAGATCAAGCTTCCTTTGAAGAAATTTATAGGAATGTTTCTCATGATCAGCCAAAAGTATGCCATAACGATCTTGAAGACTATCTAATCTAGACTGAATACTTTTCACATATTCAGTGACAACTTGAGTACCATTTATTTCATCATTCAACAGATCATCGCTTTTGGCTAGCAGTTTTTGAAGCTTTTCAATGACACTTTGTTGTTTAGTTGCAATGTTGACAAGTTTATAGTAACTAGGTTTTTGATAATCATCAGGTTCACACTCACTAGAATCAGAGGAGGAAGTATGGTTAGGTACCTTTGAACCTTTTGCCATGAAGCAATAGGTTGGAGCGTAGTCATCAGCATATTCATCAGCGTAGATAGTGTTGTCATTTTCTTCAAGGTTGAAGATTGACTTGTTGATGAATGTGGTAGCCAGTGCAAGACTTGCCACACCAGTCTCTGAATCCTCTTCAGAACTTTTGCTCATATGCCCACAGATGATATTCATCAGTGTAGATAAGCTTAGCTGTGCCCAACGCACTCACTCTGCCATACTGACCTTTGCTCCGATGGCCACAGATGATATTCTTCGCTTGTGAGTCAAGTTGCTTGAACTTATTCACATCAGTGGCAGAGACAGTAGCAGCGATGGAGGGAATACCATTTTCCACAATATACCAGAGATCATTGTCAATAGCATGCAGATGCATCTGCATCTTGGTCTTCTAGTAGGGGAAGTCATTTCCTTCGAAGGTAGGACATCCTCAGTAACCTTGATCATACCTGCGGTCGACATAACTAAAACTCCAGGTGGTTAAACCAAAATCACATAGAACAAGGGAGTACCTTGCTCTGATACCAATTGAAAGTGCGTTATATCGACTAGAGGGGGGTGAACAGGCAATTTTTATAATTTCATCACTGAGGAAATTCCTTGTGAGGAATGTCCTTAATGATGAACTAAGTGCAGCAGAAATAGCGCAGGAGCAGGAGTGCAAAACGACTACAACAAAGTACTCGATGAAGTTTATGAGATTCGGTTTGCACAGTTCACAAGTATAGAGTAAGCAGGTGAAGATTAACTTGAGTGAATAATTTGAGGTTGAGGAAGTTCAGAGAAAGTCTTTAGACAAATTTTCAAACATCACAGATGAACGTCTTTAACATACAATGAGGAAATCAAAGAGTTGAAGAAATAGAACCCGTAGCTCGATGCAGACAGTTGTTGATGACCTAGTTCCAACTGCTCTAACAGTTGTACGTCGATACGTCTCCGTCGTATTTACTTTTCCGAACTCTTTTGCCCTTGTTTTGGACTCTAATTTACATGATTTGAATGGAACTAACCCGGACTGACGCTGTTTTCAGAAGAATTGCCATGGTGTTGTTTTTGTGCAGAAATAAAAGTTCTCGGAATGTCTTGAAAATTTACGGAGATTTTTTCTGGAAGAAAAGAAAAATACCTGCGAAAAGATCCACCAGAGGGGGCGTGCCAGTGGGCCACAAGCCCAAAGGCCGCGACCACCCCCTAGGTCGCGCCGTGAGGGCTTGTGGGGCCCACGTGGAACCACCGCCACCAAACTCAGCTCTATATCTTCCGTCTCACCCGAAAAAAAATCAGAGGGAAGGTTTCATCGCGTTTTATGATACAGAGGCGCCGCCACCTCCTGTTCTTCATCTGGAGGGTAGATCTGGAGTCCGTTCGGGGCTCCGGAGAGGGGAAATCGTCGCCATCGTCATCATCAACCTTCCTCCATCGACAATTCCATGATGCTCTTCACCGTTCGTGAGTAATCTCATCGTAGGCTTGCTGGACGGTTATGAGTTGGATGAGATCTATCATGTAATCGAGTTAGTTTTGATGGGAATTGATCCCTAGTATCCACTATGTTCTAGATTGATGTTGCTACTACTTGGCTATGCTTAATGCTTGTCACTAGGGCCCGAGTGCCATGATTTCAGATCTGAACCTATTATGTTGTCGCCAATATATGTGTGTTTTCGATCCTATATATCTTGCAAGTTGTAGTCACCTACTATGTGTTATGACCCGGCAACCCCGGAGTGACAATAGCCGGAACCACTCCCGGAGATGACCATAGTATGAGGAGTTCATGTATTCACCACGTGTTAATGCGTTGGTCCGGTTCTTTACTAAAAGGAGAACCTTAATATCCCGTAGTTTCCATTAGGACCCCGCTGCCACGGGAGGGATGGACAATAGATGTCATGCAAGTTCTTTTCCCTAAGCACGTATGACTACATACGGAATACATGCCTATATTAGATTGACGAACGGGAGCTAGTTACATATCTCTCTGTGTTATAGCTGTTACATGATGAATCACATCCGTCATACTCATCCATCACTGATCCACCGCCTACGTGTCTTTTACTACTGGTCCTTGCTACGTTACTTTGTCCAGGCTTGTCCCTTGCTACAAAAGGGATTGGGCCACTTTGCTGCTACTGCTTTTGCTACTACTGTTGCTACTGCCGTTACTCTGCTGCTACTGCTGTTCCTTGCTACTTTGCTGTTACTTGTTGCAAGACCTTTTTCTGGCGTCGTTGCCGGGGAAGAATAGTTCTCCGTCCACGTGCAACTTACTGGCACCATTGATACAACAGTTAGGAATAGTCTGCTGTCAACAGATATTTTTCTGACACCGTTGCTATCATACCACTTTGCTACTGATACTTTGTTTGGAGACACTAATCTTTGAGGTGTGGTCAAATCTGGCAAACTCAGCTGCTAATACTTGAGAATATTCTTTCACTTCCCCTTTGGTGAATCAACAAATTTGGGTTGAATACTCTACCCTCGAAAACTGTTGCGATCCCCTATACTTGAGGGTTATCAAGACCTTCTTCTGGCGCCGTTGCCAGGGAAGCACAACTATATTCTCTGAGTCACTTGGGATTGACGTCTGCTGACCACTATGAGGAATCCGAAAGATCCAAGAACTAAAATCTTGCCTTCCACTACGAGGAGAGGTAAGGAACCGCCATCTAGCTCTGCACTTGATTCACCTTTAGTTATGAGTAAGTTTGCGACTTCGCCTCCTGCTAGAAATCTTGATATGTCGCGTGTGCTTGATACTATGCCTGATGATGCTATGCTTGATACTATGCCTGATGATGCTATGCTTGATACTATGCCCGATGATACTATGCTTGATACTATGCCTGATGATGCTATGCTTGATACTATGCCTGATGATGCTATGTTTAGTACTATGCCTGATACTTCTTTGCCACTAGGTGCATTCCTTGATGCACATATTGCTAGAGTTGCTGCTAGACGTGCTGATACTTCTGAAACTGCTGATACTATTGAAGTAGAACCTGGTACTATGCCTGTTATGCCTGATACGCGCTATGTTATGGAGGGAGACATAGCTGAGGACTTTCTTGCGTGTAAGGATAGCTATGATGTTGAGAAACTACTGCTCAAGTGGAAAGAAAAATCTCTGAACGCTAGGATGAAATACGACCAGTTTGCAACTTCGCCTATCTGTGTGACCGATAAGGATTATGAATTCTCTGTCGACCCTGAGTTAATCACTCTGGTCGAATCTAATCCTTTTCACGGTTATGAGTCTGAAACGGTTGTAGCCCATCTTACCAAACTGCACGATATAGCCACCCTATTCACTAGTGAGGAAAAGATTCGCACTACTATATCCTCAAGCTGTTTCCTTTCTCGCTAAAGGATGATGCTAAGACTTGGTTCACTTCTCTTGCTCCTGGTTGTGTGCGTAGCCCCGAGGATATGGTCTACTACTTCTATGAGAAATATTTCCCTGCCCATAAGAAGCAAGCTGCATTGCGGGAAATATACAACTTTGCTCAAGCTGAAGAAGAGAGTCTCCCACAAGCTTGGGGGAGGCTCATCCAGCTACTGAATGCTTTGCCTGATCACCCTCTTGAGAAGAATGAAATACTTGATATCTTCTATAATGGACTTGCTGATGCTTCCAAAGACCACCTAGATAGTTGGGATGGTTGTGTTTTTAGGGAACGAACTGCAGAACAAGCTGAGATTCTACTGAATAACATCTTGTGCAATGAGAATGCTTGGACTATTCCCGAACCACCTCCTAAGCCAACTCCAAAGAAAAGAGGTATTCTATTCCTCAGTCCTGAAGATATGCAAGAAGCCAAGAAATCTATGCGAGAGAAAGGCATTAAATCTGAAGATGTAAAAAATCTACCACCTACGGAAGAGATCCATGGTCTCGATTACCCGATACACGTAGTAGAAGTAAATTCTCTGTGTAGGTTTGATGAGAGTGATATTCCTTTTGATAAACTTGCTAGCTTATGGATGGATGAATTTGATAACTTCGTTGCCAAACAATTATGTTAGCAGACAATTGGAAAAGAATGCTCGTATGCTTAGTCATTTAAGTGCTTGTGTAGACAGAAATGTCAATGATCTTAAGCTTCTGAGTAAACATGCCTCTATGGTTACTACTCAAGTAGAACAAGTACTTAAAGCTCAGAATGACTTGCTCAACGAGTTGAATGACAATTCTGTGAGGGTCATTAGGATGACCCAGGAACCTCTGTATCCTGAGTTAGCACTGATGCACCTAGTCATCCTAGAAAGAAGAAGAAAGATGATAGGAACCTGCACGCTAGCAACCCTGTTGCTGCTACACCTGAGAGTCCAAACGATGTCTCCGTCTCTGATGCTGAAACACAATCTGGTGATGAACATGAGCCTAATGATAATATCAATAGTGATGTTCATGTTGATTCTGAACCTAGCAATGATAAGGATGTGGAGATTGAATGTGTTGATCTTGATAACCCACAGCCTAAGAATAAGAGATACGATAAGAATGACTTTGCTGCTAGGAAGCACGGTAAAGAAAGGGAACCATGGGTTTAGAAACCCATGCCCTTTCCTCCCAAACCATCCATGGGTTTTGAGCAATTTGTTGAAATGATCAGACCTGTCTTTCTGCAAATGCGTTTGACAGATATGCTCAAAATGTCTTCGTATGCTAAGTACATGAAAGATATTGTGACTAATAAGAGGAGGATACCTGAGGTTGAGATTTCCACCATGCTTGCTAACTATACCTTCAAGGGTGGAACTCCTAAGAAACTAGGTGATCCCGGTGTGCCCACTATACCTTGCTCCATTAAAGGTAACTACGTTAGAACTGCTTTATGCGACCTTGGAGCTGGTGTTAGTGTTATGCCTCTCTCTCTCTCTATCGTAGACTTGAACTGTATAAGTTGACACCCACTGAAATCTCTGTGCAAATGGCCGACAAATCAAGTGCTTTCCCTATCGGCATTTGCGAGGATGTGCCTGTTGTGGTTGCTAATGTCACTATCTTAACAGACCTTGTTATCTTGGATATTCCCGAGGACGATGCCATGTGGTCATCCTCGGAAGACCCTTTTTAAACACTGCAGGGGCTGTTATAGATTGCAACAAAGGCAATGTCACTTTCCATGTCAACGGTAATGAGCATACGGTGCACTTGCCGAAGAAACAATATCAAGTACATTGCATCAATGCTATTGAAAAAACTTCATCGACTCTTATTGGGAGCTTTGAATGCCCTATACCTCGTGTCAAGATGAAGTATGATTTTCTTGTTGGGGAGATACACATCCCCATTGAGGTGACCTAGTGGCTATTCGAAAATTCTCCATTCTCTTTTGCGATTCGGAAAGGTTTGTCGAGGAGGCTTGATCAACCTCACTCACGGATTTCTTTCGATGACCATGAGATGGATGAATTGAGGAGTCACAAACCTGTGTTCCAAGCTTTCACCTTCGGTTTCTTAGAAGAAAAATGATAGGTTTAGTTTAGTTTTCCCTATTTTCTGTTTTAGCGTCCGGTAGAAAAGTACCCCGAAAATAAAAGTTCTCCGAACACCGTGAAAATCAAGCATGATTATTTCTGGAATTTTTGAAAAATTCTGAGACAAAGAACTTGTCTGGGGGCTGCACCAGTGGGCCACAAGCCCTTGGGGCGCGGGCACCCCCTGGCCACGCCACCCAGTCTTGTGGGGCCCACAGGCACCCCCTCCACTCATTCTTGCTCTCATCTGGTTCTCCTACCTCCAGAAAAAATCGTTTCGCAGCTCAAACCCGTGTTCTTGCTCCTCTTGCTGGGATTTTCGATCTCTTTGCTCAAATCACCGTTCTCCGAACTGTTTTGGGGAAATTACTCCTTGGTAAGTGACTCCTCCATTGGTCCAATTAGTTTTTTCTCTAGTGCCTTATACTCCGCGTATTTTTGCTGCCTTGGTGACCATGTTCTTGAGCTTTGCATGCTGATTTTAGCTGGTCCCAAGTAGTTTTGATGCGTAATATGGCCTCTAGGCATTTGTGGGAGTAGTTGCTACGATTTTTGTTGAGCCTTGTTCACCTTTCCTTAGAATCACTGAAAATTTCAGAAAAGGAAGATGTTCAGGAGAAATTCTCATGGTGGTTCCTCAAGCAAGAGAGGTCCCCGTCTTGCGATTCGGGAGCCTGATCCTTACCAACAAAGGGATGCGCAGGTACAACCATGTGAATGGCCTTCTGATGAATTTATGATTGAGGCAGGTTTGAAAGATGAGTTTGATGCACTTGTTCACAACGTCGGACTCGAGGAATTCATCTCCGATAAATGTGAACAGTATGTTGCTCTCACTGCCTCTTTTGTTTGTAGATTCAAATTTTCAGCTAGCCGTGAGACATCGGTACTGTTTCATCTCTATGATAAATCGTATAACATGGATTTAGAGGATTTCAATAGAATTTGCAAGATACCTATTTGGGGTAGTCTCATTGATCCTCCTAAATCTTCGATTAGAGATTTTTGCTCTAGTATTACTGTTGGAGAAACTAGAGACATTACACAAGTTACCATGGGGAGTATCCGTTTCCCTGCCTTGCATTACTTTGCCCTCTTCATAGGCAGATGCATTAATGGCAAGATCTAGCATTGTCACCTCTGCACACCCGATCTTAGTATCCTTAAGAGCGCAGTGACGGGTGACAAAAGCTTCAACATGGGAGATATTATAGCAAGGAGGCTGAATAAGAATGCTATTGAAGGGGATTTCTTTGGTGGGATCTATGCCACTCGCATAGCAAATTTTCTTGGAATACCCATCCGCGAAGGAGATCCCCCGCTCCATACAACTTTCCTTGACCGCGTCGCTATGACATGCTACCAGTTCCTTGAGAGGGATGCCGAATCCCTCCTATACTGTTTGATACTTAACCGGCAGCGTGTTTTCCATATTACCCATCCTGCTCCTGCTTTCTTTGACTTTTAGGTAAAATAGAGATATTACATAACCAGAGGAGAGGCACAGGAGTATGAGAGGGAGGCAAAGGCTGCTTGTCTCCATGAGGCAGCTATTCAGGCAGTGGCTGCAGCGCTTCCATATGACGCCCATTATGATTTTGGGTTTCGCCAGGACCATCCTTGGGAGTAGACCAACTTAGGCCAAAAGCCTAAGCTTGGGGGAGTACGTGTTTTCACCGACTTTACATTCTTGCTTATGCTTTCACTTTGTTCGTCGGTGTTCACACTTTGCCACTGTATCATCCATGCTAGTTTATTTAATTTTTCTCATTTTCTTTTCGTGTGTCTGTCTAGTTTGAGAAAACCCAAAAAGATTTTCTTTTTCTTCTTTTGCTTGTTGGGAGCTTTCCCGTGTAAATAGTTTTCTTTTTCTTTGGGTCAAGGTATAAGACCATGGTTACAATGTTTAGTGGCTCTCGCATGCATACCTGTTTAGCTTTGAAAGATCCATATTACTTTGTCTTCTCCTTTGTGTTTGCCTGCAGATTCCAGCTTTAGTCCAATGCATGAGTACGCTTATTATTGTTCACATCGTTCGGTCGTGCAAGTGAAAGGCAATAATGACGGTATATGATGAAGTGACTGAGCCTGGAAAAGCTGGTATGAACTCGATCTATTTTGTTTTTGTAAATATGACTAGCTCATCATGCCTGATTCAGCTTTGTTGTGAGAGAAACATGTTTGCAATGACAACTTAGAGATCACAGTTGCTTATGCCATGCTTACTTAGCTAGGAGCTTATAATGGTTTGTCTTGGATCCCCACATGAATTTTGAGATGACTGTGTTTTAGTATGATAGGATGGTATCCTCCTTTGAATGATTCAAGTGGCTTGACTTGGCGCATATTCACACATGTAGTTGAAACAAAATCAACATAGCCTCTATGATGTTCATGTTCATGGTGATTTGTGTCTTACTCATGTTTGCACTCAGTGTTAGTTAATCTCAATGCATTTTGATGACTGTTGTCGCTCTCTAGTTGGTCGCTTCCCAGTCTTTTGGTAGCCTTCACTTGTACTAAGCGGGAATACTGCTTGTGCATCCACTTCCATAAAACCAAAGTTGTTCCATATAAGTCCACCATACCTACCTATATGCGGTATCTACCTGCCATTCCAAGTTAATGTGCATGTGCCACTCTCTAAATCTTCAAGAAATAATCTGTTTTGCTTGCCCGAACCGCTCATGTGGTGACAGGGGGCTATTGATATCTTCCATGCTAGGCGTGTTACCCTCAATATGTGTTTATTCACTATCATTCACGAGAAAGGGGCCGGTAATTGGAATTCCCAGTTCCATACTCAAATCAAGAAGATAATTGCAAACAAAACTCCCCCAGGATTGATGTTGGTATGGACGGTACCTGAGGATTCGGCTAGCCGTGGAGTGTGATTGATTGGTGGTGGGGGAGTCAAAACTTTACTTTTCTGTTTGGGAACTGCCTATAGCATGTGTAGCGTGGAAGATGTTGAGAACTCTTAGTCATTGCGTTGACAATGAAAGCATGCCACCCAAAATTATTATCTCTGTTTTAAAAGCTTGAGCTCTAGCACCTCTGCAAATCAATGCTTCCCTCTGCGAAGGGCCTGTCTATTTATGTTCCTGTTGAGTCATCATCCTCTTACAAAAGCACCAATTAGAGAGCACCTCTATCATTTTTATGCTTTGCTTTTAACTGTGTTGAGTATGACTGTGACTGGATCTTCATTGCCTTGAATTACAATGTTTAGTCAGCCCTTGGTCTTTGAAGGTGCTCTGCATTTATGTTTTGCGGTCTCAGAAAGAGCTAGCGAGATACCACCTGTTCGTACTGCTTCATGTTGTTTTGATTGAAGTGTTGACATTTGAGGCTTATTATTATTTTCTCCCTAGCTGATTATGCCATTGATATGAGTTTACCGTGAGACCTAGATGTCATTTGCTTATGTGGTTTGCTTGTGATCTTGCTAAAATTCTGGTTATGAGTTAGACATAGTTGCAACCACAGGATCAAACAGAGTCCGTCAAAGTTTTTATTTTGTCTCTTTTAGTTTGTCAACAGAATTGCTTGAGGACAAGCAAGGCTTTGAGCTTGGGGGAGTTGATACGTCTCTATCGTATCTAATTTTCCGAACTCTTTTGCCCTTGTTTTGGACTCTAATTTTCATGATTTGAATGGAACTAACTCGGACTGACGGTGTTTTCAGCAGAATTGCCATGGTGTTGTTTTTGTGCAGAAATAAAAGTTCTCGGAATGTCCTGAAAATTTACGGAGATTTTTTCTGGAATAAAAGAAAAATACCTGCGCAAAGATCCATCGGAGGGGGTGTGCGAGTGGACCACAAGCCCACAGGCCACGGCCACCCCCTAGGCCGCGCCGTGAGGGCTTGTGGGGCCCACGTGGAACCACCGCCCCCAAACTCAGCTCTATATCTTCTGTCTCGCCTGGAAAAAAAATCAGAGAGAAGGTTTCATCGCGTTTTACGATACAGAGGCGCCGCCACCTCTTGTTCTTCATCTGGATGGCAGATCTGGAGTCCGTTCGGGGCTCCGAAGAGGGGAAATTGTCGCCATCGTCATCATCAACCTTTCTCCATCGACAATTCCATGATGCTCTTCACCGTTCGTGAGTAATCTCATCGTAGGCTCGCTGGACGGTGATGAGTTGGATGAGATCTATCATGTAATCGAGTTAGTTTTGACGGGGATTGATCCCTAGTATCCACTATGTTCTAGATTGATGTTGCTACTACTTGGCTATGCTTAATGCTTGTCACTAGGGCCCGAGTGCCATGATTTCAGATCTGAACCTATAATGTTGTCGCCAATATATGTGTGTTTTAGATCCTATCTTGCAAGTTGTAGTCACCTACTATGTGTTATGACCCGGCAACCCCGGAGTGACAATAGCCGGAACCACTCCCGGAGATGACCATAGTATGAGGAGTTCATATATTCACCACGTGTTAATGCGTTGGTCCATTTCTTTATTAAAAGGAGAACCTTAATATCCCGTAGTTTCCATTAGGACCCCGCTGCCACGGGAGGGATGGACAATAGATGTCATGCAAGTTCTTTTCCCTAAGCATGTATGATTACATACGGAATACATGCGTACATTAGATTGACGAACGGGGGCTAGTTACATATCTCACCGTGTTATAGCTGTCACATGATGAATCACATCTGTCATACTCATCCATCACCGATCCACCGCCTAGGAGTCTTTTACTACTGGTCCTTTCTACGTTACTTTGTCCAGGCTTGTCCCTTGCTACAAAAGGGATTGGGCCACTTTGCTGCTACTGCTGCTGCTACTACTGTTGCTACTGCTGTTACTCTGCTGCTACTGCCGTTCCTTGATACTTTGCTGTTACTTGTTGCAAGACCTTTTTCTGGTGCCGTTGCAGGGGAAGAATAGTTCTCCGTCCACGTGCAACTTACTGGCGCCGTTGATACAACAGTTAGGAATAGTCTGCTGTCAACAGATCTTTTTCTGACACCGTTGCTATCATACCACTTTGCTACTGATACTTTGCTTGCAGACACTAATCTTTCAGGCGTGGTTGAATCTGACAAACTCAACTGCTAATACTTGAGAATATTCTTTCGCTTCCCCTTTGGCGAATCAAAAATTTGGGCTGAATACTCTACCCTTGAAAACTGTTGCGATCCCCTATACTTGAGGGTTATCAAGATACGTCTAGTTCGGAGCGGCTTGGTATTGAAACCAAAAGGACACACAGTCCTGGTACACACAGTCCCTACCATATTCTCCTAGAGCTATGGACACACAGTCCTCGCCCAACACTCATGGTATGTCTTCAGGGCAGACTTCCAAACCGTCACAAACTCGGTCACCTCGTGATCCAAAATTGACTGCTGGATGCTCTAGACCATGATGCCTAACCGTCTGGAGGATGCACAGTCCTCAAAGGTAACATACTTTAGTTCCACACAGGAACAACTTCTTCAGTGATGCTCAATCACTTGGTTTTTGGTGTTTGGGGTATTTCCTCACTTGAAGATTTTCTCTCAAAAACTCTGAGGAGTTTGGGTTGCTCTAAATGACAAGTGTCAGTTTATCTTGGAGCAACAAACCAGCAAGTGGTTGTGGGGGCGGCTGTTTATAGCCTGGGAGCCTCCCGACATGATTTGACATAAATTCCCTTAAATAATGTGACCGTTGGGTGGATAAGATCAGTGAGGTGGCGCGTGTCGCCACATCGGTCAGAACTTTCAACTGTGACAGTCCTCATGTCTCTCATATTCCTCACTTTGAGTCTTTGGTGGATTTAGGCTTGGGTTGAGCATCATGAGGAAAATCATTCCGTAGTTTCACCTCGACCCCCTTTAATAGTACGTTGTTCCTATGACTGAAGTGTAAAAAAACGAAACAGAAAGAACAAAACTTCACGCTTCAAAGTCTTCAGAGTGTTTTCTTCAGGACCACCGAATTCCTCGTCTTCAATATCTTCATGAGGAATATCAATTTCATCGCAATATCTTCACGATCAAAGTCTTCAAGGAAAGACCAAAGTCTTCAGTCCAAGACATACATTTTTAGGGGTCGATATTCATCGTATAACTCAAACTCCTTAGCGACTTATAGAGCCTGTGTACACTTACAAACATATTAGTCTCTTAACCTATAAGTCTTCAAACCACCAAAATCACTAAGGGCACTAGATGCACTTACACATTCATTATTTTTTGACTATTTTACTTTTATTTTCGTGTAGTGGAAGACACACCCGAAGGTTGTGTTCTTTGTGCAAATTGAATGACCTGTTCTTTCCATGCCCCGTGTCAACTGTCTTGGCAGTGAAGGTGTCCCAAAAATTGTATCCTCCGAGGATGTTCCCACTCGTGCTCTGATGAAGTATCTGGAGTTTCTTCTGCCCATATGGATGCTTCAGCTAGCATTTCTTCAGAGTCTGCAAAGGGTTCCTTCGATGCTGCCAATGTTTCCCTTGGTAGGATTGATGGTCTTATGAGCACTATTTGTGGGGAGATTTCACTAGTTACGATGATGGCTGAGTATCTTAGTCGTGTTGATGGTATTCTTCCACCTGGTCATGGTTTTGATGCACAGTCTTCGAAAGAGGCTTTGTCTATTGAGGCTGAAATTCTTGCTGATATTCGTCACAGCATGGTCCACCTCCGTACTAGCTTTGGAATGTTCAAGCACTTGGAGCATGCTCGTTGCAAGCCTTTTGAAGATGAGGCTAGTGTTATTATCAGTTAGATTGAAAGGCCTTATGATGGGGTAATGGCCCCTGTGTATACCAAAGCGGAGGAAACCCTTCTCTAAGACATTCGGGGGGTCGAGTGGCCCCCTCGGCCGGTTGGCGATTGGCGGCCCGTCCGGCTGGCCCAAATAGCAGCCCACGGGTCAACGCCCGTCCCATCCGACCATATCGACGTATGACGACAAGACCAGACTCCTGATGCAGAAGCATGTGTGGCTACAATACGCATTGACATGTCTGACGTGGCCACGGGCGTCATGATGGGACAGGCAGCGAGGCTACAGGGCCACCGGTCACTCCCGAGGCTAACCGGGCGAGGCGGCCCTATAGCCATGCTTGCGTCTACCTACTACCTGATGGCCGGCGTGCTGGCCACTATAGTGCTCGACTGGCGGGCCCCGCGTCGGACAAGACCCGACAACCGGTGGGCCTGGTGGCCAGCCGGAGAGGCTGGCACCTGGGCCTCGCCTCCTTCTTTTCGCCACTACTGTACATCCCTCGTTGGCCTATAAAGCCAAATCCCAACACCTCGAGAGAGGGGCTCGCGAACATCCGAATACCAAAACCTCCCACATAACACACCAGAGAGGTAGCGAGACCGGCAGAGAGAGCTCCGTCCCCTTCCTCATGAACAGCTCGAGGAGCACCATTGTACTCTGATCACCTATGGTCACACCGGTAGGACTAGGGGTTTTACCTCACCGGAGGGACCTGAACCTGGGTATATCGACATCATGTGTCTTGCGCCTATACCCATTCCCAGACCCTGCCAGCGCCCATCGGCCCCAAACCACGATCTAAGCCACACACTGGCATCTGACACAAAAATACCACAATAGTTGGCGCCCTCCATGGGGCCGGCAGTGACGCCGACCAGAGTAATGTTCCGGGCGGGACCCTTCACCCCTTCTGGCGAGCGCGTGGCACACGGCTTGGTCGTGCACTTCGGCGCGCTCGACTGCGTCAATGACAACGCCCGCCGTCTCGAGGACGCAGACTTCGCCGTCAACGGCTCCATGGTACCCTTCGGCTCGCACCGCGTCTATGTCATGATCGTTCCCAACTAGTACCCTGCTAAGGTGCTCAGCTGCGACGAACTTCCACCGTCCGACGACGACGACCTCTCCACCAACCTTGGTTACCTCTGCACTCGCGTAGAGGTAATAACAGGCATCTCGTTGGATGGTGCATCAGCGTATCGAAGCCCGCTTCAAGCTGCAGTGGACACACTCCAAGTGCCCATCCCAGTTATGGCCGGCCCTGCGGCCGTAACCGTGGAGCTGGACGGCCACCGCCAGCACCTGCTGACTCAAAGAAAGGAAATTAAACTACAAAACAAAATTCATCACGCTTCATAGTCCTCGCATTAATTCTTCAAGGTCACACCATTTTCTTTATTTTCAAAATCTTCAAGAAAGCATCAAAGTATTCAGTTGAAGACATTCATTTTTAGGGGTCGACATTCTTCAGATATATCAAACTCCTCAGCGACTTATAGAGCATGTGTACACTCAGAAACATATTACTCCCTTAACCTATAGGTCTTCAATAAACCAAAATCACTAAGGGCCACTAGATGCACTTACAAATTCCCGCTGGAGGTTGTTGCAATATGTTTATGATTCGCTTATATTGGGTGGCTAGAGTGACACAAGCTTACACCCAAGTATTGGGGCTGTTTACGTATGGGAGTAAAGGGGAGTTGATGTTTAATGCTATGGTTGGGTTTTACCTTAGTGATCTAGTAGTTGCACATGCTTGCTAGAGTACCAATCATAAGGGCATATGATCCAAGTATGGAAAGTGTGTTAGTGTATGTCTCTCCCTCATTGCATAAGATAAGTATTTTTCATGTTACATTCAATTTCATATGGACAATCTTTCTCTTGTGTTACAAAAAATATTTCTACTAAATAAAACTTAATTATTCTTTAGCTAAAGAACCCTTAACTTGTATTTAATCGTTCTTTATTTTCTTGCAAAACTATCTATTACACCTGCTAAGTACTTCTAGTTTCCTTCCCGCAAAGTAGTTTCGTACTTGTTCTAGGTAAAATAAGTGTTAGAATGCGTAGAGTTCTATTGGTGGTTGATAGTACTTGAGAGAATATTAATTCTACCTTTATGTCCTCATTGGGTTTGACACTCTTACTTATCGAAAAAGGCTACAAACAATCCCCTACATTTGTGGATTATCAAGAGAGTATTGCATTTGAGAGGAAACTCAATGCTGATGGATCCTACCGGAAACCTGAGCAATATCCCAAAACCTCATGGGTTGCTGAAAAAAGACCTCATGTAGATCCATCCACTTTATCTGGCTTTACTTGTGAATCTTCATATTCCTTTGATGAGTCAATTGACTCCAACTGTAAATTGTTAAAAAATCAGAATGGTGAAGTATTTTCCAGATATGTTGTAACTAACTTCAAGAATGGTCCTCCTATGAGGAAAATTTGGTCTCCCAAGAGCTGCCCGGTAAGTCTTCGAGTGAATGTCCTCATGACACCACCCATGAAGAAAAAGGAACCCCATAACCCCATATAGAATTCCTCATATGGACCAAAGTCTTCGCATGGACCAAATGTTGGGGATCGTAGTAATAATTCAAAAATTTCCTACGTCACACCAAGATCAACCTAGGATATGCTAGCAACGAGCATGGGGTAGTGCATCTTCATACCTTTGAAGATCGCTAAGCGGAAGCTTTACTATGAACACGGTTGGTGGAGTCGTACTCATAGCGACTCAGATCACGGAAGATTCCGATCTAAGCGTCGAACAACGGCGTCTCCGCGTTCAACACACGTGCAACCCGGTGATGTCTCCTTCACCGTGATCCAGCAAGGAGAGAGGAGAAGTTGAGGGAGAGCTCCGGCAGCATGACGACGTGGTGATCGTGGAGCTGCGTGGTACTCTGGCCGGGCTTCGCTAAGCACTATGGAGGAGGTGGAGGAGGAAGAACAGCGTTGTGCCAAGGGAGGAAGAAATTGGGGTGTCTTGCAGACCTCAACCCTGTGGTATTTATAGGAGGAAGAGGAGGAGGAGGGCCGACCACCCTAGACCAATCTAGGGTGGGTGCAGCGGCCCAAGGAGGGGGCGGCGGCCAGGGTGGAGGTGGCTTGCCTCCCAAGTTGGGAGGTCGGCCACCATTGCCTTAGGAGTCCCAGTCCTAGGTGCTCATGGGCCTTGGTCGGCCGAGCTAGCCCACCTACATGGCTGGCTCCCACCTTATTTCGGCCCTTGTAACCCTCTGGGGCTGGTGGCCCCTCCCGGTGGGCCTCCGATACCCTTTCAGTGGTCCCGATACAATACCGGTTTACCCCGGAACCTTTCTGGTGGCCGAAACTCGACTTCCTGTATATAAATCTTTACCCCCGAACCATTCCGGAGCTCATCGTGATGCCCGGAATCTCATTTGGGACTCCGAACAACCTTCAGTAACCACATACTATTCCCATTACAACTCTAGCGTCATTGAACCTTAAGTGTGTAGACCCTACGGTTTTGGGAACCATGCAGACATGACCGAGACATCTCTCCGGTCAATAACCAACAGCCGGATCTGGATATCCATGTTGGCTCCCACACAATGATCTCATCGAATGAACCATGATGTCAGGGATTCAATCAGTCTGTATGCAATTCCCTTTGTCAATCGATATATAACTTCCCGAGATGCGATCGTCGGTATCCCTATACCTTGTTCAATCTCGTTACCGGCAAGTCTCTTTACTCGTTCCGTAAGACATCATCCCATGGCTAACTCCTTAGTCACATTGAGCTCATTACGATGATGCACTACCGTGTGGGCCCATAGATACCTCTCCGTCACACGGAGTGACAAATCCCAGTCTCGATTCATACCAACCCTAGAGACACTTTTGGAGATACCTTAGTGCACCTTTATAATCACCCAGTTATGTTGTGATGTTTGATACACCCAAAGCACTCTTACAGTATCCGGGACTTGCACAATCTCATGGTCAAAGGAAATAATACTTGACATTATAAAAAGCTCTAGCAGACGAACTACACGATCTTGTGCTATGCTTAGGATTGGATCTTGTCCATCACATCATTCTCCAAATGATGTGATCCCGTTATCAATGACATCCAATGTCCATGATCAGGAAACCATGATCATCTATTGATCAACGAGATAGTCAACTAGAGGCTCACTAGGGACACGTTCTCGTCTATGTATTCACACATGTATCACGGTTTCCGGTTAATATAATTATAGCATGAATAATAGACAATTATCATGAACAAGGAAATATAATAATAACCACTTTATTATTGCCTCTAGGGAATATTTCCAACAGTCTCCCACTTGCACTAGATTCAATAATCTAGTTACATTGCGATGAATCAAACACACATAGAGTTCTGGTGTTGATCTTGTTTCGCTCGTGCAAGAGGTTTAATCAACGGATCTGCGACATTTAGATCCGTATGTACTTTACAATTATTTATATCTCCATCCTGGATGTATCCATGAATGGAGCTTAAGCGGCGCTTGATGTGCTTGGTCTTCTTATGAAACCTGGGCTCCTTGCCAATGGCAATAGCTCCAGTGTTGTCACAAAAGAGAGTCGTCGGGCTCGACGCAATGGTAATCACTCCTAGGTCGGTGATGAACTCCTTGTGGGGACCCCGACTTACGAGTCAAGATCGCCGAATGAACGTGCTCAGTGATCCCAGAGATCAATGCTCACCGAACACACAAATGCTGAATATTAAGAGTCTTACATTCAACATACTGAAATAATACAACACATGACCAATAAGGTCGAGTTCACATGGGTAGGGCCTATAAGGACAAAACACACGGATACATCTAATAGCGCAAATCTTGGGGCTAAGCAGGTGCCCATGCCATCAGCCTACACCAACATGCATTCTGACTGGGAAGCATCCTAGTTCGCAGGTCCGACTCCAATGACGTACTCTTCTCCAAACTCCGGTCCTTCCATGTCTGGTCAATAACATAACTATTGGCAAGCCAATGAGTACTTTGAATGTACTCGCAAACAACCCATGATATGGATAATGCATTTGGTAGGATAACAAGTAATATGCAATATTGGTGGATAGCAACTTAACTGTAAATAAACATGATCATAGATGGATATGCAACTTGAGCTATATGGTATTTAGAAGAACAGGTTACAGATATCGTCATATCTGATGTGGGCTGAACACTCTTGTTCACCCGATATGCCAAGTCACCAAACTTAGTCATATCAACTATTTCTCAGATAACACCATTAAACACACACACACACACAGACACACACACACACACACTTGGTTTATGTGGAAACGACTGGACATAGTTTAAGCAGGATTACCCAACTGTCCTTGACCATGGACACGACTATTCGAATAGTTTTACACTCTGCAGAGGTTGTACGTTGGACCCACGAGATCCAGGAAACTTCCGTGTCATCCACGACTCCCGGTATATAACGTACCCGAGGTAAGTACCTGATCAATGACTTTCCCCTGACGATACTAGACAAAGAGATCCACTCGATTGGTACCTAGCCCACATGATGTACGTCTTACGAGCACTGACTCTGGACAGTATCATCCATGCGGGGACCAACGGTGTGCCCAAAACACGTAAAAACGTCATAGTCGTCCTACCTGGCATGACCCCGTCACGAGAGTGACCACACATCACTCCCGCCACTAGTAATGTGGCTCTTTGCTAGCACCGACCAGAGTAATCAACAAAGCCCCGTCTCATAAAGGGGTAACGTGGTTGCACATGTAAGGTTGGGACGGTCGATAGATCATAAATCTAATCCCATTTCCGAAACCATTCACACCAAAATACACCCGGTGCACCACTTCTCCAAAAGTGGCCACCTACCTCAGCTTCACCCGACGGGGTTTTCATAAACCTTTGATTTTTACCATCATCATATTCATGCTTTTACTATGCTTAGCTCTACTTGTCAATATGATATCACCGTGATCCTCATAGGTGGTAGGATCATGCTCAAAATGCAAGTGCTTCGGAGGAGCCATCGGTAACATCATATCGATGATTTACCGAATACTTATGATCACATGCAATGGAAATATTTTCTCTACTAGCATGCAAAATAATATTTGCTCAAACATGGTCAAAGGGCTGCTTGCCTTGATCAGCTAAGTATCCGGGGTCTTCGGGGTCTTCAAGTCCTACTCCTTCGTCAAACGTGGTTTCTATCGTCGTAATAAATAAAGAAGTATTAAGTAGCTCACTCAAAAACAGATCACAAACTCACTTTCAAAATGTTGCCTTATTCTGATAAATCCATACTATCATTTTTAAAATATATGTCTATGGTTTTGGTGAAAGGATTATTTAAAAGATCAATTTAACAGAAGCAAAAATATTCCAAATACCCTGTTTATTTATTGCTATACAGAAAACTTGTTTTAAAAATTTGTGCAAAGGCTTTATTAAATCCTACTCATTTTTAGAAGAATTATGGTGGAAAAATAATAAAAATATATTGGATAACAAATTTTATAGAAGTCCTTTAAACTGGATTAAACAGAAAAAGAAAAAGGGGCTAAGGCTCACGCCTGGCTCGACCTGTGGCTTGGGCCGGCCCAGCCAGCCAGCCAACCCAGGCAGGCGCACGGCCAGGTTCAAACTTGACGTGCGGGCCTCTGCGGTCAGCGACAAGGAGGAGAGAGGGGGAGAGAGGAGAGCCACCGATAGGTGTGCCCCACCTGTCGGGGTCGTCTTACAACTCTGGACAGAGGGGAGGGGAGGCACGCCGACGACGCTACCGGTGCCCTCGAGCCCAGCTGATGGAAGAAATGGAACAAGCTCATCATCGCGTACCTGCTGGTGGTTGAGGGGTCAACGGGGAGGCCCTGGTTCATTGGCGACGAGGTGGCTGCGACGGAGCCGATTCGGGAGGTTGATGAACTAGGTGCTACAGGAAGGGATTAGCTTGGGGAGGTGATGGGGAAGCTCCTTGAGGCTGCTAGGGTCACGGAGAAGGAGAGAGGAGCGTCGGAGCTGGCCCCGTAGCCCGAGATCGACGGAGCTCCGAAGCGGCGGGGCATCAGTCGATCTCGAGCACAGGAGGTCGTTGTGCTCAAATGGAGTGGCTAGGGGTGGAATTTATGCTCTGGAGGAGTGGGATGAGGGTGCTGGAGCGAGGGTGAAGGCCTATTTATAGGCCCCCGACGGTGCATTGAGCCGGAGGCGCCGGTGGTTTCACCGCAGCTCGCAGGAGGGGCAATGAGGGCTCGGGGTCGAAACCACGGTATGCGGACGTGGTTTAGGATCGCTGAGACTCACTGAGAGGGAGAGAGTGAGGAGGAGCGTGCATGCATGGTCGCGGTCTTTTGGCCAAATCTGGCACGCGCGGGCACACGTCGCTCCGGTCAACAGAGCGAGGGAGGAGGGGCCCTGATGCTGCCCCAATACAGAGAGGTTGTCAGGGACACGAAAGGGCAATGGGGGAAGGCTCGAACCGGCCGGGGCTGCCCACATTTGCCTCGGGTGCGCCCTGCTCGTGCCTAGAGCATAGTTTTGGCATGGCACGACATGCTAGTGCGCTCCGAGGCACCTTGGCCGTGTCTGGGGTGTCCTAGGGCTGGGTCTGGAGATGCCTAGCCATTTGGGAGCCGAGGGACTCTATGTTGGCCATGTGGTGTGATAAAAGGAGAGATGCGAGCTTTGAACCAGAACTTAGAATGGGGTTTTCGGATCTTCTAGTTGGATTCAAGGAGGGGCCACTCTCCTGCAATTGGGGAGTGGTGTTGGCTGCTTGGTCAAAGAGTTTGGAAGAAAGTGTATGGGTGTGGAGTGAGGTAGGAGCTGATTTATCAATATGACAGAAGTTATTCGACAGGTCTTTGGGATAGCAACACTTCACCACTGGTGATGAGAGTTAACATGATTAAGTTTGATGCAAAAATAAGATACTCCACCAAATTTGAGCTCCATTGGACAAGTTTGGCAATGCAAACTTGAAATCACCCCTAAATGGGCAGATCTGTCCCTTCCAAAGGGAATGTGGGTAGAGTACCTCCTGCAAATCCCATTTTTGGTAGAGACTACTCATTTGGGGTGTTGAACACTCCTGCAAAGTTTCAACCCATTTGGATAAACTTTGCAATGTAGAGATGTTACAACTTGGTTCTGGACAGAGAGAGCTTTAGGATTATTTAGTAGACCAAACCACCTTGGAATGAGGTGAAACTTGGTGTGGCCACCAAATATAGCTTGGGAAGGTTGCTGGAATTTTCCAGGATTTTATTAGAATTATTCCCTTTGGAAATATTCCAAAAGATCAAAACACACAGAATAGGTTTTCAAGGTTTTGCTCAAATATTTTGAATATAAGTAGGGGTTGAAAATCTTATGTATGGAATATATATGTTCTCTGAGTATCTCTAAATTTTCTCAGATTTTTCTAAGGCAGAAAAGTAATTTTCCATATAGAAATATCATTTCTGGCCTCAAAAATGGAAATGCATATAAAATAGGAAAATAATTTGTAAAATAATTATTTTATGATTTTGGAGGGTTAAAATAGTTTTAAAACTAGATCACCATCTTTGGGTAAGAGCACTCGCTTGACATCAAGGACTTGTAGTGCAACCCAAACCAAGGTTTTGAAATAGACAAAAATAAGAAAAAGAATCTTTGGGAATAATCATGTTATGAAAATATGGTTTTTGAATGCACTCATTCAACAATACAAACATACAATGACAATCATGGCACTCACAACATTGGTTTTTGAAAAAAATCATACTCAGATTTTGAAACTATAGTTGAAGTGAGGTAAAAACAGGGTGTGACACTCCTTCATCCAGACTCCTTCCTGTGCTGCTTCCGAATCACCTATGTACTCCGCTTCACATGTAGATGCCGCCACAACGCTTTGCTTGCAACTGCACCAGCTGACTGCCCCACCATTCAAAATATACACGTATCTAGTTTCTGACTTGGAGTCATTTGGATCTGTGTTGAAGCTAGTATCGACGTAACCCTTTAAGACGAGCTCTTCGGCACCTCCATAAACGAGAAACATATCTTTAGTCTTTTTCAGGTACTTAAGGATATTCTTGACCATTGTCGAGTGATCCACTCCTGGATCACTTTGGTACCTCCCTACCAAACTTATGGCAAGGTTCACATCAGGTATGGTACACAGCATGACATACATAATAAAGCCTATGGTTGAAGCATAGGGGACGGTACTCAGCTTTTCTCTATCTTTTGCTGTGGTCGGGCGTTGAGCTGTGCTCAACTTCACACCTTGTAATATAGGCAAGCACCCCTTCTTGGCCTTATCCATATTGAACTTCTTTAATATCTTGTCAAGGTATGTGCTTTGTGAAAGACCAATGAGGCGTATCAATCTATCTCTATAGATCTTGATGCCTAATATGTAAGCAGCTTCTCCAAGGTCCTTTCATTGAAAAACACTTATTCAAATAGGCATTTATGCTTTCCAAAAGTTCTATATCATTTTTCGTATACAATATGTCATCCACATATAATATGAGAAATGCTACAGAGCTCCCACTCACTTTCTTGTAAATACATGCTTCTCCATAAATCTGTAGAAACCCAACCGTTTTGATTACCTCATCAAAGCGAATGTTCCAACTCCGAGATGCTTGCACCAGCCCATAGATGGAGTGCTGGAGCTTGCATACCTTGTTAGCATTTTTAGGATCAACAAAACCTTTCGGCTGTATTATATACAATTCTTCCTTAAGAAAGCCATTAAGGAATACCGTTCTGACGTCCATTTGCCAGATCTTATAATCATAAAATGCGGCAACTGCTAACATCATTCAGACCGACTTCAGCATCACTATGGGTGAGAAAGTCTCGTCGTAGTCAATTCCTTGAATTTGTCGATAACCCTTAGCGAAAAGTCAAGCCTTATAGATGGTCACATTACCATTCATATCAGTCTTGTTCTTAAAGATCCATTTATTTTCTATGGCTCACCGATCATCGGGCATGTCCACCAAAGTCTATACTTTGTTCTCATACATGGATCCTATCTCGGATTTCATGGCTTCAAGCCATTTGTTGGAATCCGGGCCCGCCATCGCTTCTTCATATTTCGAAGGTTCTCTATTGTCCAACAACATGATTTCCATGACAGGGTTGCCATACCACACTGGTGCGGAACGTGTCCTTGTGGAGCTTTGAGGTTAAGTAGCAACTTGATCCGAAGATTCATGATCATCATCATTAACTTCCTCTCTAGTCGGTGCACGCACCATAAAAACATTTTCCTATGCTGCGCTACTCTCCGGTTCGAGAGGAGGTACAATTACCTCATCAAATTCTACTCTCCTCCCACTTACTTGTTTCGAGAGAAACTCTTTCTCTAGAAATGATCCGTTCTTGGCAACAAAGATTTTGCCTTCAAATCTAGGATAGCAGGTATACCCAATAGTTTCCTTAGGGTATCCTATGAAGACACATTTTTCCGCTTTGGGTTCAAGCTTCTCAGGTTGAAGTTTCTTCACATAAGCATCGCAACCCCAAACTTTCAAAAACGACCGCTTAGGTTTCTTTCCAAACCATAATTCATACGGTGTCGTCTCAACGGATTTAGACGGTGCCCTATTTAAAGTGAATGCGGCAGTTTCCAATGCATATCCCCAAAATGATATCGGTAAATCAGTAAGAGACATCATAGATTGCACCTTATCCAATAGACTGCGATTACGATGTACGGACACACCATTATGCTGAGGTGTGCCAGGCAGCGTTAGTTGTGAAACAATTCCACATTTTCTTAAGTGCGTGCCAAACTCATGACTCAAATATTCTCCTCCACAATCAGATCATAGGAACTTTATTTTCTTGTCACGTTGGTTATCTACCTCAATCTGAAATTCCTTGAACTTTTCAAAAGTTTCAGACTTGTGTTTCATTAAGTATACATAACCATATCTTCTCAAGTCATTAGTGAGGGTGAGAAAATAACGATAGCCACCGCGAGCCTCGATGCTCACTGGACCACACACATCGGTATGTATTATTTCCAACAAGTTGGTTGCTCGCTCCATTGTTCCGGAGAATGGATTCTTAGTCATCTTTCCCATGAGGCACGGTTCGCACGTGTGAAATGATTCAAAATCAAGAGACTCCAAAAGTCAATATGTGTGAGTTTCTTCATGCGTTTGACACCGATATGACCAAGGCGGCAGTGCCACAAGTATGTGGGACTATCATTATTAACCTTACATCTTTTGGTACTCACACTATGAACATGTGTAACATCACGTTCGAGATTCATCAACAATAAACCATTGACCAGCGGGGTGATAACCCACAAGTATAGGGGATCGCAACAGTTTTCGAGGGTAGAGTATTCAACCCAAATTTATTGATTCGACACAAGGGGAAGCCAAAGAATATTCTCAAGTATTAGCAGTTGAGTTGTCAATTCAACCACACCTGAAAGACTTTGTATCTGCAGCAAAGTATCAGTAGCAAGGTAGTATGGTAGCAGCAGTAGCAACAATAACTAGTAGCAGAAAAGTGACAGCAGTAGCAGCAAAGTAACATCAGTAGCAACAGAGTAATAGTAGCAGCAGTGACAACAGTAGCAGCAAAGTAACAGTAGCAAAGACCAGTAGGAAAAACTCGTAGGCATAGATGGATGATTATGCCGGATGTTATTCATCATGCAACAGTTATAACACGGAGATATATGTAACTAGCTCCAGTTCGTCAATGTAATGTAGGCACGTATTCCGTATGTAGTTATATGTGCTTAGGGAAAAGAACTTGCATGACATCTATTGTCCATCCCTCCCGTGGAAGCGGGGTCCTAATGGAAACTACGGGATACTAAGGTTCTCCTTTTAATAAAGAACCGGACCAACGCATTAACACTTGGTGAATACATGAACTCCTCATACTATGGTCATCTCCGGGAATGGTTCCGGCTATTGTCACTCTGGGGTTGCCGGGTCATAACACATAGTAGGTAACTACAACTTGCAATATTGGATCAAGAACACACATATAATGGCGACAACATAATAGGTTCAGATATGAAATCATGGCACTCGGGCCCTAGTGACAAGCATTAAGCATGGCAAAGTAGTAGCAACATCAATCTCAGAACATAGTGGATACTAGGGATCAATCCCCGTCAAAACTAACTCGATTACATGATAGATCTCATCCAACCCATCACCGTCCAGCAAGCCTACGCTGAGATTACTCACGAACGGTGAAGAGCATCATGGAATTGGCGATGAAGGAAGGTTGGTGATGACGATGGCGACGATCTCCCCTCTCCGAAGCCTAGAACGGACTCCAGATCTGCCCTCCACAGGAAGAACAGGAGGTGGCGGCGCCTCCGTATCGTAAAACGCGATGAACTCTTCTCCTTGATATTTTTCCGGACGAAAGGGACTAAATAGAGTTGAGATTGGAGGCGGTGGGCTCTCAACTCCACCCCTCTGGTTGATTCTTGTGCCAGTATTTTTAATATATTCCATAAAAAATCCTCGTAAATTTCCAGGTCATTCCGAGAACTTTTATTTCTGGGCAAAAACAACACCAAGGAAATTCTGCTGAAAACAGTGTTAGTCCGGGTTAGTTCCATTCAAATCATGCAAATTAGAGTCCAAAACAAGGGCAAAAGAATTTAGAAAAGTAGATACGATGGAGACGTATCAACTCCCCCAAGCTTAAAACCTTGCTTGTCCTCAAGCAATTCAGTTGACAAACGGAAAGAGACAAAAGAAAAACTTGTATGAACTCTGTTTGATATTGTTGTTGCAACTATGTCTAACTCATATCCAGAATTTTAGCAAGAGCACAAGCAAACCACATAAGCAAATGATATCTAAGTCTCACGGTAAACTCATATCAATGGCATAATCAACTAGCGAGCAATAATAATAAGTTTCAAATGTCAACACTTCAATCAAGACAATCATGAAGCAGTACGAACACATGGTATCTCGCTAGCTCTTTCTGAGACGGCAAAACATAAATGCAGAGCACCTTCAAAGACCAAGGGCTGACTAAACATTGTAATTCATGGCAAACAAGATCCAGTCACAGTCATACTCAACACAGTTAAAAGCAAAGCATAAAAATGACAGAGGTGCTCTCTAATTGGTGCTTTTATAAGAAGAGGATGACTCAACAGGAACATAAATAGACAGGCCCTTCGCAGAGGGAAGCATTGATTTGCAGAGGTGCCAGAGCTCAAGCTTTGAAAACAGAGACAATAATTTTGGGTGGCATGCTTTCATTGTCAATGCAATGACTAAGAGTTTTCACGATCTTCCACGCTACACATGCTATAGGTGGTTCCCAAACAGAAAAGTAAAGTTTTGACTCCCCCACCACAGATCAATCACACTCCACGACTAGCCGAATACTCGGGTGTCGTCCATACCAACATCAATCCAGGGGGAGTTTTGTTTGCAATTATCTTTTCGATTTGAGCATGGAACTGGGCATTCCAATTACCGGCCCCTTTCTCGTGAGTGATAGTGAATAAACACATATCGAGGATAACACGCCTAGCATGGAAGATACTGATAGCCCCCTGTCACCACATGAGCGGTTCGCGCATGCAAAACTGATTATTTCTTGAAGGTTTAGAGAGTGGCACATGCAAATTTACTTGGAATGGTAGGTAGGTACCGCATATAGGTAGGTATGGTGGACTCATATGGAACAACTTTGGGTTTATGGAAGTGGATGCACAAGCAGTATTCCCGCTTAGTACAAGTGAAGGCTAGCAAAAGACTGGGAAGCGACCAACTAGAGAGCGACAACAGTCATCAAAATGCATTGAGATTTATCAACATTGAGTGCAAGAATGAGTAGGATAAATCACCATGAACATGAATATCATAGAGGCTATGTTGATTTTGTTTCAACTACATGCGTGAATCATTCAAAGGAGGATACCATCCTATCATACTACATCATAGTCATCTCAAAATTCATGTTGGCATCCAAGACAAACCATTATAAGCTCCTAGATAATTAAGCATGGCATCAGACACTATGATCTCTAAGTTGTCATTGCAAGCATGTTTCTCTCACAAGAAAGCTGAATCAGGAACGATGAGCTAGTCATATTTACAAAAACAATATAGATCGAGTTCATACCAGCTTTTCCAGGCTCAGTCACTTCATCATATATCGTCATTATTGCCTTTCACTTGCACGACCGAATGATGTGAACAATAATAAGAGTGCTCGTGCATTGGACTAAGCTGGAATCTGCAAGCAAACACAAAGGAGAAGACAAAGTAATATGGCTCTTTGACAGATAAACAGATATGCATGCGAGAGCCACTAAACATTGTAACCATGGTCTTCTACCATGACCCAAAGAAAAAGAAAACTATTTACACGGGAAAGCTCCCAACAAGCAAAAGAAGAAAAGAAAATCTTTTTGGGTTTTCACAAACTAAACAGACACACGAGAAAAAGAAATAAACTAGCATGGATGATACAGTGGCAAAGTGTGAAAACCGACTAACAAAGTGAAAGCGTAGGCAAGAATATAAAGTCGGTGAGAAACACGTACTCCCCAAGCTTAGGCTTTTGGCCTAAGTTTGTCTATTCCCAAGGAGGGTAATAACCGTCTCCGAGGTACTCCAGAGTGGACTGTGGATGCCACTGATGTGTGAGATCCTCTGGCTCCCACTGATAAAATGGCATCTGGTACTTGTTGGAAATATGCCCTAGAGGCAATAATAAATTAGTTATTATTATATTTCTTTGTGAGTGCCGGGAGGGGTGACGGGGACCATCGAGAGGGGTGTCACGCCCCAAGGGGTCTCATGGGCTATGAGAAGAGATAAACCAGCCCTTAGTGGGCTGGAATAAGTTCCCACTAAGGCCCATAAGGTTTGAGAAGGAAAAACACAAGGTGGAAAGAGTTTCCAAGTGGGAAGGTGGAATCCTACTCCAAGTAGGATTGGAGTAGGACTCCTCCACCTCCAATTTCGGCCAAACCTTTAGGTTTTGAGGCTGCCTCCTCCCCTCCCTCCCTCCTATATATAGTGGGGTTTTAGGGCTGATTTGAGACAGATTTTGCCACGGCAGCCCGACCACATACCTCCACGGTTTTTCCTCTAGATCGCGTTTCTGCGGAGCTCGGGCGGAGCCCTGCTGAGATTAGATCACCACCAACCTCCGGAGCGCCATCACGCTGCCGGAGAACTCATCTACCTCTCCGTCTCTCTTGCTGGATTAAGAAGGCCGAGATCATTCTCGAGCTGCACGTGTGCTGAACGCGGAGGTGCCGTCTGTTCGGCACTAGATCGGAGCGGATCGTGGGACGGATCGCGGGACGGTTCGTGGGACGGTTCACGGGGCGGATCGAGGGACATGAGGACGTTCCACTACATCAACCGCGTTTCTTAGCGCTTCTGCTGTGCGATCTACAAGGGTACGTAGATCGGAAATCCCCTCTCGTAGATGGACATCACCATGACAGGTCTTCGTGCGTGTAGGAAATTTTTTGTTTCCCATGCGACGTTCCCCAACAGTGGCATCATGAGCTAGATTCATGCGTAGATGTCTTCTCGAGTAGAACACAAAAGTTTTTGTGGGCGGTGATGTGCATTTTGCTGCCCTCCTTAGTCTTCTCTTGATTCCGCAGTATTGTTGGATTGAAGCGGCTTGGACCGACATTACTCGTACGCTTACGAGAAACTGGTTTCATCGCTACGAGTAACCCCCTTGCTCAAAGATGACTGGCAAGTGTCGGTTTCTCCAACTTTAGTTGAATCGGATTTGACCGAGGAGGTCATTGTATAAGGTTAAATAGCAATTCATATATCTCCGTTGTGGTGTTTGCGTAAGTAAGATGCGATCCTACTAGATACCCATGGTCACCACGTAAAACATGCAACAACAAAATTAGAGGACGTCTAACTTGTTTTTGCAGGGTATGCTTGTGATGTGATATGGCCAACGATGTGATGTGATATATTGGATGTATGAGATGATCATGTTGTAATAGATAATATCGACTTGCACGTCGATGGTACGGCAACCGGCAGGAGCCATAGGGTTGTCTTTAAACTAACATTTGTGCTTGCAGATGCGTTTACTATATTGCTAGGACGTAGCTTTAGTAGTAATAGCATGAGTAGCACGACAACCCCGATGGCGACACGTTGATGGAGATCATGATGATGGAGATCATGGTGTGACGCCGGTGACAAGAAGATTGTGCCGGTGCTTTGGTGATGGAGATCAAGAAGCACATGATGATGGCCATATCATGTCACTTATGAATTGCATGTGATGTTAATCCTTTATGCACCTTATCTTGCTTAGAACGACGGTAGCATTATGAGGTGATCTCTCACTAAAATTTCAAGACAAATTGTGTTCTCCCCGACTGTGCACCGTTGCTGCAGTTCGTCGTTTCGAGACACCACGTGATGATCGGGTGTGATAGACTCAACGTTCACATACAACGGGTGCAAAACAGTTGCACACGCGGAACACTCGGGTTACGCTTGACGAGCCTAGCATGTGCAGACATGGCCTCGGAACACATGAGACCGAAAGGTCGAGCATGAATCGTATAGTAGATATGATTAGCATAGAGATGCTTACCACTGAAACTATTCTCGACTCACGTGATGATCGGACTTGAGATAGTGGATTTGGATCATGTACCACTCAAATGACTAGAGAGATGTACTTTTTGAGTGGGAGTTCTTAAGTAATATGATTAATTGAACTAATTGTCATGAACATAGTCTAATGGTCTTTGCAAATTACGATGTAGCTTGCGCTATAGCTCTACTGTTTTTATATGTTCCTAGAGAAAATTTAGTTGAAAGTTGATAGTAGCAAACTTTGCAGAGGATTGTCCTCGTTGCTGCGCAGAAGGCTTATGTCCTTAATGCACCACTCGGTGTGCTGCACCTCGAGCGTCGTCTGTGGATGTTGTGAACATCCAACATACACGTTTCTGATGACTACACGATAGTTCAGTGCAAAATACTTAATGGCTTAGAAGCAAGGCGCCGAAGACGTTTTGAAACGTCACGGAACATAAGTGATGTTCTAAAGAGATGAAATTGTGATTTCATGCTTGTGCCCTTGTTAAGAGGTATGAGACCTCCGACAAGATTCTTTGTCCACAAAGTAAAGGAGAAAAGCTCAATCGTTGAGCATGTGCTCAGATTGTCTGAGTACGACAATCGCTTGAATCAAGTGGGAGTTAATCTTCCAGATGAGATAGTGATGGTTCTCCAAAGTCACTGCCACCAACCCGTGAGAGCTTCGTGATGAACTATAACATATCAAGGATAGATACAATGATCCTTGAGCAATTCGCGATGTTTGACACCGCGAAAGTAGAAATCAAGAAGGAGCATCAATAGTTGATGGTTAGTAAAACCACTAAGTTTCAAGAAAGGCAAGGGCTAGAAGGGATACTTCGTGAAACGGAAAAACAATTGCTGCACTAATGAAGAGACCCAAGATTAAACCCAAACCCGAAACTAAGTGCTTCTATAATGAGGGGAACAGTCACTGAGGCGGAGCAACTCTAGATACTTGGTAGATAAGAAGGCTGGCAAAAGTCGAAAGAAGTATATTTGATATACATGATGTTGATGTGTACTTTACTAGTACTCCTAGTAGCACGAGGGTATTGGATACCGGTTTGGTTGCTAAGTGATTAGTAACACGAAATGAAAGCTACGACATAAACGGAGACTAGCTAAAGGTGAGGTGACGATACGTGTTGGAAGTGTTTCCAAGGTTGATATGATCAAACGTCGCACGCTCCCTCTACCATCGGGATTGGTGTTAAACCTAAATAATTGTTATTTGGTGCTTGCGTTAAGCATGAACATGATTGGATCGTGTTTATTGCAATACGATTATTCCTTTAAAGAGAATAATGGTTACTCTATTTGCTTGAATAATCACCTTCTATGGTTTATTGAATCTCGATTGTAGTGTTACACATGTTCATGATATTGGTGCCAAAAGATACGAGGTAATGATGATAGTACCACTTACTCGTGGCACTGCCGCTTGAGTCATGTTAGTATAAATTGCATGAAGAGGCTCCATGCTGATGGATCTTTATACTCACTTGATTTTGAATCACTAGTGACATGCAAATCACACCACGTGAGCAAGGCCTTGTTTTCATTGAGATGAAACAAGATAGTAACTTGTTGGAAGTGATACATTTTGATGTATGCAGTCAAATGGGTGCTGAGGCACGCAGTGGATGTCATTATGTTCTTACTTCAATGACGATTTGAGTAGATACAAGAGTATTTACTTAATGAATCACAAGTCTGAAATATTGAAAAGTTCAATTCTGTTTCGGAGTGAAGTTCGTCGTAACAAGAGGATAAACTTTCTACGATATGATCATAGAAATGAATATCTGAGTTACGAGTTCTGGTACACAGTTAAGACAATGTGGAAATTGTTTCGCAGTTCATGCCACCTGGAACATCATAGTGTGATGATGTGTCTGAACGTCATAGCCACGCACTATTTGGTATGGTGCATGCTATGATGTCTCTTATCGAATTACCACTATCGTTTATGGGTTATGCATTAGAGACAACCGCATTCACTTTAAATAGGGCACCGCATATTTCCGTTGAGATGACACATTATAGACCGAGGTTTAGAAAAATCTAAACTGTCGTTTCTTGAAAGTTTGGGGCTTCGACACTTATGTGAAAAAGTTTCAGTCTGATAAGCTCGAACCCAAAGCGGATAAATGCATCTTCATAGGATATCCAAAATAGTTGGGTACATCTCCTATCTCAGATCCGAAAGCAATGTGTTTGTTTCTAGAAACGAATCCTTTCTCGAGGAAAGGTTTCTCTCGAAAGAATTGAGTGGGAGGGTGGTAGAACTTAATGAGGTTATTGAACCATCACTTCAACCAGTGTGTAGCAGGGCGCAAGAAGTTATTCCTGTGGCGCCTACACCAATTGAAGTGAAAGCTGATGATGGTGATCATCGAGCATCAGATCAAGTTACTACAAACCTCGCAGGTTGACAAGGTCGCGTACTACTGCAGAGTGGTACGGTAACCCTGTCTTGGAGGTCATGTTGTTGAGCAACAGTGAACCTACGAGTTATGGAGAAAGCAATGGTGGGCCCGGATTCCGACAAATGGCTGGAAGCCATGAAATCCGAGAGAGGATCCATGTATGAAAACAAAGTGTAGACTTTCGAAGAACTACTTGATGGTCATAGGACGGTTGAGTAAAGATGGATCTTTAAAAGGAAGACAGACGATGATGGTGATAAGTCACTATTAAGAAAAGCTCGACTTGTCGCAAAGATGTTTCCGACAAGATCAAACAGTTGACTATGATGAGACTTTCTCACTCGTAGGGATGCTAAAAGTCTGTTAGAATTATGTTAGTAGTTGTTGCATTATTTATGAATTATTGCACATAGGATGTCAAAACATTGTTTCCTCGACGGTTTCCTTGAGCAAACATTGTATGTGATACAACCAGGAGGTTTTGTCGATCCTAAAGATACTAGCAAGTATGCAAGCTCCAGCGATCCTTCAATGGACTGGTGCAAGCATCTCGGAGTTGGAATATACACTTTGATGAGATGATCAAAGATTTTGTTTGTACAAGGTTTATGAGAAACTTGTATTTCCAAAGAAGTGAGTGGGAGCACTATAGAATTTCTGATTTATATGTGGTTGACGTATTGTGGATCAGAAGTAATATAGAATTTCTGTAAAGCATACAAGGTTGTTTGAAAGGAGTTTTCAACGGAGTACCTGGATTGCGCTACTTGAACGTTGAGCATCAAAGATCTATGGAGATAGATCGAAAGCGCTTAATGGAAGTTTCAACAAGATCCATGCCTTGACAAGTTTTTGAAGGAGTTCAAAATAGATCGGCAAAGAAGGAGTTCTTGGTTGCGTTGTGAGGTGTGAATTTGAGTAAGACTCAAAATCCGACCCCGGCAGAATAAAGAGAATAGACGAAGGTCGTCTTCTATGCCTTGGCCGTAGAATCTGAAGTATGACATGCTGGGTACCGCACCTGATGTGTGCCTTGACTCAAAGTTTGTTGAGAGGTACAGAGAGTGATCCATGATTGAATCACTAGCAGCGATCAAAATTTATCCTTAGTAACTGATGGACTAAGGAATTTTTCTCGATTATGGAGGTGGTTAAAGAGTTCGTCGTAAAGGGTTACGTCGATGCAAGCTTTGACACTAATCCGAATAACTATGAGTAGTGAAATGGATTCGTATAGTAGAGTAGATATTTGGAGTATTTCCGAATAGCACATAGTAGCAGCATCTATAAGATGACATAAAGATTTGTAAAGAACACACGGGTCTGAAAGTTTCAGAACCGTTGACTAAAACCGCTCTCACGAGCAAGACGTGATCAGACCCCATGACTATATGGGTGTTGGATTCGTTGGAATCACATGGTGATGTGAACTAGATTATTGACTCTAGTGCAAGTGGGAGACTATTGGAAATATGCCCTAGAGGCAATAATAAATTAGTTATTATTATATTTCTTTGTTCATGATAATCGTTTATTATCCATGCTATAATTGTATTGATTGGAAACACAGTGCATGTGTGGATACATAGACAAAACACTGTCCCTAGTAAGCCTCTAGTTGACTAGCTCGTTGATCGAAGATGGTCAAGGTTTCCTGACCATAGGCAAGTGTTGTCACTTGTTAACGGGATCACATCATTAGGAGAATCATGTGATGGACTAGACCCAAACTAATAGACGTAGCATGTTGATCGTGTCATTTTGTTGCTACTGTTTTCTGCGTGTCAAGTATTTGTTCCTATGACCATGAGATCATATAACTCACTGACACCGGAGGAATGCTTTGTGTCTATCAAACGTCGCAACATAACTGGGTGACTATAAAGATGCTCTATAGGTATCTTCGAAGGTGTTCGTTGAGTTAGTATGGATCGAGACTAGGATTTGTCACTCCGTGTGACGGAGAGGTATCTCGGGGCCCACTCGGTAATACAACATCACACACAAGCCTTGCAAGAAATGTGACTTAGTGTAAGTTGCGGGATCTTGTATTACGGAACGAGTAAAGAGACTTGCCGGTAAACGAGATTGAAATAGGTATGCGGATACTGACGATCGAATCTCGGGCAAGTAACATACCGAAGGACGAAGGGAATGACATACGGGATTATATGAATCCTTGGCACTGAGGTTCAAACGATAAGATCTTCGTAGAATATGTGGGATCCAATGTGGGCATCCAGGTCCCGCTATTGGATATTGACCAAGGAGTCACTCGGGTCATGTCTGCATAGTTCTCGAACCCGCAGGGTCTGCACACTTAAGGTTCGACGTTGTTTTATGCGTATTTAAGTTATATGGTTGGTTACCGAATGTTGTTCGGAGTCCCGGATGAGATCACGAACGTCACAAGGGTTTCCGGAATGGTCCGGAAACGAAGATTGATATATAGGATGACCTCATTTGGTTACCGGAAGGTTTTCGTGCATTACCGGAAAAGTTTCGGGCTCATCGGTAGTGTACCGGGAGTGCCGGGAGGGGTGACGGGGACCATCGAGAGGGGTGTCACGCCCCAAGGGGTCTCATGGGCTATGAGAAGAGATAAACCAGCCCTTAGTGGGCTGGAATAAGTTCCCACTAAGGCCCATAAGGTTTGAGAAGGAAAAACACAAGGTGGAAAGAGTTTCCAAGTGGGAAGGTGGAATCCTACTCCAAGTAGGATTGGAGTAGGACTCCTCCACCTCCAATTTCGGCCAAACCTTTAGGTTTTGAGGCTGCCTCCTCCCCTCCCTCCCTCCTATATATAGTGGGGTTTTAGGGCTGATTTGAGACAACTTTTGCCACGGCAGCCCAACCACATACCTCCACGGTTATTCCTCTAGATCGCGTTTCTGCGGAGCTTGGGCGGAGCCCTGCTGAGATTAGATCACCACCAACCTCCGGAGCGCCATCACGCTGCCGGAGAACTCATCTACCTCTCCGTCTCTCTTGCTGGATTAAGAAGGCCGAGATCATCGTCGAGCTGTACGTGTGCTGAACGCGGAGGTGCCGTCCGTTCGGCACTAGATCAGAGCGGATCGTGGGACGGATCGCGGAACGGTTCGTGGGACAGTTCGCGGGGCGGATCGAGGGACGTGAGGACGTTCCACTCTCGTAGATGGACATCACCATGATAGGTCTTCGTGCGCGTAGGAAATTTTTTGTTTCCCATGCGACGTTCCCCAACAGTACTCGACTGGTAGCTCGGGCACGGACACGTGTGGTTGGGCTATGCCCCAATATGCGTAGATGTCCGAGGGCATAATAATGTACCTGCCTGTATGAAGATTGAACAAAGAAGGAGCAGGCAAAGTAATAGTCTCACGAGTACCCTGACTAAATACCAGGTTATATATCATCCTTCTATTTATATCTCTATCAAGAAAGTCATGGCGAACTATGCTATCATAATCTAGATATCTCTCGGGAAGAAGAATATCTTCTTCCTCATCGAGTCTAATAGGTATCTCAAAATGTCTAGCAAGACGAGTAGCATAGATACCTCCATAGACAACGCCTTTAGAATGGTTCGTGTTCAACCTATGAGCTACTATAGCGCCCAAGCTATAAGTTTTATCATTATAAAGGGCTTCGCGCAAGACCGCAAGATCTGGGGAGTTAAGGGACCCAGCTTTCCCATGGACAATCAAACATTTTCCCACGAATAATGAGAAGTACCGAAGCACGGGAAAATGTATGCTAGCAGCTCTAGCGCAAGATACTCCTCTCTCCTCTCCTACAGCAATAGTATCTATGAAAGCCTCCAAGTCCTGTGGACGAGGTTCATGAATATCCCCAACAGAAGGTAATTTGCAAACATTGCAAAAATCCTGAAGTGATATGCGCTGGGGGATATCACATAACTTGAACTCAACCATACAAGGATTCTTCCTTGGAAAAAGTTAAAGCTTTGCACGAAAATATTAGTGAGGAGGAGGTATTGCGGACACTTATGTTCAACAAAGGCGGTGAGGCCTGCCTTCTCCACCAAGTAGTAAAAGTCCTCATAAAGTTCGGCGGCGCGTAAGAACACATCGCTTGGCCGCTCGCACGCTCGAACTTCTGCAACTCGGGGGACCGGATACTTGGGTTTCTTCTTCTCATTCCCATCATCCTTGGGGTCACGACTTGAAGAGCCTCTTAAGAACCTCCTCATCTTTTCCTTTTTCTATCTCTGAAAATTTCTGTAATTTTTAGTGACTCAAATGAAAAGTGAACAAGGCTCAACGAAACTCATAGCAACTACTCCGACAAGTGCCTAGAGGCCATACCATGCATCAAAACTACTCGGGACCAGCTAAAATTAGATGCAAAGCTCAAGAACATGGTCACGAAGGCAGCAAAAATATGCGACGAATAAGGCACTAGAGCAAAAACTAATTGGACCAATGGAGGAGTCACTTACCAAGGAGCAATTTCCCCAAAACAGTTTGGTGAATGGTGCTTTCCACAAGGAGATCGAAAATCCCAGCAAGAAGAGCAAGAACACGGGTTTGAGCTGCGAAACGATTTTTTCTAAGGTAGGAGAAGCAGATGGGAGCTACAATGAGTGGAGGGGGTGCACGTGGGCCCCACAAGCCTGGTAGGCGTGGCCAGGGGGGTGCCCGCGCCTCCAGGGCTTATGGCCCACTGGTGCAGCCCCCTGACTAGCTCTTCGTCTCAATATTTTTCAAAAATTCTAGAAAAAATCATACTTGATTTTCACGGCATTCGGAGAGCTTTTATTTTCGGGGTACTTTTCTACGGGGCGCAAAAACAGAAAATAGGGAAAACTAAACTAAATCTATCATTTTTGTTCTAAGCAACCAAAGGTGAAAGCTTGGAAGAGAGGTTTGTGATTCCTCGATTCATCCATCTCATGGTCATCGAAAGAAATCAGTCAATGAGGTTGATCAAGTCTCCTTGACAAACTTTTTCGAATCGCAAAAGGAAACGAAGAATTTTCGAATAGTCACTAGGTTACCTCAATGGGGATGTGAATATCCCCAACAAGCAAATCATACTTCATCTTGACAGTAGGTATAGGGCATTCAAAGCTCCCAATAAGAATCGATGAAGTTTTTTCGATAGCATTGATGCAGTGTACTCGATATTGTTTCTTCGGAAAGTGCACCGTATGCTCATTACCGTTGATATGGAAAGTGACATTGCCTTTGTTGCAATCAATAACAGCCCCTGCAGTGTTTAAAAAGGGTCTTCCAAGGATGACCGCCATGGCATCATCCTCGGGAATATCCAGGATAACAAAATCCGTCAAGATAGTAACGTTAGCAACCACAACAGGCACATCCTCGCAAATGCCGATATTGAAAGCAGTTGATTTGTCAGCCATTTGCAGACAGATTTCAGTGGGTATCAACTTATCCAGTTCAAGTCTACGATAAAGAGTGAGAGGCATAACACTAACACCAGCTCCAAGGTCGCATAAAGCTGTTCTAATGTAGTTGCCTTTAATGGAGCAAGGTATAGTGGGCACACCGGGATCACCTAGTTTCTTAGGAGTTCCACCCTTGAAGGTATAATTAGCGAGCATGGTGGAAATCTCAACCTCAGGTATCCTCCTCTTATTAGTCACAATATCTTTCATGTATTTAGCATACAGAGACATTTTGAGCATATCTGTCAAACGCATTTGCAGAAAGACAGGTCCAATCATTTCAACAAAGCGCTCAAAATCGTCATCATCCTTTTTCTTGGATGGTTTGGGAGGAAAGGGCATGGGTTTCTGAACCCATGGTTCCCTTTCTTTACCATGCTTCCTAGCAGTGAAGTCGTTCTTATCGTATCTCTTATTCTTAGGTTCTGGGTTATCAAGATCAACAAGTTTAATCTCCACATCCTTATCATTGCTAGGTTGAGCATCTTCATGAACATCACTATCGATATTATCATTAGGCTCATGTTCATCACCAGATTGTGTTTCGGCATCAGAAACAGAGACATCGTTTGGACTCTCAGGTGTAACAACAACAGGGTTGCTAGGGTGCAAATTCCTATCATCTTTCTTCTTCTTTCTAGGATGACTACGTGCATCAATGCTAACTCCTTGAGAATCTTGTTCAGTCCTCTTAGGATGACCCTCAGGATACAAAGGTTCCTGGGTCATTCTACCGCCTCTAGTGACGACTCTGACAGAATTGTCATTCAACTCATTGAGCTAGTCATTTTGAGCCTTAAGTACTTGTTTTGCCTGAGTAGTAACCATAGAGGCATGTTTACTCAGGAGCTTAAGATCATTGACATTTCTGTCCACACAAGCACTTAAATGACTAAGCATACGAGCATTCTGTTCCAATTGTCTGCTACCATAATCATTGAAACTTTGTTGTTTGGCAACAAAGTTATCAAATTCATCCAGGCATAAGCTAGCAGGTTTATCAAAAGGAATATCACTCTCATCGAATCTATGAAGAGAATTTACCTCTACTACCTGCATCGGGTTATCGAGACCATGGATCTCTTCGATAGGTGGTAGATTTTTGACATCTTCAGATCTAATGCCTTTCTCTTTCATAGATTTCTTAGCTTCTTGCATATCTTCAGGACTGAGGATTAGAATACCTCTTTTCTTCCGAGTTGGCTTTGGAGGTGGTTCAGGAATAGTCCAAGCATTCTCATTGCACAAGATATTATTCAATAGGATCTCAGCTTGTTCTACAGTTCGTTCCCTAAAAACACAACAAGCACAACTATCTTGGTGGTCCTTAGAAACATCGGTAAGTCCATTATAGAAGATATCAAGTATTTCATTCTTGTCAAGAGGGTGATCAGGCAAAGCATTCAGCAGCTGGACGAGCCTCCCCCAAGCTTGCGGGAGACTCTCTTGTTCAACTTGCGCAAAGTTGTATATTTGCTGCAAGGAAGCTTGCTTCTTATGGGCAGGGAAATATTTCTCAGAGAAATAGTAGATCATATCCTGGGGGCTACGCACACAACCAGGGGCAAGAGAAGTGAACCAAGTCTTAGCATCATCCTTTAGTGAGAAAGGAAACAACTTAAGGATATAGTAGTGGTGGATCTTTTCTTCACTAGTGAATAGGGTGGCTATATCATGCAGTTTGGTAAGATGGGCTACAATCATTTCAGACTCATAACCATGAAAAGGATCAGATTCGACCAGAGTGATTAACTCAGGTTCGACAGAGAATTCATAATCCTTATCGGTCACAAAGATAGGCGAAGTAGCAAACTTCGGGTCATATTTCATCCTAGCATTCAGAGATTTTTCTTTCCACTTGAGCAGTAATTTCTCAACATCATAGCTATCTTTACAAGCAAGAAAATCCTCAGCTATCTCTCCCTCCATAACATAACCCTCAGGCATATTAGGTAATTCATATCTAGGAGAGCTAGTTCTAATAGGCAAAATAGCAGGTTCTACTTCCATAGTATCGGCAGTCTCCAACGTATCTATAATTTTTGATGGTTTCATGCTATTATCTTGTCAAACTTTGGATGTTTTGTGTGTCTTTTATATCTTTTTTCGGACTAACTTATTAACTCAGTACCAAGTGCCAGTTCCTGTTTTTCCGTGTTTTTTACCCTTTTCACAGGAGGATTTCAAACGGAGTCCAAACGGAACGAAACTTCCAAAAATATTTTTCCGAAACAGAAGACGGTCGAGGGACTTGAGAACCACTGCAGAGGGTCACCAGGGACCCCACAAGCCCCCTAGCCGCGGCCAGGGGGTCCCGCGCCTCCCAGGCTTGTGGGCTCCCTGGGCCTCCTCTGCCTTAGGTCTTTCGCCTACACATTCCCTAAAATCCCAGAAAAAATTAGGAGATCATCGAAAGTACTTTTCCGCCGCCGCAAGCTTCTGTCTCCGCAAGATCCCATCTGGGCACGTTCTGGTGCCTTGCCGGAGGGGGGATTTGGATACGGAGGGCTTGTTCATCAACACCATGACCTCTCTGATGATGCGTGAGTAGTTCACCATAGACCTACGAGTCCATAGCTAGTAGCTAGATGGCTTCTTCTCTCTCTTGGATCTTCAATACAAAGTTCTCCATGATCCTCATGGAGATCTATGCGATGTAATCTTCTTTTGCGGTCTGTTTGTCGAGATCCGATGAATTGTGGATTTATGATCAGATTATCTATGAATCTTATTTGAGTTTCTTCTGGTCTCTTATATGCATGATTTCATATCCTTGTAATTCTCTTCGAGTCGTGGGTTTTGTTTGGCCAGCTTGATCAATGGTTCTTGCAATGGGAGAACTGCTTGGTTTTGGGTTCATACTATGCGGTGACCTCACCCAGTGACAAAAGGGGTAGTGAGGCATGCATCATGTTGTTGCCATCAAGGGTAAAAAGATGGGGTTTTCATCATTGGTTTAAGTTTATCCCTCTACATCATGTCATCTTGCTTAAGGCGTTACTCTGTTCGTCATGAACTCAATACACTAGATGCATGCTGGATAGCGGTCGATGTGTGGAGTAATAGTAGTAGATGCAGAAAGTATCGGTCTACTTGTCTCGGACGTGATGCCTATATGTATGATCATTGCCTTAGATATCGTCATGACTTTGCGCGGTTCTATCAATTGCTCGACCGTAATTTGTTCACCCACCGTAATATTTGTTATTTTGAGAGAAGCCTCCAGTGAACACTATGGCCCCCGGGTCTACTTCACACCATATTTTCAGCCTTACTATTTTACTTCGTTGCACTTTTCGCCTTTAGATCTCACTTTGCAATCAATCTTGAAGGGGTTGACAACCCCTTTATAGCGTTGGGTGCAAGCTCTTTTGTGTTTGCGCAGGTATTCTGGACTTGACGAGGTTCTCCTACTGGATTGATACCTTGGTTCTCAAACTGAGGGAAATACTTACTACTCCTGTGTTGCATCACCCTTTCCTCTTCAAGGGAAAAACCAACGCAAGCCCAGTCTTCGTCAACATGTCAATTTCTGGCGCTGTTGTCTGTTGCCGTAGCAGTGACTACAACTTGCAAGATAGGATCGAGAACACACATATATTAGCGAGAACATAATAGGTTCAGATCTGAAATCATGGCACTCGGGCCCTAGTGACAAGCATTAAGCGTGGCAAAGTAGTAGCAACATCAATCTCAGGACATAGTGGATACTAGGGATCAATCCCCGTCAAAACTAACTCGATTACATGATAGATCTCATCCAACCCATTACCATCCAGCAAGCCTATGATGAGATTACTCACGAATGGTGAAGAGCATCATGGAATTGGCGATGAAGGAAGGTTGGTGATGACGATGGCGATGATCTCCCCTCTCCGGAGCCCAGAAAGGACTCCAGATCTGCCCTCTAGAGGAAGAACACGAGGTGGCGGCGCCTCTGTATCGGAAAACGCGATGAACTCTTGTCCTTGATTTTTTTCTGGACAAAAGGGACTAAACAGAGCTGAGATTGGACGCGGCGGAGCAACATGGCCCCCACAAGCCTGCCAGGTGTGGCAAGGGGGGCCCGCGCCTGGTGGGCTTGTGGGCTCTCGGCTCCACCCCTCCGGTTGATTCTTGCGCCAGTATTTTTAATATATTCCACAAAAAATCCCTGTAAATTTCCAGGTCATTCCGATAACTTCTATTTGTGTGCAAAAACAACACCATGGCAATTCTGCTGAAAGCAGCGTTAGTCTGGGTTAGTTCCATTCAAATCATGCAAATTAGGGTCCAAAACAAGGGCAAAAGATTTGGAAAAGTAGATACGATGGAGACGTATCACGGGGCATGACCATAAAACATATCACTCATATAAATAGAACAACCATTATTCTCAGATTTAAATGAGTAGCCATCTCACATTAAACAAGATCTAGATACAATGTTCATGCTCAAAGATGGTACTAAATAACAATTATTGAGGTTTAAAACTAATTCCGAAGGTATATGTAGAGGTAGCGTGCCAACGGTGATCACATCGACCTTGGAACCATTCCCGACGCGCATCGTCACCTCGTCCTTTGCCAGTCTTCGCTTATTCCGCAGTTCCTATTTTGAGTTGCAAATGTGAGCAACAACACCGGTATCAAATACCCAGGAGCTACTACGAGCGCTGGTAAGGTACACATCAATAACATGTATATCATATATACCTTTGACGTTGCCGTCCTTCTTATCTGCTAAGTACTTGGGGCAGTTCCGCTTCCAATGACCATTTCCCTTGCAGTAATAACACTCAGTCTCAGGCTTGGGTCCTTTCTTTGGCTTCTTCCAGACAACTGGTTTACCGGGCACGGCAACTGCTTTGCCGTCCTTCTTGAAGTTCTTTTTACCCTTGCCTTTCTTGAAACTGTGGTCTTATTCACCATCAACACTTGATGTTCCTTCTTGACGTCCACCTCCGCTAATCTCAGCATTGAATATAACTCAGGAATGGTCTTGTCCGTCCCTTGCATGTTATAATTCATCACGAAGCTCTTGTAGCTAGGTGGAAGCGATTGGAGGATTCTGTCAATAACCGCGTCATCTGGAAGGTGAACTTCCAGCTGAGACAGACGACTGTGCAACCCAGACATTCTGAGTATGTGCTCACTGACAGAACTATTTTCCTCCATCTTACAGCTGAACAACTTGTCGGAGACCTCATATCTCTCGACCCGGGCATGAGCTTGGAAAACTAGTTTCAGCTCCTCGAACATCTCATATGCTCCATGATGGTCAAAACGCTTTTGGAGCCCCGGTTCTAAACTGTAAAGCATGCCGCACCGAACCAGAGAGTAGTCATCACTTCGCGACTGCCAGGCGTTCTAAACGTCTTGGGCTACCACGGGAACGAGAGGGTCACCTAGCGGTGCATCAAGGACATATGCCTTCTTGGAAGCCATGAGGATGAGATTTAAATTAAGAGCCCAGTCCGCATAGTTGCTACCATCGTCTTTCAGCTTGGTTTACTCTAGGAACGCGTTGAAACTGAGGTTGACATGAGCATTGGCCATTGGATCTACAATATTGTAAAGAAATTTTTAGAATAAGTTCATGATAGTTAAGTTCATCTAATCAAATTATTTAATGAACTCCCACTTAGATTGACATCCATCCAATCTTCTAAGTGATACATGATCCATGTCGACTAGCCCGTGCCCGATTATCACGTGAGACGGACTAGTCATCAATGGTGAACATGTCCATGTTGATCGTATCATCCATACGACTCATGTTTGACCTTTCGGTCTCTCGTATTCCGAGGCCATGTCTCTACATGCTAGGCTTGTCGAGTCAGCCTAAGTGTTTTGCGTGTGTAAATCAGGCTTACACCCATTGTATGCTAACATTAGAATCTATCACACCTGATCATCACGTGGTGCTTCGAGACAACGATCCTTCGCAACGGTGCACACTTAGGGGAATACTTGTCTCGAAATTTAATGAGGGGTCATCTTATCTTTGCTACCGTCGTTCTAAGCAATAAGATGAAAAACATGATAAACATCACATGCAAATCATGTAGTGACATGATATGGCCATTATTATTTTGCGCCTTTGATCTCTATCTTCTGGCGCGGCATGATCACCACCGTCACTGGTACCACACCATGATCTCCATCATCGTGTCGCCATGAAGTTGTTTCACCAACTATTACTTCTTCTACTATGGCTAACGGTTAGCAATAAAGTAAAGTAATCATATGGCAATATTAAGATTGACACGCACGTGATACAAAAATTTAAGACAACTCCTATGGCTCCTGTCGGTTGTCGTGATTCCTATTACAAGAACATGACCAATCTCATACATCACATATATTTCATCACATCCTTTTGGCCATATCACATCACATAGCATATCCTGCAAAAACAAGTTAGACGTCCTCTAATTGTTGTTGCAAGTTTTAGGTGGCTGATTTGGGTTTCTAGCAAGACGCTTCTTACCTATGTGACAGCCACAACGTTGATATGCCAATGCTATTTACCCTTCATAAGGACCCTTTTCATCGAATCCAATTCGACTAAAGTGGGAGAGACAGACACCTGCTAGCCACCTTATGCAACAAGTGCATGTCAGGCAGTGGAACCAGTTTCACGTAAGCGTACGTGTAAAGTGGGTCCGGGCCGCTTCATCCCACAATAGCGCCGAAAAATATTGGACTAGTAACGGCAAGCAATTGACAAAATTATCGCCCACAACTTTTGTGTTCTACTCGTGCATAGAATCTACACATGGACCTAGCTCATGATGCCACTGTTGGGGATCGTAGTAATAATTCAAAAAATTCCTATGTCACATCAAGATTAATCTAGGAGATTCTAGCAATGAGCAAGGAGTAGAGCATCTTCATACCTTTGAAGATCGCTAAGCGGAAGCATTACTATGAATGCGGTTCGTGGAGTCATACTCGTAGCGATTTAGATCGCAAAAGATTCCGATCTAAACGTCGAACAACGGCGCGTCCGCGTTCAACACACGTGCAGCCTGGTGACGTCTCCTTCACCTTGATCCAACAAGGCATCTTGATCCAGCAAGGAGAGAGGATAAGTTGACGGAGAGCTCCGGCAGCACGACGGCGTGGTGACGGTGGAGTTGCGTGGTACTCAAGCAGGGCTTCGCCAAGCGCTACGGAGGAGGAGGGGGAGGAGGAAGAGCAGGGTTGCGCCAAGGGAGGAAGAAATTGGTGTGTCTTGCAGCCCTCAACCCTTGGGTATTTATAGGAGGAAGAGGAGGAGGAGGGCCAGCCACCCTAAACCAGCCTAGGGTGGGTGCGGCGGCCAAGGAGGGGGCGGCGGCCAGGGTGGAGGTGGCTTGCCTCCCAAGTTGGGAGGTGGATGTAACGCCCAAGAGGCGATCCTATCCTTATTTTGGCGTGGGGGCCTCGACAGTGATAGAAGCGCATCTCGTCGTTTCGCAAGAATGGATATCGTTACAAGTACATGTACTCCAAAGATGAGTATATGGAATTGGCTTACACTCACCACAAGCTACATCAGAGACACATCAGTACAATACATAAATATCACGAAGAAGAGCAAGGTCCAACTATGGACGAAAACAAACGAGAAAAGAACGATGTCCATCCTTGCTATCCCGGGCTACCGCCCTGGAACCCATCCTAGATCGATGAAGAAGAAGAAGAAACTCCAAATGAACAATCAACGCGCTCGCGTCAAGTAACCTTTACCTTTACCTGCAACTGGTGTTGTAGTAATCTGTGAGCCACACGGGACTCAGCAATCTCATTTCCAAAGGTATCAAGACTAGCAAAGCTTAATGGGTGAGGTAAGGTTAAGTGGTGATGCTGCAGCCAGCGACTAAGCAATTATTTGAGGTGGCTAACTTACGAGTACGAGAATAAAGAGGGGGATTGACCTACGCATGACAGACGTGAACTACTGATGATCAAATGAATGATCCTGAACACCTACCTACGTCAGACATAACCCCACCGTGTCCTCGATCGGAGAAGGAGCTCGTGAAAGAGACAGTCACGATTACGCACTCAGTTGGCATATTTTAATTAAATTAACTTCAAGTTGTCTAGAACCAGTGTTAAACAAAGTTTCAACGTTGCCACATAACCGCGGGCACGGCTTTCCAAAATATTTAACCCTGCACGGGTGCTCCAACTAGTCCATCACAAACTACCACACACTGCGACGGAATGACCTCAATCAGGGAAAACCCGTGATCTCCTCGGATCACTATTGGAAAACCTCAACCTCGAGTTAGCTCAAAGCATCCTCGCAATCCCTCGCACAAGACGCTCGATAAAGGTAAAACAAATCTAGCAAGGCCGCCCGACGTGCCGACGATCCCGATAGGAGCCGCGTATCTCGTTCTCACGGCACAATCGGATGAGCGCAACGTACAGTGGACTGATAGAAATCACCCGAGTTGCCCCGGGTTGGCCCCGCACACGACTCTGTTTTGGACCAGTGCTACCTCTTGAGCTTGCGTTGGTTTTTCCCTTGAAGAGGAAAGGGTGATGCAGCACAGTAACAGTAAGTATTTCCCTTAGTTTGAAAACCAAGGTATCAATCCAGTAGGAGTATCAAGCCAAGTGTCCAGAGTACCTGCGCAAACACAAACAAGCTTGCACCCAAGCCTATAAAGGGGCTGTCAATCCCTTCAAGATTGATTGCAAAGTGAGATCTGAAGCCGGAAAGTGCAACGAAGTAAAAGTGTAAGGCTGAAAGTATGATGTAAAGTAGACCCGGGGGGCATAGTGTTCACTAGAGGCTTCTCTCAAGATAGCAAATATTACGGTGGGTGAAAAAATTACTGTCGAGCAATTCATAGAACCGCGCAAAGTCATGACGATATCTAAGGCAATGATCATACATATAGGCATCACGTCCGAGACAAGTAGACCGATACTTTCTGCATCTACTACTATTACTCCACACATCGACCGCTATCCAGCATGCATCTAGTGTATTGAGTTCATGACGAACAGAGTAACGCCTTAAGCAAGATGACATGATGTAGAGGGATAAATTCGTGCAATAGATATAAACCTCATCTTTTTACCCTTGATGGCAACAACACGATGCGTGCCTTGCTACCCCTTCTGTAGCTGGGTGAGGTCACCGCACGGTATGAACCCAAAACCAAGCACTTCTCCCATTGCAAGAATCATAGATCAAGTTGGCCAAACAAAACCCACAACTCGAAGAGAATTACAAGGATATGAAATCATGCATATAAGAGATCAGAAGAAAGTCAAATAAGATTCATAGATAATTTGATCATAAATCCACAATTCATCGGATCTCGACAAACACACCGCAAAAGAAGATTACATCGGATAGATCTCCATGAAGATCATGGAGAACTTTGTATTGAAGATCCAAGAGAGAGAAGAAGCCATCTAGCTACTAGCTATGGACCCGAAGGTCTATGGTGAACTACTCACGCATAATCAGAGAGGCAATGGTGTTGATGGAGAAGCCCTCCGTATCCGAATCCCCCTCCGGCAGGGCACCAGAACGTGCCCTAGATGGGATCTTGCGGAGACAGAAGCTTGCGGCGTTGGAAAAGTATTTTTGTGGATCTCTCCCGTGGTTTTGGATTTTTTGGGGATTTATAGGCGGAAGAAGTAGGGAAGACGAGCCATAGGAGGCCCACAAGCCTGCTAGGCGCGGCCCCCCTGGCCGTGCCTAGGGTGCTTGTGGCCTCCCCTGGTGGCCTTTGCCTTGGTTCTCACGCACCCTGCGTATCTTCTGTTCCGGAAAAAATCTTTTCAGAAATTTTATTCCATTCGGACTCCGTTTAATATTCTCCTCTGAAAAGGGTCAAAAACACGGAAAAAATAGGAACTCGCACTTGGCACTGAGTTAATAAGTTAGTCCCAAAAAAGGTATAAAAGGCATACAAAACATCCAAGGTTTGACAAGATAATAGCATGGAACCATAAAAAATTATAGATACGTTGGAGACGTATCAACCAACACCATGAGCACTGGCCCTCCATGTATTATGTTGAATTACTCCTTAGGTAGCACTAATTCCCTATGCTTTTCAGTATTAACAGAATTAATATGCTGGGCAAATATAGAACCAATGCTGGGCCTTGCCAGACGAGTTTTATCCTAAAACGAGAATCTAGGGGGTCCCCATAACAACCCCAAGCATGTTTGGAGCGCTCATTTATGGAACATAACACCGGTAGCCGAAACTAAGGGGGCAAAGGTGGAACAAAACACCGGGCTAGAAAGGCCGAGCCTTCCACCTTTTACCAAGGATATAGGTGCATTAAATTAAATAGCATTTAATATGGTGATATAACAAGGAACCCATGTTATCACATGGAAGCAACTGCACCTGCAACTAGCAACGCTAACACATGGTTAAGCAAGCGGTAACATAGCCAATCAGTGGTTTGCTAGGTTGTGAACAGGTTGAAGGTTTTCATGGCAATGTTGGGAGGCTGATATTTAACAGGTGGTAGGCAACGAGATATAACGATAGATCGATAAAAATAGCAAGGCAATGATAGTAATGGTATCTGGGGAAATGGTCATCTTGCCTGAGATCCCGCTTGCAAGAAGAATGACTCCGTGAAGCAGACGAACCGATGTAGTCGAACGGATCCTCACTTTCCGACACGCTTGCGGAACTCTGTCGAGATGAAGCAATCCGGAAAAAAGAATCAACACACGATATAAACCACATGATGCACAACACATATGATGCATGAACGGTTGAATATTTGCAAGACATGGCATGTCAATTCACAACAATCAACTACTACACATTAAGTGAAGTTCAATATGCGACGATTTGCATATTGACGAAACTCCACATACGAATTATTTAGTTCTATCCCGATTAGGTACACGACAATATTAAATTTTGGTTAAACATGGCAAGAGGTGAAGCGTAATTAAGCTACTTATCTAGGCATTTTAAATGAGGTCGGAAACGACTTATAGCATCTTCAAGACAACGCCACCTGCTAAATTCTAAATCTGTCCAGATTTGTCCTAATCACATTTTATATTTGTTAAACGGCAAAACAAAGTTGTTCACGTGAATCTACACTTTATTCTAGTCAGTTTACATATATAGCTCATCTCCAACGGAGCTACGGTCTATAAGATACGGGCTACACAACATCATATGACATGGATACAATATGCATGCAAAACAAAAATAAATAAATACACAAGATTAAAAAACAAAAGAGAGGCCGTAGGGATTTGATCCCTGGACCTACGAGATGTTGGCTCACTATGACGTTAATTGGGATGACTAGCTGCTCGTGATGCAAAAGGTGGTACAGAGTATCATCTATCTACTTACAGATCTTAACCTAAACTAGGACACCAAAAAAACAAATAAGGCAAAAAGGGGTGTGTTTGGGATTCGAACCCCAGACCCCCTGGTTGCTGGCACTGCTAGGTTAACCAGTCAAGCTGGCCAGTGCTTGTGTTATAAGCATCTCAAACACCGAAGAAGAATTAGCAACAGGTGTACATCGAACATGAATTATCAACAGGTGTACATCAATGGGCAACAACAAAAATTAACAGTTCGCTTGGATTTGATCCCAGGTCTCCCGGCTAGAAGGAGAGAGCGCTAGCCACTGCAGTAATCATGTGCTCGTGTAGGAATTTGGTGGCAGTACTATATAACATAAGCATGGTAGAACAGATCTAGGAAAGAACTGAAATTCAGTTACACAAGAACTTTCTCACATCAGGGTTGAGATACAGGAGGACCGGGCGCTGCTTCGGCCACGACGGCGGGCACGGAGGCCAGGAATGGAACGAAGACATCATCGGCATGATCTGGCGCAGGTGGAGGAGTCGCGGGTCTTGAGGATGGCGCGGATCCGGGCAAGGGCGACTCGATCTCCATGGCCTGCGCTGGCTGCACCTAAAGATGCAGAGAAGAGAGAGGTTGAGGAACTAGGATGGAAAGTAGGAAGGGGAGAGGAGGAAGAGGGCATGGCATGTGACGGCCTGGCGAGCTGCTGCCTAGAGACAGCGGCACCTAAAGATGCACGGGCTGCTGCTGCTGCATCAGTGCTCTGGAGAGCGGCTGCTAGTCGGCGGCGCGAAGCAAGGAGCATTCATGGAGGTCTGCAGCAAAACAAGGGAGGGATAGACATGAGAAGAGGAAACAGAGGGGAGGAGGAAAACAGGGTTGCGGTCATGGCGTCGTGGTGGTGCTGCTCCTGCTGACTGGCAGTGCTTGGACGGCAGCTGGCCTTCCTCGAGGCCGAGGAGGAGCTCGGACTCCTGGTTGCTGCTTGCGCACGGACGAAGGGAGCCGCGAGAATCCGGACGCGTCTAGGTGGCAGGGGAGGAGGCTGTCTCGACGGCTTGTGGGTTTTGGCTGCGTATTGGATCTGGGGGATCCCGAGGTGGAAGGAGACCTGGAGTGAGTGGCGGGGGCTATTGGGCAAGGGGAGGATTTCTAGGGATTGGTCTAGGGTTAGACTAGGTGGTTGTTTAGACCCTACGATTTGAATCGGACAGTCGAAATAACTAGGTTAGGTAGTCCAATTGATAAACCAATGACTGTTTGCGGTAAAATGGGGTTGATCCGGATCCAACGGTCACGACCGCCCACTCGGGTCCGAGGGGAGTTTCAAGCTAGGCTGCGTGTAGGGTCGGTGCACTGTGCAGAGGGGCTAGGCGGAGATGAGAGGGAAAACGGGCTACCCGACATCATGTTTTAAACCGACAAAACCATCCGACGAATAATCGATAACGGTGCCGCTACGGTCGACCGTTCGGGTACCAGACGGACTCCGATTGCAACGAAAATTGGCAGGCAGCCTACCTATATGAAAATAAGTCCGCATGCCAAGTTTCAACCCAATCAGAGAATATTTTAAACACACTTTTAAAAACAAGGTTTTGACGATGTCGCGGGCGCGTGTGTGTGTGGTCGGGCTCAACATGGTCAACGATGAACACGGAGAGAACCGGCAACTAATAACGGATGCGGGTTTGAAAAATCGCGGCAATGGAGTGCCAATGCAATGCACATGATGCGCATGATGCAATGATGAAGAGACAAATAAAAATAATCACACGGCGATAACGGAAAAGAGGGGAATCTTCCGGAGCGTCGGTCTCGGGCTGTCATAGTGGGCCACCATCGCCCTAGGGTTCCCAGCCCTAGGCGCCCATGGGCCTTGGTTAGCCGAGCCAGCCCACCTAGTTGGCTGGCTCCCACCTTATTTTGGCCCTTGTAGCCCTCCGGGGCTGGTCGCCCCTCCCGGTGGGCCTCCGATACCCTTTCGGTGGTCCCGGTACAATACCGATATACCCCGAAACCTTTCGAGTCACCGAAACTCTACTTCCTATATATAAATCTTTACCTCTGGACCATTCTGGAGCTCCTCGTGGCCTGTAGGATCTCATCCGGGACTCCGAACAACCTTCGGTAACCACATACTATTCCCATTACAACTCTAGCGTCATCGAACCCTAGGTGTGTAGACCCAACGGGTTCGGGAACCATGCAGACATGACCGAGACATCTCTCCGATCAATAACCAACAGCGGGATCTGGATATCCATGTTGGCTCCCACACGTTGATCTCATCATATGAACCATGATGTCAGGGATTCAATCAATCTCGTATGCAATTCCCTTTGTCTATTGATATATAACTTGCCCGAGATTCGATTGTAGGTATCCCTACATGTCGTTCAATCTCGTTAGCGCCAAGTCACTTTACTCGTTCTGTAACACATCATCCCGTGGCTAACTCCTTAGTCACATTGAGCTCAATACGATGATGCACTGACGAGTGGGCCCAGAGATACTTGTCCATCACACGGAGCGACAAATCGCAGTCTCGATTCGTACCAACCCAACAGACACTTTCGGAGATACCTGTAGTGTACCTTTATAATCACCCAGTTAGGTTGTGATGTTTTATACACACAATGCACTCCTACAGTATCCGGGAGTTGCACAGTCTCATGGTCTAAGGAAATGATACTTGACATTATAAAAATCTCTAGCAGCCGAACTACATGATCTTGTGCTATGCTTAGGATTGGGTCTGGTCCATCACATCATTCTCCTAATGATGTGATCCCATTATCAATGACATCCAATATCCATGATCAGGAAACCATGATCATCTATTGATCAACGAGCTACTCAACTAGAGGCTCACTAGGGACACGTTGTGGTCTATGTATTCACACATGTATTACGGTTTCCGGTTAATACAATTATAGCATGAATAATAGACAATTATCATGAACAAGGAAATATAATAATAACCACTTTATTATTGCCTCTAGGGCATATTTCCAACACCAAATTCCTCATATGGTCAAATTTCTACTCATTATTGTGCTAGTGCTTCTGTTTCATAGGGAATATCTAAGGGTCATGGACATGTGCACTATTCTTCAAATTATTATGTTCATAAGTCTTTGAAGAATTTCTCCACATATTCATATGAGTACTATAACCCCCTACTTTGAAACAAAGTGCACTAGCTTCCATGCCACCTTCCTGGCATGGAGCTCGCGGGATGATGAACTCTTTCCCACCCCTCCAAATGTGGGTGGTGAAGAAAGTGAACTAATCTCATATGCGCTGTGAGGTCTCCACAAGAAACTAAAGAGCCTTAAGAATTTGCTGGAGATGTGAAAAAATGCTTGAAAGGACGCAAGCTAATCATGAAGAAATGAATCTCTCATTTCGCACGTCCTCGTGTTACCATAACTACTGTTCTATTTGATGAAATTCTATCTCATGAATATGATGTCATTTTTTACTCTAAAGTATAAGAGTTTGTAAGTTGCACTATTTCATCTGCAGGATGAACCACCTAAAGCCACTGAGTGGGTCCTCAACAGTGGATGCACTAATCACATGACTCGTGACAAGAACCTCTTGATGGACTCATCACTTTCTCCATCTCATCTGAAGCATATCACCCATGCTAACAAATGAAAAGGCAAGGTATTGGGTCTAGGTAGGGTTGCAATCTCAAAGGATCGACACATGGATAAAGTGATGCTTGTCAAATCCCTCGGATTCAACCTCATGCGAGGCTCAATGCTTTGTGACCTTGATATGGTTGTCATCTTTGGAAAACACCATTGCGTAGTCGCCATTGAATCTGAAAAATCCAAAGTCTTCAAAGGCTTTAGGAGAGGAGACTTCTATATCGTTGATTTATTTATAGGTCCATGATACTTGTGATTTGCGTTGGGTTTTCCGAGAAGAGGATCGGGTTATCACAATAGAATGTGGGTAAGTATTTCCCTCAGTTATGAAACCAAGGTTTATCGAACCAATAGGAATATCAACCACAACCGCCTTCAGCGGGTGCACACAAAAGAACAAACAACTTGCACACAACGCGGGCAAGAGAGTTTTCAATCCTCTTGTCTTGTTCTTTGCATGCAAGTGAGGTGTGTAGATAAGTGTCGATAGCAAGATAAACTAAAAACAAGTAAATAACAACAAGGCAATGAAGGTTTTATCAATATGTTGTGAATAGATCTGGGAAAAAAAATATTGTTGGGCAATTGACAAAAAAGCGGATAATTATGTGATATTCACGACAATGATCATGTGTATATAGTCATCACGTCCATAAATCAATAGGCCAACTCCTGCCTGCACCTATTACTATTACTCTAGTACCGACCGCTATCCAGCATGCATCTAGAGTTTTAAGTAAAATAGTGTAATGCATGGAGAACAATGACATGATCTAGACAAAGTAAACTCAAGCAATATGAATAAACCACATTGCTTTATCCTTAGTAGCAGCAGCACAAATACGCATATTTTCCCCTTCTGTCATTGGGATATAGAAATTCACCAGGTTGAACCTACCACAACGCACCTCTATCATGAAAAAAATATCAATCTACTTGGCCAAACTATTTCAATAGATCAGAGAGAATTATGAAGATATCATAATCATGCACATAAGAATCATATAACTATTCAGAGGAGACTCAAATATCTATCATGAATAATATGAACATAAATGCACAATTCATCAAATTCCAACAAATGCACCGCACAAAAGGAATTACATCATATGGATCAAAGCAAAGATGGGATGATCATTCTATTGAAGATCAAAGATACAGATAATGCCATCTAGGTACTGACTATGGACCCGTAGGTTTCTGGTGAACTACTCACACATCATCATGAGGGAAGCATGGATGATGAAGAGGCCCTCCGTGATTGATCCCCCTCCGGCAGGGTGCCGGAACAGAGCTTCAGATGGCCTCCCGTCAGAACAGAGACTTGCAGCAGTGTAAAATGTGTTTCAGGACTCCTTCCTATGTTTTTAGGGTAGATGAGAATTTATAAGCGAAAGAACGGAGTCGGGAGGGCACGAGGGAGGCACAAGCCATCAGGGCCCCCTAGGCCGCACCCTGTTGGCTTGTGGGCCCCTTGTGAGGCCTCCAGCCTTCTTCCGATGCTCGTTGGTATTCTTTTGGTCCACAAAAAGTCACCAAAAAGTTTTAGGGCGATTGGACTTTGTTTGGTATGGAAAACCTGAAAAGTGAGAAACACGCAGAAAATAGCAACTGACACTAGGCATTGTGTCAATAGGTTAGTGCTCAAAAATATTATAAATTGGTAAATAAATACCCCAAAAGTAATCTAAAGGATAATATATCAGCATGGAACAATAAAAAATTATAGATACATTGGAGATGCATCAAGCATCCCCAAGCTTAATTCATGCTCTTCTTCGAGTAGGTAAATGATAAAAACAGAATCTTGGATGTGACATGCTATCCATGATGTAACCTTATGCATGTATTCTCAATGAAAAATGATGAATTAAGAAATATTAACATAGCAATACTTATAGGTATAAGCAGCAAATCATTATTTTTTTTCAAAGTATACGATCCTCAAAGATTGTTTTAGCCCCCCCCCCATTTATCTTTATTATATTAGCAAGGCATGGCTCCATCTTCACCACATTAATACAAATGTCAAGCACCACAATGTTCAGATCAAGCAATTAGATCGTACTTTTTCAATTAGATCGTACTTTTTCAATATGCATCAACTTTTTATTCTTCACGTAATACAAGAGCGTGAACCATTGGACATAGCATAAAGGTGGAATAGAATATGGTGGTAGGTTTCAAAACGGGTAAAAGTGGAGAAGATAGTCTCACATCAACTAGGCGTACCAACGAGCTATGGAGATGCCTGTCGATAGATATCGATGCGAGGAGTAGGGATTGCCATGCAAATGATGCACAAGAGCTATAAGTGTATGAAAGCTCCACTGAAGCTAAGTGGGGTGTGCATCCAACATTCTTGCTCATGAAGACCTCGGGCATTTGAGGAAGCCCGTCATCGTAATATACAAGCCAAGTTTATTAATAGTGATTCCCACTAGCATATGAATGATATAACATTATACTCTTTATATGAAGAAGAAGGTGTCACTTTGAGGCAAAAGTGTGGTAAAGGATATTAGCAAAGTCCCTTCTCTCTTTTTATCTCATTCTTTTTTAATATGGTGGGCTCATTTGTCCTCCTCCATTTTTATTTCCTCACTGCGACAATGCTCTAATAATGATGATCATCGGACTTTTATTTACTTACAAATCAATATGAAAACTAATAGGACAATATGACTCTAAATGAATGCCTCTAGCAGTCTACCAGGATGTGCAAAGATCTAGCATGACACATATGAAAAATATGATGAATGGTGGCTTTGCCACAAATACTATGTGAGCTCTATATGATCATGAAAAGCATTATGATGATGAACGAACTAGTCATGTGAAGTGATGATGGCATTTGCATGGCAATATAGCTCGGAATGGCTATGAAAATGCCATGATAGGTAGGTATGGTGGTTGTTTTGAGGAGGATATAAAAAGGTTTATGTGCAAAAGAACATGTCATGTCACGGGGTTTGGATGCACCGACGGAACTTGCACCGATCCTCAAGGTGAGAAAGGGTGATGCACGGTACCGAAGAGGCTAGCAAATATGAGGAGGTGAAATTGTGTACGTCCATGGTGTCACATTAGTCATGAAGTACTGATATACTTATTGAAAAGTTTTATTAGTTTTATCACAAATCGAAGTACTACTCACATGCCCTGAGGGAGAGAGTTGGTAGGAATTAACCATCGCACGACTCCGACTAAAAACAACACTAGGATTTCAACGAGGAATAGAAATGCTCATACATCATGACCATGCCTTTTAAAAAAATTAGATTAACAAGAAGTTTAACATCTCTTAATCACACAATTTTCGTATCACCGCATCAATATCATTAACACACAATTTCTCTATATGTGCTACATGATGGTTTTTATAACCACTCATTGAATACTCATTATTTTTTATTTAGTCTTATGACCCATGCAAATGACCATCACTATTCGTCCAGCTCTCAAACAAATATAAGTGAAGAACGAGAGCATAATATTTCTATAAAATATACACGTCACCGTGCTCAAAAAGATACAAGTGAAGTACTAGAGAAACTGCTAAGCTCAAAAGATATAAGTGAAGCACATAGAGTATTCTAACAAATTGTTTTGATGTGGTATCTCTCTCAAATAGGTGTATCAAGAAAACAATGATTGTGGCAAACTGAAAGTAAAAGAAAAAAAGAAAATGATGCTCCAAGCAAAACACATATCATGCGATGAATAAAAATATCGCTCCAAGTAACATACTCATGGATTGAGACGAAAAGAGGGGATGCCTTCCGGGGCATCCCCAAGCTTAGACGCTTGAGTCTTCCTAGAATATTACCTTAGGGTGCCTTGGTCATCCCCAATCTTAGGCTTTTGCTGCTCCTCAATCCTTTGTCCATCAGGACAATACCCAAAACATGAATACTTTAATCACGTAAAACTCAACAAAACTTTGTGACATCCGTTAGTATAAGCAACATATCAAATAATTTCAGGTGCTATTACAACTTGGTACTTATTTTATTTTAGCATAGGGTATTGTATCTCGAATCCTCCATGGATTATACCCCCCGATAAAATCCATAGCATCATCAAAACAAGCAAACAATGCATGCAAAAATAGAATCTGACTGGAACAGAAAAGATTGTAGTAATCTATAATGAACCTGTACTTGTGTAACTCCAAAAATTCGGGAACATTAGAAAGACCTAATAAATTTGTATATAAATGTCGTGTAAAAAATTCTGACTATAAAGATGTTGATACGTCCCAAACGTATCTATAATTTCTGTTTGTTCCATGATCTTTTGGGTGACATTGTTATATGTTTTGCTACACTTATATACCTTTTACACATATTTGGACTAACCTACTAACTCAGTGCACCCAGTGCCAGTTTCTGTCTACAGATGTATTTTTTGCACGGACTTTTACCCAAATTTACAAAGTCCCAAAAATCCCTAGAAAAATATATAAAAATCAACGTGACGGAAGCTTCACGAAGCACAAAGATGGGCCAGAGGGGGCGAGGGCCTGCCCAGGCGGCCTCCCTGCGCGGCCCCCTCCTCGTCGCGCCGCCAGGTCACCTGGGTGGGTCCCACCTTCTATGGTGCCCTCCTTCGGCCTATATTTACCTCGCCGATAGGAAACCCTTCCATCATATCCAGAATCGCGAATTTCTCCATCGTTCCGCCGCCGCAGCGCTTCCGAGATCGGGAGTGTCAGAAGACCTCTTCCTGGCACCCTGTCGGAGGGAGGATTGACCTCCAGGAGCTTCTCCACCACCATGGACGCTTCCCGGATGTGTCGTGAGTAGTCCTCCTTGGACCATGAGTCCATGACCAGTAGCTATGTGATGTCTTCTCTCCAATCTTGTGCTTCAATGATTAGCCCTTGTGAGCTGCCCTACATGATCAAGGCATCTATGTAATTTACCTGTTGTTGCTATGCTTGATTTGCTGGGATCCGATGGATTATGAGATTATGTTCACATTGTGATGAGTTATATATTTGGTTATTCTTTTATATTATGTTCTTTAGTGATTCATGCATGTTCTCGGTTGCTTTTTATTGCTTTGGCCGAGTAGTAGATTGTAACTCCAAGAGGGAGCGTTATGCATGATTGTGGGTTCATGCCCCCTGATGTCTAGCTTGAGTGCTAGAAACATGAGACTAGGGGATGTGCTATTTCCACCAGGGAGAAAACAACGGTGCTTGTGACCACGGTTGCAAGTATTGTTTACCTCACGCAAAGTTCGTTAATGCAGTTGTCCGTTGCTTTGAGTTTACAATTTGGGTGGGGCTCGCAACTTAAGACCAGCAAGATGTTCTGGATAGATATCTCAAGGTGGATGATTAGTAAGTAGATACCGATGAATAAACGGTCTACTTATCTTGGCGTATTGCCCATTACTTTTGAGCCTCTAACTTTCCAGTACCATAATTAGCATTACGGTGCGTTTATAATTCTGTCAATTGCCGAGCTGTAATTTGTTTACCCATGCATAGTTGTTTATCGTCTTTTGGGGGAGAGACATCACTAATGAACATCATGTGACTCCGGTCCATATTACCACCATTGTTTACACCTCCATCATTTACTGCTTTTATTTACTTTTCCGTTGCAATCACTATCACTATTCCCACTTGTGTTTTGATCCTTTGCAAACTACAAGGCCAGAGAGATTGACAACCTCTACGTACTCGTTGGGAGCAAAGTTATTTGTTGTGTGTGCAGGTCCACGTCTTCTGCTAGCGCCAAAGCAGCGGACACCTACTTGATGATCCTTGGAGTCCCCCTGGTTCGATAAACCTTACAGTCCCCGTGTAAGGGAAATCTGCTGCTGACTACATCTCCACCTTCCACTTTGGGTAACCAACGAGTGGCGAGAAGTATATCCATCAACTCGTCATCAGATGTTCTAGTAAAATAAGAGAAATTCTTCACTGGACATCAAAATTTCTGTTTTGCATCGTATCAATCCTACTCATAATGCAAATCATCCCAAAGACTTTACTTGGAACAAACACTAACTAAAACATAAAAACACAATCATTAAAGAGGCAATAATCATGTTATCACAAACTAACAGAAAGTAAAGATCAAAAATAAAGATAACTATTGGGTTGTCTCCCAACAAGCGTTATTGTTTTACGCCCCTAGCTAGGCATATTGCATAGTTTCAAGTGTTGTCATCTTTGTCATCAAGCTCCTTAATAATGCAACCATGGATAGTAGGAACAAGAGAAGGCTTGAGAATAGGATCCATTATCATGTCTATGAATTTCAGGTGAACACTAATTGATTTGAGATCTTGGTTTCTTTTGGTTGGAGGTGTACACTAATGCTCTTAGGAACATATGTGAACTTGGGACTTTTGTCTCGAGAAGTACTAGCATTAGTTTTAGATGGTGTAAGGGTGGTACCTAATTTTTCAATCAACCTCCTCGATTTTATCAATTCTTCTCAAACCTTGTTCTACCCTCTCATCTATAATGGTGTCCTTTTCTTATAAGGTTTTCAAAGTCATTCCTACATGTGACCCAAGTTGAGTGATATGATTATGGAATTTTTATCTAACTCCTCAATTGGTTCGTGAGTAACCATTTTCCTTTCAATAGCATCAAGTCTATGCATAACATGTTCCAAGGATAAATTGGTTTCATTAATGATAATGAGCGGTGTTCGAACAATATTTTCAATGGCATTATCGGCATCCAAAGTGTGACACATAAGGAAATTCCCACCGGTGATGGTATCAACGAGAAACCTATACCAAGTTATCACACCAACATAAAAATTATGGAGCAAGGTGGTAGTGGATAGCTGATATGTCTCCAACGTATCTATATTTTTTTATGGTTTCATGCTATTATCTTGTCAAACTTTGGATGTTTTGTATGCCTTTTATATCTTTTTAGAGACTAACTTATTAACTCAGTGCCAAGTGCGAGTTCATGTTTTTTCCGTGTTTTTGAACCTTTTCAGAGGAGGATTTTAAACGGAGTCCAAATGGAACGAAACTTCCAAAAAGATTTTTTTCTGAAACAGAAAAAGATCGGGGAACCTGAGAACCAGGGCAGGGGGGCACCAGGGACCCCACAAGCCCCCTAGCCGCGGCCAAGGTGGGCCCGTGCCTCCCGGGCTTGTGGGATCCTTGGGCCACCTCTGCCCTAGGTCTTTCGCCCATATATTCCCAAAAATTACAAAAAAAATCAGGAGATCATCGAAAGTACTTTTCCGTTGCTGCAAGCTTCTGTCTCCGCAAGATCCCATCATGGCACGTTCTGGTGCCCTGCCGGAGGGGGGATTCGGATACGGAGGGCTTCTTCATCAACATCATGACCTCTCCGATGATGCGTGAGTAGTTCACCATAGACCTACGGGTCCATAGCTAGTAGCTAGATGGCTTCTTCTCTCTCTTGGATCTTCAATACAAAGTTCTCCATGATCTTCATGGAGATCTATCCGATGTAATCTTCTTTTGCGGAGTGTTTGTCGAGATCCGATAAATTGTGGATTTATGATCAGATTATCTATGAATCTTATTTGAGTTTCTTCTGATCTCTTATATGCATGATTTCATATCCTTGTAATTCTCTTCGAGTTGTGGGTTTTGTTTGGACAACTTGATCTATGATTCTTGCAATGGGAGAAGTGCTTGGTTTTGGGTTCATATCGTGTGGTGACCTCACCCAGTGACAGAAGGGGTAGCGAGGCACACATAATGTTGTTGCCATCAAGGGTAAAAAGATGGGGTTTTCATCATTGGTTTGACATTATCCCTCTACATCATGTCATCTTGCTTAAGGCGTTACTCTATTCGTCATGAACTCAATACACTAGATGCATGCTGGATAGAGGTCGATGTGTGGAGTAATAGTAGTAGATGCAGAAAGTATCGGTCTACTTGTCTCGGACGTGATGCCTATATGTATGATCATTGCCTTAGATATCGTCATGACTTTGCACGGTTCTATCAATTGCTCGACAGTAATTTGTTCACCCACCGTAATATTTGCTATTTTGAGAGAAGCCTCTAGTGAACACTATGCCCCCTAGGTCTACTCCACAACATATTTTCAGCCTTACTCTTTTACTTCGTTGCACTTTCCGCCTTCAGATCTCACTTTGCAATCAATCTTGAAGGGATTGACAACCCCTTTATAGCGTTGGGTGCAAGGTCTTTGTGTTTGCGCAGGTACTCTGGACTTGACGAATTTTCTCCTACTGGATTGATACCTTGGTCCTCAAACTGAGGGAAATACTTACTGCTATTGTGTTGCATCACCCTTTCCTCTTCAAGGGAAAAACCAACACAAGCAAGTCTCCGTCAACGTGGTAGTTTCTGGCGCTGTTGTTTGAGAAGTAGCAAGAAGAATTTCTGGCGCCGTTGCCAGGGAGGATCAAGTCAAGAACTCATCCAAGTAAGTGTTGCAAACTCATCTCTTGCATTTACTTTTTTGCCTCTCGTTTTCCTCTCCCCCACTTCTGAAAAACAAAAATTTACAAAAAGATTTGACCTTTTCTTTGTTTGCCTTCTTCGTTTGCCTTTTCGTCCGCCCTTTTCTCTCGCTTGCTCCTTGTTCGCTTGTGTGCTTGATTGCTTGCTGAAGTCACCATGACTGAAAACACCAAACTTTGTGACTTCTTGAATACTAATAATAATGATTTTATTAGTACTCTGATTCCTCCCGCCACTAGTGTGGAGTCATACGAAATCAATGCCGCTTTGCTGAATCTTGTTATGAAAGAGCAATTCTCCGGCCTTCCTAGTGAAGATGCCGCATCCCATCTTAATACCTTCATTGAGCTTTGCGATATGCAAAAGAAGAAAGATGTTGATAATGATGTGATTAAACTGAAGCTTTTTTCCTTTCTCATTGCGAGATCGGGCAAAAACTTGGTTTTCGTCTTTGCCCAAAAATAGTATCGATTCTTGGGATAAGTGCAAAGATGCTTATATATCCAAGTATTTTCCGCCGGCTAATATTATCTCTCTCCGTAATGATATCATGAATTTTAAGCTACTTGATCATGAACATGTTGCACAATCTTGGGAGAGAATGAAATTGATGATTAGAAATTGTCCCGCTCATGGATTGAGTCTTTGGATGATTATACGAATCTTCTACGCTGGCTTGAATTTAGCTTCTAGAAATATCTTGGACTCTGCCTCAGGTGGAACGTTCATGGAAATCACGTTAGGAGAAGCCACAAAACTCCTAGACAATATCATGATGAACTACTCTCAGTGGCACACTGAAAGGTCACCTACTAGTAAGAAGGTACACGCTATAGAAGAAATTAACTCGTTGAGTGCTAAGATGGATGAGTTAATGAATTTGGTTGCTATTAGGAGTGCTCCTTTATATCCTAATGATATGCCCTTGTCTTCCTTGATTGAGTGTAGCAACGCTAGCTTGGACATTAATTTTGTTGGTAGGAATAATTTTGGCAACAACAATGCTTTCAGAGGAAACTATGTTCCTAGGCCTTTTCCTAGTAACTCCTCTAATAACTTTGGCAACCCCTACAACAATACTCATGGAAATTAGAATAGATTACCCTCTGATCTAGAGAGTATTATCAAAGAGTTTATCAACTCGCAAAAGATCTTCAATGCATCCATAGAGCAAAAACTACTCAAAATTGAAGATTTGGCTAAGAGCGTTGATAGAATGTCTAGTGATATTGATCCTTTTAAAGTTAGATGTGCTCCTCCCAAGATCAATATGGATGAAACTTTGAAAGCTATGCGTGTTTCCATGAATGAGAACAAAGAAAGAACCGCCCAAATTCGTGCTATACATGAATGGCTTAAAAAGGCGTGTTCTCGTGATAAGAATCACGAAGATCTTAAAGTGCTTGGTGTGACTCCCATTGAATCTTTGTTTTCTTGTGTCAAACCCAATGATGATGGGGCTGGATATGAATCCACTTTGGTTGAAAAACGCCCCAATGATTCGGAGTCCATCTATCTTGATGCTAAAAGCATTGAAAGTGGAGTATAAGATATTAAAACTTTGATTAGTAATGAAATTACAACTTCGGATTTCAAGGAATCCAATTATGATAGTTGCTCCTTGATTGAATGCATTTCCTTTATGCAATCCATGCTAAACTCTCCACACGCTTATAGCCAAAACAAGGCCTTTACCGATCATATCGTCAAAGCTATGATAAAACCTCTTGAAGAGAAACTTGAATTGGAAGTCTCTATCCCTAGAAAGCTTCATGATGAGTGGGAACCTACTATCAAAATCAAAATCAATAACTATGAATGCAATGCTTTGTGTGATTTGGGTGCTAGTGTTTCCGCGATTCCAAAGTCTTTATGTGATGTTCTAGGTTTTAATGAGATTTAAGAGTGTTCTCTTAATTTGCATCTTGCGGATTCTACTGTCAAGAAACCCATGGGAAGGATCAATGATGTTCTTATTATTGCAAATAGGAACTATGTACCCGTGGATTTCTTTGTGCTTGACATTGATTGCAATCCTACATACCCTATCATTCTTGGTAGACCTTCCCTAAGGACTATCGGTTCTATCATCGATATGAAGGAAGGGAATATTAGATTTCAATTTCCTTTAAAGAAGGGCATGGAGCACTTTCCAAGAAATAAAATAAGATTGCCTTATGAATCCATGATGAGGGCTACTTATCGTTTGAGCACCAAAAACGACGATACGTGATTCTATCGCCTTATGCCTAGCTAAGGGCGTTAAACAATAGCGCTTGTTGGGAGGCAACCCAATGAATTTATCTTTTTCTTTCTGTTTTGTTGCGTCCACACCATCATAATTCTGTTATGATTGTGTCTTTTGTGTTTCCTTTTGTGTTTGAGCCAAGCAAAACCTTTATGACTAGTTTTGGTGATGGATGTTTGATCCTGCTGGAAAAAGACAGAAACTTTTCGCTCATGAGATGATTTTTCATTTTTATTCAGAAAGACATTTTGAGTTGATTCTTTTTGATTCTGGTTGATATACCTTTTGCCCAGGCAGTCGTAATTTTTCAGAATTTGTTAGATACCAGAAGTATACGAAGTATACAGATTGCTACAGACTAGTCTGTTTTTGACAGATTCTGTTTTTGTTGAGTTGGTTGCTTGTTTTGATGAAACCATGGATAGTATCGGGGGGTACTAGCCATGCAAAATTGAGAATACATTAGCCTAACACCAATATAAATAGAAATCAAGATTGCTACAATACCTAAAGGGGTGGTAGTTTATTTTCTTGTGCTAATGATATCACGAGTTTCTGTAGCGACCCGACTCAAGACGAGTCAAGCCTCCGTGTTTCTGTGCCATCCCTGGATCAGTATGCGGGCACACACAGTACATCAATGTATATATCAAAGTGCAATCACATGTAAATAGCGTAAAACTGATATATACCTTAATTATCTCAGCGGAAGCAGTCAAGGGAGTGGAGTCCCAATAAACACCAACGACAAGTTGAGTGTAGACCGTAACCCTGAATCGTACTCTTACTCGTCGAAGAAAAATATCTACAACATAAGACGTTGCAGCCTTGTAGGTAAGCATATTGAATATGCCGGCAAGTCACATAAGAGAGGGGTGAAAAGTAATCATCTATACTATATGCATATATGGCAGGTGGGGCTATGAGTTTTCAGCGAAAAGCAAGTTTTCTCCTACATCAAGAGAGGGCTAAAAGCAAAATGTTACTACATTGTTGGTTGTTAACGAGATGGTTCCACCAACCAATTCTCGTACCCATGTTGTCAATAATACCCACATCAATATTATTATTTGTGTTGAGAATTTCAGATAACTTCAGTTCCTTTGGCTCAAGTTGTCCATGACCATGGACACGGCTAATCGATTAGGTTTGAGTACTCTGCAGAGTTTTGCACACGTTCCCCACAAGATTTGATCGCCTCCGTGTATGTCCTCGCACTTCAGGGTGTTTGAAGACCGGATGATCAAAACATGGTCTTTCAACGGGTCCCTCTGAATCCCTGTCGGTGCCCATCCAATCCTACCGTTCTTCTACATCTGCTAGCACCGCCTGTCTAGAGTCGCCGCGTTGTCCAACCAAGCGAGAGCCCATAATGACTTGTGGCTGTGCAGGTAAGCCTTGGGTCTTGAAAATATCCGTCCGTCTCTTTGAGCCTGGGTGAAGCTTTCCGCAGGATGTCATGGCCTCTCCAGCATCCCGGGTCATCCACTCGGTTCTCCAGGGAGCCGATCAACCGTCCTTCACCCAGAGTTGCATTGCGTCCGAGGTCTTGAAAATCTTGTCTTAACCGGTCTTGATTATTTAATCAACCTTGCATCACTCGTGTTATGCACTCAACCGAAATCCCGTCTACTCAAGCATAGCAATATGAAATTTGTCGTCCCGGGGCCAAGTATCGGGTTTGTTGTGTGCCTACCACATGATACTACAATCAATACTAAAATTTCCAAGTACCTAAGAAGCATGCAATTGGGAATAGGATGGTAGAACTACGATGCATAAAACACAGGTGATAGTATGATCAAAGTGACTTGCCTGGTGATGTTTACGAAGAAGAATTTCTCGAGAAATAACTTGATAGACTACTCGTCACTCTCCGATGAAATCTATATAACAAACATATCATTCACATAAGCACTCATACTAGCAATCATTCTAGCAATCAAAACAAAAGAGAGAGCGAATAGGAACCCGAAAGAAACTTCAAATAAGACTAGGGAGTCTTCTACTACGTCAAACACTAAATAGTTTTTGTCTAACAGAAAATAATAACAAGGAACTAAGATATAAATTTAACTAAGATAAAATAAAGTACTTTTCACAAAAGTTTTTCAAAGTACTTCCAAACGGGTTTTGAAACAGTGGTGAAACCAATTGCAAGATACTAAGGAACTAGAATTGATTTCATGATAACAAATAAAATAAAAATCAAAACTTGTTGCAAATCTACTGTTAACTAACATAAACAAAACAATAATCTTTCTGAAATATAAAAGAAAATAATTTAAAACAATTTACAGAAAAAGAAATAACCATAGTCCTAAAAGAGGTGAAACAAAATTTGTTTCACAAGAAACCATGAGCTAAAATACTCAAATAAATCTGAAATTTTTACCACTGATAAATAAGATCACTAGTGATCAGTAGCAAAAGGAATCAGATTAAAAGATATTTTTAAACTCCTGGAATAGGCAAAACAAGGTTTAAACTAAATCTGATCTAATTCAAATTTTCAAATTTCAAACATAGACAAATTATATGTTTTTAATAACTACAGAAAATTTTTGATCTACTGGAAAAAGAATAAACTCCATTGCACTTATGGATCAAAAGTTATGGGCTAAACAAAATTGGAACTTTTCTGTTTTTGGAACTAAACAGAAAAAAAATGAATAAAAGCTAACTAATGAACGGGCCTGGTTGGCTAGGGAGTGTGCGCTGCGTAGGCTAACCAGCGAATGGCCGAATTATAAGAAAACGCTTCGGTTAATAAAAATAAACGACCGGTTCTTGTCAAAGAACCGAAGGGGTATGCCCTTCTAATCTACACCGTAGATCTTGATCTAATAGGCAAACCAAAAAAAACAGGAGGAGGAGGAGCCTTACCGTGACTGCAGGGGCTGGAGGCCTTCTCCGGCGAGGGGGTGCAACTCCAGGGGGGTGGGGTCGCCGGCGGGGGGTGCGGTGCCGGTGGAGGAGGGGTGGGGCGGCGAGGCTCCAGGGGGGGAGGCGAGGGGGAGATGGAGAGGGGTGCAGGGGGGGCGACGGGAGGAGCAGGGCTTCCTGGTCGGGGCAATGTGGAGGAGCCGCAGCTCCGGCGATGGTGGGGAAGGGCGAGGGGGTGGGGTGGAGCGGTGGTGGGGAGGTGGCGGTGGGGTAGGGAGGGCTCGGCACGGAGGGGAGGGAGTGCAGGGGCGATGGGGAGAGGTCGCCGGCGAGTTTCCTGTCGCCGACTCCGGCGAGGTCCACAGGGGGAGGAGGAGGTGTGAAGAGGCGGCGGTTCCAACGGGAATGGAACGAGGAGGACCGGGGCCATCTTATAGGGGCGACGGGAGAGGCTAGGAGGGAAGGAACTTCGCGAATCCCGGAGGTGGGGATTTCTCTGTCCATGGCTAAGGAAAGTCCAGTGCACGTGAGGAAGGAGATAGAGGAAGAAGAAGATCTTATTGGGCCAGAGAAAAGGAAAGGTCTTAATGGGCCACCGTTTATTTCCGTTTAAACACGATTTCTTTCCTTTTTCAAAACTAGGAAACTAAAAATGATAAAAGGGAAATCAAATCAACTCCGAATATAGAGTTTCTATATACTAAAATTATCACAAATATAAAATCTAAATGATGGGCATTTTTCCACGGCAAAAATAAAAACTTCAGAAAAAATTATTTTCACAAAATTGCCTAAAAGTTTTATTTTCTTTTGCAAATAATTTTCAAATGACCCTCTAAGTTTTAGGGTTCAAATAACTTTCAAAATGCCCGTGTGTTTGAGGGTCATGTTCCTCCTCTCTTTTGTGTTTGACAGAATGCATTTCCCGGCATTTCTTGCACGAAGAAAACAAATAGAAATGCAAAAGAATTCAAATGCAAATATATCCGTTCAAATTCTTTATAGTTGAAGAAGTCATGTCATCTTCTCTCTTTGCTTTTAAAAGATTGAATTTGAATTCACCGGAGAAGGGGAAAGTCATGTTATTCCCTCTCATTCAAAAGTTTTGAAAAGTTTCAAATTTCCACTCAAGTTTCAATCACTCAAGCAAACAAACAAACAAACTAATAATTTTATTAACATTCCAAAAGTTGGGATGTTACAGTTTCGGTTTAAGTTTTCTGTTGTGAAGTTTTCAAGTTTTGGGTGATGTTCTCATAGACAAAGAGATAAGGAGTGGAAAGAGCTCAAGCTTGTGGATGCCCAAGGCATCCCAAGCCAAATTCAAGGACACCAAAAAGCCTAATCTTGGGGATGCCCCGGGAAGGCATCCCCTCTTTCGTCTTCAATCCATCGGTAACATTACTTGGAGCTATATTTTTATTTACCACATGATATGTGTTTTGCTTGGAGCGTCTTGTATCATAGGAGTCTTTTCTTTTTTTTGTGTCACAATCATCCTTTCTGCACACCTTTAGAGAGAGACATGCACTCATTGTGATTTTGCTAGAATGCTCATCGTGCTTCACTTATATCTTTTGAGCTAGATAAGTTTGCTCTATGTGCTTCACTTATATCTTTTAGAGCATGGCGGTGCGTGACTTAGTAGTTGGTTTATACTATGAAAGTAGTCCCAAAGGTGATAGGTACCCAAAGAGGATACAAAAAACTTCCATATTCATGTGCTTTGAGTAGAAAGAGAAGTCTTGACTCCTCTCAATTAGTTTTGAGACATGGATTTGGTAATATTAAAAGTTATGTTAGTAGGGTGTTGTGAATCTAGAAATACTTGTATTGTAGTTAGTGATTCCCGTAGCATGCATGTATGGTGAACCACTATGTTAGGAAGTGGAAGCATAATTGATCTATTGATTGTCATCCTTTGTGTTGAGGTCGGGATCGTGCGATGGTTAACACCTATCAACCCTTCCCCTAGGAGTATGCGTTTAGCACTTTGTTTCGATTACAAATAAAAAACTTCCGCAACAAGTATGTGAGTTCTTCACGACTAATGTGAGTCCATGGTATAGATGCACTTTCACCTTCCACCATTGCTAGCCTCTCTAGTGCCGCGCAACTTTCGCCGGTACACAAACCCACCATATGCCTTCCTCAAAACAGCCATCATACCTACCTACTATGGCATTTTCATAGCCATTCCGAGATAAATTGCCATGCATCTCCCACCGTTCCGTCTCATGACTTGTGCCGTCACTCTCATATTGCCTTTGCATGATCGTAAGATAGCTAGCGAGATGTTTCAACATCATACGCCAAGCTAGATCGTTGCACATCCCGGTACACTGCCGGAGGCATTTCCTATAGAGTCATCATCGTTCTAAGCTTTGAGTTGTGAGTTAATAAAAGTGTGATGATCATCATTATTGGAGCATTGTCCCATGTGAGGATAAAAAAACAGGCCAAAGAGGCCAAATAAAAAAAGAGGCCCAAGAACCCAAATAAAAATAAAAATATATATTAAAAAAAGAGAGAAAAAGAGAGAAGGGACAATGCTACTATCTTTTTCCACACTTGTGCTTCATAATAGCACCATGTTCTTCATGATTGAGAGCCTCTCGTTTCGTCACCACCATATGCTAGTGGGAATCTTTATTATATAACTCAGCTTGTATATTCCAATGATGGGCTTCCTCAAAATTGCCCTAGGTCTTCGTGAGCAAGCAAGTTGGATGCACACCCACTAGTTCTCCTTTTGAGCTTTCACATACTTAATAGCTCTAGTGCATCCTTTGTATATTAATCCCTACTCATTCACAATTATATCTATTAATGGGCTTCTCCATAGCCCTTTGATACGTCGAGTCAATGTGACCATCTCCTCGTTTTTGTCTCACAACCACCACCACACTCTATTCCACCTATAGTGCTATATCCACGGCTCACACTCATGTATTGCGTGATAGTTATAAAAAGTTTGAGAAAGTAAGAGTGTGAATACAATTACCTGGCCAATACCGGGGTTGTGCATGATTTACATTAGTTGTTTGAGAATGATGGAGCATAGCCAGACTATATGATTTTGTAGGGATAACTTTCCTTGGCCTTGTCATTTTGAAAGTTCATGATTACCTTGCTAGTTTGCTTGAAGTATTATTGTTTTCATATCAGTAGCAAACTATTGTTTTGAATCTTACGGATCTGAACATTCATGTCACATGAAAGAAGTTACAAAGGACAACTATGCTAGGTAGCATTCCACATCAAAAATTCAGTCTTTATCACTTCCCTACTCGAGGACGAGCAGGAGTTATGCTTGGGGATGCTTCATACGTCTCCAACGTATCTATAATTTTTGCTGGTTTCATGCTATTATCTTGTCAAACTTTGGATGTTTTGTATGCCTTTTATATCTTTTTTGGGACTAACTTATTAACTCAGTGCCAAGTGCCACTTCCTGTTTTTTTCGTGTTTTTGACCCTTTTCACAGGAGGATTTTAAACAGAGTCCAAACGGAACGAAACTTCCAAAAAGATTTTTTATGAAACAGAAAAAGATCGGGAACCTGAGAACCAGGGCAGGGGGCCACCAGGGACCCCACAAGCCACCTAGCCGTGGCCAGGGGGGCACGCCTCCCAGGCTTGTGGGCTCCCTGGGCCACCTCTGCCCTAGGTCTTTCGCCTATATATTCCCAAAAATTCTAGAAAAAATCAGGAGATCATTCAAAGTACTTTTCCGCCGCTGCAAGCTTCTGTCTCTACAAGATCCCATCAGGGGCACGTTCTAGTGCCCTGCCGGGGGGGATTCGGATACGGAGGGCTTCTTCATCAACATCATGACCTCTCTGATGATGCGTGAGTAGTTCACCATAGACCTACGGGTCCATAGCTAGTAGCTAGATGGCTTCTTCTCTCTCTTGGATCTTCAATACAAAGTTTTCCATGATCTTCATGGAGATCTATCCAATGTAATCTTCTTTTGCGGTGTGTTTGTCGAGATCCGATGAATTGTGGATTTATGATCAGATTATCTGTGAATCTTATTTGAGTTTCTTCTGATCTCTTATATGCATGATTTCATATCCTTGTAATTCTCTTCGAGTTGTGGGTTTTGTTTGGCCAGCTTGATCTATGATTGTTGCAATGGGAGAAGTGCTTGGTTTTGGGTTCATACCGTGCGGTGACCTCACCCAGTGACAAAAGGGGTAGCGAGGCACGCATCATGTTGTTGCCATCAAGGGTAAAAAGATGGGGTTTTAATCATTGGTTTGAGATTATCCCTCTACATCATGTCATCTTTCTTAAGGCATTACTCTGTTCGTCATGAACTCAATACACTAGATGCATGCTGGATAGCGGTCGATGTGTGGAGTAATAGTAGTAGATGCAGAAAGTATCAGTCTACTTGTCTCGGACGTGATGCCTATATGTATGATCATTGCCTTAGATATCATCATGACTTTGCGCGGTTCTATCAATTGCTCGACAGTAATTTGTTCACCCACCGTAATATTTGCTATTTTGAGAGAAGCCTCTAGTGAACACTATGGCCCCCGGGTCTACTCCACACCCTATTTTCAGCCTTACTCTTTTACTTCGTTGCACTTTCCGCCTTCAGATCTCACTTTGCAATCAATCTTGAAGGGATTGACAACCCCTTTATAGCGTTGGGTGCAAGCTCTTTGTGTTTGCGTAGGTACTCTGGATTTGACGAGATTCTCTTATAGGATTGATACCTTGGTTCTCAAACTGAGGGAAATACTTACTGCTACTATGCTGCATCACCCTTTCCTCTTCAAAGGAAGAACCAACGCAAGCAAGTCTCTGTCAACGTGTCAGTTTCTGGCGCTGTTGTTTGAGAAGTAGCAATAGCTTATTAGTTGCTTTATTTTGAGCGTAGAAAATCCGATGCCAATCATCTTTCAAACTTTCTCCTTCCCTTTGTTTAAAATTGACAACATCATTATTGGGAGTAACGCGAACAAAGAAAGAACTAGACATGACTTTAAACAAAATTACTAGTGACAAGCGAAGATAAATATTTTTGTATTTTTACATTTTTATGAGATAAACTAAATATACAAAAAATAAAAAGAGGAACAAGTGAATGAAATTTTGTGTGGTGTTACTTGGTAGTTGGTGATGATGTTCCCCGGCAACGGCGCCAGAAATCCTTCCTAATGCTTGTGATTTGCGTTGGGTTTTTCGTGAAGAGGAACATGTTATCGCAAAACAATGTGGGTAATTATTTCTGTCAGTTATGAAAACAAGGTTTATCGAACCAATAGGAATACCAACCACAACTGTTTTCACCTATTGCACACAAAAGAACAAAAAAGTTGCTCCCAACGCGGGCAAGAGGGTTGTCAACCCTCGTGTCTTGTTATTTGCAAGCAAGTGAGGTGTGTAGATAATTAGATAGCAAGATAAAATAAAAACAAGTAAATAAAATTAAGGTAATGAAGGTTTTATAAATATGTTGTGTACACACCCGGGGGCCATAGCTTTCCCTAATGGCATCTCTCATGAAAAATAACATACGATGGGTCAACAAATTACTGTTGGGCAATTGATAGAAAAGCGGATAGTTATGTGATATTCACAGCAAGGCATCACGTCCATAAACAAATAGGCCGACTCCTTCCTGCACCTATTACTATTACTCCACTCATCGATCGCTATCCAACATGCATCTAGAGTATTAAGTAAAATGGAGTAATGCTTGGAGAACAATGACATGATGTGGACAAAGTAAACTCAAGCAATCTGAATGAACCCCATCGCTTTATTCTTAGTAGCAGCAACACAAAGATGCATCTTTTCCGCTTCTATCACTGGTATATAGAAATTCGCGAGGTTGAACCTACCACAACGCACCCCTCTCACCAAAGAAATATCGATCTAATTGACAAACTATTTCAATAGATCACAAAGAATTACGAATCTACCATAATCATGCACATAAGAATCATATAAGTATTCAGAGGAGACTCAAATATTTGTCATGAATAATCTGAACATAAACCCACAATTCATCGGGTCCCAACAAACGCACCGCACAAAGGGAATTACATCATATGGATCAAAGCGAAGATGGGATGATCATTTTATTGAAGATCAAAGAGAGAGAGAGATTTCCATATAGGTACTCACTATGGACCCGTGGGTCTGTGGTGAACTAAGCACACATCATCGTGAGGGTATCAAGGTTGATGAAGAGGCCCTCCGTGATCAATCCCCCTCCGCCAGGGTGTTGGAACAAAGCTCCAGATGGCCTCCCATCGGAATAGATACTTGCAGCAGCGTAAAATGTGTTTCAGGACTCCTTCCTGTGTTTTTATGGTAGATGATAATTCATAAGACAAATAACAGAGTCGGGAGGGCCACGAGGGAGGCAAAAACCATCACCCCCCCTAAGTCATTCCCTGTTGGCTTGTGGGCCCCTTGTGAGGCCTCCAGCCTTCTTCTGATGCTCGTTGGTCTTCTTTTGGTCTAGAAAAAATCACCAAAAAGTTTCAAGGCAATTGGACTTCGTTTGGTATGGAAACCCTGAAAAGTGAAAAACACGCAGAAAACAACAACTCACACTAGGCACTGGGTCAATAGTTTAGTGCTCAAAAGTAATATAAATGGCTAAATAAATACCCTTAAAGTATTCTAGAATAATAATATATCAGCATGGAACAATAAAGAATTATAGATCTATTGGAGACGTATCACACCACAGCCGGCCACATGTCTACTTGCAAAAGCTACAGAAGGCTAGCTATGGCATCGACGACTTGGGCAAACTGGCATGAGGAATTTGAACACTCTCACAAAGAAGAAGCACATCATTGGAATTGACGGTGTCATATTTCTCAAGGATCATTTGTGCGGGGCTTGTGAGTCTGGAAAGATGACCAAATCCAAGCATCCCTCCAAGACTATCATGACTACTACTTGTCCCTTCAAATTGCTTCACATGGGTCTCTTTGGTCCCACTCATTATGCCACACTAACCAATGCTGCATCATTATATACCTTTGTCATTGTTGATGACTTCTCTCGTCACACTTGGGTGCATATTATCTCGCACAAAATGAAGTGCAAGAAGTCTTCAGACGATTTTCTTCAAGGGCCTCGACGAATCTCGGCGTCAAGATCAAGTGCATCGGGAGGGTAATGGAACCGAGTTCAAGAACACTAGTCTTGATGATTATCTTGATGAACTTGGTATTACTCATTAGCTATCTTCCCCCATATACTCCTGAGAAGATTGGCATCGTGGAGCGCAAGAACATGATTCTTGTTGAGATGGCTTGCACCATGCTTGATGAATACAAGACCCCTCGTTGCTTCTGGCCTAAGGCTGTCAATACTGCCCGCGACATCATCAACATGGTATATCTTCACAAATTCATCAAGAAAACTTCATATGAACTCCTCACTGACAAGAAACCCAATGTGATTTATTTCAAAGTGTTTGGTTCTAAATGTTGGATTCGAGATCCTCATCATAGTTCTAAATTTGCAACGAATGCACATGAAGGTTTTATGCTTGGTTAAGGAAAGGACTTGCACACCTACATAGTCTTCAACACCAATCACAAGAAGGTTGTTGAAATCGTAGATGTGCAGTTCAATGAAACTAATGGATCACAAAGATCGCACTTGCCTCCCGTGCTAGATGAAATGCCTCCTGAGGAATCCATTAGGTTCAAGGCTACTAAAGATATCATAACCATTGAAGAACCTCTACCAGCTGAGAAAGACATCCCGAACAATGAAGACATCCATGCTGGTGCATCTGAGGAAAATGGTGCTAAAGAAAATCCTCAACCCTAACAAAGTTGTCAATGTGCTCATCCAAGAGTGGAAAATGAGGTGCAGATTGAAAAAATCCTCGGCGACATCAATGCACCAGGTCCCCTCACATGCTTAAAAGCTTCACATTTGACTAAATTTTGCGGTCACTTTGCTTTTGTCTCTATCATAGAGCCTGCCAAAGTTGATGAATCATTTATGGGGCCTGAGTGGATTCAAGCTATGCAAGAAGAATTGCATCAATTCAACCTCAACAATGTGTGGGAACTTGTCAACGTCCAGATCCTCGCAAGCATAACATAATAGGTAGCAAGTCGATCTACCACAACAAACAAGACGAAAATGGTCAAGCGGAATAACGCATGTCTTGTATCACAGGGCTACACAGAGGTTGACGGAATTGAATTTGATGAAAAAAATTCACATGTTGCTAGACATGAAACTATTCCCATATTGCTTGCTTATGTTAGCCATCATGGTATCATCTTATATCAAATGTATGTGAAAAGTGCAATCCTCAATGGTAAGCTTGAGCAAGAAGTATATGTTTCTCAACCCCTAGGTTTCGAAGATCCCAAGCATCCTAACAAAGTCTTCAGACTCAACAAGGCCCTCTATGGCCTCAAGCAGGCCCCTCGGGCGTGGTATGACACTCTGAAGTAATTTCTCGTGAAGAAAGGCTTCAAACCCGGTTCACTTGACCCAACTCCTTTCAAAAAATATTATGTTGATGAATTATTTGTGTGCCAAATATACGTGGGTGATATTATCTTCGGATGTAGTGACAAACGTTACAGTGACGAATTTGGCTACATGACGAGTGACGAATATTAAATGTTTATGATGGGAGAGCTAAAATTCTACTTAGGCCTTCAAATTCAACAACAAAGCAATGGCATCTTCATCTCTCAATAGAAATACATTAAGGATGTCCTGAAGAAATACAGTATGCAAGATTGCAACGGCGCGAAGACTCCTATGCCCACAAACGGCCACCTGTGCAATGATGAAATAGGTAAAGATTTTAACGAGAAGTTATATCGCTCCATGATTGGCTCTTTATTGTACCTATGTGCATCTTTAGGATAGATATTATGCTTAGTGTTTGCATGTGTGACCGTTTCCAACTAACACCGAATGAATCACACCATAAGGGTGTGAAGCATATTCTTTGATATCTATCTCACACATCAATGATTGGGTATTGGTACCCCAAGGGCTCTAATCTTAATCTTATTGGATATTCTGACTCTCACTATGCTAGAGATTGCATGGATCGCGAGTCAACATGAGGCACATGCCATTTCCTTGGATAATCCCTAGTGTGTTGGTCCTCGAAGAAGAAGATTTTGGTGTCACTATCTACTACTAAAGTTGAGCACATTACTGTTGGTTCCCGTTGTGCACAGTTGTTGTGTATGAAGCAAACCCTCGAGGACTACGACATCAATGTGAAGAATGTACCTCTCTACTACGACAACGAGAGTGTCATCAAGATTTCTCACAACCTAGCTCTGCACTCGAAGACAAAGCACATTCAGATTCGTCATCATTTTCTTCGTAATCATGTGTTGAAGGGCGACATCTTCATCAACCATGTGAAGAATGAAGAACAATTGGCTGATATATTCACTAAGCCCTTGGATGAAAAGAGATTTTACAAGTTGCGGTATGAGATAAATATCTTAGTGTCTTTGAATGTTTTTTTAAAGGACACACATCCTAACACTTATGCAAGTTGATGACTTATATGTGCAACACACGAAGTAACATTTTTATTCAGTCAATGAAGACTAACCCTCTAAGTGTGAAAAAATGAAGAATGTGATTCTCAGAACCCTACGACAAGTGTGTGTGGTGTATAAAATTGTCATAATTCTTATACGGTGGTTCACACTACCAACCATAGTTGAAAATCTTGAAAATTGAGTTTTTCGTCATTTTTATGAATTCTTCAAATTTTCAAAATCCTCAATTTTGCAACTCCCTCAAAATTTTCAAAATCTTCAAACTTTACAATTGGTGTTCTTCTTTGACTATATAGATGAGTTCTCAATGTCCTAGAGAGCATTCACTTATAGCTTATTCTTCAAGTTGATTTTTCATTGAAGTGAATGTGATCGGACACATTCCCACTCTATGCTGGACTCAAAACAGCCAGTTCACAAATTCTTCACATGTGTTCTATTCGAAACTCGTTCAAAGTCTTCACTGGGTCTTTGTCAACTGAACAATTTGCGAACAAAACATTAAGATTTCCATATCATATTTTAGTGGTTGCCGCTCAAACCTATCCCACTTCGACGACTGTATTAAAATATTCACCCACGATCTACACTACTCTATATGTGAGTGACACATGTCGATAGGATAGCACGTGTTAGGGGTACAGAAGTCCAAATTCTTTGGATTGTTCAATTTTTCACCCCACTACAAATACCCCCACCTGTTCACTGCCTCAGAGTTAATCACTCCCATCGTTCTCGAGCTCAGAACTAGTGTTGCCGCTAAAGTTAATTGCCGCAAGAGAGGAAGAGCTTCACTACCTCAACCGCCTCATCGTTGTACTCGCAATGTGGGTTTTCTTCACTCCGCCTCCATCGTAGTTGTCTTCCGCCGCCAAGTTAGGGTGTGGGATATCTGGACGAACTTCTCCACTCTTACTCCCAGTTCGTCGTGTTCTTCTCAAAGGGTAATTAAAATCTAATTTTACTTCCCTATTTGTTCTTTATTTTGCCACAAAATCCTCAAAAGGTATTTATTCTATGACAATCCATTCTCTAAACACTATAAAGCTTATTTCCCTTGATTTACTTCTCTAAGTTATGCTTTTCTTCAAGGTTCCTCAATTATGTGGATTATGAAATCTGCACAACTCTAGAACCTAAGTGGAGAACACTCAGTGAAATTCTTCAAGACATCTATGGTCAAATTACTCAACTGGATATACTTTTGAAAATTTCCGAGAACACATATGACCTCTTCAAATTCTTCGCACATATACTCTATTCACAGGTACAAATGTATGCTGATAAATCTCCAAGTTCTCATCAACTTAACTCATTTGCGGCGTTCCTCGAAGAAAAAAATGCATACTTCTTCAGAATCCTCCAAAGTTCAAAGTCCTCATTTGAAGAAAATGGCAAGTGGCAGAAGACCTCAGAAAGTAGGAAAGAAGACGGAATTAAATAGCGCTTTTGAAATTCCTGAGGACATATATGATGAGTACTTTACTCCGAATGAGGAAACATGTGGGAAAGAAACAAAGTAGCAGCACAAAACGTGCATGCAAAATATTGAGAGGATATGGGTAAAGGAATGGAGGGCATACAGATATGTCACTCCCAAATATATGAAGAAATTTGCAGTAAACCCTCTTGACCAAAGACCTCCATTGGCTGAGGGCCAAAGGGCTGATACCACAAGAATCACGCGAGGAGAGGAATTTCCTCAAGAATGGGCAAAGCACCAGGATAAAGTGCAGAAGCAAGCCACAGAAGCAGTGAAGAAATTCAATGAAGATCATTGCTACTGCGACAACAGACCTTCCCTGGCAACGGCGCCAGGAATCCTTCTTTCATGGGCTACGCCTATAGGGACTTCCTTGGCAAATATGCAAAGGATTTCCCCGCGGCCTTGGAGCCTCGCGTTGGTGTTCCCTTGAAGAGGAAAGGGTGATGTAGCACAGCGGCGGTAAGTATTTCCCTCAGTTTGAGAACCAAGGTACCGATCCAGTGGGAGGCTCGCGTCAAGTCACAAGTACCTGCACAAACACAAAGAGCTTGCACCCAACGCTATGAAGGGGTTGTCAATCCCTTATAGATTGTTTGCAAAGTGAGAACTGAAAGCAAAAAAGTAAACAAAGCAAAGTAAAAGTCAAAGTGGAGACGATAGTTGTGAATAGACCCGGGGGCCGTACTGTTCACTAGTGGCTTCTCAGATGAAAGCAAGTAGACGGTGGGTGAACGAATTACTGTCGAGCAATTGACAGAACCGCGCAAAGTCATGACGTTATCTATGGCAATGATTATATCTATGGGCATCACGTCCAAAACAAGTAGACCGATACTTTCTGCATCTACTACTATTACTCCACACGTCGACCGCTATCCAGCATGCATCTAGTGTATTAAGTTCATCAGAACAGAGTAACGCCTTAAGCAAGATGACATGATGTAGATGGACAATCTCATATCTATGATAAAAGCCCATCTATTTACCCTTGATGGCAACAACACGATGCGTGCCTTGCTGCCCCTTCTGTCACTGGGAAAGGTCACCGCACGGTATGAACCCAAAACCAAGCACTTCTCCCATTGCAAGAATCATAGATCTAGTTGGCCAAACAAAACACAAGACTCGGAGAGACTTACAAGGATATCAAATCATGTATATAAGAAATCAGCAAAGACTCAAATATAATTCATAGATAATCTGATCATAAATCCACAATTCATCGGATCTCGACAAACACACCGCCAAAGAGGATTACATCGGATAGATCTCCATGAAGATCATGGAGAACTTTGTATTGAAGATCCAAGAGAGAGAAGAAGCCATCTAGCTACTAACTACGGACCCATAGATCTGAAGTGGACTACTCACGAGTCATTGGAGAGGCGATGATGTTGATGTAGAAGCCCTCCAACTCCAAAGTCCCCTCCGGCAGGGCACCGGGAAAGGTCTCCAGATGAGATCTCGCGGAAACGGAAGCTTGCGGCGGCGGAAAAGTGTTTTCGTGGATGCCCTGATTTTTCTGAGATTTTAGGGAATATATAGGCGAAAGAGCTAGGGCGGGTGAGCTCGAGGGGGGCCACAAGCCTGGTAGCCCCCCCCCCCCCGGTGGCGGCTACAGGGCTTGTGGGCGCCTGTGGCTCTCCTGCCTTGGCCCTCAAGTCCCCCGATCTTCTTCTGTTCTGGAAAATTTTATTTAGGGGATTTTATTCCATTTGGACTCCATTCCAAAATAAGACCTGAAAAGAGCCAAAAACACAGAAAAAACAGGAACACGCACTTGGCACTGAATTAATGAGTTAGTCCCAAAAAAGATATAAAAGGTACATAAAACATCCAAAGTTGACAAGATAACAGCATGAAACCATCAAAAATTATAGATACGTTTGAGACGTATCAAACACCCCCAAGCTTAACTCATGCTCGTCCTCGAGTAGGGAAGTGATAAAGAATGAATTTTTGATGCTTTCATGCTACCTAGCATAGATTTGCTTTGTAACTCCTCTTATGTGACGTGAATGTTCAGATCCATTAGATTCAAAACAATAGTTTGCTATTGATGTGAAGACAATAATAATTCAAGCAAACTAGCAAGGTAATCATGAACATTCAAAATAACAAGGCCAAAAGAAAGTTATCCCTACAAAATCATATAGTCTGGCTATACTCTATCATCCTTGCACAACGAATTTAAATCATGCACAACCCCGGTATTGGCCAAGTAATTGTTTTCACACGTTTACTTTCTCAAACCTTTTCAACTCTCACGCAATACATGAGCGTGAGCCATGGTATTAGCACTATAAGTGGAATGGAGTGTGGTGGAGGTTGCAAGACAAACAAGGATAAGATGGTCACATTAACTAGGCATATCAATGAGCTATGGAGATGCTCATCAATAGATATCAATGTGAATGAGTAGGGATTGCCATACAAATTATGCACTAGAGCTAAGAGTATGTGAAAGCTCTTAAAGAAAACTAGTGGGTGTGCATCCAACTTGCTTGCTCACGAAGACCTAAGGCAAATTTGAGGAAGCCTATCATTGGAATATACAAGCCAAGTTATATAACGAAAATTTCCCACTAGCTATATGGTGGTGACAAAACGAGAGACTCTCAATCATGAAGATCATGGTGCTTAATAAGCACAAGTGTGGAAGGATAGTAGCATTGTCCCTTCTCTCTTTTTCTCTCTTTTTTTTGGGTGGGCTCTTTGGCCTATTTTTGTAAATGGGCTTCGCTGGCCTCTTTTATTTCCTCACATGGGACAATGCTCCATCAATGATGATCATCACACTTACAACTCAAAACTTAGAGCAATGATGACTCTATATGGAATGCCTTCGGTAGTGTACCATGACAATGATCTAGCATGGCATAGACATTAATGGAAACATCATGCTAGCTATCTTACGATCATGCAATGGCAATGTAGAAGCTGTGGCACATGTCATCGTGGTAGTTGCATGGCAATATATCTCGGAATGGCTTTGAAAAGCCATAGGAGGTAGGTATGGTGGCTGTTTTGAGGGAGGCTATATGGTGGGTTTTGTGCACTGGCCAAAGTTGCACGGCACTAAAGAAGATAGTGATGGTGGAAGGTGAAAGTGCATCTAAACCATAGACTCAACATTAGTCATGAAGGACTCATATACTTGTTGCAAAAGTTTTAGTATTAATCGAAACAAAGCATTCAACGCATACTCCTAGGGGAAGGGTTGGTAGGTATAAACCATCGCGCGATCCCGACCGCCACACAAAGGATGACAATCAATAGACTAATCATGCACAGACTTCATCACATAGCGGTTCACCATACGTGCATGCTACGGGAATTACTAACTTCAACACAAGTATTTCTAGATCCACAACACCATACTAACATAACTTCAATATTATCACAACCACAACTCAAAACTAATTGAGATGAATCAAACTTCTCTAACTATTCAATGCACATGAAGGTGGAAGTTTTCATATCCCTTTGGATAACTACCCCTTTTGAGACTACTTTCATAGCAGAGATCAACTACCAAGCGACACGCTTCCGTGCTCTACAAGATATAAGTGAAGCACATAGAGCAAAATCAACTAGCTCAAAAGATATAAGTGAAGCACATGTGAGCTGAATTGTCTAACCAAAGGATATAAGTGAAGCTCGACAAAATCACGGTGAGTGCATGTCTCTCTCTCTAGGTGTGCAGCAAGGAAGATTGTGACACAACAAAAATAAAAGACTCCTACGATACAAGACGTTCCAAGCAAAACACATAACATGTGGTGAATAAAAATATAGCCCCAAGTAACGCTACTGATGGATTGAAGACGAAAGAGGGGATGCCTTCCCGGGGCATCCCCAAGCTTAGGATTTTACGGCATCCTTAAATCAACTTGGGGTGCCTTGGGCATCCCCAAGATTGAGCTCTTGCCACTCTTTATCTTTTTGTCCATAAGAACTTCACCCAAAACTTTAAAACTTCACAACACGAAACTTAAACAGAAACTCGTGATAACATTAGTATAAGAAAGCAAACCACCACTAACTTAGGTACTGTAGCAAACTTAAATTCTACTTATGTTGATGTTGGGTTACGGAATTTTCAACTTCCATGGCTAATAACCCCCGATACTATCCATAGTTTCATCAAAATAAGCAACCAACTCAACAAAAACAGAATATGTTAACAGCAGACCAGTCTGTAGCAATCTGTATACTTCGTATGCTTCTGGTACTTCAAAAATTCTTAAACATTACGACAGTCTGAAGAATTTGCGTAGAAATCAGCAGCAAAAATAGGCAACTCAAAATCTCTTACAGAAACAAAATGAAAATTATTTTCGTGAGCAAAAAGTTTCTGTCTTTTCCAGCATGACCAAACGATCATCCCCAAGAAACACAAAAAACACAATCATAACAGAATTATGAAAGTGTGGAAAACACAAAACAGAAAGAAAAAGGATAGATTCGTTGGGTTGCCTCCCAACAAGCGCTATTGTTTAACGCCCTTAGCTAGGCAAAAGGTGATGGAATCACGTATAGTCATCTTTGGTGCTCAAACCATAAGTAGAGTGATCACTTATCATCTTTATTGGATGTCTCACCACTAGCTTTAGGAACAAAAACAGACTTGGCGGTCTTTTTGAGAGTGAGATTTGGAGTATTTTGCACAGTGGCAAAAGCGGAACCCAAGTTGGTTATGACATCTTCTAGTTTGCCAATTCTAGAGGAATCATAAACTATAGGTTCCTTCTCCCTTCAATTTTTCAAAACCATTCCCACTTTGGATCCATACTGAGTAATTTGATTGTGGATCTTTCTATCCAAACCCTCAATAAGTTCAATTATGGCAATTTTGTTTTAAATAGCGTCAAGCCTTTGCATCACATGTTCCAAGGTCAAGCTAGTTCCATTAACCATGAGCGGGGGTGAGCCTACCAAATTCATGATAGCTCCATAGGAGTCAACAGTATGGCTCCCCAAAAAATTCATGCTTACGATGGTATCAAGAATATACCTATTCCAAGGAGTGATTCCAACATAAAAACTGCGAAGAAGAACGGTAGTGGATTGCTTACGAGTATATCTACTTTGAGCATTGCAAATCCTGTACCAAGCATCCTTTAAATTTTCTTCCTCATTCTGCTTGAAATTGAGAACTTCGTTCTCAGGGGTATCGTTTGGAGTGGTGGGTCTAGCCATTGAAGGACTATCCCACACACAAACGAGCAGGAAGAAAGCGACTGAAACGGGCAAAAGATAATGGCAAAAGAAAACAGCAAAGGAGAAAGGCAAAAAGGCAAATGAAAACGGCAAGGGAGAAAGGAAAATGAAAACGGCAAATGTGAAGTGGGGGAGAGGAAAACGAGAGGCAATTGGCAAAAAAAGTAAATGCAAGAGATGAGTTTGTGACACCTACTTGGATAGATCTTGACTTGATCTCTCCTCCCAGCGCCAGAAATAGGCGTGTTGACGGGAGATTATTCTTGTCTTGATCTTCCTCGGCAAGCGATCCTCCTCCCCGGCAAAGGTGCCAGAAATCCTTCTGCTAGTGCGACAACAGACCTTCCTTGGCAACGGCGCCAGGAATCCTTCTGTCATGGGCTACGCCTATAGGGACTTCCTTGGAAAATATGCAAAGGATTTCCCCGCAGCCTTGGAGCCTTGTGTTGGTGTTCCCTTGAAGAGGAAAGGGTGATGTAGCACAGCGGCGGTAAGTATTTCCCTCAGTTTGAGAACCAAGGTATCGATCCAGTGGGAGGCTCGCGCCAAGTCGCAAGTACCTGCACAAACACAAAGAGCTTGCACCCAATGCTATGAAGGGGTTGTCAATCCCTTATAGACCGTTTGCAAAGTGAGAACTGAAAGCAAAAAGTAAACAAAGCAAAGTAAAAGTCAAAGTGGAGACGATAGTTGTGAATAGACCCGGGGGCCGTAGTGTTCACTAGTGGCTTCTCTCATGAAAGCAAGTAGACGGTGGGTGAACGAATTACTGTCGAGCAATTGATAGAACTGCGCAAAGTCATGACGTTATCTATGGCAATGATTATATCTATAGGCATCACGTCCAAAACAAGTAGACCGATAATTTCTGCATCTACTACTATTACTCCACACGTCGACCGCTATCCAGCATGCATCTAGTGTATTAAGTTCATAAGAATAGAGTAACGCCTTAAGCAAGATGACATGATGTAGATGGACAATCTCATATCTATGATAAAAGCCCATCTTGTTGCCCTTGATGGGAACAACATGATGCTTGCCTTGCTGCCCCTTCTGTCACTGGGAAAGGTCACCGCACGGTATGAACCCAAAACCAAGCACTTCTCCTATTGCAAGAATCATAGATCTAATTGGCCAAACAAAACCCAAGACTCAGAGAGACTTACAAGGATGTCAAATCATGCATATAAGAAATCAGCAAAGACTCAAATATAATTCATAGATAATCTGATCATAAATCCCAATTCATCGGATCTCGACAAACACACCGCCAAAGAGGATTACATCGGATAGATCTCCATGAAGATCATGGAGAACTTTGTATTGAAGATCCAACAGAGAGAAGAAGCCATCTAGCTACTAACTACGGACCCGTAGGTCTGAAGTGGACTACTCACGAGTCATTGGAGAGGCAATGATGTTGATGTATAAGCCCTCCAACTCCAAAGTCCCCTCCGGCAGGGCACCGGGAAGGGTCTCTAGATGAGATCTCGCGGAAACGGAAGCTTGCGGCGGCGGAAAAGTGTTTTTGTGGATGCCCTGATTTTTTTCTGGGATTTTAGGGAATATATAGGCGAAAGAGCTAGGGCAGGGGAGCTCGAGGGGGGCCACAAGCCTGGTAGCCCCCCCCCCCCCGGTGGCGGCTACAGGGCTTGTGGGCCCCCTGTGGCTCTCCTTCCTTGGCCCTCAAGTCCCCCGATCTTCTTCTGTTCTGGAAATATTTATTTTGGGGATTTTATTCCGTTTGGACTCCGTTCCAAAATCAGATCTGAAAAGAGCCAAAAACACAGAAAAATAGGAACTGACACTTGGCACTGAATTAATAAGTTAGTCCCAAAAAAGATATAAAAGGTACATAAAACATCCAAAGTTGACAAGATAACATCATGAAACCATCAAATATTATAGATAAGTTTGAGACGTATCAATCATCAAGTTGTTGCTATTGAGGCCTCTACTAGTGGAACAACATCAAATAAGACTATGCAAAAGAAATATGTTGTGAGGCCCAAGTCTTCAAGTTCAATGCCCTCACGGCCAAGTTCATCATCTCCAAAGTCCTCAAAGCAAATTCCTCAAGCAACTTCCTCAAGGGCGACTCCAATGTCCTCTACGGTTCCAAGTTCTTCATCCGCTTCCATGAAAGCATCAACACGTGTGAACGTTTCAACGTGTCAGCAGACTAGCATTTGCATCTGCCTCAGCTCATATTACTTCAAGTGCCAGTATTCTAAAGACAAAGAGAACTGTTGGATGCGGTCAAAGACCGAATCCTCATAAGAAACAAGTTGTTTTTCATGTTCCCTCGGAATCCAAGGATGGTGAAGCTGATGATGAAGAACTTTCCGAAAACATCACAAACAAGCAGTAGAGAGTTGCTGAAGCTAAGGGTACTCAAATTCCTCTTCTTATGGATCCAAAGGATGTGCTCAACTTCATCGACATATGGCACAAGGATCCAAACACATATATTGATGATTTGAATCTGCCACCTGGTCCTAGTCATGTTTTGACGACCTTCATAGCTGAAGAAAAATAGAAAGATGAGACAGCTTGCCAGATCAAGGAGTCTGAGTACAAGAAAGAAAAAATTCTAAGGAACAACATTGTCAACTTGTCTCCTAAAGAAGTTGTTTCAATGCAAGCTAAAATGGAAGGTCCTAGTGATGAGTATGACACATACTATGCTGACTAGAAAGGAGCCAAGGTCGAATTTGTCAACAAAGCAACAACGGTCTTTAGTGACCACAACTCAAGGTTGTTGCAAAGTCACAATCACAAATTCCTTAGGCTAGCTCATCTACACCGCTACCTAAAGAATCTGCCACGACAGCTGAAGATATTCCTGCTCCTGAAGAAACTGCCATGGCAACTCCCAATGTTGGGCCTAAAGGAACTGAAGTTAATAGGGCAGCATCTCATGTTGTGCCTGAAGAAACACCGAGGGCAACTGCATTAGTCATGCCTGAAGAAACTGCACCACCTTCATCCTCTACCACTGCCCCTGCAAAATCTTCAAGGGTGAAGAAATTCACACTTCCATCTGCATCAGAAGTGAAGAAAACAAAAGCTACAGAAAAAGAGACAGCCAAGAAGAGAAAGGCATCAAAATCAATAGAAACCTCACCTACAAAGAAAGTGAGGACTTTGCTAAGTCCCTCAGACAAGCCTATTGATACAACATCAATATCTTCTATGCCTTCTTTTGAGATTGTTAAATTTGGTAAAGACTATGTCTTGCCAAATGATGAAGATGAAGAAACCCATTCTGTTGTTTCCTCAAAGCATGTGGATGAAGAAATTGAGGTCGAAGCAAATGCTTCACCTCCATAGGTATCACTGCCCCAACCTTAGTTCACTGCTCAAGAGGTTGGCGATGAAGAAATTGATGAGGAGGTGGATATTGGTTCAACAACTCAACTCATAAATGACGAATATTGGGAAGAGGCACACCCAAATTCACCAATCACCACACCCCTCACTCAAATTCCTTAGTCTCCTGCTCAAACTTAGGAAATACTAACTTGATCTGAAGGACGTCCAACTCCTATCAAATGCACCCCTCAAGAAATTCCAGCTACATCGGTTGTGGAAATCACCACTCACACTGCTATTGAGGAACCTCTTGTACAAAGTCCTGAGTCTGGAATTATTGAAATTGTGCCTAGGGCTATTGTAAAGCGCTTCAAACCAAATCTTTGGCCCAACACTAGTGGAGAAATGGCTAGCCACAACTTACATTGGTGACACCCAAATTTGGCGCGACAACATCACTATTTCTTTCAAATAATGATGGTGTTGGACGAATTGGAACGCCAACTTTGTGTAGTTAGTGCTCGCGTGGATTTGAAGTGGAATACCACCAAAATGTGGGCCCTACTTAGCTGGCCATTCGGAATATCTTGCTGATGATGGACATGCCGCGACGCCAGAGATATTATATAGTGATGGCATCTGTTGGTCGTGAACGCCAGCACTAAGTTTGGCCTATATATAAGTCAATGTTGGGTTCTCAAAATACATTCACTTCCAATTCTTATCCCTAACTAGTTATAAGTCCTCTTAGTTATGGACCCACGTCGGCGAAGCACGTCGAAAGTTTGGGAATCTGCTGCCCTGGCCAAGCTCCCGTCTGGCCCCGTTGGCTACGCCATGAGCTCCCCACGGCCAATGCTGCCAGCCATGTTCAACGAATCATCCCGTAAAGCAGCGCGACTTTCGTTTATTCGAGCAGATACACCACCGACGTCGAAGATACCGGCCATGTGCTTCTTTGCGACTGTCAACACCCTGTTGATAAGAATATGTCGCACACAAAGTGGAATCCAGAGCGAGAGTTCTACATCTGCGCCAACCGTGGAAAGGTACATATATGACCAAAAATACGTCTTGATCTTTTTTCAGATAATTTGCACAATTCAACTCCTCTAGTGTCATTCACATCATATGTGTATATATATTTTGATCCATAGAAAACAAAGGGAAAATATTGCGTCACATGGATATGGGTTGATCTCGTCCCCAAGTACATAAGCGAGTTAATCGACTACTCCATTGGACCACTAAGATGACATATAGATGAGATGCAACTCAAGAATGATGTGATGTGAGGCCAAATTAAAAAATTCAAGATGCTTCAATATGCACTTATAGCCGGTTGCATGTTTGGCCTATTTCTCCCAGCTGAATCGATGGTAGCATTTTCTACTGGTCACATATATACATTATATCTAGTGTGATTACATATATACATTATTAATAAAATCCATAAATATTGAAATAAATAATGCAACAAATAATAAAGTAAAATAAAATTCATAGAAAATGGAGTTGACCACATGGGCCAACTCTACCAAACACACCACTACCTATCAAATCCAATCACCCATATACACACCCGATCTATTGCCCGCCCAAACACCACAAATCAATCCCCAATCACCCAAATCCTCCCCGGCTAGCAACGACCAAGGCCCCGGCAACCGTCTCCATCTTCGAGTCCACATGAGTGTCGTCTTAACTGTCGTCGTCTCCGTCTCCATCTCCATAGCCGCCATCACCATCTTCGCGCCTCCACCGCTGTTGTGTAAGGACCCGCCAACCCCTCGCCTCCACCACCGTTGTCATCTCCGTCGTTGTCTTCTGGACCATCGTCCCCTTGTCGTGGTGTCCATCGCCGTATTATCCACCACCGCCGTCAAGGACCCGCCAGCCCCGTCGCCTCCATCGCTGGTGAGTAATTGTAGTGTCAAATTTAGTGTAGCTTTGTACGTAGTGTAGGAATGTAGTGTAAAATTTTAGGGTAGTTTTATAGTGCAGATTTTAGTGTAGTTTTATAGTTTTAGATTTTAGTGTATAGTTGTGCAGTCCAGATTTGTGGTGTAATTGTAGTTTCAGACTTTAGTGTAGTTGTGTAGTGTAGATTTGTGGTGTAATTGTAGTTTCAGATTTTAGTGTAGTTGTGTAGTGTAGTTTTTTGGGGTAATTGTAATTTCAGATTGTAGTGTAGTTGTTTAGTGTAGTTTTTAGGGTAATTGTAGCTTCGGATTTTAGTGTAGTTGCTAGTGTAGTTTTTAGGGTAACTGTAGTTTCAGATTGTAGTGTAGTTGTGTAGTGTTGTTTTTAGGGTAATTGTAGCTTCAGATTGTATTGTAGTTTTTTAGGGTAATTGTAGTGTAGTTGTGTAGTGCAGATTTTTAGGGTAATTGTAGTTTCAGATTTTATTATAGTTAGTGTAGAAATTTTTATTTTACATGTACATATATTTTCTAGTTACATTGTCTAGATTGTATATATATGCGTGTTGCACGTACAGTCACATGGCTCCGAAGTTTTGTGGTGTGCGACGGAAGGGGACTAAGTACTATGCAACCATCACAAAGGACAATGTCGTCGACCAACTTGGACACTGGGACACCCCAGTGTTAGCGGCACTAGCCCGCGATGTAAAGGCAGTTGAGTATCATAAGGAAAAAGAAATTCTCAACTTCCCTGATTGTCGTGAGTACGCGTAGTTCCTCGCACCGGAGAACATAAGGATATGCACCAGGGATGAGGAGAAGGAGAACATCTAGGCGGAGCAACTGTTTTTCGACCCATTAGTGACGAAGCTTGTGAGAGATGAGAAACTCTTAGAGACCAACAAGATGATGCTCCTTCAATATGCCACGAGGAAGAGCGAGGAGGAGGATCCCATAGATTGGGATAACCTTGGAGCAAACGAGAACGAGCAGGAGGAGGTGCAACCTCTACAACGTCGTTGTAGGGACGACCACGAGGTCGACTCCTCTAGCGAGTAGCTTGCTAGATGATGGACGTAGCACTATATAGCTAGCTATTTCGTATATGAATGACTGTTTAACTTTATGCATGTTATTATATGTTTGAACCATGCCCCATTTGTAGAATTGCTTAATTACTAGTATAGGTTCTATTTTGATGTGTTAGTTATTTAGTTTTATGATCTATTCTTACTTTTATCGAACATATTGACAGCAGTAAATGGATGCCCCGTGTAAGAACTGTGGTGCTTTGAGTTGCCATAAGGATAGGAAGCTTATCATCAATCTTCCAAAATACTTGACAATATATATATATATATATATATATGAGTTAGTTCAACATGTTCTAATTGAGTTTCATATGGTACGGTTGTGGCCGAAATTATTTAACTAGTTATTTTTCCAATTTTACTTAGGTCATCCCTTGTGGGGTAAGGCGTGACTTCTTAGACAAGTTTTGAGTTCCACTTGATGCAACCATCACATTCCAATGCACCCTCATCAAGATGCTGACGGCCCAAGAATTCAATTGTTTTGTCAACAATGAGCCAACTCGCACCTATTTTGGTTTCCCTGGTTGGACAACTCTTGCAACTGCTTACGAGATGGAAGCTGGGGAGAGAGCCATGTTCTACCTTTGACTGCGATTGTGACGCGTTCATGGTAATACTATAGGCCCGCTCGCGGCGATGATAATGGTCCACTTACTCCAGACTATGATCCTGACTCCGCCCGCCATAATGTCGAGTTAGCTAGCTAGTAGGCTTACACTTGCAACCTCCTGATTCGTTGAACTTGTGTACTTGTGTTATTTCCCTACTTTTGATACTTTTTTGAATAATGTTAAATAAATGGGTACTATTGAACTTACATTCTCGTATTTGAATTGCACTTTTAATTACTGTTCTAAAGTTTGATTATGTTGTCATTTTGGTTTGATCGTGTTGTTATACAGATTTGGGTTAAATCTCCAAATGAAATTGCTCGCGTCACACTAACATGCAATGCCACTACTGACATAAAAATGTCAAATACTACTAGCGTTGGCCACATGGCACACCATAAAAATGTCAAATACTGCTCGCGTCATCACCAACGCCAGCACTATTTTTTAACAATGGCGTGATATTGGTGGCGTGGGTGCCTACGCCAGCAAGGCCAGTTTGTCATGCCATAGCTAGGATTTTATGCACTAGTGCAAGCTCGCACTTCCATTCAAAGGCACAAAGAGACACAGATTCAACAAGGCTGACTTCTTCGTTGAGCGTCATTTCTTCATAGGTGAAAATCCTTATGACTCGGCAAGAATCAGGAAAAAGAGGTTATGAACTTCAAACCAAATAAAATTTTATGCCTCGGTTCTGTTTGACAAGAACAAAGTCTTCCAGCACCAGCAAAATCCTCATGTGGATATGTAGTCCATTCCATGCTTTGCACTTGTATTAAATGTTCTTCATGAACGTCGCACTCGAGGACTTAGCTACGATCAAGAATCGCCTAAGTACTAAATTTCTCCGAGTGTGCACTAAACGTCACACTCGGGGACTTAGCTGCGATCAAGAATCGCCTAAGTACTAACTTTCTCCGAGTGTGCACTAAACGTCGCACTCGGGGACTTAGCTGCGATCAAGAATCGCCTAAGTACTAACTTTCTCCGAGTGTGCACTAAACGTCGCACTCGGGGACTTAGCTGCGATCAAGAATCGCCTAAGTACTAACTTTCTCCGAGTGTGCACTAAACGTCGCACTCAGGGATTTAGCTGCGATCAAGAATCGCCTAAGTACTAACTTTCTCCGAGTGTGCACTAAACGTCGCACTCGGGGACTTAGTTGCGATCAAGAATCGCCTAAGTACTAACTTTCTCCGAGTGTGCACTAAACGTCGCACTCGGGGACTTAGCTGCGATCAAGAATCGCCTAAGTACTAACTTTCTCCGAGTGTGCACTAAACGTCGCACTCGGGGACTTAGCTGCGATCAAGAATCGCCTAAGTACTAACTTTCTCCGAGTGTGCACTAAACGTCGCACTCGGGGACTTAGCTGCGATCAAGAATCGCCTAAGTACTAACTTTCTCTGAGTGTGCACTAAACGTCGCACTCGGGGACTTAGCTGCGATCAAGAATCGCCTAAGTACTAACTTTCTCCGAGTATGCACTAAACGTCGCACTCGGGGACTTAGCTGCGATCAAGAATCGCCTAATTACAAATTTTCTCCGAGCGTGCACTAACCGTCGCACTCGAGGACTTAATTGCGATCAAGAATCGATTAAATGAGAAAGCTTCCTTCGACTGTATCCTATAGATACACTCGGGGACTCAGCAGACCCTCATTGAGGCTCATGTGGATGTCAAGACCACTGACAATTACATGGGTAACAGAACCTCATTGAGGCTCATGTAGATGTCAAGACTACTGACAATTACATGAGTAGCAGACCCTCATTGAGGCTCATGTGGATGTCAAGACCACTGAAAATTACATGAGTAGCAGAACCTCATTGAGGCTCATGTAGATGTCAAGACCACTGACAATTACATGAGTAACAACCCGCTCCGAGTATGATCTAATAGTCGCACTCGAAGGCTTAGCCGCGATCACGAATCGCCTAAGTACTCTATTGCCTTCGAGTGTATCCTGCAGATTCACTCGGAAACTCAGCAGACCCTCAGTGAGGCTCATGCAGATGTCAAGACAAGTGACAATTACATGCTCCGCATGTTTGCCATTGGCTTCACCAAGAAACGCCAAACAAAAACACGAGCCAAATTCGTATCAGCAACTCTTTGGCAACAGAAGAGCAAAAGGTTCGATTCAAATTCAAAGTTCACCTAAGGATAGTTGGCTCGGTGTAGATCAAGCTTATCCACACCGAACCAAGAATGTGACGGCCAACAGCAGTGGCCAAAGTTTATTACAATCAACACTCGGCATACCGAGGTAAAAGTTTTCTCAAGCATCGTCAGGACTGGTGATGGGACTGGCAGGCTCTACGAATGTATCGAGGTCGATCCCGTCGGCGATGCGGGTGGCGCTCTCAAGGAAGGTCTCCATGAAGTCTTCGAATCGAAGCTTTTTCGTGTTCGCGACCTGCAACGCCTTCAGCTTCTCTTCGCGCACCTCCTTGCAATGCACTCGGACCAGAGACAGAGCGACGTCCGCACCACAGCGAGCCGCAGACTTCTTCCATGACTGCACTCGGTTCGGGACCTCCTCCAACCAAGTCATCAAGCCTTCCATCTCGTGCCGAGACTCGTCTTCAGGCCAAAGCTCCTTGTCGATTCGGCCGACGACTTCTCTCAGTCGATCGATGAAAGGTCCAACTTTACCCAGCCGAATGTGCGCTCGGAGCAGATCTCGATTGGCGTCCTCGCCGAGTGGAATATTCTCAAGCATTGACCGCTCAACGTCAGCTGCTTCAACCTCAGCGTCCATGCAAAAATCTGCAAAGACAGGACGACCAAACAGTCAGCACAGAATGAAATGCATGGTCCACAAGCACTCGGAAAAACAAGACTTACCACCCAGAAGCGCTATCATCTTCCGGGACCAATCACTGACGTAATTTTCCTGTGCTATGCACCGCCTGTTTAGCACCTTCATCTGCCCCATCAGCTCCGTCCTTTGTTTCCCCATTTTCTCCACCTCAGCAGTCAAAGCCTTGTTCGCCTCACGGGCCTGCTCCAACGACTTTTCTCGTTCCGCCAGAACATCCTTCATACCAGCCATTGCAACCATTGCCGCATCCAGTTCACCAGCAAACTGAACCTTTTCAACCCTAAGAGTCTCGTACGTTGTCCCCATCTCACAAGTTTTCTTCCAGTCAGCGCCAAGAGACGGTCAGACAAATTCAACAATAAAAAATCTAAGTTCTTCAGACCCCTGCCGACGCAAGCAGTCGACAACGATCTCGGGGACTACACCCAGTGGGTTCACTAAGAGTGACCCCACTCGCATGAAACTCAAACAGGTCCGCCCTATTGAGCTACATGACAACACCTAAGCCTATGAGGCTACTACTACCCGACCTGAGTAAAATTACTCTCGGGGACTCATTCAGTAGGTGCACTCCGAGTGCCCCAACTATTAGCATTCGAACAGATTAATTTTTGATCTACTCAAGTCAACAAAAAATGTGTATAAATACAACTGCCGATGCAAGCACTCGACAGAAGTCTCAGGGACTACACCCACTGGGTTCACTAAGAGTGAACCCATTGCAAAAATCATACAATATCCGAGCACACCCAGTGGGTTACAAGAGAAAAGTAAATACTTACTAGCCCACTTACTCGGATATCGTCCCGCAGTTCCAAGCTTCGCTGATACAGGGACATGATGGAGTCGTACGCCTTCTTGGCCTCTCCCGCCATCAGCTCCGCCTGCACCATGGCCCCCTTGGCAGCTCCCACCTGATCTTCTAGGAGGCGCTGGACATTGTACTCGACAGTCCACGGGCCTGGCATCGTAGGAGGCTCCTTTGGCATCCCAGGGCCCGCTCTAGTCGGTCCAGCAGCGATCAGCACCGTTTCAGTCGACGACATCACCTCAGTCGGCGGCGCGTCCGTGGCGAGAGTGGTAACCGGCGGAACAGCCTCAAGGACAGGCACCGCAGCTTGCTCAGACCTTCCCTGGTCGTCATCCTCCACAAAAATCACCCCTGAGAGAAACCCGACCGAACGGCGGAGACCACAGGAAAAAGGCAAGACCGAAGACAGAATTGGTGACGCAATAACGTAGGCTCTCGGAGTCACTACGACGCACCTGGTTGGGATGTGGCAATGTTGTCCATGTCCATGGGGTCATCCCCCTGGCGTGTCGGAGAGGTGGTAGAGGTTGCAACTCTGTCGAGTGAAATACATTCGACCAATAAGAAGGAGTTCAATCAAGTACTGAAGGAAGATAGAAGGACAATGCACTTACGTTGAGGTGACGGGAACCGTGACCCTCATCCGCGGCAAGGCCTTCCGAGGCTTAGATCCACTTGGTTTTGCTGCTTTGGAGGGTTGGCCTGCGGGCTCAGAGGCAGAATCCCTGGTCCTCTTTGTGCTTCGAACGCTCGGAGCCACGGGAACGGCTGGCGAGGCACTCGGTGCCACAGGAGCAGCTGGGGGAGCTGGCGGCGCACTCGAGCACGCTGGAGGAGCTGAAGGAGCCACTGGTTCATGACAGCGCTTAGTCCGAGGCTCTGGCTGCGGAGGCGGCGAGTTCTCCTCCTCATCTGCCTCTTCTTCTTCTGCAGACTCCTCTTCCGTCTCCCCGCTGTCAGAGACGTACTCGCCGCTCTCCACACTGCCCTCCTGGCTGCCTTCTTCCTCCTCGGCCGGATTCCCGTTCGAGACGGGAGAAAACCAGTTAGTCCACTCCTGCACGAGATACAGTCGACGACATCAGACGTCAGACAGTGATTCAAGAAAGCAATAAATCTAAGACAGTTGTGTGCACTCGACAAGTTGTACTCACTGCGTTTGGAGGAGGGTTGTCCGCCCGGAAGGCCTTCACTCGCCGAGATCCTCTAGGGTTTTCGCAGGCGCCGGTGATGTTGAGGACCCACGACGCCACCATCTCCCCGGTCACGCACTCGACATTGGTCCGAGTGGAGTCCTCAGGCCCTGTGTAATGCCACATGGCGTGGTGTCGAGCTTGCAAAGGCTGGATACGCCGACCCACGAAAACCTCCAACAAATCTATGTCAGTGACTCCCTTTCGGACGACCTCTACAAGCGCGTCGACCAGAGGCTGGATCTCAATTTTCTCCGCCTTCGTAAGCGCGAGCTGCATAGGAGGAGCTGGTCGGTCTAAGCTAAAAGGAGGGAGTCCAGTGGAAGCATTCGTACAAGCGACGTCCTGGCAGTAGAACCATGTCGACTGCCAGTTCCTAACAGATTCACTCAACTGCAGAGCAGGATAGCTACTTTTACTCTTCTTTTGAAAGCCTAAGCCTCCGCAGAGCTGGAGAAGGTGGGTTTTGTCATCCGACTGGCTAAGCCGTTTGATGGTCTGGGATCTAGCAGAGAAGATATGTTTGAAAATCCCCCAATGGGGGGACAGCCGATGAAACACTCGCACAATACGACGAAGGTAGAGAGATGAGCTATGGCATTGGGAGGAAAATGGTGGAGCTGCGCCCCTAAGTGGTTCATGATACCTTTGAAGAAGGGGTGTGGTGGTAGAGAAAAACCTCGGTACACGTGGCTGAGGAGCAAGACGCGCTCCCCCTCCCGGGGCGCCGGCTCGATCTCGCCTTCCGCCGGCAACCTCCACGATTTGTGCGCGATCATCCCGTGCTCCACCAACTCCAGCAGGTTCTCCTCCGTCACCATGGAGGGGAGGAAATCCCCCTGGATCCACCCCGCCGGGAGTGTTCGCTGCCGCCGCTGAGCAGGAGCCGCCGCCTTCCCCTTCTTCTTCTTCGCCTCTAGCTTGCTAGTCTGCCCCTTGGTCATGGCGGAGCGTGCGGATTCGCAGGGGAGAAGAAGGAGGAAGGAGCTTGAGATGCGCAGGGGGTGGCAAGAGGAGCGGAGCAGGCAAGTGCAAGATATTCGACGAGTGTAACAAAAAAACCTCGCCGCTGAGGTTTAAGTAAGGTTCCGACCGGTCGCGGCGATATCAGTGGAGAAGATGAAGGCGCGGGGATCGAGGCGTCAGGTACTACTCGAGCGCGATGTCGTCATCCCCGCTGAGCACGCGGTAACCGAAATTTGAGGATCCCGGAAAATCCGCCGCTGTAAGTTGACTGGTCACGTCAAAAGATACCACGGAAGCACTCGGTTTCCGACAGTTTGTTTCACAAATACTTCCACTCGGATCGTTGGTCAGAGAAGATAAAATGGATCGAGGCAAGCAATACCAAAGTTGCATCCGTACCAGTCGGATCCATACTTCAAGCATCGCTTCGTCGTTCCAACCCCAATCCATTCGGGGACTAATGATCGGATTATAGTCCTAGGGTAGGGTCATAGGCCTGTCCTGTAGGTCCTACCGAAGGACTACCCCTCATAAGGGACAAGGCCCTTAGTCAGTTCCGACTGAACTAAGGACTTCCCATCATCCAGTCGGTAACGGACCCTCCACCATCCAGTCGGAGGTGAGCATTCGGAGTATATCAAACTAACCGACTGGATTCTAGTCTGTGCATCGTAACCCCCCAGGAGGGAAACGGTCGTACGTTTCCATGTGCCTTCATTAGCATTTAAGACATACGTTACCTGTAACGTAGGCATTTATTCGCCACTACTCCACCCCTGTGCACCGAACCGTTGTGGAGGGCAGCGCACTCTATATAAGCCGCCCTCCCCCACTGGTGCAGGGGTTAGCAATTCACTGTATTCCATATTCCACTCGACAACAAGCTCCCAGAGCACTGAGACGTAGGGCTATTACCTCCACCGCAGAGGGGCCTGAACTCATACAACCTCGCCGTAGCTAAGGCTCTGCCCATCCTTTCGTACCCTACACATCTACTGTCAGACTTATACCCACGACATTGTCAAAAAAAACCAAAAATACCTTGCTGCATTCTATTTTCTATAACTCTTATTTGCATCTATCAATCTATCATTACTTTACCCACGAGGGATTGACAACCCCTCAACGCGTTGGGTTGCGAGTATTTTCTATTTGTGTGCACGGGCTGCTTACATAGTCTCGTGGATCTTCCTACCGGATCAATACCTTGCTTTCTTAACTGAGGGTAATACTTGTTGTTGTTGTGCTACATCACCCTTTAAGCTTGGAGGGAGATGATACGTCCATTTTGCATCATGCTTTTATGTTGATATTTATCGCTTTATGGGCTGTTATTACACTTCACGGTATAATACTTATGCCTTTTCTCTCTTATTTTGCAAGGTTTACATGAAGAGGGGGAATGCCGGCAGCTGGAATTCTGGCCTAAAAAGGAGCAAGTTTGAGATACCTATTCTGCGCAACTCCAAAAGCCATGAAAATCAACGAGGAGTTATTTTGGAATTTATAAAAAATACTGGGCCGAAGAAGTACGAGAGGGGAGCCACGTGGAGGCCACAAGCCTGCTAGGCGCGACCTACCCCCCTGGTCACGCCTAGGGGGCTTGTGGGATCTCTGCTGGCCCTCTAGCTCCCCTCTTTTGCTATAAGAAGGGTTTCGTTCCAGAAAAAATCAAGAGGAGGCTTTCGGGAGGATTCGCCGCTGCCACGAGGCGAAACTTGAGCAGAACCAATCTAGAGCTCCGGCAGGGTCGCCCTGCCGGGATAACTTCCCTCCCGGAGGGGGAAATCGTCGCCATCGTCATCACCAATACTCCTCTTATCGGAGGGGACTCATCACCATCAACATCTTCATCAGCACCATCTCATCTCCAAACCCTAGTTCATCTCTTGTAACCAATCTCCGTCTCGCGACTCCGATTGGTACTTGTAAGGTTGCTAGTAATGTTAATTACTCTTTGTAGTTGATGCTAGTTCGATTACTCGGTGGAAGATTATATGTTCAGATCCTTGATGCTATTCACTAACTCTCTGGTCATGATTTTGATTATGCTTTGTGAGTAGTCACTTTTGTTCCTGAGGACATGAGATAAGTCATGCTATAAGTAGTCATGTGAATTTGGTATCAGTTCGATATTTTGATGTGTTGTATGTTGTTTTTCCTCTAGTGGTGTTATGTGAACGTCAACTATGTAACACTTCACCATTGTTTGGGCCTAGAGGAAGGCATTGGGAAGTAGTAAGTAAATGATGGGTTGCTAGAGTGACAGAAGCTTAAACCCTAGTTTATGTGTTGCTTCGTAAGGGGCTGATTTGGATCCACTAGTTTAATGCTATGGTTACACTTTGTATTAGTTCTTCTTTCGTAGTTGCGGATGCGTGCGAGAGGGGTTAATCATAAGTGGGATGTTTGTCCAAGTAAGGTCAGCACCCATGCACCGGTCCACCCACATATCAAACTATCAAAGTAGCGAACGTGAATCATATGAACATGATGAAAACTAGCTTGAAAGAAATTCCCATGTGTCCTCGGGGGCGCTTTACCTCCTATAAGAGTTTATCCAGGCTTGCCCCTTGCTACAAAAGGGGTTGGGCCACTTTGCTGCACCGTTGTTACTATTGTTACTTGCTACTTAATGTGAATCATCTTTTCACACAACTATCTGTTACCGATAATTTCAGTGCTTGCAGAGAATACCTTGCTGAAAACCACTTGTTAGATCCTTTTGCTCCTCGTTGGGTTCGACACTCTTACTTATCGAAAGGACTACGATAGATCCCCTACACTTGTGGGTCATCAAGACTCTTTTCTGGCGTCGTTGCCGGGGAATTAAGCGCCTTTGGTAAGTGGATTTTGGTAAGGAAACATTTATGTAGTGTGCTGAAATTTATTGTCACTTGTTACTATGGAAACTAATCCTTTGAGGAGCTTGTTCGGGGTATCTTCACCTCGAACAGAAGCACAAGGAGTTGCTCCTCAACCTGCTGCACCTACTGAAAATATTTGCTTTGAATTTCCTTCAAGTATGCTTGAGATACTGCTGGCTAATCCTTTTACAGGAGATGGAACATCACACCCCAACTTGCATCTAATCTACGTAGATGAAGTTTGTGGTTTATTTAAGCTTACAGGTTTTCCCGAGGATGAGGTCAAGAAGAAGGTCTTTCCCTTATCTTTGAGGGATAAAGCATTGACATGGTATAGGCTATGTGATGGTACTGGATCATGGAACTACAACCGATTGAAATTGGAATTTCATCAAAGGTTTTATCCTATGCATTTAGTACATCATGATCGAAATTATATTTATAATTTTTGGCCTCGTGACAGATAAAGTATAGCTCAAGCTTGGGGTAGGCTTAAATCAATGTTATATTCATGCCCCAACCATGAGCTCTCGAGAGAAATTATCATTCAGAACTTCTATGCTCGGCTTTCTCATGATAATCACACCATGCTTGACAGTTCTTGTACCGGTTCTTTTATGAAGAGAAATATTGACTTCAAATGGAATTTATTGGAAAGAATTAAACGCAACTCTAAAGATTGGGAGTTTGATGAAGGTAAGGAGTCAGGTATGAATTTCAAGTTTGATTGCGTTAAATCCTTTGTCGAAACAAATACTTTTTGTGATTTTAGCGCTAAGTATGGACTTTACTGTGAGATAGTAGCTTCATTGTGTGAATCATTTGCTTCTCATATTGATCTCCCTAAAGAGAAGTGGTTTAAATATCATCCTCCCTTAGAAGTCAATGTAGTTAAACCCAATCCAGTTGAAGAGAAAGTCATTGCCTATAATGATCCTATTGTTCCCAGTGCTTACATTGAGAAACAACCTTTCCCTGTTAGGATAAAGGATCATTCTAAAGTTTCAACTGTGATACGTAGGGGCTACATTAGAACACCTACACCCCTTGAGAAAATTAGAGTTGAACCTAGCATTGCTATTATCAAAGATCTCCTGTCTGACAATGTTGATGGCCATGATATTCACTTCTGTGAAGATGCTGCTAGAATTGCTAAACCACATGCTAGAGACAAACATAGGCCTATTGTTGGCACGCCTGTTGTTTTTGTTAAGATAGTAGATCATTGTTATCATGGTTTATGTGACGTGGGTGCTAGTGTTAGTGAAATACCTCAATCTTTATATGATGAAATTCAATACGAAATTGCACCTCTTGAGGTAGAACCTATTGATGTCACTATTTAGCTTGCCAATAGAGATACTATTTGCCCTTTTGGAATTGTTAGAGATGTTGAAGTCTTGTGTGGTAAAACAAAGCATCCTACTAATTTTATCGTTCTTGCTACCACACAAGATAGATTTTGTCCCATCATATTTGGTAGACCTTTTCTCAATACTGTCAATGCTCATATTGACTGTGAGAAGCAAACTGTCACTGTTGGCTTTGAAGGTGTGTCACATGAGTTCAATTTCTCCAAGTTCGGTAGACAACCTCATGAAAAAGAGTTGTCTAGTAAGGATGAAATCATTGCTCTAGCTTCTATTGTCGTACCTCCTACTGATCCTTCAGAGCAATACTTTCTTGAGCATGAAAATGATACGCATATGGATGAAAGGAATGAGATAGATAGAGTTATCTTTGAACAACATCCTATCCTTAAGAATAATTTGCCTGTTGAACTGCTTGGAGATCCACCCCCACCAAAGGGTGATCCTGTGTTCGAGCTTAAAGAGTTGCCTGATACTCTTAAGTATGCTTATCTTGATGAAAAAGAGATATATCTTGTTATTATTACTGCTAGCCTCTCAGAGCTTGAAGAAAAGAAGTTACTAAAAACTCTGAGAAAGCACCGTGCCGCTATTGGATATACTCTTGATGATCTTAAGGGCATTAGTCCCACTCTATGCCAGCACAAGATTAAAACCGATCCTGATTCCAAACCAATTGCCGATCATCAACGGAGATTAAATCCTAAGATGAAAGAGATAGTAAGAAAAGAAATACTAAAGCTCTTGGAAGCAGGTATTATCTATCATGTTGCTCATAGTGATTGGGTGAGTCGGTGCATTGCGTCCCTAAGAAGGGAGGTATTACCGTTGTCCCTAGCTAATGATAAGGATGAATTGATCCCTCAGAGGATTATTACTGGCTATAGGATGGTGATTGATTTTAGGAAATTGAATAAGGCCACTAGGAAAGATCATTACCCTTTGCCTTTTATCGACCAGATGCTAGAAAGACTGTCTAAACACACACACTTCTGCTTTCTAGATGGTTATTCTGGTTTCTCCCAAATACCTGTTGCACAATCTGATCAGGAGAAAACCACTTTCACCTGCCCTTTCGGTACCTTTGCTTACAGACGTATGCCTTTTGGCTTATGTAATGCACCTGCTACCTTTCAAAGATGTATGATGGCTATATTCTCTAACTTTTGTAAAAAGATTGTTGAGGTCTTCATGGATGACTTCTCCGTTTACGGGTCTTCTTTTGATGATTGCCTCAGCAACCTTGATCGAGTCTTGCAGAGATGTAAAGATACCAACCTTGTCTTGAATTGGGAGAAGTGCCATTTTATGGTTAATGAAGGCATTGTCTTAGGACATAAAATTTCTGAAAGAGGTATTGAAGTCGATAAGGCTAAGGTTGATGCGATCGAGAAAATGCCATGCCCTAGAGATATCAAAGGTATAAGAAGTTTCCTTGGTCATGTTGGTTTCTATAGAAGGTTCATTAAGGAATTTTCTAAGGTTTCTAGGCCTCTTACCAATCTCTTGCAAAAGGATATTCCTTTTGTTTTTGACGATGATTGTGAGGAAGCCTTCAAAATACTTAAAAAGGCCTTGATAAGTGCGCCTATTGTTCAACCACCTCATTGGAACTTACCTTTTGAAATCATGTGTGATGCTAGTGATTATGCTATTGGCGTTGTTCTAGGACAAAGAGTTGATAAGAAGTTGAATGTTATTCACTATGCTAGTAAAACTCTAGACAGTGCCCAAAGAAACTATGCTACTACTGAAAAGGAATTTTTAGCAGTCGTGTTTGCATGTGAAAAGTTCAGATCTTACATAGTTGATTCCAAAGTCACTATTCACACTGATCACGCTGCTATTAAGTAACTTATGAAAAAGAAACACGCTAAACCTAGACTTATCAGATGGGTCCTCTTGATACAAGGATTTGATTTGCATGTTGTTGATAGGAAGGGTGTTGGGAACCCCGTAGCAGATAACTTGTCTAGGTTGGAGAATGTTCGTGATGACCCACAACCTATTGATGATAGCTTTCCTGATGAGCAATTGAATGTCATCAATACTTCACGTAGTTCACCGTGGTATGCTGATAATGCAAACTATATCGTTGCCAAATATATACCACCCAGTTTCACATACCAGCAAAAGAAGAAATTCTTCTTTGATTTGAGACATTACTTTTGGGATGATCCTCACCTTTATAAGGAAGGAGTAGATGGTGTTATTAGACATTGTGTACCTGAACATGAACAAGGACAGATCCTACAGAAGTGTCACTCCGAGGCTTACGGAGGACACCATGCGGGAGATAGAACTGCACACAAGGTATTGCAATCAGGTTTCTATTGGCCCACTCTCTTCAAGGATGCCCGTAAGTTTGTCTTGTCTTGTGACGAATGTCGAAGAATAGGTAATATCAGTAAACGTCAGGAAATACCTATGAATTTTTCACTAGTCATTGATCCATTTGATGTTTGGGGTTTTGATTATATGGGACCTTTTTCAAAGTCCAATGGGTATACTCATATCTTGGTTGTTGTTGATTACATTACTAAGTGGGTAGAAGTTATCCCAACTAGTAGTGCTGATCACAACACCTCAATTAGGATGCTTAAAGAAGTTATTTTCCCCAGATTTGGAGTCCCTAGATATCTAATGATGGATGGTGGTTCACATTTTATTCATGGTGCTTTCCGTAAAACGCTTGCTAAGTATGATGTCAACCATAGAATTACATCTCCCTATCATCCTTAGTCCAGCGGTCAAGTAGAGCTAAGTAATAGAGAGATTAAACTAATTCTGCAAAAGACTATCAATAGGTCTAGAAAGAATTGGTCTAAGATGCTCGATGATGCACTGCGGGCTTATAGAACTGCTTATAAGAATCCCATGGGCATGTCTCCGTACAAAATGGTCTACGGTAAAGGATGTCATTTACCTCTTAAGCTAGAGCATAAGGCTTATTGGGCAATCAAAGAGCTCAACTTTGATTTCAAACTTGCTGGTGAGAAGAGGTTATTTGATATTAGCTCGCTTGATGAATGGAGTACTCAGGCATATGAAAATGCCAAGTTGTTCAAAGAAAAGGTTAAGAGGTGGCATGATAAAAGGATACAAATGTGAGTTCAATGTAGGTGATTATGTCTTGCTATACAATTCTCGTTTAAGATTTTTTGCACGCAAGCTTCTCTCTAAATGGGAAGGTCCTTACATTGTTGAGGAAGTATATCGTTCCGGTGCCATCAAGATCAACAACACGGAAGGTAATTTTCCGAGAGTGGTAAATGGGCAAAGAATCAAGCATTATATCTCAGGTACTCCCATAAATGTTGAAAGCAATATTATCAATACCATAACTCCGGAGGAGTACATAAGGGATATTTATCAGCCTGTTTCAGACTCCAAAAACGAAGAGGTATGTGATTCGGTAATTAAACCGACTCCAAAACTTTTCCAGTAGGATTTTTTCTCCGTTTTGGAATTTTTAGAAAATTAGAAAAATTTAAAGCAGTCCGGAAAGCGCACGAGGAGGCGACAAGCCTGCCAGGCGCGGGCCACCCCCCCGGCCGCGCCTGGGGGGCTTGTGACCACCTCATGTGCCTCCCGGACTCCGTTTTCTTGCGGAGTACTCCTTCTGGTCGGGAAAAATCATTATATATTCTCCCAAAAGGTCTGACCCTCGTATCACGCAAATTTCCTCTGTTTTCGTTTCGAGCTGTTGTGCAGACAGATCTAGATCGCTATGGCGTCCCCAAATGCTCCGAAGGACAAGATCTTCGAGAAAGTCATCAATCCCTACCTCGTGGGAGTGCTGCAACACCCTCAATCTATCGAGATGCGTGAGGGGGTGCTGCACATCCGTGATGTTGAGGGGCCCAAGAAGACCGGAAGCATGGAGGCGAGGCTCGAAGCAATGGAGCAGCAAGTCTTCAAGTGCCAAGAGATGGTGGAACGCGGACTCAACGCCAACCACATGATGATCACGGAGTTCACCAACAAGCACAAGATCGATGCCAATGACATCGGGAAGCACCTCTCCAGGCTCTATGACAGAACTGATCACCTCCAAGCCCAGGTCTATGACCTGCAGAACCAAAACTATGAGTATGAGTATAGATTTAAATCAATACGGTTGGCTGCAGATCTGAGGATTCCGGAGACTCGATCATCTTTCCATGATGGAGAACCTATGCCTTGGAAGATGGAGGATCAAACCCAGGTTGCAACAACTCCACCACCATCAACTCCAAAGGAAGACAACTAAGCACGGGTATGGGCAATCCCCTTGGCTTGTGCCAAGCTTGGGGGAGTTGCCCCAGTATCGTATCACCATCACATCTTTTGCCTATACCTTTTTCTTAGTTCATCCTTTTTGGTTTTATCTTCCTCTAGTACAATAAAGTTCTTAGTGTTTTAGGCTTGAGTTTTGCTTTGTGTCACCCCCGATGTATTCGAGTTCGTGAGTCTTATAATAAAGAGTGTTTTAGTTAAGGACCTTGCTTCATGCCATGATCTGAAAGAAAAGAATGATGAAAAGAACAAAAGCATGAAAGATCATGTAATGATCTTATGGGAAGTGATGGCTTCACATATAAAAAGAATGTTGATTGAAACTTGTTGAGGGTGGACAAACGTAGACCTTGGTTATTCTTGCAATTAATAGGGAGTAATAAGGAAAGAGAGGTTCACATATAAATATATCATCTTTGACACCATTTATGATTGTGAACACTCACTAAACTATTGCATGCTTAGAAGTAGATGTTGGACAAGGAAGACAACATAATGAATTATGTTTGCTTGGTTCCGAACAATGATTATATGACTAGAGATCCCTTACCATATGACGATTACTTCCACCCCATATCAGCCAAAACTTCCGCACTAAGTAGAGATACTACTTGTGCATCCATAAACCCTCAACCCAGTTTTGCCATGAGAGTCCACCATACCTACCTATGGATTGAATAAGATCACTCAAGTAAGTTGTCATCGGTGCAAGCAATAAAAATTGCTCTCTAATATGTATGATCTATTAGTGTGTGGAAAATAAGCTTTGTACGAACATGTGATGAGGAAGACATAAAAGCGAAAGACTGCATAATAAAGTTCTTTATCACATGAGGCAATATAAAGTGACGTTCCTTCACACTAAGAGGACACACATCCAAACCTCAAAAGCGCATGACAACCTCTGTTTCCCTGTGCGAAGGGCCTATCTTGTACCTTTACTTTTTGCCCTTGAAAGAGTCATGGTGATCTACACCAATTCCTTATTTCGCCTTTATCTTGGATAACGTCATATGCTAGGGAAAGATCTATATTCATATGTCAACTTGGAAGTAAGTATTCATGAATTATTATTGTTGACATTACCCTTGAGATAAATGGTTGGGAGGCGAAACTATAAGCCCCTAACTTTCTCTGTGTCCGACTCAAACTTTGATCTCATGAGTACCACGTGAGTTGTAGCAATTGTAGAAGACAAAAGGACGATTGAGTATGTGGATTTGTTTTACAAGCTCTTATTTGACTCTTTCCGATGTTATGATAAATTGCAATTGCTTCAATGACTAAAGGCTATTGGTTGTTAATTCTCATTAAGGTTCTTGATCCATACTTTACTTTGTGAAGGAATTATCACTTTAGCATAAGAGATGATATGATGATATTGTTGTTCTAACTATGATCATGATGCTTGCATGTCCATATCTTGTTTTGTCGACACCTCTCTCTCTAAACATGTGGGCATATTTATTGATCTTGGTTTCCGCTTGAGGACAAGCGAAATCTAAGCTTGGGGAGTTGATACGTCCATTTTGCATCATGCTTTTATGTTGATATTTATCGCTTTATGGGCTGTTATTACACTTCACGGTACAATAATTATGCCTTTTCTCTCTTATTTTGCAAGGTTTACAAGAAGAGGGAGAATGCCGGCAGCTAGAATTCTGGCCTGAAAAAGGAGCAAGTTTGAGATCCCTATTCTGCGCAACTCCAAAAGCCGTAAAAATCAACGAGGGATTATTTTGGAATTTATAAAAAATACTGGGTCGAAGAAGTACCAGAGGGGAGCCACCTGGAGGCCACAAGCCTGCTAGGCGCGGCCTACCCCCCTGGTCGCGCCTAGGGAGCTTGTGGGCTCCCTACTGGCCCTCTGGCTCCCCTCTTTTGTTATAAGAAGGATTTCGTTCCACAAAAAATCAAGAGGAGGCTTTCGGGAGGATTCGCTGCCGCCACGAGGCGGAACTCGAGCAGAACCAATCTAGAGCTCCGGCAGGGTAGCCCTGCCGGGGAAACTTCCCTCCCGGAGGGGGAAATCGTCGCCATCGTCATCACCAACACTCCTCTCATCGGAGGGGACTCGTCACCATCAACATCTTCGTCAACACCATCTCATATCCAAACCCTAGTTCATCTCTTGTAACCAATCTCCGTCTCGCGACTCCGATTGGTACTTGTAAGGTTGCTAGTAGTGTTAATTACTCTTTGTAGTTGATGCTAGTTGGATTACTCGATGGAAGATTATATGTTCAGATCCTTGATTCTATTCACTACGTCTCTGGTCATGATTTTGATTATGCTTTGTGAGTAGTCACTTCTGTTCCTGAGGACATGGGATAAGTCATGCTATAAGTAGTCATGTGAATTTGGTATTCGTTCGATATTTTGATGCGTTGTATGTTGTTTTTCCTCTAGTGGTGTTATTTGAACGTCGACTATTGAACACTTCACCATTATTTGGGACTAGAGGAAGGCATTGGTAAGTAGTAAGTAGATGATGGGTTGCTAGAGTGACAGAAGCTTAAACCCTAGTTTATGCGTTGCTTCGTAAGGGGCTGATTTGGATCCACTAGTTTAATGCGATGGTTAGACTTTGTCTTAATTCTTATTTCGTAGTTGCAGATGCTTGCGAGAGGGGTTAATCATAGGTGGGATGTTTGTCCAAGTAAGGGCAGCACCCAAGCATTGGTCCACCCACATATCAAAGTATCAAAGTAGCGAACGCGAATCATATGAACATGATGAAAACTAGCTTGACAGAAATTCCCATGTGTCCTCGGGAGCGCTTTACCTCCTATAAGAGTTTGTCCAGGATTGTCCCTTGCTACAAAAGGGATTGGGCCACTTTGCTGCACCATTGTTACTATTGTTACTTGCTACTTGCTGCGAATCATCTTTTCACACAACTATATGTTACCGATAATTTCAGTGCTTGCACAGAATACCTTGCTGAAAACCACTTGTCAGATCCTTTTGCTCCTCGTTGGGTTGGACACTCTTACTTATCGAAAGGACTACAATAGATCCCCTACACTTGTGGGTCATCAGGAGACCAACGCACTCGCGAGGAATCAGGCACTCACCCATTGCAGGTCCAATTTCGTCATGCTGCATCACATTCCACCAATGACGACAGTGCCTCGCAACATTTTGCAGCAAAGGCCTCGAAGAAAAATCGTCAAGCCCATGTCCCTCGTGTGATGACTCGTCGCAAACTTCTCTTAAGTCTTCGCGAGAAAGTCGATAGCAATCACAAGTTGGTCAAGCGTCAATTTCGTGCAATTCTTGAAACATGATAGTGACACAAAAAATGTGAAGAAAAACCACAAGTACGTGCATGAAATCTTTGACCACACTTCGGCCATTCTTGCTCATCACAAGACACCTCAACAACTAAAGGAGATGGAATGTCAGCAGAACTTTGGCTGGTCTTTTCCTCCTTCAAATAATTCAAGAGGGTTCACAAGCTCATATTCTTGATTGTGCAAGACAGATGAAGCTTAGGACCTTGACGACACTGCCGAAGGCCCTACTCCAACAACCGACCCCAACAACAACACCGACGCTCCTCCACCACCTTCAAGATGATATTCTTCAGGGGACTTAGTCCTCAATTTTCTTCCCGTTTTTGTCACTTGATGATAAAGGGGGGAATTTTGAGTTAGGCTTCAAGCGGTTATTTATATATGGGCTGGTTTTTTTGTTTAAGTTATAACTCTTTCTTTGAGGTGTTTGTTTGAATGAGTTGTGAACATAAGTATCATGGTGGTCTGACTCTTTTTAACTATCTTTTGCATGCTTATTCCTCAAGTTCATTAATGCATGCATGCTTAATTTCGTTAGACACCATTTTCCGTCATGCATTTCAAATTCCTCAAGTCATATGTTAAATGCGTGTATGGATTACAAGATATAGGGGGGATCTCCACGATTTTATCATGTCATGTGCATTTATAATCTAAAGCAAATTCCTCAAATACGCACATCTTCAAGGGGAGTTCCTCTATATCTTGCAATCATATTCCTCAATCTCGACACTTACATTTCATATGTTTATCCCTGTTGGAAAGTTAACCCATTTGTCATCAATCACCAAAAATGGGGAGATTGTAAGTGCATCTAGTGCCCCTTAGTGATTTTGCTGTATTGAAGACTTATGGGTTAAGAGACTAATGTGTTTGTGAGTGTACACTGGTTCTATAAGTCATTGAGGAGTTTGAGATATCTGACAGATGTCAACCCCTAAAAAATAATGTTTCCAACTGAAGACTTTGATGCCTTCTTGAAGACTTTGGAAATGAAGAAATTGGTGTGACCTTGAAGATATTGATGCGAGGACTATGAAGCTTGAATACTTTGTTTTGTCAGTTTCATTTCCTATTTTTGAGTCATAGGAAACATCATATTGTTAAAGGTGGTCGAGGTAATACTAAGGAAATTTTTCCAAGTAATTCTCATGTCAAAACCTACACATACCCAATCCTTCAAGAGAAGCCTTTGGAAATCTCTTGCAGTTTAGTCAAGTTCTTCAGTGACAGGAACGATGTTCTTTTGGTCTCTAAGAAAATTGTTCTCGCTCAGGAGTTAAGATTTCGACAATGCGAATTTTCTACCATGAGGAATATGATAACCCTAAGGAATTGGAGAGTTCGAATTCCGACCGTTGTTGTGCTTAGCGCCAGTTGTCCCAAAGGACCATGTCCTTATAACGGTCATATCATTAGGGCATTTATGTCTTATCATGTTGGGTTGCACCCTCGTTATAAATAGCCGCCCCCATAACCACTAATTGGTTGGCTGCTCCAAGAGAGAAACTGAGAAGTGTCATTTCATAGCAACCCATCCTCCGAGGACTTTGAGAGAAAATCATCACTGAGGAAAAACCGAAAACCCAAATACCTAAATCCCAAAGTTATTGAGCATCATTGAAGAGATTGTTCCTGGGTGGAATAGACGCTTGTTACCTTTGAAGACTGTGCATATTCTAGATGGTTAGGCATCATGGTCTAGAGCATCCAAGAGGAAAATTTGGATTGCTGGGTGACCAAGTTTGTGAAGGTTTGGAAGTCTACCTTGAAGACTTACCATGACTGATTGGGCGCGGTTTGTCTGACCTTAGCTCAAGGAGAACAAGGTAAGGACTGTGTGTCTTGGGACTATGTGTCCTTTGGTTTAAATACCAAGCTGCTCCAAATGAGACATACGACTGTCAGAATAGTTGGAACTAGGTTACCAAATCATTGTCTTCACCAAGCAAGTGGTTCTATATCCTCAACCCTTTCATTTCCTTGATTACTTATTGATGAAATTGATCGTTACTATTTGAATACTTTGACTGAAGACTTGCTAAATTTCCTCAACCCAAATTCTTCAGTCACCTTGTCTCCCGCCTGCTTATCCTCTTTACACGCTACATGTGCTCTCTGTATGTTTCCTTTCATCATGATGACTATGATACTGACATGTTATGCATGCACTTGAGTACTTTATCTGCTACTAGTATTTCGTCACTTAGAAAATTCCTCATGTAGTAATTCCTCAATGACGAATTTGTAAATATCACCTATTCACCCCCCTCTAGTCGATATAATGTGCTTTCAATGCCTCATAGAAGACTATGTATGAGGCTATGTGGAGGATGGAGTTCAGTGTGAGGTGATGGAATTGGATCCCATAGAAATATAAGAGTTCTTGGAGAAAGGGATGGACAAGAAAACCCAAACCTCGAACGAGGTGAGGAATGACGATGAGGCGCTCACCGACCTGAGGTTTTGGAACTTGGTAGGTTGAGCACACCTTGTCTCTGACGATGGCTAGTAGTACTTGACGTCATCTTAAGACTGGTAACTGCTCTCCTCAAGTTCAACGATGTTCCCGGCGGTGATGGTGGAGGTGTGGGATCAAGAAGTAGCATCTCTCGGGGGTAAATAGACACTTAACATGTTGGTTGAGAAATTTTAATATTTCTTGAACTTTAGGCAGAATTTAGCACAAGTTAAGTCACACGCCAAACTTCCTACACATGCATATCTAGAGATTGAGGAATGAACAGTAAATATCATGCAAGTGTAAGAGAGTAAGGGATGGTAGAATTAGGAAGATCAAACACAATGAATACATGATGGATTTTGGCATGGTTCCGATAGGTGGTGCTATCGTACATCCATGTTGAGGGAGACTTCAACCCACGGAGGATTACGACTGCACGAGTCCATTTAGGGATCGACCCACGAAGGGTCCACGAAGAAGCAACCTTGTCTATGCCATCATGGCTTATATCCATGAAGGACTAGCCTCACATGGGTAGATCTTCACAAAGTAGGCGATCTCCTTATCCTTACAAACTTCATGGTTCAACTCCACATGATTTTGCGGCTCCCCAAGTGACACTTAACCAATCTAATAGACACCAATCTCCAAAAACGTAATAGATGTTGTGAAGATGAACTCCTTGCTCTTGTGCTTCAAAAGACAGTCTCCTCAACACTCAGTCACTCTCTTACATAAATTTAGCTTAGTAGAAGGGGATGATTGGGTGGAAAGCAACTTCAGGAGGCTATAAATCAAGGATATATTTGTTGGAATGGAACCCCTTGATCTCAACACATGAGTAGGTGGCTCTCTCTCAGAAAAATGAGCTGTGGAAGTGCAGTCATGTTTGGATGGCTGTGTCTGAGAGTAGGTGATGGTTGAGGGATATATATATAGCCTTCACCAAAAATCCAATAATTACAACTTTATTACCCAACTCGATGACACTGAAATATAATCTTGGTATTACAGGCTAGTGCAAAAGGTTCCAACTTTTGGGTTTTCGTGAGGCTGAAAGAAACAACTCGGTGAGACCAATTCGGCTTGACCTAAGAAGATCCAACGCTTCGGAGGCTCCGACTGATTTATTTCGGATATTCCAAGAATCCCAAAATGGAAACCAGTCGACCACAGAAACTTGGTCACTGTGTTTCGCCCGACCAAACCAAATCTCAGTGGCACCGAGATGGTAGGGTTTTGACTTAGGCTCTGTCATGGGTGATCCAGTGGCACCAAAGAGAAAAAATTGGTGTGACCAATTTTACTTTGAGGGTTTTGGACATAATTGATAAGAGAATGTGTTTGAGATTTTTTGGTGGAAAATCTCTAAGCACTAGATCAACCAAATCATCATCAATACCTCATCCCCCCTTAATAGTATTGACTTTCCTATGGACTCAATGTGATCAATGTCACTTAAACAAAATGTAGAGTCTTGAAGCTTTTGCAATATGTTTCCTTTACATCATAGGGGTTCCACATAACATATCCTAGCCAAGCCAATCCTTTGAAAAATTCCTCAAATATTCTTGATAAAACTATTAGTCCAAAAGAAATGTATGTTGTCGTTAATTATCAAAACCACAAAGGGAGCAATTGTGCTTTCAGGAGGGCATCCACAACCCCCTCTTGCTTGCCGCCTTCTCCGCGGCTTTCGCGGTGTGAGACCTATCCAATGTTTCTATAATTTATTAAGTATTAATGCTATATTTACATGAGTCCTATATGGTTTTCGTGAACTTTAATATTATATTTATGGACTAATATTAATCTTGTGCCTAGTGCCAGTTTGGTTGTTTTCTCCTTATTTTTGTTTTTCTAGGAAATCCATACCATACGAAGTCCAAACACCATGAAACGTTTTGATGATTTTCTCTCGAACATAAGAGACCCCAAAGTTTCCTTGTGGGCCCCTTGTAACTCCTTTTGGCATGATTCCAATGCTGAAAAATCCCATAAATAGAGAAACCCCAAAAATAAACCTAGAAATTTTACTCTCCCGTTGCAAGCCTCTGTTCTAAAGTGATCTCATCTTGAGGAATTTTTTGGTGCCATGTCGGAGGGGTAATTCATCACTTGAGGGCATCTTCATCATCCCCACGACCTCCATGATAAGGAGGGAGTATTTCACCCTTGGGGCTAAGCGTATGTACTAGTAGCTATGTGTTTCATCTCTTTCCCTCCTGATCTTCATAGGGCGTGATCTTGATGTACCATGAGCTTTGTTAATATAGCTGGATCATATGTTGTTCTTCCCTCTCTATGTTTCTTGTGATGAATTGAGTCATGCTCGTTGAAGTTCTTTATGTTGGATTGAATATTATGAATCTGAAGTTGTTTGATGCATACCGAATAATTAACCCATAGATACTCATGGTTACATTGGAGTATGTAGGTGACATTAGAGTTTATTGATGTGTATCATATGGTATTATTGTAGTACGATCTGTAGGGCTATTGTAGACACTTACGGGTGGCTCAATAGATTGATTGGGAAGATAACTTTGAGGTGGTTTTGCTACGTACAACAATTTTATCTTATGTTCTCCGCTATAGACATGAACTTTGGAGTTATTCTTTATCGCATGTTGAGGGATTGTATCGCATGTTGAGGGATTGTCTTACAATCGATTCAATTATAATAGTAATGTTGAGAGATTGCACTAGGGAAAGTACGAACCCTAGGCCTTGTCTTCAAGAATTGCAATACCATTTGTACCCACTTCTATCACTTGATACCTTGTTGTTTTTATTATTTCAAATTACAAAAACCTATATCTACTATCCATACTACACTTATATCACCATCTCTTCATCGAACTAGTGCACCTATAAATTTACCATTGTATTGGGTGTGTTGGGGACACAAGAGATTGCTTGTATTTTTTGCAGGGTTGTTTGAGAGAGACCATCACTAGTAGAAAAAGGCCCATTTGTTCCGATTCCAGAGGCCCATTAGCCCCGGTTCTGGAACCGGGACTAAAGGGTCGGGACTAAAGGCCCAAACCTATAGTCCCGGTTGGCTTATGAACCGGGCCTAAAGGAGCTGCACGTGGCGCTGCGGGGAGCCCAGGCAGGAGGACCTTTAGTCCCGGTTGGTCACACAAACCGGGACCAAATGGCATCCACGCGTCATCGTCTGGCCGGACCTGGGGGTTTTGTTTTTTTTAATGGGGGGGGGGGGTTGGGGGTTTTTGGAGGCTTAATTTAGTGGTTTCATATTGTGTTAGCTAGCTAATAGAGAGAAGTGTCCTCTCTTTCTCCGTGCTTGGTCGAACAACAAGTTTTTGTATATCTATCCGACGCTATTACATATATACAATATAACATCTTTTACAATTAATCCAAAACATCATCTAGTTAAGATCCAATGACAAACCCACATGGCATTCTCCGTCTTTAGGTATGACGTGGTCAAGAAAGAATCCCACCAATTCCTCTTGAATTGCTCGTATGCGATCATATCGTAGGAGTTCATCCTACATCTGCGAGATCTAATTTAAAGAAAGGGGTCAATACATGCATATATATGAATAAAACTCCACACAATTGTGAATATTATTTATGTACTTGAAATTGTTTCTTAGAGAAGACCCGCTCAGAGGTCGAGTGGCGAATGAACTCGCATACGTAGTGTGCACATAAAATAGTGCCTTCTTTCTGGTACATACACTTTACGAGAATAGAGTTCAATCAAACTGATAAGCAAGCATGGTAATGATATATTGATGAAAATTTGAATCAATTAGAGATGCGCGGAACTAGCTAGTACTACTTACTTTGGGGTGCGTAAATCACAACTCTTTGTTTAGACTGGGAATCTTATTAGCGAACTTCGTCCAAACCCTGCCAGGCAAAGAAAATGATTACATGATATCAGGAAATTAATGAAAGTTGCATGCCAATATGGTCTCGGTATATTGACTAAATTTACTTCTTGAGCATTGCAGTAATGTCCTCATAATCCTCTTCGACTATACGTCTCGAGTCAAAGACATTTACTAATGCCCTGCCAACGTTAATGGATAGAAGAATAAAGTGGTCTCTACGCACGCATATATAACTCATCAATTACATTACTTAATTAACCTCGAGTAAGCGAAACCGAGTTTATAGAGAAGACAACAACACTCACTTGAAGTTGTAAGGAAAGATTATTTCCCCTTTTTTATGTATAAAGAACGAGTTTAGCAAGTTATCCTCGGTCTCTTTGATTGAGTTTCGTATCGTCAATTCATCTACGGCATCTCGGCTAATGAACCCAACGTCGACGACTCCTGCTTTTTTAATTCTATGATCTTCAATCTGCATAATATATATAGTAAGGATAATTATATATGCAGGCGATGAACGAGCTGAGCTAGAGACTTAACTATAGAAGTAATACTTACATACAGTAGGAAGTCATGAGTTGTTTGTCGAGGGCTAGTTGATTGTATAACTGAAATAACTCCTCAAATTGAATAGTAATCACGGGAAGTCCAATGAATTTGTGCTCTGGTTTCACTGCCACATACATAGCGCTTTTCCCAGACTCCCTGTAGGTTTTCATGTACCACTCATGCAATCTGTGCATCATTGTTGTTAGATCAGGATGACCAAGTTTGACGAGAGGCTTCCCGTGCACATATTTATATTGTTCTTTTGTTACGTCATCCTCCAAGTAATCATCAGGATTGGTACCGGGCACCATCTCCAGATGATTAGCGACGACAATATCGAGCTCGAAATTGTTTTCCCACTTCTTCGTTCTGCTAACCTTGCATCACTAGAAGTAGTTCCCAACCGCACCGCTTGTGCATATGTCTTTTTAAGAATGCGGTCATAGTTGGAATCCGGCGGAGGCGCTGGTGGTCGCTGCAGTTGATTGATAGTGCACTCCACTTTCACGGGATCTAGCTTCTCCTTCGAAGGTGGAGTTTTCTTTGCAAAATGGGCCCTCAATTTGGCACGACATATGTCCTCGTTTTCCTCCTTGGTCCTCTCATATGGTAACTTATCTAGAGGCTTGAGAGATGGACCGTATCTGAATTGCCTCCGGCCTCTGCTTGTACTGCTAGCCGCCGAAGAGAAGGAGGTGTATCTCTTCTGCTTGAGAGAAGGAGGCGGACTGCTCTAACGCGTCGTACGAGCTGGAGCGGCGGCATTTGTCTTCCGACGTTGCCGACGAGGCGAAGGAGGAGGAGGACTGCTCTAACGCGCCGGAGTAGGCGAAGGAGGGGGCGAAGTGCCCTCACACGTCAGAGGAGCTGGAGAAGGAGGCGGAGTGCCCTGATCACTCACCGGAGGAGGAGGGGGAGGAGGCAGAGTGCCCTGACTCGTCGGAGGAGGAGGAGGCGGAGGCGTCCAGTTTGGAAGCTTGATGAACTCCTTCTGCCATAGACATGTACTCCCTAGAGCACGAACCAGCTGAATCCGCCCTTCACCTGTAAGGTGGTCAAGCTCGAGCTGCTCAAATTCCTCCATTACTTGATCCACCATCACAACAGCATAGCCATGTGGAATTGGAAGGCAGTGAAAAGTTATGTTGGGTTGAGGAGGTTCAACAGAGTCGACGGTCGCCTTGAAAGTGAGGTTCCGACATTTCATCATAAGCTCGCAACGTTGAGCCTCTGTGATAGTATCCATGGGGTAGCTAGGAGACATGAAGTCATGTTGAACGGGCTCCGTGGAAGCCACACTGCTTCTCCATTGAGATGGAGGGGTACCTTCTGGGGTAGCTTCGTGCCGCTGAGATGGTTGGCTGGCAGCTCGCTGGCTCTCAAGTTCCTCAAGCTTTTGCAGTCTTGCCTTGATCTGCTGCATGTCGCTCAGCTCTGCTTTCCTCTTTCTCTCCCGGCTTCTGTAACGGCTTGCGTTAGGAAACCCAAACTTCCACGGAATGGAGCCTGGTGTGCCTCGTGTTCGTCCAGGGTGCTTAGCATTCCCTAGGGCCTCAGTCAGCTCATCCTTCTCTCTGTCTGGAATGAACGTCCCTTCCTGCGCTGCAGCGATACACTTCTGAAGCTTGGTCATGGGTATTGCAAGTTGCTCGTCTGTCCAACAACACTTCCCTTTTTCAGGGTCCAAAGTTCCCCCAACCCCAAAGAACCAAGTCCTTGAACGGTCTGGACAGTTCAATGTCTGTGGTTGGACCCCTTTAGCAATCAGGTCATTCTCAACTTTGTCCCACAACGGCTGAGCTTTGAGGTAGCCACCTGACCCCGTGTGATAGTGATACTTCTTCCTTGCGGCATTGTTCTTGTTTGTCTCTGACATTTTCTTACTCTTGTCTGATGATTTGTAGGCCACAAATGCAGGCCAGTGATCTCTTATCTTCTCACATCACCCGACGAATTATGGAGTCTTCCCTTTGTCGACAAACATTGATTTCAAATCATTCTTCCACTTCCTGAATAGATGTGCCATCTTCTTAAGAGCACACGCCTTGACCAGTGGCTCTATAACTGGCTTATTCGGATCCTCCTCTGCCGGTAGGGTGAAATTTTCCTTTAGCACGGTCCAAAGATCATCTTTCTGCCTATCGGTGACATAATCACCTTCAGGGACATCGTCGCACTTAGGCTTTTTCCATTGCTTGATGCTGATCGGGATGATGTCCCTAACAATAGCTCCGCACTGAGCAGAAAATACGTCCTTGGTCCGCTTGGGTTCAATCGGTAGGCCATCGTCCGCGAGTGTTGTGATCGTGAACTTTTAATCCATGTGCAACCTTCTCTTCGGGCCTCGTCTCTTTACTGAAGTTTGGCGCGATCCGGAGGGCTATAAAAGAAGAAATAAGAGTTAATATATGTACATACCTTCAGGCTTAATTAATATATATACCTCGTCGGACTTTGTAACATCTCCCTCCTCCGTTCGGTCACCGGAGCCGTCATCATGGTCTCCTTCTTCCTCCGGCCTTCGGTCACCGGAGCCATTATGATCATGTCCTTCCTCCTCCATTGTTCGATCATCCGAGCCATCATCCTCTCCTTCCAGACCATCGGTGTCATTGAGATACGACAAATAATCACCGAGCATTATCTCGCCCAACAACTGTTCTCTTTGATCCATATAGTTTCTGCAAATATTTCAGCTCCTTGTATGAATAACCAAATTACACGAACTTCTATGTTTTAAACATGCACAAACTTTTTTTATATTTCATTTCCAAATGTTGAATAGTTCATAGATATATGTTATGATATATAATGCAATAGATCTTAAGAGGCAAAAAGGATTTCTTTTAGTTACAACCAATAATCAACTTAATACATCTCAAATTTAATCTCGAATACATCTCTAGTATAATATATTCCACTCGCGGTTCATCATCAAACTGATCACCCTTAGAGTTGTCGTTGTACTAAGGCACGTGCGGTGAAAACCCACAGAAGAGGAACCATAACATGATCATAGCTCGGGTGAGATCCCTGAAGAACCTACCAGGTATTGGAGAACCTGGCGTCCAACGCAACCAAGTAGCGACGGACGTGCTCGTCCTCCTCCCTCGCACGGCGAAGTACCTCCTCCTCGGGGGTCGGCAGCCACCGCACCGAAAGTGGCCCACGTGACCACCACCAAAGAAGCTCCAGGTCTACGACGGGAGCCTGATTCCTCGCCAAGATGCACGCCCCAGAAGGTAGCACCTCCCAGTGCCAGCCCGGCGGAGCCCAGTCCTGCACATGCTGGCGCCTATCAAGCAGGTGGTCGCCACCGAGTCGACGACGAGGATGTGGGATGGGCATCGTCGAAGTCGAGAACAATTTCTACAACTATTTGAAGCCCTACTATTTAAAGAATAAATCTGGAATTAATATATTTAAAGCCCTCATATTTTACCGCAAAAAAAGAAATCTAAAACTAAACCTAAAATAGATCTAAAACTAAAATACATCTAAAACTAAATTTGCAAAAACTTTGAGTCATCTTTGACTCACCCAAATTCATATGAAATCTAGAACTAAAATACATCTAAAACTCATCTTTGACTCACCGGGGCCAATGGGCTCGGGGCAGCGACGACGACGGGCTTGGGGGAGGTGGCGGGCTCAGGGGCAATGATGACGGGCTCGGGGCGACGTCGGCGGGCTCGGGGGCAATGACGACGGCCTCGGGACGGCCTCGGGGCGGTGCTACCTCTTGAGCTTTCGTTGGTTTTTCCCTTGAAGAGGAAAGGGTGATGCAGCACAGTAGTAGTAAGTATTTCTCTCAGTTTGAGAACCAAGGTATCAATCCAGTAGGAGTATCTGCACAAAAACAGCAAACTTGCACCCAACGCTACAAAGGGGTTGTCAATCCCTTCATGATTGATTGCAAGGTGAGATCTCAAGGCGGAAAGTGCAACAAAGTAAAAGTGTAGGGATGAAAATATGATGTGATGTAGACCCGGGGGCCATAGTGTTCACTAGAGGGTTCTCTCATGATAGCAAATATTACGGTGGGTGAACGAATTACTGTCGAGCAATTGATAGAACCGCGCAAAGTCATGACGATATCTAAGGCAATGATCATACATATAGGCATCACGTCCGAGACAAGTGGACCGATACTTTCTGCATCTACTACTATTACTCCACACATCGACCGCTATCCAGCATGCATCTAGTGTATTGAGTTCATAACAAACAGAGTAACGCCTTAAGCAAGATGACATGATGTAGAGGGATAAATTCATGCAATAGATATAAACCCCATCTTTTTACCCTTGATGGCAACAACATGATGCGTGCCTCGCTACCCCTTCTGTCACTGGGTGAGGTCACCGCACGGTATGAACACAAAACCAAGCACTTCTCCCATTGCAAGAATCATAGGTCAAGTTGGCCAAACAATACCCACAACTCGAAGAGAATTACAAGGATATGAAATCATGCATATAAGAGATCAGAAGAAACTCAAATAAGATTCATAGATAATCTGATCATAAATCCACAATTTATCGGATCTCGACAAACACACCGCAAAAGAAGATTACATCGGATAGATCTCCATGAAGATCATGGAGAACTTTGTATTGAAGATCCAAGAGAGAGAAGAAGCCATCTAGCTACTAGCTATGGACCCAAAGGTCTATGGTGAACTACTCACGCATGATCGGAGAGGCAATGGTGTTGATGGACAAGCCCTCTGTGTCCGAATCCCCCCTCCGGAAGGGCATCAGAACGTGCCCCGGATGGGATATTGCGGAGGCAGAAGCTTGCGGCGGCGGAAAAGTATTTTCATGGCTCTCTCCCCGTGGTTTTGGATTTTTCGGGGATTTTTAGGCGGAAGAAGTAGGGCAGAGGAGCCACAGGGGGCCCACAAGCCTGCTAGGCGTGCCCCCCCAGGCCGCGGCTAGGGGGCCTGTGGCCTCCTCTGGTGCCCTCTGCCTTGGTTCTCAAGCTCCCTGCGTATCTTCTGTTCCGGAAAAAATCTTTTCGGAGGTTTTATTCCATTTGGACTCCGTCTAATATTCTCTTCTGAAAAAGGACAAAAACACGGAAAAAACAGGAACTGGCACTTGGCACTCAGTTAATAAGTTAGTCCCAAAAAAGATATAAAAGGCATACAAAATATCCAAAGTGTGACAAGATAATAGCATGGAACCATAAAAAATATTGATACGCTGGAGACGTATCAGGCGGCGACAGCGACGTGCTCGGGGGCGGCGACGATGACAGGCTCGGGGACAGCGGCGACGATGAGGAGGACTGGATCAGGGGTGGCGACGGGCTCGGGGGCGACGACGACGGGCTCGGGGGCGGTGACGGCGACGTGCTCGGGGGCGGCGACAACAATGGGCTCGGGGACGGCGGCGACGACGAGGAGGACCGGATCAGGGGCAGCGGCGACGAGGAGGAGGAGGACGGTCTCGGGGTGGCGGCGATGATGAGGAGGACAACGGGCTCGGGACGACGGCGACAACGAGGAGGACGGGCTCGGGGGGCAAATGGGAGAGTTTGGAGGAAATTTCGACAACTCCCGCCTATATGCGAAAACCAGTGGTCCCGGTTCGAGGCACAAACCGGTACCAATGCACCCCTTTCGTCCCGGTTGGTGCCTCAAACCGGGACTAAAGGCCAATTTCCAACGGCCCAAAGGGTGGGAAGAAGAGACCTTTAGTCCCGGTTGGTGCCAATAACCGACATGAAAGGGCGTATTTCGTGTCAGTTGGTGGCACAAACCGGGACGGCTTGTGCCTCCCACAGCCGTGGTGCGGCTGGATGTTTAGTCTCACCTCGCTAACCGAGATAGCCCGGGAGTGGTTTATAACCGCTGGTGCGCAGACCCTCTCGAGCTCCTCTCAACTACATGCTTTCAGGCCTAATTTGTCACTACCTGTGGGCCTACTTGGCCTTCTACGGGCCTGAATCCTTACCCAACTCTTTGGTTGGGTTTCTAGTCGTATTCAGGCCATGGTGGCCTAGTAGGTGACATTTTAAAAAAAATCTAGTTTTCTTGTTTCGTTTTTTACTTTATTTATTTTATTTTGTAACTAACTTACTAAAAAATAGATTTTTGAGTGATTCTTTTTCCTGCTATTTAATATTAATGTGTTTTTATCATTATATTCAATTTGGTAGGTTTTAGGTTATTTTAAATGATTGTTTTAATCAAAAACAGATCTATTACAAAAGGGATTTCATTTTTTAACTTATTTCAACTCAAGACTTTTCATGTGTTCAAAATGCACCATTCAAGGCCACATCATCAATTTTCAACACTTTCCGAGTTCATTTGGTATTTTTCATGCATTTACTGATTTTTTTGAGCTAAATGGCCCAGAAATTGAAAAGCACTACAAATAAACTCTGAATAGGTTGAAAGTTGGCATGGTATCATCATTTCACCCACATAGCATGTACTAAAAAATTGAGAGGGTTGCAGCAAAAACTAGATGTACTTCGTGTACAAATCACACAATCTCTTTCGAAATATCAGGGTTTCTTACGAAAAATCATGTGTTACAAAAGGGATTTCATTTTTTTGAACTTATTTGAACTCAAGATTTTTGTGTGTTCAAAATGCACCATTCAAGGCCACATCATTAATTTTCAACACTTTCCGAGTTCATTTGGTATTTTTCATGCATTTACTGATTTTTTGAGTTAAATGGCCCAGAAATTGAAAAGCATTGCAAATGAACTGTGAATAGGTTGAAATTTGGCATGGTATCATCATTTCATCCACATAGCATGTTCTAAAATGTTGAGAGGGTTGCGGCAAAAACTCGATGCACTTCGTGTACAAATCACACAATCTCTTTCGAAATATCAAGGTTTCTTACGAAAAATCATCTCTTACAAAAGGGATTTCATTTTTTTGAACTTATTTGAACTCAAGATTTTTGTGTGTTAAAAATGCACCATTCAAGGCCACATCATCAATTTTCAACACTTTCCGAGTTCATTTGGTATTTTTCATGCATTTAGAGATTTTTTTAGCTAAATGACCCAGAAATTGAAAAGCACTTCAAATGAACTCTGAATAGGTTGAAATTTGGCATGGTATCATCATTTCACCCACATAGCATGTTCTAAAATGTTGAGAGGGTTGCGGCAAAAACTGGATGCACTTCATGTACAAATCGAACAATCTCTTTCGAAATATGAGGGTTTCTTACGAAAACTCATGTGTTACAAAAGGGATTTCATTTTTTTGAACTTATTTGAACTCAAGACTTTTTGTGTGTTCAAAATGCACCATTCAAGACCACATAATCAATTTTGAACACTTTCTAATTTCATTTGGTATTTTTCATGCATTTACTGTTTTTTAGCTAAATGCCCTAGAAATTGAAAATCACTACAAATGAACTCTGAATAGATTGAAATTTGGCATGGTATCATCATTTCACCCACATAGCATGTTCTAAAAAGTTGAGAGGGTTGCGAAAAAACTGGATGCACTTGTGTACAAATCGGATAATCTCTTTCGAAGTATCACAGTTTCTTACGAAAACTCATTTGTTACAAAAGGGAATTCATTTTTTTGAACTTATTTGAACTCAAGACTTTTTGTGTGTTCAAAATGCACCATTCAAGGTCACATCATCAAATTTGAACACTTTATGAGTTCATTTGGTATTTTTAATTCATTTATTGATTATTTTTTTGAGCTAAATGGCCCAGAAATTGAAAAGCACTACAAATGAACTCTGAATAGGTTGAAATTAGGCATGGTATCATCATTTCACCTAGATAGCATGTGCTAAAAAGTTGAGATGGTTGCGGCAAAAGCTGGATGCACTTCGTGTACAAATCGGACAATCTCTTTCGAAGTATGAGGGTTTCTTACGAAAACTCATGTGTTACAAAAGGGATTTCATATTTTTGAACTTATTTGAACTCCATACATTTTGTGTGTTCAAAATGCACCATTCAAGGCCACATCATCAATTTTCAACACTTTTCGAGTTCATTCGGTATTTTTCATGCATTTACTGATCTTTTGAGCTAAATGGCCCAGAAATTGAGAAGCACTACATATGAACTCTGAATAGGTTGAAAGTTGGCATGGTATCATTATTTCACCAAATAGCATGTGCTAAAAAGTTGAGAGGGTTGCGGCAAAATCTGGATGCACTTCGTGTAAAAATCGGACAATGTATTTCGAAGTATCACGGTTTCTTACGAAAACTCGTGTGTTACAAAAGGGATTTCATTTTTTTGAACTTATTTGAACTCAAGACTTTTTGTGTGTTCAAAATGCACCATTCAAGGCCACATCATCAATTTTCAACACTTTCTTAGTTCATTTGGTATTTTTCATGCATTTACTGATTTTGTTTTGAGCTAAATGGCCCAGAAGATGAAAAGCACTACAAATGAACTCTGAATAGGTTGAAAGTTGGCATGGTATCATCATTTCACCCACATAGCATGTGCTAAAAAGTTGAGAGGGTCGCAGCAAAAACTGGATGCACTTCGTGTACAAATCAGACAGTCTCTTTCGAAGTATGAGGGTTTCTTACGAAAACTCATCTGTTACAAAAAGGGATTTCAATTTTTTGAACTTTTTGGAACTCGAGACTTTTTGTGTGTTCAAAATGCACCATTCAAGGCCACATCATCAATTTTCAACACTTTATGAGTTCATTTGGTATTTTTCATGCATTTACTGATTTTTTTTGTGCTAAATGGCCCAGAAATTGGAAAGCACTACAAATGAACTCTGAATAGATTGAAAGTTGGCATGCTATCATCATTGCACCCACATAGCATGTACTAAAAAGTTGAGAGGGTTGCGGCAAAAACTGGATGCACTTCGTGTACAAATCGGACAATCTCTTTCGAAGTATCAGGGTTGCTTACGAAAACTCATCTGTTACAAAAGGGATTTCATTTTTTTGAACTTATTTGAACTGGATGTTTCGTTTTTCAATTTATTGATTTAATTTTGTGAATAAATTTACTAAAAAAATAGATTTTTGAGTGATTCTTTTTTCTACTATTTAATATTACTGTGTTTTTATCATTATATTCAATTTGGTAGGTTTTAGGTTATTTTAAATGACTTTTTAATCAAAAATAGATCTGTTACAAAAGTATTTTATTTTTTAAAACTTATTTGAACTGAAGACTTTTTGTATATATGTGTGGTCGAAATGCATGATACCATGAAGTTAGAAAGGGCTAAATCATTCAAAAGTAGCAAATGAAGTTAGAAAGGGCTAAACCATTCAAATTTGGAAACTATAATGGCACAAACAGAAACTAGACATATATAAATTGGTCCAAGCAGTACATAATGATATTATCCAAACACTAAATAATAATAGTTAGCATAGATATATATACAAGTGTTCGTCGTTGTGAACACTACTCGTCCGAACCGTATGAATGAGAATGTCCACCTTGTCTGAGGTGACGTCGGCCATAGTTGACGACTTGAATCTTGTAGTGCAACTCGTATGAAACGTATGCATCTTTTCCTACATACTCAATGTTGATACGGTCAAGTGGGGTCCTCTCCCAAAGTCTGTGCTGAGACTTTGGGAATTTGGTCTTCATATCACCATACTCCTCGTCGATCAAGGCGACTGCCATATGAGCCATCAAAGTCCTGTCATGTCGAAGCTTGAATTCCTGTTGGAGATCAATGAGGCAATCAATTGGTATCTCAAAACCGAAGATGTGCCTCATCTTCAGATTGTCGTTCCTTATGTCAACGGTAGCAAAACTGATGCCACTGCAAAGGAAGTCCATGAGTTCTGGACAATGTGTCGGGATCCCTATCCTAAGCCATAGGAATCCAGCCTGTAACACATCGCATCCCTTTGCGGTCTCACGCACGATTAACCCCACGGCTGCCACCTTACCTTAGCCGGGACCGTTTGCGCCTTTTGACTCACGTATGCATGTGTGTCGCTAGCATTCCAATATCAAAGAACTCGGGTCGACATAACTAGTCATAAACTCAAGTGGCTCAACTGTATAGAGATAGGCATACATAACCCAGCAAAGCAGGTGTCGGTCATCATCGAGTGTAGACGAGTCGTAGCAAGCTACAAGGACTCCATTACACCACATGCCATTTCCCCGTAGGGACAGACACATCAACTAAGAAGGATACATGCCGGTCAACCAATGTGTCCGGAGCAGTAGCGAACTACCAAGGCTCGGTGGAAACACAAAGGGGCATTTCTCTGTATAGATAGCTACTAAGGGCATACGACTAGGTGTCGAACCCCATACATATCACAGTACATCACACGTACGCGTGACATACTCGATATGCATAAATACAACAATGGCATCACAACATAACCATACAACATCACAACATTTATTTAGAAGGCTCGGAAGAGTCTTGCATAATAAGTTCATACAGGTAGGGGTCACATGACCTGACACTCAAGTCATACAAGCAAAGTCATACAAACCATGCGGAAGCATTAAAGCTGTCTGAGTACAGACAGTTGAAAGGAAAAGGCATAAAGCCTGACTATCTACAGATCCCTTCTGAAAGGGGCCAGGTCGTAGCTGGGACACCAGCTACTCGTCATCATCGAGGTCTAGATAGAACCTACCTGCTGGCTCGTGGGTGTCTTCTGCAACATTTATTAAACAAACATGAGTACAAAGGTACTCAGCAAGACTTTAGAATAGATCTATCTACTCATGCACATGTATCAATAAGAGGGGTTGTGGGGTCTCATGCAGCAAGCCAGCTTTGACTCTTGGCTAGACTATACTACAATTTTTAAATAGATTTAAACAACTTTGAAAAGTCGTACACGAATCCACCACCACCACAACAATACACTATCATGGATTCCTTCCGGTCTTCCTACGGGAATGCCATACATGATACTCACACTTATCTTGATACTTTAATGAGTAGCCATTAAAGTTATCTATGAACAACATATGTCTCCAAGTAGTCCATATCCATGGACGCAGCTATTCGAATAGATCATAACCCTGCACGGGTGTACTTCTTCGCACACGCTCTCGCCACTTATCGCCATGTACACGTCATGCACCTCAGCAAACTTCAAGCAGAAGCCCAGCGAGGGAGTCGGCCACGGCCGTTAACCATGCTAATACCTAGTCCATGTTTATCACCTATTTGAGAGTGAACCCGCACGGAAGTCCGACCGAGGTTTCCGCTATAGCCCCAAACGAAACGAAATGAAATGAAATGTAGTATGGTTTAACGTGACTAACATAACCTTAGTTTGATTCTGATTTCAATTAAAAATTCAAATATTATTTGAAATAGGATATTTATCAAATTCTTTTAATTGATTTGACCTGATGCTGTTTCATAACTTTGTTTGTCATGCATGAAAGTAGTACCATTGTGTTCATTGAATTTTTCTGATCATTTTACATATATTATTTATCAGATTTGGAGTTATATTTATTTTTCTATGATTTTTCAAAGTTTTCAGCATTTCTGGAATTATTTTTAATCACATAATTGACTTATTGCGCAAGGCTGACGTCACTGGGTCAACAGGGGCTGGCCAGGTCAAACCTAACCAGTGGGGCCCACTGGTCAGTGTCTCAGGGACTAATCCCGCGCTGACCAGCAGCTAAGTGGGGTTTGACCCACCCTCGGGCCCACTATCAGCGGCTCTAGGGGGTTGAGTAAGCTCTAATGAGTTGTCCACGTCGGCCCCCACCGGAGGGTGGTCGTCGGCGACCTTAGCTGCGGCGGAGGGCTTGCCGGAGATGCTCTGGTTCGCGCTACATGGGGCTAGATCGTGAGCTGAGGGCACCAGAAGGTAGCCCTCGCTCGGCCTCATCTACCAGGAGCATAGGGAGGGGCTGAGGGTGGCCGGAGGGCACCGGCGACGAGCCGCGGCGGCTGCCAGAGCTCGGGTTCGATGACCTTGGTGCTAGGGTGCAGGAAAGAGAGGGGAAAGTGAGGGGAAACACTCAGAAGCTCACGGCGGTGATGAGGAGAGGCTCAGACTGCTCGGGGAGGTAGCGTAGCCGGTGAATCTACGACGGCTTGCCGGCGACCAAAGGTTGACGATGACGGTGTGGGGGAGATGTAGGGCTCGGGGGCTCGATTCCTTCGGCGTAGACGACGAGCTCGATGAGGCGGAGGCGTTGAGACACTCGGGGAAACCTTCTATGGCCGGAGTCGACGGCGAGCTCGAGCTCGAGCTCGGCTCCAATGGCGGCAGAGAGAGGAGAGGAAGGGATCCGAATGGGGAGGGGAGACGCTTGGAATGGGTTGCGGGGAGCTTATCTCCCTCGCCAGCACGATAGGGCGGCCAGGCACGCACCCAGGTGCGTGCCCTCGCCGCAGGAAGCAGCGGCTACCTCCTGCTGCCTACTCTCGATGAGGAAGACGACAAGAGGGGTAGTGGGTTGGGCCACGTGAGCGTCTCATAGAGATTTTCTATTTTTTTATTTATGTTTTCTGTTTAACCTTTCTGACATTTATTTGCTTTATTTTTGGCTCCAAACTACTCCTATAAATAGTGAAAATAGTTGTGCGTGTTATTTGAGTTATTTCCAAGTCCACAAAAATATTTCAACATTTTATAATTTCCTGAGATATTTAAAACCACATATTTGGGTAATATCAGTGGCTTTTGTGAGATAAATAAAATACCATAAGTGTTTTTAAAATAAGTTCCACCCCTGAAATATTGTTTCCAATATTTATCAAAAAGGGTGGGCTTTTATGAAGGCCATTTTGGGTTCACTGAACTTTTACTTCATTTGGATTGAGTTGAATAATGGGGTGCTAGGGTTTTCTTTCATTCCTATTTTCATTTTTAATGCAAGAATTAAAACATGAGCACAATCTTGCAAAACACCAAATGGAATCTAGGGATGTGACACAATGCTTGTCACTACTGCAACAACAACAAATTAAAATGGAACAAATGCTACGTACTGCTGCAACAAGGAAAAATGTTTCACTACAACTAAAGAGAAAATTATCTTTAGGATTCAAATGGAACATATTGCTATCCTATGCAATTTTCATATCCTATGAATTGATCAAGAAACCGTAAATTAACTATGATATATATATATATATATATTCTCCCACGGTTTTGCAAATATGCAACAAGCTAACCATATTGCATATTGCTATCCAATGGAACCTAGAGAGATCACTATAGCTATCCAATGGAACCTAGAGAGATCACTAGCTATATGCAATTTTCATAACTATGACATATCATATTGCTATCCAATGGAACCTAGAGAGATCACTAGCTATATGCAATTTTCATAACCTTGGATCAAAGAACGCCACATAAAATTGTTTCACTACAACTAAAGAGAAATTGAGCTTTCTATGATTCCAAAATGGAACATATTGCTATCGATCCTATGCAATTTTCATATCCTATGAATTGATCAAGAAACCCTCAATTAACTATCCAATGGAACATATATAGAAACTGCATATTGCTATCCAATGGAACCTAAAGAAATCACTATATATATATATATGAAATTTTCATAACCTTGGATCAAAGAAAGCCTCAAAAGATACCTCGCCCATTGGAAGATCAAGACATGGTGTTTCAAACATAGTTGGATACGGCAACACCTCGTTGATCGGCTGTGTACTCCAGATCAAGCCCCAAGAACTTCTCATGATCCACCGCGGCGTCAAGCCACCGTCCCTTCAACTGTCTAAGAAAATGCGGCACCTCCCTACTCTCGTTCGTGTACACGACATCGAGCTTGGTCTTGCCATGTGCGAGCACCTCTCCGAAGCGAGTTGGCATGGTGGAAGAAGAGAAGAGAAGAATAGAGGGGAAGAAGAGAGGAGAAGAATAGAGAAATGGCGACAAACTCTGCTTCGGTTGTGCTTTTGCGAAGCGGGAGGCAAACCATTTGGGCCTTTAGTCCCGTGTTGAGCCACCAACCGGGACTAAAGGGTGATACGAACGGTTGCTACCACCACTTCGTCTCGGTTTGTTCTACTAACCGGGACTAAAGCTGGATACGAACGGTCCACCTGGTCCCGGTTTGATCCACCAACCGGGACTAAAGGGGGATACGAACGGTCCCTGCCTTTTGGTCCCGGTTCGTGCCTGGAACCGGGACCAAAGGGTTGACACGAACCGGGACCAATGGCCCATGATGCCCGCCTGACGCCCTGGCCTCACGAACGGGGACCAATGACACCATAGGTCCTGGTTCGTGGGTGAACCAGGACTAATGGGATTTCTTCAAGTGGACCAAAGCCATGTTTTCTACTAGTGCATATTCATCCTACACCTCCCACGGATTGATAAACCTTAGGTCATCCACTTGAGGGAAATCTGTTGTTGTCCTACAAAACTCTGCGCTTGGAAGCCCAACAGAGTCTACAAGAATAAAGTTGCATAGTAGACATCACGGTGGCAGTAGTTTTCCTTTTATGGGCATTGTTGAGGAAGATAAGGAGATGGAAGAGGATGAAGGTGGGGTTTGCGCTATGTTCTCCGCACGTTGGAGTTCAGAGGCTTGGGCCCAAGAAGCAATGAGGAAGGCATATAAATGAACTAGATTCATCATCCTTACTTTATAGGCGAGTAAAAAATACCATGATGCTCGATGCCGCATGGTAATTTTGTTGTTCCCTAACATGATGTGCATTATATGCGCGAAAGAATCAAGGGGTTTTTGTTGATGATGCCACTAAAAATCCAGAGCACGATCCCTTTAATTACTGGACGTGTCAATGGTAACGGACTCGTGTCATGATAGATTACGGTGTAGTGACCACTAACGAAACCGTTCGATTCTAAAGTGTATGGTGGCAGTTCAATTTTCGGTCAAAGTTGTCAAAGCACGACCCTGTCACCTTATTGTGCCAATCCATCAAAGACTTTGTTGTTAAGCTACCAATGTTGAGGTGGGGTCTTCGGATTCCACGAATACAAAAACACATTGAAGAGTACTGTTGGTAGAATATCCTTGGATGTCCGAAGTATACAACTTCTTGGACTCAAAGTGGTTACAATAAAGATAAACGCCGAAGAGACTGGGTAACCAACTTGCACAAACTTTGGGGCCTCGGATGTACCCGGACACAAAATCGCCAGACAAGTATCAACATTTACTAAACTCACCTATGAAGCGGAAGAGCCAAGTTGCAGCCACTCTGAGGAGTTCGTCAATATCCTTGGCTTGAAGATCAGTTCAAGGGCTACTACCGGTGTACTATACTAGAGGCTGTTAGCCACGTCGTCTTGCTAGTCATGGGCCGGACAAGGACCCCACATAACCAAAGAATGGGCCATGTTTATCATGGTCCTCGACGTACTCAAGATGGAATCGTCTGGATACTTGGCGCACACTTCAAGACATGTCCAAATCCTTTATAAATTTATCTCTAGATGTAATCGACCATCTTGTAAACCGTAGGTACCCCTAGTCCCTATATAAGTCGTGGGATTTAGTCCGTAAGGTTAGTTAAGTTAGAATCATACATACGATCTTGAGGTTTATCATCATGTACTTTCTACTCCAACACAATCAATACAACAAAACATGACGTAGGGTTTTAGCTCTTCCAGAGGGCCCAAACTTGGGTATACATCATGTCTCTTGTTTGTCCTGGTTACCATCAAGCTAAGATCACCAGCTCGGCCCCCTCCTGATATCCGCTAGATTTAGTTCCGTCAACTAGCTAGACCTAGTCGGCCTCGCCCAAGTCCTAGACCGCATCTACTCTAGGGTCACCCCCCTTCGGCTCATTGGCAATATCGCGTCGGACACCACCAATGTGCACGTCAAGTGTGTTGTCTCATTGACAATACGATGGCTGATTTAGATAAAAAAGGCATTGCCGATGGAATCGGAAGTAGACCAATGCGAAAATTATGAAACACACTAAGAGAGATACTTATAAAGAGTTGGAAATTTTGCAATCTCGACGCCATGGATGAAATTTTATGTAATGATGCCATGGATCCAATTTCAAGTCAAAAAATTGGTGATCCGTGAGAGCTTAAGTGCCACATCATGAGGAGGGATCACATGTTTAAGGGTTGTACGGTTGTCATCCATGCAAGGAAGGCAGACAAAGAAAATACGAGTCCCACTGATCGATTTATTAGTTTCCATGCATGTGAGAGGGAGGGGGTGGGGTATGTGAGCGAGTAATTGTGAGTAAAGGATATGTAAGGATTTGAGGGTGTCCTTTTTCAAAACTCCCCTCAGATCGCGTGCTCGTCCCTTGGTTACGACAAAATAGCCATCTAGTCTTATAGATACCCAAATGAAGGAAGTATAATTTGTGTACGGACCTCTCATTTCTTTCATTTGTTGTTTTTGTTTCCGTCAAACAACTGAGTTATTTGACCCCAAAAAAAGAGTCAAACAACTGAACTACATTCTTGTCCATACTAGTCAAGACGTACAAATCTGGTTACTCCAGATTTGCCAATATAAATCAAGTCTGAGTGATTACAATAGGTCCGATACAATTTAAGAAATCATAATATGAACAAAAGTTATGGTTTGATTTTTAGACATTGTACAAAGTCTTTCATCAAAATTGTGAATTTCTGTTGTAAAATACTGGTCGTTTGGTGGTCTAAGACCTCGATCTGAATTTTATTATAGTATGTTTATAAGAAGGTTTTGTATTTGTGGTGAACTTTATTCTAATAGATTCGGAACCCTTTCGAAAAGGAAACCCTGAAAACTTCAGAAGAGACGGCGGATTTCACAGTCTCCCCACCACGGATCCTCTGCCCCACCAAGCAAGCAAGACGCACGATCTCGCTGCTACGATCTTCCGTCCACGCGGCCCCGCCGCAGAGAATCCCGTGCGCGTGCCGGCCGCTATTATTTTCTCCGGCGTTAGGGTTAAAAAGTTGCCCAGCTCAGCTGCCGCCTCCGTCAGTCAGCTGGTCAGAAGCCCCCTGGCCGCCCATGGCATTTCAGATCAGTCAAAACAGGAACCGATAGGAGGGTGGGCGGCCGCAGATTATCTTCTCCTCTCCTCTCCCACGCGGTCTCCTCCTCGCGGTCGCCGCTAAGCCAGCCGCCGGTCTCGCCGGCCTTCGCGGACCCAGCGCATTGCCGTCCTCGCTTTAAACCAGCCCTTTAATAAGCTGCCGTCTGCAGCGTCTCCGACCGTCCTCCGAGCAGGGGCAGCACGAGGAAGTCCTCCCCCTCTTTCGCCCGCTGCGGGTTTGGCGGCGAGCTGCTGGAGCTTTCTACCTCCGGCCTGGTAAGATCCGACCTGGTTTGTCAGATTCCTCAGACAAAAACGCTTTCTTTGGGCTCCAGCTTCGCGGAACCGCATCCGGGACTGCGCATTTGCGGTTCTTGGCGGCGGCGGCGCTGGTGCTGGTGCCCCTCTGTTAGGATTTTTGCTGCGTTTGGGCTCAAGATTTGGGTGCTTTCTTCTCTGTTCCCCGATTTGGTACTAGTTTTAACTGTCCGGGTGCTTGCAGCGGAAGGATTCAAACAGTGGACGGGCTACGGCGGCAAAGATTTGGAGAGCTGGGGGAGCACACTGGGATGGCGTTTGCGGTCTCCGACGAGCTGCTGGGCACATTCGTGCCGATTGCGGTGTACTGGCTCTATTCGGGGCTGTACATCGTGCTGGACAGGATGGAGATCGATGACTACCGGCTCCACCCCAAAGGGGAGGAGGCGGTGAAGAACGTCGTCTCCAAGTGGACGGTCGTTAAGGGCGTCCTTGTGCAGCAGGGGTTTCAGATTGCTGTCTCACTTCTCCTGTTCACGGTAATAATCCTCTTGACATTATCATCTCACCATGGAAAGCTTGTCGATGTCGCTGAAGCCATGGTAGACTGATTTGTTGTGCTAGTTTAGCTTACTATAGGATGTCCATATAGAGGTGGTCAGAAGGATTAATGATCTAGTTGGGTTGAAATTCAATTAAATCAGACCTGACATGGTAAACATAGGCTTTGAGCAAGTCTTTGACAGTTTCTGAATGATGGTTAAACCAGCAAGTTCAACCTTTCTGTTGAAAATAATAAGCAAGTTTAGACCCTTCTATGGAATAGCTTGGTGGTTGCAGTTTTAGTATGAAACATAGCTCCGTAGCAAACACGTCAAGTGTTGATATGGACACTAAAAGTCCTAGATTAATTATGGACCATAAGCATGTAGTGCTGTTTTTGTCTATTGAAACATATATTGACTGGTAAACTCACGTGTCAAGACTCAAGAGTCACGATGGTCGTATTCACATTGGGAAATTTCTTTGAAGGCAGGAAAGTTGCTTCCAGTGATTTTATTGTTTGGAATAGATCTTGAAAGACATGAAACCAAAGCACTGTATGTTATCGATTTAAAACTAAGGTTTAGATTTATTTTCTGTTCACTTTGTTGTTTGTTCTGTACATGGATTAGTGAAATATGCATCTAGGCCTGGCTTGTTTCAAACCTTTTAGTTCTTCATTTAGTGAACTCCAGAACTACTGTTCGTGCTTTCGAAAAGGAAATTGAGTCTAAAATTGTACAGATTGATCTCCATTATCAGTGGAAGTTATTTTTCTCTCTTTGAGGCAAGCTTGTCTTTTAACACTGATTTTGGAATTACCTGATGAAATTTCATATGTGGGTACTGTACATAAGTTCTGAAAATGTGATAAAATGCAGATCATTGGTGATGACAATGGTACCGTGAGAAAGCAACCTCCTGCCCTGGTGATCGCACTGCAATTTATCATCGCAATGTTTGTTATGGACACATGGCAGTACTTCATGCACAGATACATGCACATCAACAAGTTCTTGTACAAGCATATCCACTCGAAGCACCACACTCTTGTGGTTCCATACGCGTTTGGCGCTCTTTACAACCATCCCCTCGAGGGCCTCATTCTGGACACGATCGGCGGTGCCCTCTCGTTCCTTGTCGCCGGAATGACTCCTAGGACAGCGATATTCTTCTTCTCGTTTGCAACCATCAAGACCGTCGACGACCACTGTGGCCTGTGGCTTCCTGGGAACATCCTCCACATGCTGTTCAGCAACAACAGCGCCTACCATGACATCCACCACCAGCTGTATGGCAACAAGTACAACTTCTCGCAGCCGTTCTTCGTCATGTGGGACAAGATCCTCGGGACCTACATGCCGTACACTCTGGAGGAACGCAAGGGAGGAGGGTTGGAGGCGCGCCCTGTTAATCTCGGCCTGGCAGCGCAGAGCAAGTCTGACTAAGCAATTTGATTTCTCCCAATCTTCACTTGCCCGGTGAAGAATGCTCGTGTGGTGACACTAGCTGATCTTTTCTAACTACATTTGTGTTGTAGAATTCTTTTCCTGTCCATATAGATAAAGCATGTTGCTGGAATGCTGCCGTTGTGTACCAAGGTATAGCAAATAAAACACTGTGTAAAGATGATCCACTCTGATTTGCTCATGATGGCCAATGTGAGCTGCTATTATTAGCATTACATACATTATGCAGCAGTGCGTTGGCCCTCACATTCTTAAATCTACTCTTTGCTGGCATGGACATTTTCTCTGCAACTAATGCTGGTGCCTGATGCTTAGGGCTCCTTTTGATTTTAAAAGGAGCAGTGAGCTGTTGTTAAGTTCTGTATAGACCAGGCTGTTGGAGGGACAGTGCCAGCCTGAAAAAGCGTGGGTTGGTTTGTCTGCGAGGCTAGCACTAGGCACTGGCAGCCATGAGCACGCACACAGTGGTGCCCTAAGAGCATGGTTAATAGTATAGCCAACTGTTGACTATAAGTCATCTTATAGCCCATCTTAGACTGCCCGTAATGGAAGTATTATAGATAGTATTATGCATGTCAACTAGTCAATTTTGATGAGGTGGCATAGTATTAAATGAACAAAGAGAGGGTTAAGTATCATGTCATGATACTGTATCATATTAAATGATGTGCTATTATGTGTCTTGCATGACAATAAATGAACTACCCTATGATATCAATATATGATACTATGCATTACGGATATGGTATCATACACTAGTATCATATGCATGATACTAGTATATGATATTATCCATTACAACCAGTCTTATAGCTAGTTGTACAATAGTTAGCTGTAAAAGAGTAATATTTTTATCATATATGACCCACCTTTCATTCTCACAAAGCACTTAGGAGCACGTGTAGAGCTAGCTCTTCACGAAGAGCCCGCTTTCCTTCTCTCTCATTTTCTCTCTCATCTAATTCAGCAAAAATATAGATAATATTTTAATCCTTACAGCATGTTGACTGTACCTTAATGTACTTGCCCTCAAAGAAGTAGAGAGTCCACAGGAAAAGCAGACTAAAAACTAGTTCAGGGCACACACACACCAGTTTCTACTGCGGGCATGCGTGTATATGTGATATCTTTATGTTTGAATAACTGCTCGCATGTGCATAGTGCCTTAGTCAAATGGGTGCCATGTGCATCCATTATTCTTTTGCCATTTCAGGTTGCTTGCCGGAGAACAATAACAAATCTGGTTCCCTGTTAATCCTGGGGTTCTCAAGTATATCGTTCAGTCACAAAAAGGTGCTGTTTTAGGTATACGTGAGTGAACATTTCTGAAATCTTGCTATCGATGTATATTCAGAAATATTTGGGAGGTGATTTGTGCTTGTATTGGTGGGTGCAATGCTCAGCAATATGAAGACACACACAAGTGCACCTTGAAAAAAACCCCGTATCATAAGTCCTAGAACTATTGAAGGTGTGTCAATTTAGTCCTATAACTTCAAATTTGTAGTTTTCGTTTCTAAAACTATTGAAGGTGTGCCAGTTCAATCCTATAACTTTGAAATTGTAGTTTTAGGTCCTAAAACCATTAAAGGTGTGTCAGTTTAGTGCTATAACTTCAAAACTGCAGTTTTGATTTCCAAAACTATGTAAGTCTGTTCATCTCAGGTCATAAGCTTGCATGATCAACATTGACCCGACGTGTTGCTTGGAGGTGCTTGAAGTGTTGCCAGGTTGACCTAGTGGACTCAACTTATGTAAGGTAAATATGCAAGAAAACCCTAGCGTGTTGTCTCGCGTGATTCTCGCTCTCTCGTCTTTTTCCATGCACATAATGCTTAGAGGCGACAGTACGAAGGCCATAGGTGGCATGATGGCTTAAGCTCCAGCGAGTAGAGTAGACCGGTCATCTGAGTCTCATTCTGCACTAGCAGAACGACATGTCACACAACTTACAATTGCTACCTACCTGTGGCTGTAGCCGAGGATGCGCCACTCTCGCCAACCTTTGCCAGCTTCGTAGTTTCCGTGCCCTCCTCCGTCGTCCGGCTTCCCACAGTAGCGATAATTCCCCACATGTTGCCATGCTCATGCCCAAACAACAACCTGCACGACCAGCTCTACGGCAAGGGTGTCGGTCAATGACAATGTCAATAGAGAGAGAGAGAGAGAGATGGGGGTGGGGGTGGGAGGGGAATGGCGTCCTCCATCCCGATTGGCTCGGGGTCTCCTCGCCCGTCGTGCCGAGGGAGAGGGATGTCATCCTCCATGCAACTTGCTCAAGGTCTCCCAGGCGTTCACACCGAACCTCTTAGCAAGGTTTCCTTGCAGCTCATGGCCATGCATGTGGTAGGTGTGCATGTTACAACACACTGTGTGACGCGGAAGCGTATGTACCACTTTTAGGGAAGTAAACAAATATAAAGGGGTCATTTGAAAAATGCACCATAGATGCTGGCCATGCAAGCTTAGCACCTGATATGAACAAACTTACATAGTTTTGGGACCAAAAACTGCACTTCCAAGGTTATAGGACTAAACTCATACATCTCCAATAGTTGTAGTACCCAAAACTGCACTTTAAAAGTTATAGGACTAAACTCACACACCATCAATAGTTTTAGCACTTATGATGCATTTTACTCAAAAAAGAACACATGTTTCCACAATAGAAACAATAAATCTGAAAAGCACATACATGTGGTCCGTTACACCCGTATTGCTTACGTCGTCGCCCGCCGCAACCACCATGAGTAGTTCGTTGAGGATGAGTTGTCACCCGCGATCATCATGGAGCGAGGCCGCATCATCCACTACCTCAAAGGCGGCGGTCCCTCGGGCTCGTGTCTGATAAGAAGTGGGCGTTGAGGCAACATGGTGCTCTGAGCGGCGCAACGCCGCCCGTCGCTCAACGTTCGCCCAGTTGAACGTGACGCTAGAATGGGTCCGCAACAACCCTCACCTTGTCGCCGCCTGGTCCCTCGACCGATCCATTACCATTGCGGAGATGACCGCCAGGCGCTGACGCCGCCTTGACGGTGAGCTCGCCAAGATCAATGAGGATTGGTCGCTTAGCGACTCCTCCACCAACGCCGACAAAGCTCCGCGGGCACCATACGCATTGGCCGTGGTGGACCTCCGCACTACGTAGGAGGAGGCGAATAGGCTCCTCACGAGTGCCAGGTTGCGGCCGGGCAAGGATGTCCTGGCCCACCGGCGTCCTACCACCACTAGAGGGGCGACGATGACAACACACACAATGACAGCGGTTCGGCCATGCAGGATGGTCACACATACGACGTGGTTGTCTGGTACAAGCTATAGGATTTTCTTAGTTGTTAGTAAAACGATCGAAATATTGATGTTTATGTAAATGATGTTGGGAAACATAGTAGAAAACAAAACAAATCGCACTACGATCAACCAAGAACACTATGAAGATATGATAATGGTTGTGATCATGATTGTTACCGTCACCGAGTTGCAGCGGAAGAAGAGCATGACGATGTCGATCGTACTTGGAACCCCTCAAACCGTAGATGAACGATCCCGTGAACCGTCCACGAACGACCCCTCATGCTAATGACCGAAAACACGACCTCTCTACTTGGTTGCAAGCATGCAGTCTTCACGATCCGGCAGCGCTTCGCCATCCAGAGCTAATCATCACCGGAGAATCATAGGGAGGATATTAGAACCACTCGGGGCTTCTAGTTATGAGTATTAGAGGAACTAAACCTAGCTCTAATTAGTCAACTAGGACCAACTAGAACCTAGAACTAGAAGAACTAGAGGAGACTCCAAAACTTGTGTTCTATGGGCTAGCCTTGCCCCTCTACTTATATGTTGAGCCATGGTGTCGCAACTTGGTAAGGGGGGTGATGTCTACTACGCAACCTTCTTCTTGTAGACGTTGTTGGGCCTCCAAGTGCAGAGGTTTGTAGGACAGTAGCAATTTTCCCTCAAGTGGGTGACCTAAGGTTTATCAATCCGCGGGAGGCGTAGGATGAAGATGGTCTCTCTCAAGCAACCCTGCAACCAAATAACAAAGAGTCTCTTGTGTCCCCAACATACTCAATACAATGCTAAGTTGTATAGGTGCACTAGTTCGGCGAAGAGATGGTGAAACAAGTGCAATATGGATGGTAGATATAGGTTTTTGTAATCTGAAATTACAAAAACAGCAAGGTAACTAGTAACAAAAGTGAGCACGAACGGTATTGCATTGCGTGGAAACAAGGCCTAGGGTTCATACTTTCACTAGTGTAAGTTCTCTCAACAATGATAACATAATTGGATCATATAACTAGCCCTCAACATGCAACAAAGAGTCACTCCAAAGTCACTAATAGCGGAGAACAAACAAAGAGATTATTGTTGGGTACGAAACCACCACAAAGTTATTCTTTCTGATCGATCCATCATAGAGTTCATACTAGAATAACACCTTAAGATACATATCAACCAAGACCCTAATTTCACCTAGATACTCCATTGTCACCTCAAGTATATGTGGGCATGATTATACGATATGCATCACACAATCTCAGAATCATCTATTCAACCAACACACAAAACTTCAAAGAGTGCCCCAAAGTTTCTACCGGAGAGTCAAAACGTGTGCCAACCCCTATGCATAGGTTCCCAATGTCACGAACCCGCAAGTTGATCACCAAAACATACATCGAGTACTCACATGAATCCACGTGTGCCAACCCATATGCATAGGTTCCCAATTGTCACAAACCCGCAAGTTGATCACATCACATAGACACGTGCAAGACATACATCAAGTGTTCTCAAAGACTCAATCCGATAAGATAACTTCAAAGGGGAAACTCAATTCATTACAAGAAGGGACAGGGGGAAGAACATCATAAGGTCCAACTATAGTAGCAAAGCCCACGGTACATCGAGATCAAGACATCTCAAGAACACGAGAGAGAGATCAAACACATAGCTACTGGTACATACCCTCAGCCCTGAGGGAGAACTACTCCCTCCTCGTCATGGAGATCGCCGGGATGATGAAGATGGCCACCGGAGATGGATTCCCCCTCCGGCAGGGTGCCGGAACGGGCTCCAGATTGGTTTTTGGTGGCTACAGAGCCTTGCGGTGGCGGAACTCCCGATCTAGGTTTCTTTCTGGGGGTTTCTGAATTTATAGGAATTTATGGCGATGGAATTGCGTCAGTTGGGCCCACGAGGGGGTCACAAGCCTGCACGGTGCGACCTAGGGGGTAGGCCGCGCCCCATGGGCTTGTGACTCCCTCGTGGCTCTTCTAGCCTTCTTCCAAAGCTTCGGGGGTCTCTTTTGGTCCAAAACAAATCATCGTAAAGTTTCATTCCATTTGGACTCTGTCTGAAAAAGGGTCAAAAACACGGAAAAAACATAAACTGACACTTGGCACTGAGTTAATAGGTTAGTCCCAAAAAATATATAAAATAGCATATTCATGCATATAAAACATCCAAAGTTGACAAGATAATAGCATGGAACCATCAAAAATTATAGATACGTTGGAGACGTATCAAGCATCCCCAAGCTTAACTCCTGCTCGTCCTCGAGTAGGGAAGTGATAAAGAATGAATTTTTGATGTGGAATGCTACCTAGCATAGTTGTCCTTTGCAACTTCTTTCACGTGGCATGAATGTTCAGATCCGTAAGATTCAAAACAATAGTTTGCTATTGACATGAAAACAATAATACTTCAAGCAAACTAGCAAGGTAATCATAAACTTTTGAAATAACAAGGCCAAAGAAAGTTATCCCTACAAAATCATATAGCCTAGCTATGCTCCATCATCCCCACACAACTAATTTAAATCATGCACAACCCCGGAATTGGCCAAGTAATTGTTTTTGCACTCTTACTTTCTCAAACTTTTTATAACTATCACGCAATACATGAGCGCGAGCCATGGATATAGCACTATAAGTGGAATAGAGTGTGGTGGTGGTTGTGAGACAAAAAGGAGGAGATGGTCACATTGACTCGGCGTATCAAAGGGCTATGGAGATTCCCATTAATAGATATCAATGTGAATGAGTAGGGATTTCCATACAAAGGATGCACTAGAGCTATAAGTATGTGAAAGCTCAAAAGGAAAACTAGTGGGTGTGCATCCAACTTGCTTGCTCACGAAGACCTAGGGCAATTTTGAGGAAGCCCATCATTGGAATATACAAGCCAAGTTATAAAATGAAGATTCCCACTAGCATATGGTAGTGACAAAGCAAGAAGCTCTCAATCATCAAGAACATGGTGCTAACATGAAGCACAAGTGTGGAAAAATATAGTAGCATTGTCCCTTCTCTCTTTTTCTCTCTTTTCTTTTTTTCATTTGGGCTCTTAGGCTTCTTCTTTTCTCTCTCTCTTTTTTTTTTTGGGCTCTTTGGCCCCTTTTTTTCCTAACATGGGATAATGCTCTAATAATGATGATCATCACACTTTTATTTACTCACAGCTCAAAGATCACAATGATGATGACTCCATAGAAAATGCCTCCGGCAGTGTACCGGGATGTGCAACGATCTAGCATGGCGTATGACGTTGAAACATCTCGCTAGCTATCTTACGATCATGCAATGGCAATATGAGAGTGACGGCACAAGTCATGAGACGGAACGGTGGGAGTTGCATGGCAATATATCTCGGAATGGCTATGAAAATGCCATAGTAGGTAGGTATGGTGGTTGTTTTGAGGAAGGAATTTGGTGGGTTTGTGTACCGGTGAGAATTGCGCGGCACTAGAGAGGCTAGCAATGGTGGAAGGTGAAAGTGCATCTATACCATGGGCTCACATTAGTCATGAAGCACTCACATACTTGTTGCTAAAGTTTTTATTAGTAATCGAAACAAAGTGCTAAACGTATACTCCGAGGGGAAGGGCTGGTAGGTGTAAACCATCGCGCGATCCCGACCTCAACACAAAGGATGACAATCAATAGATCAATTATGCTCTGACTTCCTAACATAGCGGTTCACCATACGTGCATGCTACGAGAATCACCAACTTCAACACAAGTATTTCTAGATTCACAACACCCTACTAACATAACTCTTAATATTACCAAATCCACGTCTCAAAACTAATTGAGAGGAATCAAAACTTCTCTTTCTATTCAATGCACATGAAGATGGAGGTTTTTGTATCCTCTTTGGGTACCTATCACATTTGGGACTACTTTCATAGCATAAGCCAACTACCAAATCACGCACCACCGTGATCTAAAGATATAAGTGAAGCACAAGAGCAAAAGTATCTAGCTCAAAAGATATAAGTGAATCACAATGAGCATTCTAGCAAAATCACGATGAGTGCATGTCTCTCTCTCTCAAAAAGGTGTGCAGCAAGGATTATTGTGACCAAAAAAAAGAAAAGACTCCTAAGATACAAGACGCTCCAAGGAAAACACATATCATGTGGTGAATAAAAATATAGCTCCAAGTAATGTTACCGATGGATTGAAGACGAAAGAGGGGATGCCTTCCCGGGGCATCCCCAAGCTTAGGCTTTTTTGTATCCTTGAATATGGCTTGAGATTCCTTGGGAATCCCCAAGCTTAGGCTCTTGCCACTCCTTATTCCATCGTCCATGAGAACATCACCCAAAACTTGAAAACTTCACAACACAAAACTTAAACAGAAACTCATGATAACATTATCACAAGAAAACAAACTACCACTTCTCTTGGTACTGTATCAAACTTTAATTCTACCTATATTGATGTTGGGCTACTGTATTCTCACTTTTCCATGGCTAGTACGTCCCGATACTAACCATAGTTTCATCAAAACAAGCAACCAACTCAACAAAAAACATAATCTGTCAAAAACAGACTAGTCTGTAGCAATCTGTATACTTCGTATACTTCTGGTACCTCAAAAAATCTGAAAAATTACGACAGCCTGGGAAAAAAGCATATCTACCAGAAGCAAAAAGAATCAACTCAAGAGCTCTTTCTGAATAAAAATGAAAAATTATTTCGTGAGCAGAAAGTTTCTGTCTTTTTCCAGCATGATCAAACAACTATCACCCAAGCTAGCATAAAGGCTTTACTTGGCACAAACGCTAATTAAAACAAGAAAAACACAATCATAATAGAATTATGATGGTGTGGAAAAAGAAAAACATAAAGAAAAAGCAAAAATAAATTCATTGGGTTGCCTCCCAACAAGCGCTATCATTTAACGCCCTTAGCTAGGCATTGATTTCAATGATGCTCACACAAAAGGTAAGGACTGAAACACAACGAGAGAATCATGGAGCATATGTCTAGCACATTTAATTCTAACCCACTTACTATGCATAGGGATTTTGTGATCAAACAATTTATTGGAACAAGAATCAACTAGCATTGGAAGGCAAAACAAGCATAGCTTCAAAAATTTCAACACATGGAGAGGAAGCTTGATAGTATTGCAATAAGTAGAACCATACGATCCTCTCTCATAGTAATTTTTAGTAGCATCATGAATGAATTCAACAATATAACCAGCACCTAAAGCATTCTTTTCATGGTCTACAAGCATAGAAATTTTACTACTCTCCACATAAGGAAATATATTCTCAAGAATAGTAGTGGGAGTATCGTAAAAGACTTGAGCACTACAAATTGTGTCCACAATGAAAAAGCAAGGTTTAGCAAAGGGGTTTTCGAAAGTATGACAAGTTTTATCATCCCTCTTCTTCAAAGCATAAGTATCCTCACAATAATCATCATAGATAGGGGGCATGCTTTCATCAAAATGATTTTGATCATTCAAAGTGGAAGAACTAAAAAGATCATCTTCATCAAATATAGCATCCCCAAGCTTGTGGCTTTGCATATCATTAGCATCATGGGTATTCAAAGAATTTGTGCTAACAACATTGCAATCATGATCATCATTCACATATTCTATGCCAAGCATTCTATGTAATTCTTCTTTCAGCACATGAGCACAATTTTCCTTCCCATCATGCTCACGAAAGACATTGAAAAGATAGAGAATATGAGGCATCCTCAATTCCATTTTTTTGTTTTCTAGCGAAAGAACAAGAAAAAAGATTCGATTGCAAGATCTAAAGATATAACTTCAAGCGCTAACCTCCTCGGCAACGGCGCCAGAAAAATGCTTCATTGACCGGATGTTAGTGCCGCTTACCTAGCCTCCCCGGCAACGGCGCCAGAAAAATGCTTGATGTCTACTACGCAACCTTCTTCTTGTAGACGTTTTTGGGCCTCCAAGTGCAGAGGTTTGTAGGACAGTAGCAATTTTCCCTCAAGTGGGTGACCTAAGGTTTATCAATCCGCGGGAGGCATAGGATGAAGATGGTCTCTCTCAAGCAACGCTGCAACCAAATAACAAAGAGTCTCTTGTGTCCCAAAAACACCCAATACAATGGTAAGTTGTATAGGTGCACTAGTTCGGCGAAGAGATGGTGAAACAAGTGCAATATGGATGGTAGATATAGGTTTTTGTAATCTGAAATTACAAAAACAGCAAGGTAACTAGTAATAAAAGTGAGCACGAACGGTATTGCAATGCGTAGAAACAAGGCCTAGGGTTCATACTTTCACTAGTGGAAGTTCTCTCAATAATGATAACATAATTGGATCATATAACTAGCCCTCGACATGCAACAAAGAGTCACTCCAAAGTCACTCATAGAGGAGAACAAACGAAGAGATTATTGTCGGGTACGAAACCACCACAAAGTTATTCTTTCTGATCGATCCATCATAGAGTTCATACTAGAATAACACCTTAAGATACATATCAACCAAGACCCTAATGTCACCTAGATACTCCATTGTCACCTCAAGTATCCGTGGGCATGATCATACGATATGCATCACACAATCTCAGAATCATCTATTCAACCAACACATAGAACTTCAAAGAGTGCCCCAAAGTTTCTACCGGAGAGTCAAAACGTGTGCCAACCCCTATGCATAGGTTCCCAATGTCACGAACCCGCAAGTTTATCACCAAAACATACATCGAGTACTCACATGAATCCACGTGTGCCAACCCATATGCATAGGTTCCCAATTGTCACAAACCCGCAAGTTGATCACAGCAGATAGACACGTGCAAGACATACATCAAGTGTTCTCAAAGACTCAATCCGATAAGATAACTTCAAAGGGGAAACTCAATTAATTACAAGAAGGGACAAGGGGAAGAACATCATAAGATCCAACTATAGTAGCAAAGCCCACGGTACATCGAGATCAAAACATCTCAAGAACACAAGAGAGAGAGAGAGATCAAACACATAGCTACTGGTACATACCCTCCGCCCCGAGGGAGAACTACTCCCTCCTCATCATGGAGATCGCCGGGATGATGAAGATGGCCACTAGAGATGGATTCCCCCTCCGGCAGGGTGCCGGAACGGGCTCCAGATTGGTTTTTGGTGGCTACATAGGCTTACGGCGACAGAACTCCCGATCTAGGTTTCTTTCTGGGGGTTTCTGAATTTATAGGAATTTATGGCGGTGGAATTGCGTCAGTTGGGCCCACGAGGGGGTCACAAGCCTGCACGGTGCGACCTGGGGGGTAGGCCGCGCCCCATGGGCTTGTGACTCCCTCGTGGCTCTTCTGGCCTTCTTCCAAAGCTTCGGGGGTCTCTTTTGGTCCAAAAAAATCATCGTAAAGTTTCATTCCATTTGGACTCCGTCTGAAAAAGGGTAAAAAACACGGAAAAAACAGAAACTGGCACTTGGCACTGAGTTAATAGGTTAGTCCCAAAAAAAGATATAAAATAGCATATTCATGCATATAAAACATCCGAAGTTGACAAGATAATAGCATGGAACCATGAAAAATTATAGATACGTTGGAAACGTATCAGGGGGCTCCCCAAAGTCGGTTTGGAATGCAAGGAAGAGTCCTTCTCGGATTCTAACATGAAATGCCAGAGTTCCTGGCGTTTCCTGAAATGCCACGGACCACGATGTGTGGCCCAGGGACAGACGTCAAGGACCCTGGCGTCTGGTCCATGTCTTCCACAAAAACTCCTTTTGCACCGACATTAAGCCTCGTGGACCTTACCCCTTGGCCCACCAAATGTGTCCTCGCACCAGGAACCCTTTGGATATATTCGGAAGGTTCTGCAACCTTTTGAAGATCACCAAAAGTTCCTAGGACCTTTCCATAACTATTGTGAGAATATTTTGTCATAACTCTCACTCCACTAACACTTAGCAGATCGTGATTACCTTAAGCTTGTGACCCTATAGGTTCGGTAACTCATAGACATGAACGAAACCCCTTCGTTCAATGATTTATAGCAGAACCATGGGCATCCATATCGATCCCTATGAGCACATGAATGATACTCAAGTGAACCTTTGGTTACCATGTGACATTCTCTTTGCTTATTTGCTTCGCGATACTTTACAAAGCCCAAGATGTATCGGTATCCTCCTGAGTCATCACATGCTCATTATATCGTCATCCTTGTTACCAGTTTTGTTCTTCTTTCTCGTTTTCATTTTCCGGCATCTCCGTGACTAAGTCACCTGTGTCTATCTAGACGATGATTGATCCAGTCACATCGATCGGTCCCTAAGAATATCTCTCCATCATCGGAGGAGCAGATCCCACTCTTGAGCTATCAAGTCCCTTGTCAAACTTTCCGATGAACCTGTAAGCTATTGTTATCACCACCTATTTAGAGATGACGTTTGAGCAACCCCAAAACTCATCGTACGGTAAGAAGTGAGTGTGATACTCTCATGGTCAAAGTAATATAAAACAGATGTTAACACTCCATGGTATAACAATTGATTTGAGACGATATTATATCAAAATGTAACATAACAAGTTTTTGGGTCGATTCAATATGATCATTCTTCTAACGTCATAATATCAATTTTGTTTTAGGAGTGTTGATGTCTACTATGCAACTTTATTCTTGTAGACATTGTTGGCTCTCAAAGTCCAGAGTTTTGTAGGACAACAACAAATCTCCCTCAAGTGGATGACCTAAGGTTTATCAATCCGTGGGAGGTGTAGGATGAAGATGGTCTCTCTCATACAACGGTGCAATCAAATACAAGAAATATCTTGTGTCCCCAACACAACCAATACAATGGTAACTTGTATAGGTGCACTAGTTCGGTGAAGAGATGGTGATACAAGTGCAATATGGATGGTAGATATAGGTTTTTTAATCTGGAAATATAAAAACAGCAAGGTAACAAGTAATAAAAGTGAGGATAAATGGTATTTCAATGCTTGGAAATAAGGCCTAGGATTCGTACTTCACTAGTGCAATATCTCAACAATGCTAACATAATAGAATCATATGATTATCCTTCAACGTGCGACACAGAATCACTCCAAAGTTTATATCTAGCGGAGAACATAAGATGAATTTGTTGTAGGTAGTAGAAACACCTCAAAGTTATCCTTTTCAATCAATTTATTGAGCTATTCCGATAGGTTTCACAAACAGACCTAGAGTTCATACTAAAAATAACACCATATGATACACATCAATCAACCCTACTGTCACCTAGATACTCCAATGTCACCACAAGTATCCATGGGTTAATTATTCAACATGCGTGAAATAACTTTAGATTCATCATAACAATCCAACACAAAGGACTTCAAAGCGCACCCAAGATTTCTACCGGAGAAATAAAGACAAGAACATGTATCAACCCATATGCATAGATTACCCCATCGTCACCTCGAGAATCCGCGAGTTGAGTACCAAAACATATATCAACTGAACAACAGAACACCCATTATCACCATGGGTATCCACATGCGAGACATACATCAAGTGATCTCAAATCCTATATTCAATATATTAAATTTGACATAACAAAATATCAATGGGAAAGATTCAATTCATCACATCAAAATAGCAAGGGACGAACACCATATGATTCAACTATATTAACAAAGCCCGTGATACATCAAGATCATGACATCTCTAGAACACGAGAGAGAGAGAGAGAGAGAGAGAGAGAGAGAGAAAGAGAGAGATCAAACACATTTCTACTGGTACATAACCTCAGCCACGAGGGTGAACTACTCCCTCTTCGACATGGAGACCGCCAAGATGATGAAGATGGCCTACGATGATGATTGTCCCCTCCGACAGGGTGCCAGAACAGGGCTTCATATGAGATTTATTTAGTACAGAGGCTTGTGACGGTGGAGAGGATGTTCTTGGTTTATTTCTCAAGGTTTCTGTATTTATTGGATTTTTCCGCATTGGAATCACGCTAAACGGAGCCACGGGGTGGTCCCAAGACATCACGGCGCGCCTAGGGGGCTGGCTACACCTTGTTGACTTGGGGGAACCTAGTGGCCCCCCTCCGGTGGTTCTTTGCTCTACTATTTCTTATTTGTTCCAAAAAAAATCATCAAAAAGTTTCGGGCAATTCCGAGAACTTTTACTTTTTGCACAAAACAACACCACGGTAATTCTATTGAAAACAACGTCAGTCCGGGTTAGTTCCAATTAAATCATATAAAGTGCATCAAAACCATATAAAATTATTGTAAATATAGGTAAATATGGCATGAATAATTCATAAATTATCGATATGTTGGAGGCGTATTAGCATCCCGAAGCTTAATTCATACTCGCCCTTGAGTAGGTAGATGATAAAATAAGTAATTTATGAAGTGTGAATGCTATAATAGTATATAAGTTTGATCAATGATAATTCCAATCATTTGTTCTAGCATCATAAACAACAACTCTTTTCTCATAAAACTTCTCATGATCAAGTAGCAAGCTATTCACATATTAAAGTATAAATCATACACTTTCTTGGAAACCAACAAACTATGTTCTTATTCATCAAACAATTACAATTCATCTTATTTCGAGGAAGGTTCTATGTAAGAGCTTTGATTTAACCAATTCCCCATACTCAATTATCCATTAGTATTCCATGATTGCTGACACTCAAAGCATATTTTTAGAACAAATAGTTTCAGTCAAACACATAGGAAGATAGGGGCTTAATGTTTCACCTCCCAATTTATTTATCTCAGGGATAATGTCAACAATAATGAATCATGATCATCTATATTCAACTGGATATATGTGCCCGGATCTTTCACCACCACATGGTGCTTGCCGACAAAAGAATTAATAGATTGGAATAGGGACAAACATTAGTGACTCTTGCATAAAAGTAAATATAGAAAAGCAAATACAGAAAAGTAAAAGATAGGCCCTTCATAGAAGGAAGCAAAGGTGGTCATGTGCTTTTTATTTTTGGATGTGCAAACTCTTAATGGAAAGGAACGTCGCTTCATATTGGCCCTTGTGATAACAACCTTTATTATGCAGTGCATCACTTTTATTTATTTAGCATCACAAGTTCGTATAAAGCTTATTTTCCCTTCGAATAAAATATCATACATATTTAGGAGCATTTTTTTATTGTTTTTTGGATGATGAAAACTTACTTGAAGGATCTTATTGAATACATAGGTAGATATGTTGGACTCTCATGGCATGAAACTAGGTTTAAGGGTTTTTGGATGCACAAGTAGTATCTCTATTGAGTACTATTTTTTGACTAGCAAAAGATCCTAAGCAAGCACCACATGTTAGAGGATCCATGACAATATAACTTCTATGTGAATATAAATAAACATAATCATTACATTGTCTTCTTTGTCCAGCATCAACTATTTGATCAAGTTTGAAAATAATTAATGGGGGATCAAAATCATAGAAGATGTCCAAGATAGCATATTTATATGTGAAATCTCTCTTCCTTCAATATTCTTTCATGAATTGTTCAAGTGACCAATGCTATGTTTGCCAACTTCCAATAAATTTTACTGCTTATACTCTTAGTATGTGAAGTCATTAATCCCCATGGGACAAGTATATGAAGAATATAGAAATTAACATTTATATAAACATTTTCTCTTAGGATATAATTGAAGCACAAGAGTGAACATCAAACTACTCTCAAAAAGATATAAGTGAAGATCGATGAGTAGTTAAACAATTAAGTAGATATGTGAGGACTATCTTTCAATAAATATTTCCATATCTGAAATTTATTTCAAACAGGAAAGAAAACAAGAATACATCCCAATAATAGCACATATCATGTGAATGAAATAAAGACTTAGATTCAACATAGGCTAACCGATAGTTTTTGGCGAAGAGAGGTGGGATGCGTAGCATCCCCAAGCTTAGCTGCTTGAGACTTCTTGTGATATTTACTTGGGTAGAGTTGGGCATCCCCAAGAATGAGCTTTTGTGTCTTGTTAAATCCTCTCATACCCCGGTTTCACCTAAGTCTCAAAACATTCATCCACACAAAACTTGTAAATAACTCGTGAGATAGGTTAGTACACATAGGAATAAATCAACACTTCATGTACTGTCAATAAATGTTGCATAATAATGTTAAAACATTAGTTACTGTATACTATCATATCCACAATTTATATCTACCAATATAAGCCATGAAAACTCTAGGATAAGTAGATAACAAAACTATGACAACAATTTATCCAAACAGAACAGTCTATAGCAATTCATTTCAAAAGTGTACTTATGTAACTCCAATTTTTTTGAAACTTTAGGACAAGCTAAATAATTTTTATGAAAGTACAGTGTAAAATTTCAGAAACTTTCCACGTCCAAGTAAAATATCATAATTCAAATACTACATCAAAAGATTATGTTTCTGTACATCACACATCACACATGCATTTTACGCATTCTAAAGAAAATTCTTGGAACTTTTTATTTAAAAACATGATTAAAAATAAAATCAATTCAAGTTTAACAAAATAAAATAGTGCTGCAACAAAAACATATTATGTGATGACTAAAAGTATAGCTCCTAGTAAGATATAACAACAGTGTTGAAGACGAAAGAGGGGATGCCTTCGGAGGCATCCCCAAGCTTAGATGCTTGAGTGTTCCTTGGATATTACCTTGGGGTGCATTGTACGTCCCCAAGCTTAGTCTTTTTCCGCTCCTTATTCTCCTCATCTCGATAGCTCACCCAAAAATTGAAAACTTGAATCACACAAAACTTAACGGAACCTCGTGAGATGGGTTAGTGTAATAAAGATATAACATTCACTTAGGTACTGCCAACACAAGATTAATAATTCCTATCACATAATACCTACTATATTCTATCATTCACATAATTTATATCACTGAATATAAGTTATGGAAACACTAAAAAAAGCAAACAATGCATGCAAAACAAAATCTGCCAAAAACAAAACTATTTGTAAAGAAATATACTAAACCATACTTCCCTAACTCCAAAATTCTGAAAAATAGGATAGCTGAGAGATTTTTCATGTAGATAACGTGTAAAAATTTCATAGTATTTTGGCACTCCAATAAAATCACATAATTCATATACTGGATGCAAAAATTCATGTTTTTTCACAGAATCAAATCAACAAGTATCCACACTATCCCAAAGGCTTTACTTGGCATATTATTGAAATAAAAGACACAAAACATGATTACTACAGTATTTTAACCATGTTCACACACAAAAACGGAAATTGAAAGTGTTAGGTTGTCTTCCAACAAGTGCTTTCTTTAATGCCTTTTAGCTAGGCATGATGATTTCAATGATGCTCACATAGAAGGTAGTAACCGAAACATACAAGAGAGCATCATGATTCACATGACAAGCACATTTAAGTCTAACACACTTCCTATGCATAGGGATTTTTAAAGAAAACAATTTATTGCACCAAGAATAAACTTTCATTGGAAGGCAAAACAAGCATGGCTTCAAAACTTTGAACACATAGGGAGGAAACTTGTTATTATTGCAATATAAATAAGCATATCTTTCCCTCACGTAATAATTTTTAGTAGAATCATGAAGTAATTCAAAAATATAACTATCACATAAAGCATTCCTTTTATGATTGATACGTCTCCAACGTATCTATAATTTTTTTATTGTTCCATGCTATTATATTATCTGTTTTGGATATTTTATATGCATTTATATGTTGTTTCATATTATTTTTGGGACTAATATATTAATCTAGAGCCTAGTGCCAGTTCCTGTTTTTTCCACGTTTTTTAATATTGCAGATAAGGAATATTAAATAGAGTCCAAATGGAACAAAATCTTTGAAAAGATTTTTCATGGACCTGAAGACACGCAAAAGACTTGGAGTAGGGGGCAAGGCAATTGCCGGGAGGCCACAAGCCTGCAGGGCGCGCCCTGGGGGGTGGCTGCGCCCCCTGGCTTGTGCCCCCCCTGTAGGTCTCCTAACCCTAATTCTTGGCCTATAAATTCCCAAATATTCCTGTATTGCCAAAAAGAGCCAGGAAAATACTTTTACGCCGTCGGGAGCCTGTGTTCCCGAGAGATCCAATATGGGAACCTTTTCTAGTAATCTGCCGGAGAGGGAATTGATCACGGAGGGCATCTACATCAACTCCATTGCCCCTTCGATGATGTGTGAGTAGTTCACCATAGACCTACGGGTCCATAGCTAGTAGCTAGATGGCTTCTTCTCTTTGTTTGATATTCAATACCATGTTCTTCATGATCTTCATGGAGATCTATCCGATGTAAAACTCTTTTGTGGTGTGTTTGTCGAGATCCGATGAATTGTGAGTTTATGTTCAGATTATCCATGAATATTATTTGAGTCTCTTCTGAATACTTATATGCATGATTTCATATCTTTGCAACTCTCTTCGAATTATTTGTTTGGTTTGCCCAACTAGATTGGTAATTCTTGCAATGGGAGAAGTGCTTAGTTTTGGGTTCAATCTTGTGGTGTCCTCACCCAGTGACAGTAGGGGTAGCGAGGCACGTATCGTATTGTTGCCATCAAGGGTAAAAAGATGGGGTTTTCATCATACTGCTTGAGTTTATCCCTCTACATCATGTCATATTACTTAATGCGTTACTCTATTCTTCAAGAACTTAATACTGTAGATGCAGGCAGGAGTCGGTCATTGTGTGGAGTAATAGTAGCAGATGCAGAATCGTTTCGGTCTACTTGATATGGACGTGATGCCTATATGCATAATCATTGCCTTGGATATCTTCATAATTATTTGCTTTTTTATCAATTGCTCGACAGTAATTTGTTTACCCACCATATTATTTTCCTTTATGAGAGAAGCCTCTAGTGAAACCTATGGTGCCCGGGTCTAATTTCCATATTATATTTTCAGATCTATAAGCCAAAAATACCAAAAATACTTTGCTGCAATTTATTTACTTTTGTTTTACTTTGTATCTATCAATATTTTATACCTATCTCTATCAGATCTCATCCTTGCAAATAACTCTAAAGGGATTGACAACCCCTTTATAGCGTTGGGTGCAAGTGTTTGATTATTTGTGTAGGTACTACTATTGGAGCCTTTCTTGTTCATCCTACTGGATTGATACCTTGGTTCTCAACAAACTAAGACAAATATTTATCTACTTTGCTGCATCACCCTTTCCTCTTCAAGGAAAAACCAACGCAAGCTCAAGAGGTAGCAAGAAGGATTTTTGGTGCTCTTGCCGGGGAGGATACATATCAAGATCACGCCTACCAAGTAACCATCACAAACTCATCTATTGCATTTACTTTATTTGCCATTTGCCTCTCGTTTTCCTCTCCCCCACTTCACCAATTTTCCGTTTTATTCGCTTTTTTCTCGTCGGATCTCTTTTTGTCTACTTGTGTTACCATGTGCCTTCTATTTGCTTGCATCTTTCTTTGCTAAAAATCTATTGATATGGATCCTCATCCACTTGCTAATATTTTCAAGAGATCCAATTATGATGAACCAATTGCTAGAGAGTTGAGTGTACTTGATTATCTCCATGAAGTTTTGCTTGAGATTCGTGAATCTGAAAATTGTGATGAAGTGATTCACGATGTTTCCTTGAATGAAAAGCATGATTGCAATTATATTGTTATAAATTCTATTAATATCAATTGTGTTAATGATATGCAAACCCACAAGCTTGGGGATGCTATAGTTGATGAGTTTGACATGACCACTACCTATTGCAATGATCATGATTGGGGTGATAATGCTTCTTCTGATCTTGATAATTTATTTAATACTCTTGATGAATATGATATCGGAAGTGGGTTTGGAAGAGTGTCAACTTTAGGTAAAATAATCCCACATATTTGTAGAGGTCATGACTTTAGTTAATGTTAATCCCACTACCTTGGAAGATTGTAAGACTTTTATGCATGTGGATCATGAAAATAATGCTTTATGTGATAGCTATATTGTTGAATTTATTCATGATGCTACTGAAAATTACTATGAGAGAGGAACATATGCTTTTACATATTGCAATAATATCAAGTTTCTTCTCTATGTGTTGGAAATTTTGAAGTTATACTTGTTTTCCCTTCCTATGCTAATTGATTCTTGTTCCCATAATTTGTGCTCACAAAATACCTATGCATAGTAAGTGGGTTATACTTAAATATGATTTCCATTTGATTCATGATGCTCTGTTTATGTTTCAGTTCTCTACCTTTATGCGAGCAAAATTGAAATCGTTATGCCTAGTTAGAGGCGTTAAACAATAGCGCTTGTTGGGAGGCAACCCAATTTCATTTTTATGATTTTTTTTTGTTTATATTTTTTAGTTATGCACACATTATTACCTCTGTAATATTTGTGTTTTCTTTTTTAATTAGTGTTTGAGCCAAGTAAGACCTTTGGGATGGTCTACGGTGTTTGCAAGTTGATTTTGCTGGAAAACAGAAACTTTCGCTCTCAGTCCAGGAATTTTATAAATTCACTGGAATGTACTTTTGATATGAATCTTTTACACAAGATTTGATTACAAATTGCCCATACTGTCCTAAGTTTTATGAAATTTTGGAGTTACATAATTATTCTAAGTAAACAGATTGCTACAGACTGTTTTGTTTTTGACATATTCTGTTTTCTTTGTGTTGTTTGCTTATTTTGATGAATCTATGGCTTGTATCGGGGGTATGAACCATGGATAAGTTGGAATATAGTAAATATTACATCAATATAAATAAAGAATGAGTTCACAACATTATCTAAAGGGGTGATTTATTTTTTTGTACTAACGGATCTCATGAGTTTTCTGTTGGGTTTGTGTTGTGAAGTTTTCAAGTCTTGGGTAAAGATTTGATGGACTATGGAATAAGGATTGGCAAGAGAATATGCTTGGGGATGCTCAAGGCACCCCAAGTCATATTCTAGGATACCAAAGAGCCTAAGCTTGGGGTTGCCCTAGAAGGCATCCCCTCTTTCGTCTTCAATCCATCGGTAAATTTACTTGAGGCTATATTTTTATTCACCACATGATATGTGTTTTGCTTAGGAGCGTCTTGTATGATATGAGTTAAATTTTTAGTTTTCCACAATAATACTTGCTGCACACATCTTTTGAGAGAGAGACACACTGAATTGTGAATTTATTAGAATACTCTTTATGCTTCACTTATATCTTTTGAGCTAGGCAATGTTACTCTAGTACTTCACGTATACCTTTTAGAGCACGTCGGTGTTGTGTTTTATAGAAATTATTAAACTCTTGTACCTCACTTATATTATTTTGAGAGTTCCTTAAACGGCATGGTAATTGGTTTAGGTTATGAATTTAGTCCTAATATAATAGGCATCCAAGAGGGATATAATAAAAAAATTCATATTAAGTGCGTTGAGTATGATGAGAAGTTTGATTCCTTGCATATAGTTTTGAGATGTGAAGATGGTAATATGAGAGTCATGCTAGTAAGTAATTGTGAATTAGAAAAAAATACTTGTGTTAAGGCTTGTGATTCCCGTAGCATGCACGTATGGTGAACCGTTATGTGATGAAGTCGGAGCATGATTTGTTTAATGATTGTCAGCCTTTGTGTGGAGGTCGGGATCACGCGATGGTAAACTCCTACAAACTCTTCCCCTAGAAGCATGCATCTAATACTTTGTTTCGATAACTAATAGGCTTTCGCAATAAGTATGGGAGTTCTTTATGACTAATGTTGAGTTCATGGATTATACGCACTCTCACCCTTCCACCTTTGCTAGCCTCTCTAGTACTGCGTAACTCTCGCCGGTACATTAAACCCAACTTCCTCAAAACAGCAACCATATATTTTCCTCAAAACAACCACCATATATACCTATTATGGCATTTTCATAGCCATTTCGAGATATATTGCCATGCAACACCACCGTCCCATTTTTATGACACGCACCATCACTTCCATATTGCTCATAGAGTCATACATTGTTCTAGTTATCGAGTTGTAAGTAAATAAAAGTGTGATGATTTGCATTATTAGAGCATTGTCCCGTGTGAGAAAAGGATGATGGAAGCTATGATTCCCTCACAAGTTGGGATGAGTCTCCGGACTTTACAAAAAAATAAAAGAGGCCAGCGAAGCCCATAAAAAAATAAAAGAGGCCAAAGAAGCCCATAAAAAAAGAGAGTAAAAAATGAGAGAAAGAGAGAAGGGACAATTCTACTATCTTTTTCCACACTTGTGCTTCAAAGTAGCACCATGTTCTTCATATAGAGTCTCCTATTTTCTCACTTTCATATAACTAGTGGAATTACATCTTTTGCACGACCACTTAGTTTTCTTGTTGAGATTTCATACAATTATAGCTCTAGTGCATTTGTTGCATGGCAATCCCTACTCGCTCACGTTAATATATATTGATGGGCATCTCCATAGCCCGTTGATATGCCTAGTTGATGTGAGACTATCTTCTCCTCTTTCTTTTGCAACTTCCACCACATTCTATTCCACCTATAATGCTATATACATGGCTCACACTCATGTATTGTGTGAGAGTTGAAAAGGTTTGAGAACATAAAAAGTGTGAAACAATTGCTTGATTCTCACTGGGTTGAGCATGATTTAGATACTTTGTGTGGTGAAGATGGAGCATAGCTAGACCATATGATTTTGTAGGGATAACTTTCTAAGACCATGCTATTTCGAAAGAAAGTAATTACCTTATCAGTATGCTTGAAGTATTATTGTTTTTATGTCAATATAGACTTTTGTTGTGAGTCTTATGGATCTGAATATTCACATGACAATAGAGAATATTACATGGATAAATATGTTAGGTAGCATTCCACATCAAAAATTCCGTTTTTATCATTTACCTACTCGAGGATGAGCATGAATTAAGCTTGGGGATGCTTGATACGTCTCCAACGTATCTATAATTTTTTATTGTTCCATGCTATTATATTATCTGTTTTGGATGTTTTATATGCATTTATATGCTGTTTTATATTATTTTTGGGACTAACCTATTAATCTAAAGCCTAGTGTCAATTTATGTTTTTTCCACGTTTTGAATATTGCAGAGAAGGAATATTATTCGGAGTCCAAACGGAATAAAATATCTGCAAAGATTTTTCTTGGACCAGAAGACACGCAACATACTTGGAGTAGGGGAAAGGCAATTGTCGGGAGGGGCCCCTGCGGGTCTCCTAACCCTAATTCTTGACCTATAAATTCCCAAATATTCCCGTATTCCCAAAAAGAGCCACGAAAATACTTTTACTCCGTCGGGAGCCTCTGTTCCCGAGAGATCCAATCTGGGAGCCTTTTCCGGTAATTTGTCGGAGAGGGAATTGATGTCGGAGGGCATCAACATCAACTCCATTTACCCTCCGATGATGTGTGAGTAGTTCACCACAGACATACGGGTCCATAGCTAGTAGCTAGATGGCTTCTTCTCTCAGCTTTATCTTCAATACCATGATCTTCATGGAGATCTATCCGATGTAATACTCTTTTGCGGTGTGTTTGTCGAGATCCGATGAATTGTGAGTTTATGTTCAGATTATCCATGAATATTATTTGAGTCTCTTCTGAATTCTTATATGCATGATTCCATATCTTTGCAAGTCTCTAGGAATTATTTGTTTGGTTTGGCCAACTAGATTGGTAATTCTTGAAATGCGAGAAGTGCTTAGTTTTGGGTTCAATCTTGAAGTGTCCTCACCCAGTGACAGTAGGGGTAGCGAGGCATGTATTGTATTGTATTGTATTGTTGCCATCAAGGGTAAAAAGATGGGGGGTTTCATCATATTGCTTGAGTTTATCCCTCTACATCATGTCATCTTACTTAATGTGTTACTCTATTCTTCATGAACTTAATACTCTAGATGCAGGCATGAGTCGGTCGATGTGTGGAGTAATAGTAGTAGATGTAGAATTGTTTCGGTCTACTTGATACGGACGTGATGCCTATATGCATAATCTTTGCCTTGGATATCTTCATAATTATTTGCTCTTCTATCAAATTGCTCGACAGTAATTTGTTCACCCACCGTATTATTTTCCTTTATGAGAGAAGCCTCTAGTGAAACCTATGCCCCCGAGGTCTATTTTCCATATTAAATTTTCGGATCTATAAACCCCAAAATACCAAAAAAATACTTTGCTGCAATTTATTTACTTTTGTTTTACTTTCAAATCTATTAATATTTTATACCTATCTCTATGACATCTCATCCTTGCAAATAAATCTAAAGGGATTGACAACCCCTTTATAGCGTTGGGTACAAGTGTTTGATTATTTGTGTAGGTACTACTATAGGAGCCTTGCTTGTTCCTCCTACTAGATTGATACCTTGGTTCTCAACAAATTGAGGGAAATACTTATCTACTTCGCTGCATCACTCTTTCCTCTTCAAGGGAAAACCAACACAAGCTCAAGAGGTAGCAATGATCCACAAGCATAGGCAATTTATCACTTTCCACATAAGAAAATTTCTTCTCATTCATAGTAGTGGGAGCAAACTCAATAAAATACCTATCATGGGACACTTGATTGACATAACCAAATTGAACATTGAAATCATGATGAAAATTTTAATGGTTACTATCACTCTTTATATCATACATGTCGTCGCCATAATCACCATAGATAGGGGTCATGCCATAATTGTAATAAATTTGCTCATCAAAACTTGGTGGACTAAAAATATCATCTTCATCAAACATAGCATCCCCAAGCTTGTGGCTTTGCGTATCATTAGCATCATGGATATTCATAGAATTCGTACTAACAACATTTCGATCATGCTCATCATTAAATGATTTAATTCCAAACACTTTATTAAACTCTTCTTCTAACACTTTGGCACAATTTTCCAAACCATCATTTTCACGAAAAACATTATAAAGATGAAGCAATTGAGGTAAGCAAAATTCCATTTTTTGTTTTCATTTTAGAAACCAAACTAGTGATAAAAAAGAAACTAAAATATTCAATTGCAAGATCTAAAGATATACTTTCAATCACTCACCCCCATCGGCAACGACGCCAGAAAAGAGCTTCATGTCTATTACGCAACTTTATTCCTCTAGACGTTGTTGGGCCTCCAAGTGTAGAGTTTTGTAGGACAACAAGAATTTTCCCTCAAGTGTATGACCAAAGGTTTATCAATCCGTGCGAGGTGCAGGATGAATATGGTCTCTCCCGAATGACCCTACAACCAAATACAACAAATATCTTGTGTCCCCAACACACCCAATACAATGGTAAATTGTATATGTGCACTAGTTTGGCAAAGAAATGGTGATAGAAGTGCAATATGGATGATAGATATTGGTTTTTGTAATCTGAAAATATAAAAACAAAAAGTTAAGAAGTAATAATAGTGAGCATAAGTGGTATTGCAATGCTTGGAAATAAGGCCTAGGGTTCATACTTTCACTAGTGCAATCTCTCAACAATGCTAACATAATAGAATCATATGATCATCCCTCAACGTGCGACAAAGAATCACTCCAAAGTTCACATCTAGCAGAGAACATAAGATCAAATTGTTGTAGGTAGTAGAACCATCTCGAAGTTATCCTTTCCTATCAATCTATTGATCTATTCCTAAAGGTGTCACAAACAGCCCTAGAGTTCGTACTGACATAACACCATATGATACGCATCAATCAAACATATTGTCACCTAGATACTCCAATGTCACCACAAGTATCGGTGGATTAATTATTTGACATGCATCAAACAATTTCAGATTCATCATATCCAATCCAACACAAAGAATTCAAAGAGTACCCCAAGATTTTTATCGAAGAAAGTAAGACAAGAACGTATATCAATCCATATGCATAGGTTACCCCAATGTCAGTGATATGTCTCTAATATATCTATAATTTTAATTGTTGCATGCTATTATATTATCATTCTAGGATGCTTTTTAGGCATTTAGTTTATAATTTATATTATTTTTTAGCACTAACCTATTAACCAAGTGCCAAGTGCCAGTTGTTGTTTTGTGCATGTTTTTGGCTTTTCAGGAATACTGTACCAAACGAAGTCCAAATACCCCAAAACTTTTTGACGATTTTTCTTGACAAAATAAGGAACTGGAAGCTTCAAAAGGAGACCATAGGCTCCACAGGGTGGCGCTAATCCAACAGGGTGCGCCCAGGGGGTTGGTCGTGCCGTGATGTCTTCGGTGTTGGAAATATGCCCACTGATAAAATAGTTATTATTATATTTCTGTTGGGGAACGTCGCATGGGAAACAAAAAATTTCCTACGCGCACGAAGACCTATCATGGTGATGTCCATCTACGAGAGGGGATGAGTGATCTACGTACCCTTGTAGATCGTACAGCAGAAGCGTTAGAGAACGCGGTTGATGTAGTGGAACGTCCTCACGTCCCTCGATCCGCCCCGCGAACAATCCCGCGATCAGTCCCACGATCTAGTACCGAACGGACGGCACCTCCGCGTTCAGCACACGTACAGCTCGACGATGATCTCGGCCTTCTTGATCCAGCAAGAGAGACGAAGAGGTAGAAGAGTTCTCCGGCAGCGAGACGGCGCTCCGGAGGTTAGTGATGACCTTGTCTCAGCAGGGCTCCGCCCGAGCTCCGCAGAAACGCGATCTAGAGGAAAAACCGTGGAGGTATGTGGTCGGGCAGCCGTGAGAAAGTCGTCTCAAATCAGACCTAATTGCTCCATATATATAGGAGGAGGGAGGGGGGGCCTTGCCTTGGGGTCCAAGGACCCCCAAGGAGTCGCCCGAGCCAAGGGGGGGAGGACTCCCCCCCAAACCGAGTTGGACTTGGTTTGGTGGGAGGAGTCCCCCTCCCTTCCCACCTCCTTCCTTTTTTTTCTTTCCTCTTGATTTTTCTTCTCTTGGCGCATTGGGCACTTGTGGGCTGTCCCACCAGCCCACTAAGGGCTGGTGTGGCTCCCCCAAATACCTATGGGCTTCCCCGGGGTGGGTTGCCCCCCCGGTGAACTCCCGGAACCCATTCGTCATTCCCGGTACATTCCCGGTAACTCCGAAAACCTTCCGGTAATCAAATGAGGTCATCCTATATATCAATCTTCGTTTCCGGACCATTCCGGAAACCCTCGTGACGTCCGTGATCTCATCCGGGACTCCGAACAACATTCGGTAACCAACCATATAACTCAAATACGCATAAAACAACGTCGAACCTTAAGTGTGCAGACCCTGCGGGTTCGAGAACTATGTAGACATGACCCGAGAGACTCCCCGGTCAATATCCAATAACGGGACCTGGATGCCCATATTGGATCCTACATATTCTACGAAGATCTTATCATTTGAACCTCAGTGCCAAGGATTCGTATAATCCCGTATGTCATTCCCTTTGTCCTTCGGTATGTTACTTGCCCGAGATTCGATCGTCAGTATCCGCATACCTATTTCAATCTCGTTTTACCGGCAAGTCTCTTTACTCGTTCCGTAATACAAGATCCCGCAACTTACACTAAGTTACATTGCTTGCAAGGCTTGTGTGTGATGTTGTATTACCGAGTGGGCCCCGAGATACCTCTCCGTCACACGGAGTGACAAATCCCAGTCTTGATCCATACTAACTCAACTAACACCTTCGGAGATACCTGTAGAGCATCTTTATAGTCACCCAGTTACGTTGCGACGTTTGATACACACAAAGCATTCCTCCGGTGTCAGTGAGTTATATGATCTCATGGTCATAGGAATAAATACTTGACACCCAGAAAACAGTAGCAACAAAATGACACGATCAACATGCTACGTCTATTAGTTTGGGTCTAGTCCATCACATGATTCTCCTAATGATGTGATCCCATTATCAAGTGACAACACTTGCCTATGGCCAGGAAACCTTGACCATCTTTGATCAACGAGCTAGTCAACTAGAGGCTTACTAGGGACAGTGTTTTGTCTATGTATCCACACAAGTATTGTGTTTCCAATCAATACAATTATAGCATGGATAATAAACTATTATCTTGATACAGGAATTATAATAACAACTATACATCTATTATTGCCTCTAGGGCATAATTCCAACAGTCTCCCACTTGCACTAGAGTCAATAATCTAGCCCTCACATCACCATGTGAATTACATTGTAATAAATCTAACACCCATACAGTTCTGGTGTCGATCATGTTTTGGCCGTGGAAGAGGTTTAGTCAGCGAGTCTGCTACATTCAGATCCGTGTGCACTTTGCATATATTTACGTCCTCTTCCTCGACGTAGTCGCGGATGAGGTTGAAGCGTCGTTTGATGTGTCTGGTCTTCTTGTGAAACCTTGGTTCCTTTGCTAAGGCAATGGCACCAGTGTTGTCATAGAACAAGGTTATTGGATCCAGTGCACTTGGCACCACTCCAAGATCCGTCATGAACTGCTTCATCCAAACACCCTCCTTAGCCGCCTCCGAGGCAGCCATGTACTCCGCTTCACATGTAGAATCTGCTACGACGCTTTGCTTGGAACTGCACCAGCTTACTGCACCCCCATTAAGAATAAATACGTATCCGGTTTGCGAATTGGAGTCCTCCAGATCTGTGTCAAAGCTTGCATCGACGTAACCTTTTACGGCGAGCTCTTCGTCACCTCCATACACGAGAAACATCTCCTTAGTCCTTTTCAGGTACTTCAGGATATTCTTGACCGCTGTCCAGTGATCCACTCCTGGATTACTCTGGCCAGTCTAACATCCGGTCTAGTGCACAACATTGCATACATGATAGAACCTATGGCTGAAGCATAGGGGACGGAGCGCATATGCTCTCTATCTTCATCAGTTGCTGGGCACTGAGTCTTACTCAATCTCGTACCTTGTAAAACTGGCAAGAACCCTTTCTTGGACTGTTCCATTTTGAACCTCTTCAAAACTTTATCAAGGTATGTGCTTTGTGAAAGTCCTATCAGGCGTTTTGATCTATCCCTATAGATCTTAATGCCTAGAATGTAAGCAGCTTCTCCTAGGTCCTTCATAGAGAAACTTTTATTCAAGAAACCTTTTATGCTCTCCAAAAGCTCTACGTTGTTTCCAATCAGTAATATGTCATCCACATATAATATTAGAAACGCCACAGAGCTCCCACTCACTTTCTTATAAATACAAGATTCTCCAACCACTTGTATAAACCCAAATGCTTTGATCACCTCATCAAAGCGTTTGTTCCAACTCCGAGATGCTTGCACCAGTCCATAAATGGATCGCTGGAGCTTGCACACCTTGTCAGCATTTTTAGGATCGACAAAACCTTCGGGTTGCATCATATACAACTCTTCCTTAAGGAAACCGTTAAGGAACGCCGTTTTGACATCCATCTGCCAGATTTCATAATCGAAAAATGCAGCTATTGCTAACATGATTCTGACGGACTTAAGCATCGCTACGGGTGAGAAAGTCTCATCGTAGTCAACTCCTGGAACTCGTGAAAAACCCTTTGCCACAAGTCGAGCTTTATAAACGGTCACATTACCGTCAGTGTCCGTCTTCTTCTTAAAGATCCATTTGTTCTGAATAGCCTTGTGGCCCTCAGGTAGTATCTCCAAAATCCACACTTTGTTCTCATACATGGATCCTATCTCGGATTTCATGGCTTCTAGCCATTTGTTGAAATCTGGGCCCACCATTGCTTCTTCATAATTTGCAGGTTCATTGTTGTCTAACAACATGATTGACAAGACGGGATTACCGTACCACTCTGGAGCAGCGCGTGATCTCGTCGACCTGCGTGGTTCAACAGAAACTTGAACTGGAGTTTCATGATCATCATCATTAACTTCCTCCTCAACCGGCGTCGCAACGACAGAGGTTTCCCCTTGCCCTGCGCCACCATCCAGAGGGATGAGAGGTTCGACAACCTCGTCAAGTTCTATCTTCCTCCCACTCAATTCTCTCGAGAGAAACTCCTTCTCGAGAAAAGCTCCATTTTTAGCAACAAACACTTTGCCCTCGGATTTGAGATAGAAGGTATACCCAACTGTCTCTTTTGGGTAACCTATGAAGACGCACCTTTCCGCTTTGGGTTCCAGCTTTTTAGGCTGAAGCTTTTTGGCATAAGCATCACATCCCCAAACTTTAAGAAACGACAACTTTGGCCTCTTGCCATACCACAGTTCGTATGGTGTCGTCTCAATGGATTTTGATGGTGCCCTATTTAAAGTGAATGCAGCTGTTTCTAATGCATAACCCCAAAATGATAACGGCAAATCAGTAAGAGACATCATAGATCGCACCATCTCTAACAAAGTACGATTACGACATTCGGACACACCATTACGCTGTGGTGTTCTAGGCGGTGTTAACTGCGAAACAATTCCACATTGTCTTAAGTGAGCACCAAACTCGAAACTCAGATATTCACCCCCACGATCAGACCGTAGGAACTTGATCTTCTTGTTACGATGATTTTCCACTTCACTCTGAAATTGCTTGAACTTTTCAAATGTTTCAGACTTGTGCTTCATCAAGTAGACATAACCATATCTACTTAAATCGTCAGTGAAGGTGAGAAAATAACGATATCCGCCGCGTGCCTCTACGCTCATTGGACCACACACATCGGTATGTATGATTTCCAACAAGTCACTTGCACGCTCCATTGTTCCGGAGAACGGAGTCTTAGTCATCTTGCCCATGAGGCATGGTTCGCACGTGTCAAGTGAATCAAAGTCAAGTGACTCCAAAAGTCCATCAGCATGGAGTTTCTTCATGCGCTTTACACCAATATGACCCAAGCGGCAGTGCCACAAAAATATGGCGCTATCATTGTTTACTCTAACTCTTTTGGTCGCAATGTTATGTATATGTGTATCGCTATCAAGATTCAATATGAACAATCCTCTCACATTCGGTGCATGACCATAAAAGATGTTACTCATAGAAATAGAACAACCATTATTCTCAGACTTAAAAGAGTAACCGTCTCGCAATAAACAAGATCCAGATATAATGTTCATGCTCAACGCAGGCACTAAATAACAATGATTTAAGTTCATCACTAATCCTGATGGTAGCTGAAGTGACACTGTGCCGACGGCGATTGCATCAACCTTGGAACCATTTCCTACGCGCATCGTCACTTCGTCTTTCGCCAGCCTTCGTCTATTCCGCAGTTCCTGTTTCGAGTTGCAAATGTGAGCAACAGAACCGGTATCGAATACCCAGGCACTGCTACGAGAGCCGGTTAAGTACACATCAATAACATGTATATCAAATATACCTGATTTTTCTTTGCCCGCCTTCTTATCTGCCAGATACTTGGGGCAATTGCGCTTCCAGTGACCCATACCCTTGCAATAGAAGCACTCTGTTTCAGGCTTAGGTCCAGCCTTGGGTTTCTTCGGCGGATTGGCAACAGGCTTGCCGCTCTTCTTCGAATTGCCCTTCTTGCCTTTGCCGTTTCTCTTGAAACTAGTGGTCTTGCTCACCATCAACACTTGATGCTCTTTACGGAGTTCAGACTCTGCGACTTTCAGCATTGCAAACAACTCGCCGGGAGACTTGTTCATCCCTTGCATGTTGTAGTTCAACACAAAGCCTTTATAGCTTGGCGGCAGTGATTGAAGGATTCTGTCAGTGATAGCCTCTTGCGGGAGTTCAATCCCCAACTCAGCTAGACGGTTTGAGTACCCAGACATTTTGAGCACATGTTCACTGACAGACGAGTTTTCCTCCATCTTGCAAGCATAGAATTTATTGGAGGTCTCATACCTCTCGATCCGGGCGTTCTTCTGAAAGATAAACTTCAACTCCTGGAACATCTCAAATGCTCCATGACGCTCAAAGCGACGTTGAAGTCCCGGTTCTAAGCCATACAAGACTGCACATTGAATTATTGAGTAGTCCTCCTTACGCGCTAACCAAGCGTTCTTAACATCCTGATCAGCCGTAGCGGGTGGTTCATCTCCTAGCACAACATTAAGGAGATAATCCTTCTTCCCAGCTTGTAAGATTAGCTTAAGATTATGAGCCCAGTCTACAAAGTTGCTTCCATCATCTTTCAACTTAGCTTTCTCTAGGAACGTATTAAAATTCAGGATGACACTCGCGTGAGCCATGATCTACAACACAAATATATTCAAATTGGACTTAGACTATGTTCAAGATAATTAGAGTTCAACTTAATCAAATTATATGCTAAACTCCCACTCAAAAAATACATCTCTCTAGTCATTTGAGTGGTTCATGATCCACTTACACTATCCCAAGTCCGATCATCACGTGAGTTGAGTATAGTTTCAGTGGTAAGCATCCCTATGCTAATCATATCAACTATATGATTCATGATCGACCTTTCGGTCTCATGTGTTCCGAGGCCATGTCTGCACATGCTAGGCTCGTCAAGCTTAACCTGAGTGTTCCGCGTGCGCAACTGTTTTGCACCCGTTGTATGTGAACGTTGAGTCTATCACACCCGATCATCACGTGGTGTCTCGAAACGACGAACTGTAGCAACGGTGCACAGTCGGGGAGAACACAATTTCGTCTTGAAATTTTAGTGAGAGATCACCTCATAATGCTACCGTCGTTCTAAGCAAAATAAGGTGCATAAAAGGATTAACATCACATGCAATTCATAAGTGACATGATATGGCCATCATCACGTGCTTCTTGATCTCCATCACCAAAGCACCGGCACGATCTTCTTGTCACCGGCGCCACACCATGATCATCCATCAACGTGTTGCCATCGGGGTTGTCGTGCTACTTATGCTATTACTACCAAAGCTACATCCTAGCAAAATAGTAAACGCATCTGCAAGCACAAAAGTTAGTATAAAGACAACCCTATGGCTCCTGCCGGTTGCCGTACCATCGACGTGCAAGTCGATATTTCTATTACAACATGATCATCTCATACATCCAATATATCACATCACATCATTGGCCATATCACATCACAATCATACCCTGCAAAAACAAGTTAGACGTCCTCTAATTTTGTTGTTGCATGTTTTACGTGGTGACCAAGGGTATCTAGTAGGATCGCAACTTACTTACGCAAACACCACAACGGAGATATATGAGTTGCTATTTAACCTCATCCAAGGACCTCCTCGGTCAAATCCGATTCAACTAAAGTTGGAGAAACCGTCACTTGCCAGTCATCTTTGAGCAAAGGGGTTACTCGTAACGATGAAACCAGTCTCTCGTAAGCGTACGAGTAATGTCGGTCCAAGCCGCTTCAATCCAACAATACCGCGGAATCAAGAAAAGACTAAGGAGGACAGCAAAACGCACATCACCGCCCACAAAAACTTTTGTGTTCTACTCGAGAAGACATCTACGCATGAACCTAGCTCATGATGCCACTGTTGGGGAACGTCGCATGGGAAACAAAAAATTTCCAACGCGCATGAAGACCTATCATGGTGATGTCCATCTACGAGAGGGGATGAGTGATCTACGTACCCTTGTAGATCGTACAGTAGAAGCGTTAGAGAACGCGGTTGATGTAGTGGAACGTCCTCACGTCCCTTGATCCGCCCCACGAACAATCCCGCGATCAGTCCCACGATCTAGTACCGAACGGACGGCACCTCCGCGTTCAGCACACGTACAGCTCGACGATGATCTCGGCCTTCTTGATCCAGCAAGAGAGACGGAGAGGTAGAAGAGTTCTCCGGCAGCGTGACGGCGCTCCGGAGGTTGGTGATGACCTTGTCTCAGCAGGGCTGCGCCCGAGCTCCGCAGAAACGCGATCTAGAGGAAAAACCATGGAGGTATGTGGTCGGGCAGCCGTTAGAAAGTCATCTCAAATCAGCCCTAATTGCTCCATATATATAGGAGGAGGGACGGGGGGCCTTGCCTTGGGGTCCAAGGACCCCCAAGGAGTCGGCCGAGACAAGGGGGGGAGGACTCCCCCCCCAAACCGAGTTGGACTTGGTTTGGTGGGAGGAGTCCCCGTCCCTTCCCACCTCCTTCCTTTTTTTTTCTTTCCTCTTGATTTTTCTTCTCTTGGCGCATTGGGCACTTATGGGCTGTCCCACCAGCCCACTAAGGGCTGGTGTGGCTCCCCAAATACCTATGGGCTTCCCCGGGGTGGGTTGCCCCCCCGGTGAACTCCCGAAACCCATTCGTCATTCCCGGTACATTCCCGGTAACTCCGAAAACCTTCCGGTAATCAAATGAGGTCATCCTATATATCAATCTTCGTTTCCGGACCATTCCAGAAACCCTCGTGACGTCCGTGATCTCATCCGGGACTCCGAACAACATTCGGTAACCAACCATATAACTCAAATACGCATAAAACAACGTCGAACCTTAAGTGTGCAGACCCTGCGGGTTCGAGAACTATGTAGACATGACCCGAGAGACTCCCCGGTCAATATCCAATAGCGGGACCTGGATGCCCATATTGGATCCTACATATTCTACGAAGATCTTATCGTTTGAACCTCAGTGCCAAGGATTCGTATAATCCCGTATGTCATTCCCTTTGTCCTTCGGTATGTTACTTGCCCGAGATTCGATCGTCAGTATCCGCATACCTATTTCAATCTCGTTTTACCGGCAAGTCTCTTTACTCGTTCCGTAATACAAGATCCCGCAACTTACACTAAGTTACATTGCTTGCAAGGCTTGTGTGTGATGTTGTATTACCGAGTGGGCCCCGAGATACCTCTCCGTCACACGGAGTGACAAATCCCAGTCTTGATCCATACTAACTCAACTAACACCTTCGGAGATACCTGTAGAGCATCTTTATAGTCACCCAGTTACGTTGCGACGTTTGATACACACAAAGCATTCCTCCGGTGTCAGTGAGTTATATGATCTCATGGTCATAGGAATAAATACTTGACACCCAGAAAACAGTAGCAACAAAATGACACGATCAACATGCTACGTCTATTAGTTTGGGTCTAGTCCATCACATGATTCTCCTAATGATGTGATCCCATTATCAAGTGACAACACTTGCCTATGGCCAGGAAACCTTGACCATCTTTGATCAACGAGCTAGTCAACTAGAGGCTTACTAGGGACAGTGTTTTGTCTATGTATCCACACAAGTATTGTGTTTCCAATCAATACAATTATAGCATGGATAATAAACTATTATCTTGATACAGGAATTATAATAACAACTATACATTTATTATTGCCTCTAGGGCATAATTCCAACAATTTCCTGTTTCAAGATGATCGTTTATTATCCATGCTATAATTGTATTGAATGAAAACATAAACGCATGTGTGGATATATAGACAAAACTATGTCCCTAGTAAGCCTCTAGTTGACTGTCCAGTTGATCAAGGATGGTTAAGGTTTTCTGACCATATGCAAGTGTTCTCACTTGATGACTAGATCACATCATTGGGACAATGATGTGATGGACAAGACCCAAACTATAAACGTAGCATGTGATCGTGTCATTTTGTTGCTATTATTTTCTGCGTGTCAAGTATTCATTCGTATGACCATGAGATCATGTAACTCACTGACACCGGAGGAATGCCTAGTGTGTATCAAACGTCGCAACGTTACTAGGTGACTATAAAGGTGCTCTACAGGTATCTCCGAAGGTGTCCCTTGAGTTAGCATGGATCAAGACTGGGATTTGTCACTCCGTGTGACGGAGAAGTATCTCGGGGCCCACTCGGTAATACAACATCACATATAAGCCTTGCAAGCAATGTGGCTAAAGTGTTAGTCACGGGATCTTGTATTACTGAATGAGTAAAGAGACTTGCCGATAACGAGATTGAAATGGGTATAGGGATACCGACGATCAAATCTCGGGCAAGTAACATATCGAAGGACAAAGGGAATGGTGTACGGGATTATATGAATCCTTAGCACAGAGGTTCAACGAATAAGATCTTCGTAGAATACGTAGGATCCAATATGGACATCCAGGTCCCGCTGTTGGATATTGACCCGGGAGTGTCTCAGGTCATGTTTGCATAGTTCTCGAACCCGCAGGGTCTGCACACTTAAGGTTCGATGACGTGTCAGTATAGTTGAGTTATAGGTGTTGGTGATTGAAGGTTTGTTCGGAGTCTCGGATGAGATCATGGACGTCACGAGGGTTTGTGGAATGATCCGGAAACGAAGATTGATATATAGGATTGTTTCATTTGGCCTCCGAAAAGATTTTGCGCATTGCTGGGAGTGTACCGGGAGTGACGAATGGGTTCTGGGTGTTTACCGGGAGGGGCCACCCACCCGGGAGAGAACCTAATAGCCCATGGGTGGCGCACCATCCCTTGGTGGGCTGGTGAGGCCAGCCCAATAGGGCTATTTCGGCCAAGAAGAACAAAATCAAAGGAGAAAGAAAAAAAAGTGGAGGTGGGAAGGAAGGAAGGGACTCCTCCCTTTAAACCGACTTGGAGGAGGATCCCTCGTCCCTCTCGTCCGGCGCCCTAGGGCAAAGCTCCACCCCTTGACTCCTCCTATATATACTTAAGGTTTAGGGCCTTTTGAGACACAACTTTGCCACGTGCAACCCTAAACCTCTACTTCGTAGTTCTTCCTCTAGATCGGTTTTGTGCGGAGCTCGGGCGGAGCCCTACATGATTAGATCATCACCATCACCGGCGCGCCGTCACGCTGCCGGAGAACTCATCTACTTCCCCGTATCTCTTGCTAGATCAACAAGGTGGAGATCGTCATCGAGCTGTACGTGTGCCGAACGCGGAGGTGTCGTCCGTTCGGTGCTAGATCGGGACAGATCGTGGGACGACGGTGATTTGAATCATGAAGTTGTTCCACTACGTCAACCGCGTTTCTAAATGCTTCCGGCTTAGCGATCTACAAGGGTATGTGGATTCGATCTCCCTCTCATAGATGAACATCACCATGATAGGTCTTCGTGTGCGTAGGAAATATTTTGTTTCCCATGCAACGTTCCCCAACAGTGGCATCATGAGCTAGGTTCATCCATAGTTGTAATCTCGAGTAGAACACATTTTTTTCTGCATTGATTTTCGATTTGCTGCACTCCTTTGTCTTTTCTCGATTCAGCGGTATTGTTGGATTCAAGCTGCCCGGACCAACCTTACTCGTATGCTTACGAGAGACCGGTTTCATCGACTAACATGCAACTTGTTGCATAAAAATGACTGGCGGGTGTCTGCTTCTTCAACTTTAGTTGAATTGGTTTTGACCGAGGCGGTCCTTGGAGAGAGGTTAAATAACAATTTGCACATCACCGTTGTGGTTTTGCGTAAGATGCGATCATACTAGATACCCATAGCAGCCACGTAAAACATGCAACAACAAATTAGAGGACGTCTAACTTGTTTTTGCAGGGTATGCATGTGATGTGATATGGCCAAAGACATGATGTGATATATTGGATGTATGAGATGATCATGTTGTAATAGTTAAATATCGACTTGCACGTCGATCCTACGGCAACCGGCAGGAGCCATAGGGTTGTCTTTAAACTAACGTTTGTGTTTGTAGATGCGTTTACTATATTGCTAGGTTGTAGCTTTAGTAGTAATAGCATAGATAGCACGGCAACCTCGATGGCGGCACAATGATGGAGATCATGGTGTGGCGCCGGTGACGATGAAGATCATGCCGGTGCTTTGGTGATGGAGATCAAGAAGAACAAGATCATGGTCATATCATGTCACTTATGAATTGCATGTGATGTTAATCCTTTTATGCACCTTATCTTGCTTAGAACAACGGTAGCATTATAAGGTGATCCCTCACTAAATTTCAAGATCAGATTGTGTTCTCACCGACTGTGCACCGTTGCGACAGTTCGTCGTTTCGAGACACCACATGATGATCGGGTGTGATACACTCAACGTTCACATACAACGGGTCCAAAACAGTTGCACACGCGGAACACTCGGGTTAAACTTGATGAGCCTAGCATGTACATACATGGCCTCGGAACACAAGAGACCGAAAGGTCGAGCACGAATCATATGGTTGATATGATTAACATAGAGGTGTTTACCACTGAAACTACACTCAACTCACGTGATGATCGGACTTGGGTTAGTGAATTTGGATCATGCCACACTCAAATAACTAGAGGGATGTCTATTTGAGTGGGAGTTTATTAGTAATTTTATTAGCTAAACTCTAATTGTCTTGAACATAGTCTAAGTAAACTTTGTAATATTTATGTTATATATCAATGGATCGCGCAGTAGAAACCCTGAATTTCAATACGTTCCTAGAGAAAGCTACGCTGAAAGATGATGGTAGCAACTTTGTAGACCGGGCTCATAATCTGAGGCTTATCCTACAAGCTGGGCAAAATAATTATGTCCTTGATGCAGCGCTAGGAGATGAACTACCCGCTACGGTTGATCAAGATGTTTTGAACGTTTGGCAAGCACGTAAGGAGGACTACTCAGTAGTTCAATCTGCAGTCTTGTATGGCTTAGAATCGGGACTTCAACGACGCTTTGAACGTCATGGAGCATATGAGATGTTCCAGGAGTTGAAGTTTATCTTTGAGAAGAATGCCCGGATCGAGAGGTATGAGACCTCCGATAAATTCTATGCTTGCAAAATGGAGCAGAATTCCTCTGTCAATGAACATGTGCTCAAAATGTCTCGGTACTCAAACCGTCTAGATGAACCGGGGATTGAACTCCCGCAAGAGGCTATCACTGACAGAATTCTTCAATCACTGCCACCTAGCTACAAGAGCTTTGTGTTGAACTATAACATGCAAGGGATGAACAAGTCACCCGGCGAGTTATTTGCGATGCTGAAAGTCGCGGAGTCAGAAATCCAGAAAGAACATCAACTGTTGATGGTCAATAAGACCACCGGTTTCAAGAGAAATGGCAAAGGCGAGAAGGGTAACTCCAAGAAGAGCGGCAAAATTGTTGCCCCTCCGACGAAGAAACCCAAGGCTGGACCTAAGCCAGAAACTGAGTGCTATTATTGAAAGGGGATGGGTCACTCGAAGTGCAACTGCCCCAAGTATTTGGCTGATAAGAAGGCGGCCAACACCAAACCAGGTATATATGGTATACATGTTATTGATGTGTACCTAACCAACTCTCATAGTAGTGCCTGGGTATTTGATATCGGTTTTGTTGCTCACATTTGCAACTCGAAGCAGGAACTGCGGAATAAACGAAGGCTGGCGAAGGATGAAGTGACGTTGCGCGTGGGAAATGGTTCCAAGGTTGATGCAATCGCCGTCGGCACGGTCTCACTTCAGTTACCATCAGGATTAGTTATGAACTTAAATAATTGTTATTTAGTGCCTCGTTAAGCATGAACATTATATCTGGATCTTGTTTATTGTGAGACGGTTACTCATTTAAGTCAAAGAATAATGGTTGTTCTATTTTTATGAGTAATATATTTTAATGTCATGCACCCAATGTGAGGGGTTTGTTCATATTGAATCTTGATTGTGATGACACACATATCCATAACATTGAGACCAAAAGATATAGAGTTAACAATGATAGCGCCACCTTTTTGTGGCACTACCGCTTAGGTCATATTGGTGTAAAGCGCATGAAGAAACTCCATGGTGATGGGCTTTTGGAGTCACTTGATTTTGAATCACTTGACATGTGCGAACCATGCCTCATGGGCAAGATGACTAAGACTCCTTTCTTTGGAACAATGGAGCGTGCAAGTGACTTGTTGGAAATCATACATACTGATGTGTGCGGGCCAATGAGTGTGGACGTACGTGGCGGATATCGTTATTTTCTCACCTTTACTGATGATTTGAGTAGGTATGGATATATCTACTTGATGAAGCACAAGTCCGAAACGTTTGAAAAGTTCAAACAATTTGAGAGTGAAGTTGAAAATCATCGTAACAAGAAGATCAAGTTCCTACGATCTGATCGAGGGGGCGAATATCTGAGTTTCGAGTTTGGTGCTCACTTAAGACAATGTGGAATCGTTTCACAGTTGACACCGCGTGGAACACCACAGCGTAATGGTGTGTCTGAACGTCGTAATCATACTTTGTTAGATATGGTGTGATCTATGATGTCTCTTACCAATTTGCCATTATCGTTTTGGGGTTATGCATTAGAGATAGCTGCATTCACTTTAAATAGGGCACCATCAAAATCCGTTGAGACGACACCATATGAGCTATGGCATGGCAATAAACCAAAGTTGTCGTTTCTTAAAGTTTGGGGATGCGATGCTTATGTCAAAAAGCTTCAGCCTGAAAAGCTGGAACCAAAAGCGGAAAAGTGTGTCTTCATAGGTTACCCAGAAGAGACAGTTGGGTACACCTTCTATCTCAGATCCGAGGGCAAAGTGTTTGTTGCTAAGAACTGAGCTTTTCTTGAGAAATAGTTTCTCTCGAAAGAATTGAGTGGGAGGAAGCTAGAACTTGATGAGGTTGTGTAACCTCTGCTCCAACAGGATGGTGGCGCAGGGCGGAGGGAAATCTCTATCGAGGCAACACCAGTTGAGGAGGAAGCTAATGATGATGATCATGAAGCTTCAGATCAAGTTACTGTTGGACTTCGCAGGTCGACAAGATCGCGTACTGCTCCTGAGTGGTACGGGAATCCTGTCTTATCTATCATGTTGTTAGACAACAATGAACCTGCGAATTATGAAAAAGCAATGGTGGGCCCAGATTTCAACAAATGGTTAGAGGCCATGAAATCCGAGATAGGATCTATGTATGAAAACAAAGTGTGGACTTTGGAAGTATTACCTGAAGGTCAAAAGGTTGTTCAGAACAAATGGATCTTTAAGGAGAAGACGGACGTGGACGGTAATGTGACTGTTTATAAAGCTCGACTTGTGGCAAAGGGTTTTTCACAAGTTCAAGGAGTTGACTACGATGAGACATTCTCACCGGTAGCGATGCTTAAGTCCGTCCTAATGATGTTAGCAATAGCTCCATTTTTCGATTATGAAATCTGGCATATGGATGTCAAAACGGTGTTCCTTAATGGTTTTCTTAAGAAAGATTTGTATATGATGCAACCCGAAGGTTTTATCGATCCAATGAATGCTAACAAAGTATGCAAGCTCCAGCGATCCATTTATGGACTGGTGCAAGCATCTTGGAGTTGGAATAAGCGCTTTAATGAGGTGATGAAGGTGTTTGGGTTTATACAAGTTGTTGGAGAATCTTGTATATACAAGAAAGTGAGTGGGAGCTCTGTAGCGTTTCTAATATTATATGTGGATGACATATTTCTTATTGGAAACAATGTGGAGTTTTTAGAGAGCGTAAAGGATTACTTGAACAAATGTTTTTCAATGAAAGACCTAGGAGAAGCTGCTTACATATTAGGCATTAAGATCTATAGAGATAGACCGAGACGCGTGATAGGACTTTCACAAAGCACATACCTTGAGAAAGTTTTGAAGAAGTTCAAAATGGAATAATCCAAGAAAGGGTTCTTGCCTGTGTTACAAGGTATAAAGTTGAGTAAGACTCTATGTCCAGTAACTACAGAACATAGAGAAAAGATGAGTACCGTCCCCTATGCTTCGGCCATAGGGTCTATCATGTATGCAATTTTGTGCACAAGACCGGACGTCGGCCTAGCTATAAGTATGGTAGGCAGGTTTCAAAGTGATCAGGAGTGGAACACTGGGCGGACGTCAAGAATATTCTGAAGTACCTGAAAAGGACTAAGGAAATGTTTCTCGTTTATGGAAGTGACGAAGAGCTCATCGTAAAGGGTTACGTCGATGCAAGCTTTGACACTGATCCGGATGACTCTAAGTCTCAGACCAGATACGTATTTCTTCTTAGTGGGGGTGCGGTAAGCTGGTGCAGTTCCAAGCAAAGTGTCGTAGCAGATTCTACATGTGAAGCTGAGTACATGGCTGCCTTGGAGGCGGCTAAGGAGGGTGTCTGGATGAAGCAGTTCATGATGGATCTTGGAGTTGTGCCGAGCGCACTAAATCCAATAACTCTCTTCTCTGAGAACACTGGTGCCATTGCTCTAGCCAAGGAACCAAGGTTTCACAAGAAGACCAGACACATCAAACGACGCTTCAAGCTCATCCACGACTATGTCGAAGGAGAGGACGTAAATATTTGCAAAGTGCACACGGATCTGAATGTTGCAGATCCGCTGACTAAACCTCTTCCACAAGCGAAGCATGATCAACACCAGAACTGTATGGGTGTTAGATTTATTCAAATGTAAATCGCATAGCAATGTGAGCCTAGATTATTGACTCTAGTGCAAGTGGGAGACTGCTGGAAATATGCCCTAGAGGCAATGATAAATAGTTATTATTACATTTCTTGTTTCAAGATAATCCTTTATTATCCATGCTATAATTGTATTGAATGAAAACATAAATGCATTTGTGGATATATATAGACAAAACTATGTCCCTAGTAAGCCTCTAGTTGACTAGCCAGTTGATCAAGGATGGTTAAGGTTTTCTGACCATATGCAAGTGTTGTCACTTGATGACTAGATCACATCATTGGGAGAATGATGTGATGGACAAGACCCAAACTATAAACGTAGCATGTGATCATGTCATTTTGTTGCTATTGTTTTCTGCGTGTCAATTATTCATTCCTATGACCATAAGATCATGTAACTCACTGACACCGGAGGAATGCCTTGTGTGTATCAAACGTCGCAACGTTACTAGGTGACTATAAAGGTGCTCTACATGTATCTCCGGAGGTGTCCGTTGAGTTAGCATGGATCAAGACTGGGATTTGTCACTCTGTGTGACGGAGAGGTATCTCGGGGCCCACTCGGTAATACACCAGCACATATAAGCCTTGCAAGCAATGTGGCTAAAGTGTTAGTCACGGGATCTTGTATTACGGAACGAGTAAAGAGACTTGCCGGTAACGAGATTGAAATAGGTATAGGGATACCGACGATCAATTTTCGGGCAAGTAACATACCGAAGGACAAAGGGAATGGTATACGGGATTATATGAATCCTTGGCACAAAGGTTCAACCGATAAGATCTTCGTAGAATATGTAGGATCCAATATGGACATCCAGGTCCCGCTGTTTGATATTGACCGGGGAGTGTCTCAGGTCATGTCTGCATAGTTCTCGAACCCGCAAGGTCTGCACACTTAAGGTTCGGTGACGTTTCGGTATAGTTGAGTTATAGGTGTTGGTGACCGAAGGTTTGTTCAGAGTTCTGAATGATATCACGGACGTCACGAGGTTTTTCGAAATGGTCCCGAAATGAAGATTGATATATAGGATTGTTTCATTTGGCCTCCGAAAAGATTTCGGGCATTGCCCGCAGTGTACCGAGAGTGACGAATGGGTTTCGGGTTTTTACCGGGAGGCGCCAACCACCCGGGAGAGAACCTAATAGCCCATGGGTGGCGCACCAGCCCTTGGTGGGCTGGTGAGGCCAGCCCAATAGGGCTATTTCGGCCAAGAAGAAAAAATCAAAGGAGAAAGTAAAAAAGGGAAAAAAGGAGGTGGGAAGGATGGAAGGGACTCCTCCCTCCAAACCGACTTGGAGGAGGATCCCTCCTCCCTTTCGGTTGGGGCCCTAGGGCAAAGCCCCACCCCTTGGCTCCTCCTATATATACTTGAGGTTTAGGGCTTTTTGAGACACAACTTTGCCACATGCAACCCTAAACCTATACTTCGTAGTTCTTCCTCTAGATCGGTTTTGTGCGGAGCTTGGGCGGAGCCCTGCAGGCTTAGATCATCACCATCACCGGTGCACCGTCACGCTGCCGGAGAACTCATCTACTTCCCCGTCTCTCTTGCTAGATCAAGAAGGCGAAGATCGTCATCGAGCTGTACGTGTGCTGAACGAGGAGGTGCCGTCCGTTCGGTGCTAGATCGGGACGGATCATGGGACGACGGTGATTTGAATCACCAAGCTGTTCCACTACATCAACCGCGTTTCTTAACGCTTCCCACTTAGCGATCTACAAGGGTATGTGGATTCGATCTCCCTCTCGTAGATGAACATCACCATGATAGGTCTTCGTGTGCGTACAATTTTTTTTGTTTCCCATGCAACGTTCCCCAACATTAGGGACACCTCCATTGGCCTCGGGCCCTCCTATCTGTCCTATAAATTCAAAAAATATCCTAGAAACCCTAAGGAGCATCTCAAAACACTTTTTCTACCGTCACAAGTCTCTATTCCACTGTGCGCCCATCTAGAGCCCTCTTCCGGTGCCCTGTCGGAGGGGGGATCGGTCAAGGAGGGCCTCTACATCAACCTCCCTGCTCTCATGGTGATGTGTGAGTAGTTCACCACAGAGCTACGGGTTCGTAGTTAGTACCTAGATGGTTATCTCTCTATGTTCTTGGTTGCCATGATCACCATTATTCTTGCGGAGATCTATCTTATGTAATCACTTTGTGCAGTGCATTTGTTGGGATCCGATGAATAGTGGGTTTATGTTCAGATTATTCATGGAATATATTTGAGTCTTCTGTGAATTCTTACATGCTTTATTGTGATAGCTTCGTAATTCTCTCCAATCTATTGATTTGGTTTGGCCAACTAGATTGATCCATCTTCAGTGAGAGGGGTGCGTTGTAGTGCGTTCAATCTTGCAATGTTCAATCCCAGTGATAGAAAGGGACATGGAACGTATTGTATTGTTTACACTAAGGGTAAGTAGATGGGGTCAATTCATATTCATTGGATTTACTTTGTCTATATCATGTCATTGTTCTCCAAGCATTACTCTGTTTCACTTAATAATCTAGATGCATGCTGGATAGCGGTCGGTGAGTGGAGTGAAAGTAGTAGATGGAGGCAGGAGTCGGTCTACTTGGTTACGGATGTGATGCCTATGCATAATGATCATTTCCATGAATAAATATTGCATAACTATGCACTTTTCTATCAATTGCCCAACAGTAATTTGTTTACCCACTTCATGCTTTCTATGAGTGAGCTGCCTCTAGCGAAAACTATGGCCCCTGGGTCTATTCACATATATATATATATTTACAAAAATACTAAATACCTCTCTTACTTTTATTATTTGTATTTACTTTTTATATTTAATGTATTTCAACTATCTATCTATCACTACTTATCGCTTGCAAGTAACGAATTCAAGGGGATTGACAACCCTCTTGCCCGTGTTGGATGCACGTGTGTGCTCTTTTGTGTGTAGGCGCTCAAGATGGGAGATTGCGTGGTCCTCCTGTTCATTCGATAACCTTGGTTCTCACTATTGGAAATGTTGGAAATATGCCCTAGAGGCAATAATGAAATAGTTATTATTATATTTCCTATTTAAAGATAATCGTTTATTATCCATGCTATAATTGTATTGGATGGAAACACAAATGCATGTATGGATATATAGACAAAACAATGTCCCTAGTGAGCCTCTAGTTGACTAGCTCGTTGATCAAAGATGGTTAAGGTTTCCTAGCCATAGACAAGTGTTGTCAGTTGATAATGGGATCACATCATTAGGGGAATGATGTGATGGACAAGACCCAAACTATAAACGTAGCATTTAATCGTGTCATTTTGTTGCTATTGTTTTGTGCATGTCAAGTATACATTCCTATGACCATGAGATCATGTAACTCACTGACACTGTAGGAATGCCTTGTGTGAATCAAACATTGCAACGTAACTAGGTGACTATAAAGGTGCTCTACAGGTATCTCTGAAGGTGTCCGTTGAGTTAGCATGGATCAAGACTGGGATTTGTCACTGTGTATGACAGAGAGGTATCTCGGGGCCCACTCGGTAATACAACATCACAAACAAGCCTTGCAAGCAATGTGACTAAAGAGTTATCCACATTGGGTATCCAGATCCCGCTATTGGATATTGATTGCAGAGTGTCTTGGTCATGTCTACATAGTTCTCGAACCCGCACGGTCTGCACACTTAAGGTTCAGTGATGTTTCGGTATAGTGAGTTATTGATGTTGGTAACCGAATGTTGTTTGGATTACCGGATGAGATCCCGGACGTCATGAGGGTTTCCATAATGGTCCGGAAACAAAGATTGATATATAGGAATGTTGCATTTGGCTTCCGGAAGGATTTCGGGCATTACCGGTAAAGTATCGGGAGAGACGAACGGGTTCCGGGGTTTACCGGGATGGGCCACTTACCCGGGAGAGGACCTAATAGGCCCATGGGTGGCGCACCAGCCCTTACTGGGCTGGTGAAGCCAGCCCAATAACCTATTTCGGCTAAGGCAAAAATAAGAAGGAAAGGGAAAAAAGGAAGGAGGTGGACAAGTTGGAAAGGAGTCCTCCACCAAACCGAATTGGAGGACTCCTCTCTCTTGGTTCGGCGGAACCCTCCTACTTTGAGTAGGAGGCAAGTCAACCCTCCCTCTTATTCCACCTATATATAGTGGAGGTTTGAGAGGCTTTTGGCACCCCAGCCATAGTGCAACCCTCTCTCCTACCACCAGTTCGTGACACCCCGTAGCTAGTTTGGCACGACATGGCGAAGCCTTACCGGAGTAGCTGCACCACCGTCACCGCCACGCCGTCGTGCTGTCGGAGAATTCAGCTACCCCTTCGTCTCTCTTGCTGGATCAAGAAGGCGGAGATCGTCATCGAGTTGTACGTGTGCTGAACGCGGAGGTGCCGGTCGTTTGGTACTAGATCGGGACGGAGTTCGTGGGACGCTTAGTGATCTACAAGGGTATATGGATCCGATCTCCCCTCTCATAGATGATCATCACCATGATAGGTCTTTCGTGTGCGTAGGAAAAATTTTGTTTCCCATGCAACGTTCCCCAAAAATGACATCATGAGCTAGGTTCATGCGTAGATGATATCTCGAGTAGAACACAAAAGAGTTTATGGGCGTTGATGTTCAACTTGCTGCCCTCCTTAGTCTTTTCTTGATTCAGCGGTATTGTTGGATTGAAGCGGCCCAGACCAACATTACTCGTACGCTTACGAGAGACCGATTTCACCAACTAACATGCAACTTGTTGCGTAAAGATGGCTGACGGGTGTTTGTTTCTTCAACTTTAATTGAATCGGATTTGACAAAGGCGGTCCTTCGAGAAGGTTAAATAGAAATTTGCATATCACGGTTGTGTCTTTGCGTAAATAAGATGCGGTCATACTAGATACCCTTAGCAGTCACGTAAAATTTGCAACAACAAATTAGAGGACATCTAACTTGTTTTTGCAGGGTATGCATGTGATGTGATGTGGCCAAAGACATGATATGATATATTGGATGTATGATATGATCACGTTGTAATAGTTAAATATCGACTTGCACGTCGATGCTACGACAACCGGTAGGAGCCATAGGGTTGTCTTTAATTATTTTTGCGCTTGGTGATTCTTTGCTTTATCGCTAGTAGTAGATTTAGTAGTAACAACATAGTTAGCGCGATAACCTAGATGGCATCACGATGATGGAGATCATGGTGTGGCGCCGGTGACGATGGAGATCATGTTGGTGCTTTGGTGATGGAGATCAAGAAGCACAAGTTCATGGCCATATCATGTCACTTATAATTTCCATGTGATGTTAATCCTTTTATGCACCTTATTTTGCTTAGAACGACGGTAGCATTATAATGTGATCTCTCACTAAAATTTCAAGATAAAATTGTGTTCTCCCCGACTGTGCACCGTTGCGACAATTCATTGTTTCGAGACACCGCGTGATGATCGGGTGTGATAGACTCAACGTTCACATACAACGGGTGCAAAACAGTTGCACACGTGGAACACTCGGGTTAAACTTGACGAGCCTAGCATGTACAGACATGGCCTTGGAACACAAGAGACCGAAAGGTCGAGCATGAATCATATAGTTGATATGATCAACATGGAGATGTTCACCACTGAAACTATACTCAACTCACGTGATGATCGGACTTGAGTTAGTGAATTTGGATCATGCGGCACTCGAATGACTAGAGGGATGTCAATTTGAGTTGGAGTTTATTAATAATATGATTAGCTAAACTCAATTATCTTGAACATAGTCTAAGTAATCATTGCAAAATTTAATATCGTAGATCAATGGCTCACGCAGTAGCAACCCTGAATTTTAATACGTTCCTAGAGAAAGCTAAGCTGAAAGATGATGGAAGCAACTTTGTTGATTGGGCTCGTAATCTGAGGCTTATCCTCACGGCAGGCGAAAAGCAATATGTCCTTGATGCTGCACTAGGTGATGCACCATCTGATACGGCGACCCAAGACGTTTTGAACGCTTGGCAGTCGCGTAAGAATGACTACTCATTAGTTCAATGTGCATTTTTGTATGGCTTAGAACCGGGACTTCAAAGACATTTTGAACGTCATGTAGCATATGAGATGTTCCACGAGACGAAGTTTATCTTTGAGAAGAATGCGTGGATCGAGAGGTATGAAACCTCCGATAAGTTCTATGCTTGCATAATGGAGGATAACGCGTGTGTCAGTGAACACATACTCAGAATGTTTGAGTACTCTAACCGTCTAGCTGAGTTGGGGATCGCTCTCCCGCAAGAGGCTATCACTGACAAAGTTCTTCAGTCACTGCCACGTAGCTATAAGAGCTTCGTATTGAACTATAACATGCAAGGGATGAATAAATCACTCGTCGAGCTGTTTGCGATGCTGAAAGTCGCTGAGTGAGAAATCCGAAAAGAACATCAAGTGTTGATGGTCGATAAAACCACTAGTTTCAAGACAAACTGCAAGGGCAAGAAGGGTAACTTCAAGAAGAGCGGCAAAACTGTTGCCCCTCCGACGAAGAAACCCAAGGCTGGACCTAAGCCAGAAACTGAGTGCTATTATTGAAAGGGGATGGGTCACTCGAAGTGCAACTGTCCCAAGTATTTGGCTGATAAGAAGGCGGCCAACGCCAAACCAGGTATAAGTGATATACATCTTATTGATGTGTACCTAACAACCTCTCGTAGTAGTGCCTGGGTATTTGATACCGGTTCTTGATGACCCACAAGTATAGGGGATCAATCGTAGTCCTTTCGATAAGTAATAGTGTCGAACCCAACGAGGAGCAGAAGGCTCTGATAAATGGTTTTCAGCAAGGTAATAACTGCAAGCACTGAAAGTAGCGGTAACAAGTGATGGTGTAGTGAGGTGAAACGTAGCAGGTGAAAAGTAACAAGTAATAGCAACGGTGCAGCAAAGTGGCCCAATCCCTTTTGTAGCAAGGGACAAGCCTGAACAAAGTCTTATAGGGGAAAAAACGCTCCCGAGGACACACGGGAATTTCTGTCATGCTAGTTTCATCATGTTCATATGATTCGTGTTCGTTACTTTGACAGTTTGATATGTGGGTGGACCGGCGCTTGGGTACTACCCTTACTTGGACAAGCATCCCACTTATGATTAACCCCTCTCGCAAGCATCCGCAACTACGAAATAAGAATTAAGACAACGTCTAACCATATCATTAAACTAGTTGATCCAAATCAGCCCCTTACGAAGCAACGCATAGACTCGGGTTTAAGCTTCTGTCACTCTAGCAACCCGTCATCTACTTACTACTCCCCAATGCCTTTCTATAGGCCCAAATATGGTGAAGTGTTATGTAGTCGACGTTCACATAACACCACTGAAGGAAAAGACAACATACAGTATATCAAAATACCGAACGAATACCAAATTCACATGACTATTAATAGCAAGACTTATCCTATGTCCTCAGGAACAAAAGTAACTACTCACAAAGCATAATCATAATCATGATCAGAGGTGTAATGAGTAGCATCAAGGATCTGAACATAAACTCTTCCACCAAGTAATCCAACTAGCATCAACTACAAAGAGTAATCAACACTACTAGCAACCTTACAAGTACCAATCGAAGTCGCGAGACGGAGATTGGTTACAAGAGATGAACTAGGGTTTGAAGATGAGATGGTGTTGATGAAGATGTTGCTGGTGACGAGTCCCCTCCGATGAGAGGAGTGTTGATGATGACGATGGCGATGATTTCCCCCTCCGGGAGGGAAGTTTCCCCGGCAGAATCTTCCTGCCGGAGCTCTAGATTGGTTCTGCTCAAGTTCCGCCCCGTGGCGGCGGAGAATCCACGAAAAAGCTCCGCCTTGATTTTTTTCCGGACAAAACCCTTCATATAGTAGGAGAGGGGGGCCAGTGGGCCACCAGGGTGCCCACAAGCCCTGATGCCGCGGCCAGGGGGCAGGCCACGGCCACCAGGCTTGTGGGCCCCTGGCAGCTCCCCTCTGGCACTTCTTTCGCCGAGTATTTTTTATATAATCCCAAAAAATTCCACGTTGATTTTCAGGGCATTTGGAGTTGCGCAGAATAGAGGACTCAGACTTGCTCCTTTTCTAGTCCCGAATTCCAGCTGTCGGTATTCGCCCTCTTCAAATAAACCTTGCAAAATAAGAGAGAAAAGGCATAAGTATGGTACCACAAAGTAAAATAACAGTCCATAAAACGATAAATATCAACATGAAAGCATGATGCAAAATGGACGTATCAGTTCTGTTGCTCGCATTTGCAACTCGAAGCAGGAACTGCGGAATAAACGAAGGCTGGCGAAGGATGAAGTGACGATGCGCGTGGGAAATGGTTCCAAGGTTGATGCGATCGCCGTCGGCACGATCTCACTTGAGTTACCATCGGGATTAGTGATGAACTTAAATAATTGTTATTTAGTGCCTGCGTTGAGCATGAACATTATATCTGGATCTTGTTTATTGTGAGATGGTTACTCATTTAAGTTAGAGAATAATGGTTGTTTTATTTATATGAGTAATATCTTTTATGGTCATGCACCCAATATGAGGGGTTTGTTCATGTTGAATCTCGATAGTGATGACACTCATGTCCATAACATTGAGACCAAAAGATGTAGAGTTAGTAATGACAGCGCCACTTTCTTGTGGCACGGCCGCTTAGGTCATATTGGTGTAAAACGCATGAAGAAACTCCATGCTGATGGACTTTTGGAGTCACTTGATTTTGAATCACTTGACACATGTGAACCATGCCTCATGAGCAAGATGACTAAGACTCCATTCTTCGTAACAATGGAGCGTGCAAGTGAGTTGTTGGAAATCATACATATTGATGTGTGTGGACCGATGAGCATACAGGCACGAGATGGATATCGTTATTTTCTCACCTTCACTGATGATTTGAGTAGATATGGTTATATTTACTTAATGAAGTATAAGTCTGAAACATTTGAAAAGTTCAAGCAATTTCAGAGTGAAGTTGAAAATCATCGTAGAAAGAAGATCAAATTCCTACGATCTGGTCGAGGAGGTGAGTATCTGAGTTACGAGTTTGGTGCTCACTTAAGACAATGTGGAATTGTTTCACAGTTGACGCCGCCTGGAACACCACAACGCAATGGTGTGTCCGAACATCGTAATCATACTTTATTGGATATGGTGCGTTCTATGATGTCTCTTACCGATTTGTCGTTATGTTTTTGGGGCTATGCATTGGAGACAGCTGCATTCACTTTAAGTAGGGCACCATCAAAATCCATTGAGACGACACCATATGAACTGTGGTATGGCAAGAAGCCAAAGTTTGGGGATGTGATGGTTATGTCAAAAAGCTTCAGCCTGAAAACCTGGAACCCAAAGCGGAAAAGTGCATCTTCATAGGTTACCCAAAAAAGACAGTTGGGTATACCTTATATCTCAGATCCGAGGGCAAAGTGTTTGTCGCTAAGAAAGGAGGTTTTCTTGAGAAAGAGTTTCACTCGAAAGAATTGATTGGGAGGACGATAGAACTTGATGAGGTTGTAGAACCTTTGCTTCAACCAGATGGTGGCGCATGACAGAAAGAAGTTTCTGTCGAGGCTACACTAGTTGAAGAGGAAGCTAATGATGACGATCATGAAACTTCAGATCAAGTTGCTATCGGACCTCGTAGGTCGACAAGGGCACGTACTACTCCTCAGTGGTACGGGAATCCTGTCTTATCAATCATGTTGTTAAACAACAATTAACCTGCGAGCTATGAAGAAGCAATGGTGGGCCCGTATTCCAACAAATGGTTAGAGGCCATGAAGTCCGAGATAATATCTATGTATGAAAAGAAAGTATGGACTTTAGAAGTATTACCTGAGGGCCGAAAGGCCATTCAGAACAAGTGGATCTTTAAGAAGAAGACGGACGCGGACGGTAATGTGACCGTCTATAAAGCTCGACTTGTGCCAAAGGGTTTTTCACAAGTTCAAGGAGTTGACTATGATCAGACTTGCTCACCCGTAGCGATGCTTAAGTCCGTCAGAATCATGTTAGCAATAGCTGCATTTTTCAATTATGAAATTTGGCAGATGGATGTCAAAACAACGTTCCTTAGCAAGTTTATTAAGGATGAGTTGTATATGATGCAACCGGAAGGTTTTGTCGATTCAGATAATGCTGACAAAGTATGCAAGCTCTAGCAATCAATTTATGGACTAGTGCAAACATCTCGGAGTTGGAATCAATGATTTGATGAGGTGATCAAGGCGTTCAGGCTTATACAAGTTTTTGGGGAAGCTTGTATTTACAAGAAAATGAGTGGGAGCTCTATAGTGTTTCTAATATTATATGTGGATGACATATTGTTGATTGGAAACAATGTAGAACTTTTGGAAAGCGTAAAGGATTACTTGAATAAAAGTTTTCAATGAAGGACCTGGGAGAAGCTGCTTACATATTGGGCATTAAGATCTATAGAGATAGATCAAGGCGCCTGATAGGACTTTCACAAAGCACATACCTTGATAAGATTTTCAAGAAGTTCAAAATAGAACAATCCAAGAAGGGGTTCTTGCGTGTGTTACAAGCTATAAAGTTGAGTAAGACTCAATGCCCAGTAACTCTAGAAGATAGAGAAACGATGAGTGTCGTCCCCTATGCTTCAACCATAGGGTCTATCATGTATGCAATGTTGTGTACAAGATCGGATGTCAGCCTTGCCATAAGTATGGTAGGCAGGTTTCAAAGTAATCCAGCAGTGAAGCACTGGACAACGGTCAAGAACATACTGAAGTGCCTAAAAAGGTCTAAGGAAAAGTTTCTCGTTTATGGAGGTAACGAAGAGCTCGTCGTAAAGTGTTACGTCGATGCAAGCTTCGACACTGATCCGATGACTCTAAGTCACAAACCGGATACATATTTATTCTTAATGGGGGTGCGGTAAGCTGGTGCAGTTTCAAGCAAAGCATCATAGTTGATTCTACATGCGAAGCAGAGTACATTGCTGCCTCGAAGGCGGCTAAGGAGGGTGTTTGGATGAAGCAGCTAATGACAGATCATGGAGTCATTCCAAGTGCACTGGATCCAATAAATCTGTTCTGTGACAACACTCGTGTCATTGCTCTAGCCAAAGAACCAAGGTTTCACAAAAGGACCAGACACATAAAGCGACGCTTCAATGCCATCCATGGTTACATCAAGGAGGAGGACATAAATATTCGCAAAGTACACACGAATCTGAATGTTGCAGATCCACTGACTAAACCCCTTCCACGAGTAAAGCATGATCAACACCAGAATTGTATGGATGTTAAATTCATTACATTATAAATCACATAGAGATGTGAAGCTAGATTATTGACTATACTGCAAATGGGAGACTCTTGGAAATATGACCTAGAGGAAATAATAAAATAGTTATTATTATATTTCTTGTTTAAATATAATCGTTTATTATCCATGCTATAAATGTATGGGATGGAAATACAAATGCATGTATGGATATATAGACAAAACAATGTCCCTAGTAAGCCTCTAGTTGACTAGCTCGTTGATCAAAGATGGTTAAGGTTTCCTAGCCAAAGACAAGTGTTGTCAGTTGATAACTGGATCACATCATTAGGAAAATAATGTGATGGACAAGACCCAAATTATAAACGTAGCATTTGATCGTGTCATTTTGTTGCTATTGTTTTCTACATGTCAAGTATACATTCGTATCACCATGAGATCATGTAACTCACTGACACCGGAGGAATGCCTTGTGTGTATCAAACGTCGCAACGTAACTGGATGACTATAAAGGTGCTCTACAGGTATCTCCGAAGGTGTCCGTTGAGTTAGCATGAATCAAGACTGAGATTTCTCACTCCGTATGACGGAGATGTATCTCAGGGCCCACTCGGTAATACAACATCACAAACAAGCCTTGCAAGCAATGTGACTAAAGAGTTAGCCACGAAATTTTATGTTATGGAACAAGTAAAGAGACTTGTCGGTAATGAGATTGAAATAGGTATAGAGATACCGATGATCGAATCTCGGACAAGTAGCATACCGAAGGACAAAGGAAATGTTATACGGGATTAACTGAATCCTTGACATAGAGGTACAACCGATAAGATCTTTGTAGAATATGTAGGATCCAATATGGGTATCCAGGTCCCGCTATTGGATATTAACCGAAGAGTGTCTCAGTCATGTCTACATAGTTCTCGAACCCGCAGGGTATGCACACTTAAGATTCGATGGTGTTTTGGTATAGTTGAATTATTGATGTTGGTAACCGAATGTTGTTTGGAGTCTCGAATAAGATCACGGACGTCACGAGGGTTTCCGGAATGGTCCGGAAACGAATATTGATATATAAGAATGTTGCATTTGGCTTCCGGAAGGATTTCGGGCATTACCGGTAAAGTACCGGGAGTGACCAATGGGTTCCGGGGTTTTACCGGGAGGGGCCACTCACCCGGGAGAGGGCCTAATAGGACCATGGGTGGCGCACCAGCACTTAGTGGGCTGGTGAGGCCAGCCCAATAACCTATTTCGGCTAAGGCAAAAAAAGGAAGGAGGTGGACAAGTTGGAAAGGAGTCCTCCACCAAACCGAATTGGAGGAGGACTCCTCCCTCTTAGTTCGACCAAACCCTCCTACTTTGAGTAGGAGGCAAGGCAACCTCCCCCCTTCTTCCACCTATATATAGTGGAGGTTTGAGAGGCTTTTGGCACCCCAAGCCATAGTGCAACCCTCTCTCCCTCCACCACTTCGTGACAACCCGTAGCTAGTTCGGCACGGCACGACGAAGCTCTGTCGAAGTAGCTCCATCACCATCACCGCCACACCGTCGTGCTGCCAAAGAATTCATCTACCTTTTCGTCTCTCTTGCTGTATTAAGAAGGTGGAGATCGTCATCGAGCTGTACATATGCTGAATGCGGAGGTGTCGTCCGTTCGGTACTAGATCGGGACGGAGTTCGTGGGACGCTTGCAATTCGGATCGTGAAGACGTTCGACTACATCAACCGCGTTTCTTAACGCTTCTCGCTTAGCGATCTACAAGGATATGTGGATTCGATCTCCCTTCTCGTAGATGATCATCACCATGATAGGTCTTTCGTGTATGTAGAAAAATATTTTGTTTCCCATGCAACGTTCCCCAACAGGAAATACTTACCTATAATGTGTTACATCACCCCTCCTCTTCGGAGAAAAAACCCAACGCAGATCGTAAGTATGAGGAAGGATTTCTTGCGCCGTTGCCGGAAAGTATCACCAATTTCCTATCAAGTACCTCCTCGGAAATTATTATTCACTTGTTCTAATTTTTATCTGTTGTTATATTTTGCTTGCTATAAAAATAAAAAATAAAAAATAATTTATCTTTGCTAGTTTACTTGTTCGCTTTCTATACTTGCTAGTTTACTCGTTATGCTTGTTACTTTGCTTGCTTGGTCACCATGTATCAAGACAACACTAAGTTGCGTGACTTCTCGAATACCAATAACAGTGATTTTATTAGGCCCTCTGGCCCAGAAGCAAACATAGCGTGTCATGCCCGCCGGCGGAAGCCCTTGCAACAGTTGACGTTGGCGAGGCGGCGTCGCACTCTCCGACACCCCGTAGGATGAACCAGTGTGGGGCCGCAACCGCCTCATGGTGGACATCAGCTCCTCACAGGAGGAGGAGGGGTCCATTATCAATCTCACGTCCATCGGCATCGTCTAAATTGCGGGCTCCGACAAGGAAGAGTATGGCATGGGAGACGACGTGAGTTCGACTCCCGTGAGCCGGCTAGTGTCATATGTTCTATTCTACCTCGCTAGTGACCGTACGAGCACTACGACGATGAAGCCGGCCGTCGGACATGGACACGACGGAGCCGAACGAGCTCCGCTTACTATTAGGTTTATGTTGCATGTAATAATATGAATTTTAGGTATCCCTTGTAGGATACATTATTTAAGGGTTGATTGGTCACTGTCCGCGGACGCATCCCCAGGTGTTTGAGGGATCGGATTTACCAAATTCTGTTGTAGATGCTCTTATGATTTATCCCAATGACCTGTGATCTTAATGGGAGATATTCCAACGTTTAAGTCTTTCAATATAGCAACTTGGTCTATTATCTGAGTGGATATTTCATTTACATGAACACACTTTTTTTCTCTCAAGGAGTCTCTCCAGCCCCTAGATCATGTTCACTCTGAGGAGAGCACCGTGTTTTGCTAACAAATATGGTCCTTTCAGCTTGCTTGCAGCATCTGTGAGACATAAAAAAAGCACAAATCTTTGATGATGATGATAGGCCATGAAGATAGCCAGAAAAAATCCTAGTCAGCGTGTAACCCTTTGTAAGTCTTTGTATGTTTAGCATTTTTGCTGTTATATATAGCATACAGATACAGGAGCGATTTCATGGCACCTCCCGCAGTTCCACCTCCGCCACATCAACCCAGTAATGCTACACACACATAGGTTTACAGTAGTTTTACATGTAGATTTTAATTGAAGATTAAGAAGGGTGAAGGCCCCACCTCCTTAAAAATCAGGGGAGATGTTAATTAGAAAGAAAAAATTCTAGTCAGTCTTTGTATTTTTAGCATTTTGGAATCAACCTTTGCTGAAGAAGACCAAGGTGAGGTGAAGCTGACACTTGGATCTCCTTCTCTGATTCCTTCGTACTACATAGGCTGGTCTGAACCGAAAAGCCAACGAAAAAAACGGGATCGATCGGATCCGGAACGAGTTACGAGATCTTCGTTCTCATGGTATGGTGTATTGGAACGGACTCGTCCTCAGATCACCTGTTTAAAGAGGACGTATATCAATCCCACTACGATAGCCGCGTCGGGAGGCTCGTCCCACGGGCGCACATGGCCGGACCTCCACCCGGAGATGTCGGGCGACGTGCTCGCGCGGCTACCGTCCCACGCCGACCGCGCCCGCTTCGCTGCAGTCTGCCGCCCATGGCGCTCCAGCGCGCGGCTGCAGCGTCTGCTACCCCCCCCCCCCCCCCCCCCCCCCCCCCCCCCCCGCTCCCGTGGCTCGCCCTATGCGATGGCACCTTCCTCAGCCTCCCCGACGGCGCCGTCCATCACCTGCCCGTCGCGGACAACGTGTCCAGCCGAGTCTCCAACGGCAGCGCACTCTTCCTCGTGCACGGCGACGACGACAAGTGCTCCGTGATGAACCCTTCCCCCATGATGACGACCCTTGTCCGGTTGTCCCCGAGGCCGCCGGCTGGTTCCGAGAAAACCCGACCGTCCAAAATGAGCTAATGTCCGATCACCACGTCGCCGCCCTGGTGGAGTCCAAAGAGCTCAACATCTTACACCGATTCCACGACCACGAGAGCCACCATCTCTGGTCGTGGGCAGCAACGAGACACCACGAGGTGCTCCAGGACGGACTGGGCGGAGTCTGAAGACATCTTCGTCCACGACATCGCGCTCTTCAAAGGGAAGTTCTACGTCCTCCTCGACACAGGAGACGCGGAAAATGGACAGGAGCACGAGCTTCATACCCTGGACGACGGCCACGAGCAGACAGCCATCCCCGGTACCCGAGTCCACGGGCTTGATGACAGCTTTCATCCTGACGTGTACGTGCAACGGCACCACCTCGTCGTCTCCGGCGACCGGCTGCTGATGGTGCAACGAAGGACCGGCCTCATTTGTCAGCGGAGGCTGCTCCCAGTCTCTCCCCGCCGGGGGTCAATCTTGCGGCGTCCGAGTTCGGGGAGATTGCATCTACTTCATAAGTGAGGAAACTTGTGAGAACCCCTTTCTAGACTCCGGCGTGTACAACATGAGAGACCAGACGGTGGCGGTGCCCGCTGCCGGCGAAGGTCCGTGGTCTCCAACTTGGCTTTTTCCAGAGACTTGAGTTGAGCTAGATACACGGGGCTATTAGTTAGGATTTCCTTGGATGATGCATTATGTGCTGGTCAGCACAGGCAGGGTGTAGAGCTAGTGCACAAGCAGACCCACAGAAGCTATTAGGTATGCCAAAACTCCCTTAAAGATATTGGGTATTCGCAGTTTTAAGAAAAATAAACTGCTGCTGGAAAGATTTTTGCTTTATAGCAAGAAACATTTTCCCATACTACATGCGATATACTACCTCCGTTCCTAAATATAAGACCTTTTAGATATTTCACTAGAAGACTACATACGAAGCAAAATGAATGAATCTACACTCGAAAATATGTCTATGCACATCTGTATGTATTTTATAGTACAATCACTAAAAGGTCTTATATTTAGGAACGAAGGGAGTATCATAGGGAAAAGGGCAAAAGGTTCGAAGCTATCAAATGACTTAATCACGAAATAATGAGGTAAATATATAGAAACCTAATGTACGGAACTCCAGATATTTATTGGTAGTTTAGGAGGTCAACTGGGTTTTACTAGTTGAGCTGTGTAATTAAATTCCTTGAGCTCATATTTGATATGTTTGCATAGCTGGTTAATTGCAAGATCCAATTTATGATGGATCATGATGAAATGTGATAGTTCCAGACAGAAGTCAGAACCAGCGGCCAATTCGAAATTCCAGCATATATCAGATTCGCCTCGGTAATCAAATGCCATAAAAACAAACATTAATCACTGTCGAGTTTGAGATTCCTAACCTTATGCACTACTACAATTCCTAACCATAAAACTTGTCTTACACATGTTACTCAAACTCAGTCCTTGAGTGTGCACTGGTGAAGGCACAAGCTAAGGTAATAAGATTGAACACAGGTACAAGAACTGACTTTGTATGATTAGATTAAATTGCCAGGATGATGTCAATATTAGTTTGCAAACAAATTTAGAACACAGTTTGCTCATTACCAAACACAGGGGACACTGAATGTCCATAGCGACAAGCAATTACTCCCTCCGGTCCTTTTTACTCTGCATATTAGATTTCGGTCAAGTCAAACTTTGTAAAGTTTGACCAAATTTATATTAAAAAATATCAATATCTACAATACCAAATATATACATTATGAAACTACATTTCATAAAGAATCTAACAATATTGATTTGGCATGGTGAATGTTGATGATTTTTTCTATAAGTTTGGTCAAAGTGAAGATACTTTGACTTCAGACAAAACTTATATGCAGACTAAAAAGGACCGGAGGGAGTAACATCGACCATAACTACTGATGAAACAGACAACCGCAAAGCATTTTGTAGCACATTTGCATGTAATGCTGGAAATGTAATGAGCTTCTAGAATGTTCTTCTCTCAATCATGAGCTCCAAGAAGATGTTAATCTAATGTCCAAGTAAGGAGATCGATTCAAATGCTACTTTTGTGAATTTTTATTTCCAGTGACCAAAAGAACTAGTAGCTCAGTAACACAAACAAATCAAGCAATTCTGGTCAGCAATCAATTTTACTCCCTGCGATTCCAATTAATTGACACTGCTTTAGTACGACTTTGTTTTGTATACAAAGTTAGCTTCAAAAACAGTTGTATACAAAGTTGTACTAAAGCAGCATCAATTAATTTGGATTGGAGGGAGTACTTGATTTTTGCTTACAGAAATGTGGTGTATGATAGATACTGTTGGTCTTTTCTTTGGGTAATAATTAGGCAGATTGTTCTCTGACCCTAAATAAGAAAAACCAATGTGGACTGTTCTCAACCTTAATGCAACATAACAAAACAAATACCGAAACTACATTGATAGAGGTGAACAAGAACAGCAACGGAATTTGAGATTTCTTACATGTGTAGTCTAGTTTCTCTATTCAGAGGTTACCTGGAATTGCCCCAGAAGCACTATCCCACACCTCAATAGACCGCTTATCGACTCTAGCCAATGCCATCCTGCTGCCTCCGAAGGCCCAGCTCACGATCTTGGCCTTCTCCTCGCCGTCTGCCGTAACCATCGATGGCCCATCTCCTACCCAATTCCTCCTCATCACCTTCTTCTCCCCAGTCTCTGATGTAATTTCCACCTGTGTCCACACCTCAACATATGCGTCCCGTGCCACAAACACCCAATTACGGTAGCACTCAATTCTACAGTTATTCCCATCCTTCCTGCGAGATGCTGTGGCAGCTCCCGCCCTTTGTCGGTCTCCGATGCACACCCAGGGATCAACATTGGTGCCATCACCACTAAGCCTCCTCAAGTCAGCCATGAAAACCTCACCAGATGCAGCCCCCACCTTAAACAATGCCGACAGCGAGTCTGATGCAGCAACATCTGCAAAGCAGTCGTCCTTCTCCCTGACCTCCCACACTGGTACCGTCGAGCTTGCCCGGACGTCCCACAGGCGTATGTCCCCCACCATTCCGGCTGGCCCAGAGTGTGATCCGGCTGCAAGCAAGAGATTGTGCCCAGCAAGCCAGGCGAGCTTGGTCGGTGGTATTGCTGCCTCAACGTCCGCACCGAACACCTCCTTCCTCCCAATTTCCACCACAGGTGACAGAGAATTCAGATCGAACGCCACCACGGCGCTCGAATTCCGTCGCACTGACTCGAAGCTGGCAAAGAGCCACTGTGACGCCGTTTCTGAGGCCACTGTGGCGGCCATAGACAGCACAGAAGAAGAAGGCGAGTCTGGCCAATATAGAGCATCGGAAGCTGTGGCAAGGGATTCGCCCGGGAACCTGCAGAGCTGGACGCCAGGAAAGTCGCGGGCGGCAGCGAGGGCGAGGGTGGGGGACACCACGACGAGCGAGTCGATGGTGGGGAGCGGCGTCAGGACGCTGGTGCGGGAGGCGAGCGCGGCGTCAAAGCTGGTGACGACCCCGCCGTGCGCGGCGACGAGGGAGGCCGCGTGCGGGGATGGGGATATGGCCACTGCGGAGGGAGCGACGCGGCCGGTCAGAGGGAGGAGGGCGGTGGGGCGAAGAGAGAGGGGGGAGAAGGCGGACGCGGGGGAGAGGGAGGCGAGGAGGAGGCCATCGAGTGAGAAGTGCCGAGCCTCGGCGAGAAGAGCGGGGGAGGGAGGATGGGGCGCTAGGCGGCCACTGCGGAGGAAGGAGAGGATGGCGGCGAACAGGCGAGGGTCGCGGTCGAGGAAGTGCGGCGCGTCGGGGGGCGAGGGGACAAGGGAGGCGAGAGGGGAGGAAGCGCCTGAGCGGGAGAGGGTGGCTGCGGTGGTCTGGAAGAGCTCGCCGCCGACGTTGAGGGTGACGACGGAGGAGGACGTGGAGGTGGACGCCATGGGTGGGGATGGGGAATTCTCGGTGGATGCCATTGCCATGGGCGTTGACTAGAGTGACATGTTTTTCTCTAGGGGATCGACCGATTATTTTGCTTGGGCCGAAACAACTAATGGGCCGGATAGTCGGCCGCCGAAAGAGTGTTCTGTTTCCCCGGGATTTTCATACACGCATGCACAATTCCTTGCCAAGGAAAGAGTCAACAATAATAATAAGGGAAAACCTTTCCCTCAGCCGGCTGATCCGTGCTAGACATCGGTCGGACGCGCTGTCGTTCGATCGAGTCGATCGAATGGCTGCCTGGGCTATCTCTTTGTCCCACGTCCTCCCTATGTTACACAAAGACGAAGGGAAAAAATTACGGTTGTTTCAGGAATTAACGAGTGCAAAATTTATTTCTCGTAACAAAGCGAAAGTTTCTGCAACTCGGCCGTCGTTTCAGGAATGAAAGTTTCTGCAACTCGGTTGTTGTTTCAGGAATTATAGGATGCCCGGCTGGAGCGGATCGGACGGTTGCACGCACACAGATCGGGACAACTGCGCGTACATCGGACGGACCTCCAGGTGACTAAACATCCGCCGGTAGATGCGTGGCAGCCCCCTAATAATAAGGGCACCGCTACGCGTCCGATAGATGTTTAATAAACATCCTTCATCAAAATAGTCGTCGGATCTTCACGCGCAGAGTCGTTCACGGCTGTCTAATCTCATTACTGGTACATGGTTCGGTCGCTTCGTGAAACAACAAGACAGTTGTAGAAACAACCGGTCGATCTTTTTCCGTGCGCGTGCCAAATCGTTTTTTTAAATAAGACATATGTTTCTAAAACAAGAACGTTGCTGCAGAAATGGTAATTATAGGATCCAGAGCTCGACAACCGTCCAATCTTCTTTCCGTACGTGTGCCAAATCGTTTTTTCTTTGAAACAAGACCTATGTTTCTGGAATAAGAACGTTGTTGCAGGAAAAAAAGATCTACAATCGTGCGGCAGAGTGGCATCTTTCATACACACTGTAACAAAGTTGTTGTTATAGAAAATATTTTGCAACATATGTCTTATTGCAGAAATCTTTGCAACACATATCTTCTTACACAAATCTTGCTTGAAATCCTCATCGTCGTTGCCCTCCCAGCCGCACGAGTCTCAGCGCTACAAACTCTCTTTTTTGAAACAAATGCTTAGTTACAGAAAAACATGGACACACGGAAGCTTGCTCATGATCGTACAATCAAAAGCCAATAAAAAACAAATTCAATGGACGCGGAGGTGACGGACGTCAGCAGGCGATCCGTCGGTTGAAGGTAAGAGTTTTTCCAATAATAAAGCTTTTAGTTTTAAATAACTTGGAGTAGGCTAGAGGTGAAATATATAAAATCTCGTGATCAACTCATGGAGAGCAACTAGTTAGCGAGCGCTCCCTCGGGAGCCTCCCAGCGATCGCTTCCGCACGTCGTCACTTGGCGCGTTTTTAGTCGCCGCCACGTGTCGCGCTCTCAGCGTTTCCTTTGAATTTTATTTTTTTTGCACGCGTTTTCGCCTTTTTTGAGTGGGTTTTTTCCGAATTTCTTTGGTGTTTACGGTTTTCACCGGTCTTTCGTAACTTTTGGACGATTTTTTTTTTCACGAAAAACGTGTTTTCTGGTTTTTTTAAGGCACGTTTTGCCTTCGAGAGGCACGGCCGTACCTCTCGGAACGAAAAAAAAACGCGTTTTTTTGCGAGAGTCGCAGTTTTGCTTTCGCGAAAGGCACGGTTTTGCCTTCGCGAGAGGCACGCCCATGCCTTTCGGAAAGGGGAAAAACGTATTTTCTGTTTATTTTGCGAGAGGCGCGGTTTTGCTTCCGAGATAGGCACGGTTTTTCCTTTGCGAGAGGCATGCCTGTGCCTCTTCCGAAAGGAAAAACGCATTTTTTTGCGAGAGGCACAGTTTTGCCCCCAAAAATGGGGGGAAACGCGTTTTGTGCTCTCTTTTTTTTTGCGAGAGGCACGATTTTGCTTTCACGAGAGGTACGGTTTGCCTTCGCGAGAGGCACGACCTGTGCCTATCGGAAAGGAAAAATTGCGTTTTCTGGTTTTTTTCTATCACGTGAGGCATGTTTTTTTCGTCCGTTTTTTTTCTTGTTTTTTTCGTGGAAGAAGTTCGTCAAAACCTATCAACATGGGATCTAGTTTTGAAGATCTCGACGCGAGAAAGCCAACGGTGAAAACGGTCCGAGATTTGGACGCACGGGTTAGGGGATAAAACGTTTTTAAAATACGGATCTACGAAAAAAGGGAAAAACTACGATGTTGCGACAAGTGGCACGCATGCAGTGTGCCACTTGTCGCAATCTGTGAAGGTGGGAGTAATCGTTGAAAGGTGTATTCGCTAACTAGTGATTCCGCAACTCATGATTCTTGGTTCTGGCGATGAATAGCTAGGTTTCACTCACCCCTGTTCGTGGCTAGTTCTCTTGTGATACTCTAGTCCCTCTAATCTCTGTTAACGGACTCCTTCTAAGTCATATTCGGTCTACCACGACCTCTTCTGACATTATCAGCATGCTTTAGCCGTCCGTTATGCATTGAAGCATCTGAAGGCATGCACTGAATATGCCCAAATCATCTCAGACAATGTTGGACAAGCTTCTCATCAATCGATGCTAGCCCAACTCTATATTGTATGTCATCATTCCGGACTAGGTCCTTCCTTGTGTGGCCACACATTCATCTCAATATGCGCATATCCGCCATACCTAACTGTTGCACATATCGCCTTTTAGTTGGCCAACACTCAGCGTCATACAACATTGCGGGTCGAACCGTCATGCGTCATCCTATAGAACTTGACTTTTAGCTTTTGTGGCACTTTCCTATCACATAAAATGCCAGAAACTTGGCGCCACTTCATACATCCAGCTTAAATTCGATGGTTCGCATCTTGAAGCTAAATATCGATACCCCCCCTTTTGTAGCATTAACCCCAAATATTGAAAGGTGTCCTTTTGAGACACCACCTGCCCATCCAGACGAACCTCCTCCTCCTCGTCCTCTTCGTGCCTAGTAGTACTGAAATCGCACTTCATGTACTTCCAGTTGACCCTTGTGTGACTATCATCGACTAGCACCACATCGTCTGCAAAGAGCATACACCATGGGCTATCTCCTTGTATATCCCTTGTGACCTCATCCATCACCAAGGCAAAAATATAAGGGGTCAAAGCCGACCCCCTGGTGTAGTCCTATTTGATCGGGAAGTTATCAGTGTCGCCATCACTTGTTCGAATATTTCTCACAATATTATCATACATGCCCTTGATGAGGGTAATGTATTTTGCTGAGACTTTGTGTTACTCCAAGGCCACCACATGACATTTTGCCATAAAAATACGGTAAAAATTTCCTAAAAATATTCTTTTGTTTTTTTGGAATCCAAACAATTTCCAATATGGTATACATTTTTCTCGATTTATACATCACCATGACCATCAATATAAATTGTTATACCATTTTATAAATGTTTGTCACATGAGTTAGTAAATGTACAACATAAAAGGCTAAAATTATTTTAATTAGAAAATTGATGGCTTCAATCCGTAGGAAATTCCTACAATAGCTCGGATGATTAGCTTTCGAGTGATGGAACGAGGACACTCGAATTGAAGTCCTCAATTTGGTAAGGGTGCTGACACTTTCCTCAATAAATTTCAGATTTCTTGCAATGTTCATTCGGTGAGAGACGATGTTATGACGACTTCTTCTATCTATCATTATGTTTGCATAATTTCTTGGAGGTATTGATGCTTGTGATATGCATTGGGTTTTTGTGAAGATGAATGGGTGATGCAACACAATATAGGGAAGTATTTCCCTTAGTAGAGAACCAAGGTTTATCAAATCAATAGGAGTAACAACCCACCCACCCCCACCCATCATCTTTAGCGAGTGGACACAAAAGAAACAAACACTTGCACCAAAGCGGGCAAGAGGGTTGTCAATCCCCTTGGACTTGTTATTTGCAAGCAAGTAAAGTGTGTAGATAGAAGTTGCAAAGTGAAAAGTAAATAAAAAGTAAATTAAGGCGGCGAGGGGTTGTAGCATTTGTAAACTTATAAGTGAATAGTCTCGGGGCCGTAGTTTTCCTTAATAGCCTCTCTCATGTAGTAGGCATACGGTGGGTAAACAAATTACTGTTGGACAATTGATAGAAAAATGCATAGTTATGTGATATTCACGGCAATGATCATATCTTTATAGGCATCGCGTCCATAAGCGAATAGGTTGACTCCTGCCTGCACCTATTACTATTTCTCCACTTCAAGAGTGTTTATATGCTTTCCGCTCTACGTATTAAGTTCATGAAAAATAGAGTAATGCTTGGCGAATGATGACATGATATAGACAAATAGAGTAATGCTTGGAGAATCAACCCCATTGTGTTATCCTTAGTGGCAATAATACAAAGATGTACCTTGTCCCCCTCTCTCACTTGGATATAGAAAATCGTCAGATTGAACCCACTACAACGCACCCCTCTCACTGAAGAAATATCAATCTAGTTGGCCAAATTATTTCAATAGATCGGAGAGATTTAGGAAGCTATGATAATCATGCAAATAAGAATCATAATTAGAAGTTAGAGAAGACTTATATCTTTATCGTGAATAATCTGAACTAAACCCACAATTCATTGGATCCCAACAAACGCACCGCACAATAGGATTACATCGGATAGACCACAACAAAGTTGTGATGATCATTGTATTGAAGGTCAAGAGAGAGAGAGAGAGAGATAGCCATCTTGGTACTAGCTATGGACCCGTAGGTCTGTGGTAAACTACTCACACATCACCATGGAAGCAACAAGGTTGATGTAGAGGTCCTCTGTGATCGACTCCCCCTCCAGCACGACACCGAAAAAGGGCTCTAAATAGCCTCACGGCAGAACAGAGACTTGCGGCGGCGGGAAAAATATTTCGGGTGTCTCCCTAGGGGTTTGGGGGTACGGAAATAATTTGCTACCCATGGTGGTAGCTACACACAGACCAAATTTGTATCTCGAATTATTTTGGTAAATTATTTTGTACTATGAAAAATAATTCTATGATCAAAATATCATGACTTTGGACCAGTCAAGCAAGCAAACAAGGAATTATGCCAAAAAGGCAAGCAAAAAGACCGAGAGAAGTGAGAAATGTCATTTCTGCACAACGAAAAGTCACTTGTGTCAAAAAGGTAAATCAAGAAGACAAAGTTAAGTGGGAGAAGGTCATTTCTATACAACAAACAAGCACTTGTGCCAATGCCATGGAAACCCGACACCACATATATTTAGTAAGGAACTTATGCCATAGGGTGTGTAGCTACCACCATGCATAGGAAATCGCCTCTCTTTTGGGGTAATTGCGAATTTATATGACGAAGAGGTGCGCCAAGGGACGCCTGAGGGGGCCAACACACAAGAGGGCATGGCTACCCCCCCTCGGCACGCCCTGATGTGTGATGCCTCCCTCATGCAGCCTCTTGTGTCCTCCCGTGCTTCCAGGTCTTCTTTTGGTTCAGAAAAAAGTATCAGGGCAATTGAACTTCCTTTGGTACTGTAAACCTCAAAAGCCAAAAACATGCAGAAAATATTAACTTGCGCTGGGCACTGGTTTAATAGGTTAGTGCTCAAAAATAATATTAATTTATATATAATCATCCAAAGAGCATCCTAGAATGATAATATTATAACATGGAACAATAAAAAATTATAGATACTTGGATACATATCACCATCCCCAAGCTTAATTCCCACTCGTCCTTGAGTAGGTAAATGATGAATACATAATTTTTAATGTGACATGTTACCCAGCATGTAATCTATTGTAGATTTGATCATTGAGAAACGATGAATCAATAAACATTAGCATAGCAATGTTCATAAACATAAGCAACATAATCATCAAGTTTTAAAATATACAATCCTTAAAGAATGTTCACCGCCTGTCTATCTTTTATTATATACTTAAGACGATAGAAAAGTAACGGTGAAGATTGACCGCTCAAAAGTTAAGAAATATGAATGGATTAGATTAACGCAGCTCCCCGTGAAATAAAAGATGTATTGTTACATACAAATATTATAAGGTGAACGTGCAAAAGGATTGACACTTCACATAAGAATAAGGTCAACATGCTCGTCTAACTCATATGTCTTTTCCTGAAGAAGTCACGTATAGATATGAGTCACTTTCCAAAAAAAAATACTCTTCCTGAAAAAGTCACGTTTAGATCTCTCCCTAATAATAAAGCAAGGTTGATTTCCGTCGTCCGTTGTGGCTCTTTTGCAGAAAGGCCCCTGTATTTTCCTCTAATTAACCCGCAGTCCGTTTATAAGTGAGGCCGAACCGTTTTTTCGCATTTTACACAAGACCCCCTTACTTTCGTGCTAAATAATCCGCGGTCTAAATTGTAGTCAGAGTGAATCGTTTTTAATTTTTTTTACGTAAACCCCTCACATATGCGTTAATAACCTCGAAGTCCATTCAGAATAAATATGTATTTTCAAATAACAATATCTTTTAAACCGTAAATCCAATTTAAACATGTTATATATGAAACTTGATTAGAAAAATATGTAGAGTTTGAATATGTTGTTATTTTACATGTTAATTTTTTTTAAATACTATATAGGATACAATACTAATCAATGTTTCTCTTTATTTCGTATCGACTATTTGTATTGTAACATGTTAACTTAAGCATTAATATTTGAGAAATATTATAATCTTTAGACATGATGTACTTGCACTGGGTTCTTTCTTTGTACATATTTTATAATCGACCTTATGTACGTGCCTTTTTTTGACAGTATCCACGCACGTTTTTATCGGTATCTCTATACCTAGTCCAATCTCGTTATCGGCAAGCCTCTTTACTCGTTCCGTAATACAAGATTCCGTGAGTAACTCCTTAGTCACATTGCTTGCAAGGATTATTGTGATGTTGTTTTATCGAGTGGCCCCGAGATACCTCTTCGTCACACGGAGTGACAAATCCCAGTCTCGATCCATGCCAACCCAACAAACACCTTCAGAGATACCTTTAGAGAACCTTTTATAGTCACCCAGTAACGTTGCGACATTTGATACACACAAGGTATTCTCCGGTGTCCAGGAGTTGCATGATCTCATGGTCATAGGAACAGATACATTGACATGCAGAAAACAGTAGCAATAAACTGTATGTTCATAGTTTGGGTCTTGTCCATCACATTATTCTCCTAATGATGTGATCCCGTTATCAAGTGATGAACATGGAACTAGCATGATGAACATGGAACTTTCCCCTCCGAATCGTTTCTTCGATAAATGTCTAAGACCCGAGAAATATCCACAGATATTTTCCCACTCCGTCTGTGACGTGTAGCATTGTGTTAGGTGATGTCCCACAAGCGTATTGGATCGTAGCAGTTTTCGAGGGTAGAGTATTCAACCCAAATTTATTGATTCGCTCACAAGGGGAAGCTAAAGAATATTCTCAAGTATTAGCAGCTGAGTTGTCATATCAACCACACCTGAAAGAGTAGTGTCTGCAAGCAAAGTGTCAGTAGCAAGGTAGTATGATAGCAACGAGACCAGAAAAAGCTTTGACAATCCCTGGCAACGGCGCCAGAAAAAGCCTTGTTGATGGGATGTTAATGCCAACAAAGTCTTGCAACAAGTAACAACGGAGTAGCAAAGAACAGTAGTAGTAGCAGCAGCAAAGTAACAAGTAACAACAATAGTGACAGCAGCAGCAAAGTGGCCCAATCCCTTTTGTAGCAAGGGACAAGCCTAGGCAAAGTAACGTAGCGAGAACCAGTAGTAAAAGACTCGTAGGCAGTGGATCGGTGATGGATGAGTGTGACGGATGTGATTCATCATGTAACAGCTATAACACAGAGAGATATGTAACTAGCTCCCGTTCGTCAATCTAATGTAGGCATGTATTCCGTATATAGTCATACATGCTTAGGGAAAAGAACTTGCATGACATCTATTGTCCATCCCTCCCGTGGCAGCAGGGTCCTAATGGAAACTACGGGATATTAAGGTTCTCCTTTTAATAAAAAACCGGACCAACGCATTAACACGCGGTGAATACATGAACTCCTCATACTATGGTCATCTCCGGGAGTGGTTCCGGCTATTGTCACTCCGGGGTTGCCGGGTCATAACACATAGTAGGTGACTACAACTTGCAAGATAGGATCTAAAACACACATATATTGACGACAACATCATAGGTTCAGATCTGAAATCATGGCACTCGGGCCCTAGTGACAAGCATTAAGCATAGCCAAGTAGTAGCAACATCAATCTAGAACATAGTGGATACTAGGGATCAATCCCCGTCAAGAACTAACTCGATTACATGATAGATCTCATCCAACTCATCACCGTCCAGCAAGCCTACGATGAGATTACTCACGAACGATAAAGAGCATCATGGAATTGTAAATGGAGAAAGGTTGATGATGACGATGGCGACGATTTCCCCTCTCCGGAGCCCGAAACGGACTCCAGATCTGCCCTCTAGATGAAGAACAGGATGTGGCGGCGCCTCCGTATCGCAAAACACGATGAAACCTTCTCTCTGATTTTTTTTCTAGGCGAAACGGAAGATATAGAGCTGAGATTGGGGGCGGTGGTGCCACGTGGGCCCCACAAGCCCTCACGGCACGGCCATAGGGGGTGGTCGCGACCTGTGGGCTTGTGGCCCGCTGACACGCCCCCTCACGTGGTTCTTTGTGCAGGTATTTTTCTTTTATTCCAGAAAAAATCTCCGTAAATTTTCAGGACATTCGGAGAACTTTTATTTCTATACAAAAACAACACCATGGCAATTTTGCTGAAAACAACATAAGTGTGGGTTAGTTCCATTCAAATCATGCAAATTAGAGTCCAAAACAAGGGCAAAAGAGTTCGGAAAAGTAGATATGACGGAGACGTATCAACTCCCCCAAGCTTAATTCCTTGCTTGTCCTCAAGCAACTCAATTGACAAACTGAGGGAGACAAAAGAAAAACTTTGACGAACTCTGTTTGATCTTGTTGTTGCAACTATGTGTAACTCATAAGTAGAATTTCAGCAACATCACAAGCAAACGACATCTAGGTCTCATGGTAAACTCATATCAATGGCATAATCAACTAGCAAGCAAATAATAACAAGCCTCAAGTGTCAACACTTCAATCAAAACAACATGAAGCAGAACGAATAGATGGTATCTCGCTAGCTCTTTCTGAGACCACAAAACATAAATGCAGAGCACCTTCAAAGACCAAGGGCTGACTAAACATTGTAATTCAAGGCAATGAAGATCCAGTCATAGTCACACTCAACACAGTTAAAAGCAAAGCATAAAAATGACAGAGGTGCTCTCTAATTGGTGCTTTTGTAAGAAGAGGATGACTCAACAGGAACATAAATAGACAGGCCCTTCGCATAGGGAAGCATTGATTTGCAGAGGTGCCAGAGCTCAAGCTTTTGAAAACAGAGATAATAATTTTGGGTGGCATGCTTTCATTGTCAACGCAATGACTAGGAGTTCTCAACATCTTCCACGCTACACATGCTATAGGCGGTTCCCAAACAGAAAAGTAAAGTTTTGACTCCCCCACCACCAATCAATCACACTCTACGGCTAGCCGAATCCTCGGGTACCGTCCAAACCAACATCAATCTTGGGGGAGTTTTGTTTGTAATTATCTTTTCGATTTGAGCATGGAACTGGGAATTCCAATTACCGGCCCCTTTCTCGTGAATGATAGTGAATAAACACATATCGAGGATAACACACCTAGCATGGAAGATACCAATAGCCCCCTGTCACCACATGAGCAGTTCGGGCATGCAAAACAGATTATTTCTTGAAGATTTAGAGAGTGGCAAATGCAAATTTACTTGGAACGGCAGGTAGATACCGCACATAGGTAGGTATGGTGGACTCATATGGCACAACTTTGGGTTTATGGAGGTGGATGCACAAGCAGTATTCCCGCTTAGTACAAGTGAAGGCTAGCAAAAGACTGGGAAGCGACCAAAATAGAGAGCGATAACAGTCATCAAAATGCATTGAGAGTAACTAACATTGAGTGCAAGCATGAGTAGGACATAAATCACCATGAACATGAACATCATAGAGGCTATGTTGATTTTGTTTCAACTACATGCGTGAACATGCGCCAAGTCAAGCCACTTGAATCATTCAAAGGAGGATACCATCCTATCATACTACATCATAGTCATCTCAACATTCATGTTGGCAACCAAGACAAACCATTATAAGCTCCTAGTTAAATAAGCATGGCATAAGCAACTATGATCTCTAAGTTGTCATTACAAACATGTTTCTCTCACAACAAAGCTGAATCAGGCATGATGAGCTAGTCATATTTACAAAAACAAAATAGATCGAGTTCATACCAGATTTTCCAGGCTCAGTCACTTCATCATATATCGTCATTATTGCCTTTCACTTGCACGACCGAACGATGTGAACAATAATAAGAGTGCTCGTGCATTGGTCTAAAGCTGGATCTACACGCAAACACAAAGGAGAAGACAAAGTAATATGGCTCTTTGAAAGCTAAATAGGTATGCATGCAAGAGCCACTAAACATTGTAACCAATATCTTCTACCTTGACCCAAAGAAAAAGAAATCTATCTACACGGGAAAGCTCCCAACAAGAAAAAGGAGAAAAAGAAAATATTTTTGGTTTTTCTCAAACTAGATAGACACACGAAAAGAAAACGAGAAAAAGAAAATAAACTAGCATGGATGATAAAGTGGCAAAGTGTGAACACCGGCTAACAAAGTGAAAGCATAAGCAAGAATGTAAAGTCGGTGAGAACACGTACTCCCCCAAGCTTAGGCTTTTGGTCTAACTTGGTCTACTCCCAAGGAGGGAAATAACCAGCTCCGGGGTACTCCGGAGTGGACTGAGGATGCCACTGCTGTGTGAGCTCCTCTGGCTCCCACTGATAAACCGGCGTCTGGTACTCGACCGGTGGCTCGGGCACGGGCACCTGTGGTTGGCCAAGCCCCAATATGCGTAGATGTCCGAGGGCATAATAGTGTACCTGCCTACATGAAGATTGAACAAAGAAGGAGCAGGCAAAGTAATAGTCTCACGAGTACCCTGACTAAATACCAGGTTATAAATCATCCTTCTATTTATATCTCTATCAAGAAAGTCATGGCGAACCATGCCATCGTAATCTAGATATCTCTCGGGAAGAAGAATCTCTTCTTCCTCCTCCAGTCTAATAGGTATCTCAAAGTGGCTAGCAAGACGAGTAGCGTAGATACCTCCATAGACAGCACCCTTAGAACGGTTCAGGTTCAACCGTTGAGCTACTATAACACCCAAGCTATAAGTTTTATCGTTATAAAGGGCTTCGCGCAAGACCGCAAGATCTGGGGAACTAAGTGACCCAGCTTTCCCATGGCCAATGAAACATTTTCCCACAAATAGTGAGAAGTACCGAAGCATGGGAAAATGAATCCTAGCAGTTCTAGCACAAGACACTCCTCTCTCCTCTCCTACAACAATTGTACCGATGAAAGCTTCCAAGTCCCATGGACGAGGTTCATGAATATCCCCAACGGAAGGTAATTTGCAAACATTGCAAAAATCCTCGAGTGACATGCGCTGGGGGATATCATAAATTTGAACTCAACCATAGGAGGATTCTTCCTCGGATAGAAGTGAATGCTTTGTATGAAGATATTAGTGAGGAGGAGGTATTGCAGACACTTATCTTCAACGAAGGCGGTAAGGCCTGCGTTCTCCACCAAGTGATAAAAGTCCTCATAAATTCCAGTCGCGCACAAGAACACGTCGCTTGGCCACTCGCACGCTCGAACTTCTGCGACTCGAGGGACCAAATACTTGGGCTTCTTATCACTCCCATCATCCTTGGAGTCATGGCTTGACGAGCCTCTTAAGAACCTCCTCATCTTTTCCCTTTTCTATCTCTGAAAATTTCGGAAATTTTTAATGATTCTAAGGAAAAGTGAACAAGGCTCAACAAAACTCATAGCAACTACTCCAACAAGTGCCTAGAGGCCATATTAAACATCAAAACTACTTGGGACCCGCTAGAATTAGCATACAAAGCTCAAGAACATGGTCACCAAGGCAGCAAAAATACGCGGAGTATAAGGCACTAGAGCAAAAACTAATTGGACCAATGGAGGAATCACTTACCAAGGAGTAATTTCCCCAAAACAGTTCGGAGAACGGTGATTTGAGCAATGAGATCGAAAATCCCAGCAAGAGGAGCAAGAACACGGGTTTGAGCTGCGAAACGATTTTTTCTGGAGGTAGGAGAACTGGATGGGAGCAAGAATGAGTGGAGGGGGTGCCTGTGGGCCCCACAAGCCTGGGTGGCGCGGCCAGTGGGGGTGCCCGCGCTCCTAGGGCTTGTGGCCCACTGGTGTGGCCCCCAAACAGACTCTTTGTCCCAGAATTTTTCAAATATTCCAGAAGAAATCATATTTGATTTTCACAACGTTCAGAGAACTTTGATTTTCGGGGTACTTTTCTACCGGATGCTAAAACATAAAACAGGGAAAACTAAACTAAATCTATCATTTTTCTTCTAAGAAACCTAAAGTGAAATCTTGGAATAGAGGTTTGTGACTCCTTGATTCATCCATCTCATGGTCATCGAAAGAAATCCGTCAATGGGGTTGATCAAATCCCCTCGACAAAACTTCTCGAATCGCAAAAGAAGACGGAGAATTTTTGAATAGTCACTAGGTCACCTCCATGGGGATGTGTATCTCCCCAACAAGCAAATCATACTTCATCTTGACACGAGGAATAGGGCATTCAAAGCTCCCAATAAGAATCGATGAAGTTTTTTTGATAGCATTGATGCAATGTACTCGATATTGTTTCTTCGGAAAGTGCACCGTATGCTCATTACCGTTGACATGGAAAGTGACATTGCCTTTGTTGCAATCTATAACAGCCCCTGCAGTGTTTAAAAAGGGTCTTCCGAGGATGACAGCCATGGCATCGTCCTCGGGAATATCCAAGATAACAAAGTCTGTTAAGATAGTGGTGTTAGCAACCACAAGAGGCACATCCTCGCAAATGCCGATAGGGAAAGCACTTGATTTGTCGGCCATTTGCAGAGAGATTTCAGTGGGTGTCAACTTATCCAGTTCAAGTCTACGATAAAGAGAGAGAGGCATAACACTAACACCGGCTCCAAGGTCGCATAACACAGTTCTAACGTAGTTGCCTTTAATGGAGCAAGGTATAGTGGGCACACCGGGATCACCTAGTTTCTTTGGAGTTCCACCCATGAAGGTGTAGTTGGCAAGCATGGAGGAGATCTCAAGATCAGGTATCCTCCTCTTATTAGTCACAATATCTTTCATGTACTTGGCATACGGAGACATCTTGAGCATATCTATCAAACGCATCTTCAGAAAGACAGGTCTGATCATCTCAACGAAGCGCTCAAAATCCTCATCATCCTTTTTCTTGGATGGTTTGGGAGGAAAGGCCATAGTTTCTGAACCCAAGGCTCCCTTTCTTTACCATGCTTCCTAGCAGTGAAGTCATTCTTATCGTATCTCTTAGTCTTAGGCTGTGGGTTATCAAGATCAACACTAGGTTCAATCTCCACATCCTTTTCATTGCTAGGTTGAGCATCAACATGAACATCACTATTGATATTATCATTAGACTCATGTTCATCACCAGACTGTGTTTCAGCATCAGAGATAGAGGCATCGTTTGGACTCTCAGGGGTAGCAGCAACAGGGTTGCTACCGTGCAGGTTCCTATCATCTTTCTTCTTCTTTCTAGGATGACTAGGTGCATGAGTGCTAAATCCTTGAGAATCTTGTTCAATTCTCTTCGGATGACCCTCAGGATATAGAGGTTCCTGGGTCATTCTACCGCCTCTAGTAACGACTCTGACGGAATTGTCATTCAACTCATTGAGCAAGTCATTCTGAGCTTTAAGTACTTGTTCTACCTGAGTAGTAATCATAGAGGCATGTTTACTGAGAAGCTTAAGATCATTGAAGTTTCTGTCCACACAAGCACTTAAATGACTAAGCATACAAGCATTCTTTTCCAATTGTATGCTAACATAGTCACTGAAACTCTGTTGTTTGGCAACGAAGTTATCAAATTCATCCATGCATAAGCTAGCAGGTTTATCAAAAGGAATATCACTCTCATCAAACCTATGTAGAGAATTTACTTCTACTACCTGTATCGGGTTATCGAGACCATGGATCTCTTCGATAGGTGGTAGATTTTTGACATCTTCAAATTTAATGCCTTTCTCTCGCATAGATTTCTTGGCTTCTTGCATATCTTCAGGACTGTGGAATAGAATACCTCTTTTCTTCGGAGTTGGCTTAGGAGGTGGTTCGGGAATAGTCCAAGCATTCTCATTGCATAAGATGTTGTTCAACAGAATCTCAGCTTGTTCTACAGTTCGTTCCCTAAAAACACTACCGGCACAACTATCTAGGTGGTCTTTGGAAGCATCAGTAAGTCCATTATAGAATATATCAAGTATTTCATTCTTCTCAAGAGGGTGATCAGGCAAAGCATTCAATAGCTGGATGAGCCTCCCCCAAGCTTGTGGGAGACTCTCTTCTTCAGCTTGAGCAAAGTTGTATATTTCCTGCAAGGCATCTTGCTTCTTATGGGCAGGGAAATATTTTTCAGAGAAGTAGTAGACCATATCCTGGGGGCTACGCACACAACCAGGAGCAAGAGAAGTGAACCAGGTCTTAGCATCATCCTTTAGCGAGAAGGGAAACAACTTCAGCATATAGTAGTGGCCGATGTTTTCCTCACTAGTGAATAGGGTGGCTATATCGTGCAGTTTGGTAAGATGGGCTACAACTGTTTCAGACTTGTAACCGTGAAAGGGATCAGATTCGACCAGAGTGATTAACTCAGGGTCGACAGAGAATTCATAATCCTTATCGGTCACAAATATAGGTGAAGTGGCAATCTTCGGGTCGTATTTCATCCTAGCGTTCGGAGATTTTTCTTTCCACTTGCGCAGAAGTTTCTCAACATCATAGCTATCATTACATGCAAGAAAATCCTCAGCTATCTCTCCCTCCATAACATAGCGCGTATCAGGCATAACAGGCAATTCAGGCATAGTAGCAGGTTCTACTTCAATAGTATCAGCAGTCTCAAAACTATCATCACGTCTAGCAGCAACTCTAGCAAGTTGTGCATCAAGGGCACCAAGTGGCAAAGCAGTATCAAGCATAGTATCAAGCATAGCATCATGAGGCATAGTATCAAGCATAGCATCATGGACAGCAGAAGTAGCATCATCAAGCACATGCGACATATCAAGATTTCTAGCAGGAGGTGAAGTCGCAAACTTACTCAAAACTGAAGGTGAATCAAGTGCAGAGCTAGATGACAGTTCCTTACCTCTCCTCGTAGTGGAAGGCAAGATTTTAGTTCTTGGATCTTTCGGATTCCTCATAGTGATCAGCAGACGTCAATCCCAAGTGACTCAGAAAATATAGCTGTGCTTCCCCGGCAACGGCGCCAGAAAAAGCCTTGATGTCCCACAAGTGTATGGGATCGCAACAGTTTTCGAGGGTAGAGTATTCAACCAAAATTTATTGATTCACTCACAAGGGGAAGCTAAAGAATATTCTCAAGTATTAGCATCTGAGTTGTCAATTTAACCACACCTGAAAGATTAGTGTGTGCAAGCAAAGTATCAGTAGCAAGGTAGTATGATAGCAACGACACCAGAAAAAGCTTTGACAATCCTCGGCAACGGCGCCAGAAAAAGCCTTGTTGACGGGATGTTAGCGCCAACAAAGTCTTGCAACAAGTGACAACGGAGTAGAAAAGAACAGTAGTAGCAGCAGCAACAAAGTAACAAGTAACAACAGTAGTGACAGCAACAGCAAAGTGGCCCAATCCCTTTTGTAGCAAGGGACAAGCCTAGGCAAAGTAACATAGCGAGAACCAGTAGTAAAAGACTCGTAGGAAGTGGCTCGGTGATGGATGAGTGTGACGGATGCTATTCATCATGTAACAACTATAACACGGAGAGATATGTAACTAGCTCCCGTTTGTCAATCTAATGTAGGCATGTATTCCGTATATAGTCATACGTGCTTAGGGAAAAGAACTTGCATGCCATCTATTGTCCATCCCTCCCGTGGCAGCGGGGTCCTAATGGAAACTACGGGATATTAAGGTTCTCCTTTTAATAAAAAACCGGACCAACGCATTAACACGCGGTGAATACATGAACTCCTCATACTATGGTCATCTCCGGGAGTGGTTTCCGCTATTGTCACTCCGGGGTTGCCGGGTCATAACACATAGATGGTGACTACAACTTGCAAGATAGGATCTAAAACACACATATATTGGCGACAACATAATAGGTTCAGATCTGAAATCATGGCACTCGGGCCCTAGTGACAAGCATTAAGCATAGCCAAGTAGTAGCAACATCAATCTAGAACATAGTGGATACTAGGGATCAATCCCCGTCAAGAACTAACTCAATTACATGATAGATCTCATCCAACTCATCACCGTCCAGCAAGCCTACGATGAGATTCCCCACGAACGATGAAGAGCATCATGGAATTGTCGATGGAGAAAGGTTGATGATGACGATGGCGACGATTTCTCCTCTCCGGAGCCCGAAACGGACTCCAGATGTGCCCTCCGGATGAAGAACAGGATGTGGCGGCGCCTCCGTATCACAAAACGCGATGAAACCTTCTCTCTGTTTTTTTTTCTAGGCAAAACGGAAGATATAGAGCTGAGATTGGGGGCGGTGGTGCCACGTGGGCCCCACAAGCCCTCACGACGCGACCATAGGGGGTGGTCGCGGCCTGTGGGCTTGTGTCCCACTGGCACGCCCCCTCACGTGGATCTTTGCGCATGTATTTTTCTTTTATTCCAGAAAAAATCTCCGTAAATTTTCAGGACATTCCGAGAACTTTTATTTCTGCACAAAAACAACGTCAGTCCGGGTTAGTTCCATTCAAATCATGCAAATTAGAGTCCAAAACAAGGGCAAACGAGTTCAGAAAAGTAGATACGACGGAGACATATCATTTGGTCACCCTTAGCACCGCATATTTCCATGTCATGCATCTAATGCCTTTGATTGCATTTTATTTATTGTTTCTTCCCCATCTTCTCTAGCTAGACCCCGATCCCGACGTTGCTCCCACGTAGGACTACACACCTGAAGACCATCCCTTTTCAGCAGAGCTTCCAGGCAAACAAACCCCCTTGATCATTCGTATATCGCCCAATTCTTTCTCCCTCGTGTTTGCATTAGAATTTTGCTATTGCATTGATTGCTCCTATTATGATGCATAACCTGCTTTTGTAACCTGTTATTGTTACCTACCTTCTTATCACAGATGCTTAGTATAGGTTGGCTAGTGAACCATTAGTGACCCGTCAATTTTTCCATGTTGCCCCCACTTCATCATCAATGACTATATCAGCGTGATCGACGTCTTGAGCCCCACACACCACATCACACCCCTTAGTTGTATGACTCTATTGAGTTACTATCGAGTGCTGATGGTGATACCTCGTAAAGCAACCCTGATGTTAACTCTATAGCGTACCTAGTCAGTCGTGGATTATGGAGGGTGATTTCTCCTTCATCACTCCCAATTACGACTCTGTCGTGCAACACCTCAAGTGTGGACCCTCGATGGTGATTCCTCCTTGGTCACCTTGACGGTTACATTGAGTGGAAATCCATCAAGGGTTATTCCTCAGATTTCCCCTGGATGACATGGAGACACAGTCACATGTACCTCTTTCCCCCTTTACTGGAATAGTGGGACCGGAGGGACAAGAGGTACCACCCCAGTTGAGGTGGACCTTTGTTCCCAACAGCCCCTTGTGAGTCGGTTGACCCAGAGGGTACCCACGAGATGATTACGCGGCACAATGGGGCGTTCTTTGTCCTTGTCGTAAGTCCATGAGACGGGGCGACAAGATCAGCATGATCACTAATCGTTCCCACGAGCTCCCAAGACACTAATGTGTTTGGATATGTGATCTGAGTAGGCCTCTGGTGGAATAAGTATGGGCACTCTTCTTCGTACATGTTGGACATATGCCCTAGAGGCAATAATAAAGTGGTTATTATTATATTTCCTTGTTCATGATAATTGTCTGTTATTCATGCTATAATTGTATTAACCGGAAACAGTAATACATGTGTAAATACATAGACCGCAACATGTCCCTAGTGAGCCTCTAGTTGGCTAGATCGTTGATCAATAGATGGTCATGGTTTCCTGATCATGGACATTGGATGTCATTAATAACGAGATCACATCATTAGGAGAATGATGTGATGGACAAGACTCAATCCTAAGCATAGCACAAGATCGTATAGTTCGTCTGCTAGAGCTTTTATAATGTCAAGTATCATTTCCTTAGACCATGAGATTGTGCAACCCCCGGATACCGTAGGAGTGCTTTGGGTGTATCAAACATCACAACATAACTGGGTGATTTATAAAGGTGCACTACAGGTATCTCCGAAAGTATCTGTTGGGTTGGTACGAATCGAGACTGGGATTTGTCACTCTTTGTGACGGAGAGGTATCTCTGGGCCCACTCGGTAGTGCATCATCATAATGAGCTCAATGTGACTAAGGAGTTAGCCACGGGATGATGTGTTACGGAACGAGTAAAGAGACTTGTCGGTAACGAGATTGAACAAGGTATAGGGATACCGACGATCAAATCTCGAGCAAGTGTCATACCGGTAGACAAAGGGAATTGCATACGGGATTGAGTGAATCCTCGACATCGTGGTTCATCCGATGAGATCATCGTGGAACATGTGGGAGCCAACATGGGTATCCAAATACCGCTGTCGGTTATTGACCAGAGAGGTGTCTCGGTCATGTGTGCATGGTTCCCGAACCCGTATGGTCTACACACTTAAGATTCGATGATGCTAGAGTTGTAATGGGAATAGTGCGTGGTTACCGAAATTTTTCGGAGTCCCGGATGAGATCCCGGACGTCACGTGGAGCTTCAGAATGGTCAGGAAGTAATATTTTATATATAGGAAGTCGAGTTTCGGTCACCAAAAAGGTTCCGGGGTATATCGGTATTGTACCAGGACCACCGAAAGGATGTCGGAGGCCCACCAGTCCCGGAGGGCCACAAGTGCCGAAATAAGGTGAGTGCCAGCCACTTAGGTGGGCTGGCTCGGCCGACGAGGGCCCGTGGGGCACCTAAGGCTGGGAACCCTAGGGCGATGGTGGCCCACCTCCGAACTTGGGAGGCAAGCCACCTCAACCCTGGCCGCCTCCCCTCCTTGGCCGCCACTCCTCCTCCTCTTCCTCCTATATATAGCCAAGGGTTTGGGGCTGCAAACACACAAGTTTTCTTCCTCCCTCGGCGCAGCCTGCTCTTCCTCCTCCTCCTCCTCCATGGCGCTTGGTGAAGCCCTGCCGGAGTACCACGCAGCTCCACCGTCACCATGCCGTCGTGCTGCCGGAGCTCTCCCTCAACTTATCCTCTCTCCTTGCTGGATCAAGGTGAAGGAGACGTCACCGGGTTGCACGTGTGTTGAACACGGAGGCGCCGTTGTTCGGCGCTTAGATCGGAATCTTCCGTGATCTGAATCGCTACGAGTATGACTCCATCACCCACGTTCAGAGTAACACTTCCGCTTAGTGATCTTCAAAGGTATGTAGATGCTCTACAACCTCTCTTGTTTTTGGTTTCTCCTAGATATAGATCTTGGTATGACGTAGGAAAATTTTGAATTACTACTACGTTATCAACAGTGGCATCTGAGCTAGGTCTATGCGTAGATTCTATGCATGAGTAGCACAAAAGTGGCGGGCGATGATTTTGTCAATTGCTTGTCGTTACTAGTCCAATCTATTTTTGGCGGTATTTTGGGATTAAGCGGCCCAGACCGACTTTACACGTACGCTTACGTGAGACTGGTTCCACTGCTGGACATGCACTTGTTGCATAAGGTGGCTAGCGTGTGTCTGTCTCTCCCACTTTAGTCGAATTGGGTTCGATGAAAAGGGTATGTATGAAGGGTAAATAGCATTGGCATATCAACGTTGTGGCTATGAAATTGGTAAGAAATGTTCTTGTGAGAAACCCGTAGCAGCCACGTAAAACTTGCAACAACAATTAGAGGACGTCTAACTTGTTTTTGCAGGGTATGCTATGTGATGTGATATGGCCAAAAGGATGTGATGACATATATGTGATGTATGAGATTGATCATGTTCTTGTAATAGGATTCACGACTTGCATGTCCACGAGTATGACAGCCGGCAGGAGCCATTGGAGTTGTCTTAATTTATTGTATCAGATGCAACGCCATGTGATTACTTTACTTTATTGCTAACCGTTAGCTGTAGTAGTAGAAGTAATAGTTGGTGAGATGACTTCATGAAGACAGAATGATGGAGATCATGGTGTCATGCCGGTGACAATGATGATTGATATGTCTCCGTCGTATCTACTTTTTCGAACTCTTTTGCCCTTGTTTTGGACTCTAATTTGCATGATTTGAATGGAACTAACCCGTACTAACGCTGTTTTCAGCAGAATTGCCATGGTGTTGTTTTTGTGCAGGAATAAAAGTTCTCAGAATGTCCTGAAAATTTACGGAGATTTTTTCTGGAATAAAATAAAAATACTTGCGCAAAGATCCACCGGAGGGGGCGTGCCAGTGGGCCACAAGCCCACAGGCCGCGACCACCCCCTAGGTCGCGCTGTGCAGGCTTGTGGGGCCCACGTGGCACCACCGCCCCCAAACTCAGCACTATATCTTCTGTTTCGCCTGGAAAAAAATGAGAGAGAAGGTTTCTTCGCGTTTTGCGATATGGAGGCGCCGCCACATCCTGTTCTTCATCTGGAGGGCAGATCTGGAGTCCGTTTCGGGCTCCGGAGAGGGGAAATCGTTGCCATCGTCATCATCAACCTTTCTCCATCGACAATTCCATGATGCTCTTCATTGTTCGTGAGTAATCTCATCGTAGGCTTGTTGGACGGTGATGAGTTGGATGAGATCTATCATGTAATCGAGTTAGTTTTGATGGGGATTGATCCCTAGTATCCACTATGTTCTCGATTGATGCTACTACTACTTGTCTATGCTTAATGCTTGTCACTAGGGCCCGAGTGCCATGATTTCGGATATGAACCTATTATGTTGTCGCCAATATATGTGTGTTTTAGATCCTATCTTTCAAGTTGTAGTGACCTACTATGTGTTATGACCCGGCAACCCCGGAGTGACAATAGCCGGAACCACTCCTGGAGATGACCATAGTATGAGGAGTTCATGTATTCACCGCGTGTTAATGCGTTGGTCCGGTTCTTCCATTAGGACCCTGCTGCCACGGGAGGGATGGACAATAGATGTCATGCAAGTTCTTTTCCCTAAGCACGTATGACTACATACGGAATACACGCCTACATTAGATTGATGAACGGGAGCTAGTCACATATCTCTCCGTGTTATAGCTGTTACATGATGAATCACATCCGTCATACTCATCCATCACCGATCCACTGCCTATGAGTCTTTTACTACTGGTCATCGCTACGTTACTTTGTTTAGGTTTGTCCCTTGCTACAAAAGGGGTTGGGCCACTTTGTTGCTAGTGTTGCTACTGCTATCACTTTGCTGCTACTGTTGCTATTGTTGTTACTTTGCTGCTACTGCTACTGCTGTTCCTTGCTACTCCGCTGCTACTTAGTGCAAGACCTTTTGTGGAGTAGTTGCTGGGGAAGATTAGTCCCCCGTCAATGTGCTTTTTACTGGCACCATTGATACAATAGTTAGGAATAGTCTGCCGTCAACAGATCGTTTCTGGCACCGTTGCTATCATACTACTTTGCTACTGATACTTTGCTTGCAGACACTAATCTTTCAGGTGTGGTTGAATCTGACACACTCAGCTGCTAATACTCGAGAATATTCTTTCGCTTCCGTTGTGTAAACCAACAAATTTGGGTTGAATACTCTACCCTCGAAAACTGCTGCGATCCCATATGTTTGTGGGTTGTCAAGGCTTTTTCTGGCGTCGTTGCTGGGGAGGCACAGCTATATTCTCTGAGTCACTTGGGATTGATGTCTGCTGATCACTATGAGAAATCTGAAAGATCCAAGAACTAAAATCCTGGCTTCCACTACGAGGAGAGGTAAGGAACTGCCATCTAGCTCTGCACTTGATTCACCTTCAGTTTTGAGTATGTTTGCGACATCGCCTCCTGCTAGAAATCTTGATATGTCGCATGTGCTTGATGATGCTACTTATGCTGCCCATGATGCTATGCTTGATACTATGCTTGATGATGCTATGCTTGATACTATGCCTGATGATGCTATGCTTGATATTATGCCTGATGATGCTATGCCTGATACTGCTTTGCCACTTGGTGCCCTTGATGCACATATTGCTAGAGTTGCTGCTAGATGTGATGATACTTCTGAAACCGCTGATACTATTGAAGTAGAACCTGCTACTATGCCTGATACACGCTATGTTATGGAGGGAGAGATAGCTGAGGATTTTCTTGCATGTAAGGATAGCTATGATGTTGAGAAATTACTGCGCAAGTGGAAAGAAAAATCTCTGAACGCTAGGATGAAATACGACCCGAAGTTTGCCACTTCACCTATCTTTGTGACCGATAAGGATTATGAATTCTCTGTCAACCTTGAGTTAATCACTCTGGTCGAATCTGATCCCTTTCACGGTTACGAGTCTGAAACAGTTGTAGCCCATCTTACCAAACTGCACGATATAGCCACCCTATTCACTAGTGAGGAAAAGATCCGCCACTAGTACATGCTCAAGCTATTTCCTTTCTCGCTAAAGGATGATGCTAAGACCTGGTTCACTTCTCTTGCTCCTCGTTGTGTGCGTAGTCCCTAGGATATGGTCTACTATTTCTCTGAAAAATATTTCCCTGCCCATGAGAAGCAAGCTGCCTTGCAGGAAATATACAACTTTTCTCAAGCTGAAGAAGAGAGTCTCCCACAAGCTTGGGGGAGGCTCATCGAGCTACTGAATGCTTTGCCCGATCACCCTCTTGAGAAGAACGAAATACTTGATATCTTCTATAATGGACTTACCAATGCTTCCAAAGACCACCTAGATAGTTGTGCTGGTAGTGTTTTTAGGGAACGAGCCGTAGAACAAGCTGAGATTCTGTTGAATAACATCTTGTGCAATGAGAATGCTTGGACTATTCCCGAACGACCTCCTAAGCCAACTCCGAAGAAAAGAGGTATTCTATTCCTCAGTCCTGAAGATATGCAAGAAGCCAAGAAATCTATGCGAGAGAAAGGCATTAAATCTGAAGATGTCAAAAATCTACCACCTATCGAAGAGATCCATGGTCTCGATAACCCGATACAGGTAGTAGAAGTAAATTCTCTGCGTAGGTTTGATGAGAGTGATATTCCTTTTGATAAACCTGCTAGCTCATGCTTGGATGAATTTGATAACTTTGTTGCCAAACAACAGAGTTTCAATGATTATGTTAGCAGAAAATTGGAAAAGAATGCTCGTATGCTTAGTCATTTAAGTGCTTGTGTGGACAGAAACGTCGATGATCTTAAGCTTCTGAGTAAACATGCTTCTATGGTTACTACTCACGTAGAACAAGTACTTAAAGCTCAAAATGACTTGCTCAATTAGTTGAATGACAATTCTGTCCGAGTCGTCACTAGAGGCGGTAGAATGACCCAGGAACCTTTGTATGCTGAGGGTCATCCAAAGAGAACTGAACAAGATTCTCAAGGAGTTAGCACTGATGCACCTAGTCATCCTAGAAAGAAGAGGAAAGATGATAGGAACCTGCACGCTAGCAACCCTGTTGCTGCTACACCTGAGAGTCCAAATGATGCCTCTATCTCTGATGCTGAAACACAATCTGGTGATGAACATGAGCCTAATGATAATAACAATAGTGATGTTCATGTTGATGCTCAACCTAGCAATGAAAAGGATGTGGAGATTGAACCTAGTGTTGATCTAGATAACCCACAACCTAAGAATAGAAGATACGATAAGAATGACTTCGCTGCTAGGAAGCACGGTAAAGAAAGGGAGCCATGGGTTCAGAAACATATGCCCTTACCTCCCAAACCATCCAAGAAAAAGGATGATGAGGATTTTGAGAGATTCGTTGAAATGATCAGACCTGTCTTTGTGCAAATGCGTTTGACGGATATGCTCAAAATGTCTCCGTATGCTAAGTACATGAAGGATATTGTTACTAATAAGAGGAGGATACCTGAGATTGAGAATTCCACCGTGCTTGCCAATTACACTTTCAAGGGTGGAACTCCGAAGAAACTAGGTGATCCCTGTGTGCCAACTATACCTTGCTCCATTAAAGGTAACTATGTTAGAACTGCGTTATGCGACCTTGGAGCCGGTGTTAGTGTTATGCCTCTCTCTCTCTTTATCGTAGACTTGAACTAGATAAGTTGACACCCACTGAAATCTCTCTGCAAATGGCCGACAAATCAACTGCTTTCCCTATCGGCATTTGCGAGGATGCGCCTGTTGTGGTTGCTAACACAACTATCTTAACAGACTTTGTTATCTTGGATATTCCCGAGGACGATGGCATGGCTGTCATCCTTGGAAGACCCTTTTTAAACATTGGAGGGGCTGTTATAGATTGCAACAAAGGCAGTGTCACTTTCCATGTCAACGGTAATGAGCACACGGTGCACTTTCCCGAAGAAACAATATCGACTACATTGCATCAATGCTATCGAAAAAACTTCATCGATTCTTATTGGGAGCTTTGAATGCCCTATTCCTCGTGTCAAGATGAAGTATGACTTGCTGGTTGGGGAGATACACATCCCCATTGAGGTGACCTAGTGACTATTCGAAAATTCTCCGTCTTATTTTGCGATTCGAGAAAGTTTTGCCGAGGGGATTTGATCAACCCCATTGACGGATTTCTTTCGATGACCATGAGATGGATGAATCAAGGAGTCACAAACCTCTGTTCCGAGCTTTCACTTTAGTTGCTTAGAAGAAAAATGATAGATTTAGTTTAGTTTTCCTTGTTTTCTGTTTTAGCGTCCCTTAGAAAAGTACCCCGAAAATCAAAGTTCTCCGAGCGCTATGAAAATCAAGTATGATTTTTTCTGGATTTTTGAAAAATTCTGGGACAAAGAGTCTGTTTGGGGGCCACACCAGTGGGCCACAAGCCCTAGGGGCGCGGACACCCCCCTGGCCGCGCCACCCAGGCATGTGAGGCCCACAGGCACCCCCTCCACTCATTCTTGCTCTCATCCGCTTCTCCCACCTCTAGAAAAAATCGTTTCGCAGCTGAAACCCGTGTTCTTGCTCCTCTTGCTGGGATTTTCGATATCTTTGCTCAAATCACCGTTCTCTGAACTGTTTTGGGGAAATTACTCCTTGGTAAGTGACTCCTCCATTGGTCCAATTAGTTTTTGCTCTAGTGCCTTATACTCCGTGTATTTTTGCTGCCTTGGTGACCATGTTCTTGAGCTTTGCATGCTGATTCTAGCTGGTCCCAAGTAGTTTTGATGCGTAATATGGTCTCTAGGCACTTGTTGGAGTAGTTGCTACGAGTTGAGTTGAGCCTTGTTCACCTTTCCTTTGGGTCACTGAAAATTTCACAAAAGGAAGATGTTCAGGAGAAACTTTCATGGTGGTTCTCAAGTAAGAGAGGTCCCCGTCTTGCAATTCGGGAGCCCGATCCTTACCAACCTAGGGACGCGCAGGTTAAACCATGTGAATGGCCTTCTGATGAATTTATGATTGAGGCAGGCTTCAAAGATGAGTTTGATGCACTTGTTCACAATGTCAGACTCGAAGAATTCATCTCCGATAAATGTGAATAGTATGTTGCTCTCACTGCCTCTTTTGTTCGTAGATTCAAATTTTCAGCTGGCCATGAAACATCGGTAATGTTTGATCTCTATGATAAATCATATACCATGGATTTAGAGGATTTTAATAGAATTTGCAAAATACCTACTTGGGGTAGCCTCAGTGATCCTCCTAAATCTTCGGTTAGAGATTTTTGCGCTGGTATTACGGTTGGAGAAAACTAGAGACATTATGCAAGCTACCATGGGGAGTATTCATTTTCCTGCCTTGCATTACTTTGCCCTCTTCATAGGCGGATGCATTAATGGCAAGATTGAGCATTGTCACCTCTGCGCACCCGACCTTAGTATCCTTAAGAGCGCAGTGACAGGTGACAAAAGCTTCAACATGGGAGCTATTATAGCAAGGAGGCTGAATAAGAATTCTATTGAAGGGGATTTCTTTGGTGGGATCTATGCCACTCTCATAGCAAATTTTCTTGGAGTACCCATCCGCGAAGGAGATCCCCCGCTCCATATTGCTTTCCTTGACCGCGTCGCTTTGTCACGCTACCAGTTCCTTGAGAGGGATGATGAATCCCTCCTATACCGTTTGATATTTAACCGAAAACGTGTTTTCCATATTACCCTTCCTGCTCCTACTCTCTTTGACTTTCAGGTAAAACGGAGATATTCCATAACCAGAGGAGAGGCACAGGAGTATGAGAGGGAGGCAAAGACAGCTCGTCTCCGTGAGGCAGCTATTCAGGCAGTGGCTGCAGCGCTCCCGTATAACCCCCATTATGATTTTGGGTTTCGCCAGGACCATCCTTGGGAGTAGACCAACTTAGGCCAAAAGCCTAAGCTTGGGGGAGTACATGTTCTCACCGACTTTACATTCTTGCTTATGCTTTCACTTTGTTAGCCGGTGTTCACACTTTGCCACTGTATCATCCATGCTAGTTTATTTTATTTTTCTCATTTTCTTTTCGTGTGTCTGTCTAGTTAGAGAAAAAACAAAAATATTTTATTTTTCTTCTTTTGCTTGTTGGGAGCTTTCCCGTGTAAATAGTTTTCTTTTTCTTTGGGTCAAGGTAGAAGATATTGGTTACAATGTTTAGTGGCTCTTGCATGCATACATGTTTAGCTTTCAAAGAGCCATATTACTTTGTCTTCTCCTTTGTGTTTGCCTGCAGATTCCAGCGTAGTCCAATGCACGAGCACGCTTATTATTGTTCACATCGTTCGGTCGTGCAAGTGAAAGGCAATAATGACGATATATGATGAAGTGACTGAGCCTGGAAAAGCTGGTATGAACTCGATCTATTTTGTTTTTGTAAATATGACTAGCTCACTGTTCCTAGTTCAACTTTGTTGTGAGAGAAACATGTTTGCAATGACAACTTAGAGATCATAGTTGCTTATGCCATGCTTACTTAGCTAGGAGCTTATAATGGTTTTTCTTGGTTGCCAACATGAATGTTGAGATGACTATGATGTAGTATGATAGGATGGTATCCTCCTTTGAATGATTCAAGTGGCTTGACTTGGCGCATGTTCACGCATGTAGTTGAAACAAAATCAACATAGCCTCTATGATATTCTTGTTCATGGTGATTTATGTCCTACTCATGCTTGCATTCAATGTTAGTTACTCTCAATGCATTTTGATGACTATTGTCACTCTCTAATTGGTCGCTTCCCAGTCTTTTGCTAGCCTTCACTTGTACTAAGCGGGAATACTGCTTGTGCATCCACTTCCATAAACCAAAAGTTGTGCCATATGAGTCCACCATACCTACCTGTGTGCGATATCTACCTGCCGTTCCAAGTAAATTTGCATGTGCCACTCTCTAAATCTTCAAGAAATAATCTGTTTTGCATGCCCAAACCGCTCATGTGGTGACAAGGGGCTATTGGTATCTTTGATGCTAGGTGTGTTATCCTCGATATGTGTTTACTCACTATCATTCACGATAAAGGGGCCGGTAATTGGAATTCCTAGTTCCATGCTCAAATCGAAAAGATAATTGCAAACAAAACTCCCCCAGGATTGTTGTTGGTATGGACGGTACCCGAGGATTCGACTAGCCGTGGAGTGTGATTGATTGGTGGTGGGGGAGTCAAAACTTTACTTTTCTGTTTGGGAACCGCCTATAGCATGTGTAGCTTGGAAGATGTTGAGAACTCTTAGTCATTGCGTTGACAATGAAAGCATGCCAACCAAAATTATTATCTCTGTTTTCAAATCTTGAGCTGTGGCACCTCTGCAAATCAATGCTTCCCTCTGCGAAGGTCCTGTCTATTTATGTTCCTATTGAGTCATCCTCCTCTTACAAAAGCACCAATTAGAGAGCACCTCTGTCATTTTTATGCTTTGCTTTTAACTGTGTTGAGTATGACTATGACTGGATCTTCATTGCCATGAATTACAATGTTTAGTCAGCCCTTGGTCTTTGAAGGTGCTCTACATTTATGTTTTGCGGTCTCAAAAAGAGCTAGCGAGATACCATCTATTCGTACTGCTTCATGTTGTTTTGATTGAAGTGTTGACACTTGAGGCTTACTATTATTTGCTCGCTAGTTGATTATGCCATTGATATGAGTTTACCGTGAGACCTAGATGTCATTTGCTTATGTGGTTTGCTTGTGGTCTTGCTGATACTCTGGATATGAGTTAGACATAGTTGCAACAACAAGATCAAACAGAGTTCGTCAAAGTTTTTCTTTTATCTCTTTCAGTTTGTCAACTGAATTGCTTGAGGACAAGCAAGGCTTTAAGCTTGGGGGAGTTGATACGTCTCCGTCGTATCTGCTTTTCCGAACTCTTTTGCCCTTGTTTTGGACTCTGATTTGCATGATTTGAATGGAACTAACCCGGACTAACGCTGTTTTCAGCAGAATTGCCATGGTGTTGTTTTTGTGCAGAAATAAAAGTTCTCGGAATGTCCTGAAAATTTACGGAGATTTTTTCTAGAATAAAAGAAAAATACCTGCGCAAAGATCCACGTGAGGGGGCGTGCTAGTGGGCCATAAGCCCACAGGCCGCGACCACCCCCCTAGGCCGCATCGTGCAGGCTTGTGGGGCCCACATGGCACCACCGCCCCCAAACTCAGCTCTATATCTTCCGTTTCGCCTGGAAAAAATTCAGAGAGAAGGTTTCATCGCGTTTTGTGATACGGAGGCGCCGCCACATCCTGTTCTTCATCTGGAGGGCAGATCTGGAGTCCGTTTCGGGCTCCGGAGAGGGGAAATCGTCGCCATCGTCATCATCAACCTTTCTCCATCGACAATTCCATGATGCTCTTCATCGTTCGTGAGTAATCTCATTGTAGGCTTGCTGGACGGTGATGAGTTGGATGAGATCTATCATGTAATCGAGTTAGTTTTGACGGGGATTGATCCCTAGTATCCACTATGTTCTAGATTGATGTTGCTACTACTTGGCTATGCTTAATGCTTGTCACTAGGTCCCGAGTGCCATGATTTCAGATCTGAACCTATTATGTTGTCGCCAATATATGTGTGTTTTAGATACTATCTTGCAAGTTGTAGTCACCTACTATGTGTTATGACCCGGCAACCCCGGAGTGACAATAGCCGAAACCACTCCCGGAGATGACCATAGTATGAGGAGTTCAAGTATTCACCGCGTGTTAATGTGTTGGTTCGGTTCTTTATTAAAAGGAGAACCTTAATATCCCGTAGTTTCCATTAGGACCCCACTGCCACGGGATGGATGGACAATAGATGTCATGCATGTTCTTTTCCCTAAGCACGTATGACTACATACGGAATAGTCTGCCGTCAACAGATCGTTTCTGGCACCGTTGCTATCATACTACTTTGCTACTGATACTTTGCTTGCAGACACTAATCTTTCAGGTGTGGTTGAATCTGACACACTCAGCTGCTAATACTCGAGAATATTCTTTCGCTTCCCTTGTGTGAACCAACAAATTTGGGTTGAATACTCTACCCTCGAAAACTGCTGCGATCCCATACGCTTGTGGGTTGTCAATGATCATGCCGCGCCCGAAGATGGAGATCAAAGGCGCAAGATGATAATGGCCATATCATGTCACTATATGATTACATGTGATGTTTATCATGTTTCTATGTCTTATTTGCTTAGAACGACAGTAGTAAATAAGATGATCCACTCACTAAAATTTCAAGAAAAGTGTTCCCCCTAAGCGTGCACCATTGCGAAGGATCGTTGTCTCGAAGCACCACGTGATGATCGGGTGTGATAGATTCTAACGTTCACATACAACGGGTGTAAGCCAGATTTACACACGCAAACCACTGAAGTTGACTTGAGGAGCCTAGTATGTACAGATATGATCTCGGAACACGAGATACTGAAAGGTCGAACATGAGTCATATGGAGATATGATCAACATGGAGATGTTCACCATTGATGACTAGCCTGTCTCATGTGATGATCGAACACGGGCTAGTCGATGTGGGTCATGTATCACTTGGAAGCTAGAGGGATGTCTATCTAAGTGGGAGTTCATTAAATAATTTGATTAGATGAACTTATTTATCATGAACTTAGTCTAAAAATGTCTTTACAATATTGTAGATCCAATGTCCAACGCTCATGTCAACTTCAATTTCAACGCGTTCTAGAGAAAACCAAGCTAAAATATGATGGTAGTGTAACATCCTAAATTTTGGAATGTTAAGATAATTATTATAATGATTGTTTGTTTGATTGAATGATTGAAACTTGAGTGAAATTTGAAACTTTTCAAAACTTTTGAATGAGAGGGAATAAAATGACTTTTCCCTTCTCTGGTGAATTCCAATTCAATCATTTAAAAGCAAAGAGAGAAGATGACATGACTTCTTCAACTATAAAGAATTTGAACGGAGATTTGCATTTGAATTCTTTAGAATTTTTCTTTTGCATTTCTATTTGTTTTCTTCGTGCAAGAAGTGTCGGGAAATAATTTCTTGCAAGCAAGAAAGAGCGGAGGAAAATGACCCTCCAAAATGTGAGGCATTTTTGAAATTATTTGAGCCAAAAAAACCCAAGTTTATGGGGAAAATATTTTGCCAAAAGAAAATATAGCATAAGGAGTTTTTCTGAAAAAAACATTTTTAAAAGTTTTTATTTTGGCCTTGGAAAAATGTTAAACGTGTAGAGATTTTGTTTGTGAAAATTTTGGTATATAATACCCTATATTAATTATTTTATTTTGTTTCGTTCTTATTCGTTTTAGTTTCTGTTTTATTAAAAAACTAAATCGGGAATGTTATTTTTTTAGGAAAGCGCCTCACGCGCTTTATAGCAGTGTCGGCCCAATCCCCCCTTAGCCGGACCGAATCCCTTAGGATTCGGCCACCCGACCGAGCCGCCCCGAGCCCCCCCTCAGTGCCACCTCGGCCCCACCGCCCGAAGCCCCACCCGACCGGTCACCCCCTCCCCTGCGCTCCCTCTCTTTCCTCCCCGCGCCCGACAGCCTCGCCACCCTCGTCGGAGATGCCGCCCCACGCCTGATCTCCTTCCCTCTAGCGCCACCCCCTCCCCCCCTATAAAACCCGACCACCCCCGGCCCCTCCTCGCCCCGTTCCCCCTCGCCGCCGCCCTGCCCAAGCCCCACCGCCCCTGCCCGAGCTCGCCAGAGCTAAGCTCCAGCCGAAGCTTCCCCGGCGCCCTGCTCCTTCCCCGGCCCCCAAGCTGCCTCCCCACCGCCACCAATCGCCGGAGGAGGAACCCCGCCGTCTCCCCAACCCCTCAGGACTCACCGGAGACCGCCGGAGCGCCGCCCCGACCTCCCTCCGCCTCGGCCTCGCCGGAGCTCCTGCCGCGGTGAGTTGCCCCATCTCCCACCTGTAGCCGTTAGATCTTCAATCTACGGTGTAGATTAGAATCATTATACCCTTTCGGTTTTAGTTAAAAGACCGAGCCAGTTTTTCTTTACTTATTACTTAGCCGGAGTTTTTAGTTAGATATCGGCCGCTTGCTAGTATTCCCCGTAGCACACACTATCTCAGCCAACCAGAACACGCCACGTACCCCCTCCCGTGCACTAGTTAGTTACTCTGTTTTTCTTGTTTTAATTCAAAAACAGAGAGAGTTTCAATTTTGTTTTGCTCTTAACTTTTGATCCACAACTCCAATAGAGTTGAAACTTCTTCCAGTAGATCAAAATTTTCCTGTAGTTTTCAAAAACATATTATTTGTCTATGTTTGAAATTTTCAAATTTGAATTAGGTCAGATTTAGTTTAAACCTTGTTTTGCTTATTCTGAGAGTTTAAAAATAGATTTTTAATTAATTCTTTTTGCTACTGATCACTAGTGATCTTATTTATTAGTGGTACAAATTTCAGAATTATTTGAGTAATTTAGCTAATTGTTTCTTGTGAAACAATTTCTGTTTCACCTCTTTTAGGATTATGACTATATTTCTTTCTTTAGTTGTTTTTAAATTACTTTTCTTTTATATTTCAGAAATATTACGTTTTGTTTCTGTTAGTTAACAGTAGGTTCACAACAAGTTTTATTTTTATTTTTATATGTTATCATGAAATCAATTCTAGTTCTCTAATAACTTGCAATTGGTTTCTCCACTGTTTCAAATCCCATTTGAAAATACCTTCAAATAGTTTTATGAAAAATACTTTATTTTATCTTAGTTAAATTTATATCTTAGTTCCCTGTTATTTAAGTATGTTATTTTCTGTTAGACAAAAACTATTGAGTGTTTGACGTAGTAGAAGACTCCCTAGCCTTATTTGAAGTTTCTTCCGGATTCTTAATTCACTCTCTCTTTTGTTTTGATTGCTAGAATGATGCTAGTATGAGTGCTTATGTGAATGATATGTTTGTTATATAGATTTCATCGGAGAGTGACGAGTAGTCTATCAAGCTATTTCTCGAGAAATTTTTCTTCGTCAACATCGCTAGGCAAGTCATTTGATCATGTATCACCTATGTTTTATTGCATCGTAGTTCTACCATCCTATGCCCAATTTGCATGCTCACTAGGTACTTGGAAATTATGGTTACATAATGTAATTTCATGTGGTAGGCACCCAACAACCCCGTTACTTGGCCCGGGACGACAAATTTCATATTGCTATGCTTGAGTAGACGGGATTCTGGTTGAGAGTTTACCACGAGTGATGCGAGAATAATTTAATAACCAAGACCGGTTAAGTCAAGACTTTTCAAGACCTCGTGATGCAATGCAACTCTGGGTGAAGGACGGTTGATCGGCTCCCTGGAGAAACCAGTGGATGACCCGGGATGCTGGAGACGGCCATGACATCTTGCGGAAAGCTTCACCCAGGCTCAAAGAGACGGACGGATATTTTCAAGACCCAAGGCTTACCTGCACAGCCACAAGTCATTATGGGCTCTGGCTTGGTTGGACAACGTGGCGACTCTGGACAGGCGGTGCTAGCAGATGTAGAAGAACGGTAGGATTGGATGGGCACCAACAGGGATTCAGAGGGACCCGTTGAAAGACCATGTTTTGATCATCCGGTCTTCAAACACCCTGAAGTGCGAGGACATACACGGAGGCGATCAAATATTGTGGGGAACGTGTGCAAAACTCTGCAGAGTACTCAAACCTAATCGATTAGCCGTGTCCACGGTCATGGACAACTTGAGCCAAAGGAACTGAAGTTATCTGAAATTCTCAACACAAATAATAATATTGATGTGGGTATTATTGACAACATGGGTATGAGAATTGGTTGGTGGAACCATCTCGTTAACAACCAACAATGTAGTAACATTTTGCTTTTAGCCCTCTCTTGATGTAGGATAAAACTTGCTTTTCGCTAAAAACTTATAGCCCCACCTGCCATATATGCATATAGTATAGATGATTACTTTTCACCCCTCTCTTATGTGACTTGCTAGCATATTCAATAGGGATTATTCCATCTGTGCCCCCAATTCCTTAGTTGTGCTCAGTTTTCCCCACGCTTCAAACTTTTGCTCACTTTTCCCCTCTCCCTTAGCTGAAACTCTCACAAATGTTGATAACAGGCGTTTGCCGTCTTGGCTGTTAACTGACTTGTGGGGCCATGTTAGAACTCTATTGACTGTGGTTGTGGCTTCGCTGTTTGGGCCGTGTTTGTGTTCATAGGACGGGCCCGTTAGTTTGTTGGTAATAAATTAAAAAAGCCTACTATCGATGGATGCAGCCTGCTATGCATGCCCGTCTTTGGCATCGATGTAGCCTGCTATGCATGCCCGTCTTTGGCATCGATGTAGCCTGCTATGCATGTGAACACCGCCATGCACGCATCTAGTGACCTAGACCTAAACGCATGCATGCACGCCGACACGCACACATTGATCCATGCCGCACGGTTGCCAGTGGATTGAGTCACTCCGCAACGTCATTTCACGCGTCGCAGGCATACGTGCCGGTGGCAGAAGGGGCAGGCTGCACGCACGCTCGCGTCCATATGTCGAGGCATCAGTTCACGCCGCACGGCTGCCGCTCGATTCAGTTCTGCCGGTGGCAGAAGAGGCATGCAGAAGGGGTAGCCGCCAATGCAGAGCACGCAGAAGGGGGAGGCAGGCAGCCGCCAACGCAGCAAGGGGAGGCAGCCGCCAAAGCAGAGCACGCAGAGCACGCTCGCTTCGATTCACGTTCACACATTGATGATCGCATCGGTTCACACAGCAGCACTGAGTCACGATCTACGCCGTTTGCGCGTGTACCCACTTCGTCTACCCCGGCTATTTAAACTGCCCTTCATTGCCTCTTCTTCTACAGATCCATCTGCGCCTCCCACTTCTCTTCTTCCCCCAAAAGCCAGAGCGGTTCCACTCAGCGAAGCGTTCAAGATGCAGTTCTACGGCCCAACGTTCCAAGGGCCTCCCACCATGCCGGAACGGCGGTACCCCGCCAACGTCGTCGTCGAGGAATCGCTCCGCGTGTGGGCGTTCTCACGTTGGAGGGGTAGCACTGAGCTTGCACGGGGGTTCCTCCGTGCGGGCTTCCACCACCTCCCGGCGGGCTCGCCGCTCATGTTCAACCTCGTGGAGCAGCGTCCCCACGCCAACGCTCCACCGGTAGGGCTCGTCGTCCACTTCACCAACAGGTTCGATGCCTACCACCTGCTCGGCAAGGTGTATTGGTGTGGGTGTGAGTTCATCGCATTCACCACCTATAACATCTTCACCGACTTCGAGAGCATCTTCCCCGCTCGCGACCGCATGCACAGCCTCCCGTACCACATCGATGACAACGGCCTTGAGGAGGAGGAGTACTGAAGCCGACGGCGAAGAAGACGGTGAAGCCGGCGGTTAAGGTGAAGACGACGGTGAAGACATGACGGTGTTGCCCTAGCTACCCTATCTAGTAGTATGTAGTATTAGTTTGGTGTGTGTGTTGCCCGACCTAGCTACTAATTATTATTATCTATGTAAGAAATTGGTGTCTATGTCCCAAGAACTTATATATGTTGCCCTAGCAACCCTATCTAAGTTATATTAAGTTATGTGTGTTATATTAATGCTTTGTTATGTTTGTATTTTGTTTGTCCCAAGTTTAGACACGGCTAATTGGCATGGGAAAAATTAACCAAACTAACTAAAAATTATGTGTTTATAGATGCCTTCTAAAAATAAGAACATATTGTACATTTGTACACGGCTTTGGTTTGCTGAGCTCTGTATTTTTTAGGTATTCCAAGAATACTTTGGTTTTCAGAAATATTGAAGTATCAAATACTTTGAGATGTTTGGCTTTAGTCAAAAGTGTAGTTTTATATACTTTAATCCCTAATTTAATATGTAGAAAACTACACTATGTTTTAAGTATGGTTGGACCTCTTTTTCCAATCATGAAGTATAAATTACACTATGTAGAAAACTACACTTTGAGATGTTTAGCTTTAGTCAAAAGGATAAATGAAGGGACCCATAAAGGAAAGCCAAAAAAATTCCTCAATGAGATAGAAGAGATTGGGCAATCAAATTAATGAAAAAAGCAATCAAAAACAAAAAAGAACAAAGCAATCGTTCCTAAACAAAAAAAGAAACATCACTTGTTTCTGGGCATCATTTATCCTTTGTGGGCCTATTGCAGCTTGATTCTCTTTGGGCCCGCAAACTAGGTTTTTTTTCTAGCAGAACTGACGAACTCGAGGACAAAAGTTTGGCAAGTGCGAGAGAGAAGAGATGAACCTGATGTATATCCCTCGTGCTGCTCAAGTACTGCTTAATGTCATCTGACGAGCTAGGGTATGACCCAACACTCGAGGTTATTAGCTAACAAAATAATCCTATCACTGAACTGGTAGTTGTCTTCTGTCGAAACTGAAAGTGTCGAAACTTAACAGTAAACTGCATACATTTAGAGATCGACAGCTGCACTAAACAGAGTTGCATTTGAGATAAACAGACGAGGATTGCTAAACAGTGGCAACAACAGTAGACAAACATCTCTAACGAGAGATGGCCATCAAGTAAAAAATTCCTAGAGCAAGTATTCCTAAAGCTATCAGATTGGATTGCTTCTTCAACTCAATCAGCTGCTTGAAGTTCTTGTTCATCTTCTTCAATTCCGTCTTCAGTTCGACATCTACCACCGTCGGGTATTCCGGACGCGCTGCTGCTGCCGGAACGGCACTGTCATGGGGCAGATTGAACTCGCGGATTGCATCCCCCTCGAATCCAGCAAGCCCAACCCTTGAAGCCTCTAGATGTAATCATCCATCCACTCGAAATGGTGGCATTTCTTCACGATCTGAAAACGAAATCATGTAACCTAAATTCAAATCTGACACAGATAAAGGATGCAAGGAAAACTCATATCTAACCTGCCCCTCCGGCTTGCTCTCGCATTTGACGAACTCGCGCCCAAAGTTCCCATTCTTCTCCTCCTTCGAAGTCAACCACTTCAGTGGCGCAATCCGTGGGCAGTCAGTGCATCGAGTCATCGGCACTGGACCATACACGGGCCACGTGGAACGGGGGGCTGACGAGGAGGTCGACATATCGCCCGAGAGGAAAAAACAGAGGAATTGGTCGAGAGGAAGAAGAACGAGAAGATGGGGAAAGAAACAGAGGAATTGCTCGATCTGCTCGATGCCTTTGTCTGTCACATGGAGAAGAGGAGAAGGGGAAGCTATATTAACGATTTGCCGCATTGTATTTTGCAGTTTGAATATTTGAACCAACTCTTAACACTGACATGTGGTGGTCATGTGCGAAAAATACAATTTCATATGTAAAGTGGGGCAGATCGTAAAAACCCGAGAAGGTCAGTGCAGTAGCCAATCAGGATGCATCACGCGGATCGCGCATGCCTGCCCACATCTGACGGGTGGTTGTTGGCGCTAGGGTATGATCTGACGGCGGACGTTCGACGCTAGGGTTTGGAGCATTTCTGCGGGGTTATGAGCGAATCAACAGGGTTATTAGGGTTTGACCAGATTTCAAATGGCCATAACTAAATTAGAAAAAATCACAAAAATATAAAACAAACGTAGTTCGTCTGTTTATGAGACCTAGTTACCATAAAAAAAATATAAACTCGGTATAGGGGCGTTTTTTTGAAAAGTCATTTTTTGAAGTGACGTGTTGAAATCAAGTTCAAATGTTTTTAAAAAATTCAAAAAAAATCAAAATGTTGTAATTCTTGCGCACATAGCCGTCATATGTGACAAGGTTATGAGAAAAAAAAAATAAACTTGGTGTAGGTCATTTTCATGAAAAAAGCCTTCACAAAAATGAGCTATCACCTATGAACATTTTCACAGTTCGTATAATAGTGAGAGAGGGTTTAGGGTTTGAAAAAAAATTCAAAAAATCAGAAAAATCTCCATAGCTTCATTTTGGAGTGAATAAGAAGGATCTGAACGTATTTTTTCATTTTCATATCTAAAACGTGTTATTTGACGGTTTTGAATTAAAAGCATATTTTTTCAAAAAAAAAATGTAGTAATATGAATATTAATCAATAAATAGTGAGACTTCGTTTTTACCCTATATATATGGAACAAGTGTTAATAAAAATATATATGTCTCATTTAGGGAAGGTAAAAAAAAACTTGATTTCAAATAGGGCTGTTTACCCTAGCTTTCGAGCTCGTTTCTAGCACATTTCTCATTCGGACTGTTCACCTAAGAATATTGGACTTGAAATGCTCGATCAAATACACCGCATAGAGCAATGAACCTCCAATGTTCAACTTCAACTTTGGCTCGAATCCAAATTTTGGCCCAAATTCAAATATTGATTTAAATTCAAATTTTGATGGAAATTTGAATTTTGACTCAAATAAGGAACCAAAGTAGAAGCAACATTATTACAATTGATGCCAACATTATTACAACTGATGCCAACATTATTATAGTAGCTCAAAGCTACCAAGTTTTAAGATGCCAACATCTTAATACAAATCTACCAAGTTTTAAGCGATCGACTCGCCCTCAAATTGACAACACAAACATTTTCCAACAACTTAATTCAAATTTTTGACTTGCTCCTTGTGTTTGTAGCTGGCTTCACAGTCTTGCTCCTGGTTTCCCTAGTTGAGATGCTCTTTTCTTTCAGACTCTTGTTCCTTTTGATCTTGGGCTTTACTTGGTGTTTTCCCCGTGGAGGTGCTGATGGAGTAGTTCCACTCGCCGAGCACTTGACGACCATTTGACGGTCATCTATGGGTTCAGTAATCTTTAAAGGCACAATTGGAACAATTACCCCCTCCTCTTCCTCTCTTATAGCTTCAAAACCATCAAAGACCATGGTTTCAAAATCTTCTGCTTCATTTGCTGCTACATTCTCCACTGCATCTTCAATCTCCATTGCTGCTGCATTCTCCACTGCATCTTCAATCTCCATTGCTGTTGCATTCTCCTCAGCATTGGCTGAAGTCCATCTTTCCTCCTCTCCAAATGATGCATCCACTGCATTGGTACAAAGCCTAGCAATATGCCCCAGAACTCCACACTTTTTGCAAGCACGTTTCTTTGGTAGATGACCCTCCTCACCTGCTCTAATCCTCTGGTTCCTTGGTCTTCCCGGTGGTCTAGTAATGACAGGAGCGTGGAGTTTGAACCCTGGATCTACTATGTTCCATTGATCTTTCCCCAATAGTGCAGGCACATTGTTAGCATAAGCAGCCATAAATTTGGCAACAGAGAAATACTCAGAGCAATATTGATCAACTTCACCATCTGCACCCCCGATAACGGTCATCAGATGTAGGGCATGTATGCATGGCTTCCCACGGATCTGCCATTGCCTACAAGTACATTCTCTAGTACTTAGGATACCTCCATACCCTATTTTTAGTGTCAGTATAGGTAACCTCTGCCTCATATGTACCAGATCGAATACATTTCATCTTCAGGCCTCTTGCCTTCAAGTGCAATGCCTTAATCAGTGATGGGAGCATTTGATGACCAACATATTGTGTTTCTGCAATTCTTTTGCGAAGAGCCATCTTTATCATTATCATTTGCCTCATCTTGTCAAATGCTTGCCACAACAAGAGCCTTTCACTGACTTGAACTTTGAATTGAAGCACTCTGCAAGGTTACTGGTCACATAATCTACTTTGCAGATTTTGTTGAATTTGCTTCTTGACCACACCTTACCATGATGTGCATCCATGTACTCCTTCACAAGAGGATTTTGAGCATACAACACTCTCAAATGGTGTTCATGCTTCCTTTTGCTGCATGTGTATGATGCTGGCCATAAGTTCTCATCATAAACTTTACCTTTGAACTTCTTTTTGAAATTATGCGCTAGGTGTCGCATACATTCCCTATGCTCCACTCCAGGGAACACAATTTCCACTGCACTCTCTAAACCCTTGCAAGCATCTGTGTGTATAACCAAACCTGGGGGTGTGCCTATAATGTTGCGCAACTGCTGCAGAAACCAGACCCAACTTTCCTCAGACTCTGCCTCCACCACACCAAATGCAACTGGGAATAGCCAGTTGTGTCCATCAACTGCAGAAGTTGCTACTAGCTGTCCTCTCCATCTTCCAGTCAAATGTGTAGCATCTACAGCCAAATAGGGCCTGCAACCATCTAGAAACCCCTGCCAGCAAGCCTTGAAACAAACAAAAGCCCTTCTGAAGCACTCCTTCTGAAATGACTTCCCTTTTATTTTGAATTGAACTGTATGCTTGTCAATCTCTACAACACTCCCTGGACTTGCCATCTCCACTTCAGCTTTGAAAGTGTAAAGCAGCTGAAAACTGTCATTCCATTGACCATTAATTCTGTCAAGAGCCTTTTCCCTAGCATTGAAAATTCTCATGTAAGGAATTTCTATCTTGTACTTCTCAAAAAGCTTCCCATGGGGTGTTGTTGGACCAAGTCCAGGTTCTTCTCTCAGCCAATCCAATATAGCATCTGCCACCCACCTAGTTTTTGCTAGCTTGGTTTTGGCCTTCCCCCCTCCCCCTCCAGGTGGACAGGTGTGCTTCTGTGGGTTTTTCTTTATCTGAAACAAAATAAAAGGGTAAAAAATAGTTAAGAAACCTTAATCAACAATATGAAACTAAATTACTAACTGAACTTGGATTACCTGAATATATTTGCTCTTTCTCATACGAGATGCATGCAACTTCCACCTACACCTAGGATATGGACAAAAAACTGTGAACCTTGCTGGCTCACTCCTTTTAATCTTATAGGTGTTTTCAGATATAATGCACCATGTTGTCACTGCATTCCGACAGTCCACCATTGATTGGAAAATGGTACCTACACTATGCTCAGGTTTTTCCCTGTTCCACTCAATTGTTGGCATGTCATCACCATCGTATTCATCCTCGATTAAGCTGTCCATGTTCTCCACCTTCTCTTCATCGTCAGTGTCATCAAACCTAGCTTGGCTGATGGGCTCCTCCATATATTCGTCATCCACTGCTTGCTGACTGGCTACATCGACCAGTTCAGGAAACATCATCTCGTCTTCATCATCATTTGTAGGCACTGCCTCATCAGGTTCTGCATCCTCTTCTACACCAACTGCAGAAGGTACACGAGAAGCAACAGCTGAATCGGAACCACAATTGGCAGCAGCCATGTTGTGGCTCCATGAACCACTTGCTTTACTTGGTGTCGACCTACAAGGAGTGTCAGGGTGCTGGCTATTAGCACAGGCAGATGATGTCTGAACTCCCTTCCCCTTCACCCGTTCTGCGCGTGGCTGAAGCACATCGATTAGGAGTTTACCGAATCGGCAGCCAGCAATCCCAGCAAAAAGCAACGGCATATGATTGTCGCAAGTTAGTGGGAGAAATCTTTGCTCGTCACTGCTGAAGTAATTCAGTTCAACAGCATCGGCATCACTCCAGGGATATGTGTTTCTGAGCTCAGCTTGGAAATCTTTGATGATATGCTGGTTTCTACCACTTTGTGATAGAAAAATGATGAAATCAAATGCGGTTTAGGACCACGTAGCACACTAGTTTCCATTCTAATCGCCAGCCGGAAAGCCAGCGCGGGATCAATCCTATTTTGTTGAAGGAAATAAAGGCTTCAGTTAGCCAGGTAAAATCAAGCAGAAATTCGAACGATTCAAGAAAACAGAAGTCAAATACGGCCTACAATACGACTTAGAACGTCAAGTCGAGAGGAAACAATGCTTACCCAGGTTTAATCCATGAATTATCTGCCGTGGATTCGACCCAATCCTCTCCACGGGCGACTGCATTCCGGGCGTCCTCACTCAACATCGCTATGTAATCCTAGATGGGGAGGTGGGCTATATCTGGCGGAGACGCGACGTCGCTGACGAACGGAATAGGGACATAGGGTGGAGGAAACAACTGCGGTGGACGCGGCACGACGCCGGCGGAGGAGGCGGGGCGGCGCGGTGTAGTGCGGCCTGTCTAGATATGTTTTAGATTCAGACAAGTTGCCCAATACATGTCTCCTTGCGGTCCCACCCGTCAGCAAGCAACAGTCAGCCAAAGACTCAGCCCCACTCGTCAGCAATTAACGGTTAATTGACGGTCAAGACAACAAACGGCCGCTATGAGCATTTGTGAGAGTTTCAGCTAAGGAAGAGGGGAAAAGTGAGCAAAAGTTTGGAGCGTGGGGAAAAGTGAGCACAACTAAGGAACCAGGGGCACTAATTTAAATATCCCTATTCAATATGCTGACCTACACGGCTGCAATGTCTTATGTTGCAGATATTTCTCTTCGACGAGTAAGAGTACGATTCAGGGTTACGGTCTACACTCAACTTGCCGTTGGTGTTTATTGGGACTCCACTCCCTTGACTGCTTCCACTGAGATATTTAAGATATATATCAGTTTTACGCTATTTCCATGTGATTGCACTTTGATATATACATTGATGTACTGTGTGTGCCAGCATACTGATCCAGGGATGGCACAGATACACAGAGGCTTGACTCGTCTTGAGTCGGGTCACTACAGGTAGCAACTATGCGGACTGGGCTTGTAATTTAAAGCTCATCCTCACTGCTTCCAAGAAGGTATATGTCCTTGATGCACCACTAGGTGACCCTCCCGTTCCCGCGGCAGCCCAGGACCTTATGAATGCCTGGCAGTTGCGAAGTGATGACTACTCTCTACTTCAGTGCGGCATGCTTTATAGTTTAGAATCGGGGCTTCAAAAGCGTTTTGAGCAACATGGAGCATATGAGATGTTCCAAGAGCTAAAACTAGTTTTTCAAGATCATGCCCAGGTCGAGAGATATGGGGTCTCCGACAAGTTCTTTAGCTATAAGATGGAGGAAAATAGTTCTGTCAGTGAGCACATACTCAGAATGTCTGGGTTGCATAACCATCTGTCTCAGTTGGAAGTTAATCTTCCGGATGACGCGGTTATTGACATAATCCTCCAGTCGCTTCCACCTAGCTACAAGATCTTTGTGATGAATTATAACATGCAAGGGATGGAAAAGACCATTCCTGAGTTATATTCAATGTTGAAATCAGCAGAGGTGGAAATCAAGAAGGAACATCAAGTGTTGATGGTGGATAAGACCACTAGTTTCAAGAAAGGCAAGGGTAAAAAGAACTTCAAGGACGGCAAAGAAATTGTCGCGCCTAGTAAAACAGTTGTCGGGAAGAAGTGTAAGAATGGACCCAAGCCTGAGACTGAGTGCTATTACTGCAAGGGAACCGGTCACTGGAAGCGAAACTGCCCCAAGTACTTAGCGGATAAGAAGGCCGGCAACGTCAAAGGTATATATGATATACATGTTATTGATGTGTACCTTTCCAGCGCTCGTAGTAGCTCCTGGATATTTGATACCAGTGTTGTTGCTCACATTTTCAACTCAAAATAGGAACTACGGAATAAGCGGAGACTGGCAAAGGATGAGGTGACGATGCGCGTCGGGAATGGTTCCAAGGTCGATGTGATCGCCGTGGGCACGCTACGTCTAGATCTACCTTCGGGGTTAGTTTTAAACCTCAATAATTGTTATTTAGTACCAGCTTTGAGCATGAACATTATTATACCGTGGAAATAATACATACCGACGTATGCGTTCCAATCAGCGTTGAAGCTCGCGGTGGCTATTATTATGTTCTCACCCTCACTTATGACTTCATAAGATACATGTATGTCTACTTAATGAAACACAAGTTTGAAACCTTTGAAAGGTTCAAGGAATTTCAGAGTGAGGTAGAGAATCAACATGACAAGAAAATAAAGTTCTTACGATCTGATCGTGGAGGAGAATATTTGAGTCACAAGTTTGGCAAACACTTAAGAAAATGTGGAATTGTTTCACAACTCACGCCGCCTCGCACACGTCAGCGTAATAGGGTGTCTGGACGTCGTATTCGCACTCTATTGGATATGGTGCGATCTATGATGTCTCTTACTGATTTACCGCTATCATTTTGGGGATGTGCATTGGAAACTGTCGCATTCACTTTAAATAGGGCACCGTCTAAGTCCGTTGAGATGACACCATATGAATTATGGTTTGGAAAGAAACCTAAGCCATCGTTTTTGAAAGTTTGGGGCTGCGATGCTTATGTGAAGAAACTTCAACCTGAGAAGCTCGAACCCAAAGTGGAAAAGTGTGTCTTCATAGGATACCCTAAGGAAACTATTGCGTATACCTTCTATCTTAGATCCGATGGAAAAATATTTGTTGCCAAGAACGGATCCTTTCTAGAGAAAGAGTTTCTCTCGAAAGAAGTAAGTGGGAGGAAAGTAGAACTTGATGAGGTAATTGTGCGTCCTCTCGAACCGGAGAGTGGCACAGCGCAGGAAAATGTTTCTGTGGTGCCTCCACCGACTAGAGAGGAAGATAATGATGATGATCATGAATCTGCGGATCAAGTTGCTACTCAACCTCGAAGGTCCACAAGGACACGTTCTGCACCAGAGTGGTACGGCAACCCTGTCATGGAAATCATGTTGTTGGACAACAGTGAACCTTCGAACTATGAAGAAGTGATGGTGGGTCCGGATTCCAACAAATGGCTTGAATCCATGAAATCCGAGATAGGATCCATGTATGAGAACAAAGTATGGACTTTGGTGGACTTGCCCGATGATCGGCGAGCCATAGAAAATAAATGGATCTTTAAGAAGAAGAGTGACGTGGATGATAATGTGACCATCTATAAGGCTCGACTTGTCGCTAAGGGTTATCGACAAGTTCAAGGATTTGACTATGATGAGACTTTCTCACCCGTAGCGATGCTGAAGTCAGTCCGAAACATGTTAGCAGTTGCCGCATTTTATGATTATGAGATCTGGCAAATGGACGTCAAAACGGTATTCCTTAACGGTTTTCTTATGGAAGAATTGTATATGGTACAACCGGAAGGTTTTGTCGATCCTAATAATGCTGACAAGGTATGCAAGCTCCAGCGCTCCATCTATGGGCTAGTGCAAGCATCTCGGAGTTGGAACATTCGCTTTGATGAGGTGATCAAAGCGTTTGGGTTTGTACAGACTTATGGAAAATCTTGTATTTACAAGAAAGTGAGTGGGAGCTCTTTAGCATTTCTCATATTATATGTGGATGACCTATTGTTGATGGGAAATGATATAGAACTTTTGGGAAGCATAAAGGCCCATTTGAATAAGTGTTTTTCAATGAAGGACCTTGGAGAAGCTGCCTACATATTAGGCATCAAGATCTATGGAGATAGATCGAGATGCCTCATTGGTCTTTCACAAAGCACATACCTTGACAAGATATTGAAGAAGTTCAATATGGATAAGGCCAAGAAGGGGTTCTTGCCTGTATTACTAGGTGTGAGATTGAGCACAACTCAACGCCCGACCACGGCAGAAGATAGAGAAAAGATGAGTATTGTCCCCTATGCTTCAGCCATAGGCTCTATTATGTATTCCATGTTGTGTACCAGACCTGATGTGAACCTTGCCATAAGTTTGGTAGGGAGGTACAAAGTGATCCAGGAGTGGATCACTGGACAACGGTCAAGAATATCCTTAAGTACCCGAAAAGGACTAAAGATATGTTTCTCGTTTATGGAGGTGCCGAAGAGCTCGTCATAAAGGGTTACGTCGATGCCAGCTTCTACACAGATCTGGATGACTCCAATTCACAAACCGGATACGTGTATATACTGAATGGTGGGGTAGTCAGCTGGTGTAGTTGCAAGAAAAGCGTCGTGGCTGCATCTACATGTGAAGCGGAGTACATAGCTGCTTCGGAAGCAGCACATGAAGGAGTTCATCACCGACCTAGGAGTGATTCCCAGTGCATCGGGTCCGATGACTCTCTTCTGTGACAACACTGGAGCTATTGCCATTGCCAAGGAGCCCAGGATTCAGAAGAAGATCAAGCACATCAAGCGCCGCTTCAACTCCATCCGTGGATACATCCAAGATGGAGATATAGATATTTTTAAAGTACATACGGATCTGAATGTCGTAGATCCATTGACTAAACCTCTTTCACGAGCGAAACATGATCAGCACTAGAACTCTATGGGTGTTCGATTCATCACAATGTAACTACATTATTGACTCTAGTGCAAGTGGGAGACTGTTGGAAATATGCCCTAGAGGCAATAATAAAGTGGTTATTATTACATTTCCTTGTTCAAGATAATTGTTTGTTATTCATGCTATAATTGTATTAACCGGAAACCGTAATACATGTGTGAATACACAGACCACAACATGTCCCTAGCGAGCCTCTAGTTAGTTAGCTCGTTGATCAATAGATGGTCATGGTTTCCTGATCATGGGCATTGGATGTCATTGGTAACAGGATCATATCATTAGGAGAATGATGTGATGGACAAGACCCAATCCTAAGCATAGCACAAGATCGTATAATTCGTTTGCTAGAGCTTTTATAATGTCAAGTATCATTTCCTTAGACCATGAGATTGTGCAACCCCCGAATATCGTAGGAGTGCTTTGGGTGTATCAAACGTCACAACGTAACTGGGTGATTATAAAGGTTCACTACAGGTATCTCCGAAAGTATATGTTGGGTTGGTACGAATCGAGACTGGGATTTGTCACTCCTTGTGACGGATAGGTATCTCTGGGCCCACTTGGTAGTGCATCATCTAAATGAGCTCAATGTGACTAATGACTTAGACACGGGATGATGTGTTATGGATCGAGTAAAGAGACTTGCCAGTAACGAGATTGAACAAGGTATAGGTATACCGACGATCGAATCTCGGGCAAGTGTCATACCGGTAGACAAAGGGAATTGCATACGGGATTGAGTGAATCCTCGACATCGTGGTTCATCCGATGAGATCATCATGGAACATGTGGGAGCCAACATGGGTATCCAGATCCCGCTATTGGTTATTGAACGGAGAGGTGTCTCGGTCATGTCTGCATGGTTCCCGAACCCGTAGGGTCTACACACTTAAGGTTCGATGACGCTAGAGTTGTAATGGGAATAGTGCGTGGTTACCGAAAGTTTTTCGGAGTCCCGGATGAGATCACGGACGTCACGAGGAGCTTCGGAATGGTCCGCAGGTAAAGATTTATATATAGGAAGTCGAGTTTCGGTCACCGGAAAGGTTTCGGGGTATATCGGTATTGTACCGGGACCACCGAAAGGATATCGGAGGCCCACCGGGAGGGCCCACCAGTCCCGGAGGGCCACAAGGGCCGAAATAAGGTGGGAGCCATCCACTTAGGTGGGCTGGCTCGGCCGACCAGGGATCATGGGGCGCCTAGGGCTGGGAACACTAGGGCGATGGTGGCCCACCTCCCAACTTGGGAGGCAAGCCACCTCAACCCTGGCCGCCGCCCCTCCTTGGCCGCCGCACCACCTAGGGGAAACCCTAGGGTGGTCGGCCCTCCTCCTCCTCTCCTCCTATATATAGCCAAGGCTTTGGGGCTGCAAACACACAAGTTTTCTTCCTCCCTCGGCGCAGCCCTGCTCTTCATCCCCCCCCGCTCCTCCGTAGCGCTTGGCGAAGCCCTGCCGAAGTACCATGCAGCTCCACCGTCACCACGTCGTCGTGATGCCAGAGCTCTCCCTCGACTTCTCCTCTCTCCCTGCTGGATCAAGGTGAAGGAGACGTCACTAGGCTGCACGTGTGTTGAACACGGAGGCGCCGTTGTTCGGCGCTTAGATCGGAATCTTCCGCGATCTGAATTGCCACGAGTACGACTCCATCACCCGCATTCAGAGTAACGCTTCTACTTAGCGATCTTAAAAGGTATGAAGATGCTCTACAACCTCTCTCGTTGTTGGTTTATCCTAGATAGATCTTGGTATGACGTAGGAAAATTTTGAATTATTACTACGTTACCAACAGTACATTCTTCTGAAAGCTCTTCAGATGTCACAGTGAGCCGTAGGTGCCCGGGTGGTCCGCGTAGGCACATGCTTTGGATTAAGAGGTAGCTAGGACTGATCTCGACCGTGCTCGTAACACGCAGGAGTGCAAAGGGTGATGGGCCCAAGATCCCTGAGCACTTAGGAGCTAGACCGACGTGTTGGCCTCTCTGTTGAGCCTAGGTAGGACTACGACGTGTCGATCAACCGAGGGTCGGGCATGACCCAGGAAATTGTGTCCATTCGGAGTTAACCGAGCATGTTGGGTAAGTTGGTGCACCTCTGCAGGTATGGATGTAGAGCGACACCAGATCCGCCCCGCTTCTAAGTCAAAATATCTCAGGTTAGTTATAATTCTCTCGGTCAGATTTAGCTTAGTTTTAACTAATAGTATATTTATGCGGGTTTATGTGGGATGCCCACTACATCCCTACCTGCAGGAAGTATATCTATTCGAATAGTCGTGTCCATGGTACAAGGAAATGATGGCTCCGGGATCGCTTCCTGGTAGGATGTCGAGGAAGGATCTCTGGGCATTGCTACTATATGTTTGCATATGCTATACTAATCTGAATTCTTCTAATGCTGCAAGACGTTGGAGATGCTTGTCTTCGATAGGCTAGGCCTTTCCCTTCTATTCTGGCATTTCTGCACTTTAACCCAAAGATACACACCATTACCTTGATACTGATGCATACTTAGTATAGATCAGATGTAACTCTTGAGGGTACTTTGGATGAGTACTCACCGTTGCTTTGCTTCCCTTTTCCCCCTTTGATATGATTGTCGTGATCATATGACGGGGCCCATGAGTCAGTTGATTCCACCGACGACTACTACTACCTCGATGGAGCCTACTACTACGTGGGGGATGCCGCCAACCAGGAGTAGTTAGGAGGCTCCCAGACATGATGCCTTGCCTTTTTGATCCATGTTTATGTTTGTGATAGCCTTTTAAGGTGGACTTGTTTGTTTATTTTTGTACTCAAATAATGTTGCTTCCGCTGACTTGTATGTACTCGAGCTTATGTATTCGAGCCCTTGGCCCCCTGGCTTGTAATATAAAGCTTGAATTATTTTATTTGTGTCTAGAGTTGTGTTGTAATATCTTCTCGTGAGTCCCTGATCTTGATCGTATGCATTTGCATGTATGGTTAGCATACGATTAAGGTGGGGGCGTTAGAGGTATAGGAGAAGGGTGGAATAGAATATGGTGATAGGTTTCAAAGGGGTGAATGTGGATAAGAAAGTCTCGCAACAACTAGGCATATCAACGGGCTATGGAGATGCCCATCAATAGTGTCAATGCGAGGAGTAGGGATTGCCATGCAACGGATGCACTAGATCTATAAGTATATGAAATCCCAACTCAAGCTAAGTGGGTGTGTATCCTGTTGGAAATATGCCCTAGAGGCAATAATAAAATGGTTATTATCATATTTCCTTGTTCATGATAATCGTCTATTGTTCATGCTATAATTGTATTAACAGGAAACAGTAATACATGTGTGAATAAATAGATAACAATGTGTCCCTAGCAAGCCTCTAGTTGCCTAGCTCGTTGATCAATAGATGATCATGGTTTCATGATCATGGATGTTGGATGTCATTGATAACGGGATCACATCATTAGGAGAATGATGTGATGGACAAGACCCAGTCCTAAGCATAGCACTAGATCGTGTTGTTCGTATGCTAAAGCTTTTCTAATGTCAAGTATCTTTTCCTTCGACCGTGAGATTGTGCAACTCCCAGATACCGTAGGAGTGCTTTGGGTGTATCAAACGTCACAACGTAATTGGGTGACTATAAAGGTGCACTACGGGTATCTCCGAAAGTATGTGTTGGGTTGGTACGAATCGAGATCGGGATTTGTCACTCCGTGTGACGGAGAGGTATCTCTGGGCCCACTCGGTAGAAAATCATCATAATGAGCTCAATGCGACTAAGGAGTTAGTCACCAGATGATGTGCTACGGAACGAGTAAAGAGACTTGCCAGCAACGAGATTGAACAAGGTATGGGGATACCGACGATCGAATCTCGGGCGAGTTCTATACCGGTACACAAAGGGAATTGTATACGGGATTGATTGAATCCTTGACATCCTGGTTCATCGGATGAGATCATCGTGGAACAGGTGGGAGTCACCATGGGTATCCATACCCCGCTGATGGTTATTGGCCGGAGAGGTGTCTCGGTCATGTGTGCATGCCTCCCGAACCGTACGGTCTACACACTTAAGGTTCGATGACGCTAGGGTTTGTAGGGAATTGTTATACGAGGTTACCGAAGGTTGTTCGGAGTCCCGAATGAGATCCCGGACATCACGAGGAGCTCCGGAATGGTCCGAAGGTAAAGAATTATATATAGGAAGTGATGATTTGGTCGTCGGAATTGTTTCGGGAGACACCAGTAATGTACCGGGACCATCGAAAGGGTTTCGGGGGTCCATCAGGAGGGGCCACCAGCCCCAAAGGCTAGCATGGGCCAAACGGTGGAAGGGAACCAGCCCAGAGTGGGCTGGTGCGCCTCCCACCTAGGCCCAAGGCGCCACAAGAGAGGGAAGGGGGGACCCTAGTGGAGATGGGCCTAAGGCCCATCTGGGGTGCGCCACCCCCTCTCTCTTGCCGTGGCCGCCACCACCAGCCCTAGATGGGGCTGCCGCACCCTTTGGGGGTGGGAACCCTAAAGGGGGCACCCCCTCCCTCTCCCCCTATATATAGTGGAGGTTTTGGCTGATTTGAGACACACGAAATCTCTCTCTCTCGGCGCAACCCTGCTTCTCCGATTTCTCCTCTCCCACGGTGCTTGGTGAAGCCTTGCCGGGAGACCTCGTAGCTCCATCGCCACCATGCCGTCGTGATGCCGGAGCTCTCCCTAAACCTCTCCCTCCTCCTTGCTGGATCAAGGCGTGGGAGACGTCACCGGGATGTATGTATGTTGAACGCGGAGGTGTCGTGGTTCGGCACATAGATCGGAACCGACCGCGATCTGAATCGCTGTGAGTACGACTCCATCGACCGCGTTCATAGTAACGCTTCCGCTTAGCGATCTTAAAAGATATGAAGATGCTCTACAACCTCTCTCGTTGCTGGTCTCTCCATAGATAGATCCTTGTATGGCGTAGGATTTTTTTTGAATTTACTACGTTACCCAACAGTGGCATCCGAACCAAGGTTCTATGTGTAGATTCTATGCACGAGTAGAACACAAATGTTGTGGGCGCTGATTTTGTCAATTGCTTGTTGTTACTAGTCTTATCTTGATTTGGTGGCATCGTGGGATGAAGCGGCCCGGACCGACTTTACACGTACTCTTACATGAGAATGGTTCCACCGACAAACATGCACCAGTTGCATAAGGTGGCTAGCGGGTGTCTGTCTCTCCCACTTTAGTCGGATCGGATTCGATGAAGAGGGTCCTTATGAAGGGTAAATAGCATTGGCATATCAACGTTGTGGCTGTCACGTAGGTAAGAAACGTTCTTGCTAGAAACCCAAATCAGCCACGTAAAACTTGCAACAACAATTAGAGGACATCTAACTTGTTTTTGCAGGGTAAGCTATGTGATGTGATATGGCCAAAAGAATGTGATGTTGCATATGTGATGTATGAGATTGATCATGTTCTTGTAATAGGATTCATGACTTGCATGTCGATGAGTATGACAACCGGCATGAGCCATAGGAGTTGTCTTAATTTATTGTATGAGATGCAACGCCATGTTGGTTACTTTACTTTATTGCTAAACGTTAGCTATAGTAGTAGAAGTAATAGATTGGTGTGACGACTTCACGGAGACACAATGATGGAGATCATGGTGTCATGCCGGTGACGATGATGATCATGGTGCCCCGAAGATGGTGATCAAAGGAGCAAGATGATAATGGCCATATCATGTCACTATATGATTGCATGTGATGTTTATCATGTTTTTTACATCTTATTGCTTAGAACGACGGTAGCAAAGATAAGATGATCCCTCATGAAAATTTCGAGAAAGTATTCCCCTAAGTGTGCACCGTTGAGAAGGATCGTTGTCTCGAAGCACCACGTGATGATCGGGTGTGATAGAATCTAACGTTCGCATACAACGGGTGTATGCCAGTTTACACACGCAGAACACTTAGGTTGACTTGACGAGCATAGCATGTACAGACATGGCCTCGAATACAGGAGACCGAAAGGTCGAACATGAGTCGTATGGTTGATACGATCAGCATGGATATGCTCACCATTGATGACTAGTCCGTCTCATGTGATGATCAGACATGGGCTAGTCGACGTGGATCGTGTAACACTTGGATGACTAGAGGGTTGTCGATCTAAGTGGGAGTTCATCAGATGAACTTAATTATCATGAACATAGTCAAATAGGTCTTTGCAAATTATGTTGTAACTTACGCTATAGCTCTACGGTATTTGATATGTTCCTAGAGAAAATATGGTTGAAAGATAGAAGTTGCAATTATGCGGACTCGATCCGTTAACTGAGGATTGTCCTTATTGCTAAACAGAAGGCTTATGACCTTAACGCACCGCTCGGTGTGCTGAACCCCAAGAGTGATCTATGGATGTTGTGAACATCCGACATACACGTTTTTGATAACTACATGATAGTTCAGTGCATATTGCTTGAACGACTTAGAATTAAGGCGTTAAAGACGTTTCGAACGTCGCATGACATACGTGATGATCCAAGAGGTGAAATTGGGATTTCATGCTCGTGCCCTTGTTGAGAGGTATGAGACCTCCAACAAGATTCTTTGTCTGCAAAAGTAAAGGAGAAGAGCTCAACCATTGAGCATGTGCTCAGACTGTTTGAGTACTACAATCGCTTGAATCGAGTGGGAGTTGATCTTCCAGATGAGACATTGATAGTTCTCCAAAGTCATTGACACCAAGCTACTAGAGCTTCGTGATGAACTATAACATATCAAGGATGGATATGATGATCCTTGAGCTATTCGCGATGTTTGACAGCGCGGAAGTAAAAATCGAAAAGGAGCATCAATTGTTGATGGTTTGTGAAACCGCTAGTTTCAAGAAGGGAAAGGGCATGAAGGGATACTTCATTAAACGCAAACCAGTTGCTGCTCTAGTGAAGAGACCCAAGGTTGAACCCAAATCCGAGACTAAGTGCTTCTGTAATGAGGGGAATAGTCACTAAAGAGGAACTACCCTAGACACTTGGTAGATGAGAAGGCTGGCAAAGTCGACAAAAGTATATTGGATATACATGATATTGATGTGTACTTTACTAGTACTCCTAGTAGCACCAGGGTATTAGATATTAGTTCGGTTGCTAAGTGTTAGTAACTCGAAATAAAAGCTATGGAATAAACATAGACTAGCTAAAGGCGAGGTGACGATGTATGTTGGAAGTGTTTCCAAGGTTGATATGATCACACATCGCACGCTCCCTCTACCATCGAGATTAGTGTTAAACGTCAATAATGGTTATTTGGTGTTTGCGTTGAGCATAGACATGATTGGATTATGTTAATGGCAAATACGATTATTCATCTAAAGAGAATAATGGTTATTCTGTTTACTTGAATGATACCTTAAATGGTCTTGCACCTAGAATGAATGGTTTATTAAATCTCGATCGTAGTGATACACATGTTCATAATATTTTTGCCAAAAGATACAAAGTAGTGATGATAGTACTACTTACTTGTGGCACTGTTGCTTGAGTCATATTGGTATAAAATGCATGAAGAAGCTCCACGCCGATGGATCTTTGTACTCACTCATTTTTGAAACGTTTGAGACATGCAAACCATGCCTGTTGGTATAAACGCATGAAGAAACTCCATGCGGATGGATCGTTTAACTCACTTGATTTTTGAATCACTTGAGACATGCAAATCATACCACATGGGCAAGATGACTGAAGACCTCTTTTTCCAGTGAGATTGTCGTGGTTTTGTCATGGCAGGTGTCCTCGTGAAAGGACTTAGTACTGGAGCCATCGCACTTTGGTGGCGACTCAAAGGGGTTGAACGGGAGAGAAACGATGATTTACCCAGGTTCGGCCCCTCGTGAGGAGGTAAAGGCCTACGTCCTGCTTTGAGTTGTATTGATGGAGTTTTGGTTACAAGGAGGGCGTAACTCGCCAGACCTAGCAATCGATGATTTCTCACTTGTCCTCTTCTCCCATGGAACTCACCTTTATATACAGGTCGAGTCCTTAGGGTTTACAAGGATCCTTTCCTTTACACAAACGTGACCCTTGCGATCTCTAAGTCGCCTCCTTCCGGAGCTTGGAGACCTTCTTTATTATGGACTCCTTCCGAAAGTCATAAACCGCCATACTACTCTTGGCTCTACCAGACCAAGGCCCAAACTACATCTTAGATGAGTCGCCAGCTTTGGTGACCCGGCCCACTTAGGGCGTGTTATCAACAGATAATATCCCCAACATTAGGCCCCAGATTGACTTGAATTTCTTTCACGCCAATATCTTTGCTCAACTTAAAGGCGATTCATCTTCACTCTTCTTATGCATCATGCACTCGAACCGCCATCTGTTGCGGAAAAACCTGAGTCGCCAAACCGCTTCTTGTTAGCTCCTTCCTCGAATCCCGGAAAGGATAACGACGTAATCTCTTAACGAATCCTTCGACATCATTATTCCAAAAATTTCGGGGCGCCATCATGGCAAATCTTTTCTGTTTGGCGGTTCCCGCTCACGGTGCCTCGATTCCAGCGTCTGCCCTGTTAAATAGGTGGGGGACAAGACTGGGCGCATTCCACCCACAAGTCTCGTCACCTTTCCTCCCCATTACCGCATCGAAAAACTCACCGCCACCCGAGAGCTCTGCCGCCGTCCAAAGTCCTCGTCGCCGCCCGAAGGCTTTGGCGCTGCCCGAAGGCTTCGTCGCCGCCGAACACCTCGTCGGGGCCGAGCAGTTCTCGTCGCTGTCGAACACTTCACCGCCGTCGAGCTCCTCGTCGCCGCCGTACGCTTCGTCACTGCCGAATACTTCGACACCGTCCGAGGCTTCCACGCCCCTCCAGAAGCCTTCGTCGCCGTCAACCATCTCCGGCCGAACCCACCAGGTTAGATCTCTGTTTACTCAAGAGAAGATCCCTATTCCTTTTCGAAGTTCATCACTGCCATGTTCTTGATGCCTCCCCAAATAGTTGTTACTTGTTCTTGATTTGTTGATATCGATGATGACGAGAAAAACAACGTCTCTAATACCTTTATTTATCCGCCCTTGATTTGCACACTTAGAATAGTATTTCACCAAACCAACAGCATTGTCCCATCTTGGTCGTAGGTTGCCGCATCCGGTCATTTTCCGCATTTATTTTCAGCTGTACAGTAGATCCATAATCTACCGCTCGTTATGTGAAAACTGTTTGTAGTCTTCATACTTCACCATTTTTGGATAAATGCCTCCAACGCCTTGAGATACAACTCCTTTAAATAGCCAAACTTCGTAAGTCGCCATAGCAACCTGACTCGGGCCTTCGTTTGGCGAATCAAGATTTTTCCTTAGCCCGTGGACAAATTACCTGGCGAGTCAAATGAAATTGTTTCACCTCTTACAGTAGATGTTTTGGCGTGTCAATTCACCCGCACTTTATTCCTTTGTAGCATGGGCGCCGTTTTCAAAAGTGACTGGCTCCCTACCAAGGTCAATGATGCCATACTAGAGGATTATGTGAAAACGGGAAATTTGGACCCTCAGGATGTTATCGGTTGGCGTACCGGGTTAAGAGAGGAAATCCCCAATCCCAAAGAAGGGGAAATAGTTGTTTTCATTGAACACCTTGAGCGGGGTTTTAAGCCGCCCGGATCGAAGTTCCTTAGAGACGCCATGGCTTTCATGAATGTCCGCCTCCAGGATCTAGGGCCCAATTCGATAAGCAACCTATGCCAGTTCCAGGTGTTTTGTGAGGCTTACCTGCGGATGGAACCCTCAGTTCCCTTATTCTGGTATTTCTTCCACTTAAATCGCCAAACAGAATTTCACAATGGTCCCAGCCTGGAGCTCGGCGGTGTAAATGTTCAGCGCCGCAGGGATAGCCCATTTCCGTCACTCGCCATGCCAAGCCACCCCAAAGGCTGGGGCGAGTCTTGGTTCTATTGTCAAAAGACCTCGCCTGTAGGCGAAAACAAGCTTCTGGGTTATAGGGAAGATCGCCTCCCAACGAATTTCAAGCTCCCGGAAAAGCTCACCGAAGAAGAAGAATCAGATTTTATCCCAGTTTTGTCCGAGTTAAGATCTTTGACAAACAACGACCTTACTGGGGTTGACTTGATCCGCTGCTGGGTCGAGTGGCGCATCCTCCCTCTAAGTCGCCGGGACGGGTTAATGTGTGAATTTGACGGTACTCTAGACCATCCTCAATGTTACTTCCGCATGGCTCTAACGGAAAGCAACATTGTCACCATCATCAAGAAGCTGACCGACGAGCCTGCGGGAAAATGCAGCCAAATAGGTCTCAAACCCTTGTGCAAGATTAACCCGGCACCCAAGGTAAGCAACTTTAACCCGCCTTTTGTCTTTTACTTCGTATGTCTCATTCGAATTATGGCCTCTTATAACATGTGCCATTTCAAAAAGGTGATAAATTTTGGTCCAAGAAGCCCAAAAATCCAGCCATGAAGCAAGCTAGGCAGCCACCAAAGAAGAAAACCAAGGGCAAGGGCAAAGCTGCTGTGACTGAACCATCCGAGGCCGATGAATCCCAAGTCAGCGACGCACCTTCGGAGGTAAAAACCTATCTTCTCTTAACTCGCCATCCATTACTGTTAACTTTGTATTTATACCTCTGCATCTCTGGAATAGAATGAAGACAACGAAAGCCAGGAGGATTCTGTAGAGGTAATTTATGTTTCCTCCGATTCATCTCCTTCTCCACCTAAGCCGGCCAGGCAAATTTGTGGGAAAGTTCCCTTCTCACATCCAAATGCTTGTTTGGACCCAAATTTTCTTCTGAAGAAAGCACAATACACTTCGAATCGGAAGACCCGAAGTCATTCCGGTGATCTGGTGTCTGGTTTACCCACAGGGAGCAAGAAAAGGCCAAATGAGGTATCCTTTAACAACACTTCTTCATGTCTCTTTGGATCGCATTTGTAACCCGCTTATATCTTCGTCGTGCAACTCTTGCAGAATTCTCCTCCTACATCTGGCGACTCAGTAATGTCGGTGCTTCCGCCAATGATCCGTGTCCCTGGGTAAGTCTTTTAATAATTTTTACTTTGAATCTGATGGTGATAAATTCGCATTCCTTAAACGTGCCTCTTTCCTCTTTCAGGGCACAAGCGAAGAAAAGGAAGACTGGCGGGTCAACTCCCATCATAATCTCAGAGCCTATAAAAGAGCCAGTGCCGACCCAAGATAACCCGGACCAAGACAAACCTGAGGATCTCCCTAGCTCTCCCAAGGAAACAATGGATGCCCCCAAGCCGCCAAGTCCATTGACAACAGCAGAAGACCCGGACGTTGTAATTATCACTGGTACCAGCTTCTCTAAACCGGCCACAGCGGTTTTATCGAAGCATGTGTCATCATCATCTCAAACTGTTCCTGAATATGAGCTCTCCAAGGCTAAGCTCTCCCAATATGAACATTTGGAGTTCAAAGAACTTTGCTCTGGTTTTGCAAGTCGCCTAGAGGCGGGTTATGAGATGGAGAAAAGCCTGCTTCGGATGCTGAAAAACAAACATGAGGTAAGTTTTGTTGTATACCATATTATCTTCATTAACCCCCAAAGGCCAGGTCATCAGTAAAAAGATGAGTCGGGTCTTGATGACTAGAAAACTTTCGACCAGTAACCCCCAAGGGCCGGGTCATCAGTAAAAAGATGAGCCGGGTCTTGATGACTAGAAAACTTTCGACCAGTAACCCCCAAGGGGGGGTCATCAGTAAAAAGATGAGACGGGTCTTGATGACTAGAAAACTTTCGATCAGTAACCCCCAAGGGCCGGGTCATCAGTAAAAATATGAGCCGGGTCTTGATGCTGTATAATTTTGTGTGAAAAATTATACATTAGCCCCCAAGTGTCAGGGATATTGCTTGCAGTAGTTCTGAGACTTGCCCCTTAATCATATGCTTCAACGGGAATCTCTTACCCAGACTGAATCAGCCCTTGGCGACTTGAAGAAAAGCTTATGTGATCAACAGGATGCCCGAGCCAAATCGGAGGAGAAATATCAACTGGTCTTGGCTGAGATGGAAAAACTAAAAGCCGATTTAAAAAGGGCTCAAGCTGACCAAGATGCTTCAGCAAAGCGAGCAGAGAAGGCTGAAGCCAAGCTGGCTACTGTGCAACAAGAGCTGTCCGGTTTAAAACGTCATATCTCAAACATGGCACAAGCCGTCTTTGGTAAAATACTAACTCTTGACCTTTTTAAACAAATAACTCTTATCTGAGTCGCTGATTATCATTACCCCTTGTACAGGTCCGAGAGCCGCCAACCTTCAGGATGATTGCGTTCTGACACTGAAGGCTATTTACACGCTGACAGAGCAGCTATATACCGGCAGTGTACTGACTGTGAAAGCAGTGATGGGCGCCAAGGAGCCTATAACCTCCATAAAGAAGATGCTTGGCTGCCTATCCACGCTTCCTCGCCAAATTGGCGAGTTAACTCGGTCAGCCTCCCGGAAGGGAGTGCTGACTACACTGAGTCGCTTCTTAGCATATGCTCCAGAAATCAACCCAGAAGAGGTAGCGGTGGGCTTTCCTCAACTTAAGGATGATGGGTCAGAATTCGCCGAAGAAGACTACCAGCGTGTTGTGAAGGACTCCCGTCTGGCGGCGACTCAGCTTGCTGCAAGCCTGGACTTATCAAAGTACCAGGCCGCCTATGATAGCAAGAACAAGAAGGTCAACCCGCCAACCTTTGTAACGACTAGCTTAACTCCGCGGCGACCCAAGAATCCTTTCGACTTAGACGCAGATCTTTCATCAATCCTGACCGATGAAGATGAATTTGCCGCTCTGTCCAAGTGTAACTGGGTACTGGGCAACTTGCAGATTGAGGTTGGCCAAAGCTCGCAACAGACTGATCCAAGGGCATCAGCAGAATAAATTTTCATTGAATTGGCCATGAGAGCCATGTAATAGGTCTCCTTTAGGAATCGATACTGCCTTTGTGATACTTTTAAAAAATCCTTATGTCGCCCTTAAGGCGATTTGAAATACTTGATCCGTCGTTTGAGGCTTTTTTATGATGCTTAATCCGCCATGGATAGAGTGATCTCGATCATCAACCTGTTCTAAGCTTTGAAAAACATATGTGAAATCATCTCACTGAATAATAAGTGATAACAAATAGCAGTCGCCCCAAAATATTTTGAGGCGAATCAGAAAAAAAGTCTGAAAAACCTTGTGGCAGTGCTAGGAAGGTAAAAAACAGTACTTTCGTCGACTCATAAGGTCGCGACAGGATAGGGCGAGTCAGAAAGCTCAAGCGCCGCCCAAGATAATAATTTCGTCGGCTCATAAGGTCGCGGCAGGATCGGGCGAGTCAGAAAGCTCAAGCACCGCCCAAGATAATGATTTCGTCGGCTCATAAGGTCGCGACAGGATCGGGCGAGTTAGAAAGCTCAAGCACCGCCCAAGATAATGATTTTGTCGACTCATAAGGTCGCGACAGGATCGGGCGAGTCAGAAAGTCAAGCATCGCCCAAGATAATGATTTCGTCGGCTCATAAGGTCGCGACAGGATCGGGCGAGTCAGAAAGCTCAAGCACCGCCCAAGATAATGATTTCGTTGGCTCATAAGGTCGCGACAGGATCGGGCGAGTCAGAAAGCTCAAGCACCGCCCAAGATAATGATTTCGTCGGCTCATAAGGTCGCGACAGGATCGGGCGAGTCAGAAAGCTCAAGCACCGCCCAAGATAATGATTTCGTCGGCTCATAAGGTCGCGACAGGATCGGGCGAGTCAGAAAGCTCAAGCACCGCCCAAGATAATGATTTCGTCGGCTCATAAGGTCGCGACAGGATCGGGCGAGTCAGAAAGCTCAAGCACCGCCCAACATAATAATTTCATAGACCAAAATGATAATAAAGCTGATCTCAATAAGAGGAAGCCCCCAAGTCGGGAAGCGTTTTAATTTTATTGCTTTATAATAAGGACTAAAAAACTTACAAAATGCAGAGCTTAAAAGCTCAAGTGTAGTAAGGCCGCAAGTGGGCAATACTGCAGGGGCGAGTTGACTCAGCCTCCGTGGTTGGCCGGTCAGGCTGGAGATCCACCAGATAGTAAGAGCCGTTGTGAAGATTTTTGCTGACGACGAACCGTCCTTCCCATGGTGGTGATAACTTATGCATGCCAGCACGATCCTGTATCAGCCGAAGCACTAAGTCGCCTTCCTGAAAAGTTCAGCTCTTGACCCGGCGGTTGTGATAACGCCGTAAATCCTGCTGATAGATGGCCGATCGGGCCGGAGAAAGTCACGCACCTCCTCTAAGGCGTCCAAAGAGTCTTGACGCGCCAGTTCGTTGTCCTCTTCCACATAAGCGGCGACTCTGGGCGAGTCATGCCTTATGTCAGTGGGAAGAACAACTTCTGCTCCATAGACCAGAAAGAAAGGGGTAAAACCCGTGGACCGGTTCGGGGTGGTCCGGATGCTCCATAACACTGAAGGAAATTCTTCAACCCAACATCCCGGGGTCTTTTCCAAGGGAACCATGAGTCGGGGCTTAATTCCCCGTAAAACATCCTGATTCGCCCGTTCCGCCTGCCCATTAGATTGTGGGTGAGCGACCGCAGAAACATCAAGCCGAATATGCTCTCGACGGCAAAACTCCTGCATCGCCCCTTGAGACAGGTTAGTGCCATTATCAGTAATGATACTGTGTGGATATCCAAAGCGGAAAATCAGCTTCTTCAAGAATTTGACCGCCGTCTCCGCATCGCAAGTTCCAATAGGTTCTGCCTCAACCCACTTGGTGAACTTATCAACCGCCACCAGCAAATGGGTTTTCTTGTTGGATGACATTTTAAAGGGGCCAACCATGTCTAACCCCTAGACCGTGAAAGGCCAAGTGATGGGAATCATTCTTAGTTCTTGAGCCGGCACATGAGCCTGTCGTCCATAACGCTGGCATCCCTCGCACCGACGAACTATCTCTTCTGCATCTGCATGAGCCGTCAACCAAATGAAACCATGACGGAATGCCTTTGAAACCAAAGAGCGTGACCCGGCGTGATGCCCGCAATCTCCGGAATGAATGCCATTTAGGATTATGCATCCTTCTTCGGAGGAAACGCATCGTTGAAAAACTCCAGAGGCACTCCGTTTATATAATTCGCAATTGATGATCACCATGGATTTGCTCCGTCGAACAATTTGGCAAGCCAAAACTTTGTCTGTTGGTAACTCGCCGCAGGCGAGATAGGCCAGATAGGGAAGAACCCAATCCGGCGTGACGTGGAGAGCCGCCACGAATTGAGACTCAGGATCTGGTATCGCCAACTCTTCCTCCGACGACAAACTCACGGAGGGATTATGCAGAATATCCAGAAAAACATTGGGGGGAACCGGCTTTCGCTGGGAACCAAGACGTGAAAGGGCGTCAGCTACCTCGTTGAGGCGCCGGTCAATGTGATCTACCTGATAGCCATGGAAATGACCCGCCACATCGGACACAACTCTTCTGTAAGCCGCCATCACGGGGTCTCGAGAGTCCCAAGTGCCTGAAACTTGCTGCGCCACTAGATCAGAGTCGCCAAAACATCTGACCCGTGTAAGGTTCATCTCCTTGGCGAGTCGCAAGCCGTGAAGCAAAGCTTCATATTCCGCAGCATTGTTAGTGCACGGAAACATGAGTCGGAGGACATAACAGAGTCTCCTTGAGGGGACACCAGTACCACACCAGCCCCCGAGCCTTCCAGCTGCCTGGATCCATCAAAATAAATAGTCCAGTATGTAAGATCAGGCCTGTCCTCCAGGGCCTGCAATTCCGTCCAATCATTGACGAAATCAACTAAGACTTGAGATTTAATGGCTGTACGAGGGGTGTATCGCACGTGATGCGGCCCAAGTTCAATCGCCCATTTGGCGATCCGCCCTGTTGCCTCCCGATTCTGGATGATGTCCCCGAGGGGGCGGAACTAACCACCATGATGGGATGCTCTTGAAAATAATGCTTAAGCTTCCGACTCGCCATAAACACCCCATACGCTAACTTCTGCCAATGTGGGTACCGTTGCTTGGAAAGAGTTAGCACTTCGCTGACAAAATATACCGGGCACTACACTGGGTATTCCTTCCCTTCCTCCTTCCTTTCAACGACCACCGCCACACTTACTGCTTTAGAGTTTGCCGCAATATACAAAAGCATGGGTTCTTTCTCAGTCGGGGCAGCCAAGACCGGCGGGTTGACCAGTTGTCGTTTCAAGGCTTCGAAAGCCTCATCTGCCTCATCTGTCCAAACAAAATGGTCAGATTTCTTTAGTAATTGATAAAGGGGAATCGCCTTTTCTCCCAGGTGGCTTACGAAGCGACTTAAAGCCGCAATGCGACCCGCCATCCGTTGGACCTGGTTAACATTCGCCGGTTTCCCAAGGGACGTGACTGCTTCGATTTTGTCCGGGTTAGCTTCAATGCCACGCTCAGACACCAGGAAGCCCAACAATTTCCCTGCGGGAACACCAAAAACACACTTGGTGGGTTTCAGCTTCATCTGATACACCCGCAGATTATCGAAAGTCTCCTTGAGATCCTCCAGTACCGTCTCCCCCCGGCGGGTCTTAATCACAATGTCATCGACATAGGCGTGAACATTGTGTCCGATTTGGCCGCGGAGGCAGTTCTGGATGCAGCGCTGATAAGTCGCCCCTGCACTCTTGAGCCCGAACGGCATGGAGACATAGCAAAAAGCCCCAAAGGGGGTTATAAAAGCTGTTTTTTCTTGATCCTCCACGGCCATCTTGATTTGGTTATAACCAGAGTAGGCGTCCAAAAAGCACAAACGTTCGCATCCCGCCACCAAGTCAATAATCTGGTCGATGCGGGGAAGGGCGAAAGGATCTTTGGGACAAGCTCTATTAAGGTCCGTGTAATCAATGCACATACGGAAAGTGCCATTCTTTTTGAGTACCAGGACCGGGTTAGCGAACCACTTGGGGTCGAAAACTTCCACGATGAATCCGGCGGCTAAGAGACGGGCAACCTCCTCCCCGATTGCCTTGCGTCGTTCCTCGTTAAACCTGCGAAGATACTGCTAGACAGGTTTTGCTTTTGGGTCAACATTAAGATGGTGCTCAGCAAATTCTCTCGGCACACCAGGCATGTCAGAAGGTTTCCATGCGAAGATGTCCCGATTCTCACGGATGAATTCGATGAGCGCGCTTTCCTATTTGGGATCCAGACCCGTCCCAATGGTGAACTGCTTGGATGAATCGCCAGGAACGAAATCAACCGTTTTAGTGTCATCCGTTGGTTTGAACTTGAGGGGCGGCTCAGCATCTGTCGTTGGCTTCTTTAAGGGCGACATGTCAGAAGGATCAACATTAGCCCGATGGTACTTGAGATCTTCTGCAGCGCAGGCGACTTCTGCATAAGCCGCGTCCCCTTCTTCACACTCCTTTGCAATTCTTCTATCACTGTCCATCGTGATGGGTCCCTTACGACCAGGCATCTTGAGTTTGAGGTAAACATAGCATGGGCGAGCCATGAACCGGGCGTAAGCCGGCCGCCCAAATAGCGCGTGTTAGGGGCTTTTCAATTTGACCACCTCAAACATCAGCGACTCACTCCTGTAGTTATATGTTGTTCCAAATGCGACTATGAGCCTGACTCGGCCTATAGGGTACGCCGACTTGCCCGGGACGATTCCGTGGAATACCGTGGTTGAAGGCATCAAATCCTTCTCCAATAGATTCATCCTTTGGAAAGTGTCAAAATATAAGATATTAATGCCGCTGCCACCGTCCATTAGTACCTTGGACAAGGTGTACCCCCCAACTTGAGGAGCTACGACCAACGCTAAGTCGCCAGGGTTGTCAATTCTTGGCGGGTGATCCTCCCTACTCCATGATATGGTCTGCTCGGACCAGTGGAGGTACCTGGGAAGTGCCGGCTCAGACACACTATACGCCCGGTGACTCACCTTCTTATCACGTCTGCAAGCATTGGTGGTGAAAACGTGGTACTGTCCATTGCTTAACTGTTTGGGGTTGTTGCGAAAGCCGCCGTTGTCATCCTGACCCTGCGAAGCTCCCTGTGGGGGTGGTTGTTGAAAATCCCCCGGCGGGTTATACCGCCGCTGGTGATGCACTGGGTACTGGCCGTTGCTTGGCTGCGGGCCCCCCTGAGCCCCCGGCTCGGGAAAACCGCCAAAGGTGTTCTGACGTTGGTTGGGTGCAGCAAACTGCTCCCGTCGTTGGTCCGGGTCACCATTTTGGCTTTTCTCGATCGCTTCCGCCCGAAACTCCCGCATCACGAAACAGTTCTCCCAGGAATGATTCGCCGGTCCGTCTGCCATGGCATGGTGCGGGCAAGGGCCCTTGAGTAACTCTTCATAGTTACGCGGCTTCTTACCACTGTAACCCGTGTTTTTCTTCTGGCGTTGGTTGCCATTGTTGGTGTTGGTATTGGCGACTAAATCCGAAGATTCCTCTTGCTGCCTTCTCTTTCCATTGGCTCCCTGATTGTGGCGGTTACGTCCCTGGAAACGGGTATGATTTTTGGATGACTCGTCCTTCTTTGGCGAGTTAGCTTTACCGTCCTCACCGGGATCTTTGGTGTCGTCTGCTTCAACATATCTAGTGAGAGTATCCATTAGCTCCCCCATGTCTTGGACCTTTCGCTTCAGTCGCCCCAACTTCTGCACCAGGGGTTCGTAGTGGCAATTCTGCTCGAGGATCAACACAGCCTGAGCCGCCGTAATACCGTCTCATGAATGGATAATTTCCGCGACCCGCTGTGACCAATGGTGGGCCAACTCATCGGGGCGCTGAACACAGTGCTGCAGATCGACAATCGTCATTGGACGTTTGCAGGTTCCTCGGAAGTTTTTGATGAAGCGCTCTTTCAATTCAGCCCAGGTGTGGATGGAGTTGGGGGTTAAGTTTTTTAACCAAGTACGTGTTGATCCTTCGAGCATCATCGTGAAGTATCTGGCGCAAACTGCTTCGTTTACGTCAAGCATGTCCATGGCGATTTCATAACTCTCGACCCACGATGCCGGCTCAAGGTCTGAGATGTAATTAGGCTCCTTTCTTGGTCCTTTAAAATCCTTTGGCATTCGTCCGTCATGGAGAGCGGGGGCCAAGCATGGCACCCCCACTCGTCCACCGCTCCCGACGAGAGGGGCTGGGGCGACTTGGATGTTCGGGAGTTCCCGGCTCGGCGGGTTTTGATGGTCAGGCGGGTTATCCTGGGGGATGAGTCGCCGTCCGCTGTTTACAACGGGTTGGTCTTCTGGCCGACTCCTGGTGTGACTCGCCTGGGGAGTGGAATGCAGCCAATCTAGGCTATGTGAGAACTGGGCGTTTTGAACCACTGCCGTCTTCAACATCTCAATGGCGTTTCTTGCTTCTATGTCGGCAGGAGTATTGCCGTGAATCGGAAGAGATTCCAAATGGCGAGTTGCAGCAAGGACGTTGTCCACTGGGTTGGAAAAGTGACCTTGAGGTGTCCGGAATCGGGGAACGCGATCCTCAATTGGTTGAACCGGCGGGTTAGGTGGTTGGCCCGGTCCTCCGCTGGGGCGGCTCCCGTCCCGGGACTTCGCAGAGTATCGAACAGGCGGATTGGGTTGAGATCAGGGGGTAGGCGACCCTAGTGCCTCCGCTGATGGACGTCATCAGGTGCGCGCTGGTGTCTTTCGAGCCTCCAGTTGTCAGTATTTAAGCGAATTCTCTCGGCGGTAATTTGAGCCTGCCGGGTCTCGATTCTGGCAGATTCCACCTTGGCATCCCGATGAGCTTTTGCCACTGCTTCTCTTAGCTTCGCCAATTCCGTGTTTATTGCCTCCTGGTTTTCCGGTGTGATGGGAGTCACCATAAGCCTTGTAATTTCTGCTGCTAATTCCACCAAGACAGCGGTCGGGCTTCTAGATGTCTCGCCAGGCCCATCCCCGCCTGCCAGGTTTGGCGAGGGTTGAGTCGCCCCAGCCATGTAAATAGCGATCTGGCGGCGGGTTCGGTCAAGGACTTCGGGGTCCATGGACAACGACAAGCCCTCGAGACAATCCCCATGTAGAGACCGGATTGAATCTGAATCGCCCATGGATGATTCGTCATCAGTGTTGACGGGTGTGGTTTCCTGGGTCGCTGAGTGTTCTAGCTCCTCAGAGCCCTGCGTGAATCCAACAAAGATGGACGAGTCAGATTCGACGTCGTTAGTGGGCGGACGTACCTGGCCGGCTCGACGATGTCGGTGGAGATGTCCGGCTCAGGCAAGGATGATCCAATCATGCCGATGAAGACGTTGATCTTGTCGAAGGGGACCCTGTAACCAGATTCGATCGAATCCGCCTCGGGCCCCCATTGCAGGTTGTTGATGTAGAACTTCCCACGGCGGCTCCGGGTCATGAGCCCCGTCGTGTAGCTCCCAAACCCTGGTAGGGCTCCCTTTGAGAACTCAACTCCATCGTGCGCAGGCCCCACGGTGGGCGCCAACTGTCGTGGTTTTGTCACGGGAGATGTCCTCGTGAAAGGACTTAGTACTGGAGCCATCGCACTTTGGTGGCGACTCAAAGGGGTTGAACGGGAGAGAGACGGCGATTTACCCAGGTTCGGCCCCTTGTGAGGAGCTAAAGGCCTACGTCCTGCTTTGAGTTGTATTGATGGAGTTTTGATTACAAGGAGGGCGTAACTCGCCAGACCTAGCAATCGATGATTTCTCACCTGTCCTCTTCTCCCCTGGGACTCGCCTTTATATACAGATCGAGTCCTTAGGGTTTACAAGGATCCTTTCCTTTACACAAATCGTGACCCTTGCGATCTCTAAGTCGCCTCCTTCCGGAGCTTGGAGACCTTCTTTATTATGGACTCCTTCCGAAAGTCATAAACCGCCATACTACTCTTGGCTCTACCAGACCAAGGCCCAAACTACATCTTAGATGAGTCGCCAGGTTTGGTGACCCGGCCCACTTAGGGAGGGTTATCAACAGATAATATCCCCAACAGAGATGGAACAAGAATGTAACTTGTTGGAAGTGATACATTTTGATGTGTGTAGTCCGATGAGTACTGAGGCACGCAGTGGATGCCATTATGTTCATACTTCACAAATGATTTGAGTAGATACTAGTGTATTTACTTGATGAAACACGGGTATGAATTATTGAAAAAGGTTCAAGTAATTTCAGAGTGAAGTTGAAGATCATCGTGACAAGAGGATAATATATCTACGATATGATCGTGGAGGTAATCATATATATCTGAGTTACGAGTTTGGTAAACATTTAAGACAAGGTGAAAACTATTTCACGTGAAAAATGGTTCACAACTCATGCCACCTAGAACACCATAGTCTGATGGTGTTTCCGTATGTCATAATCGTGCACTATTAGATATAGTGCATACTATGATATTTCTTATCAAATTACCACTATCGTTTATGGGTTAGGCATTAGAGACAACCGTGTTCACTTTAAATAGGGCACCACTCAATTCCGTTGAGATGACGCCGTATGAACTATGGTTTGGAGAAACCTTAGCTGTCATTTCTTAAGAGTTTGGGGCTGCGATGCTTATGTGAAAGAGTTTCAGCCGGATAAGCTTGAAGCCAAAGCGGATAAATGCATCTTCATAGGACACCCAAAACAGCTGGGTATACCTCCTATCTCAGATCCAGAAGCAAAAGTGTTTGCTTCTAGAAACGGGTCCTTTCTCGAGGAAAGGTTTCTCTCGAAAGTGTTGAGTGGGAGTATGGTGGATACTTGATGAGGTTATTGAACCATTACTTCAACCAGCATATGGCAGGGCGCAGGAAGTTGTTCCTGTGGCGCCTACACCAATTGAAGTGGAAGCTTATGATGGTGATCATGAAGTGTCGGATCAAGTCACTGCCAAAACCCTCGTAGGCGGACAAGGATGCGTACTACTACAGAGTGGTATGGTAATCCTATCTTAGAGGTCATGTTGTTGGACAACAATGAAACCTACGAGATATGGAGAAGCGATAGTGGGCCTGACGGGGATATAGCCCTAGGGTAGGGTCATAGGTCTGACCAATACGTCCTACCCAAGGGCATCTCATTACTAGTTTAAGGACTATAAGGGAAATTCCTACTGGATCGTGACAATCCACTCGGTACGGGTCCACTCAGACAAGTACATTCCATCCACTCGGATGATAGTCAACCACTCGGCCGTATGACTCACTCGGTCATGCAAATACCAACAGTCGGCAAGACATCTGTAGTGGGCTGACATTATGGCATCAATGCCCCATCTTGTAACATAAGAGGTGAGGAGGTGGCGCACTCTATATGAGCCACCCCCTCCACATAGCTAGGGGGATATTCTTCTCCTCCTTCGGGCTCATTCTTTCCCTCGAGCTTTGGCTCTCTCTCTATACCATGTAACTCATGTCCATGACAGATAAAACAAAGCCTCTCCGGAGCACGAGACGTAGGGTTGTTATCTCCACTGTGAGAGGCCCGAACTCGCTAAAACCACCGTGTCACCCATGTGCATCTTGATAGATCATGCTCCATTATCCTACCCCCTCTCTATTGTCGGAATCGTTACCATGACATTTGGCGCCCACCTTCGGGCATCGCGTCTATTGAGCCATGATGCAAATGGTATTTTCTTCAATCTTGACTAACCCAAGCTGTTCTGGGATGATCTCCCAGAGATCAAACAATCATCATCGAATATTAGACTATGGGAGTCCCGGCCATCACCCAATCTCCGGATGAATAAAATGCTAAATATCAGGGAGTTCCTCTTCTCATCTTGTCTTGTTTGCTTTTCTTTTGTATGCATACGGGTTCATACAAAATGGATTGCCTTCCTTTGTTCCAGTTGGTAGCCGGATGAAGAAGCGCCGACGCGCGCCCGTCGTCACCTTCGGCCTCGTATATGTTGTCGTCGCCAAGCGCCCACACACGGGCGACCGTTAAAGTGAGTTGGTTCCTCGTCCCAGCTCCGTGGACGTCGAGGCACGACTTCGACCTGCGTGCAGCTCCGGCTCCCCGAACAGAAACACGACCACCGGAGCTCGTGGCGGTCTCGCCGTTGGCTACGCCGGCCCGCAACTCCCACGCAGGGCACCTCCTCCGGCGTCTTCCTCAAATCCCGATGTTGTTCGGGATCGAGGGAAATGACCTCGCAGTCGCTCGAGCTATGCATTGGACGCACACGAGCACAGCCCACCGGTGCTCCCACGTTGCTGGTCAATTTTGTCTAACATCCATTTTATTGATTCACCGCATGCAGGAAAAGTAACGGAAGGAAGGACGTGGGCCTCATAACTCTTCCGAGGAGTTAATTGACCGCCTCATTAAGCGGTCGATTAGTGGGTTTTCCAGCGTCAGTTTCATAATAATGGCGGCCAAAGCGCGCGTTTTCACTACTTGCGCTATTTCTGCATCAATTAGTGGTTGCATGCATGCATGTGTGCATGGCTAACCATGCATAACCACTCAGCATTTAATCGAGCCTTTACATGAAAAAGTGGCAGGGTCATTGGATGGATCTTTTCAAGGAAAGCAGGTAAGACATAGCACGGAACGACATAGCACGGGGGAATCCATTCGGACACGTCGTCGTCACTCGGTTGCTCCGCGCGCCGTCACTCTGCTGAACGCTCCATCATCACTCGGCGAGACGCTCCTTCGTCGCTCGGTCACTCCGCACGTCGCCACTCAACTGGACGCTCCTTCGTCACTCGGCAGCTCCTCACATCGCCACTCGACTGGACGCTCCTTCGTCACTCGGTCGCTCCGCGCACCGTCACTCGACCGGACGCGCCTTCCTCACTCGACCGCCCCGCGCGCCGTCACTCGGCTGAACGCTCCATCATCACTCGGCGAGACGCTCCTTCGTCGCTCGGTCGCTCCGCGCATCGCCACTCAACTGGACGCTCCTTCGTCACTCGGTCGCTCCGCGCACCGTCACTCTGTTGAACGCTCCATCATCACTCGGCGAGACGCTCCTTCATCGCTCGGTCGCTCCGCGCCTCGCCACTCAACTGGACGCTCCTTCGTCACTCGGCAGCTCCGCGCATTGCCACTCGACTGGACACTCCTTCGTCACTCGGTCGCTCCGCGCACCGTCACTCGACCATACGCTCCTTCGTCACTCGACCGCCCCGCGCGCCGTCACTCGGCTGAACGCTCCATCGTCACTCGGTCGCCCCGCGTGCCGTCACTCTGCTGGACGCGTCGTCACCACTCGGCAGCACCGCACATCGCCACTGGGCAAGACACGCCATCGTCACACGGCCGTCCCGCGCGCCGTCACTCTGCTGAACGCTCCATCATCGCTCGGTCACCCCGCGCGCCTTCACTCTGCTGGACGCGTCGTCATCACTCGGCAGCTCCGCGCATTGCCGCTCGGCGAGACACGTCATCGTCACTCTGTTGGACGCGTCTTCATCACCCGGCAACTCCGCACTTTGCCACTCGACGAGACAGGTCTTCGTCACTTGGCCGCCCCATGCATCGCCACTCAGTTGGACGTGTCTACTTCGCTCGACCGCCCGCGCGACGTCAGACAGCTAAGTCATTCTTCACATATTGCATTAAATTAAATAGTTTTTTCCGCATTACCGAATGTAAGTAAGTCACACATGACGTTTACTCGGAGGCCACACCACCGAGTGTACCTCTGCACTTGATTGGTTATTTTCACTCCGCTTCACTCCGCTTTATTTGGATCCAGAACTCAAACGAGTTCAGTCCGATCCTCCACCCTTTTAAACTCTTGCTTGTTCCGAACCAGCAAGCACCTGACACACCCAGTGGGTGTCTATGGGTGTTATTTACACAAACTATTTCAGAAAAGACCAAATTATTTTGATAAATTTTTATGCTGGCTTGTGCTATTTTTCATACACAGGTTATGCGATCACTCGACGCATCCGTGTGCCATCCTCGTCGCTACTCAGGCTCAGTCTCCGCAACAATCATTTGTACGTTTTCACGTGTACGGAAGCCCCTTCGATGACGTAGTGGACACGGCCGCCCCGCGTGCCGTCAGTGGGTCGGACGCCTCCTCGACATATATCACTTGGACGCCCCGCATGTTGCCACTCAGTCGGACTCGTCTACCTCACTCGGATGCCCCCACGCATCGCCACTCCATGTGGCACGTCTTCATCACTCGGATGCCCCGCGCGCCACCGCTCGGCTTAGCTGCGATTCAGTATCTCCTAAGTTAAAATTACAACGAGTACGGACACGCTCCACACTCGGGAACTTAGCTGTGACTCCGTGTCGCCTAAGTTAAAATTACTCCGAGTACGGACACGCTCCACACTCGGGAACTTAGCTGCGACTCCGTATCGCCTAAGTTAAAAACTACTCCGAGTACGGACACGCTCCACACTCGGGAACTTAGCTGCGACTCCGTATCGCCTAAGTTAAAACAACTCCGAGTACGGACACGCTCCACACTCGGGGGCTTAGCTGCGACTCCGTATCGCTTAAGTTAAAAACAACTCTGAGTGTGGACATGCTCCACACTCGGGGGCTTAGCTGCGACTCCGTATCGCCTAAGTTAAAAACAACTCTGAGTGCGGACATGCTCCACACTCGGGGGCTTAGCTGCGACTCCGTATCGCCTAAGTTAAAAACAACTCTGAGTGCGGACATGCTCCACAATCGGGGGCTTAGCTGCGACTCCGTATCGCCTAAGTTAAAAACAACTCTGAGTGCGGACATGCTCCACACTCGGGAACTTAGCTGCGACTCCGTATCGCCTAAGTTAAAAACAACTATGAGTGCGGACATGCTCCGCACTCGGGGACTTAGCTGCGACTCCGTATCGCCTAAGTTAAAAATTACTCCGAGTACGTACATACTCCACACTCGGGGGCTTAGCTGCGACCCCGTATCGCCTAAGTTAAAAAATACACTCGGAAACTTGACTTTGATCCAGAAATCATATAATGCAGATTCAACATGACGAGCACTGGAAGACTTAAACCCTCTCCCGGACTCATCTAGTCCGACAGAGGCTCGGGGACTACACCCAGTGGGTGCACTTAGCATGCCCCCACTAGAAGAGAAATACAAAAAAGAAACATTCTGCTTGGTCAGGTCCACCAACAACATCCAAATTCAACAGATTCAACAGATTCCAACCGACTACCAGCAGTCAGTCAGAGTCTCAAGATCCTGTTGGTCACTCGGATCTACTTCAATTCTTAAGTTCACTCGGACGTACTATTCAGCGGAATCGATCAGGGCGAATGATGAAGACTTCAATCAACGCATAATTTTGCAAGGCCCTGAAGCACGTTCAAGTTCGGTCTGCTGCTACAAGATTTACATCGACACCTTCACCACTCGGACCCTGATCCATTCGGGGGCTAATGACGGGGATATAGCCCTAGGGTAGGGTCATAGGTCTGACCAATACGTCCTACCCAAGGGCATCTCATTATTAGTTTAAGGACTACAAGGGAAATTCCTACTGGATCGTGACAATCCACTCAGATAAGTACATTCCATCCACTCGGATGACAGTCAACCACTCGGCCGTATGACTCACTCGGTCATGCAAATACCAACAGTCGGCAAGACATCTGTAGTGGGCTGACATTATGGCATCAATGCCCCATCTTGTAACATAAGAGGTGAGGAGGTGGCGCACTCTATATAAGCCACCCCCCTCCACATAGCTAGGGGCATCTTCTTCTCCTCCTTCGGGCTCATTCTTTCCCTCGAGCTATGGCTGTCTCTCTATACCATGTAACTCATGTCCATGACAGATAAAACAAAGCCTCTCCGGAGCACGAGACGTAGGGTTGTTATCACCACTGTGAGAGGCCCGAACTCGCTAAAACCACCGTGTCACCCATGTGCATCTTGATAGATCATGCTCCGTTATCCTACCCCCTCTCTATTGTCGGAATCTTTACCACGACAGGGCCCGGATTCCGACAAATGGCTGGAAGCCATGAAATCCGAGAGAGGATCCATGTATGAAAAATAAAGTACAGACTTTGGAGGAACCACTTGATGGTCATAAGACTATTAAATGTGAATGGATCTTTAAAAGGAAGACAGACGATGATGGTGAAATGTCAACATTAGGAAAGCTCGACTTGTCGCAAAGGTGATTTCGACAAAGTTCAAAGAGTTGACAACGATGAGACTTTCTGACTCGTAGTGATGCTGAAAGTTTGTTGAAATTATGTTAGCAGTTGCTGCATCATTTATGAAATATTGCAGATAGGATATCAAAATATTGTTTCCTCGACGGTTTCCTTGAGGAAAGGTTGTATGTGATACAACCAGCAGATTTGTCGATCCTAAAAGGTGCTAACAAGTATGCAAAGCTCCAGCGATCCTTCTATGGACTGGAGCAAGCATCTAGGAGTTGGAATATACACTTTAATGAGATGATCAAAGTTTTTGGTTCTATACAATGTTTGTGAGAAACTTGTATTTCCAAAAGGTGAGTGGGAGCACTATAGAATTTCTGATGAATATATGTGGTTGATATATTGTTGATCGGAAATAATGTAGAATTTGTAGAAAGCATAAATGGTTGTTTGAAAGGAGTTTTTTCAAAGGAAAACCTAGATGTAGCTACTTGAGAGTTGAGCATCAAGATCTATAAAGATAGATCAAAGTGCTTAATGGAACTTTCAACGAAATGCATGCCTTGATAAGTTTTTGAAGGAGTTCAAAATAGATCAGCGAAGAAGGAGTTCTTGGCTATGTTGTAAGGTGTAAATTTGAGTACGACTCAAAGCCCGACCATGGCAGAAGAAAGAGAAAGGACGAATATCGTCCCCTATGCATCAGTTGTAGGCTCTACAAGTATGCTATGCGGTGTACTGCACCTAAAGCGTGCCTTGCCATGAGTCAGTCGTGGGGTACAAGAGTGATCCAGGAATGGATCACTGGACAGAGGTCGAAGTTATCCTTAGTAACTAATGGACTAAGGAATTTTTCTCAATTATGGAGGTGATTAAAGAGTTCGTCGTAAAGGAGTTACGTCGATGCAAGCTTAGTCACTAATCTAGAGGACTATGAGTAGTAAACCGGATTCGTATAGTGGAGCAATCATTTGGAACGGTTCCAGATGGGGTGTAGTAGCATCTATGGGATGGCGTAGAGATTTGTAAAGCACACACGGATTTGAAAGGTTCAGACTCGTTGACTATAAACCTCTCTCACAAGCAAGACATGGTCGAACCCCAGAACTGTATCGGTGTTGAATTCATTGCAATCGCATAGTGATGTGAACTAGATTATTGACTCTAGTGCAAGTGGGAGACTCTTGGAAATATGCCCTAGAGGCAATAATAAAATGGTTATTGTCATATTTCCTTGTTCATGATAATCGTCTATTGTTCATGCTATAATTGTATTAACAGGAAACACTAATACATGTCTGAATAAATAGATCACAACGTGTCCCTAGCAAGCCTCTAGTTGGCTAGCTCGTTGATCAATAGATGATCATGGTTTCCTGATCATGGACATTGGATGTCATTGATAAAGGGATCACATCATTAGGAGAATGATGTGATGGGCAAGACCCAATCCTAAGCATAGCACTAGATCGTGTTGTTCGTATGCTAAAGCTTTTCTAATGTCAAGTATCTTTTCCTTCGACCGTGAGATTGTGCCACTCCCGGATACCGTAGGATTGCTTTGGGTGTATCAAACGTCAAAACGTAACTGGGTGACTATAAAAGTGCACTACGGGTATCTCCGAAAGTGTCTGTTGGGTTGGCACGAATCGAGATCGGGATTTTTCACTCCGTGTGACGGAGAGGTATCTTTGGGCCCACTCGATAGAACATCATCATAATGAGCACAATGTGACTAAGGAGTTAGTCACGGGATGACATGCTACGAAACGAGTAAAGAGACTTACCGGTAACGAGATTGAACAAGGTATAGATATACCGACGATCGAATCTCGGACAAGTTCTATACCGACAGACAAAGGGAATTGTATATGGGATTGATTGAATCCTTGACATGGTGGTTCATCCGATGAGATCATCGTGGAACATGTGGGAGCCACCATGGGTATCCAGACCCCGCTGTTGGTTATTGGCAGGAGAGGTGTCTCGGTCATGTCTGCATGTCTCCCGAACCCGTAGGGTCTACACACTTAAGGTTCGATGACACTAGGGTTATAGGGAATTATTATACGAGGTTACCGAAGGTTGTTCGGAGTCCCAGATGAGATCCCGGACGTCACGAGGAGCTCAAGAATGGTCCGTTGGTAAAGAATTATATATATGAAGTGATGATTTGGTCGCCGGAATTGTTTCGGGTGACACCGGTAATGTAGAGGGACCACCGAAAGGGTTTCGGGGGTCCACCGGGAGGGGCCACCAGCCCCAAAGGCTAGCATGGGCCAAAAGGTGGAAGGGAACCAGCCCAGAGTGGGCTCGTGCGCCTCCCACCTAGGCCCAAGGCGCCACAAGAGAGGGAAGGGGGGAACCCTAGTGCAGATGGGCCTAAGGCCCATCTGGGGTGCGCCACCCCCCTCTCTCTTGCCCTGGCCGCCACCACTAGCCCTAGATGGGGCTGACGCACCCTTTGGGGGTGGGAACCCTAAAGGGGCCCCCTCCCTCTCCCCTATATATAGTGGAGGTTTTGGCTGATTTGAGACACACGAAATCTCTCTCTCAGCGCAGCCGTGCTTGTCCTCTTTGTCCTCTCCCACGGTGCTTGGCGAAGCCGTGCCGGGAGACCTCGTAGCTCCACCGCCACCACGCCATCGTGATGCCGGAGCTCTCCCTCAACCTCTCCCTCCTCCTTGTTGGATCAAGGCGTGGGAGACGTCACCGGGTTGTACGTGTGTTGAACGCGGAGGTGTCGTGATTCGGCACATAGATCGGAACCGACCGCGATCTGAATCGCCGCGAGTACGACTCCATCAACCGCGTTCATAGTAACGCTTCCGCTTAGCGATCTTCAAAGGTATGAAGATGCTCTACAATCTCTCTTGTTTCTGGTCTCTCCATAGATAGATCCTTGTATGGCGTAGAATTTTTTTTGAATTTACTACGTTACCCAACAATGGCATTCGAGCCAAGGTTCTATGCGTAGATTCTATGCATGAGTAGAACACAAATGTTGTGGGCGCTGATTTTGTCAATTGCTTGCCGTTACTAGTCTTACCTTGATTTGGTGGCATCGTGGGATGAAGCGGACTGGACCGACTTTACACGTACTCTTATGTGAGAATGGTTCCACCGACAGACATGCACCAGTTGCATAAGGTGGCTAGCGGGTGTCTGTCTCTCCCACTTTAGTCGGATTGGATTCGATGAAGAGGGTCCTTATGAAGGGTAAATAGCATTGGCATATCAACATTGTGGCTGTCACGTAGGTAAGAAACGTTTGCATTTGAGGAATCCCGTCATCGGAATATACAAGCTAAGTTCTATAATGAAAATTCCCACTACCATATGGAAGTGACAAAACAAGAGACTCTCCATATGAAGAACATGGTGCCACTTCGAGACACAAGTGTGGAAAAATAGGTAGTAGCACTATCCCTTCTCTCATTTATTTCTTTCCCCCTTTTTTTTATTTTTTATCTTTTTTTCTTTTTAGTTTTCTCTTTTTTTTGTTTTCCGTATGGATTTTCATCCCGATTTGTGGGGGAATCATTCTCTCCATAATCCTTTCCTCACTGAGACAGAGCCCTAATAATGATGATCATCACTCTTTTATTTACTTACAGCTCAACATGAAAATTGTAGTATGACTCTTTTATGAATTCCTCTGGCAGCGTACGAGGATGTGCAATGATCAAGCATAACATGTATAAAAAAGTGATTAACGGCGGCTTTGCCACAAATACTATGTCAACTTATATGATCATGCAAAGCAATATGATAATGGAAGCAATAGTCATATAATGTGTCGGTGGAAGTTGCATGGCAATATATCTCAGAATGGCTATGGAAATGGCATGATAGGTAGGTATGGTAGTTCTTTTGAGGAATATATAATGAGTTCTATGTGCAATAGAGTGTATCATGTCATGGGTTATGGATGCACCGACGAAGGTTGTACTGATCCTCGAGGTGATAATGGGTAATGCATGGTACCAAAGAGGCTAGCAAATATGTGGAGGTGAGAGTGTATATATCCATGGATTCACAATAGTCATTTAGAACTAATATACTTATTGCAAGATTTTATTAGTTCTCTTGAAGCAAATCACTACTCACATGCCCCTAGAGAGGAGGTTGGTAGGAGTTAACCATCGCGCGCTCCCGACTCAAACAACACTAGGATTTCAACGAGGAATAAGTATGCTCATGCATAATCACCATGCCATAGAAATATTTGGATGAACAACAAGTTAACACATCTCATTCATGATACCTATATTAACCAATGATCATGCACTCAAGCTTTTTCACATTACCACATAAATATCATTAACCACGAATTCTCTCTATGTGCTACATGTGGTTTTGATTATGCACGCATTGAGTACCTATTATTTTTGGACTAGTCTTATAACCCATGAAAATTATTGTTGCCATTTATTAACTCTCAAATAAATATAAGTGAAGAATGAGAGTGCAATTATTTCTTAAAATCTGTATGTCACTGTGCTCCAAAATATATAAGTGAAGCACTAGAGCAACTACTAAGCTCGAAAGATATAAGTGAAGCACAAAGGTTATTCTAATAAATCATGGTGATCTTGTGTATCTCTAAAGTGGGTGTATTCAAAGAACAATAATTGTGGAAAAATAAAACAAAAAGGAAACTAAATCAAATGACACTCCAAGCAAAACTCATATCATGTGATGAGTAAAAATGTAGCTCCAAGTGACATACCGATGGATAAAGACGAAAAAGGAAATGCCTTCCGGGGCATCCCAAGCTTAGACGCTTGAGTATTCCTTAGAATATTACCTTGTGGTGACTTGGGAATTCCCAAGCTTAGGCTCTTGCCGCTCCTTATACCTTCATCCATCGTGATGGCACCCAGAACTTGAAAACTTCACCACACAAAACTCAATAGAAACTTCGTGAGATCCGTTAGTACAATACACATATCAAATACTTTAGGTGCTATTATAAATTGATTCATATTTTATTATTGCATAAGGTACTATATTCTAACTTCTCCATAACTTATATCCCACGATATAATCCATGGCATCAACAAAACAAGCAAATTATGCAAGCAAAAACAATTTTTTTCTAAAATAGAACAATATGTAATGATATAGTTAATTACCATACTTCTGTAACTCTAAAAACTCTGAAGACTTAGGAAGACCTTAGGAATTTGTATATCAATACTATGTTAAAAAATCAGATCAAAAAGACATTCCAATAAAATCAGAGAAATTCTGCACTCGACGCTAAATTTTCTGTTTTTGCACCGCATCAATTCTACTATCATTCAAATCATCCCAAAGGATTTACTTGGCACAAACACTAATTTAAACACAAAAACAAAATCATTACAGAGGAAAAAATTGTGCTATCACACACAAACATAAATTAAAAGTAAAAGTATAAAGATAACTATTGGGTTGCCTCCCAACTAGCACTATTGTTTTACACCCCTTGCTAGGCATAATGCATATGATTCAAGTATTGTTATCTTTCTTTTCCAGCTCCTCAAGAACACAATCATACTTTTTAGAAATAATTGGAGGCTTGGAAATAATTTCTCTTATTAGGTTTATAAAATTCGGATGCACACTAATCATTTTGAGATCTTCATTTCTTTTGGTAGGAGGGGTACTAATGCTCTTGGGAATATATATGAATTTGGGACTTTTCATACGAGAGGTACTAGCATTAGTTTAAGAGGAAGTGATACGTCTCCAACGTATCTATAATTTTTGATGGTTTCATGTTATTATCTTGTCAAACTTTGGATGTTTTGCATGCCTTTTATATATTTTTTGGGACTAACTTATTAACTCAGTGCCAAGTGCCACTTCCTGTTTTTCCATGTTTTTGACCCCTTTCAAAGGAGATTTTGAAACGGAGTCCAAACGGAAGAAAATCCCCGAAAAGATTTTTTATGGAATGGAAGAAGATCGGGAAGCTTGAGAGCCAAGGCAGGGGAGCCTCAGGGGCCCCACAAGCCCCCACCCCGCGGCCAGGGGGGTAGGCCGCGGCCCACAGGCTTGTGGCCCCCCTGAGTGCCCCCTGACCTAGGGGTTGCGCCTATAAATTCCCTAAAAATCCCAAAAAAATCAGGAGATCATCGAAATTACTTTTCCGCCGCCGCAAGCTTCTGTCTCTCCAAGATCCCATCTGGGGCATGTTCTGGTGCCCTGTCGGAGGGGAGATTCAAATACGGAGGGCTTCTTCATCAACACCATGACCTCTCCGATGATGCGTGACTAGTTCACCATAGACCTAGGGGTCCATAGCTAGTAGCTAGATGGCTTCTTCTCTCTCTTGGATCTTCAATACAAAGTTCTCCATGATCTTCATGGAGATCTATCCGCTGTAATCTTCTTTTGCGGTGTGTTTATCGAGATCCGATGAATTGTGGATTTATGATCAGATTATCTATGAATCTTATTTGAGTTTCTTCTGATCTCTCTTATGCATGATTTCATATCCTTGTAATTCTGTTCGAGTTGTGGGTTTTGTCTGGCCAACTAGATCTATGATTCTTGCAATGGGAGAAGTGCTTTGTTTTGGGTTCATACCGTGCGGTGACCTCACCCAGTGACAGAAGGGGTAGCGAGGCACGCATCATGTTGTTGCCATCAAGGGTAAAAAGATGGGGTTTTCATCATTGGTTTGAGATTATCCCTCTACATCATGTCATCTTGCTTAAGGTGTTACTCTGTTCGTCATGAACTCAATACACTAGATGCATGCTGGATAGCGGTCGATGTGTGGAGTAATAGTAGTAGATGCAGAAAGTATCGGTCTACTTGTCTCAGACGTGATGCCTATATGTATGATCATTGCCTTAGATATCGTCATGACTTTGAGCGGTTATATCAATTGCTCGACAGTAATTTGTTCACCCACCGTGATATTTGCTATTATGAGAGAAGCCTCTAGTGAACACTATGGCCCCCAGGGTCTACTCCACACCATATTTTCAGCCTTACACTTTTTACTTCTTTGCACTTTCCACCTTCATATCTCACTTTGCAAACAATCTTGAAGGGATTGACAACCCATTTGAAGCGTTGGGTGCAAGCTTGTTTGTGTTTGTGCGGGTACTCTAGAGTTGACGAGGCCCTCCTTCTGGATCGATACCTTGGTTCTCAAACTGAGGGAAATACTTACTGCTCCTGTGCTGCATCACCCTTTCCTCTTCAAGGGAAAAACCGACGCAAACCAGAGAAGTAACAACAAGAATTCCTAGTGCCAAGGAAGGACTTTTGTTGCCACAGCAGAAGAATTTCTGGCGCCGTTGCCGGGGAGGAAGATCAAGTCAAGAACTCATCCAAGTGGGTGTCACAAACTCATCTCTTGCATTTACTTTGTTTGCGAGTTGCCTCTCATTTTCCTCTCCCCCACTTCACCTATTTGCCTTTTTTCGTTTTTCTTTTTCGTTCGCCCTTTTCTCTCGCTTGCTTCCTGTTCGCTTGTGTGCCATGTGCCTTCAATATGCTTGCATCTTCGCTTGCTGAAAATCTAGTGATATGGATCCTCATCCACTTGCTAATCTCTTTAAGAGATCCAATTATGTTGATCCAATTGCTAGTGAGTTGAGTGCACTTGACTATCTTTGTGGAGTTTTGCTTGAGATGCGTGAATCTGAAAATTGTGAGGAAGAAATTTACGAAGTGATTCACGAGGGCTCCTTGAATGAAAATCATGATTGCAATGGTTTCACTATAAATTCTATTAGTGACAATCATGCTAAAAATATGCAAAACCCTAAGCTTAGGGATGCTAGTTTTGCTTTGTCCACTACTTGTTGCAATAATCAAGATTGGGGTGATGATCTTTCTTATGATCTTGAAAATTTGTTCAAACCTCATGATGAATATGATATTTGCAACAATATTGAAAGTGGGATTGGAGAAGTCATGACTTTATTTGATGATAATCCCACTATTTTTGAAGAGCGTCAACTTTGCATGCATGTGGATCATGAAAAGAATATCCTATGTGATAATTACATTGTTGAATTCAAATATGATCCCACATGTAATTATTATGAGAGAGGAAAATATGGTGGTAGAAACTTTCATATCACTAAATCACCTCCCGTTATGTTGAGATTGCTATTGTCTCTTTCTTCTTCCTTGCATTTGGTAACTATTGGTTGTCTCGCCAATCTGTTTTCCTATAAAATGCCTATGCATAGGAAGTATGTTAGACTTAGATGTGATTTTCACATGCTTTATGATGCTCTCCTTGTGCTTCAATTCTTGTCTTTTGTGTGAGCATCATTGAATTATCAATGCTTAGCTAAGGGCGTTAAACAATAGCGCTTGTTGGGAGGGAACCCAATGAATTTATCTTTTTCTTTCTGTTTTGTTGCGTCCACACTTTCATAATTCTTTTGTGATTGTGTTTTTTGTGTTTCTTTTTGTGTTTGAGCCAAGCAAAACCTTTATGATTAGTCTTGGTAATGGTTGTTTGATCCTGCTGAAAAAAGACAGAAACTTTTCGCTCACGAGATGATTTTTCATTTTTATTCAGAAAGAGGTTTTGAGTTGATTCTTTTTGCTGATGGTTCATATGCCTTTTTCCCACGCATTCGTAATTTTTCCGAATTGTTGAGGTACCAAAAGTATACGAAGTATACAAATTGCTACAGACTGGTCTGTTTTTGACAGATTCTGTTTTTGTTGAGTTGGATGCTTGTTTTGATGAAACTATGGTTAGTATCAGGGGGTACTAGCCATGGAAAAGTGAGAATACAGTAGCCCAACACCAATATAGATAAAATTCAAGTTTGCTACAGTACCAAAAGTGGTGGTAGTTTGTTTTCTTGTGCTAATGTTATCACGAGTTTCTGTTTAAGTTTTGTGTTGTGAAGTTTTCAAGTTTTGGGTGACGTTCTCATGGACAAAGAGATAAGGAGTGTAAAGAGCTCAAGATTGGGGATGCCCAAGTAATCCCAAGCCAAATTCAAGGATACCAAAAAGCCTAAGCTTGGGGATGCCCCGGGAAGGCATCCCCTCTTTCGTCTTCAATCCATCGGTAACATTACTTGGAGCTATATTTTTATTCACCACATGATATGTGTTTTGCTTGGAGCGTCTTGTATCTTAGGAGTCTTTTCCTTTTGTTGTGTCACAATCATCCTTGCTGCACACCTTTTTGAGAGAGAGACATGCACTCATCGTGATTTTGCTAGAATGCTCATAGTGCTTCACTTATATCTTTTGGGCGAGATACTTTTGCTCTTAGTGCTTCACTTATATCTTTTGAGCTAGATACTTTTAGTCTTTGTGCTTCACTTATATCTTTTGATCTAGATACTTTTGCTCTAGTGCTTCACTTATATCTTTAGAGCACAGCGTGCGTGACTTGGTAGTTGGCTTATGCTATGAAAGTAGTCCCAAATGTGATAGGTACCCAAAGAGGATGCAAAAACCTCCATCTTCATGTGCATTGAGTAGAAAGAGGAGTTTTGATTCCTCTCGATTAGTTTTGAGACGTGGATTTGGTAATATTAAAAGCTATGTTAGTAGGGTGTTGTGAATCTAGAAATACTTGTGTTGAAGTTAGTGATTCCCGTAGCATGCACATATGGTGAACCGCTATGTTAGGAAGTCGGAGCATAATTGATCTATTGATTGTCATCCTTTGTGTTGAGGTCGGGATCGCGTGATGGTTAACACCTACCAACCCTTCCCCTCGGAGTATGCGTTTAACACTTTGTTTCGATTACTAATAAAAACTTTCACAACAAGTATGTGAGTTCTTCATGACTAATGTGAGTCCATGGTATAGATGCACTTTCACCTTCCACCATTGCTAGCCTCTCTAGTGCCGTGCAATTCTCGTCGGTGCACAAACCCACCATATTCCTTCCTCAAAACAGCCACCATACCTACCTACTATGGCATTTTCATAGCGAGATATATTGCCATGCAACTCCCACCGTTCCGTCTCATGACTTGTGCCGTCACTCTCATATTGCTTTTGCATGA